>NC_081840.1:224596487-225796487 GCF_963259705.1 Myotis daubentonii | reverse complement strand
TTTGAAATCTTTCAATGGCTACCCCCATTGCCTTCAAGATGAAGTTCGGACTCTTTAATATGACCTGTGAGAATCTTCCATGGCCTATTCCCTGCTTATCTCTTTGATCTTATTGCTCTGCCTCTCTGTTGCTCCTCATCCTTCTCTGTCTCCCCCTGAGTCCCTGTCACCTACCCCATGTCCCAGACAGGCACACGCTCTTGGCTCTAGCAGCATAGAACTTCTTACAGCTCCTCTGAACCTGACAGCTCTCCTTTGCTTCCACACTTTAGCTCATTAGGTTCCATCTGCTTGGAATGTCATTACCTTCCTCTGGTTAATTTGTATTTTAAAAACCACCTCCAGGACATTTGGAGACAGTGTCTCCTAGCAGTGCTTCCGCCATTCTTTCTGCTCTTTGTAACACAGCACATCTCACCCTGGACTGACAGTATGCGTGGCTCCCTCTGAGATCACTAGCTCTCTGAAGGTGGTGGCTACCAGGTCTATTTCCTCACTGTGTCCCTGGGGTACCAGGGACAGAGTAGGCTGGATACATATTTGGTGAATAAATGAGTAAGACTCAGAAACAAGAATTTTGATGCCCACTGAGTTCTCTTCCATGAATATATCAGCTTATCAACCACAAAAACCACAAAAGCAGTCAAGTCTGCCTGCAGTACAGTCTTCTGAATACTGGCCATGGTTTTCACATGGGAAGTGGTCTAAGCTGCCCTGAAAACCCACAGAGGCTAAACCAGAGCCCTGAAGCCTGCTAGCTCCCTGTTAACAATGGGAAGTGCTTCTTGTTGTGGGCATGCTGTTGCTCTTGCCATAGCATCCTCCGTGGTAAATCATGTCTCAAAACGGCCCAGGGAGGCAAGTCACTTCCAGGCCTCACAGCATCCAGAGAACCCTCATTCCCTTCTGCTCTGTGCTGGGATGAAAGTGGGTTTAATAGGGTCTGTGAAGACCATCTTGTCCAACACTCTCATTCTGACACAGGTTGATATAGGACAGGGGGCTGAAGTCTTGAAAGTCCACTGGGTAGCAGGCAGCACACCATGTATTTGAACCAAGGTTTTGTGCATTACCTTAATTTATTTACAGTGTGCTCTTATGAGGTAGGAACTGCTATTAACCCATTTGTACAAATGAGAAAGGTGAGACTTAATAGTGATGATAGTAGCTCATCCAAAGTCACACACTGGCTAGAACATCTGTGATCTATCTCATCCACTACTCTGAACCACCACATTCCAATCGGAATTCACATTAGTTACTGGACTACCTAGAGAAGGTAAGATGCACCCCTTGTTACCAGTGGAAGCCCCTGGGTTTTCATTTGGCAGCACCTCATTCTCTCTCTCTCACTGTTCTGCAGTCACACAATGCCAAATGTCAGATGTCACTGTACTCTCAACATACGTCCCTGGGAGACATGCCATCATAAAGTCTAAAGTATGAAACTGGTCATGAATAACCAGTGTCTGGGTCCTCACCCTACTCCCTGGAACCACATCCAAGTCCCACTTCAGCTCTGAGCCTCTGAGCTACCTTCACATAATGGGCCCCATTTTGGTGCCTCTGAGTGGCACATGGGAGGCACTGCATAATATGGCCCAGAAATATTACCAAGTATATCCCATGTTTCCTTAGGCCTCAGGGAATTACATATACTTTACCTCCTACCAGGACTGTTCTCTTTCCATCTCCTCTGTTCCTTCCCACAATTACTATCTTTCTGATGAACTCTTATACATACTTCAAAACCCAGTTAACAAACCATTTCCTTTAAGAAGTCTTCATATGGTGACCTACCTGCACCCTAGTCTCTCCAGCTGGGACAGAGGAACCAGTAGGGTCCTCCCATAACACAAAGTATTTCTTCTCACATAACATGCATCACACTGTATTATAATTATCTCTATCTTTTTTCTCTATGAACTAAGAGTGCTATATACTTCTGATTCTCAAATGTACAGTGAAGGGGGTCAAAATATCTTAGAAATGAATACATAAATGTGAGAGGCAAAGCAATCCCATAGGAAGACAGAATGTTTTGCCCCTGGGATGTGGCTCTACAAAGAGGCATGAATTCTCTGACCCTGTTAGTAAGTTACTACACATTCCACTGAGGGGTGGGAGAAACTGACTTCTGAGGACTGGCCTGAATTCCCACCCACTGTAGACATGGAAGGTCAAGCAGCTGAAGTGCAATAAATATGTATCAGCAATTTACGAGTTGGATTCTGCCCCTTTCCACTGTGTATACACACCAGGAGAGAAACACAAGTTGATTCCTGTGAGGGTAATAAAAACCCAGAGAAGATTAGAAAGGTTCATGAATGGGCCAGAAAGTCCCTGAGCTTTGAGTTAAACACAAGAAAAGGAAAAGTAGGCTCTGTTTCACATGTTTTGGGTTTAGTGAAATTGGACGATACATCTTGCCTAGCACCTCTTCAACTAACTCCTAAACCCTCATAAATTCTAAGTGAATCAGAAACATACGGGGTGCATTCCTCTGACTTAATTCGACACAATATTGTTTTGTAAGAATTATGTGGATTCCAGGGAACCCTTGAAAATGTCATTCCTTCATCTCATGCCCACAAAGCTCCAAGTAGGGAACATCATGTGGGCCCTGAGCAGCCTAGGAAGGGCCTGAGCCAGGGGGATCCTGGGCAGGGCCTGAGCCTGTGATCAGAGCTGAGGGGGCCCCTGCCCAAGCCTAACGCCTTGGCCAGAGGAAGAAGCTGGGCAGGGGCAGAGTCGGCCATTGGAGGGAGCTGGGGGTCCCCTGCCCAGGCCTAAAGCCCTAGCAGAGGCCTTAGGCCTGGGCAGGGGCTGATGGGAGGGAGCTGGGGATCCCCTGTCCAGGCCCCAAGGCTTTAGGCCTGGGCAGGAGCCGAGCCAGAGATCGGTGTGAACTACAGAGGAAACACCTTTTCTGACCACTCATTGGCTAAGCTCCCTGTATGCCACTGGTAATATTCTTAGTAACTTGGCTAATAAGAATCCAAGAAGGTGATCTAGGGTTTTTCCATCACACTCCTGGAGAAAAAAACGAAGGTCCGCTGCTGGAGGGCTAAGAAATGTCATATCCTGCCCTAGTTGGTTTGGCTCAGTGGATAATGTTTCGGCCTGCCGACCACAGGGTCTGGGTTCAATTCTGACCAAGGGCATGTACCTAGGTTGCAGGCTCCTCCCTGGCCAGGACCCAGGTCAGGGCTCATGCAGGAGGCAACCAATCAAAGTGTTCCTCTCACTGTGATGTTTCTCTCTGTCTTTCCCTTTCTCTTCCACAGTCTCTAAAAATCAATGGAAACATATCCTCAGGTGAGGATTAAAAATAATAATAATAAAGAAAGAAATGTCATATCCTATGAAAGACACATCTTAAAAATGCCTAAAGAAAGTTGTCATTTTTTCATGGTGAAGGGACTGGAGTCCGTGTTGATGAAAACACCTTAGTGGCTGTGATGACTGGCAGTGGCTGCAGCAGCGGGGTGATGGGGCTGGTGCCTTCCCCTGATCAGCCCGGTAACCTCCCACAAAGGGAAGCCAGACTGTTGCTTAGGCCTGCTCCCCAAGGGAACAGGGAGCGGGCCTAAGCGGTCAGTAGGACATCTCCTGAGGCCTCCCAGTATGTGAGAGGGGGCAGGCTGGGCTGAGGGACCCCCCGCCCCCAGTGCACGAATTTCGTGCACCTGGCTCCTAGTGCTGCTACAAAAAAGAAGGAACTGTTACCATTTGCAACAGCATGGATGGAACTGGAGAGCATTATGCTAAGTGAAATAAGTCAGTTAGAGAAAGATAAATATCACATGATCTCATTCATATGTGGTATATAATGAACAAAATAAACTGATGAACAAAAATAGCTCCAGAGACAAGATAACACTGAACGTACCATCCAACCTCAGAGAGAAGGCAGGGAGGTGGCAGGGGGTGGGGGGTTAGAGATCAACCAAAGGACTTGTATGCATGCATATTAGCATTACTAATGGACACAGACACTGGGGCAGTGGGGGCTTGTCCTGGGGAGGTGGGAGTGGCCGGAGAGGGGTGTCAATCAGGGAAAAAGGAGACATATGTAATACTTTAAACAATAAAAACAAGCAAATATCAGCTTGTGGGAAACTTGGTAATGTGATGGTGTCACTGAGGACTCAGCTTTGACCTGAAAATCAGGGACAAAGCCATTATTATTTATGCTGCCAAGAAAAAGGGTATTCATGTCATAATATAATATATTATTATATTGTACAGTTCTTTTTTAAACTCTGTAATAAAAACTGAAGTAATTTTCCAAATAAAAGTCATAGAATGATCAGATTATAAACTCTATAAGTAAAAATATGCTGAAGACCTTCAAAAAATATTTTTTTTTTTATTGATTTCAGAGAGGAAGGGAGAGGAAGAGATAGAAACATCAATGGCAAGAATCATTGATAGGCTGTCTCCTGCATGCCCCCTAGTGAGGATTGAGCCTGCAACCCAGGCATGTGCTTTACCGGGAATAGAACCAGGACCTCCTGGCTCATATGTTGACACTCAACTATTGAACCACACCGGCCGGGCTCCCAGATCTTTTAAACAGACATCACTTACACAGAGATACTCATGGATTCAGTTCAAATGATTGGTAGGCAGTGCCTGAGCACTGTGTTGAAAAAGATTTTGGAGCCATTAGCATTAATTAAAAGAGCATCAAGATTGATTTTCGAAGTCTGCTTTGGACATAGGTGAAGGGAGTGATGGGATGCCATGCATTTGCTCTTCCTGGTTTGTGCTGTACTGCAGCCGTGCCCTTAAGGGCTACTGAACAGTGTGGGGGGATGTTTATTTCTCTATGAAACCATCAGAGAGTTCATACGTTTGAATTCTTGTGTTGAGGGGAGAAAGAGAAAGAAATAGATTCTGTGTTTCCTCCTTTGCTGTATCTTTAGGGTTTGCCATTGGGAGCAACCACTCTCTTTTATTTGCTCTTTCTAATCTCCCATAAATTAGCAAACCGGTAACCAAACCTTTCAGGAATGTGTAAATAGAGTAAATATGGTCTGCATTCGGGCTCATGGGCTTTGGTATGAGTGAAATACCAGAGCATTGCCTCATGGGATTTATCATTCTTTTGGACGCTCTGGTCTTCATTTTGTATGTCCTCATTTCTCAGGTATGTTCAAGACATGAGAACATACTAAAATGTGGCCCCTACAGACCTAAAGAAGCATGATCCCACAGATGGTTAGCCATCTAGAATTGCTGCAGGGTTTAGGATTGTTTTACAGAGAGGTGTAGGCAGCATAAAACAGTTGTGTGACATTGAGGGTCAAATCCTGAAAGTCATGAATATGTGATCCCCACTCCACAGATGAGAACACCAAAGCTCAGGGAGTCCTATTGGAGGCAGAGCTGAGACTGCAGCCAGCCTGGTCCTTGGGGAATGCCACACAAATGCAAAAACACCTTATCACTCTCTGCTGTCCCCACGAGCCTGCACTTGATCCTCCTCTCCCAAAGTTATTAGACTAACGAAACTGAAACTGGAGCTGCTCAGAGACCACACTGAATGGACAACAGGCCCGAGGCATCATGCCTGATGCCAGTCTATGGGTGTCGGTGGGGTAGTCTATGGGGTTCTGTGCTTCTGTTGGCGTTCTCTGGTATTTAGGAGATAAGCTGATCCCCAAACAAACAGATTATGTAATTCACCTGAAGATTCTATTTATATATTTTGCTTTCAACTCAGCATCTCTATTCTTTGAGGTTACTAATAGGATTCACTTTACATTTGGGTAAGGGGAATGCGAGGGGAAGGGTACAAGAGGGCAGTTGGAATTGGTGAGGAACTCAAACCACATCATGATTTTAGAGAGCTGACATGTTTTTAAAATTTATAATTTACCTCCCAGTTAAAACAAGAACAAAGAGCTCCGAAGCAGCTCAGAGTATTAAAGCCCATCGATGTCAAAGCAGTTCAAACAGGATTTGCAAAAAGGAGAGCTGGGAAGCCATTTGGAAGGAAAAGCGACATAATAGCTAGGCCTTTAGGAAGCCCTCTCCGTGTGCAGGAGCGTTTTCCTCAGTTGGCACCCCCTGATAACAGAGGCTTTCAGACAGGAGTCTGGTCAGCTCTGCTCTAATTGAAAGCGGAAACCCCATCTGATCACAACAGTTTAGGTGCAGAGATTCCTCAAAAACATTTGTTCTGGGAAGAACAAAAGCGCCTACTGTCTCATGGTTGTAAATCACTGGCTTGGAAAACACTTTCTTCAGCCCGGTCCAGCCCAGGTGAAATGTTCGCCATTCCTACATTTGTGGAGTCTAAACGAAGGAGGTTTAATCACAAAACCTGGGTTGCTTCTCTCATGCTCACAGCAGGAATCCCAGTTCTCCATGAGGAAAGTTCAAATGTATTGAAGTCCTTTTCTCGTGGCTACTTCCCCCACTTTCCTTAGAGAGAAGGTAGCTTTTGATTGAAAGAGCTGCTACTCATGTAAACAATTATGTGGGTGCTTAAATAATAAAATGTGATAGCTTTATAAAGTTAATGATGCCTTATTAATTCCACAAATATTTATGGAATGCATACGCTGAGCTAGCTGTGGAGCTGGCTACACCATCAACCAAAGGTCCCCATCTGTCCTTGTGGAGTTTAAAATCTACTTGACAATAAGCAGATGGTTCCTCAGATCTATGTGTAGTAATGCACTGTAATGAAAGCTACCAAGGGAAGCCCTGGATGCTCTATGAGCTAATGGGGAGATGGGGTGGGGGTGGGTGTCAGGAGAAGCCATGGAAAGAAGTCTGGGAATATGGTAGTGGAGATAACAGCATGACAATGAATTATTCTTTAATATTTCACTTGTGGAGCTTTTGTCTTCCATCCTTCTACTGAGAGTCAGCCAAGAGGTAGTCACCATGGCAGATACTTGACATAAAAGTTGAATAAGCCACACCCTCTGTCAAAGAAGAGGTTGCAGAACCTACTGGACTCGAGAGCCTGGTGCCAGGGTTCAAATCCTGGCTCTGCTACTTACCGGCTGGACAGCTGGGACAAGCAAGTTCACAAATCTCTGCTTCCTTTCCTCTTTAAAATAACGAAATGTTATTGGCAGCCACTTCAGGGGTTGATAGGCTTGTAAGGGTTAAATGGATGAATATACACTGTGTGCTTAGAACAGTCCCTGGCCCATGAGAAGGGCTCTGTGTTTGCACACATATATGGATTGTGCAGCCTGGGGGGGCGGGGGGCGGCAGTTATATAAACCACTAGCTGAGGGAAAAGGCTACATAACTGCAGCTCATGTGAGTGCAAAGATTAGACAATGTATATAATAGAGAGATATGCTACTTAACCAGGATGCCATAATGAGTCGACCAGACAGGAGGAGGTTTCGTGCACAGCATCAGGGGCAGGGTGGCAGGGGCCTCCGCGCCTGTGCTTGGGGAGGGCCTGATTGACAGCGGCCATGGCTGCTGTGGGGCCAGGGAGGGAGGCAGGGCCAGACCGGAGGGTGAGTGGCACCACGCAATTTTGAATTGTGCGCTGTGCTCCTAGTGTATCTATAAAAGGCTCAGTTTTGCAGAGCCATGCAAAGAGAGCTCTGTGCTTTGATCCAGCATCTCCTGACTTGCTCAACCTCCCCAGCTGCTGTAGCTGCTGCACGCACCCAGTGAGAGTTATCAGGGCAGGAGCATGAAGTGGCCTGCGGGGAACACCCCTTAGATATTTATTGAGTGAACAGAGGATGAGGGCTCAGGAGTCACCTGGCCCAGCTCAGCCAAATCCAGCTCAGGCTGGCTCAGAGAGCAGGGCAACTCAAGAAAGGAGGAACTCGTGTTTAAACACAATGTAAAGAACTCCCTCAAAGAGCAGGAGGTGGCCTCAACTGCAACCACATCCAATGTGCCAACCTGTTCTCTGATTTTCAAATTATTATTATTTTTTTTAATTTATTGATTTCTTTTACAGAGAGGAAGGGAGAGAGATAGAGTCAGAAACGTCAATGAGAGACAAACATCAATCAGCTGCCTCCTGCACACTCCCCACTGGGGATGTGCCCGCAACCAAGGTACATGCCCTTGACCGGAATCGAACCTGGGACCTTTCAGTCCGCAGGCCGACGCTCTAGCCACTGAGCCAAACCAGTCAGGCTCAAATTATTTTTTATTGCTTCTGTGTTTTGCCAACCCAACCCTTCCCATACTGCACTTTTAATGTTTGCATCTATTTTCATCTCTTCATTCATTTGGCGAAAATGTATCCAGTGAATCACTGCTACCTGCCAAGCACTGTGCTGGGCATTAGGGCATCCAGGTGGGTGCCTTCCCTTCCCTGCACGCATGGTTATCTCCAGTACTCAACAAAGATAGGGAGGTGTGACACAGGACGGGAGCATGGGCTCTGCCACAGAAAGCAGCACAGGATTCCGTGGGAGGGAGCACAGTGCAGTCTCTGATTCCCAATCTGTAAGAAATTGTAACTCTTTCAATGCCTATTTCCCAGGGATGTGAAAGCATAGAGTAAACTCAGGCTTAGAGTGTTCAATTTTTAAATAAAGCAGCAACTTCAACCTTCTCCATCTGATGGCACACATAAACTAATTACTAAAATTCTGGGACACACCAAAAATATATATTGTATTTCTGCTGATCTGACAAAAAATTTTATTGTGTTATGCCTATGTGGTGTAATTTTGATTCATTCACATTGGTGGATATTGTTGAATTGGCTGTTGTCATTTTTTTTTTTAATTTGAAAATGTAAGAGGAAATTAGCTAAATTTCCTCGACTAAATTAGCTAGGTACTGTATGTTTTAAAAATTCTTGGGGCACAATGATTAAAAATCACTGAAAGAATTTCAGAGAGGTG
Organism: Myotis daubentonii; assembly: GCF_963259705.1. Taxonomy (NCBI): domain Eukaryota; kingdom Metazoa; phylum Chordata; class Mammalia; order Chiroptera; family Vespertilionidae; genus Myotis; species Myotis daubentonii. The sequence continues at coordinate 225,787,629 of NC_081840.1, read as the reverse complement.
TTTGGGAGCTTTGAAAGAAATTGATAAAGTTTGCAGAAAGAGGTAAGCAAACTAAGGAAAAAGTATAACCCTTTCTTGGTTTCAGATTTCTCCCTTTGAATAATTACATGTAGAATTAATTCTAGGCAAAGTGTTTCTAACACTGTCTGGCTGAAAAGAAAAAGAAAAAAAAAACAATTTCTGTTGCCATGTGAAATAATTTAAAGGTTAAAAAGCTAATTGTGCTCAATTGGGTCTATAGAAATTTGGCATGGGCACGAATTGGCTACAGAGAGAGCTATAAAACAAAACCAAAGATAGGTATAGCATTCTACATACAAACCTGGCAAAAATAAATATTTTAATGAGAAAAGGATAGCAATTATGATGAAAGAAAATAAATATAGAAGAAGCTGAAGTCAGAGAAAAACTATTTTTCAAATATTTAGTGTAGATCCCATTTCACATTAATTTAACTCCTTCTATGAATATGGAACCAGGGATCTAGCTGTGCGAGGAGCAGGTGGAACAGATATAGCTCTGCCTTCAAGGCACTGGCACTCGCGCAAACCACTCCTAGCAGACAGATGACAACCAGTATCCCTTACCCATCAATTTCCAAATGATTCTGTAATGTCTCACTTTGTTGGAATAGGTTAATCCCCAAAATTCTATTTATCTGTCTATATATCTGTCTATCTGTCTGTCTATTCATTCATGAATTCTTTGCTAAACATCTACCATGTGCCACCCTATTATGTATATTTTTGAAGCACCCTAGATTCCTTTACAGTACTTATCTCAATGGTAACATACTACTTATTAGTGTAATCACCTTTATTCTGTAAGGAATATGAGGGCAAATATTCTAACTTGGGGTCTGCAAAAAAATTTGCAGAATGAACAAATAGATGAATAGATGAGTGAAGAAATGGATGGGTAAATAGAAAACAGTAATATAGCTTAGTAAGTACAATAATAAAAACTTTAAAAATGACTAATCTTAGCTAATAAAGATGGAATATGCAAATTGACCATCACTTTGTGACAAAGATGGCAATGCCCACAGCCAATGAGGAGGGAATATGCAAATTGATGCGACAAAGATGGCGGCGGCTGGGCTGGGGCACTTGTGTCGTCACCATGGCGATGACGCAGGAGTTCCGCCCGCCCCGGCCGCTCTGGGCCTCTGGGCAGTGTGCGAAGGTGGAAGGTGGCTCCAGGCCAGAGCGAAGGCAGAAAGGCAGCTCCGGGCCAGAGCAAAGACAGAAAAGCGGCTTTGGGCCAGAGTAAAGGTGGAAAGGCGGCTCTGGCCAGAGCGAAGGCAGTGTTGGCAGCCAGGGGAAGGAAGGCCTATTCTTGCATGAATCTTCATGCATCGGGCCTCTAGTGGATTATAAATGGTTAGCTGAACATAAAGGACCTCCTAAGTGTGCTGAGCTGTTAGAGAGATGGTCCTCATGCTCTAAGGAGAATACGCCATGAGGAAATACTAGAATTATATTCTCAACCCTTCTCCTTCCTTATTGTGTACAGATCCATGGAATAAAGGGAAATAATAACAGCTATTATTTACTACCAGCATGTATTCTTAAAAGCATTTCTTATTTGCTAGCTAATTTAATTTTCACAGCAGAGTCTATGAAATGGGGTTACTATTAACCCTCATTGCATGTAAGGAAACTGACCAACAGAGAGGTGAGGTAACTTGGCCCAGATCTTACCGTGGGCAGTTGACACATACAGCATTCAAACCCAGATAAAACTGCTCCAAATTTTTCTCTGGAAAAGGCAGATTTTATTCTGAAGAACTCCTGATGAACTGTGAATTTAATGCCTTGTATCTAGTATAAGATTCCTATTTGGAACTGTCCTTATTAGGAAATATTGTCATTCTTAGTTCAAGTTCAACCATGATTTCTAGATGAAAAATGTGTTTTCATTGGTTCAATTTACCATTTTCAGCTCAGACTTCTTATCTGTGATGCAATGAAGCAAACTAACATCTCACTATTTTCCTGAAAGAGAGAGCTCAGCACTGGTTCTCAATATCAGACTGCTAACACAGATACAGCCCACACTCTTGGCTTAAAGTGTGTGTGTGTGTGTGTGTGTGTGTGCATATGCACACATGCACATGTATGCATACATTGAGGTCACACATGTGGGATAGTCAGAATACCAGTTCCAAATGATGGAAGGCAGCTGAACTGTGAGGAAGAGAAAAATACAGCTGAGGAGATGGGACATTCTGAATTTGGGGTTGATTCAGCGAGTCAGATGCAGAGGAGAGGGAGATGATATTTCTCTGATGAGTGGACAGTATTTTAAGAGCAAGAAACAAGAAGGGCATTATAGGAGAAGAAAGCTTCATTTCATGAGATGGCAAGTGGGAAAGTTGGTGTCTGATTATCTAGAATAGCCAATAGCTTTTGAATAAAGGGGCTTACCTTTTAGTATCAACAAAAGGAGCAGGGAGTGAGCCTACACAGAAAAATAAGCGTTCAAGGAGAAAGAAAGGCAAGGTGAAGTTTTTAGTGTGAGGGCCCAGGGTCATGGGGTAACTGCATTGGGAAAGCCAATAGTTTAGGAACCAAAAGGACGCAGGGTCCCACAGGTCACCTACTACATAAGGCCACCCTACCAAGACTGGGAGTCATAGGGAATCTACCTAATACATAGAAACAAAGACAACGAGGCAGCCAAAATAAGAGACAAAGAAACAGGCCCCATATGAAGGGACAAAGAATTCTCAAGTAATCTAAAAACCTGGAGACAAGATGAGAAAATAACAAAAGAAGGTAAATTAAATTCCCAAAAAGGAAATCTAACAAAGCTGAACTAAAAACAAGCCATTCAGACTTGTTTTCTAGGAACCCAAAGTTAGGGTATTTCCTCCTCAATGCCAATGACTCTCCTTTGGGTGGTGATGACCAACCATTTTGGAGGTGGTTCTTGCAAGGAAACCCATGGACCTTTATTCCATCCTGCAATTATGTGTTTAATTATCACCCCACCTAGAAGGTGAGCTCTTGGAAAGGAAGTCAGTCTCTTACTCCTCATTGAGACTGATGAGTGCACACACTGAGTAGATAGACAGTGAATACATGTTGAATAAAAAGACAGGTAATTGGTATCAAGATAAATGCAGTGTTTCATTCAGGTTTAAGAGTGAATAAAAAGGAAAAATTGGAGAGAGGTGAGCAGGAGAACTTTCTCTTCTTTATTTTTCCTGGGAAATGAGAATGTTCTGCTGCCTGAATTGAAGAACTGGTGAAGAGCCTGGTAGAGCCACCTCTAAGAGGTGACCTTTCACATCACATTATGGGTGTCATAGATACTTATTCCAACAATCTTCCGGTAGATGGCAGTAAGCTGTCTTGGTCTATACAATCAGTTTATTACAACAACTTTCTAACAGATGGAGATTAAAGTGTCTTGAGGGAGAGGTACTTTTTCTAACTCCCATAGAGACTCCATATGTGCTAACTGCAGTGCCCAGGGCATCAATTCAGACATACCCTTGTTCAAATTCTAATTCTACTGGTTACTAGCAGCAAGGTCTTAGAAAAAGTAGTATCACTCCAAACTCAGATTCTTTATTTATAAAAAATGTTTGATGACAGTTCCCTTCTCATAGAGAGGTATCAAGAAGTCATTAAGACAATATAAGTAAAATATTCAGCATGGCTAATTGGGAAAAAAATAAAACCTAAATGTTATTTGATATCATTAGTATTATTATTATCATTACTATTGTTAAATGGTGCTAAAACCCTGATTGATTTGCATTTTCCAAACTAAGAAGGCAAATTATTCTCAAAAAAGCAGAGTATGCAGATCAAGTTTGAAAATGTAACTATTTCAAACTAATAAGATACATTTTATATTTTAAACGCTTCAAAACACTTTGTGTATTCCAAGTATTGGCATATAGACAGCTAAAAATAACTTCTAAATTTTGGTCTTGGGTGAAGAGCAATTAGTGATCTTAAAAAATAGCTGTCAGTATTTAACTGCACCTCACAAATAAAGTGCAACAAATAATACATTTATTATATTACAGTATGTTATTTACAAACTTTTTTCGTACATTCTTGAGATGCACTCTGAGAAATAATGTTTAGTTTAGTACTTAGCACCTAACTTGTTCTTTCTCTGTTTCTTTGGCATCTCCTAAACAACAAACCACCTTTCCAAGTGCTGATCCTTGAGTAATTGCTCTTTGTCAATGTTTTGTCAACTTGTCAATTGCTCACACACAGTTTGTGAACATCCTCATTGCACAGTTGTCTGCACATGGCCTGATGGAGACACCATTCCTTGGGAATGCCATTGAATATGGAGCCCCATTGGAGTAAGCTCTGTTTACACCTAAGGAGAGAGAGTTCATGGAAGATTTACTACTGCCACTTCGGCAGAATTTCCTTCAATACAGAACACTGAGCAGTGTAGAGACATAAACAAATGCTGCCTTCAATAGTCAATTCCAAGCTCTAGATGTTTCCTTAAGGAAGGGGTGATAAAATTACTAGCTCCTACCTCCAGCAAGGTACCTACTTTTCACTAACAATATTCATTAGGCTATTTCACTTGAACTGGTTTTTGTCTTAAACCTTCTGATAAGGCTTCTCTCTTTTATAATCTTACTTTTTAAGTTCCAATAGTCCTCTCTTATCAAACTGTATCTTTTTCCTTCACCTTCCTTATCAGATATTCCAGCTAATTAACCTTCCTTTCCATTCTTTTTCTTCCTCCCATCTTCATCATCACTCAGTTACCATCAGGTACCTTCTGATAATCTCGTTTGCTCCCAGTGGGCCACTGATATAAGGGCAAGGAATACAAACACTTAATTTGGGAAGAGGACAAAAAATCCTAATAATGTTGAAATAAAACAAAATCACTTCCTGCTCTATGTATCACCTGTATTTAATTAGGCTGTGGTAAATGGAGAAGTGTGGAAAACTAGAGTCCATTGATAAAGCACAAAACCTTTTAGGCAATAGATTAAACCCCAATGAGCCAGAATCCACCAAGTTAGAGCCTAACTTACTTCACATGGTAGTCACGCTTTTCTCTTATAAATGCTGTGATTAAAAAAAGAAAGGATTGATTAGGTAGTTTCCAAGAAAGGATTGATTGTGCCCTTTAAATAGGAATGCTTTACTTACTTAAAAACAAAGAAAAACTAGGGAGAATGAATAAAAGGAGATAGATTCTGTTTAAAAGAGGCAAATTCATAAACAAAGCAAACAGGAATTTTTCTGTCTGGATATGTCCAGGGTTGTAGCTGATCATGCGGGTTTTGGAGCCATAGTTCCAAGTTTAAATCTCCTAGTTGCTGTGATTTTGGCATTGATCTCTCTAAGTCTCAGTTTGCTTGCTTGTACAATAAGATGGTAATAACATCTACTTCAAGGACTGTCATGAAAATAAGTAGAATGTAGGTAATTACTATGAGAACCACTCAGGATGGCTTGTAGAGGATCACACTATCTCATAAAATGGACAACATCCAGTCTGGAACCAGGGCTTCTTTCAGCACTTTTTAGCAATTCTACAGATAGAATGAGCTGTTCCTTAAGGCTCTTTCCATCCCCCAATTTTGTTATTGTATGAAGAAACCAAGCATTTGAAGATTCCTTGAACACTGAAATGGAATATGTAACATCAATAGGCTAATTTTAAATACCTTCACCTTTTTAATAAAGTACATCTCTAAAGAATGACTTCTAAGTTACTATGACATTCTCAAACTTTAATTTTTTTAAAAAATGCTATGATTTGAAAATCTCTCTTCCCTTTCTCTATTTTTGTCTACTTTCCTGCTTACCAACTTGATTAAAAAACAACAACAACTCAGTTTATAGTACTGTAAATTCTAGGTTGACTGTGGAATTAGCTCATTCTTCCTAACTCTTGACTCCATCACTGTAATAGAATTATGTAAACACACACTTTGCTAATGTAGCCAAACCATTCCTTAGACTATCAAGCAGAAAAGGATGGAACTGAGCTGCATCGCCTTCCTCTGGCTGTCTTCCTCAGTTCACACAGTTATAGGCAGTAGGCAATACATCAGGCATTAGGGGGAAAAGGGGGGAATGGTGCAGCCACTTTGGAAGAAACTGACAGCTCCTCAAAAGGTTAAACATAGAGTTACCATGCGACTCAGTGATACCATTATATCTACACAAGAAATTAAAGCATATGCCCACACTCAAGCTCATACATGTGCATTCTTAGCAGCATTATTCATAACTAGAGGCCTGTTGCAGGAAGATTCCTGCAAGAATATGGCTTCCTGCAGCTGTAGCAAAGCAGAGAAGGGAGCGAAACCCATCGAGGCAGGCTTTGCTCCTGCCTCCGCCACCCCACTTGCTTCCCTCCCGCCTCCACAGCCCTGCTTGCTTCCCTCCTGCCTTCGTGGCCAGCTTGCTTCCCTCCCGCCTCCACAGCCCTGCTTGCTTCCCTCCCGCCTCCGCTGCCCCGCTTGCTTCTCCGCAGCTTCGGTCCCTTCTGCAGCACTTGGCTTCCTTCAACATTGTCTTCAGTCTTCACTCCATGCCTGTGTATGCAAATTAACCACCATCTTTGTTGGGTTAATTTGCATGCTCATCTGATTGGCTGGTGGGTGTAGCAGAGTGACACTAATTTGCATGTTTCTCTTTTATTAGTGTAGATAGCCACAAAGTGGAAACAACCCAAATATCTATCAATTGAAGAGTGTATAAAAGTGGCATAACCATACAGTGGGATAATGTTTGGTCACAAAAAAAGAATAAATTATTATGATGCATACTACAACATGGATGAACCTTGAAGACACTATGCTAAGTGAAAGAAGTCAATCACAAAAGACCACAGTATGATTCCTTTTATGAAATGTTCAGAACAGGCAGATTTACATCTACAGAGGCAGAAAGTAGATAAATGGTTGCTAGGGGCTGGGGGAAGGAAAGTAACTGCCAATGGGTGTGGGGGGGTGAAGAAAATGTTCGAAAATTGATTGTGGTGATGGCTGCATAGCCCCATGAATACAGTAAAACCACTAAATTGTGCCCTTTAAATAGGTGCATTGTATAATTCCTTGAGACAGCTGGTATGTAAGAAAAATGACTAAGGGAAAAAATACCCCTGAAGAGTGTGCACAATGGGAGATACACAGCCCCTGGTAAGTGATCGCCTTGCAGAGCAATGGATCCCAGGATACATTGCTCGATGGCCCTGGTGCCTGCACCAGATCTGACCCCACATCTCTGCTCAGGGTCATCAGGATACAGTTGTCTTGGAAATGTGAGGTTCCCCTGCTGGGACTTGGTGCTTCAACTCAATAATACCAGTCATTCCATTCCGTGTGCCCCCATGTCTTTGCTCATAACACTCCTTTTCAACACCCATCTGAGAGAATCCCTAATCCTATACCTACACTGTGCTCAGATCCTCTCTGTGATTCCTTTCCTGACCCTTAGGCCCACTCTGAGGAAAGAGGAATGCATCCAGTATATTCGCAGCCAGAGTTGGTACATCTTACTGGCTTACTCAGCTTTCTCCTACACTAACCCTCTGCTCTACACATACTTCTATTGTTTTATTTCTCACTATAATTATTGCTCAGTAGTCTGTCCTCCTTAGTCAAAGATAAACCCTTGAAATAACTCTTTCTTGTACCCTTCACATTGCATCACAGCACATAGCAGTGCATGTCTGTAATTAAAGCAGCTGATCGCCACAGCAACCTTAACAGGCAGATGTTCTTGCCTTATGCATGAAGGTGTTGAATCTCTGAGGGGGCTGGCAATGCTGGAGCCCCATAGCTAGTGAGTGTGGCAAGCAGGACTGAAGCTCAGCACGGCAACCTCAAATCCTAGCTCCTCTCCACACCCTCATCAGAACTGAAGACATCTCAACTAGATCTCCACCGGAGATGAAAGTGCTTCCCAGCTATGCATGCCATAGACTCCTCTGGGAGGAAAGTATAGTCTAAGGTGTGTGCTCTTAGGCAAGCAGGCACTGCTCATTCATCCTTGTCCCTCCCTATCTCATTGTTCTCAGTTCTCAGCTCCCCAGCTTGGTGAACCTTCTTGCCAGCTGGTTCCAGGAAAAAACTCTGTCACCCGTCACGTGGTCCTCCCTCACGGTGTTGAAGGTCCACAGCTTCCTTTCATGTGTCCATAATCAAGTGGGAAAGACACCCGAGTCTGGTAAACACCATTCACTTTTTTCACCCTGACGGTAGAGCTTATAAACTGATTGGGTAAATCTTAGGAATAAAGTCTATGTACCACACAACCCCAACATTTTCATGAAAAAAAAAAAAAATCCCCACTATATTATATTTAATCGGTCCTCTCAACTTCTTTTTTTCTTCCTTAAAATTTCTCAATTTTTTTTAAACTGAAAAACTCCAAATTGCTCTAGATATTTTTTTTGAACCCAAACGTGGCTGGAGCAATTTCATTTATATTTATAGCTAAATTCCAACTGCATATACTCTGCACATGATTAATTCACAGATGAAGGCCTCTGAAGTTTGAATGTCTGAGTAAGTACAAAGCAGGGCAGAGTTTAAAACTGGTAGCTGAAGCCAATAATTTGAATTTATAAAAAAAAAATCAGAACTCACTGTCTGTGGTTTAAAAATTTATGATCCCTTAGAAAACTACTTTTTTATGTAGAAAAGGAAAATATTAATCCAATGCTAACTAGACGGTGGCAAGAAGCCAAATCTCAGCTGCAAACCTGACTTCTTCATATCTTCTCTTGGCATAACCCTAGTAGGAATGCTACCCAGAACACTCTACTGTCAAGAGGTGACAACAGTATGCGGCCTTCAGGGTCAGATGAGGTAAGAATGACAGGTCTGGCTAGATTCATGTGGAGAATGAAATGTTTCCATTCTTCATGAGGAAGTGTGACTTTGTCCAAAATGTTCCCTGTAAAATATATGGCCAACATCTAATTGCTCTAAGGTGTTATAAACTTTTCACTTTCCTTAGGTTACTGAACACACAGGCAGGTTGGCATATATATTTAACATAGGAGATGGCATGCCATAGGGAAAAAAAATAAAATAAAAGGAGCTGTTAGGGCACTTGCATCTCCAGAAACCTCCTCATTAGCCACTGTATCCTAAGAATGCTATAAGGGCTGCCTTTCTTCTTTTCTCAAGTAAAAAAAAAAGAGTAATTTATTTTGTATGTTAGCAATACACCCCAAAGCTTCTGAAACTAACGAACCTTGAAGAAACAAAATACCCTCTTCAGAACTTAAAAGCCACTTAAACAGATTGGATCTATTCCAGCACCAAGAACTAGAATGTCACATTGGAGCCTGAAAACAGTGCTTTGTTGCTGAGGGAGAAACTCGGAACCATTCTGAACGTCTGATGGCCAGGCTTAGAGTTTTACCCTGGTCCTCACGGAGCCTCCCACCCATCCTGGGGGCTGAGGGTGGGACCGGCAGCCCAGACACAGGCCATCCCAAAGGAGATGCTGAGACGCTGGGGTCATCCAGCCAGACCTTGTGCACGGAGTCCCCACACCTCTGTGGGCCTTGGGAAAGGAGGAAGAGCTTGAATGAAGCCACACCCCAACTACAGCAGGTGTGAAGAGGGAGCCTGGGAGCTCCCACTTTTCAAGGGAACAGGGCTACTCCGGTGGCACTTGATTATATTCAGCAGTTCGCACAGCTCCCCGAGGACACGGTTTTTGTTTTTAGAGGAGCCTCCATTTGCTGCCTGTCGTGCAGGGAACACTCGGGAGGAGCTATTAGCAGTCACTTGTTTCAGTAAACATTGAATGTAACACATGCCTCTCAAGTAATGTGTATCCAAACATACAATTTACAAATAATTAACATCATGTTAATTAGTCACATTAATTTATGCCACTTTGTGGAATTATTTCCTCGGAGTGTTTAGGAATGCTGCCAGGAGCACGAGCCAAGCAGTGTGAAAATGTGCTTGAAGTTAGCTGCTGGGAGTGGCTGTGAACGCAGCCAGAGCAAGCTGTTGCGGGTCCTGCAACTGAAGCTCCCCGTCTCCCAGCTGCCCTGCCTGGTGCAATGTGGTCGCACGGGGATATCCAGATAGCAGATGCCCCATCCTGACTCACACCCTCTTTTTCACTTGCAGGTTTCTACTGATCATTGCTGAGTGCCCAGTCACCACCAAACATCCATGACCATGTCCACGCAGGTGGGGAACAGTAGGCGACCTGTGATGAGACTTACACGCAGTGATATTGTGTTGACTGGTGTTTGGTATTAAGAATATCACCTGATCTCACTTATTTGTGGGATCTAATGAGCAGAATGAATTGACCAACAAAATGAGGCCTGAAGCAGGAGGCGTGGAACAGACTGACATACCTCAATGTGAGGTTGGGGGGATGAGAAGAGATAAACCAAAGAATTTAGTTATACTTATAGGCATAGCCCATGGACATGGGCAATAGGGTGGTGAAGACCTGGGGGGGGGGGTGGGGCTAGGTAGGGGCTGGGAGGAGGGGGGTGAGGAGGGGGAAAGGGGAGATATCTGTAATACTATCAGCAATAAAAAGTTTATTTAAAACAAAGCAAAACAAAAACTGGGAGTTATTTTCTATAAACAATGCTCTGAGAATGGGAAATGGCAAAAGTAGAGTGCTAACGTTCTAAATAGAGAGATCATGGAGACTCTTCATCTGTCTTTGAGATGCTGGCACCCACACAGAGATCGACCCCACTCTGCTCACAGCATTTAGATGAGGGAATGGGATGCTAAACCATCTCAGCAGTGGAGGAACAAGAAAAACATTCAGAGAAAACAGACATCATAGATTCTGCAAAGAGTGCAAATTCGGTAGGGAAAACAAACAAAACCCAACGACAACATTAAGTCAAGGTAACAGTGTCAGTGGAGGACTTGGGTTCATTTTCGTGGCCGAGTCCTGGTCAGGGCAGGACAGCTCCATAACATCTCTGGTCGGCCACCGTCCAGGAGTCTGGGACATATGCCATGATTGCTCCTTCTCACATCTGGCCACTGTTATCAATGAGCCCAGAACTGACTGTGTCTAAGGTTTATTTTACTGGGGAAACAAGCTGATAAGAAGAGATGAAATTCAGAGCCCTCTTCTGAACGTCACAGTGTAAATTCTGGAAAACCCCAGACAAGCCAAGCAGCACTTTCACTACTGTTTTGAGCATTGGTATTCCCGATGGGTTGATGCTTCAAAATGAATCATAGATAGCAAGACTGAAGTCTATAATCAAGTTAGAGGTCCAAATATGAGTGTGAAGAAATTGCATGACTATTTAATGTGGATGAAGATGTGAGTGTGAGAACATTGACCATGTAAAGAAATTATGGACAATTGAGGGAATGGAGACACAGGAATATCTCTTGAGACTGTACATCAGTAAAACAAGAAGATTAGAGTTGGTGATCAACATAATTCCTTCCCTCCAAATTCCTGTTTTATTTATTTACTTGCATACAGGGTCACTCTAAGCTGACCTACCCCATCCGAATCAAGGACATTTATTTAAATCAAAGGACAAACAGATGAAGACTCTAGAGCAGCCGTGGGCAAACTACGGCCCGCGGGCCGGATCCGGCCCGTTTGAAATGAATAAAACTAAAAAAAAAAAAAAAAAAAAGACCGTACCCTTTTATGTTATGATGTTTACTTTGAATTTATATTAGTTCACACAAACACTCCATCCATGCTTTTGTTCCGGCCCTCCGGTCCAGTTTAAGAACCCATTGTGGCCCTCGAGTCAAAAAGTTTGCCCACCCCTGCTCTAGAGAGTGGTGGATGGAGATGCCCTGTAAGATATTAATACCCAACGTCAGCCTGTCCTCATGGAGTTTAATGATCTAGTAGGAGAGACAAGTATGTGCACGAAAAGCAATATAAAAATGATACCAATGCCAATTAAGTGTGATATCAATGAGGCCCCAAAATGTGTTGTGTGACCCAAAGGGAGTCATGCTCCATTCAGAAAGTGAGAGAAATTTAGCCCAGAGACAGTCCCTTCCCTGAGATCTATGCCTAGCAATCTAAAGAGATCAAGTCGGAGCTTCATTTCCCTGTGGACACATCCAGATGTACAAGCAGTGGGTGTATTTCTTTTCCCCATAAGAAACGCTTGATTCATTGGTATGAGAATCACATTTAGTCTATCACTTTCCCCCAAGTCCTGATTAATAAGAATATCTTTTAAGCATTGCTTTTTAAATTTTATTTAGGGCCTATTTGATTCACTTTAACTTTGATTCAATTTGGTTCTCTTTAATATTTATCCAGTAATGTTTCAGAATCCGAGCAATGTGAATACATGAAAGCTCTTCCCTAATGTCCAGGAAACCATCAAGAATATAAAAGCAGCAAAAAGTCATCCTAGGGTTTAAGGACGTTCTGAGACTTCAAAGAGATTTGCATGAAATCTGCACCTATTTTGCCCAATCTGAAATTGCACTCAGCAGGAGAAGCGCTTCTCCCCATGCAGAAACCTGAAATGCATGTGAAAGAATAGATCCATATTTTAATTAAAAGGGGCCATTCTGAGCCCAGCGTGTGGAAGTGTGACATTAATATTTGCGACACTAGCCATGGGGGATAAGGGGCATGGAGGATCTTGCACCAGCAGCAGGAAGTCAAGGTTGATCCTTGTTGAAATCCAGATTCTCACAGACATTAAGGGGTCTTCAAAGTGCTACCCAAATACAAGACAAATGGATGGCAGGTCTAAGGACTCATTGGGGAAGAAGGGGATTGTGGTGGGATCAAAGTTTAAGCAGGACAGTGCTTGTGGAGAACAAAAATGCTCATGGATGTAGATGAGTACAGGACTGTGTGCATGTGTGTGTATGCATGTATGTGTCAGCCAGCAATGACTCCACACCTACCATACAAACGCATGAATAAGTGTCAATCCACAATCGCACAAACTTTAAAATGAGTATATTTGCTCAACATACTTCATACATGTCACAGTCTATTGAATACAGCACTTACTGGCATTATCTGTTTGATGGAACAGGACAGTACATATTTGGCATTTAACAAAAATCTACATATTCAGTCAGCTTATGGCAGCAGCTCCCCCGTGCCCTAAGGTGAACACTGGACATAATGGCTGCCAGCCATTCGGCATGCCCAACGCTGCTGGGCTTATGGACATGTATATTTAAAATGTAACAGGTTTAAAAAATCACATTGGTGTTCATGAGTCAATTTTTCTGTTAAATAGAACATTTTCTTCTCTCAAAATGCTCATTGCTCTGTGAGGAAAATGTCTTTAAAACATGTAATCTGGTTCCTAAGGGCTTGGTTTCTTAGTTCCTTGTTTGGTAACTGGATGCCATAAGCAGGCCCTGACAGTTCAGTCTTGAGGAGCAGGGAGGGGCAAGGAGTAAATAGGAGAGGACGACTTTGAGAGCTCATGTCATCCAACCCCTTCTCTGCTCAGTGAGGGCAAGTGGGACAGGGAGGGGCAGGCCGCTCAGCTGAGAATTTCACTGGCAGCTACTGAGCACTTGAAATGTGACTAGTGAGACCGGAACTGAATTTTAAACGTTCTTTAACTTGAATAGAAGTAAAGTTAAATTTAAAAACTGAAGCACTGAAAAATACTTTTCCACCAATTATACTTATCATGTTGGTAGGATTACTTTTCAGGTAACTATCGTCTCACATAGGATAGTATTATCATTCTGTAGTGTGAGTGTGGGGTACGGGCACCATTTCTACTATTACACATCCACATGGAGCCATGTGTGTCAGTCCCTGTCAACAGATTCATCCAGGTGAATAGTTTTTTCCTTTGCGTCATATAACCCTGTAATGTGTATATTTAACTATTTTATGCAGACAGCACGAGTTCATTACTTGAATCATAATTGGGAATTAAATTAAAATAATTGTTCTAATTATAAGTTATTAGATTAATTTGAAGTTAAAACAAATAAGAACAGAAAGATTTTAAAATGCAAAATGATAGTGGTGATGCAAAATCAAGGGGTGAATCTCAGTTCTGCAATCAGAATGGTTAAGAAAAAAGAGATTCAAAGAAGGAATAGCACAACTTTCAGGAGGACAGTTGATTGTAATTTATGTAGTGGAACAAAACAAAGGTATTTTCTGTATAAAAAAAATATTAAGGGTAAAAAATTAACAATATAAAGAAATCTTATCAGCAAATATCAGATATTTGAAAAGAGCTTGTTCCTTAACACTTAAACCAAAAATGTTGCTACTAGAAAATGTGGTTCCTGGAATGTGGTTCCTCGAAAATTTACAATTACACATGTACTTGGCATTATATGTCAGTTGGACAGTTGTCATGGTGCCAATAGATACTCAGTCTTTAAAATCTGTTCCACATTGGCTGCCACCACAATTGTTACCCTATAAGTATCACCAATCACCTCTCACCTGCTCTTAGCAGGTCACCACCTAATCGGTCTCCTGTCTTCACTCTTGTCTCTTTGTAATTCATTCTTTGCACAGTGACCAATGGGTTCTCACATTTTTATGTATGTCAAGGTTCTCATTCCCACCACACTTACAAAATATACAAAGTCTGCCACAAGGCCCAGCGGTCCTGCATAAGCTGGCCACTGTTATCATTTCTAACCACTTTTCTCCCTTCCCCCAACCACACTGGTTCTCCTCTGTTTCCTGGAATGTATCCAGCTTATTCTCATCTCAGGGCCTTTGGACTCACTGTCCCCTGTGTCTGGGATATTCCTTCCCCAGCTCTGTATATACCTGTTGATTAAATAAATAAATGGATGTGGGGGGAGGGGAGAATTGGATTAGACATTGACATCTCATACATCCATTCAATGTTTTATCCATTCATCCATTTACATCAGCAAACAAATAATACTTCATTCCCACTATTTGCCAGGTAGTAAGCTAAGAGTTGGGGAGCCAGATGTTTTACAAACCTTTTCTCTATAGGAAACAGAAGGGAAAATGGTTAAGAAGACAATTTATTTACAGATAAGTCATTGCAATGACTTGATGTTATCAGGATATTAAAAAACAAACAAATAAAATCTAGGGCTCAACTTGATGGTGTTGTAAGCAGAATATAAAACATTAATGATGTTATGAGCTTCAACCTGGGCTGAAAACAGAAAACAGAAACTCCAATCCAATTGACAGGATGGAAGAGGTCAGCCGAGCAGGTTCCTCTTGGGCAGGGGCTGCGTATAATTAAGTTTCGTATCCTCAGTGCCAGGTTCACACTAGGAATTCAATAAATTACAGCTAAATTGAAATCATCACTTACAATAAGCCCTTCGTAAGGCTGAATTCCTTGAAGGCAGAGTCTATGGCTTTGGGTCCTTGAGTCCTCCAATGAACCAGTCTCCGTAGTCATTTGTGTGCATTGTGGCTAAAACCTTACACCCTAAACATGTCAGGCACATGGCATAATGTGTGAATCGAGCCAGGTGTGAGACATCAGAGAGTGATGGACATAGTGCCCCAGGTACAGGGGCCCAGTGTTAACAGATTTTCTTATTTTTCCCCCCAAAAGCCTGGGAATTTAGATTTTTATTGGAAATCTCCAATTTTTAAATGTTCACAATTAATTCAGAATGTTTGAAAGCAATTTGTATGACAAAAACACATGCAGGCCTCATTGGGCCCACAGGACAGCCAGATTGTGACCTTGCTGATAGGAGAATAGGAATACATTCCTTTTAAGCATCTATCCACGTAATGAGGACCTCACTAGGAGCTGCTCGCTGAGGCTTCCAGTCTCCCTGAGGAGTGAGTTAGCTCCATTCAGAGAAGGAAATAGAGGCTCGGGGGGTTTGGCAGTTCACCCAGGGTCACACAGCCAGTAAGGTGGCGTGGTAGGGACTGAAAGTCAAAGTCATTGATCTTTCCAATATACTGGACTAGTTCTTAAATCACAGATAACAGACCAATTCTTAAACATAGAGAGAAAGCAAAGCAGGTCTTCTAAAGAAGTACACAAAGGGTCCTGAATCTTAGGGTGGGGTCACCTGTGAAACACAGATAGGAGCACCAACTGGGAAACGCCTTCCAAAGAAAGACATGTCTGCATATGTCAAGGTTCTGCTGTATTTTAAGCAGGGACAGACCAGGACTGCTTCAAATATGCTTGTTGTACGTAAGGATAAGGTCTGAGATACATGGGGCAGTTTGATCTTTCTGTCTTTGGCTTGCTAAGGCTCATTTTGCAGACATGTGTTTTTGCTTAGAAAGGCACAGAGGTGGATAAACCACTGAATCGGGTCCCTGGAGCCAGCTCCATTAACTTTCTTGGCATGATCTCACCACTTATGTCAACATGACTTAAGAGTTTATATAGCATTTTATTAGGCTTTAATTCCATACTTTCCCTGAATTTCAGTGTTCATCTTTCGGGTAAAAATAAACGTTACTCATGACTCAAAGTCCAAAATTTGCTAACTTTATTTTTTTAAAAATTAATTTACTTAGCTAATTTTAATTTCAGGTAGACTGGAGCGATGGAGTTATGAACACTTCAGAAAGAAAAAAATATATATTTATATAAAAATCATATATGTATATATGAAAAGTAGTGGGCAAGAGTTCAAAGTTCAGTATAAAAATTGAATTATTTTACTGTGATTGAGTCATGTGACTAGTGATTATATTTGACTAGCTTTGTCCTCTGACTTCTAAACTCTCGCTTTGTAATCCTACTGGACTGTAAGTAACCACCTAGCTCAGTGTTCTCATTTAAAAAAGAAGAAAATTGATTGCCACTTGGATGCAATTTATTGAAAATTTACTGTTTGAACAAAATTGTTAGACCAGTGGATCTCAACAAGGGACAGTTTTTTTTTTTTTGGGGGGGGGGGTACAATTAACAAGGTCTGGTGACATTTTTGGTTATCATGATCTGGGGGGTTGGTATTGGTATCTAGTGCATAGATATATGCTGCAATCCACAGGAAATGCAACCCACAGAGTCTGATGTAAGAGATGCCCTGAGGATAAACAGGCATCTTTCATCTCAGAGGGAGAAAAATGGTGCACATTTTCCTGTTTCTCTGATGCAGAATTCTATTTTGCACTTGGATGTTGGCAATGCCTCCCACAGTTGTAGAGAAGGCTCCAAATTTGGGAAGGATGAGCCCAAGGTTGCATAGGCCACCAAGTGGTCTTAGGCCAGGACAAATGCATTGAAACCCACCTTCCTTACTTATGAAGGGGCTGAAGATGATGAAGACACCTGTTCATCTGATCTCACATGATACTGAGAAAATTAAATGAGATCATGTCAATCAGGGTGTTGTTACCACCACAATCACAACCACCATTACATCCAGGAGAATTAAAAATATCCATATGGAAGTAACAGTTTCCTTTTTCCTTTTTCTTATCTTCCCCCCACCCTCACCCCCATTTATTCAGCAAGCATTTAGTGTGTACCTGCCACATGTCAGGCATACTGTTAAGTTCTGGTGTTATAAATATGAGCAAGATATCAACACCTTATCTTTTTACTCCATCAATTTCTACTTATCATTATCTTCCCAAATCATTGGATAGAACAAGAGAAACAGATCTGGGGACAGATAGCATAGATGAGACCACAATTCCTTATTTCAGAGTCCCTTCCATAACTAGTGACCCTAAGACAGCAGTTCTCAACCTGTGGGTCGCGACCCCTTTGGGGTCGAATGACCCTTTCACAAGGGTCGCTTAAGACCATCGGAAAACACATATATAATTACATATTGGTTTTTTTTATTAATCACTATGCTTTAATTATGTTCAATTTGTAACAATGAAATTGGGGGTCACCACAACATGAGGAACTGTATTAAAGGGTCGCGGCATTAGGAAGGTTGAGAACCACTGCCCTAAGAGGACACAAGTGAGATTAGGGATGGCTGGAGACATGTATTGAGCTGGGTTAAGAAACAGATTACACAAGCCAGAGTTTGGCACAACTGTATCCAGTCACAGGCTCACTCTTTTCCAGAAGCACCAAGGAGATAGCCATTGTCCTACACGGGATTATGGAGAACACTTCTATATAAGAGCAAGTTTCCCGGGGATTCTAATTAATTCCCTTGAGTTGTAAATAGACTCCTGATGTTCAAGCCAAATTACACCCTAATCTTTCCAATATTTCTTCCAACACCCAGAAAAATTACTCTGCTCACCTCCCAACACTCTCAGTGCCCAACACAGTGCTTTGAACATGGCCCATCACATGGTACATGGTGTGCAGGTGTGTACCCACAGTTGCATATTTGATGAATCTCTTCCCACTTCTAGACAGTGAAACCAAGGAACAAAAGTAAAGCAGTCATAGCTATGGACAAACAGCCTATTAGATGTCAGGTACTATTACCGTGTCCATGATTTTCAACTTCAGAAATACCACAGAACCTTTTGGGAAGCTTAACAGAAATATGGAGGCTGCATTGCATAGTGGTTAAGAAACAGACTGAATGGGGTAAATGTCAACTTTCACTTATTAGCTATGGACCACCTTGGGCAAGTTATTTAACCTCTCCATGAAGCAGTTTCCCCATCTTTGATGGGGATGATAAAATTATCTACATCATTGGATTGCTATGAGAATTAAATAAAGTGATTTATGCAATACAGAACAGTGCCTGACACCTAATGTGTGTTTGCTGTGGCAGCTGTTACTATCAAAGCTACTATTTTTATCATTGTCATCATCCCCATCATTAAAGAAGCTTATGGCCCCAGCTCAAATGCATACCATCAGTTTCAAATGGTTGAAATTATCACTTTTTACATGGCTGAAAACCAATGACTTAGTATGCAGTAGGCACTCCAAGTGACTGGAGAATAAATGAATGAATGTGAAATGAAGACCATGCACCACAGAGGAGATCCCAAGCAGAAAGTGAATGAAGAAAGAATGAAAGGCAGAGGAATTCTTACTCAGAGGAAGTCAGACCCTTGTGGGACTTTGGTAGAAGAGCTCACAGAATCTTCTCTGGGAACCTTAATTAATAGGGCAGGTCACATTCATTCTTGGAAGGTTTTCACACAGATTATATCTAACCTTGAGCCAAAGTAAGCCCTTGTTGGTCTCACTCCAGCTTTCAATTATTTATTTCTCCTTTCTATAAGACACAGGTAGAAGGGGAGAAAGTAAGTGGCTGCTAGAAAACTCTGGATTAAGTCTATAAATTCGCTTTGTAGATACCTTCTGTCTACATTCACCCTGCAATAGTTTGTTTGCCACCCCACTATGAGGCCATTTTCCCACCACTGTGCCCATTCATTGAACAAATACACATTGGTCTCTGGTTCTTCATACATTGCACCTGGGAATTAGTATGTTATTGATCTTTGCTCCAAACCCAGCATAGAAGATGCTCCGTATCATTTGTTGAAAGATGAAAATAACCCAAGCAAAGCTAAGTGCAGATGGAAGCTCAAACATAAGTATGGGACATAAACTTCTGAATTCCCTGCCCTCCCATTCCTGCTTTTTGTAAAGTCCACCACCTCCCACACACTGCCCTGCATAAGCTAATATGTGGTTAAAAAATATATTATCATCTAATCATAACACACAGTGAGGAATATTTTTAAATTATACTTCATGCTGCATAGTTTTATTTTCCTTGACTAAGAGGATGGCTTGGAACATTATAACAACAAACAGAAAAGAGGACCCTCCTCCCCGCAAGATCTGCTACTGACTTGCTGGACCCTGGAAAAGAAATTGAATCACTCTAAGCATTTGTTTCCTGGAGCCAAAGAATAAAGAAAGCAAAGCTTTTCCTTTACTGAGCTCAAAGCGCTTCCTTCGGTATGGCCTCCTCTGTCCTCACATGTTCCCGTGTGATTCTTCCTCACTGAGACACAGCGATGCTCTAAAATAAATTACAGGCCAAATTGAAAGAAGAAAGCACTATTCTGACTTCAGTGATATGCTGATAAATATATAGCAACTGGTTTCTGGAAACAAAAGAGCCATTTGTAGTGTTGGCCAATTACTGTGGTGTCAATACTCCCACGGTGTCACTGAGTACAGAGCTAGGAGGAGAAGCTCATGATTGGGTGTCACAAACTGCTGACAGTTGGCCTCAGCACGCCACTGTCTGACTTCCCAACCCAGCACCTTATCACTCTCAGAGGTGTCAGAAGTTGACTCCCACCTCCTCTGTGCCACCTGCATGGCATGTACAAATATAGCTCCTATATTTTGAAGCACAGTGCATGTTACCATGAAGCTCCTTACAGGTAAGATGGCAGCCCTTTGTGTCCCTTGTGTCTACTACAGTGTAGCTAGTCGATAAACAGCTGCTTCTAAAGAATATATGTATTTGTAATTTAAGATCTTTCAGAATGAAACTAGGCATGCCAGAAAAAATAGTTCATGCCTGCTTAGATATGTTCTGATTGACTCTATTTTGTCCTGATACACGATCTAAACCTCCCAGACTGAGTCAATTCTCAGGCAATTCCAAGGAGTAAAGTCCTTCCTTCAGGAATACACAATTTCCCCACGTGACAGCTATCACCCTGGGAAAGACACTCCAAACAATAATGACCGACCACCCTATTAGCACAGATAGATCAGAGCTATAACAATTTCCTCTCTTGACAGGCAGGTGGGGCTGGAGGGGCAAAGCAATCTACAAAATCAAAAAAGCAATGCTACATTTTGATGAAAGAGGGAAAGAAAGTGGGAATGGGAAAAGATATGGAACATTAAATTGAGGCAAGTGTGAGAGGGCAGGGGTGGTGGGACATTTGAATGAGTCAGGGACAGAGAACGAAGAGCGGGAAGAAACCAAGACCCTCCCTGTTGATCTGAACTAGAAGAGCTCTTAAGCTTCCACTTCATCGGTCACCAAGGAGGTATTTTGTTTGGTTGTTAGTTTTAAATAAAGACCACCCAATACCTCATCACTTTCACAGATGTGATTTTTTAAAATCCCCACCATCCAAGTTTGCATTCCTATGGCAATGGTCCTTCCAAAAGGCATAAAACAATGGCTCATATTTAATTCACTTCCACATTCCATCCACCTTCCAGGGGCCTTTGTAATAATGGATGCAGAATAGACACACACCTGTACTTTCTACATTATTCCAGAAACTTCAGACTAGAGGCTTTGCAGGGACTCTCAATCTACTGGGCTATGCTGCCTTATTTTCTTTAGTGAAAGTGAAACTAGTGGGAAGGACTTCATTAAAAGAATGCCCTAAATGAATCTGCCTAACTAGAATAGGCTGTTCGTTTTTCTGTTGCAACTAAGGGACTAATGCAAAAACTACATCACAATGTGGGTGGGAGATGGCAGGATGCTGTATGTGCAGGGGACATAACTACCAGAACAAAGAGATAAAAAGGGACTATGAGTGTTGACATAGGAAATTGGGAAAGAGATTTCTTTGGAGAGGGCTGCTGTGTTCATATGAGCCCTCACCCCTTTCCCAGGGCTTGGGGTTCTCCGCCTTTTGACTCCAAGCCTCCAGAGGGAAGCTTTAGGGATATGGAGATTTTTGAAGTATATGTCTGGCTGGCAGATGGAAGATACAGAGGACTGCAGGCTGACCCTTCCCCAAGAAAGTTAGAGAGAATCAGAGATTGGAGTGTGAGTCCTGGACGTGTGGTTAAGCTGAGCCTGTCTTCTGCAGGCTGTGGGATAAGTGCCAGGTCCATACTCCCAGTGAGCCAGATGTGCAAAGGGAGAGTGCAAGCAGGTCTAACAAAACCACTCTATAGGCACCGGCTGAATGCCAGGGCTTAGGACCAGATGCACCAACCTGGGTCAGGAGGACTACAGGAGAGAGGGCACCAATGGGCACACACAGGAACTTCCAAAGCCTCCGAGAGAACAAATCTGCTTTCCTCATTGGCTAGGCCTCTCTAGGGTCTGCCCTTTAAATATCTGTGAGGTCCAGATAACACGAAGCCACTCGGCCAAGTGTGAACATCCTCACACTCCCAGCTCACTCATGTGAGACCTGAAAAAAGAGTAAACAGTGGAAATGTGGGGGAGGCAGGAGGAGGCAAGCAAAGAGAGTAGAAGGAAGAGCAACCCTCCTCCCCTCTGCCGTCTTCCGGTTCAATCAGCTCTGAACTGCAGAGGAGAAATCCTCCAACTCAAGTTCAAGCTCTGCCTTTATTACTCAGCATTAGATATTCTAATCACTAAATTGAGCCCATGATTGAAACGTAAAGTGGCCAGATCCTTCTCTGAATGAGCAGAGAAGATGTGGCTAGCATTCTCCAGGGACAAGGAAGAAACACCCTTGCGGTGGGGTGCACAGTAGCTCCCCAAAGACCCATTCATTTGGTCCCTGGAAAAGTGACTTCTATGAAAAAAGGGGGCGTTTGCTGAGGTCATCAAGTGAAGGATCTTGCCAGGAGACCATCTTGGATTGGGGTGGGCCTTAAATCCAATGAGAAGTAAGAGGGAAAGAAGAGGCAAGAAGGGAAAAGAGCCACAGAGACCCAGGGAAGGAGGCCATGTGAGGACAGAGGCGGAAATTGCAGTGATGTGTCTGCAAGTCGGGCGATGCCAAGGACTGCTGGCAGCCCCAGGAGCTGGGAGAAGCATGAGATAGATCCTCCGAGCCTCACCAACCCTGAAGACTCCTGGCCTTGGGAACTGGGAGAGAGCATATTTCTGTTGTTTTGAGCAACTAGGTTTATGGTGAAGTGGCAGAGCAGCCACAGGAAATGGGTACCACCTAACAGGACCTCGGAGAGATGATGGAAAACAAAATAAGGCCATGTGCTGCCCAATCCTCGGGGCCAGCCTAGGCCAAGCATGAGTAGCAGGGAGCTTTACTTGCCCTGCTGGGGCTCATGTGGGGCAGTCATTAAGCGATGAGGCCTCATAGACCCCACCCTGTGGCCCCAAAATTCTACTTAGGAGGAATCTGGAGGCCAAGGGCTGGGGCTGAAGATGGGAGCCTGCTGGGCCTGGAGCTGTCCTCCAACCTGGAATCCTACAACCAAGTCCTGACTCTTCCCTAATCTCCTTGTGCTACCTCTGGAAGAAACCAGCTGCGGCTCTGTGTCTAATGAAAAGAAGGAAGGCTGCTGCCGGCCATCAAATTGAGTCCCTTCCCTGGGGTCCTCTGGGTCTGCCTCATGGAGGAGAGTCAGGTTCCACCAGGCAACCACGGCAGAGTGTCTGCTGAAGCTCGGGTCTCCTGCTGTCCGTGGTTGACCCCACGTACCTGCTGTCAGGTGTGGGTTTTATGGAGACAGGCCCTTGGGGAACAAATCCACAATATTCTGCAAAATCTAAGAAATGGAAAGACTCCGGGGTTTTCACACAGCAACTTGGACGTCGGCCAGTCCAAAGCAGCGGCCGTTTCTCCCCCATTTGCCTTCCACAGAACAGGCGGCAGCTGTTTCTGACAGAGCCTCATTGTGTTTTTAAAAATGGGGGGAAGGCATAGAAAAGGACCTTATTCCATCTGCATTGGTGGCTCGGGCCTCCCTTTTGAAAAGGGTGAGAGGCCTGAGGGTTGGGCATATCGGAGGCAGTGAGTTAGTTAGTCCCCTGAGCTCAGATAATCACTCCAGTATATCTGGGTCAGCTTTGAATGCAGAGTCACCTCTTATGTGGGCTCTGTGCTCCTCCCATTAGAAAATCACTGCACGAGGCAATGCTGCTCTCCCAGGTCACAGGGGGTGTTAAAAAATGGCATCAGCAGTGAGTTTAGTCCATGGGTACCTGCTGGGGCAGTCTGAAGCTCTGTGCTGTGTACAGGGATGGTTCTGAGCCCCAGTGCCAGCCACACCCTGCCTCGAGCCACTTGTCTCTGTCCATGTGCCACTGAGCCACTGCTGTGTTTTAATGTCCCGTCAGCACCTTTTTGCAAAGTATTTTCATAAATAAGAAGCAGAAGTACTTCCTTATTTCTGAACCCTTCTTACATGCAGACACGTGCTTTACATGTGCTATTAGGCTGCAGCCTTTAGTGAAAGTAACAGAAAGACAAATCAAAATGTTCTAAGCAAAAAAACACAAACACCCCACTATTTGCTCATGTGACTGAAAACCCAAGGGATTCAAGCACAGCTCAATCCAAATAAAGTCTTCGTAACTCTGTTTCCTTTGTTCCGTGTCGTCTTTGCTTTGTTTCATGTTGACCTCCCTCACAGGCTGACTTTCCACATGGCTCTCCCAGCAGCTCGAGACCTACATCCTAGCTCCCTCCCCTGGATTAGGGAGGGGGACACTACTTTCTGGAGTGCTAGCTGTAGTCCTGGGTATGGTTCCCATTGGCCTTGCTTGAGTCACATGCTCATCCCTAAACCAGGAAATGGGGTCAATTCAAAGAACATCATAGGCTGAGCTTGGGCTTGGTGGTGCTCAGAGAAAAAATAAGATAGGCGAGTTGTTCCCCAGGAAACAGGGAATAAACGTAGAGCAAACTAAAGCAAGAGCCTCCTACAGGGCCCTCACAGTTCTGTAAGCAAGATGCTATTCTTAGATGTGGAACTGAAGGTCAGGATAATTATGTAATTTGACTAAGATCCCGTGGCCAAGAGGAGACAGAACTGAGACTCTAGCCCTGAATTCCCAGTTCTTGTCCTGTGTCCAGTACCCTGCTTCTTTGGCTACACTGATCTTCCAGTCCAGGATGGTCCAGCCTATGGGCTACCAGTTCCCTCCATCTCCACTCCCCACCTCAAATATGCAGGTAGAGGTGCACCTGCCTTAGGAGGAGCCAGACCACATGGCTAGCTCATCCTCTGCTTTCAGTCAACTCCAGTCTGGACCCCAGTTTTTAATCAAGTGCTTCCAGCCTATGCTCCTGTTGATTATCTTCTAAAAGACACCTGGAGGAGTGAAAGAAGCCTGGATTTGTGTGCAGTGGTGTCATCTGGGCCAGTGATGAGGATAGGAGGCTGAGCCCTCTGCTCATGGACAGTGAGGCAAGAGTTAACAGAAGAAGAACAGTGCCTTGTTTACTTGTGTTCTAGTTCCCTTTTTCAACTGTACTATTGGGAAGGACTACAAGATTTTCCCGCTCCTTATTAAAAACAGAAAATCTGTTTAGGCACCAGCTAAGCACAAAGGCAGATAGATATATTATGAGCAAGAAGGAGCCAAGTTGTAGGCAGGCCAACATCGATGGGGCGGGGCTTGGCATCAGCCTGTCAACAGGCCTGAGGATCCCTAATTAAACATCCTGTGTGTCCCAGGGTCAAAATAAGGAGCAATAGTGATTCTCATTCCCTGCAGTAACAGGGAGAGAATGCTTCCTTCAAGGAAAGAAAAGAACTAGTTCCTTCCTTCCTTACTTTTTTCCCAGATCATCATTGAAGACTCTGGTTTGTGACCAAAGAGATTGTGAATCTGCAGGAGGGTAGTAATTGCCACTCTTTTCCTTTTCAGGGACAATGGCATGAGCCCACGTCACAGGAGAAACCTTTGTTTAAAATCTATAAATACAAAGTTGGGTTTTTTTCTTTGTTTGTTTTTGAAGTGATCCGATTATAACACAAGCCCAACTTTCTACTTTGGGAGGTTTCTAGGTCCCCAGGGGTGCAGGATGCACAAAGCACACATTCTACTGAGAGACCATGTTGAAAACACTTGTGGATACTTAATAAACACTTGTGGGTGAATAAATAATATAATAAGTAGGAGAACTCCCAAGTCAAGAATATTCCTGTGTGCCAGTGTTTGATCTTGGAGCTGGGATTGTGCATAACTTTTAGAATGGGTAGCAGGGGAAAAGGCTTGGGTCTTCTCACAGCGTTCTTTCTTGTCACGTATGCCCTCTGTTTAAGAATACATTTTAGCTAGCTCTGAAAATTGTTCCATTAGGTTTTTGGAACTGTCAGAATTTTACAAAGGGTTTGGGATTCCTTATGCTACTGAGTGTGCTTTCTCTCTTTGCTGTTATTATACTAAGTAACTCCTGGATGGAGTGACTTATTATACAGGAACATTCAGCAATGTCTGGAGACATTCTGGCTGCCACAGTGGTGGGGTGTAATGGCATCTAGTGGGTGGAGGCCAGGGATGCTGAAAACATTCCATAATACACAGGCCAACATCGATGGGGCGGGGCTTGGCGTCAGCCTGTCAACAGGCCTGAGGATCCCTAATTGAATATCCTGTGTGTCCCAGGGTCAAAATAAGGAGCAATAGTGATTCTCATCCCCTGCAGTAACAGGGAGAGAATGCTGCCTCCAAGGGAAGGAAAGAACTTACCCCATCCTGCAACATAAAATCATCTACCCAAAATGCCTAAGGTGCCAAAATTGAGAAACGGGGTCACCCTGACTGGAGGTTCTTACTGAAAAGGAGGGGAACCATGGATATATAAAATGAAAGCATCCTTCTTCTTTTGCATTTCACCCCATTTTCCCAAGGCCCATTAAATTCTGTGGGTTAACTGTGTCCAGAGCACAGAGAGAGTCCATAGGGAAATTAGAGCAAAGATCAATACCAATAATACCAGTAACGACTCACATTTGTAGATGGATTTGCTGTTTACCGAGGGCTCTCTCATCCATGAACTCCACTGGAGCTTCACTGGGGAGGGGAGTTGGAAAGATTTCCCTATGAATATTTCCCACTTTATGTGTTTCCAGAATTAACGATTTCAAACAAATTACAAACAGATTAAACAAACTACCTTTGGTCAAACAGAAAAGCAATTATATGAAGGGAAATTATAGTACTCTATCACCGGCTTCTGCTCTCACATCCCAGTGCTGGTCCCAGTCTCTATGGGCACCTGTCCTGAACATTACCGGGATAGAGAGGGGTTGGCTGCCCTCCACCTGAGTGCCAAGGTAAGAACAGTCATCTGGAGGAGGCATTAGGAGAGGGACCCAGGTTTCCCCAGTAGTAATTAAGGAGAACCTATCATTTGTTGAGTACTCACAGAGTGGACTGGACTGGGCCTTGGGAGGGTGCTTACATACTATAATTTCATTTCTGAGCACCATCTATTTGCCAGGGAAGGACTGTCACTCACCCACATTTGATGGATAAGAAAACTGAGAAGTGCCCTAACTGGTTTGGCTCAGTGGATAGAGTGTCAGCCTGTGGACTGAAGGGTCCCAGGTTCGATTCCAGTCAAGGGTATGTACCTTGGTTGTGGGCACATCTCCAGTAGGGAATGTGCAGGAGGCAGCTGAATTGATGTTTCTCTCTCATTGATGTTTCTAACCCTCTATCCTTCTCCCTTCCTCTCTGTAAAAATCAATAAAATACATTTTAAGAAAACTGAGAAGTTACACAATAGGCTAAGATCACACTAGAAGGATCAACAGTGAGCCTGGATTTGAACCCTAGTTTGCCTGCCCCCAGTGCCTGCATCCTCTATGACATCAGTTGAGATCAGCCAATGCTTGGTCCTTGGTACACAGAAAGTACCAAATTGTCATTTGTTATTACCATCACTTTGCTAAAGAATATTAATAGAAGTAAACATCTCAAATATGGACAACCCACCCACATACACCTTTTTGCATCTTTGGTGAACTTGTCAATGGTAACAAAATAATATATGGCTTCTGTTCTTATCCATCTCTCTGATATCAAAATATCTGATTTATTACCGGAAAATAAATTTCTCATTTGCTCTCATGTTTACATATATGGGAGCTCTGCAAACAATGGGATATTGAAATTACTAACATGTATACAATTCTAAATATTGTCACTGCACTTACCCTGTACCTTAGATATACTCACTTTTAAAATGTTTTTATTTTTAAATAACTGGAGGTTCACATGCAGTTGTAAGAAATAATACAAAGAGATCCAAATCCCAAACAGTTTTTACTCAGTTTCCCCAATGGAGTCGTCTGGCACAACTCTAGGACATATGACAACCAGGGGACTGTCACTGGCATTGATATAATTGCTCCACCTTATTCTTACCACTTTTAAATGCACTCAGATGTGTGTGTGTGTGTGTGTGTGTGTGTGTGTATAGTTTTATGCAATTTTAGCACATATGCCACATTTTTATCTTATCACTAGAGGCCCAATGCACGAAATTCCTGCAAGGGGCTCAGCCCTCACAGCCCTGGCTTCGGAAGGTTGTTCAGAAGGACATCCGGAAGGTCGTTCAGCTGTCCAGTCTAATTAGCATATTATGCTTTTATTACTTATTATTATAGGTATTATAAGTACTCTGTAACTTCAATATAAATCAAATACTAGTACAAAACTATGACGAGGCACCTTTCTAATGTCAATAAAGTAATTCAACTGACTATTGAAGATATGCCCTGTGCCAGGCACTTTTCTGAGATAAAAAAAAATACTAGACATGAAGAGAAAGAAAACCCGGCCCCTGATGTCCTAGAACTTAGGGTCTCTCAGGAAAGGCAGGGATGCTGATAAGCATAGGTGACTGTGAATGAAAGAATACTTTTAATTAGTTGTAAAAATAATCAAGATGAATAAAATTATATAATTTGGTGCTTATTATATTGGCTTTGATCCCAAAGTCACTTAAACTCTTAACACTATATATGTCAGTATATTAACAGCACTCACGTAACATATGCTTAACATTTAAAAATATTAGCTCTAATGAACTATCAATATGGTGTCTGTGTATTTTTTCCCACTGCAACAATATGATTCAATATGTTGAAACATAAAAATAAATCAACTCCAGATTTGAGTTATTCATGCAGAGATCCCCCTATTTCTTCATTATAAGATTATTTAGAATTCCATAAAGTACATATATCTGTCTATGCTTGATGAAACAAAGATGTTTGTCAGATGAGAAGAGAATATTTGGCACATTGACAGGTGCTCTTTAAGCGTTTATAAATAATAATAGGAAGAACAGTATTTCATACCCACACAAAAGCCTACACTGGGAGAAGCCAGAGGAAAAACGTTTTTTTAACTGAATAACATCATGTCCACAGACCTGGGGGTAGGGGTAGGAGTGTGCTTAAAAGGGTATGTATTTGTGTGTGAAACAGCCTTATCCACAACTGAATCCAAATGCATTTTTGTTGTTGCTAAATCTATTCCATTTTCTCCTAGAGCCTGTTCTCAACTCATGTTCAAGAGCCATGGGAAAATCCTGAAAGATGTTGATGTAGGAGAATAAGACAAGACTGCGAGCATTTTGTCTCTTTCCCTACTCCATCCTCATCATCACTAGAGAGTGGAGAATGAATCCAATTGTGTTTTAACTGAGAAGGGCCTGGCATTCAGGAAGGCAGAGCTTTCAGGCCAGGACCTCAGTGCCCACTGCTGCCCTAGTCTGGGTTGGAGCATGCGCTCTTGATCTCCTGATTTCTGCAAGGTGCAGTAGCAGGTGCTGTGGGAATTTCACATCTATCCACCAGGGAAGCATTATTTACCACTTACTACATATATGGCACAGTGCTAAGAAATATATGGCACATATATGGCACAGTGCTAAAAAAGTTCCAGAGACACAATCAGCTCTAAGAAATCATCTCTACCTCTGAGAAGTATACAGTCTAGTTAAGAAGTCAGAAATGAGGAGCATTTTAAGGATGATATAAGAATAACATAATATTTGATATTGTTTAAAAAGCTTATGGTCTAAGCCATTGATGGCGAACCTTTTGAGCTCGGTGTGTCAGCATTTTGAAAAACCCTAACTTAACTCTGGTGCCGTGTCACATATAGAAATTTTTTGATATTTGCAACCATAGTAAAACAAAGACTTCTATTTTTGATATTTATTTTATATATTTAAATGCTATTTAACAAAGAAAAAATCAACCAAAAAAATGAGTTTGCGTGTCACCTCTGACACGCGTGTCATAGGTTCACCATCACTGGTCTAAGCTATAAACATTGTAAGAATAACAAAACAAAAGGAGAGACCTGAGAGCCACGTCAAGAAAGGATTCTTGGATATGGTGGAGTGTGCCTTCAATGTGAAGGTGGGAGGAGCCAGGTGCCAGGTGGAGAGGCCAGAACAGAGACCCTGCCTTTCAGGGTTTGAGTTAGACAAGCTGACGTGAGATTCTTGGCCACTCACTAGCAGTGAGTTTGAGGATTCTCCTTAAGCTCTCTGAGACTCAGTTGCATTGGCTAGTGGGGATAGGACAGTACCAGTGTGACAGAGTTGTAGGAAGGTTGCACCTATTAGTACCTGTGAAGCACTTCACATATTCAGTGGGTGCTGGAGGAAGATAGCCACAGGATGAGGGTGAGGGGGGAGAGGAGAGGAACAGGATGAAAAAATGACAGAAGGATGAGCAGAGTTCAGGGGTGACGGGAAGCTGGCAGAGTGACAGAGCTTTCTTTCCCAATCTGCAAAAGGTCTTCTGAGCTAACCTAACTAACTCAAAACAAATAAGCATATATGCATAAAATATATCTTAACGGATAAAAAATTATTCATCACCAACAAAGAAAAATGAAGAAAAACACTGAAGTATGTGGGCAAGAGTTGCAAAGAGTAAGTGGCGGGAGGGATGACTGGATGGGGGGCGGGAATGTTGACCAGAGCCCAGAGATCCTCACTGTGGCGAGAAGGGGTTACAATCCAATCTCCCAAATTCAGAGCTTCAGTTTTGCAGCATGATTATGCTGGTACCTAATGAGACAGGACTCTGCCTTCCGAACTGCCTCCTGGCAGGTCACCAATATGAGGTGTGAGTGGATCCCACAGTACTCCAGAACATGTTTTTGTGTTAGGTCAAATATCGTGTTCCACATAATTAGAGGGCTCATAGGGTTTATTATCCAACCTGGGATGCTTTTGTTCTCACAAAAGCTAAGCCAGATGAGATGCCAGGAAAACAGAGGTAACCTGGAACTGTCCAGCCAAACCAGAGCCCGTGCTCCAAATTCAAACAACCCGTGTAAATAGTATGAACTTCCTGTTTGTTCGTCTATTATAGACATGCTGGGAAATGGCTAGACGTGTTTCCACCATGTTTGGTGGGTATATCTGGAGCTGTCTGAACCAGAATACTGATCTCTATAACATTTACCTTGAGAGGTCTGGGAAAAGCCATTCCCTCCAGCATCTGAAACTGAGTCTGAGAGGTCCTAAAAATGTCTGTGCTGGAGAGAGGCCATTGCATCAGGGCTGGCCATGACGTCAGAGCAGACAGTGACATCGGAGCGTGGCACCACATTAGAGTCCCAGGCAGGATGACCAAGCCTGCAAAACAGTGGTCCAGGAGCCCAACAAGTCACTTGTTGGTTCTGTTGCTCTCCCAGGCATAAATATGAATCGCTGTGACATTCATCTTCTCCGCAGCAACACAGGAAAGGTCACCTCAAGAGTTAACACCTGTCGAGCCATTTTGTGCCAATCCTGCTAGTAAATTACTTGTTTAACAGCTGAACTGAAGTGTAATTAAATACAACAAACTGAACATATTATTGATCTGGAGGTATTCTTACTCTTCTTTACTCCTCAAAGGAACAATCTATGTGTACCCCAAACATATGGTGTGTGCAGTTATATTGGGCACTGGTGGGGTTTCAGGGGTTCAGAGACACCTTGCTCTGGGCTTCAGGTTTCCAAGTGGGGTGAGCTTCACTGGAGTCATGCTTCGGGCCTCTCTTGGCCCCCCACCTCCCTCTATCTCAGGGAATGTGGGATGAGCTATTTGGTAAATTCTGGAGGCATTGGTGAGTCATTCAATCCTCAGGGCAATGCTACAAGGTAGATGGTCATGAAACTGCTGTTTGTCATGACCATTTCAAAGATAGGGGAAATGGAGCAAACAGCAGTCACATAACCTGTTGGCAGTCTCATGACCAGTGAGGGTTAGAGGCAGGATGTGTGTGTCCCTGGGCTGCCTTCAGTCCCTGTGCTCCAAACCTTTGCATTCTACAGCCACTGACAGGGGTCATTGAGAATGGGAGGTCAGGAAAGGAAGGGAGGGGAAGATGGCATGAAAACGTTCCAGAAAGAGGAGCTGATCTGAGTAGAGGGCCAGAAGTAGAACAGCCAAAGGACCTTCCACAGGGCCTCGGACAGCAGCCTGACCAGAGCGGAGGTCTGTGCAGGGAGAGAGGACACAAGTTATCCCTTTTCTACTCAAAACATCTTTCTCTTGTTCATTTCTCTCAACCGAAGCTAATTCCAACTTTCACCTTCCTCTAGACTCAGTGATATGAAAACAAGGAAGCACATCTGCTCCTGTCTTATCTTTCTCTTACCAACTGCACTAAAAGACCACCTCTGGGAATGGGTATTCGCACTTGACTTCCTAAAACTTACAGAGGGAGCAATCATCAACACTTACAGGATCCTTACAATATTCGTGGAACCACACTGAAGATTTCTCTCCATCCCGGCTAGCAAAGATCACTGAGGAAGGCACTGTCTCTAGTTTATAGGAAACTGGGGCTCAGAAAGGCTAAGTAGCATGCCCAGTGCCACACAGCCAGTGGATATAGAAACATGGGTCTGCATCCTGGCCTGTCCTATTACCCATTGTTGAATACTTAACCTTTCTCCACTTTTTCAGTGAGTGGCCGAGGACACAGAACTATGGCAAGGACAGCCACAAATGAAAACAAAAACGAAGAGTCCTCCCGCAATCCCACATATCTGCATTCTCCTCTCTCACTATTTAGAATCAGTGGTTCCTAACTCTTACATAACCCCAAATGGCAGAATCATCCTCACATTCAAACAGTAAACTTGGGAATGCACCATTAAGATGAGAAGTCATAAGAAAATAGAATTGTGGTGGGCAGAATCCTTACATGGCACCACAAGACTCCGGCTCTTGGTTATTCAATATCATACAAATCTTGGTGCTACTGTGGAGGGATTTGGCAGATATAATTGAAGTCCCAGATCAATTGTTCTAAAGTAGGAAGATCACCCAAGTGGGCTTGACCCAATCCCATGAGCCTTTTAAAAGCTGAGAATTTTCTCTGGCTGATCATAGAAGAGGAAGTCAGAGAGACTCAGAGTGTGAGCGGGATTTGGGGGGAGGGAGGGCATGATTCGGAGGGGATTCAAGTGGCTTCCAGAAGTTAGAGCTATTCCTGGCCAAGAGCATGCATGAAAATGCGGACCTTAGTACTACAATCACAAAAATTGAATTATTCCAACAACCTGAATTAGCTTGGAGCCCAACCCAGCTGATATCTTGATATGGGCCTTATGAGACCCTATGCTGAGCCCACCTGGACAACTGACTGTTAAAGTAAACCATTAAATTTGTTGTAATTTGTTATACAGCAATAAAAACCAATATAAAAATTGCACTGTGTTTCTGGTTTCTTGGGATATATTCCTAGAAGTGGGATCACTGGGTCAAATGGGAGTTCCATTTTTAATTTTTTGAGGAAACTCCATAATGTTCTCCACAGTGGCTGCACCAGTCTGCATTCCCACCAGCAGTGCAAGAGGGTTCCTTTTTCTCCACATCCTTGCCAGCACTTGTCATTTGTTGATTTGTTGATGATAGCCATTCTGACAGGTGTGAGATGGTACCTCATTTTTGTTTTGATTTGCATCTCTCAGATGATTAGTGACTTTGAGCATGTTTTCATATAAAGGATATACGCACCCCTATGTTCATAGCAGCACAATTTACCATAGCTAAGATTTGGAAACAGCCTAAGTGCCCATCAGCAGATGCGTGGATTAAAAAACTGTGGTATGTCTACACAATGGAATACTATGCTGCAGTAAAAAAGAAGGAATTCTTACCATTTGCAACAGCATGGATGGAACTGGAGAGCATTATGCTAAGCGAAATAAGTCAGTTAGAGAAAGATAAATATCACATGATCTCACTCATTTGTGGAATATAATGAACAACATAAACTGAAGAGCAAAAACATATCCAGAGACAGAGAAGCATTGATCAGACTGTCAAACCTCAGAGGGAAGGTAAAGGAGGGTGGAGATAGGGGGAGAGATCAACCAAAGGACTTGTATGCATGAATATAAGCCTAACCAATGAACACAGACACCAGGGAGGTGAGGGCATAATTGGGGGGGGGGGGGAGGGGGGCAATAGGGGTATAAGGACACATATGTAATACCTTAATCAATAAAGAAAAAAATTAAATTAAATTAAATAACAACAAAAAAAAAAAAAATTTCACTGTGATAATGTGAATTGTTGCAATGCACTCTATTCCTCATTTTAGTAAAATATATGCATCCTAGTTCTGTAAACTTGAGAGCTGGGGAATTAAGTCAAACCGTCCACAGACATAGGAGATGGATACCTATTTAAAGGTGAAGAGTTACAGTCATATTCAGGACAGACTGCTTTTTCAGGCGACTATGTACCTTTTAAAAAGAGTTTTAATGTCATTTTGAACACTACTCATCAGCATGTTTATTTTATAAAAACAGAGAGAAGACAACTGTGTAAAATAGTTGATGGGACTTGAGTCTTAAATAAGTAAAGGGTGTATATTCCTATATTGTGATGTTTCTAATATGTCAGGAAAAAAAAGCAAAGCCTTAGAAATGAGTCAGAGAGTAACTTGACAAAGAGAAATACCCTAGTTTAGGTCCTGCCAGCCATGAAATATTGGCTCTTTCATCTCTCTGAGGATGAAAGTAAGAGATGGAGAAAAAAATACAATAATACCTATAGAAAGAAGAAAGGATGGACCAGGTTCTGCCAGCTGGCTCGTCCCTCATTTCCAACTGAAAGCTCTACCTCCTCACTGACCATTGAGCCTCATCACAAGATGTCTATGAGGACAACCAATGCATTTTGTAAAGCACTCAATAGTGACAAGTATTGGTTGATACCCAATAAATGTACATTCTTGCCCCTTCAGACTACCTACCAGTTAGTTGGGAATGCTGCTTCCCATTCCTGATGTAATTTTTGTTTGTTTGTTTGTTTTTCCCATAACAGCAGCTCAATTAATTTAAGACCCTTGGAATACTTGGCTCAGCCCCTCCCTTTCTCCTTCAAGAAGTCAACTGTTCTCCCAGGGTCCAGTTCAGTCCCTACAGGAGAGGGCTTATGGAAGTCCAACTTTTCATGCAGTTCTGAGGTTCAGAATGAAAATCCCACTTGGCCAACAGACCAAATACTAACGCCTTCAATTTGGTGATATTTTAGCCTAATCTTTAATGCTCTATTTTATTTTTCTACTTGTTCAAAACCAAAATTGGAAATGGGGTGCTGGTTACTGAAATTTCTCTTATGAGCTGCCAAGAACATCCCAAGAAGCGATAACTCATCTCCATTTTATTTTGAGGTACATAATTGAACTACCAAAAGTAGACCCTCTGATTCTAAGGCATGTCCCTTAGTGGATGTCCCTCCTTATTTACAAATCTCTCTGATAAATTACATGAAGCAGTTTTCTGCCTCACAAACTCACCCAACCTGGGAGCTCTCTGTTCCAGAGATAAATGAGAAGGAAACTTAAATAAATGCTTATGGAGTCCAGGAAATAATAATGTCACTTTAAATAATCTGTTACAAAACCAACAAGTGTATTTATCTCCACATATACTTCTGTTTTGGAAAATTCCACTTGGAGATAACTGTGCAGCTGGAAAATCTCACATAGGCATACTTCCTGCCTTAATACTAATATTTTGTTTTCCCCATCCCCAAGAGCTAACATAATTTCAAGTATAAACTAACATGGATTAAAAATGTATACAATGGTGATGTTAAAAAAAAAATCCAAACTGAATTTGGGGGGAATTAGAACACCTGAGATATAGAGCTAGTACTCCCGCTGACTAACAATGGGGCCTTGATCAAATCATTTGCTGTCATTGATAAACTTTGGTTAGCTAATCTGTAAAATAAATTGTTAGGACTATAATCTACAAAGTTCCTTCCAGCTCTAAAACTGTGTCTTCCCAAGGACCAATTACCTAAGAATACAGGAGTAGAATGAATCAGAAAAGTGGGGAAATAATACCCCCCCCCCCGCCCCCAGCAGAGGGCGAGTACTACTGCCATCCAAACTTGTTCACATCAAGGAGATGCCATGATAGAACAAAGTAGAATTATAGATTAAGGTATTAAACTAATGGTAGCTGCTGGAACAGATTAAAAAACTCCCAAATCTCAGTGGTGTAGGACAATAGAACTTTTCTCTTGTTCATGAAATCTTTGGTGTGTGTGTTTCAGGGGGGAGACAGAAGAGGGGCTCAGCAGTGACTGAAGGCCCAAAACCCTCTGTCTTGTGGTCCCATCACCCTCAGGGCCTCTAATGCTTCCATTCCATCCAGGGCAGAAACACAAGAAGGTACATCTGCTTCTTCACCACTCAGCTAAAGCAACATACATGATGACTTCTCTCATAGTCTATTGACAGTCTATCACAAGACCTGGCCTACATATAAGAGGGCCAGAAATTGTAGTTCTAGCCTGGGCATCCATTCACTAACAATAACTTTCCTCTATGGAAAAATGGAAACTAGTCTTTAGGGAGCAATCACCTCATCTCTCAGAGTTACTGTGATGTGTTCCTCATGGATAAAAAACTTGCTATTTTCTACAGCAACTTTCACATTAGCAACTAATTTCTGCGTTATCTGGATTTAATTATGGAACCCAAGTGTGCCAAGTAAAACAGCACCATTCATGACTAAAATCGAGCTGACCTCAGCTGAAATCCAGTGTGTGTTTTGTTCTGTGTACCTTTTTGTTTGCAAATGTGTGCAAGCAGAAACCAGAGCCAGATGCTGCTGGAGGAGAAAACGTGACAGTGGTTCTTTCTATCTGACTGTAATGAGGGCAAACGCATGAAGAATGGCTGGATTCAGGTAAATTCAGCTCCTCAAGAATATTCCACAAAATATGTATATATTCCTTGATTGCTCATTCATCATATTTTGGCTTATTGAACTGTTGACAGAGTTATATTTCTTATTTTGTGGGGGGGGGGGGGAACACTTCAAAAAAGTGTCATGTTATTATCTAAATAGCTGAACCTTGTTCAATTTGTTTTCTGAGGCAAAGAAAAGTCTAGATTTAGTATGCAATTTTGCACCCTGTAGAAACATTCAGATCTCGGATTTTGTATCTGATAACATCTCCACCATACTTTACTATTTATGTGTAAAATAAAAACCTATTAAACATGCAAATTAAGGCCTCTAGACCAGCAAGAAGTATCAACCACAGCAAGGGCTGGGAAACTTTTTCTGTAAAGGGCCAAATAGTCGTTATTTTAGGCTTTATGAGCCATGTAGTCTCTTTCCCCACTACTCAATGTTGCCTTTGTAGGAGGAAAGCAGAAAGCAGCCATATTTGATATGTAAACAAATAGGCATGGCTGTGTTCCAATAAAACTTTATTTATAAAAACAGGCAATATACCGGATGTGACCCACAGACCAGAGTTTACAGATCCCTAAACGAGAGACAAGATGGCAGAAAAACCCAAGATGGAAAATTCACCCATGACTGGGAGAGAGCCTCAGTTTTTCTCTTCCTTTTGGAGCAGGATCTTCTAGCTTTGTTTAGAACTTCTTGTGTAAATTAAATAGCATTTCCATTATAAACTGGTGATAAAAGGAAGAGAGCTTTACCAGCTGCTAATGAACAGAGTTTGAGACCCAGGGGACCACGTTCTAATTCTGATTCTGTCGGTATGGGGACTGTGAACTTGCCTGCCTCATTTAACTTCAATCGGCTTTTGTTTCTGCTTCCCTAAAATCAGGGAGTTAGGCGAGATTACCTCAAATATCCTTTCTATCTCTCAAGTTCTTTTTAGCCTGGAAAGAAAGCTAACTGAGCTGGAAAAACACTTTAGACTTGGACTCAGAGGGCACAGTTCTACAGCTTGCCAAGTATGTCACCTTGGATGAGTTACTTAAACTCTCTAAGCCTCAATTTCCTCAACTGGTCAGTGGATCCTATACTCCCTACCTGACAGGATGGAAGGAAAGTAAATAGCAGGAGGTGGGAGGTGGAGGAGGGTGCAGAAGCACATTGAATGTTTGGTGTGAGCCGAATTCCAATTGTGGATTCCATGACGAATTTAGAGAAACTTTCTCCAGTCCAGTTATCCTAATTTAACAATCAAATCTGCCCCTACCAGCCTTAGAATCTAGTCTAATTCTTAAGCAAGTGATCATAAAAAAAACCAACAAGTTAAAGTAAGTAAAAATAAATAAATAAATAAATAAATAAATAAATAAATAAATAAATAAATAAATAAATAAAGCAGATCAAGGCTAAGCACAAGGTTTCAAGAATACAATTCCCACAGGGCAGAAAGCTCAAAGCAGGAAGTGGCCACAAATGGGGATTCACCCGAGTCCCTTCATTGGACGCTCATAGAACTAACCTCCAACTTTTCCCTTCCCTGTGGCTGTTTCTTTATCACAGACCAAGCTATAAACCCACATCCTAACAGAGGGCTGTCCAATGTACAATTAGGATGAAAGTTTATAGCTCCATTGTGCCAGTTCACCATGCTGGCATCCTGGGTCACGTCTTCTCACTGTACCTTTGACGCTTTGCTCTGCAGCGGGCATTAAGATTCTCACTCTCACTGAGGCAGAGGCTCAAGCCCCATAGGCTGAAATAACAGTGAAAGTCAAACCACATGGGAGCCACAGGTCATGCTCTTGCTCTTAGGCACGCATCTCAAGAGAGGTCAAGAATCTCTAGGCAGAAATGGTGACCCCCAGAGGCAGGGAATCTGAAATCAAACTTCTGTGTGAACCTGAAAATCAGGGACTGCTACCCCCAAAACCACTGGGCTCTGAAAAGATGGATAAGGCAGGGGGACGATCAGAACCCAAGTCAAAGTACCAGATTGCTGTTCTTGACATCGGAACAGGGCCTTCAATGTGGCAGGAGAACACCATGTGTTTGAATGAAAGGATGAATGAATGAATGAATCACTGAAGGACTGGCTTATATCCAGATTGCCAGTACCATACTGATCATTAGATAAAAATGACTATTGTTTTGATTTATTTTGTGTGTGTGTTTGTGTTTAACGCATGTTCTTGCCCTTGCTAACAAATCACATTTTCGTCCTAGCTCACCTAGCTTTCACCCTTTGGAAGCCTGTCCTCCTATTTTCTTTGGCCTCATATACTTCTTCCTGGTTTCTGATTCCCATCCTCCTTCATCTTCATCCCAAATGCTCTCAGAAAACAAGCTGGAGAATAATTTTTTTTCACCAGTGCAATGTGGGGTGAGAGGGGAGAATTTCTTGTTTGTATGTACATTTATATTGTATGACTTTCCTCTATAAA
Source organism: Myotis daubentonii (assembly GCF_963259705.1). NCBI lineage: Eukaryota > Metazoa > Chordata > Mammalia > Chiroptera > Vespertilionidae > Myotis > Myotis daubentonii. Next base: position 225,748,499 of record NC_081840.1, on the reverse strand, counting down.
CTTTTTAAAAAGCACTAATTTGAGTTCACTCATGGAAGGCCATGTGTTTCTTGTTAAGAAACCTATTTTCAAACATGGGGATGATAATAAGAAGGAAGAGGGTTATTTAAGGAATAGGTAAGCTAAGCTTGAGTTTCTTTGGAAACTAAACAACAGCAGACCCTATTGGCAGCTGTATCTACCGTGAGCAATGAACATGCACTTGTTTTTTTCAGGGAACTTCTTCTCTAGCCCCCTGGTATCTCCTTCATGCAGGGTCTGTGCTAGGTCAAAAAGGAGTCCAGAAAAAAAGTTAAAATGTGAGAATACGTGATTCTAGGAACTGTCTCATGAGTTTTCAGGATAGAGAAGTTAGCCTGCTTTGGAACTGAAATTAACCTCATTCAGCATCAACAAGAATGTGGGGAGTAACTGAGAATGAGGCCTTATTTGATTCAACACACAAGATAGGCAGAAGGATGGGAAATAGTCTCATGCTTATTTAGCATCTAATAAGTGTCAGGCCCTGGGCTAGATTTTTTTTTTATATTAAATTTTAGCGTTAGAACCACTTTAAGATTCAAGTTAAAAAATGAGGCATAAAGACTTAAGTGAACTATTCCAAGCTACAAGATATGGAAATGCATGAACAGGGATTTGAACTCCAGTTGGTTGGGCCCTGAAGCCCTTACTGTTCTTGCAACCATGCTACACACAGGAGTGGCCTCCACCCAGCAGGAAAAGAGCAGTTCAACAGTAGTTGGATGGGGGAACTTGGCAAGAAGACAAAGGAAGGACCCATGAAACAAACACTTTAAAAAAAAAATGTGTGTGTGTTTTTTAAATTGATTTCAAAGAGAAAGGGAGAGGGCAAGAGACACAGAAACATCAATGATGAGAATCATGGATCGGTTGCCTCCTGCATGCCCCTTACTGGGGATCGAGCCTGCAACCCGGGCATGTGCCCTGACCAGGAATCAAACCATGATCTTCTTGTTCATGGGCCAATGCTCAACCACACCAGCTGGGTGCAAACATCTTTTGAATAAAGTGGGTATTTCATCAGAGATCCCTCATCTCGCCAGACTCAAGCAGGGCAAGGGAGGTGGGTCCCTGGCACTGCAGGCAGCTGCTGAGTCTTCTTGTGGAGTGTCACAGCCCCATGACACTCACAGGGTCATGAGTAGCGAAGACTCGCCCAACTGGCCAAAGGATTAGCGCACTTACTGGGTATCTGTAGCAACAGTTCCTATTTCATAACTGTGTACCATGGGCCAGGCGTGGTGAGTTTTGCTAAGCACTTTGCATATATAATGTCATTTTACCTGCATAACCTTTGGAGGAGGTACTATTATTCCCACTTTTTAACTTATTGTTATTAAATGAGAAATTGGTGGCCTGATAGTTTGCTTTTCAAGGTCCATAATTTGTTTGGTAACAGAGCCAGGATTCGAGCCCAACTTTGCCTCCTACTAGAATCTGTGCTCTTAATCTTTAAATTCTCCACTCATAAAAAACTGCATTTACTGCCCTAGCTGGTTTGACTCAGTGGATAGAGCATCTGTGGACTGAAGGGTCCCAGGTTTGGTTTTGGTCAAGGGCACATGTCCAGGTTGCGGGCTCGATCCTCAGTAGGGGGCATGCAGGAGGCAGCCAATCAATGATTCCCTCTCATCATTGATGTTTCTATCTGTCTCTCCCTCTCCCTTCCTCTCTGAAATCAATAAAAATATATTTTTTTAAAAACTGCATTTACTGAAGCCTGATAATGACATGCAATTCACACATCAGCCCAGAGGCCCATAAAGGATAGGTGTGGCTTTAGTGAGCAGGATTCACTATGGGATGTGAGCTGGGATGGGATGCAGAATGGAACCCACAGAGGACAGAAGAACCAGGTACCATACAGGCTCCAGGTGGGACCAGAAGAGACACCACGGCAATTTGTAAAAAAGGAGTGGGTATTGTCATTCAATGCACACACCGCTTTTGTGGAATATTGTGGCATTCTCTATATACTGTGTGCGTGTCGGCGCGCGCACAGACACACACATACTGCATTGAGATATATATGCAATCGTTTGCCACTAATCTTTTTGTGTGCATCGATCAAGTTTTAAGTTAAAACCACCAGAGCGAATATTGATACAGAGGTGTGCGGGGACTGGATCAGGCCAGTGAGAAAAGCAGGAACGCTGGCGGTAGCCAGGAAGAGCAAGCACGCGCACCACCAGCTTGTTGAAGGGCACATTTCAGAGTCCCATAGGGGGCCTCTTCCAAAGGCCCCGCACTGCCTGCCACAGGGGCGGGATCTGAACTGGTCTGGTTCATGGATATTCCTTTTGGGAGGAGGCGAGGCAGACAAGAGGAGGAAAGCAACGAAGAAAAACATCTCAGAATCGCCTGAGGAAGTTATGAAGAAAGAAGTTACCATGTTCCACTCCTTAAGTCCAAAAGAGGAAATCAAATCAATTCTAGTCCTTTGTGAGCAGGGGTGGAGAGCTGCTTCAGCATTGCCTGCAGGGAGGGTGGGAAGGCGAAGGCATCCACTGCTGCAAGGGAGGAGTCCCAGTTGAGCTTAAGGGACACGCAAGGCTTTATGGCTGCTTAACCAGCAGAGAGGGACAGAGGCCACAGGTGACAGCTGCCACCACTGCCCACGCACAGACAGATATGAGATTACAGGTTCTCGCTTTTCCTTTTACTCTGTTTTCTTAATAAAGCACAGACTGGCATTCCGTATAGCTGCAATTACTATTACGGCACTAGATTATAATGTGGGATCTGATAATTATTAAAAAAAAAAAAAAAAAGCATTATCATGCAGCTTTGCTTCTCTCAGGGTCTTGAATGACTTGTCCAGGAGACTGGTTTGGGGCTTTTTCAAGTCGGCTGCATTCAAAACAGACAATGGGCTGAATTTCAATGAGGTGTTCATGCCACGTAAGGTTCTCCACACCAGATCTGCAGCCTCCATGTCAAGAACAAACAGGATCTTGTAGCCTAAACTCAGGAATCTCTACCTTCTATTCAGGCCCCCGGCAAGCCTTCTCTCCTAGTGCATATGTTCAGGATTTGATATGTTCTTTCAAATGAGGGTGTTGTTTTTTTTTAAATGTGAAACAATATATCAGTTTTATAGTTTTGGATTCTACAGCAGGCAGGGTCCAGTCAAATAAACAAAACCATTTTAGATATTTCAAGCCGAGGGGATATAATACAGGGATTTGCACAGATGGCGAAGGAGCTGAGACCACAAATCGGGGGCAGTGAGCAATCTAGAAATCACCCGCAGCGGGCAGCCGAGCATCCTGGGGCTTCATGGGGGGGGGGGGGGGGGAGGGCGGGGCCCACCCTGCGTGGGACAGGGCGGGACGGCCCATCCCGGAAGAGCTGGTCAGAGAAGAAATCATCTCCTGGAGTCAATGCTCAAAGCAGAGGCCGGAGGATCCGCTAGCTTCTGCCCTCTGTCCCTCTCCAATTTCCTTTCTTGTTTTAAATGTCGTTTTTTCTTGTTTAATTGAGATACAGTTGGCCTCTAACACTGTATTCATTGCAGGTATAAGGATGCGATATTTGTATGTATTGCAAAATGGTCGCCACAATTAGTTTAATTTAACATCTGTCACCACATATAGTTACAAATTTGTTGTTTTGAGACGAGAACTTTCAGGATCTACTCTTTGGGAAACTTTCAAATATGCAATACAGTACTATTATTTATATATATATATATATATATATATATATATATTTAATGATTTCAGAGAGGAAAGGAGGGGGAGAGAGAAACAGAAACATCAGTGATGAGAGAGAATCATTGATCGGCTGCCTCCCACACGCCCCTCACATGGGATTGAGCCTGCAACTGAGGCATGTGCCAGGAACTGAACCCTGACCTCCTGATTCATAGGTCAGTGCTCAACCACCAAGCCATGCTGGCCGGGTAATACGGTATTTTTAACTATAGTCGCCACAATGTACATTACATTCCCAGGTCTCATTTATTTTAGAATTGGAAGTCTGTATCTTTTGACCGCCCTTCACATCATATCTCAACCCCCACCCCTCGCCTCTAGCAACTGCCAATCTGTTCTCCTCATTTGTGAGCTGGGTGTTTGTTTGCTTGTTTGTTTTTAGCGTCCATATAAGTGAAATCATATGGTTCATGAAGTCTTTCCATGTGAATGGAGTTGTACTAGATTCTGAAACTACAGGAATAAACATGACCCAGAGCAGCTTTGCAAATGCAAATTTCCACGACAGTTCTCTGCCCAGAAGGGAAGCAGGCTGTTCCGTAAACAAGGACGGTATGTGCTATTGCAGGCGTTCATAGGATGCTACCCAGTGGGCCAGGAGACTTGCTAACCACAGGACAGAATCAAGGAGGCGGAATCAGGAATACGAAAACAAACACCATTGTTTCTTGCTCGTAGGAGCCATACACTCTCTCACCTCAAGAACAAGACTCTAGCCAGCATGTCTGAGATCAATCCCCACTCAGCCAATCGGCATTGGCAGCTTTGGTTTCAGACATTTTCTTTGGCCAAGAGAGGCAGTTCAACATTTTCTGAACTCCAATTCTACTTTTTTTTTTTCATCCTAAAATGAAAGGGAAAAGTTAACCCATTTTCTTTTCAGGATGATGATCATCAGAGGGAGAGGATGTGTCTGACACACACACGTTTTCATTTCTCCCGCCAGGGATGCCTCTCTGCTTACAGTAACGATCGAGAGATGCTGCTCCTGCCCTGAGCTTGATTGACATCCTTCCTCCACCTGCTAATTACCAAGGCTATTTGCAGTTACAGAAAGTTGGCTCTCAACTTTTCCTCTTTGATATTCCAGTGACTGTATCATGGCACCGGTGATAACCTGAGAGCCACCAGTATGGAAACATCATAAATATAAAGAGAAAGGAGCACCATTGGCTTCACCCTGAGAGACAAGAACATGTGCTTGGAGCAGAAATCCTCTATGAAAAGAAGTATAACATGAGCATCAAAACACCAATATATACAACTTATGTCATTATACACAGTAATTTGATGAAGTAGAATTTATTTATTTTTTTCTTTAAAAATTTTTTTTTCTTTCTTGATGAAGTAGAATTTAAATGTAAATACATTTGACTCGTGCCTGGAGGATATAAAGCCAAAAACAATCTTCCATCAATTGCTGAGACCTTTCAATTAAGCACAGTTGATGTTTTCTCAACACATCTCTTGCTAAAATACACAAACAAACAATAAACAAGTTGCATGTGAGCTTGTCCTTAGGGATATGTGGAGGCTAAAACTCAACAGCAGCAGGAAAAGGGTTACTTCCAACCCAGCCTTGGAACATGGAGACACACAGGTACTGTGCCCTGAACATGTAATATTTATAACAGCCATACAACTTTAATTTTTTCTTCTTGCTGTGGAAAAAAAAAATAGTACTTTTTCTTTTCTTTAATGTAAAGCTCAGCACTGCAGGGGGAAGGAAAAAAAGAACCTGAATCTTCAGTTGGAATTTTCCACCGCCCCCATCAGTCTAGTAAGGGAAGCATCGCGGGGACAGGGAGCTAGGAGGGAGCGCAGGGACATTGATTTGTCTTGGAGAATCTCATAAAGGCTTCACGGTCCACGAGGCTGATTTCGCATCGGCTAAGTTGGTGATTATGCCTGACTCACTTTTGCACCCTTTGTGGACACGAAGAATGACCATATGTGGACAGACAGCGCGTGGGACTGATGTCTGCTATAGAAAGCCAAGGCAATTTGTTCCTTGCTGTGAGCATTTGCATGAGCTCCTATTTTCCTTGGGGTAGAAATTAGTATAAAAGTCTTTACTCCCCAAATTTCCTCTCCTCCCTCCATGTTCCATTTATTTTTAGAGTGAGAATTAAGTAATTATCTGAGCCAGGCCCCCTGTAATTAATTCTTATAAAAAAGCAAGCAAATAAAACAGGATTCGGGGGCCTTTGTCGTGTGTAGGACATTGGTGACAAGAAAGAGAATAATATGTAAATAAAAGACCTATAAGTATATTTATGAGTCATGATTTTATTTGAGAGCCTCATGCATTTAGGTCCCCTAAAATCTTTGAAGAGAAGAAGCAGGCAAATGTTGTAGCTTTAGAATTTCTGGTAGGATTTTGACCTTGCAATGTGGGGGTACCTGCTCCAGATGGCAATGATTCTTACACTTTTCGTGGCCTGAATCACTTTGGAACCCGGACAAAAATCTATTGCCCTGTCTCCACAAGGATCACAAACGCAAACATCTTCAAAAGTGTGTATATGTTTTCAGGGCACTGACAGGCCCCGAAAGTGCCCTCTTGGGGTTCCTTGGACTTCAAGTTATGAATTCATGCTAGAGGAATCATGAAATAACCAAGGCTCACTCACTGACCACAACTTGCAAAATAATAATAATTTATTATTATTATGGGGCGTTGAGAAGGGAAAGGCAGATAAAAGGGAAAATGCATAGATTCCTACACATGGAGTTTTTATTCACCCACCTACCCTGGTGCCAAAACCCCATGAATTGTCTGCACTGACAACAATAAGAGTTATGATCATCAATCTCTAGTGTTCGTTAAGTGCTGATTATATGTCTGGCATTGTCCCAAGTGTGTTGGCTGAATGGGCACTTTCAATCCACAAAGCAGCTCTGGAAGGTAGGCACTCGGTGTATATGTAGCGACTATGCGCAAATTGTGGCACAGAGAGAATAAAGCTCTACATCTAAGCCATGTGTTGCTAGAACCTCCGTGATAAACAATGATGCAACATGTTTTCCTACAGAGCCCTGCCTTCACGCCAGAACCCACGGCCCATGCCCCACTCAAGTTCCAACCCAGGTGCGCCTGCGGAAATTCAGGATGGCTCTGAGGAGAGAATGCCTTGCAGGAGGTGGTGCCTATGCCAACCGGATAGATCTTCCCCAGATGTGGGTAACTCCGGTGCCTAATTTAGCGTTTTCCTTTATCCATAGGAACACGCTTCGCTAAAATAAACACATACTGCAATGACACGTCTCTTTCACGCAGGGAGCGTTCTCAGTCACATAGTCTACCACCAGCTGTGATCAGTGAGCGCTCCTCAGCCAGCAGGGAGAGAAGCATGGAGAGGGGAGTGAGGGGCGGAGGATGCAGAGAAAGCCTCTTCTGAGTTTCTTCTCAAAATCCCAGGAAAGTGTGAACGTGCAAGTAAATATAGCAATGTGTTTGTATAATGCTGTTTTCTCAAACAACTATTGGGGTCAGGAATCTATTAAAATCCTTCCAATAAGTTATCCCAAATGTGTGGACCAAATCCCGGCGAAAGGCGCTCCCTCACAGTGCGGGCCTTCAGCTAAGCTCTGCAGCTTGGAGGCAGAAGGTAATCACAGCAGCCACAGCCTGCACTGCAGCCCAGAGCTGGTCTCCCCCTCCCCCAGCTGTGCTTTCAGCTTCTGCTCACACCCAGTGGCATGATGCAACCAGCCAAGAGGGGCAGCAACAGGCAACTCACACTCCAAGTCTGAACTTTGAATTCATGGGATTATTTCAGTTTGCTTCCTTGAGAGGGGAGAGAAGGCTGGCTTGTCAGGTCACCTGCTCTAATTATCCCTTGCACTGGTTCGTACTGGCGCCTCAGCAGAAAGAAGAAAGTATGCATTTATGAGAATTGCGGCATTCACTTTTCATGGGGGCATGCGTGCACCGGGACCCACAGGTTTCAGCCTCAGTATCCCCAGTGTGCCTCCCAACCTCTTTGCGGTGACCAGGACTTGTCTCGGAACCAGACACACCGGAAAAGGTGATCAGAATGATTCAGTAAGAAAAATTTAGCAAAGCCTGTAGAAGAATAAAAAGCCTTATAAAGCATTGCAAAAAAAAAGTATACCAAAAATCTCAATGTTTTAAAATATATCTAGTTTTTAACATGAGCACCATCTAATCCCAAATGGAGTAAACCAGAGATCAGCCAAGTTTTCTAGGGAGGGCCTTACAGTAACTGTTTTAGGCTTTGTGGGCTGTGAGGTCTGTGTGAAGGTTACTCCAATTTGCCCTTGCCAGAGAGGAGCCATAGATAATATGTAAATAGCGACTGGGCGTGGCTGTGTGCTAATAAAACTTTATTCATGGTCACTGGGATTTGAATTTATATAACTTTCATAAATCATGAAACAGTATTCCTCTTCTGCTTTTCCCCCAAGCATCTAAAATGTAAAGGCTTCTTAGCTCGCGAGCCACACACAAGGAGGTTGGGGCTGATCTGGCCCTGGGACAAGTCGTTTGCCAATCCCTGGAATGGATCGTCACTAAAGCAGCAGCAGATCAGTAGACCATGGACTTGCCTCTCAGGCAGTGATAGAGCAACCCCAGGGCACCAAAGGGCGCAGGGAATGGGGGAAGGAAACAATAGGACTAGAGCACTTGGTGGCCTGCTCCTTAGAATGGTGGCTCTGCACCTTCTCGGCCCTGAGAGGGGAAGTAAACCTTGTTGCACCATCTTTGCCCCCATCAGGGCAGTGAGTGCCTGAGAAAGAATGGGCTCTCTATGTGCTGCGATGCTGCAGAGCCTGAGGAAGGTCACCCTCATCCTTTTAGTCAGAGCCGTTCAGACTCTTCACATAGCCAATGGTTAAGCACTAACCTAATGATGACTCCAATTGACAACAATCCTCCTATATAATAAAAAGGTAATATGCAAATTGACCCTAACAGAAGAACAACCAGGAATGACTGGTCGCTATGACGTGCACTGCCCACCAGGGGGCAGACGCGCAATACAGGAGCTGCCCTCTGGTGGTCAGTGCGCTCCCACAGGGGAAGCTCCACTCAGCCACAAGTTGGGCTGATGGCTGTGAGCACAGTGGTAGTGGCGGGAGCCTCTCCCACCTCCTTGGAAGCGCTAAAGATGTCTGACTGCAGCTTAGGCCAATTTCCCACAGGTTCCTGGGAAATTTCCCACAGGTTCCAGAGGGATGTCTGACTGCCAGCTTAGGCCTGATCCCCTGGGGAGCAGACCTAAGCCGGCAGGTGGACATCCCCCAAGGGCTCCCCAACTGCGAGAGAATGCAGGCTGGGCTGAGGGACTGCCCTGAGTGCATGAATTTCTGTGCACCGGGACTCTAGTCTATATATTTAAAGCCTAAGCGACCAAACAACTGAACGACAGGTCGGCTGGTCAACCAGTCGCTATGATGCATGCTGACCACCGGGGGCAGACACTCAATGCAGAAGCTGCGTCCTGATGGTCAGTGTGCTCTCATAGCCAACCTCCTGTGGCTGGCCAACCTCCCAAAGCCCCTCCCCCTGGCTGGCCTGCCAACCTCCTGCGGTCCCTCCTTCTCCACCCCCCACCCCCCGCCGGCCCACCCCAATCAGCCCCAGGCCCCAATCAGGGTGAGAAGTAGCCCTGATCGGTCCCGACTGCTGGCCATGCCATGGGATCCACCTGTGCATGAATTCATGCACCGGGACTCTAGTAACAAAAATAACCAAAGTTTGCATTCCTTTCTGAACTGTCTTTTCATATCCTTTGCCCTTTATTCTATTGGTTTCACTCTTTTCTTATTCTTTTCTGTGGGTTCTTTGTAAATTAAGGAAATTTGCTTTGTGATTCATACTGAAAACACATCTTCCTGTTTGTTGTTTTTTCTTTTCACTTATTTATTTATATTTACTTATCAGCATATTTTATATGCCATATAGAGAAGTTCTTTTAACTTGTATAAATTCAGACACATTATTTCTTTTACGGTTCCTGGGCAATGATTTATTTGCCATGTGATAAGCATCTTAGTAGTCTCATCATGAGCAAAGTTATTGTCTCGTCCATTTTGGCTGCTACAACCAAGTATCACAGTTCTGCATGCTGGGAAGTCCAAAATTAGGGTGCTAGCAGATTCAGTTTCTGGTGAGAGCCCCCTTCCTGGTTCATTGATGGCTGGCTGTCTTCTCACTGGGTCTTCACATGGTGGAAGGGGCAAGGGAGCTCTCTTCTTCCTCTTTTATAAGGGCACTAACCCCATTCATGGGGCTTCACCCTCATGACCTAATGACCTCCCAAAGGCCCCACCTCCAAACACCATCACGTTGGGGATGAGTTTTCAACATATGAATTCTGAGGCACTCAAACATTCATTTGATAGTAGTTATATAGAAGAAAGAATTCCTAGAGTCTTGGCAATAAAAGCACTCTTAGAGAAAACCAAGGAAAAGTTACCAATCAAGGACAGACTCTCTTCCTTGATCTATCTGTTGTGAGATCAGCCAGCTTCTCCTTCAGCCTCTACAGAAATTGAGTTTCCTAGTTTAAGAGTCAGCCCTTTATATTGTTAAGCAACTTTTTTATTTATTTGTTCAAATAAGAGATAGGGAACTGTGGTCTGGGCAGGGGAGCAGTGCACATGAAGGTCAAGGGCAGGAAAAGATGGCATCTTCAGGGCTGCACATTCGTCACCTTAATGTGAGCTAGTTCCTCCTCATACACAGCCAAAAACTCTCTCCCAGCATTTTATCACGACTTTGTAATAAAATGAACATATCTGAAATAAAAGATTCCACCAATCTTTTCGATCCATGCTGCAAAATTCAAACCAACACTACATGATAAGGATCATCACTAACTAATTGCATAATAAATCCTGGCACAGATTTCATTGCCTGGTGATATTATCAAGTAAAAACTATTTTTTCCAGTGTAAGGGAATAAGATGTACTTCTGTGAGTTTGCCTGTAAACTAAGTTCTGTATATCAATACCATTTTCTACTGACTTTTATAATGTAATTAGGTATGTGATGGTCTTGTATCAACATCCATTATGCAAATGGAGATATGTTCCCATGGAGAATATTTGAGATGGAAAAGCGTACAGAATATCTAGAAATATAAAGAAATTACACTAAGAATTGTGAGAGAAAGAAAGCAATAACTCCAAACTCCCAAAATTAAAGCTATAGAGAAGAGGAACAAGGGGGGAAAAGACCAAAGATAGATTTATAGCTTGAAATGATAATTACTCCAAGGAAGGACTTTAACCTTTAATTGCTCACCTCTCTCTCTGTGAGGGAATAGAGAGAAGTGCTGAGAGGTAGCAGTCCCATGATGCACTCTGTTCCCGATGGCTGATGCTGTATCCTCTTAGAACACATGGGTAGTAGGGTTGCCTGACTTACCAAATTGAAATATAAAACACCCTGTTCAATTTAAATTTCAGATTTAAAAAATGAACAAACTTTAGTGTAAATATGTCTCAAATATTGCATAGGTGCCCTGTATTCTATCTGGCAACCCTAATGGATGGTCAACTTCTTATTTTCCCTTTGGAGATCCCAAACTCCATAAAAATGACCCTTGAGGTAACTCAAAACATACAAGCTCTTTCTACTCAGTGTTAAATACACTTAGTTGTCATGTAAAAAGACATACTTGTCCTAAGAAGTTTAAAACTTCTTAGAAAACTCCCAATCACATATTTCACCCACACATAAGCATGGTCTGACCTGAGAAACAATGACCACTTGTTTTTCACTGGAACATCCAGTGGGTTAAAAAAAAAAAATCACCATCTTTGTTCTATTTGGAATGGTGTTTCATATTCAAACCATAATGTCTTCAAAGATGATCTTGACTTGCCATGAGATACCTTAGGCCAGGCAGCAGTCAGACTGTATGGTGAGAGGCCCATGGATTCCTCTTTCTGGTGTCTCCTTGTAAATACACAACGTGGGAGGACTTGACATGAAAACAAAATCTCATTGGATTATAAGTAAAACTGATCACTTCTGACATCTCCTGGGCCAGTTTGAAAACAACAGTTTAGGTAATGACCTCATAAAGAAAGTTAAAGCTCCCTGTGGAATAGATGATAAGAAGTGTCCTCATCAGCTAATCCAAGTAAAGGGACAAGTGAGAGCGCAAATCACAGTCTATATTGAACAATACTAATAAAAATAGGTCTCATTTCGTGTCATGTTTTATGTATATTAAATCATTTATTACTCAGAATAGTCCTGTGTGACAGGATTATTATCTCCATTTTACTGCTCGGAAGCCTAAATCACAGAAAAGTTACATAATGACCCGAGATCACACTGCTAAGCAGCGGCCGAGATGAAATTCAAAGTAAGGCAGGGACTATGATGTTTCCTTCCTTGGATGCACTTGCCCCTCAGACTACCCAATAAGCAAAAGTCAAAATAAGATTTTGTCAACAGCCATGTTGAGCAAATCTAGTGGCCTCTCCAGAGGGCTGATTCGACCAGAATCTTTTCTGAGCAGCCTCAGTCTCACAACAAAGACCTAACACTGCAGTAGACTCCCTTTTAGCTGATGAGCATAGTGTGAGATGGACCAGCCTCACCACCAAGTACGCTCCCAGGAGTGAAGCAACATGGATGGTAAAAAAGTAGAGTGAACTGAGTGTGTGAGACCTGCCTGTCACCATGTGATCTTGCACAGGTCACAGGCTTCAACACTGTAGTGTTTTCCTCACCAGAAGAGAAAATGATAAATGGTACCAGGCTAGACTGAGTTCCCACTGGTGCCAGGCACAAGGCTAGGCACTTAGCATACATGATACTGAGAACACTGTGAGCATAAACCCCATTGATGTCCTTGCTTTGTAGATGAAGAGATTGAGTTGCAGGGGACTAAAGTCACACAGCTAATTAGAAACCAAGCCAGGATTTCCATAAGGTCAACTTTACTTCTTGGGAGCAGCCTGAGCTAAGTGGGCAGGTTATGGTACTCATGTTGCCAGGACCTAGTCCAGTCCAACACTTACTTTTTTTTTTCTTTTCTGTATGACATGCTGTAAGTTATTTAACCTTCCTGTGCCTTGCTACTTCTCCTGCATGTTGGGGAAAATAGTAGTTTCTGGCTATTACTATTACTTTGTTATTACTATTTATGCCCTTCCTATTTCAACACATTTGCTTTGTATCAGAAAAGAGAGGATTTATAGTTCAAAAGGTCCCTAAGTCCTGAAATTCTAGAAATCTGAAACAAAGACCAAAGTTTCTTCAGGATTAAAGAAGTTCTTATAAAGGGCTACTGGGAAAAGATCAAAAGGAGAAAAGATCTGAAATACTCAATCCTTTGAGTTTTAAGTATTTTGTTCCCATTGGGTTTGTGATATTCAAATGCCAACACTTTGCATGAACTTCAAAAGTTCTCTCCTTGGTTATCAACACATTTCTTAAGAAGCATCCTTAAATGAAAAATTCAGCTACATGGCCTGCCATTTCCCTTACCCCTTTACCCCCTATCCTGACAGGCATATCACCCTGAATAACCTGGATATGCATCGTTTTAAGAGTAAGCACCTAAGGTTCCACCTGTCCCTCTTACTCATATCTTCTCCCTTCTGGGGTAAGGACAAAATGAATTGAAGGTGAAAGGTATCATTGCTGTGTTTTAGGTTTTGTTAGACTTTATTCCTCACCCAAGTGCCTCTCCTCTGCACCCCCTATGGTGTGGGTGAGTTGCATCCTTCTCTTATCTACTTCATTCGGTGGGAGACAGAAATGATGGCTGCCGAGGTCCAGGTGCCTTCTTAGTCTCCATGGAGATCAACAACTAAGTCCTGATGCCACCAGCATTTGCACAGACACATGCCCATGCATGAACACCACAACATGACTTATGGGACAGCTAAGGACTTCCTTTGATGACCTCTCATGCCCTATCCCTTCTACTCGCCCACATTGAATTGCTCCAGTCCTTGAATGCCCGATGTACTCTCCCTCCTCTCATCCGTGCCCCATGGAAATAATTCTTCTGTATGGAAATCATCCTTTACCCCTCACCTGTACTCACCCTAAATGGCTAGTTTAAACACAGCATCCTCTAAGAAGACATTTCTGATCACCAAGTCTGGATGAGTTGTCCTTCTGCATATTTCTATACCCTAAGTGTCAGTCAACCCACATTTATTCAACATCTAAGTCCTGCTCTAAGCAATGAAGAAAATACTGTTAAACAAGTCAACAAAGGGAGAGGTGCTATGTTTTCTATAGGCCTGTGATTCTGTCTATAATTTTATTGATTTCTATTGTATATCTTTTTAGTTTTGGTGTATTAGAATCATTGGTTTAAAAGGAAAAATACCTACCTACACGATAAACTTTAACTTAAGTTCCACATCTCTATAATAGAAAGAAAATTATTTCTATTATTTATTATGAAGTTACTATGCAAGCTCTTCTCAAGATTTACATAAATACCATCACATATCATTTATAAAGTTGTTGCAAAGCCTAAACACAGTCTTGTGCCCTTCCTGCTTCACATAGCATACTGAATCAGGGTCCACACCTCTTAATACCTTCCCCACTCCTGTATTAGAATCACACATCCATGCTGCATGGCATCTGACTTTACCCTGTCTCCTGTTAGAGTGAATATGGTGTATTTTCCCATCCATTGAGGTTGGGCGTGGCCCTGTGACATCCTTTGGCCAATGGAAAGTGGGCTGAAGTGAGGATGCACCTGTTCTGAACTAAATTCTCAGCAGGTACAGTAAATTTCCACTTTCTTCTTCCCTCCAGCAATTTTGCTATAAGAACAACATGACTCAAAGTTGCCTTTTCAAGCAGAATGAGACTCACTGGAGCCAAGCCTAGCTGACCTGCAGCCTGACACAGAGCTGCCCAAGCTTACCTCAGACCCATGAAGCAAAAATTAAATGCTTATTGTTTTAAGTTGCCCAGTTTTGGTGTTACACAACAATACTGCAATAATAGTTGAGCAATATATTAACCGTTATCACACAATATATTGTTCTTTCAATGATTTTAAACTCCACAAAGTCAGGATCAGGATCTATCTGATCCACTGTTTCTTCTCTCATTGTTTAGGACAATTTATAGTGTATAATATTTAATAGTCAACAAATCTATTTCATGAACTTCTTATATTAGTCTAGTCCCCTTCTCACCAATCAGGTGTGACTTTAAGGGAACACCTATTTTAAGAATGATATCCACAAAATACATGAGACTTCTTTACTTTTCCCAGTAACTGTAAAATCAAATTTTAAGTGAATTAGATAAGTAAATCTTATAAACAATATAGCTCAGATGTATGTATATTTTTATTGATTTCAGAGAAGAGAGAGGGAGAGAGAGAAACATCAATGATCAGAGAGATTAATCGATCAGCTGCCTCCTGCATGCCCCCTACTGGGGATCAAGCCCACAACCCAGGCATGTACCCTTGTCCCGAATTGAACCCAAAACCCTTCAGTCTGCAGGCCAGCTCTCTATTCACTGAGCCAAACCAGGTAGGGTAGCTCAGATGTCAGTTTTAAAAACCATTGTTTCTTTGAATGATGGCGGATCCAACAACACCAACTAAGATAATTCTGAAATTGCGTATTCTTTTATTTACTCAACAAGTCTTTTGATAGACAACCTACTTTGTGCTAAGCCCCACATTAAGACCTTGAGATGTGGAGAGCAAACTCATGGTTCTTGGCAGAAATCATTTATGCTATAATGCAAGTCCACATCATCTAAAGTTTCATGCATTGAGTGTTTGGATAGATAACAGAGGGTTTATCCTATGGGGGTATAAAAGAAGTACCTAACTCAGACCTGGGAGAAATTAGGGGAGACTTATTTGAGCAGCTGATAGCTAGCTGCATTTTAAATAATGGGTAGAAGTAGCTGAGTGAATAAGAAAATTGATAAAAATAAAATAATATCTACACAACTCTCCATAGAGGCGTCATGGTAGATAGGATAGCAAGGATCTCTCAATTCGGAAGGAGGTTATTTCTGCAGAGTTTAGTGTTTGAGCAGAGTGTATATTCTTTCTGCCCTTCCTGACCACAATTCTGTCCCTTCCATATCTCCCAAGCCTCTAGAAAAATGATTATTTTTCATTTGGGGAAATAACTCAGGATTAAACAATGTCTGCAATACTTTTAGACGAAATAGTCACAATATCAATTTATTGGACCTCCATAATAAAACTAATAATACTTCTGTTGTACTTACTATGGGGAACAGAAGCTGCCAATGAAGTCTAGGAACTAATTCAATGAGATAAAATTGTTCATTTGTGAATTATCTCACAACTCAAAAGACAATGTTTTAGGTCATTTTATGTCACTGAGAATTTCACCTTAACACTTGTGACAATATAATATGAGTGCTATCTATTATAAACATTTTGGCAAATAACTGAGCATAATAATGAAATACAATTCTAATTTCATGCTCCAGCCTTTTAGAGGAAGGAAATCCCCTATAATTAACATATTATACAAAATGACCAAATGGACATGGGGATAATGTAAAATAAATCTCAGAATTT
Organism: Myotis daubentonii; assembly: GCF_963259705.1. Classification (NCBI taxonomy): domain Eukaryota; kingdom Metazoa; phylum Chordata; class Mammalia; order Chiroptera; family Vespertilionidae; genus Myotis; species Myotis daubentonii. The sequence goes on along the minus strand of NC_081840.1, from coordinate 225,732,216 downwards.
AATGAGCTTTTAAATCATCACTAGTTAAGACAATTGGTTGGGCCTATTATTTTCAGTAGCAAGCTAAAATCATTTCACGTGATAATTTCGAGGGTTAATTGTTGCAGTTTATTCAATGCAATCTTCTCCACCGGCTTTATTTTTATCTGCCAGTACACCAATATGCCATGATTAGCATAAATTAAACTAAATTAATTCTGTGGGTTACTAAATTATTTTACACTGGTCTTCTTCTTCTTCCCCCGCCCCCCTCTCCAAACATTTGCAGGTTAGGGAAGGGTGAATAGTTTGATGGCAAGTTCCAACTTTCAGCTGGTCAGCCTCGGCTCAAAAAGAAATGCTTAAAAACTGGGTGATTGATTTTCAGAAATCTTGGGTAGAAAAATACATTGTGAGAAATGTCATCACACAAGATATTGTATCATTATGCACTGACCTTTTCCAGAGGCCCACATGACTCACGGCTGGAAAGCAAGGGACTTGACATGCAAAGTTAGATGATGCAGAATGAGAAAGATCCAAGTGGGAGGCTCAAATGAGCGATTTCCACTGTTCCCATTGACACACGGTGACCTTGGCCAGCTCCAGTAACATGTGTGCTTAACAAAGTGAGTTTTATCTAATTTAGAAACCAGGTTGCTTTAACCTTGCTTTATTGGTGGTAACACATTTTTCACTGAGAAGCTCAGCACAGGACCCCTTGTCTTATAGCCAACTTTAGAAAGAAAGAAAGTCTCTTACAGAGTGGTCCATCCACTCCAAGATCTGCCTTCCATCCTCCTTATCACCATCCAGGATTACACTCCACCAGGACACCTCCTCCTCCTCAACACCAGTGCCCCACAGACACTTCCTCTTCCTACACAAAGACACTAACCCTTCCTCCTCCTCACTACCTCACTGTTATGGGAATTCACTTATCATTGACCACCTACCACTTTTCTCCTCTGCAATGTGGTCCTGGAGAAACTCTTCTTTCTCAGTCAACAGCATTTATTGTGCACCTATTATGTGCCAGACTCTGGTCCGAGGGCTGGGAATACATTATTGGACAAAGTAGAAATGATCTCTGCCTCACAAAGCTTGTAATCAACAGGAAAGACAATAATTGCAATGAAGACATAGACATACTACATTAAGGAAAATAGGGACCTGGAAGAAGAGGGGAGCATCTCTTCTCCCTCTTCAAGTTTTCTGTGATTTCTCTGGAAGCTAACTCTCCCCATCCATACCTCCTTTGCTTCTGAATGGGAAATTGGGATGGGCAACACCTTGGCTCGCATTGAAAGAGAAACATTACTATATCAATGTGCTCCTCATGCTACACATCTTCACTCTGCAAGCCAACTCCTTTTGCAAAAGATGACCATTTCTTCTTTACTCCCAAGCTAGGGGTTTGTACTCAATGGCAGCTCCTCCTTGCACCGTTTACTCAGTGTTCAGGCCCATGTGGAAGGCTCTCCACATATGGGAGCTGTCCATTCTGCCCATCACCAAATTCCTATTTATTTTTCCAGTGCCTATTTCATCACAGATGCCAGTAAATATTTCTTGAATAAGTTAAATGAATAAATATGTGTTAAATTCATTAATTGTTTTAAGAATCATGATATTCTTCAGATATAGCAGATGATATTTGAGTAGAAAGGTATGACCACAAAAATTATTCTCCTGTGAATGATAGCATAACAAAGTTCAAAACTATCATGAGTCTTCTTCAAGGCCCATTGGGAAACCCAATGGATCATTTGTGGACCAACTGACTAACACTAAGAGGCCTCAAGTACTAAATACCTGACTAAGTGCCAAGTTCATAAGCACATGGATACCTCATCCAATAAAGTCCCTTTACTTAACACACAAATCAGCAGATAAAAACATGTTCAGTTAAGGCTTGTTGAATATATGAAATAAATGAGCTAAAATAGCCTTCTGACTCACAAGACAAAAGTATGTTAAGAATTTCTGTGCAAGCATTCACCGACTAGACTAGCGGCCTGCAGAAATGTTCTGTTTGATTTGTGCATTGTTTTCCTAAATTTTATTTTTTTTTACTAACATAAAGAATTTTAATGTAAAAATGACATTTAAGAATATAACTATCATGTCGAAACTGGTTTGGCTCAGTGGATAGAGCGTTGGCCTGCGGACTGAAAGTTCCCGGGTTCGGTTCCGGTCAGGGGCATGTACCTGGGTTGCAGGCACTTCCCCAGTGGGGGATGTGCAGGAGGCAGCTAATCGATGTTTCTCCCTCATCGATGTTTCTAACTCTCTGTCTCTCTCCCTTCCTCTCTGTAAAAAATCAATAAAATATATTTTTAAAAAAAGAATATAATTATCACATTTCCTCACTCATATGTAGAATCTAATGAACAAAATAAACTAATGAACAAAATAGATCCAGACACATAGAAGCATAAAGAGACTGGCAAATTTCAGAGAGAGGGTGGGTTTGGGGGGCTGGGTAGGGAGAAATTAACCTGGTAACTTATATACACATATGCATAGCCCATGGACACAGACAATAGTGTGGTGAAGGCCCGGGAGGGGCAGGTGCAGGGTGGAGGGGGTCAATGGGAAAAACAACAAAGGGGACATCTATATAAATATGACATTTAAAAATAATAATAAAGTGACACTTAAAATTTTTGACTTTCACATTTCTTGGAAATATTAGAGGATCTAACAATAGTGTAAGTGGGAATAATGCCAGAGGGAATTCATCTGGCACTCTGTGAGACTGTCTTGTTTGGATGGGGTTTGCACTTCCATTTCACCGCAGTCCCTATCTGACCCCTGTAGGTATTTGGCTTTGTGACCTTGACCTAAACAAGCATATAAGGAATAGCAACAGAGATCATTTGAGATTAGGAACCCTAAGTGACTTTTAAAATCTTAGTTATTTATTGTTTAAATCCTTCAACTGTGTTTTTTTTTAACAGATAATTTAAAATGAAGAGTGATGGGATGAGGAAAAATGTAAAAAATATTTCTTTAATAAATTAAATAAAAATACTCTTACACCAGCACGCACACGGAAAACAGCAGGTTGGGTTTAGTTAACTTGTTCTCCACATTGTCTGCTGGCCTATAAGGAAGAGAAGGGATAACCATATATACACATGGTCTAGAAAATGCTAGAAAGATGCCTCCTTTGACAGGACAATCAACAGGCACCTTAACAAAGTGGAGTGGTTTCATTCAGAGTCTGGCATCTGACAGTCATATTATTTTTTCCTTGGGTTCGCCTCCTCAGGAACATAATGAAGTGAAAATGACTGAGAGTATGTGGAAAATCCAGGCTTCCCACGAAATCTGGAGTTATTTATGTGTGGGGAGAACTCTAGAAGGTGACATCAAAGACAAATAATAGCTATCAAGATGAAGAAAATAAACTCCAAAAGTAGAAAACAACCTTAGAAAGCCATATCCTACCAGTTGACAGGAAGGTTTCCTAAGTGCCTTATTTAAGGGGGAAAAAGAAGTGCCTTCTAGCATATACCATATTTTCCCATGTATAAGATGCTATTTTTTTCTAAAATCATTAGACTGAAAATCAAGGTGCATCATATACCTGGAAGTCAGCCAAGGAGGGAACCACGAGGTATGTAGCTGCCTATATCTTGTCAAACAGGCTTCTTCCAATCATGAGCTTTATTGTTACTGATGTCAGCTGATGCCATAATTGGAGGGGAAGAGTGTACAGATACAACAGAGACCAGAGTGTTCTGAGCCCATAAAGATGTCAAAAAATTAAAAGATAAATACCAGTAAACAATTGTCTTACTCTGTAAAATTCAAACTGAATGTAATCAGCTATGCAAAAGAGCATGGAAATAGAGTTGCAGAGAGACAATTTGGACCTCCTCCCACTGAGTGTATGATCAGACAGTGGAGAAAACAGGAAGAACAACTCCTTAAGATGCCAACAAAGAAGAAGGCCTTAAAAGGAAAACCAGCAAACTATTTAAAATATTGATTTCTTAATTTTGGGTTGGAAAAGTGGGGGGTGTCTTATACATGAGGGCATCTTATACATGGAAAATATGGTATATTTGGTTTGCACTAGGACATAACGCTCAGCAATTTATCCTAAAGCAGTGTGCAGACTGAGCTTGATCATTATGCGAAGAGTTGTCCTTACTTAATTTTTTCACTATTCTTATTTCTAGTCCACTGTTTATTAGTCCAGAATCACAATAATAACTTGAGTCAACAGGGAAAGTTACAAAGCTGAGGGCAGGAAATGATGGGCTCCAAGAAATAACCAAAGGCAACTGGCTCTTTCCTTGTTGCCTAAGGTTGGGCAATAATTTTATTGCAATCAGCAATGGATCCACATTTCACAAATCTTATGAGTTGTCCTTGGCTAAGTAGTTTCTTTCCGAAAATCTCTAAACAATACATTTCAAAATATGCATTTATCCATTCATTCACCCACTCAACAATGTTATCGAGTATCTGGCATCATAAGGACCACTGCTGAAGCTGTCACAGTCTAGGGAGATGGATAAATGTGCAAATTCATAATTATAATATAACAGGATAAAGGGTATTTCTAGGGCACCCAAAGTACATGGCAACAGGGGAGAATCTGGTCAGGGAATAACCCCTAGTAGCAGCTAAAAAAGAATGGTTAGGTGGTATCCAGGCAACAACCACAGTATTTATGGTTTGTTCACCTTACACAATGGATATCTACATTGTGCCAGGCACTGTGTTTGGCTCCAGGCCACGGTGCTGGGTTATGGTGCTAGAAGGTGTTAAAGCATATGACGCCACTGGGCAATGTGAAGAGCCTACTCATGCTGGAATGAAGAAGTGTGAGTGAGTGGGGGAAGAGATGAGGATGAAAGGATAGGCAGGAACAACATTGCCAAGGTAAAGTTTAGACTACCACTAAGGCTAGGGCAAATGAAAGGCTATACACAGAGATTACAAGTCAGATTTGGGTTTTAGAAACATCTTTCTGGATGTTCTGTAGAGAATGGACTGCAAAGACAATGAGTAGAGGCAGGGGGCCAGTTAGAAAGATGGTCTAAGAACAGATAAGGACCTGATTTCAAAAATTACTTCAAAGCTTTAGTAATAAAGACATCATGGTTCTGACATAAGTATAGACATATAGATCAATGGAACAGAATGGAAGGACAGAAATAAATCTTTACGTTACTGTCAGTAGACTTTAAATGAAGATGTCAAGACAATTCAATAGAAAAGGAAAGTCTTTTCAACAAATGATGCTGGGATAACTGGATATCCATACACAAAAGAATGAATCTGAACCTCTATATCATACCAAACATAATAGTGAACTCAAAATGAATCAGAGAGTTAAATGTAAAAGCTAAAACAATTTTGAAGATTACATAGACTTTGGGTTAAGCAAGATTTCTTGGGTATGACACCAAAAGCAAGGCTATAAAAGAAAAAATATCAATAATTTGCAGCTCATCAAAATTAAAAATTGTTGTACTTCAAAAGACATTATTAAGAAAGTGAAGATACTCTGAATAAGAGAAAACACTTTAAAATCATCTATATAAATAAAAGCCGAAACGACTGAATGACTGGTTGCTATGACATGCACTGACCACCAGGGGGCAGGCGCTTAATGCAGGAGCTGCCCTTTGGTGGTCAGTGCACTCCCACAGCCAACCTCCACGGCCCCTCCTCCTGGCCAGCCAATCTCCCGTGGCCCCGATCAGCACCGATCGCCAACCAAGCCGAGGGATCCTACATGTGCACAAATTCGTGCACCAGGCCTCTAGTATTCCAATAAAAGACTTGTATCTAGAACTTAAAATTCTTACAACTCAACAATAAAGATACAGCACAATTTTAAAATGGGCAAAAGATTAAGCACACATTTCTCCAAAGATCATATATGAGTGGCCGAAAAGCACATGAAGAAATGTTCAACATCATTAGTCACAAGAGAAATATAAATCAAAACCATAATGAGATACCACTTTGAACCCACTAGGATGACTGTAGTCGGAAAGACAATCACAAGTGTTAGAGAAAATGTAGAGAAATGAGAACCCTCCAACATTTATAGTGGAAATGTAAAATGGTACAAACACTTTGGAAAACAGTTTGACAGTTTCTCAAAATGCTAAACATAAAATTACCATATGACCCAGCAATCCTATTCTTGGGTATCTATTCAAGAAAAAAACAAACATATTTCTATACAAGGACCTATACACATGTTCAGAGCAGCATTATTTATAATAGCCCCAAAGTGAAAAAGACCCAAATGTTCATAACTGGTGAATGAATAAACAAATTGTGGCATATCTATACCATGGAGTACTTTTTGGCCCTGAAAAGGAATGAAGTACCAATGCATGCTACAACATTAATGAACCTCAAAAATATCATGCTAAGTGAAAGAAGCCAGACACAAAAGACCACAGTGTATAGAAAATATCCATTTATACAAAATATCCCCCAAAAGTAAATCTATAGAGACAGAAAATAGATTAGTGGTTGCCTGGGGCTAGAGGCATTAATGGGGAATATACAAATTGGTACTAGAGGTCTTATTTGGGATGATGGAAATGTTCTAAAACTGAATTGTGGTGCTGGTTATACAACTCTCAAATATACTTTTAAAATTATTGAACTGCACACTTAAGATGAGTGAATTTATGATATGCGTAAAATAAACAGGAAAGCCATTAAAAGACAAATCTCTATATATAAAAGGCTAAGTGTCCATCCTTCCCTCCGAGAGGTAGCTATGATGTGCACTGACCACCAGGGGGCAGATGCTCAACACAGGAGCTACCGTGATGCTCACTGGCCATTTAAAAATAAAAGGGACCACCGCCTGGCACCAACAAACCAACACTCGGCTTCCCTCAAGTGGGACTCAGGCCCCGCCACCACCCGGAGCGACACCCCACCAAATCACAGCCAACACTACCAAGACCCCATGGGGCAAAATGTGGCCGAGGGCCGACAGCCCAGCCCAGAAACAGTCACTGTGGGTGCCGGGTAATGCCTGGCTTCCTCTCCCTAGTGACTAGCCTCCTTGGCGTGTCTTCAGCCCAGGAACCCATCTTGCTTTATAGTCAGGTGCAAACATTTTACAGTTCAACCAAATGTTTGTGAAGCATTTTCCCATGCCTCATCTTATTTGATCCTCACAGAGGTCCTGGGGTAGGTAGATAGGAGACTCAGTAGAATCCTATTTTCTTTTCATTAGCAAGACAACAGAGATTTACAAAGTTTAGAAACAGAGATTTACAAAGTTTAGAAACTTGACCCGACTGAAAAGAAGTAAGAAATGGTGGAACTTAAAAATGACTTCAGGTTTTCTCACTGTACAGAATATAGTCAAACACTGCTGCAGTTAAATATTTCATCCTTTTTTCTCCCTGCATGAACTACAATAATAATCTTCTTTGTGTTGATATTTACTGCTGTGTTGCTGACAATTACCTGAAAGAGAAGTTGGGGTATGCCAGTGATGGCGAACCTATGACACGCATGTCAGAGGTGACACGCGAACTCATTTTTTTGGTTGATTTTTCTTTGTTAAATGGCAATTTAAATATATAAAATAAATATCAAACATATAAATCTTTGCTTTACTATGGTTGCAAATATCAAAAAATTTGATATATATAGATATATAGATGTGACACACATATAGATGTGACACGGCACCAGAGTTAAGTTAGGGTTTTTCAAAATGCTGACACGCCAAGCTCAAAAGGTTCGCCATCACTGGGGTATGCCAATTGCACATGTGTGTTTCAAACTGTCATTGTCGATCGTGAATTTGGTTAGCACTTCTATTATAGAGAAAGGGCGAGTAGCAATATTAAAATATTTCTTCTAATTAATTTCCTTTCAAAGTGCATGAATCTATGCACCGAGACACCAGTAAGAAATAAAAGGCCATGATGTGAACCACCAAAGAAGGAAATAGCATCAGCAGAACTTGGGGACCAAAATATGAGTGGCTGGCAAAAAGAATTCTAGGATTAAAAGGAAGGACAATCTTGATGGCTAGTATTTATTGAACAAATGACAGACACTGACATATGTCTAATATGAATCATTGTGAGGTTTACAGCAATACCTTATCAGGATTAGACTCCCATATGTGTTTTAAATAGGAGAAACTCTGTTGAAGCAAAGAGAGATTAAGAAATTTTCTGAGGGTCATGCAGTCAATAAGTGGTGACCAAGGCCAAGCCATCTGTGGAGTTAGTAGGACAAGAGGAGGGATTGGCTTCACATGCTGCCCTGGGAATTTATTATTATGGTTGACAAGCCTGTTTCCTGACATCCATACAGCTGTCCTGATCTACCCATGAGAGGGTCTCTTCTTTCCGAGCTGTGGATTCTGGCCGGAGCAAGTCAATCTAAGCTTTGCCATCGCCTTCTGTAAGACTGATTGATTTTTCTGCCTGAGACCATCAGAAATGCTAGATGGTAGGTCAGGGACAGTAGCCAGGGATAAATTAAGAGCAGTTAAGGCTCACTCTCTAGTGAGAAGATATTTAAAAGGCAATTAACAGCTTCCTTCTGACAAGCAGCCAGAAATAGCCAAGGAGGATTCACCAGGTGGCAACCTACTTCCTCTGGGCAGAAACCAGAAAGCCATCTTATATGTTTTATGCCAAGAAGTTTGTCTTGAGAAACTGATGTTTCTTTGAGTACTTTTAAACCTGACTACTATGTTGTTTGGAAGGTGACATTGGAAATAATAAGTACACGCTTGCTGTGTTTCCTCAGTAAGAATTATACCTGCGCAAGAAAGAAACAGGTGAGCGTTACATCCCTGCTCACCTCGGGTACTTGAGAACTTGAGAGAAAGCTGTGCAACCAGACTGCTATCCTGCCCAGGCACCCATCCCCTGGCAGAGCAATGTGGTGTGAGCAGTGTGCAGAAGAGATCAGCTGACTCCCCCAAGGCTTTCTTTGCACTTTAGACCCTTTTACTGCAGGGCTACCTCTCTGTGTGGCATTGGGTGAGCCCCATTTCCTCTCTGGATAGAAAATGAGAAGACTGGTGTAGGTGCTTAAAAGTTCTTCTTGTCACCCAGCCAGTGTTGCTCAGTGGTTGAGCATCGACCCAGGAACCAGGAGGTACCGGTCCCATTCCCACCACATGCCTGGGTTGCAACTTGATCCCTAGTAGAGGGCATGCAGGAGGCAGCCCATTGATGATTCTCAATGAGAGAGAATGTCTCTCTCTCTCTCTCTCTCTCTCTCTCTCTCTCTCTCTCTCCCCCCCCCCCTCTCTCTCCCTTTCTCTCTCTGAAATCAATAAAAAAATCTTTTTTTTTAAGTCCTTCTTATCCACTTTAGTCTGTGAAATAGCCCAGCCTATTCACTGGGAAGTATACTTCATAGGAAAGTCTACTAGGTGCTGTGGTGAGGCCAAAAATAATTCAAAGCATGATTCATCCCCGTAGAGTTAGAATAGTGTTGGTTTCCTCTGGCTGCTATAACATTATTACCACAAACTAAGTAGCTTAAAACAAAAGAAATGTGTTCACTCACAGCTGTGGTGGCCAGAAGTCCAACATCACAATTTAGGCGGCTTAGTTCCTTCTGGAGGCTCAGAGGGGAATGTTTTCCACGCTTTGGTCCCGGGTGCTGGAGGCTGCTGTCAGGCCCTGGTGCTCCTTGGCTTGTAGATGCAGCTCTCCGCTTTCCGCCTCTGTCTTCACATGTTTTCCCATGGTACTTCCCTCCGTGTCTCAAATCTCCCTCCCCTTTCTCTGGTAGGAATACCAGTCATGGGATTTAGGACTTACTCTAAATCCAGGAGGCTCTCATCTTGAGATCAATATGTCCCTATTTTCCAATAAGGTCAAATGCACAGGTACTGGGCATATCATATTAGGAACAGAATCAACCTGCTACCAAATAACTCACATTTAGTGAGATTTATATGTACCTGGTCTGTTTCTAAGTGCTTCAGGTGCATTATCCCATTTAATCCATACAATAACCCTATGGGATAGAAACTTATATTTTATGCACTTTATAAATGAGGAAGCTAAGATGTTGACTCACGGATCCAAGTTACTCAGTTATTAAGCTAGGCATTCAGACTACAACCCAAACAAGGATTTCATGCCGCCTTCCATCCAGGCATAACCACAGAGTGCCAACTTCACATGGATTATAGGTGCTATTAAATTTCATTCATTCATTCATTCATTCATTCGCAAACAACACAGTAAGCACTCAATATATAATTATTAAGTGAGTAAAAGCCTGCAGTGCCACAGACTCTGTGGAACACCAGAGTACAATGTCAACAAGATTCTGTTAGGCCCTGGCCAAAATCAGAAATGGTAGCTCTCTAAACCAGGCTTAATTAGGGATGGATTAAAACTAACGATAAAGCAAAAAATCAAAACTCCAAGAGCCAGAATTGTCTCCTATCTATTTGTCCTGCATTAATAAAAATAATATACTCTGGCCAGTGTTCTTCAGTTGGTTGGAGTATCATCCCAGGCACCAAAAGATTGATGGTTCAATTCCCAGTCAGGGCACATGCTTGGGTTGCAGGCTTGATCCCTGGTAGGGGGTGTGCAGCAAGAGGCAGCTAATCAGTGTTCATTCTCCATGGATGTTTCACTCTCTCTCTCCCCCTCTCACTACCCCTTCTCTAAAAATCAATAAAAATATTTAAAAAGAAACAATATGTAAAACAAAAACATCATGTAACTTTCACATATTACCACATGAGTTTCAACCTTTTGTGAAGTTTTTCTCTCTCATATCTAGAGGACTTCCTCAACTTTACATTTTATTTTATTTATTTTATTATTTCATTTTATATTTTATTTTACTGTGAGTTAGGGACAATTATTAAGTTTCAACCCACAAGCAGGTCTGTTGCAAGGGACGTGGGTGCATGGAAATGGCTGTTTCAGACCTTTGTATAGCCTCTTCTGGGCAGACTGAGTGGCCAATCACAACTCTCTTAGTTCACAGAAGGCAGAGTTAAAGGCTGGGCCCCTCTTCTTCCTTAACAATAACATTTGAAGGGTAGCAGAATACGCCATCCCAAAGTATGCCACACATAAGAATTATCCTGAGCTAAAGGCAACTGAGAAGAAGCAGACACAGAAGAGCTCTCTGCTCTTCCTCTATTTGTCTGAAAATATATATTAGCTGTTTCTAATTATTCAAATTATTCAAAGTAATAGATGATGAGGTTCCCGTGGGAAGAAGGAAAGCTAAAGATAAGACCAAACCATAGTTTTAAAAATTTACTTTCCTCATTTTCTGCCAAAGCTGATGGGAAATCACAATGATAACAGGGGTGGTGATGAGGACTAGATTCATTTGTAGTCCCTTCCCACTAGGTATACAACTAGGAGAACAGGAGGTGACTCAGCAGAAGAAACAATAGCTCTGGTAATTCTGAAAGCCAGAAAAAGCAGGCCTGGTAATTGGGTGTTCGCTGGAGAAAACTGGGTTGTTATCTTGAACACAAAGCATATCTTGACCCGGCCCTGTGCACATTAGATGCATTCTGGAGAAGGCCCCGGTCATGCAAATTGCTGCCTACTGAGTCATTATTCATTGCCTTGCTTACACTGGCAGGGAAGTTTTCCCAAAAGGAGAAAAATGATCCCAAACTCTGATTAAAGGGCATACTTTAAGAATCTTAGTAATCATATCAAAAAGCCTTCTATAGTTTTCAATGCATGGTGTTTAGCTACCCCACACCCCGGCAAATGAACAATGAGTCCATGTTCATTGTTTACATTCAGTTACTACATATTCCTATTATATGCAAATCTCTTATTGGATGAACATCCCACCCCCTTGGATGGGCTGATTGTATTGGCTGGTATTTTGCCCAAATGATCACATGGGTGACTCCTCATGTGCACTTGTCTCCTTTAAGTATTCCTGAAAGTGGTGAGGAGGGCCAGGCTCAAAGCACCTAAAACACATCAGATTTCCCCAAAAATATGTCTGCCACAATTCACTCAAATATCAAGTTTCTTTGCTTTAGGCAGGAGTTTTAAAAACTCAGTGTAAAAACAGTGCTTATCTCCCAACAATCAGAAGCACTATCTTTCAACAGCCAACAGTGGGAAAACACAAACACGTTTATTCATATCTAATAAATGCAGTGGGTAGACTAAAATCATTCAAAATGTGGAAATCTGGAAAAATTAATAAAAAATACCCATGAAAATTTAAAAATAGCAAATAAATAAGAAACGTCCTCCCTGGGGAAAAAAACCCCAAAGACGATAAATGTGAATTTTAGTGGGGGGACTAGGAGTGGTGCATGTCCATTTATCCACCAGAGAAGTATTTATTCGGCTTCTTCTGGGTGCTGGACATTGTACCAGCCACCATGGAAATGGAGGACAGAAGGAAATAGGACATGGATCCTGTCCTCAAGGAATCGCCGTTCTAGAAGAGAAAAATGTTACTATGTAATTATGTTCACGTCATAAATATGTTTGTGTATACGTTCTTCAATCCACTTAATAAGCAGAGTCTAATGAAATGAAAGGGAGAAATGAAAACAGTTTTTAAACCTTTTCCAGATAAGAAGGAGTCTAGGAGTTTTAAATGGCTTTAAACCAAATGCTATTCTGATAACTTTTACTCTTGCTGCTATCTTTAGACATAGACACATGGGTAAAAAATGAGATCTGCATATTCAAGGCAGCCAATCTGTGTATGTGTACTCACTGACCTAATGGCTGCTCTATCATTCGTCAAAATATATTCTGCAGATTATCATCCCTTGAGAAAAAATATCAGAGGGTGGGGCAGGGGAGCATAATCACTGACAGCCCATGGAATGAGTGCCCCCCCCCCCAGAAAGTTCTCTTGGAAATGCTGCAGTAATAGATAACAAACATGCATCTATTGCTCTTAAAAGGATATTTGTATACCACTTGCATTATTGACCCCAGTGGCACTTTATAGAGATTAAACTGCCAAACCCTGCTGTGCACATTTCCAGAACCTAATGTTTATACATTGAATCAAATTGTGCATGTTGAAACTCAAAATAAGCAGTTATGTAAGAAGGAATAACCTGTAATATGAAAGTTTATGACCAAATGCAAAAAATGAAAATATAAAAGGTTTTACACCGAGCCACCAATATGTTGTTAAATGACCTTTACTTGGTTTTTCTGATTTCTTTCTTCTCAACATAAAAGTGATTTAGTTGTCTGCCTTAGTTCTTGCATGGTCACTTCGTTAGCTTCAAGTTGTGGATTTGCCTTGAGAGAAGGCTAAAATAATGCAGCAGAAGACAGGGTCAACCAAAGGGAGTCATGCTCTTTGGTTATAAAGAAAGTGCCTACAGAGAGCCATGGGAGTTGATTAGCTTTGGAAGAAGATACTCAGAAGATCAATGAACTTAGTCAAAACAATTTTATTTCCATTATGTTGGTTCCACAATGGAAGAATATCCCTTTAGCCCTTAGTCTTTGATAAGGCCTATACAGCAACAAAAATCACTTAAATTTAGACCTAATTCCAAAGGGTCCTAGGTTTCAGTTATATAAGTCCTAGAGATCCTCTGTATAGCACAGGGCCATAGTTACAACACTTTATTATATTGTATACTTAGAAGTTTTCTAAGAAAGTAGATCTTACATGTTATTAAATAGAAATATAAAAATAAATAAAAATTAAAGAGGGCATGATAAAACATTTGGAGATAATGAATATGTTTATTGCATAGATTATGGTGATAGTTTTATGGGTTAATACTTATCTCCAAACTTATCGAGTTGTATACATTAATTGTGCATGCTTTTTGTATGTCAATCACACCTCAAAAGTGGTTAAAAATAAATAGATTGATGCTGAAAATATCAAGTACAATATATACCTCATTCTCCATCATCTATCACATTAGTCTCTTGAAGATGTTAAAGTGTCCTAGAATCACACCCTTCCTGCTCCTAGCCCATGGAGGGTTTAGCTAAAATTTTCCACTAATATTATCATACTTAATTATATTTACAGTTATTAGTGTTACTAAGAGTAATGTTTATGGTAGCTATTAAGTGAAATAATGCAAATAATGCATTTATAACAGCATCTGCCCAAAGTAAATGTTCCCTAAGTGTTGGCTGTTATTATAATTTGCGAGCAACTTTAAATTCAATTTCTCTCTCACTCCTCACAACACCACTATTGGGTAGATATTTGTATTCACCTCATTTTACAGATGAGGAAACTAAAGTTCAGTGATGCTAGACAACTTGAAGCAAAAACCAACCAGATACAGATTCTGGGGATTATTCTAGGCATAATCAAAAGGCATTTTAAATACCTATCTTCTTGTCATTCATTAAACTCCAACTATTATAGCGGCCCAGTGCATGAAATTCGTGCACTCAAGGGGGGGAGTCCCTCAGCCCAGATTGTGAGAGGGCGCCAGCCAGGCCAAGGGACCCCACTGGTGCACAATTGGAACTGGGGAGGGACATGGGAGTTTGGCCAGTCAGAGAGGAACTGTAGAAGGGCTCCAGGGTGTGTCTGGCCTATCTCACTCAGTCCTGATTGGCCAGACCCCAGCAGCAAGCTACCCTACTGGTCAGAGTGTCAGCCCCCTGGTGGTCAGTACACATCATAGCGAGCAGTTGAGTGGCCTTAGCATATCATTAGGATATTATGCTTTGATTGGTTGAACAGACTACCGGATGACCAGACACTTAGCATGACCAGACACTTAGGCTTTTATTATATAGGATTCCTTTCACAGATGAGAAAATTAAGCACAGAGGGGTTCACCAGTTCACTCAACGTCATACAGATGGTCAGTTTTCTGTGTTAATTTGCCTAGGCTCTAACCCCAATAATTCAAACACTGATATAGGTGACCCTGAGAATGTACTATAGATCTGAGTCAAGTCTATAACCAGTTAAGTAAAGGAGATTATCCTAGACAGTCTAGGTCTAGCTGATTCTATTAGGTTACAGACATGAAGAGTAGAGTTGGTACTCCCCTGAGGATGAAGAAATTCTACCTGTAGACACAACATCAGCTCATACCTGAGAGTTCCAGCCTGCCTGCCCAGTGGCCTGCACTGTAATTTTTGGAGTTGCCTACCCAGCCCCCACCATCAGGTAAGATAATTCCTTGCAATGATTTTCTTAATATATGTCTCCTACTGGTTATGTTTCTTTGGTTGAACGGTGACTGATACTCCTGGATTCAAATCTCTGTGTCCAGAGACAGAGTTCAGCTCTGAGTTACTGGTACCATGGTAACCAACAAAATTCACTCTTAAGCTAAATAGGTCTTGGCTTTGTCAGATCCCCATTGGCTTAATTAACCAGTTTTAACCATACACACCATCACAAACAAACGGGAATGTTCTTTTATTTATGAAGCACTGCCTTCTAATTATAAGACAATAATAGCAATGTAATAATAATTAACATTTAGGAAGAAATTACCACCTTCCAACAAAGAACCAAGATCTTTGCACTCATTATCTTACTCAATGGGTATAAATTATCAAGAGATAGAAATCTTGTCAACATAAGGAATTATCTCCTGAACACAGAACATCCTAAAGATCCCCTGAGCTGTTCCAAGAGATGGAAAGCTATCCATCTGTCAAGGTGTATGCACCCAAGTTCAAGTCACTTGACAGGAACATCAGGCGGAAAATTCGGCATTGGATGGTAGCTAAAGATGAAAAACACAAAGCTCCCTTATTCCCAAACTCTGTCCTCTGACAATTTACACACTAAGTCTGCATCATATCATTTTTAAACTGCTGATAAAACTGTCCTCAAATAGCTGAGTAAATGCATGTGTGGACCTTTTTCTTTGCAAAATTATAAATCAACCAATGAACCTTATCTTTTCTTCTGTGGCCTCCCACAAGGGTGACTACAAAGATCTATAAACAGGCACTCAAAAAATGCAAGTTAAATCAGAGTGAATTCTTAATTGTTCCCACTGCGAGTTGGAGTAATGGACAGACAGACAATCCAAAAACAGCAGATAAGGGCTAAAAAAAATTTTATATTTGGCCTTAAATTCTGTAACCTACTTGCTCCATGATCAAAGGGTAGCTTATAACTAAAAAAGTATTCACTTCCTTGACAGAATTCTGATCCCCTGTTTTTAAATCTCTAGATTAAATTTATTAGAATTCTTAATTCTTAAAATTATTACATACAAATTTTCCACAGTACATGGATTAGCAAACCTAATTGTGAACTAATTACTTTGTTAAAAATGAAAAGTACTTTGCACCATCAAGGCAGTTCACACCAAGCCTCCCACAGTGGAAGGTTCTTGTCTTATCTTGACCCTGAAACTCTGTATTTGCTTTATTCAGAGGGTTAGGCTACAGGCAGGTGAATTTCTATATAGTCTAAGGCTCAGACTCCAAGCCAAAGGCTAGCGAGTGAAAGAAAAGGGACCGTGGGGAACTAGAGATAAAATATGAATCAACTGCATTCATTGCTTACGCCATGGAGGTGGCTCTACAAAATGAGAAAAAGCTTCAACTTCATTTCTTTTGTTTACATAAAAATAAACAATAAAAACTAGTTCAAGACAGAATGACTTGACAGTAGGCCTCCTTCCCCTATTGTAGCAACAGCTACTACTTGTTAAAAAGCTTTCTTGCTGTCTTGATTACTCTTCTAAAACCACCTTTGCATTTAACTTATAGAATCCTCCCTAAGAGTTTAAGAAAACTAGATGCCATGAGAAACCCCATTTTACAGAAGACAAAATTAAGGCATAGAAAGTAACTTGCCCAAGGCAAGGACATGTGGTGGGGTCACCTAGGATTCCAACTCACACCACATTTCGCCATCATGCTATAAAATCTGAGAGTTGAATTAGATGTTCTCTCAGGATCCTTTAGCTCTTTGTATTCCGTGATTACAGTATAGCAAATACACATATTAAATTAAAAAAAATTAAAGGGCTAGCCTCAGAAAAAATGTTCATTTGAAGAAATATTCATCCTTTAAGACCCAGATTAAATGTTACCTCCTCTACGCCCTCGGCATATATGCCAGTATATCCTAGTGTCTCAAATCCTGGCCTTGGCAGTCATCACATCATGACATTATGGTTAGCTTGTCTTGCTTGCCTCCTTGGATGCTGACTCTTCTGGCTCAAGACCATGATTCCTTCATCTTTGTGTAACTCCACAGCTGGAACATGATAGGTGCTCAGTAAATACTATATTTATTTATTATAAGTACTTATTTTATAGCATATAAAGTATTATGACACTTCCCAATTACAACAAAGTTAGGGGAAAATAATATTGAAGAATAAGGTATTAAAATAACCTAGTCCCCTATCCTTGCCACACACAAAATCACCCTATACCCTCCAACTATATTCTTTTGGCCCTATTCTCAGGACCTTGAATTTTCTGTTCTCTTTCCTGAAAGGCCCTTCACTTGTGTCCTCGTGACTCATTTTAGATTTCTGTTAAAATATCAGTGAGTCTACCTTCAATAGAAAAATCGTAATTTTCTAATATGCTCTAAAATAAATGTCTATTCAATTAACCACCTAAAAACATTTTATATTCTATCAGTATTTAGCATGAGTATGTCAAACACTGAGTTTAGGAGTAAAAACCCTGGTTTAAACTCAGCTCCACAACTCACCGACTGTGTGATCTAACCTCTCTGACCTAGGTCCTCACCTAACAAACGCCACTAATGTTCCAAACAGTAGGGTTATGGTGAAGATGTAAGTAACTCAGGGGCACTAACGAATGCACCAGGTACAGGAAGGTGCTCAATAAAGACGTGTATTTTAACAAATGCAGAGTAACAGAAGGCAAAAAGGCTGAGGGAAAAAACAGAAGCCGCTGAACGAAATTCCAGGAGTTTGCTCAAATCCAAATGAATGTCTGAAGTCCACCATGGCCAGCTACCCAACAGCCAGGAAATGTGCGCCCACCATAAGCAAAGTGCTGACAGTGAGAAGCTATTCAAACCACCTTAGTGGGATCAGGAGAGATTATCTACAAGGAAGGCTTCAACAGAGGGAGGGCCAGCCTGTGACTCTACAACCAGTCATTACCCATACCGTGTGCTCAAGGGCTGTTCAGGGTGTCTTTGAATGTTGGCCAGAATTAAAGCAAAGAAAGAGGAAAATATATTCAGCAGATGACAAAACAGTCTGAAATCCATCCTTACACATTTTCCACAAAAGACTGGTTCTCTGTCAAAAGTTTTAAATAGACCCTAACAGTTAAAAAATCGGGAACATGGAAATTACGTATGTACATTAGAGGTGCGTGTGTGTGTGTGTAAATCTTTTACATGGAAATTACATGTGTACATTAGCAGTGTATGTATAATTATTTTACATGGAAATTACATGTGTACATTAGAAGTGTGTATATAATTACATGAAAATTATATAATGTACATTAGAGGTGTACGTGTATAATTATTTGTTAACAATGTTTACGGTACTATGGGTGAGGTCGCTTTAGAAAAAATGGTGTAATTAAGGTGGTTTGATGGCAAGTTGCTTTATAAGTAACTGCTTAGATTAATAAGTCAACTGAAGTACATTTAAATGGTGGGCAGGGGCACTCAGGTTCCTCTTGAAGAAGCTTAGAAGTGGAACCAGTAAGTAAGACAGATGTTCCAAGGGGCAGTTTCCTGATTCACTGACCCAAAGAGGACGCAAAGTTCCAGCTCACAAGAAAGTGGAAGAAGATGGGGGGTGTTAGCAGGTGGTTCCCCCAGGGAGGAGCAGGGGAGCTTCTAGTTTGCAGAAAAGAGGAAACCACATTGGCAACTTCCAAACTAGAGGCTGGTGCACCGGGTCGATATTACACAGCACGGCCAGAGGTTGTCTCTGTCCTCATTCATGTCCATGCGTACTCCACACCCTCTCCCTGAATGGGCAAGACCAGGGGGTGGGAAGAGCCATTGAGAGATGTCTCAGAACTTCTTTCTCCAAGGCACTCCTCACCTCATTTCTCCCCTCTGGTGCTCTGAATTATTTCCAAACACAAATATATTCCTTTTAAAGAGCGATACCTTCCAGCCACTTATGAAAGATTTGTTTTGCCCTATTGATACCCACTGTTTTCTTATATTTCCCACAAGCTAACTTTTGTCCAGCCTGCTCTTCCTGTCCTAACATTAAACACCCTCATTTCCAAAGTTTGGTTAAGTGTTCATTTTTCATTTCTTTGTTTTGCTTGCTAAGATGGAGGCATATCCTATTTAGTTAAGTATGTAGACATACAAGAATAGAATGCAAACATGGGAAGGAGCCCTGGCTGTTACTTAGCCCAAGTTTTACAGGCAAATAAATAGAAGCTCAGGGAGGTTTACTTTCTAAACATTCTCAGGCCGAGGCTGTAGGTCGAGCCACTGACAGACTGTACTCATTGTACCACCTCCTGCTGGGGAGCTGAGCAAAGATTTCCCCTGGGGGAATTTAGTGCTCCATAGATTTCTGAACGCTGTGCTTGTTGCTTAATTTTGTACTTAAGAAAGAGGGGCTTAATTAAAGGAATAGGAGATGGAATGGGGTGGGGAGAAGGAAGAGAAGCATGGTACAATACCGGGGGAAAGGAATAAACAATAAAATGTATTTAAATAGAAAAGCAAGGGATAACTTGCGGGCTGAGGCAGGGCATATACTTCATGTTAGAAGACATATCACAAGTATAGCCCTCCCTCAAAAGGCTTAAGGAAGTCAGCTTACCAAGAAACTTGCATTTTAGCATATGAGAGGAGAGAGAGAGAGAGAATTAAATAGTACAGCAGAGTATCAAGTATCAGGCAAAGTGTTATTACTGTCTTGAAATATGACTAAATGGTCAAAAACTAGCAAGGAAAGAAGGAATAATTTTCTTAATATTTTTGTTTTACTTATATGACCATCTTAATAACAGTCAATGATATATATATAAAAAGCCAGTGACTGTAAAGCCATAACGACCAGAATGACCGGTCACTATGACACCCACCTTGGCCAGCTAACTGCCAGATCAGGGGGTGAGGCCAGCTGGCCAACTGCCTGCAGCCCCTTCCCCTGGCTGGCCCAGCTCCTGATGGGCCCCCACCACCCCATGGCCCCGAGGCCCCTCCTCCCAGCCAGCTCAGCCCCCAATCATCCCCCAACCCCACCAATTGGGGGTAGGGATGGCCAGCCAACCTCCCCCAGCCCCTCCCCCAGCCGCTGACCCCCAATTGGTCCCCCACCCCAATTTGGGGTGGGGCCCACCAGCCAATTACCCACAGCCCCTCCCCCTAGTCTGCCCAGCCCAAATTGGGCCCTGATTAGAGCGGGCTGGCCAACTTCCCACCGTCTCCTCCTCCTGACATGCTCAGCCCCATCCACCAATTGGGGCTGGGCAGGCTGGATTCCACCTGTGCACAAATTTGTGCACTGGGCCTCTAATATATATATATATATATATATATATATATATATATATATATATATATATATATATATATATATATCTAGAGCAGCCGTGGGCGAACTACGGCCTCCGGGCCGGATCCGGCCCGTTTGAAATGAATAAAACTAAAAAAAAAAAAAGACCATACCCTTTTATGTAACGATGTTTACTTTGAATTTATATTAGTTCACACAAACACTCCATCCATGCTTTTGTTCTGGCCCTCTGGTCCAGTTTAAGAACCCATTGTGGCCCTCGAGTCAAAAAGTTTGCCCACCCCTGATCTAGAGATTAGATATACACTGACTGTATATTTAATAGTCAGTGATATGTCAACAATTTAAGCATCATTATCAAATAGCACAAGAACTAATACAAGTCACAGAATAGACTGACATACCTCAATGTGCGGATGGTGGAATGAGAAGAAATCAACCAAAGAACTTATATACTTATATGCGTAGCCCATGGACTTGGGCAATAGGACTGGGAAGGATGGGGAGGGGCTTGGAAAAGGGGGGAGAAGTGGGAGAAAAGGGAGACATCTATAATACTATCAACAATACAAAAATATATAAATTTAAAAAATAAATGAAAAACAAAGTTTGTAAAACTTAAAAATAATTAAAATCCATGTGCTGGGGGGAAAAAAGAATGAATACAATGCATGCATGTATCATATTGATGTAATCTGTAGCAGAGGCAACATGGAAAGACCTCGGCACATCAGTCTCTGGGGATCGCCACTACCATGGCCTCCTTGTGAGGGCAGGGCCCCACCATGAGCATCTCTGTATCCGGCAACAGATACAAGATGTGAGCACAATGAGTATTTGTTAAGTGTCAGAATGAGAGAAAGCAATGCTCTCACTCACACATCAAGGAGGAGAGTGTAAATTCTAAAGTGGGTAGTCCCTGCAGCTCTCTCTGCCCCAGCAGCTTGCATGCAAATAAAGTGCGAAACCCTGGACAGAAATTAATTTACATTTAAAAATCAAATGAGATCCCATTTTTACTGGAAGGACGTGGGCATGGTCTAATGCATGAAAGATTGTCTGTGTTAGTATCAGCCAGATCCTGAAAATACAGATGCCAAGTCCCCTAATTACCGAAAATTCATGAGCTTCCCTTTTTTTTTATTGTATTTCACATTATTTCTGATTTCAAAGCAAACTCCATCTTTCATGTGAGAAACACAAACCCTCTGGCCATTTCTGCTCATGCTGCGAATTGTGCTTCTGATATTAAAAGAGGCTTTGTAAGTTCAGTGTTCATTTATCCTAGTATTTATCATAAGGCGCCACTGTTTAAGGGAAACACCTATTTGCTTACAGAGGATCGACCCAGGTAACAGGGCTGGTTACATGAAATTCAGTCCAAAATTCAAGTTTAAAACTTAACATTGTCTCTTGGAATGGCAGCTGAAAGGAAAAAAAAAAATGCAAAACTCACCAGCACAGCCAGCTAGCAGGAGGGGGAGGAGAGGAATTAGCAAATCTCAGAAAAATAAAGCTACATAATCTGCTATATCTCGGGCCACCTTTATCCTCCAAATCCCCCATCTTTGTTTAAGCTACAAACTCCATAACAATCAGCTCACTGGCCTCCCCTCTTATACACCTCCCTGCACAAATCAAATGAAGTCTGGGTTGAAAAGCTGATTAAAATATATATATATATCCCCCCCAACCCAAGAGCATGCTGGTGTGTTTAAAAAGTGGTTATCTTTTCTAATTCTTCCCTTCCCCTCCAGGCTACAGGTCCTGCTGCGGGCCATACAGAACCCCGGGCACTGCACACACTTCACCCCTTGCTTTTGTTTGGAAAAGGGATTTTCTAGAAGCACCATTGCACCAACAGTTTCATCGTTAGCATTGATTTTTAACACCTGGGGAGGGAAGTAAACAGAGCATTGCTCTTTGATATCAAGACATCACCGAGACTGCCTCCTCATATGTGCTCTCGTGGTGTGGTTTTTCCTGGAGAAGCGCATCCCTTTCATGTTGAAAGCAGCATGGGTGCTGCTCCACCCAGGTGCTTAGGACTTCTTGTTTCATTGTGTTTTTATTTTTGTGGTGTATAATGCATTCTAGATTCTGGCCAGCAGTGTCAGAAAGACACACATCCTTCTTGGCATTTTTTTGTCCTGGCTTTTCTCCTGACAATTGGCATCGGCAGAGGACCCTGAAATGCCCAGAGTCCATCTCTTTTTTGGTTCTGCTTTGCAGGCCCCCTGCCCAGTCTCAGTGTCCCCTTTACACAGCCTCATAGTGCCAGCCACCTCTGTGGCACAGGCATCATCACAGAACACATGCATACTGTTCAATCTTTGGTCAATGCCTAGATCATGTGTGACACCATGAATTCCATGAGAAAACAGACTGTTGCTCACCTTTGAATCCCCCGTGCCTAGTCCAGGGAGCCACGTGTGCTCAGTTAGCACATGGTAGATTTCTTGTAATAATAATATTAGCTAATATTTATAGAGTATGTACTACAAACTAAGCACTTCACATGCACTATCTCATTTATCCCCCCCGCCCCTCCCAAACTATGGTATCATTATCTTATTTTTTAGATGAGAAATGGAGGCTTAGAGAGGCTAAGTCATTTGCCAAGACAGTAAAACATGGGTGAGAATCAGGGTTTAATTTCACATCAACTGACTTCAGAGCACAAAGCCTGACCCAATAGGTTCATCTTCCATCAGAGCTGCTTCCCACACTGGGCCAAGCCATCACCAGGATAAGAAGGTCATATCTCAATCATCGTTGTAAGGCCTGATGCCAGGAACTGAGCTCCTTGTCTGAGACATTCATAATACATACAACTACCCTATTCTATTAAGCATTATCGTTGTTATTATCCCCATTGACCATCAAGAGCACCATGACTTACAGTTCAAGTGGCATCTCTGAGGCCTGATGGAATTAAGAAGTAGAGCTTAATTTAAAGTCATGTTTTTTGGACAAAGCTTTCAAAGTGCCTCCACAAAAGACTTGGCATTAGAGACAGGGAAGAAAAGCAGGAAGAAAGCAAAGAAATTGCTCTTGGCCATCAAAATACATTAGATAGAACTAAGAAAAGGGTATGCATAAGAAGAAGAAGAGACTGTCAAAGAAAACAGTGGGCTGGGTTCTGAGGTGGGACTCAAGGAGGCGTTTGTTGAGGTGTTTGTTTGTTGAGCTAAAGTGGAATGAAATGGAATGCAGTGAAGTGTAATGGATTGGAATGGAATGGGATGGAGTGGAATGGGTTGGAATGGAATGGAATGGAATTAAGACACATGGCCATCATGACACATGCCACAGGCCTATTCCAATTTTTGGCATATGGATTATTTACTCATTGCTATGGACTGAATTGTGTCATTCAAATTCATATGCTAAGGCTTCATCATCATCAATGTGATAACATTTTGAGATGGGGCCTTTGGGAGGTTGTTAAAATTAGAAGAGGTCACGAGGATGGGTTCCTCATATCTGGGCAAGTGCCCTTATAAGAAGAGACACCAGACAGCTTGCTAGCCCCTTTTCTCTCCTCCTACTGTATGCACCCAAAAACAAAGAGGCTCGCATGTGTGTCAAGATGGTAGCCACCTACAAGCCGGAAAAAGAGTTCTCACCAGGAACCAAATTGGCCAGAACCTTGATCTTGGACTTACAGGGCTCCAGAACCATGAGAAAATAAATATCTGTTGTTCAAGGCACTAAATTTATAGTATTATGTTATGGCAGCCCGAGCTGATCAATATCCTCATTCACACTTTCCTAAATGGTCTTCAGGGGTCTCCTCAGCCTGCTTCGGTTTCCAAATCCTTGGCTCAGCCTAGGCTGTCTTCAGCTGGTGACATTCTTTAAGAATTTTTTTGTTTTTGTCCATTTGAGTCTATTTGCTTCCATTCTAAAGCAGTTGCTTCAGGAAAGCAGACCAATACAAATCCGAAGCTATCTGAGGCACATCAAACCCCTTTTCAAAACCCACCCAGTTGGCCTTTCAAGCTGTGGTGAGATGCTGAGACAGTCCCTGCAGGAATGCAGCGGCCTTGCCTTGGAAAGTACATCCATTCCTCTAAAGCAGCGGTTCTCAACCTGTGGGTCGCGACCCCCTTGGGGGTGGAATGACCCTTTCACAGGGGTAGCCTAAGACCATCGGAAAACACATATATAATTACATATTGTTTTTGTGATTAATCACTATGCTTTAATTATGTTCAATTTGTAACAATGAAATTGGGGGTCACCATAACACGAGGAACTGTATTAAAGGGTCACGGCATTAGGAAGGTTGAGAACCATTGCTCTAAAGCAATTATTTGTTAACAATTTAGCCTATCAATCTCCAGTTGCTCAGATTCCAATCTGTCTTATTATGGATTCAAACATGCTGCACAGAGCAAACACTCTCCTTCCCTAAAGAACTGTTGTTTCAAGACACCCAGCTTTCTGATTTCCACTGCCCCTCCCACCCCCCATCCAGCCTTGCCTTTTCAAAGGAGCTTGGACTTGGTTGGAGCTTTCTTTTATAAATGCAAACACAATTATGACTTATGCATTTCAGTACATCCTGAAGTGGTAAAGGACAATACTGTGGCACTCACAATAACAATACCTTCCTTTCTATCCCCTGCCGAGCTCCAAATGTTACTTCATTAGTGTGGATTTGATCACAGTGCTCTTTGCCACCATAGTTTCTATTCCAGAGCCCAAGGAAGCTGCAAATGCTATATAATGTATGATTATTAACCTACATCAAGCAAATCACAGTGGCTCAGTATACAGTTTTCCTACTAATTCAGTCCTTCATTAATAACCTTAATTATTTGCATGAATAGAATAGGAGTTATACAGTGGAGAAACCAAAATTGCTCTGGCAAACTCATTACCATTCCCAGCTATAGCTCTATACAGAAGTCAAATTGGAAAAAGTGAGAAATTGCCTAATACAGAAAGTTGTATTTTTGAGATGGTTTCTCTCGTCTGTTTGGACAAATACAAACATCTGAAGTATCAGCTGTTAGAAACCAGGATGTGGGGAAAAGACGTGGGATGCAGGCTTCCCTGAAAAGGGGTTTGGCAACAAAGCAAAACCAATGTAAGTTAAAAATGAACACTCTGCACTTAGAAAACCAAATTATGCAAATCCATCCACTTTCTACCTCGCTAATGTTTCCCTGCACTGGCTGACTTTATAAGGTTGGGGCGAAAGGCGGAGGGGGTGTTCGTAATCCTCAGGGTTAGCTGCTGATGTAACACAAATCTCAGCTGGGGAAACTAGCCTTGACTGGAACCAGACACACATTTTTTAAAAACCACCAGAACAAAAAGAATAAAACCGTGAAGTAGGACAAGCATCAAACTCAGGCCCTTCCTAGAGAGAGCGTTCACATGAAATGTAACAGCGCAGCAAATATGGTCCAAAATCAATGGAGGCTGCTTGTTCCCCTGAGGTAGTGGGCTCCCTGCCTTTAATAATAAGCAAGGTAGGATAAAGGGGGATCTAATCTAGTCACTCATGGTTATTGGGTGAATAGGAGTGGCATAAAACTTCAAGTTGAGGAAGATTCTGTGAGCAGTATAATTCAGATTAATTTGAACAAATACCCAATTATCATTCAGGAGTATGTGGTGTCGGATTTTTGAGCAGTTCTGGAATAAATACAATGTGCACAAGTTCCATCTAGGAATTGGTTTGGAATCAGGAATCTGGCTGCGGACAGAGCAGGTGAATGACTGGGTTATAAAACCAAACATCTACACTCAGGGTTTAATACATTGCCCCAAAGGGAAGCAAAAACGGAAGAGAAAGTCCTGTGGAAACAGCCCTACCAGGTAAAAAGAATTTGTGTGGCACCAGTGAATCTGGTCTTCGCTCTTTTTCCAGTCACCTGCTAATGGGGTGCGAGCTGCCTGGTGGGATGGCAGGCAGGCAGGCAGAAGTACCGCCTCCTGATATGATGCTTTCCACCTTCTTAAATGTTGTACACAAACATAGTCATCAAAGCAATAATTAACTTCATTTTGATGCTGCCTAATTATCATGTTTACTTCTCACACTATCATCACATATTGGCTTATTTTTTAAAATATTATTATTAGTGGTAACAGATACAATAAATAAAAATCTCAATCCTTGGGAAAGATGAAGCTGTGGATGACAGTCTTTGTTTTCAGGGAGGCAGCCCGGCACTGTGAAGGGAGAACAGGGTATGGATTCAGGGGAAAAAATACCCCACAATCTGAGTTTAAATTTCGACTTGGTCTTCATTTGCTCATCTGATAAATGAGAAGAAGAATATTTACCCTTGTAGACTTGTCCAGATGACTAGATAGATGAGATGTTTGTTGTGATATTCCTAACCTAGTTTGTGGCACATAGTAGGTTCTCCTTAAGTGGCTATAATGATAACGACAAGGGCCATCATAAATGGCTAGTCCTGTCAGACCTTTGGAGCAAGAAGTTTGAAAACTCACATACTGAGGTTATTCATCTAACAGCTATATATTTAATCCTGTTGATTAGTAAATGAGTAAGCAAATAAGAGAATGAATAAATGAATGAATGAACGAACGAATGAATAAAAATGTAAGGAACGTGCCGACACTACTAACCACTAAACACTTCAAAGTGGAATCTGATTCCTAGAACAGTGCCTCGTGCTCAGAATTTGTTGTAGTGAATGAAATAAAACTTATTTTTAAGAATTCCCAAATAAACACTGTCATACTGATGGTCACCCATACCTGGCCTTCCACCTTCATCTCATCCTGACCAACCTTCTCCCCTCCCTCTGCCATCACAGGTCTCCTTCCTCCTCCTGCCTTCCCCTGGCTGTTGCCCACATCTGAGATGCCTGACTTTTTCATCATTTCTCACCAAAGATGAGTAAGAAATGTTTTTTTGTCTTCTAAGGACTCAGATTGTGAAATAAAACGCTGTAAAATGTGGTACAAACATGGATGGAACTGGAGAGCATTATGCTAAGTGAAATAAGCCAGTCAATGAAGGAAAAATATCACATGATCTCACTCATTTCTGGATAATAAAGACCATTATAAACTTATGAACAAAAATAGATACAGAGGCAGAGCTGCCTCGAACAGACTGTCAAACTACAGCAGCAAGGACGGGGAGGGTGGGAGGGTAGGAGGGGGGTGGGTAAGAGATCAACCAAAGGACTTGTATGCATGCATATAAGCATAACCAATGGACATAAGACACTGTGGGGTAGGGGAGGCCAGGGGATTGTCAAGGGCGGGGGGAAAAAAAGGAGACATATGTAATACTCTTTGTAATACTTTAAGCAATAAAAAAATTTTAAAAAAGAATTAAAACAGTCGCAATTCTTCATATCTGGGGGTTGATTATATATGTAGGTGGGACATCCAACTATGAGTGCCTGTTCACATCGAGGCCCTCAGGTCACCCTCCTCTCTGCACTACTCCACCCGTGGCCCACTGACACTGTAAGACATAGGAAGGGGGCAGATCTGAAGGGTCCTGGAGGACCTGTAAGAAGATAATCTCAAACCGACTGTTCTCTGTGCAACAGCTGTCCTCACGCCCCCCTTCTCTACATCCCTCCTCAGTCCTTTTAAGAGAAGAGCTGTTGTCCACGGAGCTGGACCTGAGGGCAGGTGCAGGCACAGTGCCATAGCCCAGGGCAGCAGCCTGTACGTGTCCAGCAACACCAGCCATGGTAGATGGAGGCCAATCTCAGCCTCCTGCTTCTGGTCCATGGCTCCCCCTCTCCTCACACTCTCTGTGCCCCTGAACCTCGGCCTTGGACAAGAATGGTCCCCTCTACCTACCTCTCCCTCTGGCTCTCAGACACACACATTTCACAGACTCTAACTCCCATTCAATTTAGTTTAATAGGAAAGGTGACTGGTATAAGGTCAAAAGCTCATGATTTAGGGGCTTCATTTAGATGGCCCCATCAGCAGCAGCAAAATCTGATGCAGTAAGTTGTTTGGGTGGGAGCTATATGGGACATATCACTCGGGTAGAATATCAGGAAAACAAAGGTTAGGCATTTCACCAGCTCTGTCATATGAGCCACCACTGTCCCTCCCCTACCTCCCCACCACCTAAAAGGAAGATAGAGCTTTCATCATGGGGAGATCAAAATAATGACAATAAGGTTATATTTTTTAAAATAAAGAAGAGATAGAAGGAAGAGTACTTAATGGTAAAATGTACAAAGAGCTTTGAACACTGGAATTTATTTTTCTGCAACCTTCATTTGAGACATTGCCCAAGACTAGAAGCTATCTCCTAGTCTGGATGACTTTTGATGCTTATTCCTACAATCCGTAAAATTAATTTGTATTTTGCTATACAAAATCCATATGTAAAATAGAAAGATACAATTTTTGTTTTTTGCATTGGCCATGGAGATTTTTTTAAGGCTACCAGAGGTGTCCTCGGACAGAAGGGAAATCTGATTCATATGTATTAAGTACAAGGAGACAGAGAACATTTGGCAAATCAATGAACAAGTGTTAGGAGTGTTAAGTGTGGAATGAATAAATATGCGAATAGACAAAATAACATTTGCAGCCCCATATTGAATACATTCGTAGCATGGAATGTTTACCCCTAGTTTATGCAAATCTCTATTCAAGCTGGTTGATATTTCTAGTATCACATTTGGGACCCCAAAATTCTAGACCTAATTGTTTTAATTTGGAAATTTTCTATTATTTTGGAATATCTGTCCCCAATTTTTTTGTGATAGAGAAATAATTAAAAGTCAATTTAGAAAGAGAATGGGAGAGAGACTGAGTAAGAGAGACTGCTGTCCAATTCATCCAAATGGAATTTTCAACTGGGCTTCTATTTAATTAAACCAATCTAGGGAAGCCTCAAATAACCCTCCTTCAGAATGTTGGCTTTTGACCTCCCTAAAGGAGTTTCTGAAGCTCCTTCTGATGATATAAATATTTTAAATTTCATTTTCCAGATTATTTTTTGGAGGAGTAAACAGCAAGTAAAAAGTAATAAGGAAAAAAGGGAAAGTTGTTATGGTTTTAAAATACACTAGAGTAACTTATTTTTTAATGAAGTAGATTGCATTTGATATCTGAATTCAAATGATCATACTTTTAAAAGTTATAATCAAAATGCATTGTAAAACCATATGCTCATTGGTTAGGTTATATGAGAGAGGTTCTTTGAACATGAAATAAAGGAATCATGTGATAATACTGTTCATTTCACACGATTAATGGAAATAATAAATTTAAAACTTGAAATTGGAGAAAAGAGATACCACAAATTTCATTATGAAACCTCAATAAATATGTCTCGGTTTTATATTAGCACTAAACTATGACATCTCCCATTTGAAACAAGTCAGCTTTGTTTTTGATTCTCTAAGAGACGGTTTTCATCATGTCGTCTCCTGGCAGATGCCCAACTTCTTAAACTCTCCTTTAATCTCTTTGTATTTGGTTATGTCGCCAGCTTACACTGCCCTGAAGGCCACCTGTGAGCCTTGGAGGTTTATAGGTGTCTGTCATGATGCATTTTCTGGTAATAGTTGCTTAGCTACATTGCAAATCTTTTGTTCTTTGATCGTGGATCAATCCCACCAGGCCTCCAATAGCATAAGTTGGTCATTAACATGTCTCTCCATATCCTTTGTCCTTACTGCTGCTGAAGCCAGCATGTCAGGTACTCACTCACACTTTCTGATTTTTGTACGATGTTAATGTGATGCTTGTCTAATATGACTCATGGACTTCTGAGTCATACCTGCTTCTCAGGCTTCTCTCTGCTATTGGAGAACTGTGTTCTCCATGGCTTTTTATTGATGTATGTGAATATGCACTTTTTCTTCTATGCTGTGTGATACAATTATTTCTGTCCAATACCTTACTCTGTCCAACAGGCATGTTTTCATTCATAAGCATGTTTTGATAGAGTTTTCAGACCTAATAACTACTTGGAATATCTCATTCATGTAATCTATGTATCTTATTTACAGTTTTAAATATCTTATCCCCCATACCATAAATGTAACATTCAGTAATGAAACCAAAATGCATAGCACATCTCTAGAGTCTGTGACCAGGAAAGACTCTTCCAATCTGAAATGCTACTTGTGAACCCAAATCAAGCCCTTGAGAAAATGCATTAACTTTCTCAAGTAATCAGGATCAAAGACATAATTTGATAACTGGTGGTAGTTATAATCAAGTTTTTCTAATTCTGTTTTAGTTCACATTCAGATACACAGAATTATGGGACTTTTGCCCCCTCTAGGGAGGGTGAACTCTGCCTCTTGCTCCAAGGCAGGCCATTTCACCTCACTGGTATTCTGAAAGTGCTTCCTTTTAAAGCACAACAGTCTTTCCACATGTTACTTCCATCACTTCCAACTAGTTCTAGTTTATTCATTCAATAAATATTATTTAGTGCCAACTGTGGTGTCAGGTGAAGTGTTAGGTATTAGAGATAAAAAGATGAAAATGCTGGCATCGCTGTCTGAGGACATCTCCAGTGAGGTCCTGGCTGAGCATCGGGTAAACTATAACTATGAATTAGGAGAGCTACGCCAGAATCAATGTATGTGCTATGTGTCACGAGCACAGAAAGAAGGGCTCAATGGATTCTCCAGCGAGAACTAGGGAGAGAGGTGGGCTGTGAAGAATGAGAATTAGAATATCAGGTAAAAAAGCAAGGAAAACATCCAGGCTGATTTCATTCATTCCCATATCTGAAACATCTCCACCCTGTCTGCCCATTAGATACACGACAACTCTGTGTTCACTTTAATCAATCTCTTCTCCCAAGTATATTTATTTTCCTGGATTTTTTCACCCGTTGTAACTTCCTCAGATAGGTTTAGCCTGACCCACCTTCACTCCCATCCCTGTAGAGGTTGTTTTAAGGCCCTGATTTGCCCTCGTGGAGTCCCATATATTTTGCGCATAACACTTACCACAGCTGAAATTAATTAATAATGAGAGTACCTTTATTTTAATAGCTCACTATCTTGAGAAACTAACATAGTGATGGCAAACCTATGACACGCGTGTCAGAGGTGACACGCGAACTCATTTTTTTTGGTTGATTTTTCTTTGTTAAATGGCATTTAAGTATAGAAAATAAATATCAAAAATATAAGTCTTTGTTTTACTATGGTTGCAGATATCAAAAAATTTCTATATGTGACATGGAACCAGAGTTAAATTAGGGTTTTTCAAAATGCTGACACGCTGAGCTCAAAAGGTTCGCCATCACTGAACTAACATCTAAATTAACTAGAATTATCTAGTTCTAGAACCTAGAGTCTAGATGAGAAACGTACCCAGGGCAGGGGCCATGACTGTCTCATTTACTGTGTCCCCAGAGCAAAAGCAGACTTCAGTGCATATAGGAACACAGTGTGTACTTGCTGAATGGACACATGAATGAATAACTGCACCATTTCGTGTACAGCTTGGTTTTGGATTCTTTTACTGACAGCCACCTCCAGTTGGTTTAATGTAGAGTTTACAGAATTGAACTCATGTTTCCAGCCTTGTCCATCCTACTCCTAGACTCAGGGGAGAGGCCTCCAGAGAATGGCGTTTAAGAAACCACAGAGGCCTCAGGATTGGGAATTCTCTGTCACAAAGGGTAGAGAAAACTTCTCCAAGGTGCTGAAGGGGGACCACCAAGAGAGGCTTCAGAGCCCCATAAACAGAGGACACATGGCCAGGCCAGACACTTCCTTTCTTGACTGAGTACACTGAAAGTCTTCATCACATTATCTACAGATTTTATGTCCTCAAAACCCTACAGTCTCTTAAGAACCAGGGTAAGTTCCTTAAAGCCAAGTTCCAGCCAAACCAAACCACTAGGCCTTTCCCCAGACACCGTGCTTCCTCTACTCTATTCCTTCCTCACTGTCCCACTCATCTCTGCCTCTGACTCCCCAATTCTGCCCACTGTCCTGCCATGCCTTCCAAGTCCCCCAAGGTCACAGGACACTTTACACTTGTTTGATGACTCGTATCAAGAAGTCTTGTGTCATAATGATACACTTGTCCCACATCCCTAGGATGGCTCCCAAGACCCCCACCCCTTGGTGTAAACACCTGCATTATCCCCTCCCCTTGAGTGTGAACAGACTCATGACTCTGCTGAGATGTCACTCCATGATTAGGTTACATTAGATGGCACAGGGATTGTGCAGATGTAATTAACATTCCTAAAATGACAACTTTGAGTTCAGCAAAAGAGAGATTATCCCGGATGGGCCTGGCCTCACCAGGTGAGATGCTCCTGCTGACCTTGAAAGAGGAAGCTGCCATGTTGTGCAGGGAACTATGTGCCCAGGAACAGCAGGAGCTAGCAAGAAAATGGGAACTTCTAGCCTACAGCTGCAAGGAGCTAAATTCTGCCAACACCTCTGAGTCTCAGACAGAATCACGGTCTCAACTGACACCCCAATTTCCACCCTGTGAGTCTGGGCAAAGGATCCAGTTAACTGGTGCCCGGATCCTGACCACAGATAATGCAAAATAATACATGTGTGTGGTTTTCAGCTGCTAAGATTGTGGTGATCTGATATGCTGCAATAGAAAACTAAAACATCCATCAAGTAGGTTGTCTGCAATTCTTCACACGTCACTGAATTAGATGAATTTAGTGATGCTTCCTATTGCACTTGGCTCTGAAAAAATTTGAAGGTGATTCAGAGGACAAAATTAAATACTATATGGTCCCTGGAAACTATGTTACTTCCAGACTATATTCAATAAAAAAGGAGGATAGCACTTTTAGCTCATTTAGTAGAGCCTTGTGTTTTATAAAAAACTGAGCACAGAACTTGAATCCAGGCTCTATCACTAACTAGCTGCCATTGTCTTGAACACATCAAAGAAAAGTAAACTTCCTGCTACATTCGCTATAAATAATCATTATAACAGCTACCATTTGTTGATAAAGTTCCGTGTATCAGGGACCATACGTATATTATTTACAAATACCATTATACCACACCAAATAGACACGTTCATTTTACAGATGACACTAGTGAGGCTCAGAGAGATTAGGTATAATAACCAAGGCCAAAGAGTTACTGCAGAACAAAGACATTGTTTTGAAGCTGGGCTATTTGCCTTTAGAGTGAGAGGTTACTGTGAGGTGCTCTTTGATGGATCATCCCAGAAATGCAGACGGGGCATGGAGCACAAAGCAGGGAGAGAACCCTTCTCCCTTGCACCTCAGAAGTCACATGTGAGTTCCTGGAAGTGAGGTTGTGTCCAGGTGGAGACAGTAATAGGCCCAGGGCCCAGCCAGTGCGGCTACATGGGTTTAAGAACTCGCTTCCTTGGATCAGCAGGAAGAAAGTCAAGTGTGAACTTTCTGAGTCCCAAAGACATTCTCAGGCTCCCTTTAGGAATAAGCATAAGTCTTCAAATTTATCCAAAGTTTAGCAAATTCACAATGACAAATGTAACAGTTCCTCTAAATTGAAGTTCATCTCTTGGCAGTTTTGGAGGCTTGGAGAAAATGCCAGCAACAAGGACTGGGAAGGAAATAAATCTTTAGATTCCCTGAAAACATAGATAGTTTTTTCGAAAGACATATGGAGGATCCCATACTGCGCCGAGAAAGAAAATTTATAAATGTCAGCTTTGTAGCAGCAATGTTGGAGGGATTTAAGCAATCCACACTTAACTGTGATGGGGAAAAAAATACTCCGTGAATACACATTTGCCATTGAGAACTAATTATTCTTAACCTGTGCTGTTTTCAGGAGGTGTGGGCGAGGGGAGAGGGAAGGAAGAAGGCTCCAGAATCCAGGCAAGATAGTAGGTTATTTTCATCCAAACAGGTAACATTCAGAGATTCTATACTGTTTAAGAAAGCTACTGAGCCCTGGCTGGTGTGGCTCAGTTGGCTGAGTGTCTTCCCATGCACCACAAGGTCGCTGGTTCAATTGCCTGTCAGGGCACATATCCAGGTGGTGGGTTTGATCCCCGGTTGGGGTGCCTGTGGGAGACAACCGATTGATGTTACTCTCTCACATCAATGTTTCTCTGTCTCTCCCTCTCCCTTCTTCTGTCTCTAAAATAAATGAAAACATATTAAAAAATAAATACATAAAAATGCTACCAAGAAGTGGGATGGTAAAGGGGTCATGATATAGGCAGAAGAGCTGAGTTCAGGTCTCGGGGTGCCTGACTTTCTTCATCTCTTCCCTATATATGGTCACTATAACACGTGCTCTGGGCTCATGGTGATGATGGAATGAGATACTGCCAGCCAGTTCCGCTTAGCAAATACTAATCATGGCCTCCTTTCTATCCCCCACCACAGCAGGCACAAAGGACGCAGAGGGAAATAAGACAGCCCTCCCCCCCACCCCCCACAAGCTCACAGATGGTCCTGATTTAGGAAAGAATTCTGTGAACGTTAAGACACTACCCGAATGCTTGTCATTTTAACTCATTAACCAACCCAGGAGGTTATTGTCGGAAACATTTGAAAAAACGACCAAGACTCCACTATGTATCTGACTCATTGCTTTTTGCAATTTAGGATATCGTAGCAAGAATTACTTACTTTGGACTAAAAATTGGAATCTGTAACCGTGTCTCATTTTAGACAAAACCACAGCTACTATTGGAGGGTCTTGTAAAACATTTTTTTTTCCTTTCCAAAGGGAAAGAAGTAACAAATTAAATGGCAATTCAAAACCAGGGGAGGCAGGAAGAGGAGCGGCAGGTAGCGCAGTCATTCCTTGTTGCCCTGGGGACGGGTCATCTTCCCTCCCCCTCCTGAAGGCTCTGAATGGGGATCGCCCCAATCACTAGTACACAGTGCCCGGGTTGGCAAAGCCCAGAGCGGAAAACAGGAAGAATATGGGAAACACCAACCGTCAAGAGATACAATGGGACCTCAGCAAAGAAAGCATCATCCCCTCATAAGAAACATACAACTTCTCAGAACTTCTATTAAGGAATGTCACAGAAGCCGTGCTGAAGATGAGCCTGGGTTCAATAAATTAGCACTGTTTCCACAGCGGGGCCGCTTGCACGGGGCTGGAGGACCGTTTTCTTAATCAAGGCATGGCGCTGGTCTGACGTTAATTTAACAAGGTAATTATCAGGTGAAAAATTGCTGCCACACTGAACCTGAATAATAACTCTCATCGTTACTGATTTTGGGCCCATCTTTAAAAGAAATAATAGCGCTCTGAGTACTTAAGCATTTTATAGGAAATACATTTGGGCACTAATAGTATGGGAAACTATTAAGGACATAATTGGCGGTTTGTTTACATAATCTGCCAAACAGAGTTTATCATTTATCTTATGATTCTATTGAAGAGAAGCAAATAAGTATAGAGATGTTAAGTTGTTTTAGGCAGGCAACCTTGAAAAAGCTGATTATCATTGATTTTTTTTTAAGCTTGAAAGTTGAACTTTCCTAAATGCCTCAATTGAATAAGAGTAGTTGACTTTATCAAATGTGAGTACTTCACACATAGGACATGACTAACACACATATGGCATGACAAACATTTCCAGAGAAAATTTTACATCTCTCAGGTAACTAACTTCAATGTTTGAAATATTTTCAAAGCTTGCATTAATTCTGCAACACACACACACACACACACACACACACATCATCCTATTACTGGGGACCATCTCAAGTGCTGATTTTATCTGGAATCCGAGAGTTAACATGGAGATACCATGTGTGTCTATGAGAGAATACCCCCCTACGCATTACAGACTGGGCTTGCCTCACGATTAGACTCTGGAAGAACTCTTGCTCTTTCATTGTTCTCAGTGTAACGCACCCATCCTGGCATAGCAAATGATGCATTTTTCAAAGTAAAACAAAAGACGATCAAATTGCAAATAAGATTATTCAAAGGCAGGACTAAGTAAGACTTATTTTTTAGAAAAGTCTGTAAAAATAATGTAATACTCTCGTTGTTTCAGATAACATGAAGAACTTGTCTCATCACTTGCTCACATGTGACCTTACTTCCTCCTTCTACGGATCTTAAAAATGATTACTAGTGTCAATTTCAGCTTCTTCTGGCTTGTTGAAAAGCGAAAGATACATGTTGCATCAGGAAAGTTCCCATCAAAGAGTATATTGAAGGTAGCACCAATTGGGAAAGGACCAACTTCATAAAAATAAACAAGCACGCTGTAATAGTCATGTGAAGCTGATTCTCTTGGAAAGAATAATAAAGGTACCTAGTCCCGTAAGGTCTTGAATTCAAATATGACTACCTTGATGAAACAATAAATAATGGAACACATCCGGATGGGTGATTTTGTCATAAAGCCTCTACATTCTTCATGAAAGTTACCTGAACATGCCTAATACAGTTGTACAAGAATGCTAATTTAAACTGACTTCAACAAATGCTTTATCTTACCCCATTGTCACAAATAAGGTACATTTACAACCTGAAAACATGTCACAAAGTAAAGATTAGGCTACACATTAGCTTATGGGGAGTGGACCTCACAGCATGTCACCTCGCTAAGTGTCATACAAAGAAAATACTGCAAACATCTCACTTTAAACTGTTTTTTAAAGATTTTTTTGTTAAAAAAATGAAAAGAAGAAAACAATTGTTACATTTGGATATAGAGTCTAAAAATATGTTGGTGACTATGATTAAGAACAGTTTCATAAACCGAGGAGGCAAGGGGCATCCATATGAAACCATCTGGCTAATAATAAGTCCTAGAAATAAGAGCTCACTAGACCTTTAGCTCCTCCAAGGCAAGAGATTTTGTTCATTCATCTTCTTATCGTTAGGGCACAGAAATATGACATGTGGGAAGTCCCTGAGAAAGGTTAAATAAATAAACAACTGTTTCCAAGGAAATGAAGTTTATTAAGATTTGTTTAATAAGTAGATTCATGTACCTAGTTAAACACTGCTAAGGACTACTTATTCCATGAAATGGACTTACCAGGAGGGTGGCAGACAAACCATGTGGTGAAATACTCTATCAACTCATGGCCCAAAGCTTTAAAGAAAAGAAAAAAAATCAATCCTAGTGTTGTAGGTTGGGTAAATGTGATTTCGGTTTGGTGTTTAAAATATTTGAGTCTCAAGTCCTGTTTCTGTTTGTGGACAAATTTCCAAGTTGCTCTGTGACATTTCTGTGACTCTGACATCGATGAGTAGCTACAACTTGAGATTGCAAGGGTAGAAACTTACTAAAACACGGGAAATATCATATGCACAATCATGTGCCTGTGAGCCAAATATTCAGGCCCTGTGGGTCATATTTGTACTATTTACCAGTGCTACATCGCTCATGCAGTCCATAAATATTTACTGAACGCCTATATTTTCAAAGCATTGTGGTAGGGTATTTTCTGCCATGACTTTAGAAAACTAAGGGTTTTAGAAGGTTAGAAATAAATCTTTGCCAGCCCTTTAGTTGAGGTCGGAATGAGGTAGTAACCGGAAAATGGAGAGGAGGTGTGTTTTTGAGACTCTGTGTGACTATGACTCTGTCTGGCACATGTATTTCCTGACTCTTAGTTTCATAGCTTATGTTCCTACTCCTATTTGTCCCCTATGGTTCTCATAGCAAGATGGCGCTACGCCATCGTGGGCTACGGGGTGATTTTGGCAAACTTTTTTTATTTATTAAAAGACTCAACTGGAGTTAAAATCAGATTTGATCACTTCTTTCTCAGTGCCATATGGTCACTTCCCTTGTCCTGCTCTTCTAGTGTTGATGCTATTGCATTAGAGTTAACTGTAAGCTCCTTTAAGGCAGGCAATGTAACTCTTCAATGACTATGCCCAATCCCTGGCAAAGTCAACTGTGGACAGCCTGTAATACAGAGTTTGGATTTAAATTCAGGCGGGCTTCAACCTGTACCCCACCCCACCCACTGCTGAGGCGTTTTGTTCTGTAGGAGGGACTCATGAATACAGGGCTGGACATACACAGAGGGAAGACTTCTGTGACTAAGAAACCAGGTAAATCTCTTAGAGTTTTTTCATATAATATGCCATGCTCACACCCTATTTTAGCTTCTCTGGAATTATCAGGATTTCATATTTGAGCATGAACTTGTGGCTGCCACATTCAACAAAGAAAAACACAGGATGCCCAGTTAACTCTCAATTTCAGATAAACAAAAGATAATTTTGTAATAGAACTATTGTATTTTATTTTTATTACATTTATATTTTTATTACATTTTATCTAGCAACCTTATCCTCAAGATGATGAGTAAATGGGATTAAAAGAGGATAGAATGATATGTATCTCTATAATTCTGTTAACATTGCCAGCCCTTAGATAATAAATGCCAATTACACTACCTGTAATTTTAATAATTAAAAAGTTTGCCACAATCTTCCTGTGGCCCATAATGGGATAGTGACATCTTGGTGTTAAAACCATAGAGAAATTTAGGAGTAGGAATATAAGCTATGAAACCAAGAGTCAGGAAAGGTATGTGTCAGACCCCATAGATATCATAGTCACACAGAGTCTCAAAAACAACACACACTGTCCATTTCTTGGTTAGTACTTCACCCAGACCTCAATTAAGCATTTAAGGGCAGTTATGGGTCTGACTTGCTCAAGTCAGTCAGGCCCATAAATGTATATTCAACAATAAATTTT
This sequence comes from Myotis daubentonii, assembly GCF_963259705.1. NCBI lineage: Eukaryota > Metazoa > Chordata > Mammalia > Chiroptera > Vespertilionidae > Myotis > Myotis daubentonii. The sequence goes on along the minus strand of NC_081840.1, from coordinate 225,693,170 downwards.
ATCTGCATGAGAAACCCAACAATCCTCCTAGATTTCTTAACAGCTTGACTTATAAAGGGAAAACAGAAAGTCATAAAATCATAAAGATCAATTACAAATATGGTGATGGTTATACCTTCAACTTGCAAAGCACTTTAAATCCATTCAAAGTATTTTATGTCCATTATTTCATGTAATTATTAGTGTGGTATTTATTAGCAATGAGAGAATGGAATGTCTGTTCAATCTATTGTTATGGCCCATTTGCAAATCTTGATATCATCCATTGGAACCACAAATGGGAAGAGATTCGGTTTCTTTTCCCCCCTTAGGAGTCTGTCTGTTCATCGATCAGTTGTAGGCTTTCTCTCAAGTCTTTTTTATAACTAGTCCCAGATTTGGCATTAATATCAGAATATTTTATTTTTGAGCTACTTAGCTGATTATGCCCATGTAAAGTAAGAATTTTAAATAAAATGGAATCAAAAGCAAATGAAAAAAATTGTGAGAAAAGGCCTTTCTCTTTAACTGTATGCCCCACTATAATGACAAATAGCAAAAACTCAGTGATTTCTGAATGAATTAGCCAAAGGATGAGTGCAGGAACAAATGAACTTCAAATGATAGTGTGCTTTAGTCCTAATTCAATTCACTCCAAATATCGCCAGACTAATGAAGACTGCTGTTGAAAAGGGTCACTCACTAAAACCACAAGTTCAGAGGCCAGAGCCATCCAGAAACCATTTAGTGAAGCTCCATGGAAAGGAAATCATTTTCTGGAGTCATCTGAGACAAAGAGGTCTATGTCATTAAGCAACGAAAATGCCACAATCATCCAGTAACGAGCCATCAAGTGCTACTCCGAGGCAGTGCATTCTTTTCTCTAAGATACATTTTTTTTAAATGCAACTGAAGTTCATTTCCTTTCACCTGGTCCTCAATAAATAAGATAGCAAGTCCAAAGGTGCCTAGAACAGTGGCCAACACTTGATATGTGTTCAATAGCTTCTTGCTGTCTGAGCAAAGTAGGTGATGGAATCCTAACCCTCTGTTGGACAGGTGTCATCATTGTAATAGTTTGGGGCTTGTTTGTTTAAACCACCATCTTCCATTAATATCATTTTTTCTCCCAATTGGTTACAAATTCAACTCTTAAGGGGTCCATATAGAAAGAAGACAGGTGTGGTCTGGCTTTGCCCAAAGGCAGAGTTTTCCCTGCTATGTGCCAAATGACTAAATGAATAATGGGAACTATCTTCTGCTTTAAAACAAGTGACTGGCATATCATAGGTTTCACTCATTCTCTTGGTCATGCATTCATTCATTCATGGACTAATTACTTATTATGTGCTTTCCATGGGCATCACTAAGCTAAGGTTACATATTATTTAATCTTATTCAATCTTCACAAGTACCCTATGATGTTGGTGTTATTACCTTGGGTTTATATATAAAGAAACTGAGGTTAATATGGTTTAAGCAACATGCCTACCATCACATCACATGCCTAACATCACAGCGTTATGGTGGAGCAAAGACTCAAAATACATCTGTGTGGATCCAAAGTTCATGATTTTCATTTCTACTTCCATAAGTGGAAAAAATGGAAGAAAATGAGGAATTTTCAGAGGAACATAGCTACTTTGTGGAGGAAGATGTCCAGGACCAGCTGGCATATGTCTCCTGAAGAAATTCGGGGTCTTCAAGCACCAGCCCCACAAACCTGAGCCTTTTCAGATCTCAGGTGGACTCTCTTTTCACACACACAGATCTGGCCTTATATCTCCCTCCTCCCCCTTCTGCAAGGACATTCTGTGCATGTAGCTTTTTTAAATGGCCACATTCATGACACAGTAGTTATTAAGTGTGGTGTCAAAGCTCCTATGCATGTACTCAAGGAGTGATTTTCCCAGAAATCTATCTTTAATCATGTAATAAATTAGAGAGGAAAAGAAAGTGGGGGAAATGCTTTAAAAATGTCTCTATAGCAAACACACTAAAGCACAGCTGGACCAGGTGAACCAATAAAAAGCAGGAGAAAAATAGTAACCAGAGATGCTGAAGCTGTGTGGGCCTCCTAGAATTTCTCTACCTTCGGGGGACACATCCAAGTACACAACACATAAAAAAACACATATTACAGGAGAAAATTGAAGCGCTTAGACTATATTGCAATGCTATCAGCGCTGTTAGAAGAAAGGGAGGTGGGAAGAAAATGTAAAAGAGAAATGGATGTCAAAATGACTCCACAGAGGGACCGATGTGTGGTTCTTCAAACTATCTAATGGGACTTGATGACCAAGAGAAACAGAGGAAAATAATGCTATGCAAAGTGATGACTTGTCTTAAAACAACCTTCATTTTCTGGAGAGTAAAATGCGCCCCCCCCCTTCCCCCGAGTAGCCACAGACAGAAAGAGAATGAATAGTTTGGCTGATGTGACTATGAAGGTTTGAGGTCACATGTCAGAAATGCTTATTCCAGACAGAAGTCATGGTGAACTAACAAGTGTGTGATAGAAAATTACTGGCAGCCATCAATCCCGAAATTCCAAACAAGAGTTAGATTAATGACAACTGTATCTGAATTGCCCTGGATCTCAATCTAGAGACCACAATGTGCTCATTGGAATTCAATCCAATAGCAAAAGCTATTTATGGATCATTTTCATGGTGCCAGAAACTCTGCTAAGAACTTCACATGCATCAGATCATCAAACTTTTCCGCTGAGACCACTGATGTTTAGAACATGACTTATGCCAAATCACACAGGTAGTAAAAGACAAAGCTGGATTTGCACCCAGGTATCGTATCCAGAGCACCTGCTGTACAATACATCTTTGCTAAAATGTAGGCCTCAAGGAAGTGCCCTGAGACAAGATGGCATTTTAGTAGTTATATCATTTCTCACCTGAATTTCCAAAGCAAGAATGCCAACCTAGACATGTTTAACTAAGTGTGGGAGTCCTTACCCACCAAAGTACAGAGCCCTACACATACTCACTCACCCTTCCCCTCTGTTTCCCTCCCCCTGCACGTCACTGACCCACCAGACATAGAGCTAGTTTCTGGGAGGAGGCCATCTCTTTGGTGTGCATTTCAGCAGGAAGTGCCCACCAGAGTGGTCCTATGGGCTCACAGCTAATCAGCGAGGCTCTGCAGCAAGCTCCAAACACTGAACACACATGAGAAGCTCCTGCCAACTGTCAAGCCCATCGAATGATGCACAAAAGCTGGAGTGAGGCTGAGACTGGGCATGGTTAAATAACAATAGTCAATACTGATGACACTACATTTCAAATGGTCCCAGGTTTGCTTTAAAATTATTTTTAATTATTGATTTCAGAGAGGACAGGACAGGGAGAGAGAGACAGAAACATCAATGATGAGAGAGAATCATTGATTGGCTGCCTCCTGCACACCCCACGCTGGGGATTGAGCCTACAACCCAGGCATGTACCTTGACTGGGAATCGAATAGTGACCTCCTGGTTCATAGGTCAATGCTCAACCACTGAGCTACACCAACTGGGCCAAGGTTTGCTTTTAATGGATTATCTAATTTAATTTTTACCACAAGCCAGTGATGATAGTATTGTGCCCATTTTATAGATGAGAAAATGGAGACTCTGTTTACCAAACCTAGCACAGATTAAAACCCAAGACATGTTTAACCCTGGTGCCCTTTTGACTATGTCGTGTGGCCTCTCTAAGGCCAAGGGACTCAGGAGAACTTTCTCCATGCAGCTCTCCCAGCAAAGAACTATTCCCTGAATGAACTGGGAACCACACATTTCCTATTGATGAAGAACATGGCCAACGTGAACCTGGACACAGCCTCAGTGTCCTGAGGGGTTACCAGCACCTTTACCTGAAGGGATTTGTGATGGTCATGAGGACAGAGAAGGGTGAGGGGCACAATTCTGCCATATGCCTGAAAAGGGAGTAGAGGAACCTCAGTACTAGCTTGAAGTTAACAGTGAGCAATCAAGCTAATAATGGCTGTTTCTGTACAAGATGGGGAAGGAAAATCACACAGAATGCTGGAGAGTAAGTGTGCCAAGTCCGCATGCAGAGGGCTCAGGAACCCACTCCTCTATTTGCCTTGCCTTCTGTCATATCAGACACGGTCATTATTTGCAACTTATGTTCCTGGAAATGTGTGAATTGACGAATCCATTCCTTTCCCATTAGCTATGGGAGGATGTAGGGATAGGATGGGGACAGGAGAGGGAAGATGCTCTGACTTCGACTTTGAAGTCAGTGGACTGGAGGCCCAATGACTCGCCAGCTGGGATCCTCTGGACCAACTTTCCATTTTCAGAAAAGATGCTTTTCAGCTCTAATAGTCTTTAGTCACTAATCTGTTGACAAAGAGGAAGTCACTTACCTTTCCTACCCCCAGGAGAAACCTACCTCCCTGGAACTGCTAGAGAACAACTTCCTGATGTGCCGCAAGGCAGGGACTGGCACGTTGGTTTAGGGACACACAGCCCGATATCAGACAGGTCCAGTAACCCTGTCTATCAGGTTCTCTCCACACCAGCCACTCCCAGCAGTCTATATTTCTCCCAATCATGTCCCACCTGGGGACATGAGGACAGTGGGGACCCGGGTGGGGGGTGCAACACAACTAATACAGAGGCACAATGCACCTCCCGAAGCATACTTATTTCCTGAATTTTTTCACTGCTCCCCTGCCCCACTTAAAGTAGATAAGACCATATCCTAGAGCTTATTTGAAAATGCCAGCACATCGTTCAATTCAATTGTTGATTCAATTCTTCCAGTTAAAATAGTCCAGAGATCTAGGTAAAGGGATTGTTTTGTCAACCTTCTGTTTGTTGATATAAACTTTCCCCAAATGTCAATTCATTCATTCAATTATTCACTCAGCAAATATTTATTGAGCACCTATTATGTGTGAGTTCGTGTATTCATTTGAGAATTCAGCAATAAATAACATAAAAGTCCTGCCCAGGTGGAGATAACATTCTAATAGAGGGTGACAGGGAACAAACATATAAGCAAGTGCATATTATGGGATTCACCTAGCTTAGAGATAAGACATCTAAACAGAGAGATGGGGAGGGAGAAGAAGCAGTTTTTCCTAGTAAGGGGTAAAGAAATCTCATTGGAATATTTCTTGTTACCTAGAATGAAAGTAATTGGGGATTTTTTTTACATGTACAAGTGAAGACTGTATATGTAAATGTAACAGTGAAGACTTATATTCTCCCTCAGAAATGCAAAGCTCGTGGCTCCCTGGAAGGACTCACGGAAGAGCTACAGCCTGCAGCCCAGGCCAGCAGGTGCCTTCTCAGCCTGGCAAAGGGTGCCTGGACCACGAATGAGTTAAGGTGGCAGCGCCTGTGCTGGGAGCGCTGCATAAACAGCGTGTGCCGGGCGTTCTAAGCCTGCTTCATCTTCCCGTCTCCCAGTCCCGGCTGTCAATCAGCTGTCACTCGCCCGCACATCAGCAGTGTGTGCACATCACCAGGCTGTCAGCAAAGCAGCTGATGAGACTTGGCTCCAAGCTGTCAATCATCTTTGTTTCTCTTCTCTGCTTGGGAAATATTTTGGCTCAGAGAAACAAAGAAACCTGGGCAACAATGGCTCAGAGTCAGGCATTCCTCCTGTCCATGGATGTAAGCTCTTAAAGAGGCACTGATCATGCCTCACCCCCAAATGATGTCGGGGTGAGGGGTGAACAGAGGGAAGATGGGGGACCTGTTTTATTAGAGCAGGCTTTAAAACTGTAATTCTAGTTCCTGGAGCAGACCCTGATAAATTCCAAACAAACAAACCAAAAAAGCATAGGAATAAGGAACATAAAACAATGATAACTTGAAAGTATCTGAGCTTATGCCTAAAAAAAAAGAGAGAGAGAAGAAGAGGCTCACAAGATGGATGACTGCTCAGTTGGAAATTATTCACCATTGATCAGGCAGGCTTTTGGGGAGAGAGTAATTGTTGGATTGCCGAGTTCATTTATCTCCTAGGAACTTTGGAAACAGTGGCTTCTAAACCCGACTCTCTTACTGTCTCGGGCATGTCTTGGGGGCACCCACACCCAGGAAGGCAAATTAACTCATCAGAACCCCATCAAGTGGCTTACCTGTGCCTGCAACAGAGTCATTATGCTGAATAAAGACACTAAAACAGCCCATTGTCTGACATACTAGCTGCCGCCCTCACCCAAAATATTTATTAGAAATGCCCCACGCCTTTAAAAGCCCAAAGTACACAGATCCAAAGACATGCTCCTGGCACTGAGTTTCCATAGGGCAGCAAGTCCAAGTTGCTGAGTTGCCCCAGTCTGCCACTATTGCAAATCACCACGCATTTATTAGCATAATTAATGAACTCATCATGCAATAGATCCGAACACTACTGAGTTGCCTAAAGTCACCAAAATTAAAACACCACCACCAATAACTTGTTGTTCCCAATGGCTTTGAAATACAGTTAGCAGCCATCAGATCTTTCAATCGTTTTTAGCAAGAGCCTGATTACCTATAAGTTGCCCAATGCTCTGGGTTGCCTCCTTCAAACATCCTGGTTCCAGCATCATCTCCTCCCCATGCTTGTGACACGTGGGGTGTTTTACCCTCTGACTGATCCTTTCATATGGGCAACCCTGGTTTCTGGAAACACATCTCCCCCTGATGTAACCAGACATTAATTGCCTGGGCGCTGACGTATCTGTGCCTCCCAGTCTTACAGCAGAACTAGCACATCTGATCTCTGACAAGGTGGCTGAACCTAATCAGGACAGATCAGCTGCTGCCCAAGGTGCCATGGGCTGTAATTGGAGGATCCTTACAGAGTTATCACTCGCAGGAAAGTCAGGGGACTATAATTCTGTCAACACCAATCCCAAACTGTGTGTTCAAAGCAGCTGGGGTCTCCCCCACTCCCCACCCACCCCCAGAAAAGATAGCACTTGGCCAACAACACCTGAGATAATTGGTAAGAGGAAATTAGAAGGATGTTGCTGATACAGTAACTAGGAGCAATTTTTTAAAGGAACCTTCAGAAGCAGAACACTGGGAGTGAGGTGTGAGCTGTCAAGATAAAGGGGAGTCCCGGGGAGGAGACCAGTGGGAAATCTCTGCAATTCAGCTCCCACTTTTCATTGAGTGACTTGGTTGCTATTCGACTCGCTTGCTAAACAACCACGTGTCCAAACACTCTAAGCCTCGACAGAGACCCGGCTGCCACCTATGACAAGGCCTTGATCGGAAGCAAGAACGTCAGGAGTGGAGGTATCACTGCCAGGCTGTCGGCACTGTGTTAGTCTCTGAAGACCCCTGGGGTTTTCTTAGAGGCGCAAAAAGAGGAAATATCAGAAAAACAAACTTTGCTCTTACTGTATCGCTTCGGTCCATCTTCCAGACAAAAGGAAAGGGTCAACGTGGCGTCATCTTCAAAAAACTCCGTGGCAAACGCGTCCCACCAGAGGTTGTCACTATCCTGCAAAGAGACGGATCATTTACTTAGCAGGCAAGTGTGGGAAATATCTCAGAGGGGGAAGAAATAGAAAACCCAGTCACTGCCAGCATATGTGTGTGGGTGTTCTAGAAAGAGGGTGGGCGGGTGTAGGTCACTCTTCAAATGAATTGCCTCTAGTGGGGACTGAATTCCAATTCAATAAACGAGTTCATGCAAACCTGGTGAAAATTAATTTTGGAGGATATATTTGGGAAGATTCAATAAATTCACTCTAGAGCACAATGATATTTTCTTTTAACAAAAAGGTTAGTATTTCATGTAAAATACATTCAGCTTTTTCTCTTTCTCGTTGCTCTTGTAAGAGTCCAATTTTATAAACAGAAACCACATTGTTACAACTAGGTTAAGGAGGGTACATTTTTAAAAACACAATTTATTCCAAAAGGGGTATGTGTGGCTTACAGCCCTACTCTGTGCAAATATTCCTGTAAGGAATCCAGGTGTGGCTGCTACATGGATATATGTAGATAGAAGTGTTTCTATCTAGATGGTCAAAGCAATCATCACGTGCATATGGATTGTTTTTGAGGATTGTTTTATAGACAACCCCCAGCTTGTTATTCAAAGTGAAGCAGTTCAGCAGAATGCAAACCATCCTCATGAATCCCGTTTGTTTGTCTTGGGATGAGTGCTTCCCTTGCTCATCCAGAAAACACTCTGAACTTGGCCCAGTTTAAGGTAGTGAAAATCATTGCTACTCTCCAAGGGCAGAGGGGGCCTCCTATCACAGGAATTAGGAAGGTTATGCAGGGTGTCATGTTTAAAAGGGGGGCCTCATGTCCTGGACCGTGGCCCATTTACCCCTAAATTCTTAAGCACATTCTTTTTCCAGAAGATTGTTGGTGGGTGCCAGACCTCAGGCCTAAGATGGTTCGCAGCTGCCTGTCAGAGCGGGGAGGGGAGATGAGGGGGGCTGCTGCTCCCCACTCGATAGCCCCGCTGCTGCGGCCCTGGCGGAGACATCCAAGGCCTGGAGTCTTCCCGTTAAGTTGTTCTGCTTATGACAACATTAGGTTGTTGTCACTGGCAGGCTTCAGGAACAAGCCTGCAGTCCTGGCAAGAATAATTAAGGGGCCACTGAAGATGGATGCCATCCTCTTTCCAGAAAAAAAAAAAAAAGCAGACAAATGAATTTATTTCAGTCTCTTTCTTTCTGGCCTCCTCCCAATCACCACACCAAAAGCCAGCACTCTTCTTCGTAAAGACACAGTACATATAAAACCACCCAAGGGCAATTCATGGAGCCACATACAAGCTACCCCATTTTCTCATTTTGAAAACAAATATTAATTGAGCACTTATTATGTGCAGGCCCTCAGGGTACGCAGCTGGATGAGAGACTGGTCCCTATCCCCAAGGGCTCAAAACCCACTAGTAGGAGACCTCCAAGTGAGCAGCTAACAGGTAGCCTCACTCCATACCTGAGACCACGGCACAAAGCTTGGGAGCCCTGGAGGCTGGCAGAGCTTCTAGAAAAGGCAGTGGGCTTAGACGGGGAAGGGGCAGCTGCAGAAAGAAACACTATTTGGGAACCTGGATGCACTGGCGCATTTATTTCACATGGCTACACAGGCGGATAAAGAATAAGTTAACATGTATTGAGTGCTTACCCCATGCCAAGCACCACTGCATTTTCCCACTTGCTCTTCACTACCTCCCTGTTTGTTTGTTTGTTTGTTTGTTTGTTTGTTTTCTCTCTCTCTCCAGTATAACAATAACGTAATTTTCTTGTGAGCAGGGCTTCTGTTTTGCTCACTGCTCTACCTCCCAGGCAGCCAAATGGTGTGGAGCCCACGGTATCACTCAATAAAAGTTGTTTACTGTATGAATAAAGCTGCTCACCTTATTAGTCCTACTTTACAGCTGCAGAAGCTGAAGCTCAGGTGGCCAATGTAAGCTGCCAAGAACTGGTGGCACTGAGATTTAAACTCGGACCCTCGGACATGCGAGACCTGCCCCGGCTCCTCTGCCTCACATTTCCCCAGCAGCCTTTGGGAAGGCAGGAGTCAGGGCTCAGCAGAAGGGAGAGAGAGCTGAAAGGGACTATTGTGTCTCAGGTTGGTTTTTCTTCCCAGTTCCTTGCTTGTCTGCGCTGCCCTGTGGCCAGGACTCACACCCAGGAAGCCTGGCACAGCCCAGTATATCAGGTGGCCCAACATCCTTGGTGGAATTCACTCCTGTGGGCAGACCTCAGGCCTCGGCATCATCCCAGCTACAGGAACTTGGACAACTTATTTCCTCCCTGAGCCTGTTTCCTTCCTGGGAGGTGAGGATAATATTCAGACGGACAACAGTCATCATTGTCTTGCAGAGTAGATGCAACAACAACAACAGTAATACTAACAATAATACCTCAGGGTAAATGTGAGCATTCACTCCCTTAGTGGGTGTAAAAGTGCCCGGCAGGGAGCCCAGCACTCACTGATGATCAGTAACATGCCCATCCCCTGCACTATCTCACTGTCACTGCTAAGGGGTGAGGCATTCCATGAACAGCATCAAAATGGACCTGATAAAACCACCTGTTCATCACCAGGCACGTTTCCCTATCACGTCCGCTGGGTGTAACCCATTTGCCTGGCAAAAATGCCTGTCTGCCCCACAGTTAAAACTCTGAGCAGATATTCAGAAATTTATCAGTGCTCTCCTGCCCTGCTGATGGTTCAAAGGCCCAATGATGAAATCAGACACTCCACCATTTTCCTTAATCAAACTCTGCTTTCCAGCATTTCTGCCAAAAAAGAAATAAAAATGGGGCCTTAAAGGTAGAAACCCAGGGAGGACCTAGGCTGACCTCAAGTTGCTGGGATGGAGCAAGTATGGGAGGCAACGGATCAATGTTTCTCTCTCACATCGATGTCTCTCTCACCCTCTCATTAAAAAACAAACAAACATGTCCTCAAGTGAGGATTAAAGAAAAAAAAATATTAAATGTCAAGTACAGGCCAGTCTTTCATTTAAAAAAAAGATATATTTTTATTGATTTCAGAGAGAAAGGGAGAGGGAGAGGGAAAGGAAGAGGGAGGGAGAGGGAGAGGGCGGAGAGAGAGAGAGAGAGAGAGAGAGAGAGAGAGAGAGAGAGAGAGAAACATCAGTGATGAGAGAATCATTGATCTGCTACCTCCTGCACACCCCCTACTGGGGATCAAGTCCACAACCTGGGCATGTGCCCTTTACCAGAATCCAACCCAATGCTCTACCCACTGAGCCAAACTGGCTAGGGCAAGGCTAGCCTTATATCAGCCTCATGTGAGAGAAGAAAATTTTGGGAAGAACATACATGTGAGGGTCCCTGGGTTAATACTAGTACCTATCGCCTGATATTTTCTAAGAGCTTCACATGAATTTAACATCTTACATTCACAACTACCCTAATTGCTACCCTGGGGTAAAGCAGGTGGCCTTAGAGAGAATGTATATCCTTAACCTCTGTGTTACACTGACTTCAACATGGGAACTCTGCCTCTTACTGGCTGGATGACCTTAGTCAAGTCCTCTAACTTCTTTGCATTTACTTGCTCATTTGTAAAGTGGGAATAATATTTTATTAGTGGAGCATGAAGATGAAGGCGTGACTGCCCAGCACATAGCAGCTGCTCAATAAATGGCAGCTATAATTACTCATTATTGTCTCATTTGACCCTTAAATATTTATAGAGAAATCCTTTGAATCCCAACTTTTGAACCCCCTTTTTCACTGTCTCCTATATTAGGAGAGCATGAGCCACTACCCCCACTATAATTAGAGTGTGGATCAAATTATCTGAATTTCAAAAAGTTACACTATCAGTAAAAAAATCAAATAAAAGCTAGAAAGTGGTAAAGCTACTTGCAAGTCCACTTAACTCCAGTTCATTTTAAAATTGACTTTATTTTCTTTAGAGCAGTTTTAGGTTCACACAAAACTAAAAGGAAGATACAGAGATTTCCCATATGCCCAATCCCAAACCTGGGTAGCCTCCCCATTATCAGTATCCCCCAACCAAGTAGTACATTTGTTACAATTAATAAACCTACCAGCCCATGCTTTGTTTGTGTGTGTTCTTCAAATAATTCTTAAAATGTGTTCCACTTTAAATTGAAGACAAAAATGGTTCCACAGAATAGAAGGCATGACATTCGCTAGAGAACATAATGCCAGCAGAGCTCTGGCTCTCCCAGATTTTGCACATGTTCCCCCACTTTCATGTGTTTTTCCTAATAATAAACCTCCTCCTCAAACACCTCTTGCTTCCCGTTAGCTGCCTGGTATAGTTGCTGGGATCATATAGGCAACTTGGTGAAAGAAATCTGTATAGTAACAAGGCTTGGATTCCAGGCAGTGGCTGCTATGCAGCTACAAGGCCTCTGCTGAGCCAAATACAAAATCTCTGGCAGAAGATCAAGCAGTTCTGACAGGTAGAAGTTCAATTCTTAATGACACAGCTACCTCAGGAGCTATAGACAACACTGAAAAAATATCAGGCCAGGCCATCATGGCTTAGTGATTGAGCATCTATCTATGAACCAGGTTATAGGCTCAATCCCCAGTGTGGGGCATGTAAGAGGTAGCTAATCAATGATTCTCTCTCACTGATGTTTTCTCTCTCTCCCTCTCCCTTCCTCTCTGAAATAAAAATATATTTTTTAAAAGTTAAAAAAAAATGAGGATCTCCATTATTCAACTCCTACTTTTCAGTCATCTAGAATGGTCTGAGCCTTGCAGACAAAGGCTGTGCGTGCTGTGTTGGGCCACATGTAAGGAAGATAAAGGGGGTAAGGAAATATAAAGGAAAATGGACTATCAGAAATGCTGCAGGGCTAACTACAGGCTAGCACTGCCCCCTCCACCCCTTGATTGTAATCAGCATCTCCAACATGGGAAATGAAAGACCCATGAAATGCCACATTCTCTCCTCTGAGCAGGCCATGGCCAAGTGCAGGAAGTGGGTCAGTAGGAGACTGCAATAGTCAAGGTTCCAAGGCCGTTTTGTAGCACAAATTCCAATGAGAAGCTCATTATGTTGGTTCTCCTTAAGGTTCAAAGGGAAGGTGCACCTGACTCCTCTCACTCATGCAGGCTATCACCTCATGTCAAATGAACTTGGGGATTAACCACGAGGTGCCCTGAGACTGCCCAGCAGGTAAAGATCAACCTTTTGGGTCTCCCAAGTGAAGGTTATAGTAAAAGCCCTTAAAAATAAACCGAGGGCCTGAGGTCTTGTTCCCAGGTGTGCAGACGGAGTGGGTATGAACATCAGATACTGGCAAACATTAGAGATACAACATTTGGTGTGTATATCACAGAAGACATTCTATCCAGGGAAAAGCCATCCCTACCACACCAAAGGCCAACACACTCGGGAGTTTGCCTATGTGCAGCCAAAGGGCCTTCTGCAGCTTATGTGTCTGAACCAAGTGGTCCCAGTTAACCACCTCCTCCCTCCTGTCTTTTGTATATGTGGTTCTTTTGGCCTGGAAAGTCCAGCAAATGCCAAGTCCCAACCTTTGAACGCCCTTTTTCACTGTCTCCTATATTAGGAGAGCATGAACCACTGCCCCCACTATAATTAGAGTATGGATCAAGTTATAATGGAATCACCAAGTTGTAATACACATGTACATAAATGTCTGACTGCTGTGCTGGACTGCGAGATGCTCAAAGACAGGGGCTGGGCATTAGACATCTCTCCATTCTCGACAGAGCTCCCACCTATGGGAGACCCAGTGAAGGAGCAGGAAAACAGAAGGAACAGGTGGAGAGGCTGCACCCACACTGTAAGATTCGCCTTGAACATTGTAGGATTCTTAAGTGTCTAAACTCAGTAGCTGGGGGCCAGGACAGTGTGCAGACTAAGCCTTCCCTCTGTCACATTCATCAGCACAAGCCATGTATGTGAAAAGTCCTTATTGAGGCAGAAACTTTAAAAATGAATTCATACCTACATAGCCATTCTATTGAGCCACCTTCTGGGTATTTTTTTTGTTCTTTTTCTGTGAAACATTGGTTAAGCAAATAAATGAGGTTTTACTTTATTAATTTTTAAAAGTAAAGAACAGAGGTTAATATGATGAAGACCCATGGACCCATTACACAGAATTAACTATTATTAAAATATCTTATTTTACTTTTTTAAAAAAGGAAATTTTTTAAATAAAAACAAATGTCTTGGATTCCACCCAATATCCTGCTCTATTTTTCTCCCCTCCCTTAGGACCCCATAAACAGCTGTCTCATGAAAATCATATGACCCTTCCTAGCACATGTCTAGTACTTATGTACATGACCCCATTCATACACAGGCTTATTTTATGTTCTTGACATTTTATTTAAATGGTATCATGTATTGTGTTCCCTTCTTTAAACTTTTTTTTTTTTAATTCCACACTGTGTTTTAGAGAACTATGCATTTTATAAATCGGGGCCTCTTCTTTTTTTAAATAAGCTACATGGCAGTGCACAAAATGAATGGAATAGAGTTTCTTTCAGCATTTTGCTACTAATGATCTCTAGACAGTTTTGAATTCTTTGCCATTAGAAGAAATGCTGCGACAAGTGCTTTCGTAGGGTCCCCATGTACATACATGCGTGTAAGGATTTCCGCCAGGGCAGTGCCTGAGCCTGGGGTGTGTGCCTGTCTATATCCGGCTTTTCTAAGATGAGGTCCCTGTGCTTCCGGATTGAAAACTTACAGTCTGACCAGTGCATGGATAGAGATGAAACAAAGCCTAATTCTAAATGACATATTTCTCACTGGGATCTACAGAGTCCAGCTCTGCCAGGAGAAAGGTGAGCATTGAGAATTTCAAAAAAGTGCAAAATAAACCATCAATAAAACAACAAGAAAGCCCACTGCATGGGAGAACATATTTGCCAATGTTATCTCTAATAAGGCTTTAATCTCCAAACAGGGAACTCATGCAACTTAACAAAAGGAAGGTAAACAATCCAATCAAAAAATGGGCAACGGACCTAAATAGATATTTTTGGAAAGAGGACATACAGAAGGTCAAGAGACATATGAAAACATGCGCAAAGTCACTAATCATCCAAGAGATGCAAATCAAAATGACAATGAGGTACCATCTCACACCTGTCAGAATGGCTATCATCAACAAATCAACAAATGACAAGTGCTGGTGAGGATGCGGAGAAAAAGAAACCTTGTGCACTGCTGGTGGGAATGCAGACTGGTGCAGCCACTATGGAAGACAGTATGGAGTTTCCTTAAAAAACTGAAAAAGGAACTCCCATTTGACCCTGTGATCCCACTTCTAGGAATATATCCCAAGAAACTAGAAACACCAGTCAGAAAGGATATATGCACGCCTATGTTCATAGCAGCACAATTTACCATAGCTAAGATTTGGAAACAGCCTAAGTGCCCATCAGCAGATGAGTGGATTAAAAAACTGTGGTACATCTACACAATGGAATACTATGCTGCTGTACAAAGGAAGGAACTCCTACCATTTGCAACAGCATGGATGGAACTGGAGAGCATTATGCTAAGCGAAATAAGCCAGTCAGAGAAAGATAAATATCACATGGTCTCACTCATTTATGGAAAATAGTGAACAACATAAACTGATGAATAAAAATAGATCCAGAGACAGAGAAGGATCAATCAGACTGTCAGACCTCAGAGGGAAAGCAGGGGAGGGTGGGAGTAAAGGGGAGAGATCAACCAAAGGACTTGTCTGCATGCATATAAGCATAACCAATGGACACAGACACTGGGGGGGGGGGGGCGGTTAGGGCATGAGTGGGGGAGTAATGAAGGGATAAGGACACATATGTAATACCTTAATCAATAAAGAAAAAAATATGAAAAAAAAGAGGGGAAAAAAGAAGGTATATAGACTGATATATAATGATAAGCAAAGTAAGTCAGACATTAAAAGTTAAGAACCATATGATTTCACTGATATGTGGACTATAAAAATGAAAGCAACAAATGAACAAACAAGAAAAACAAAAACTCATAGACAGAGACGACAGTATGGTGGTTACCAGTGGGAAGGGGAATTAGGGTGTAGTTAAAGGTAAAGGGCATCAAATATATGGTGACTAAAGAAAATTTGACTTTGAGTGGTGGGCACACAATCAATATACAGATGATGTGTCATAGAACTGTACACATGAAACCTATGTAATCTTATTAACCAATGTCACCAAAACATTTTAATTAAAAAAAATATAAACTATATAGGCTGATAAACATTAAAAAAAGAAACAATAAGGAAATAATAATGGCAATAATAAAAGCTTGCCTAGCCTTCTCTTAAAGGCAGAGTGTATTCCAGGGGCTTCATTAAGCAACAGGAGGAATATTTCCTGACACTGATACCAGTAAGAAAACGTAGGTGCTTCACAGTCTTCTCCCATGACTTATCGGGCAGAATGATTGAGCTCCAAATGCCCCACCCGTGGCAGGAGGTGGGTGATGGGGAGGAATCCAGCTCTCCGCACCCACAAGGCTTCTGACAGGGTCCTGCCTTTCCCGGACACACAGGTCCTTCCCGGCCTCGCTGCTGTTTATTATCTGAACAGAGCATGATTAATGTTTAGTGAATATTAATAGGTAAAAAGTGCATTCTTTTCCCAACGCTGGGAAGTAACAACAGCACAGAGCAGCCTCCAGGTAAATAAAGATGAAATTAACTCAGCCCGCACAGAGGCAGGAGGAGCGGGGCCGACGAGTCTCGTATATATTAATTAGGTAGAAATACCACAGAAGCTTCTCCAGTCTAAATAACCCCCTGTATGCATTTCTGCGATTGAAATCCCTGGTCCCTTTGTCCCGTCTCGCAGGTGAGCCCCAGTAACACTGGCGGCCAAATCATCTATCAGACTGAGAGACACACTCAGGTCAAAAAGCGGAAGAGAGTCTTAATTATATTTAAAAATCCACCAAAGCATTTTGCGCCCGCCCCGGATTCTCTCCTGTCCCCATCTTGCGGTCTCTCCCCACCAAAAACAGGATCCTGCTGCCAGGGCTGCCCCCTGGCATCTTTAACTTAAGTGCTGACAGGTTATATGGGATTTTTGCCAGAGTAATTATTTTTCAATTCAACAATAATGAGAAATTACCATGGCAACCACTTGTCACGTGGCACACATACACCCCCTCCAAAGAATGAACCATACATAAAGCATCTATTCCTTGGAACATGTGGGTGTACATATATTTTTTAATAAACTTAAACAGGTCAAAGTGGAGAGAGTATGTGAAGAGGTCGCAAAACAGGGAGATGAGAAGGGCACGGGCTTTCTTCATTTTCTGGGGTTCTAGAAAATAATGGTACCTCATCTTATAACCCTTCTTGCACTCGCACACATACACACACAATCCTAGATAGCACTCTATGAATTTGTAGCAGACCATTTAGGCCACACCCCTTCCACACATGTCAGCGCACCCCTCTCAGAAGAATGAGGGCACCAGCCCATTTGGCCATGTTTTCTCTCCTTACATTTCTTGGCCTGTCACACCCATATTATGAGACAGGAGACAATAAAAGGCCTCAGTCACATGCCTTTTCTTTTCATAGAAGTCCCCTCCACCAAAGGGAGTGCAGGTCATTGATTTCCCTAACTTCCAAAGTCTTCTTGCTTCTCTCTGCTCTAGCTATCCCTTCTCCAGCATGGGAGTCTTTTATCAAACCATGTCTAGTCCAAATTAGCTACATTTAATAATCAACAGTGACATAGCACTTGCTATGTGCCAGACACCAATCTGAACTTACTGAATAATATAAACCCCTTGAAACCTCACAACAACCCTCTGAGATAAGTCCTATTATTAACCCCATTTTATAGGTGAGAAAACTGAGGCACAAATAAGGTAAATATTTAAGATTACATAACTATCAAGTTGCAGAGAATTCAAACACGGGGACTCTTATCTCTTGAGTTTGGGCTCCTATAGCCATGCTACACGGATGTATCTTCATCTAGAGCAGCCGTGGGCAAGCTACGGTCCGCGGGCCGGATCCAGCCCGTTTGAAATGAATAAAACTATTGAAAAAAAAGACCGTACCCTTTTATGTAATGATGTTTACTTTGAATTTATATTAGTTCACACAAACACTCCGTCCATGCTTTTGTTCCGGCCCTCCGGTCCAGTTTAAGAACCCATTGTGGCCCTCGAGTCAATAAGTTTGCCCACCCCTGATCTAGAGCAATGTTCCCCAAATAGTATTTATTGTCTTCTTGACTGTTTTAACATCCAACGAATGCTGAGTGCACTGAATGTTTGGGGTTATCCCTCCTGAGCAAGGCTTCCCTCCACACCTGTGGAGTTCTACATCCAGACAGAAAGAAAAGGAATCAGGTAGGATCACTTGGTCTCACTAGCTGGTAACTGCACGAGCATATAATGAAGGACACTGGGAGAGAATTTTAAATCCCGCCTTTGTAGTTATTGTCATGGGTGTGTTTTTTAAATCTCTTTTCTCAGGGATTATAATTTTCCTTTCTCATTCTCAACTATGATTTTGTTTATTCTTGGCTAAGTTGCATTTTACTTAACAGGAAACATTAGCTATCATTTTAACAGAGAAATTCTAAAACAGTGTGTCACCCTGACAGTAAATTATGTGTCTTGATAGGACATCTCAGAGCTTCACTCCCAATCCATGGCTTCCCTTTCAGAAGGTGCTACTCCAGTTCACCCCCCAGCACAGGCGGAGGCTGCCTTGGGGGAGAAGTGCATTAAACAGGCAGAGAGATAAGATTTAACATCCGGCAGACACGCCTCCTCAGCTAAAGGTACATCAGTGCATTTCCCCCAAACACCTGGGAAATTTGTGTTTTCAATCTCCAGCCTTGACCTACTAAATCATTAATTATTGTGAACGTTCCAAAGAAGAAATATTATTGACAATAATATTAATGTTAATTAATCTAAAAATAATGACTAAACTGTATACATGCTTATGTGTCAAAATTTGATTTATTCGCCACTGGACTTACCACAACTCTACTAAAAGAATAATTTTGTTCAAAGGTCAGACTCCTCTACGCTCTATGAGGGCAGGATCTACACCTATGTGCTGTGCATTATACATGCACGGCAACTAACACTTGGCAGGCATGCAACAAATAAGTAATTTCTGATTATTTACATAATTTAATTTCACAAAAAAGCATTTATTGCATTAAAATTGGAATACTCTCAAAACCCTGAAGAAAAACAATGGTTTTGTTTTCATAATGGTTGATTACTTCCACTCCCTTCTCTGTTCACTCAGGAGTGCTGAATATTTAATAAGTGAATCAACGAACATGCTGGGTGCTTCACAGTGAATTATTTCCCAGGCCTCACAGTATCCTTCTCAGGTCAGTATTTTGATTGCTCCAAATCAAATGGGGAAACTGAGGCCCTCGAAGGCCAAGAAATGTACCCAAGGTCACAGGCCGGAGGAAGAGACATTGGGACTTGATTGTGGAATATTTTGATTCCCGAATATTTGTTTCTATCCCAAAGCTACGCTGCCTTTTCTAACCTACATTATTCTGGTATGAGTGAGAAATACTGTTTTTCTTCATAATTGAATTCCATGTTTGATACTCCAACGTGGAGACATGCATCCTCACATATGAAAAATAATGTACTGGGGACCCCTGGCACTCCCACATTGGAGGTGACAGAGAAGGCATTACTCTAGAAGCACGGGGCTCGCGGGTGGCAGTGCCGGGGCGGTGGGCACCATACTGCAGAGGACACCGCACCATCGAGGCGAGAGAGGTCCTGAGACACAGGGTAAATAGGATGAGGCAGCACCCTGTGTATCTTGAGAAAAGCTCACCGAAAGGCAGGCACAAATTTTCTGTTCCTACATAAACACAGCACATGGAGGAACATTTCTGGAAAAGCTCGCAAGAGGCAAAAGCTTGTTTTTGTGATCTGCCCAATTGCCTCTGAATCAAACGGCAGTAATAATTCTTAGAGTCTCCACTAAAAATCGGGGACTGTCAGGGCCCAGAGAGGCATCGGGAAGCCACTAAGAAAGAAAACTCACGTTTTTCCCTCTTCCTACTTGGAAAGAAGGAAAAACGATTTTTATTCACAAGATAAATATAAGAAACCCAGCGTATTTTCAAAATTCAGAAGGAAAATAATAGGGTTAACTAGACACTGGTCGAAGGCTTCCATTCTCTTTTCTGATTATACACCTGTTTACAATCCAGGAGGTTTAGATTCTCTCTGATTGGCCAATGACTCCAAGTCCCCATGAAGGAGCCCACCTTCTCCCTGGGATCCTAGCACTGTGGCTCCAGTGGCCTCACCGACTTCCCCACGAGTTAACCAAAAAGGCATCTCAGGCTAAACATGGTCAAAGCCAAACCCACCCCCATTTCCACCCCTCTCCCCAAGCCTATTCTCCCTACTCTTTTCCATCTCAACAATGTAATTCCACTTTCCCAGTCACTTAAGCCAACCTTTTAGGACGCATTCTTGGTTCTTGTCTTTTTTCTAACTGCACACCTCCAAGCCACCAGCAATTCTCAAGAATCTACTTCTACTACATAATGGCACCACGCCCTTTCTTTCCCTTCACCACCACCCCTTGTCTGGGACTCCAATGACTCCAGCCTGGAAAAGTGTGATTGTTTCCTCAGCCTTTTCCTACAAGCACCCTGGTTTCCTATAACTTGTGCTCTACAGAGAAGCCTGCATGATCTTTTAACAGTACGCACTAGATCACAACCCTCTCTATGAGCCCCTGCACCGTGACTCCCCATTGCTGCTTATTGCCCATGGAATGCACTGTCCTATGTGGTTGGGACTTGGTTTTGCTCTTGGGCCTCCGTTCACCTCACTTTCAGCACAGGGACCCTCCTTCCGCCCCAAGGCCACACTCTGCTCCACCACAGGGCCCTTTGCACTAGCTGGCACCAGCAAAAGGATGGCATGACTTTCTCTTCCTTATCATGCAAATCTCAGCTTTCGTGTCACCTCTGACCATCAATCGATAGGAGCCAACATGCTTTCATGTCAGTCTGTGTCTTTCCTCTGGGGAGCACTTAACACCGGGCTGTGTTTATTTACTGCCTTCCCACCTAGAAAACACAACTTCACTGAGCACATGGGATCCTGCTGCCTGCTTTCCTGGGCAAACTGGCACACAAGAGGTGCTTAACTGATGACTGCCGAGTAAATGAGTATCCAAAATTTGTGTTAAACAGGAAAAAATAAAAGATAAATCCAGCAAGGAGACCACATCAAATTCTCTCTTGAACGTCCCCAGGGCAGCCAGCTCCAGATCCAGACTGGTCTCAGCCCAGTAGGGTCCCAGGAACTTACCAGAATCTTTACTCACTTTAATTTTTAAAATAAACATATGCTATGAGTTAAAAACATTAAAAATATTTATGCCCTTTGACTGAGTAATTCTATTTCTGGGAAGCCATCCAAAGGACATAATGCAAAAACATGTAAATGCTTTATATGCAAAAATATTCACCATAGGAGCATTCATAATAGAAAACAAAACAAACAAACAAAAAAATCTAGGAACAATGTGCTTGCTGCCCGACAAGAGAGGAATGACTCCAGAAACCATGATATGTCCAGTAGAAAGAAAATAGGAAGCTTTAAAAAATAATGTGTAGCTATGATTTACAAAGCCATTCTTCTAATGTAAAATGAAGAAAACACGATGGAGCAACAGAGCAGTGGGGCAGATGGAGGGCTGAGAAATGGATAGAAACATGTGTGGGGGTCAAGTATATGACAGAGATGGCCTTGTTAGGGAGTAGGGAGAAAGGGACTATTTGGTAAGAAGTATTAGGACAACTGGATTTTCAACATGGAAAAATAAATTTGATTCTACCTCACATAACCAAACATACATTCCAGATGGATTAAACTTTTAAATGAAGAAAAACAACATTTTCAAACTATTAGAAGAAAAGGTAGGAGAATATTTTGTATAACCTCAGACCAGGAAAAAAAACTTTATAAACAACCCATTAAAAGGACAAATCACATGAAAAACAGTGAATCATTTGAATACATGAAAATAGAAATAATTCATATGACAAAAAAAACATGGTAAACAATGCTGCAATATAAGTGACAACTGGAGGAGGGTTAGTAACTAGAATATAGCACCAACTTTTACAAATCAAAAATCAGTCAAATATAAAAGAACAAAGGATGTTAATGTACTATTACCAGAAAATGGACAATAAAGTTATAAAAAGATGTTCTATTTCACTTGTAATCAAGAACAGGTAAATTCAAACTAAGTCACTGCACAGCCATGGCATTGTCAGAAAATCAGAAGATTGAACACTGCCACATATGCTTCTGGAAAGCTGGGGAAACTGAAGTCTCCCACACTGTGGTTCCTGCTCATCATGGTCTGACAGTCCAGAGCAGAAGTGGGCAGATGCCAACACACTTACCCACTCATGGCCTTCCATTCTCCCAGACTATCTCAATGCCTGACAAACTTGTCCCTTTAGCACCTCCATCCCTGCCCCTGCGATATTCTTCTCACCCCACACTCTCCTACTCTTCCCGAACCATCCTTCGCTCATTCTTTAAGACCTCCACCCACACCTTGCCTCCATCCTAAAGTCTCCCAGTCCTCCCACCTACAGAAAAAGTCTCATTTTCTAGTCTGAGATACATTATTATTATTTTTAAATTTTGGTAACTACTAGTACATTATTTAATTTAATTTAATTTTATTTTATTTTATTTATTTTATTTATTTTATTTTATTTTATTTATTTTATTATTTTATTTTATTTTATTTTATTATTTTATTTATTTTATTTTATTTTATTTTATTTTATTTATTTTATTTTATATCTCATTGTTATGTTTTCATGTCTCAGCCACTAGATCCCAACTCCATGGCAGAGATGGTCTCTTCTTTGGGTTGTGTTTTGCATTTCCATTGCTTACCTGACAGACATTTCTTGGGTATTTAATTATGAACTGAATACTATGCATTATCTATTTCAAGCTTTTGAACATGATCAGTTAGCAATTATTATTATCTTCATTTTAAAGGTGAAAAAACAAACAAACAAAGCTCAGAAAGGTTATTTAATTTCCCCAGTCACACAGCTGGTACATATTGGAGTCAGTGTTAAAAGTCATGCTAATCTGGCTCCAAAACATACTTATTTTAACTGATATGAGAGAGAGAGAGAATTGTGGACAAATATTAGTAATAAAACGTCATATATAAAACTTTTGCATGAACGTTCATCACTTCATTTTTCATGAGAGGCAAGAAATGGAAATATCCAAGTGTCCATCAACTGATGAATGGGAAACCAAAATGTAATGGAACACTATTGGCAGTGAAAGGAACAAGACAGAGATCAATGCTATAATGTGTACCTCACAAACTTTGTGCTAAGTGAAAGAAGCTAGACACAAAGTACCATATTTTGTGTGATTCTATACAATATATGAAATATCCAGATTCCTGGCTCTACCACTTACTAACTGTATGATCTTAGGCAAACTTTTTAAACTCTGTGCCCGTTTCATCATGTGTAAAATGGATATAATATCTCACCTTTCATGCGAGGGTTGAACTCGATAATACATGGATCAGTGATTGGAACAGAGTAAATATTAAGTAAAGGGCCCTTAATAAGTGGTGAAAGTGTCGAGGCCAGCATTGCTGTGGACATGAAGTAACATCTACCAGTCACGCATCTTACAGTTACAGCCAACACACCGGACAACCAGCTGGCCTGGGTCCAGGTGCCAGAGCCAGCACTTCTTTGTTCTGTAACTGGGCAAGGTACTTGGCCTCAGTTGCTTTCATTGTGAAATGGGAACAATAATAGGAGCTACCTTGTAGTGCTGTTGTGAGAATTAAATGAACTGATATGCTAGAGTGCTTAGCACAGGGCCTGGGACAAATGAACACTGGTTAATCTTTATCCACCATTATTGTTCTGGCCATCAGTTTTAGAGGGCACAGAAGACACCCAGGATAGAGTTCCCTGTTCTCAAAAAACGTACAATCCAATTAGCTGGTTGTCACAACATTCCACTGTCTCCCTCAGGAGCTTGCAAATGCCTCGAAGGCCGGATCGGTGTTTTCTGTTTCAGTATCCCTGTGTCCTGCGCAGTGCCGGCCTGGGGAAGAGCGAGGGTGCACTATCTAGCAAAGCGAGTTTTCAAGGCAGGTCCACAGAAGCAAAGCCTCTACGTTGCACGCCACCCTCACATCCACAGTTGCATGTGGTTTGGGCTAATTTGCATCTCAGCATCTCAGAAAGCTCTGCTTTTAGCTATTCACTTTGCTTCCCTGTCAACCAGAGATCACAACTTACAAGACAAAACAGAGCCCTAGGAAAGTGTGGCTTGCCTGCCAGCTCCCACATTTGGTCCTTTGGGGTATTTCACTTTCCCCCTTCCACCTTCATGGGAGGCAGGAAACTGGGTTCTAATTCTGCCCTGCTACTTAAGCCTTGAAAATGTCCTTAGAGGATGCTTGGGCCTCTGTTTCTCCATTTGTCTAATATAAGGATGATTCTAAGGGTACTTCCAAAAGCACCCTTGCAGAATACTCACTTTTTCAGGACTTTATTGTTCACTCAAAGAACCTGCCCACCTGCCCCACTCTTGCCTTCAGAGAAAACATTTGGAGGGAACTTGGTCAGGGCTAAAGCTGAAGCAACACCACCACCAAAGAATGTAAAAGGGACGATATCTCACAGCATTACCTTCCAGGGTCCAAGAACAGCCTCCACAGGGATGGCAAATGGATTTCAACCCAAGTGGCCTCTCTAATGGATTTGTGGTGCTTACCTAGAACTCTGTATTCATTCATACATGCAAGAAATATTTACTGGGCATGTACTATGTTCTAGAACTGTTCTAGGTACTATTAACAAAGCAGTGAACAGAAAGAATACAAATTCCTATCTTCAGAGCGCATATATACATGTGGATGGCAAACAATAAGCAGGATAAGTGCAATGTATCCCTTATAGAGAGTGACAGGTGCACAGGAGAACAACACTAAAGCAGGAAATGGGGACATAAAATATAGGGAGTGGGGAAGGGACAGTGACATTTTAGACTACAGACGGCCTTGCTGGGAATGTCTTTATAGGGCAGGTTTCTCAGCCTCAGCACTGCCAGCACGTAGGGCTGGATAATTCTTTAAGGTGAAGATTGTCCTATGCATAGTAAGATGCTGGGCAGCATCCCTGGCCTCCACCCACTAGATGTCAATAGAAGCAAACTTGTCTCCAGACATTGACAGATGCTCTTCAGCTTGAGCACCCCTGGTTTAGAGAAAACATCTGAAGAGTGAGAGAGGGAGCCACTGGGAGACCTAAAAGGAGCCTGGGCAGGCGGGGGAGGTAGAGGGGTGGACAAAGCTGGCCCAGCCCCCACCCACAGGCCGCTTACATCAAACAAGTATTTTCCCAAGTTCTCAAGAGAGGACCTGGTCAGTTGAGATGAGGAAATAGCAAGTAACCCAGCCCGGAGGTCAGAAGATAGTGATGTATTTAAGGACCTAAAGGAGGCCATTTGAGCCAAGTCTTAGCAGCCAGGAGTGAGAGGCATAGCTGGGCCAGGTAGAGGCATGAGACCTCAGGGGAGGGTCTTAAGTGGGGAGGTGTCATGATCAATTTAGTGTCCGGGGTTTCAAGGACCTTCTATGACAAGGCCAAGTAACTTCCACTCCTAAGTAGCTACATGGTCTTGGGTGGATCCTTCACTGCCTGGACCTTGGTTTTCTTACCTGTAAAACTGGAGGTGGAGGCAATAGCCAAGTGCCTCATGGGTTTGTTATGAGGATCAACTGAGATAATACGTACAAAACATGCCCAACTGGCATGGCTCAATAGGTGAACATTGACCTATGAACCAGGAGGTCATGGTTTGATTCCAGGTCAGGGCACATGCCCGGATTGCAGGCTTGATCCCCTATAGGAGGCTTGGGAACTTGCAGGAGGCAGCTGATCAATGGTTCTCTCTCATTATTTCTATCTTACTCTCTCCCTTCTTCTCTGAAATCAATAAAAAGATATTTAAAAAAATAAAAACCTAGCTCTATTCTAAAAATATGTACAAAACACTTAGAACCGTGCCGGGTGCGTGGAGCGATCTTCGTAGGAGTGCGTAACCTTGACAAACAGCTCTGTTCTTAAACTGTTAGCTATTCTGTTTGTTTTTTTCTTAAACTGTATAATTGACAAACATCATATTAGTTTCCAATGTACAACATAGCGATTCAACATTTATATACTTTAAAATGTGATGACCACAATAAGTCTGGTAACCATGTGTCACCATTCAAAATTATTATCTTGTTGACTATTTTCCTGTACATTACATCCCCGTGACTTATTTGATAACTGAAAGTTTGTACCTCTTATTCCCCTTCACCTTTGTCATCCATCCCCCTATTTCCCTCCCCTCCATCAGCCATAACTTTGTCTGCTGTACCTATTCTTTTCTTCCCTATCTCTTGGAAGCTTACCAATGCTCACATAAAATTTGCTGCTTGTTTGGCTTTCCTATCAGAGCTCTTTGTCCCTGCCCTGCCTCCCATCCCCATCCCCATCCCTAGCCAGCACTGCCTCTGCTCCCAGGACCTTGCATGTCTACTTCTATTGCACTACCTCGTTGCCAGCTTCTCTGCCACACCTGGACTTTATATCTATCAATGGTCTTTATTAGGGACAAATATTTCCACTGGAAAACCAGTGTCAAAGAGGTCTCCTTGCTTAAATACGTGAAGGTCTTATATTTGTATATTAACTATCAGTTTTGTCTTAGGAATGTGTTCTAAAACAATCAATTGTCACCTTTGAGAGTCATCAAATCATAGCCCTACCTACCTCCTGACAACATACTACTTTCTTTTATACACACACACACACACACACACACACACACACACACACACACACACACGAGAGGCCCAGTGCACAAAATTTGTGCACTGGAGGCAGGGCGGGGGGGCAGTCTCTCAGCCCGGCCTGCACCCTCTCACAGTCCGGGAGCCCTTGGGGGATATCCTCACGAAGAGTGGGTCTAAGCCAGCAGTCAGACATCCTTATCACTGCTGCGGAGGCAAGAGAGGCTCCTGCCACCGCAGCTGCACTTGCCAGCTGTGAGCTGGCTTCTGGCTGAGCAGTGCTCTCCCTGTGGGAGCGCATTGACCACCAGGGGGCAGCTCCTGCATTGAGCATCTGTCCCCTGGTGGTCAGTGTGCATCATAGCGACCAGTCATTCCACCATTCTGTCGATTTGCATATTAGCCTTTTATTATATAGGAGAGATATATATTGATTTCAGAGAGGAAGGAAGAGGGAGGGAGAGATAGAAACATCTATGATGAGAGAGAGCCATTGATTGCCTCCCTCCTACAAACCCCCTATTGGGGATTGAGCCCACAGCCTGGGCTTGTTCCCTGACCTAGAATCAAACCACGACCTCCGATGCTCACCACTGAGCCATGCCAGTGGACCATACTACTTCTTCACACAACTATAATGCCTACACAGTTCCTCTACCTGTAAAGTCTTTCTCCCCAGTTTGTGGACCAGAGAATTTCTTCTAGTCAACACCTACAGGAGCGTCCCCCTCCCCACTCCCTATCCTCCCAATCCCTTCCCTCAGCACCTTTAGGAGCAGTGATCCCCTCCTGCTTATCTAGGAACGCCTCTGCCTGCACAGGGCCTGGTTCCCAGCAGTGTCCCCTCCCCACCCAAGTCCATGCTCTTTGGAGGGGTGGGTGCATGTCCACTAATCCACATGCTGTTTGTTTGCATCTTATTTGATCCTTACACCAAGTCAGCGGGATGGACAGCATAGGTGTTCCCCATGTGAGAAAACCGAGGCTCAGAGAGGCTGAGCAATTTGCTGAAAGTTACCCAGGAAGCAAATACCAAAATCATACACTACGTGTGACTCTTTTAACTTCCAGTGGCTGAACTTCTATTTTGAACAAAAGAGTCATTTGTCAAAACTGTTTTTAAAAGTTTGGACCCAAAATATGCAACATAAATATTATACACAAAAACATTGCTTATATGTTCCTGACCTTATTGCAATTATCACAATAATGAGGTAGTAGTAACAGAATAAGTAACACTTATTGTACATTTTCTCTGGACCAGGTTGTGTCTACATACTATACAAAACTATCTCATCTAATTCTTGAACATTCATATGAGATGGATATTACTGTTTCCAATTTATGGATGAAGAAAGGAAGACTCGCAGAGGTTAAGTAATTTGACCAAGGCCTCTTCACTAATAAATGAAAAAGGCAAAATCCAAATACAGGCCATTGTGATGGCTGACTTTATATGTCAACTTGGCTAGATATTTGGTTAAACATTATTGAGTGTTTCTGTTGAGGGTGGTTTTGGATGAGTTTCATATATAAATTGGTAGACAGAGTAAAGCAGATTGTTCTCCCTAATGCGAGTGGGCCGCATCCAATCAGTTGAAAACCTGAGTAGAACAAGAAGGCTGAGTGCAAGGGAGCTGTGCTGGCCTGAGCTGGGCCATCAGCCTTCCCTGCCCTAGAACTGGACCATACAGCATTGGCTCTATTGGCTCTCAGGCCTTTGGACTTGGACTAGAGCTACATAACTATTTCACCAGGGTATCTAGTTGCCAACTCACGCTGTAGATCTTTGGTCTCGTCAGCCTCCATCTGTGTGAGCCAATTCTTTGTAATAAATGTCTTTATTATAAACATATATTCTATTGGTTTTGTTTCTCTGGAGAACCCTAACTAATACAGTGGTAAACGCCTAAGCGCTAGGATGTTGCCATTCTCTGTATTAAGTAAAAATAGAATTCCTTTTACTCCGGGTGGAGCAGAAGCATTAATTATCAATAGTACGTAGCAAGGGACTCACTAGAACATTTCACTAGAGATCATCTGTTTTGTCCTAGTGTCTCAGAAGTAGCTTGACCCTCGCTCACTTATAGTTTAGAAGATCACACTACAGAGGGCCATAGAGATAGCTTTGGATTCCCAGGAGCTTGGCTGGCATTGCAGCTCTGGCACACTATGTATGGGTGACCTTGGACAAGTCATATTACCTTTCTAAGGAGTTAAAATGTGGACTCCTTACACCTATATGCCCCATGGTGCCATGAGGCTTAAACAAGATCAGGTATTGATTATTTCTAATTTCATTCTTTCCCAAACCACAAGAAAGTTAGCAAGCAAGGGCAACCTCTGGCTTCAGGAGCAATACACCATGCGAAACAGACACTAATTCTATTTCATCTGATTCTTGTCCAGTCACCTTAACTAAAGGCTAAAAATGATTCTGCAGTAATAAAGAGAATTATAACACATGATTGTAGAAGCTTAGAGAGCAATTTCAGCACAGAAGCAAGTGATTATACATTGCAACAAATTAAAAACTAAAAAAAAAAGTGTGTGGTGGGGGCTAAGAAAACCAAAGACCACTCAAATCCCTCAAGAAATGCTATTTAATAAAGCAAACTCCATTTTCCATAGAATTCCAATCAAGGAGCATTTTGGCCACATGGAAGCAATTAGAGACATCTATGATTTAATGAAAATGCAGAAACCAAGGACAAACAGCAACTGCATAGCAAGAGGCCACTTCTCATATCTCTGCCACCAAAGGGCAGCACACAGAGTGGCGGAAAGCTCGTACCAGTGTTACTCTGCTAGACCCAGCAAGACGTGGGCCCCAAAAGTCAGATCCACCTTGCCTTTTGCTAGAACACAAAGAAAATGAAGCTTTAAAGAAATCAAAGGCCAGGCATGAACTGCACCAGGGAAGGCTGCCTCCTTGCTGGCCATTCAGACCCGTGATCTCATGAGGAGAAAATGTAAGGTCTGGCTTCTCCTCTCTTTGGCTTTGGCAAAAACCTAGCTCCATTCCTTAAACAGGATTTGGTCATCCTTGGGCCTCCCCCATCAAATATAATTTTTATTTTAAACAACTTTCCTCACCCCAGAAACACCTAAGTCCCTTGCCTATGAATTGGAACTCTTCCAGGTTCAGACCCTGAAAAATGGGACAAATTTGTCTCCTGGCAACATCCCCTACCTCTTGGCCCCTAGGCCTTGCTCACCAGCTCCCTCTCTGTTCTGCAAATACCTCGTGTTAATTTCTGCTTCCAAGTCTTGGTAGCTGCTGTTCCTTCTTCCTGAAGGGCTTGTCCTTCAGATCTTCCAAGACTGAATCCTCCTTATTATTTAGGTCTCAGCTTGAATGGCAACTCCTGGAGAGGATGACCTTTCCCAGCTAACTGAGGAAACTCCAGTGAATCTACCCATTATTCTCGTTGGTTTCCTTCTGAGCATTTATTATTGTCCAAATCTACCTACACTATTAATGAACTAATGAGTGGGTTTGGTGGTTTTTCCTGTCTCCTTCTCCAACCTTTCCTCTAGATAATAAGTCCTAAGAAAGCAAACACATTGATCTTATATTTGTTTACCCCTGTGTTCCCAACTCGTAGCATAATTCCTGGCACAGAATAGGCAGTTAATAACATCAAAAGAATACAAACACAAAATGGAGGGTGGCTTGGGGTTTCTGCGTCTTTGGAAGAATTGTTTCAGCCAAGAAGTATCTATTTTTATTTGTTCATTCTTTCAACATTTATTGTATGTCCCAGGAGCTGAGGACACAGCGATTAATTAAATCTGAGTCCCTGCCCAAGAGGAATTCAGAGTGGAGATGGAGAGACAAAGAAGTAGTCTACCACAGTGGGATGGGAGGTGAAGATCGCGGTAGGTACAAAGGAGTGACTGGCACTCAACAGCTGGTAATGCTACATAGACTAAGGTATGGAAATAGAGAAGTCCTCATTGTTAAATAGGTGAGTGTGTTAGTTTCCTGTAGCTGCTGTAACAAGTGGTCACTCAATGTGCCTTAACAAAACAGACACTTATTCTCTCACAGTCTGGAGCCTGATGTCTGGAATCAAGGTGTCGGCAGAGTTGGTTCCTCCTGAATGCTGTGAGGGAGAATCTGCTCCATGCTTCTCTTATAGTTCCTGGTGATTGATGACAATCCTTGACATCCCTTGGCTTGCAATTGCATCTTCTGATCTCATAGCATTCTCTCCATCTGTGTCTGTCTCTGTCTCCATTTTCTCTTTTCATAAGGACACCAAACAATGGAGTTGAGCCCACCCTAATCCAGTATGACCTCAACTAATTAAATCTGCAAAGACCCTATTTTCAAGTAAGATCATATTCTGAGATTCTAGGATTTTGAGGGGCCAGTGAGGTCAGGTGAGGAGGAACATACTACTCAAGCCCATACAGTTGGTTACACCTTGGTTTTTGATCCTTTATTGTTTACTTTCAGGAGCACCAGCTGTGTGATAGATTTAGTATGACACAATCTTACTCTCTACTGAACACATGAGTATGCCACAGTGTGAGAAGTGCCCCGCATACTTCCTTTCCCCAGATCTAGTCCATCCATCGGAAGGAAGAGGAGCAAAGTAAGTCAGTGTCTGGCAGCTGACTGTACTCATGGCCCATGCCTTCTCCCAATTGGCCTCTCCAAACTGAGGGCTCCACGTCCCCCACTTGAGCTTTATCCTCTAACTCACAGACCAGTCTATGTTCCACCTAGGAGGCAGCACAGCCCGGGAGACATGCTCCCTCTCAAAGACACTCCATAGGAAGACTCCTTCTGAAGCACCCGGGGAAGCTGGTGGAACTGCCACAAGTTAGAGCTCCTCTGTGTGGTCCACAAAGTCCTGGCCTTGCCCCTCAGCTGCACACTCCTGTTCTTCAGCCGGGCTTCTGATCCATTGCTGCCTATTCCCATTCTATTCTCCTCGGGACTTTTTACAAGTCATAGTCTTAGATCTTCAAAGATTATGGGAACCAAGGTTCCTAAAGCCCAAACACAGGGCCATAGCCATGGGGACAGCTGACTGGATCCCTCAATGGAGAGGACCTCAGCCAAGTCCAGGCAACCCTGACTGAAGCCCAGAAATATCCAGGAGGCTCCACAAATCGGGGCTCAGTGGAGAGTTGACAGACCTGGGAATCAAACAGCCCAGAGTCCAAATCCAAGCTCTAATCCTTACTAGACATCTCACTGTAGATCAATGGCTTAACCTTCTTGGTTAAGTGAAGTCAACCACTTGCCTCAGTGAAGTCAATCCCTATCAAAAAGGGTTAAAATATAGATTAAATTTTAAAAAATAATGCATTTAACACAGTTCAAGACACATGGAATGTACTCAAGAAATGAGTTTTGAATTGTACTAAGAAAATTGAAATTCCCAATATAGAGCTAATAAAGTTATGAGAGGGAGAAAAAAAATATACTAGATTAAAGTCCAGAATATTTTCATTGATATTCAAATACAGATTTTCCTCCATGGCTTTTGGTTCTTCAGGTAACTTAAATGGCACCTCCTGAGGGAAGCCTTATTGAGCCAGCTTTATATAAAACAGGACATCTCTCCTCTATTTAGTCTGGTCTATTTCCCTTATGCCACTTATTAGAAGTAATGATTGGGGGTGGGCATGGGGGTGGATATGGGTAATTTGCTCATGTATTGTTCTGCCTCCTGCTCTAGACCCTTTGCTGAATGAGAGGACTGACCAAGTTCATCTTACTCTAAGCTCAGTGCCTGGCATAGGGCAGAGCACACAATAAAATCTGTCAAGAGAATAAATGAGTAGTAAATATCCTGTTACAACAAATGGAGACAGTGCCATATTTTCATTGTTTCAAATGTTATAAATAAAGGAAAAGAATTGTGCATTTTGGAGAAGAAAATAAAAGAAGTCAAAATAATTTCAAATTTAAATTCTATTAGTAGGATTATCATAGCTGGTTGGAAATGGCAGGAACCGCCTAAATAATCTAGAATAACCATACAACTGGTGCCTGAAATTCTTGGACATTCCTGGCCATTATGTTCAGTCACCTCAACTGAAAAGACAATTAGGAGGGTGATGGGGAAATTAGCTTGTGCTATGCACCCAATTCTTTTGACCACTCAGCACTACGGCTGGTTCACCATCCGAGTTTCCCCAAATATTAGTCTATTTCTTTAAAAAAATGGCATTTGAAGACATAGCCATGGTCCCATGGCCCTTCCTCTTCTCCAAGCTAATCATCCCCATGTCTTTCAACTCTTTCTCAAAGACAGGGTTTCATAAGATCTCATCATCCAAGATGGTGGCAGGAAAGTCAGACATTCAGCTTGCCACCCAGTCTTCTTTCTGTGTGGATAACAGTGCAAGTTAGACAGGCAGATAAACCGGGCCATCCGTGCTTAGAAAGTGCACTTAGATTTCCATACAGCCATAAAAGGTTTCAGACGACACATTTGCTTCAAAAAAGACAGATTCTTAAATGAGAGCGATTTCAAGATCAGCCATCCTGCGGTGAGCTCAGGGAGAGGAAGCGAATTGCATAGCCATTGCTCATCTGAGCAGCAGTGAGAACTCCTGCCAGCAGAGGCACCAGTTCAAATCCCCAGGCCACCTAAGCCAAGTTCTGCAAAGAGACTCCCCCTCTAGCTCAGCACCCCCCACAGCTGGAAGCCAGGCTAACTCATCTGTTCCATCCCACTTCCCTGAAAAAGGGAACACAAAAAAGAAAAGAGTGGGTTTTGTGAAAACCATGCATTTGTCCCAAAATTCCCCTCTTTGAGTTACAAGGAGACAATGAGATTGGGATGAAAAAGCATTGGCCCCAAAATCAGGTTTGGTGGGTCTCATTTTATAACTGGAAGGTCACTTAGATGTGAGCTACTTCAAGCATTTTACTTTTACATCCAAGGACATTGAAATGTAGGCCATCTTCACTATGTATCGATCTGTGTGAAATTGAGCAAGCTGCTAAGACTCCCTGGCCTCAATTTTCTAATCTGTAAAATGGAGATGATGATAACATCACCCACTCTTAAATAGGTGTGATGACTAAATTAAATGTGATAATTCATGTAATGTGCTTGGCAGAGAGAAAGCATTTTGTAATGGCTAGCTATGACTACTTTTCATTCAACAAACAGTAATTGGGCTTCTGCTCTGTCAAACACTGCTCCAAGTAATGAGGTAAACACTGGCCTGGTACTCCTGAAGGCTTCTGGGAAGATAGACATTAAAATTCGGTAGGCACATGTGAGCTAGCTAGAAAACCCCCTCCAATCCCACACCACAGAGGCCAAGTGGGCAGACCCCACCCAGATGGCAAGAGAGCCCCATCACCTTGCTGCCATCTCATAAGCAAGTGGGAGGAGGCCTGAAAGACTTCAGTGACTTAAGTTCCCCAAACTTTATGGAACACCCAACCTCAATGAGCAAGTGAGTATCTGTAAAGAGCACAGCACGTCTCCAACAGTGTTGTTCTTATTTGTCTTTCCTTCCCTGGCCAAATGTCCATCCCCTCTGATCCAGGCAGAAGGTGAGGGAGAGCTGTGCCCAGGTGTGCATGTGTGTAAACCCCAGGCCCAGAAAGTGCTCCTCTGGAAGGGCCAGGTGGCTGGGGCATGGGCTTGTGGGTAATCTCTGCATGGGAAGTGTATTATTACCCATGCTGGTAACCAGGTAGAAGAATAAGGAAAAGTACAAATATGCTCAGAGGCAGAGCTGGATATGCAGCCTCTAAACATACTATGTCCTAATAATACTTGAAACATGGCCACCTACAGAGTCCTATTTCTCTACCTGGGATGAAAGGAATCAATAGGAAAAATCTACTACACTATCAAAAAGGCCAGAGGAAGAACAGATACTTCTTCACTATAACCCAATCATGAAGTGCCCATGGCTCTCACTATGATGAGTGCAAAACTGAATTTTTTTTTATGTCCTCACCTTCTAGGGCCTTGTGATGGAAAATGTTAAATTAGGAGGATTACTAGGAGGCAGGGGAATAGTCTTAAGGCCTTGTTTTTGGGCCAATGCTCATGACAGTGATGATTTAAGATCTGCCTTTTACTAGCCACTTGACATTAGATTTTATCAACACCACTTAGGCTACCTTACCTCCACTACAGGAATAAGAATTCAGCTTGAGAATTAAATAAGATAACTGATGGCGATGTTGCTGAAAAATAGCGATAATAGTTACTGCCACCTGAACACATTTTACATGTGGCAAACACCAATGCTAAATACTTTACAAGCTTTGTGCCATTTAAACCCATCAACAATATTTTGAGACAAGTACTCTATTGTCCCGTTTTACAGATGAAGACACTGAGGCTTGGAGAGACAGGCATCTCACCCACAAAGACATGCTCTTATAACCCATTGCTGTTTTGCTCATTTGTTTTACTCATTGGACCCGTGTTTGGACTTGAAACGTGGCTGTGCAGCAGATAGAGTGGCTAATAAAGAAGCACATGATGGTAACTTCTAGACTTCCAGATCACCAGCCAGTAGTTAGGGGAAGATAGGAAGCATCAGCTCTTTTCAGGGTCTCAGAGGCTGGTCCCACACCTGAGGGTATGGCAGCAACCTGAGAGTGTCTCCTTTCCCTTCAGTCCTGAGGAATGGCTCAGAACTCTACAACCACCCAAGGCTGTGTGAACCAAGGACACTGCATTTCCTTAAGCCCACACTTCGTCCTTCTCTGTATTGGTCAACATCTTGAACAAAATTTCCTACCCAGAAAATAATGTTCAAATTCCTCAGTACTCCACTCAAGACTGTCTGGGATCTAATTTAAATCTGCTGTTCTATCCCCAACCTACTATATGCCCATGTTCCTGTTTTTATTCTCCATAAAGTAGTGACAGAAAGCAGTTAAAGTTGAAGTTCTGCCTGTGTGTAGGGGCCCCCAAAATTCATGTGTTGAATCCTAATACCCAATGTGATGGCATCAGGAGATGGGGGTCTTTGGAGGTGATTAGGTTAAGAGGGTGGAGCCCCCATAAATGGGATTAGTGCCCCTATAAGAGAGACCTCACTGCTCCCTAGCCCCTTTCTTCCTTCTGCCATGTGGGAATATAGTGAGAAGATGGCATTCTGCAGCTGGGAGAGGGCCCTCACCAGAACCTGGCCATTCTTAGCCTTGATCTTGAACGTCCAGCCTCTGGAACTGTGAGAAATACATTTCGGTTGTTTATAAGCCACCCAATTTATGGTATTTTGTTCGCAGCCCAAATGGACTAAGAGAATGGGTATTGCTTTACAATTGAGAGTTATTTTTTAGTTGTTATACAACTAATGGCAGGGAAAGAGGCTTTTGATATATAGTGAATGAAAGAAACACAATATAAAGTTACACATATAGATGTTTATGTAAATTTAATGGTCCAACATTGTAAAATCACATTTATTTCTACAAAACTTGGAAGAAATTTTCTAAGAGGTTAAAGGTGACGCAAATAAAATGTGTGTTGGCTTGTTCGAGTCCCAAAGACCCCAGGCCACAATTACCCCAATGCTCAGAAACAGTGGGGACCAAAGAAAGTGCCTACCCATTCCATCCTTCTCCCAACCACTTCCTGGGTCCCAGTTCCACCATAGGCCAGTCCAGAACAGAAGTCAAGATCAACTCAGGGGCAAATCCCCCATGCTCTGCTAAGACACTTATAGGCTTTGTGGTGAGAACAGACACATCATCATAATGCACAGTTGAAACTGCCCATTCTGGACAAAACGCAATGTGCCAGCATCACCTACAGTGGCTTCATCGGGCAGCTGCTGCATCGGGTGAAAGCAGAGAAAACAATGTTCTAGAATGTTCCTGTGGCAATAAGCTCTAGTCAAGCATGGGAAGTGGTTGCTGAGAAACGCATGATGGGTAAATAGGGCAGCGTGGGGAACACATTTGCTGGCTGGTTTGCAGGCTCACACTCACTCACAGGTTGCTCCCTCCCCCACACCCTACACACCCACACCAGATGAGAGAATGACCTAGCTCCTCCGTAATTTCTCAAAAAGCCCACATTTCAGGGTCTGTTCCTGGCATCTCATTAGGTATCTTTGCTTATCCAAAAGGTTAAAAACTCTTATGACCCCAAGCCAGCTTCATTTTTCTCCTCAAGTTTCGAAAGCAAAACCCAAGGGACTCTCCCCAAAATGAATTATGCAGAAGATATGATAAGATGAGATTCCACCTGCTGCTAAGGGACTTGCCTTGGAAAAATGTAATCAGATATTCATTTCCTGATATTAACAACCACTAAAAGGGAGCTCTGATTTCTGGAACAAATACCTTAAGAAGAAAGCTTAAACATACACATTTTAATTGAATTTCTTCCCAGCCAGAATGTAATTGACAGAATCCCGCATCCATCACGGATCCACAGCCTTCAGGAACTCATAAGTCGAGGGATCTACTAGTAGGACTTATCTAAGTTCTTAATCCTCTTATCAACCACTCAAGTTTCCAGGGAGACTCATTAGCAGAACTGGCAAATGTTGTCATCTAGCATTTATCAACCACAAAGTTCTGAGCATCTGCTTTTCTACATGTTTATTTGTTTAATGTCTGTCTTGTCCCAACTCGAATATAAGAAAAACAAGGCAGATATCTGATGTACTCACTGCTGTAGCCCTGCACTTCCTGGCACTGACAGGTCCCCAACACATATTTGCCTTCTATTGTAGGTGACCAGAATGTGCCACTCCAAAATATGTCACTGTACATGAGGATTATTTTGAGCTGAAGACAACGGAGAAGAAGCAGGTTAGGAAGATCTCTGCTCACCCTGTTTGCCTAAAAGCAGGAATAATTTTGTAAAAGCCCCCACCACCACCAGCACAACCACCAGGAAGGACAGAGGTTAATCACCAGAAACAAGTCTGGACCCTTATTATCCCAGAGATGGCACCATAGGGATCTACACGACAACTTTGCTGACTAGCCCTTATCTTCCATTAGTTCCCTATTTCTGTGCCTTTCCACCAGTTGCCACTCCTAGAAATTCAAGGTCCTTTCCTTTGTCTCTTCACCACTCTACCACTGTATTATTCTTTTGTTAAAATGCTATATAAGCCCAAGTTCTAACCACTGCTTTGAGTTACTCATCACCGAATGCATGCTAATAAACTTTGTTTTTCTCTTGTAAATCTGTCCTTTGTCAGTCTAATTTGTGAGTACCAGCCAGAAAACCTAAGATGGATAGAGGAAAAAGATGTGTCTCCTCCCCTATACTATGAATCTTTTATGTAGCTAGAAACTGAAGGCTGGGGTTGCAAACATGCCCCACTATAAATGAACTTTTAGTCTCCCTAACTGGGTGGCGACATAAACACACTTTCAAACAAGAGAAATCATGGCAGCCTATTCTAAGGGATAAACAGACACTAGGGCTCAGAGAGAGGAACCATGCTATTAGGATGTAGGAAGTTCCCCTACTATACTCTCACCTACCCCTGTGTTGAGCTGAGACTGAGAACTGGGAACTACTCAAATGGCTGAGTCTTCCTGTCCTTGGGAGATACACAGGTCTCACGAGAGGCCAGAGGTCGCCTCTCCCCACACCAAATTGGACCCCAAGTCCTGAGGACTCCACTCCCAAACTGTTCACGCATGTATCCTGACACTGCAGAATGGTGACAGCACACCTTTCTCCCTCAGCCATCTTACCTCAGAAGCTGAGTTGTCTTGAGGGCCCTGGAAGGGAGGGTACCCATGGTTGATATTTAAAAAAACAAATGGAAATGAAAATCTTCCCTGCAAAAAAGGCTGAAATCTTTTTTTAAGACTGAAATAGAGGACAGAGGAAATACCAGGTGAGGAAGAGGCCTTCATTCATTTGTTCCCTCTTTTATTCAGTGAATGTGTAATAACAGTTATCCTAAGTCAGGGATGGTGCTAAGGGTTGAAGGACACACAGGAAACCATAAAGACACAGCCCTGCCTCAAAAACTGTATAGCCAACAGAGAGAACACACAATATCAAATA
Organism: Myotis daubentonii; assembly: GCF_963259705.1. NCBI lineage: Eukaryota > Metazoa > Chordata > Mammalia > Chiroptera > Vespertilionidae > Myotis > Myotis daubentonii. The sequence continues at coordinate 225,654,835 of NC_081840.1, read as the reverse complement.
GGTAATAATATCAATAGGTAATAAGGGTGCAACAAGATTTATTACAAGCCAAGCATGGGGTGCTCTAGAAGCAAAATAAGGACAAACCTCCATCCAAACCCCAGCTCTGCCACTTGGAAGGCATATGGCTCTGCCAAGTCACTTCCTATTGTTGAACCTTGATCTGTTACTCAAAAAGTTGAGAATCCTTTTACTGCTTTGCAGGATTGCTGTAAAGCAGGGGTTCTCAACCTGTGGGTTGTGACTCCTTAGGCGACCTTTTCACAGGGGTCGCCTAAGACCATCCTGTATATCAGATATTTACATGACGATTCATAACAGTAGCAACATTACAGTTATGAAGTAGCAACGAAAATAATTTTATGGTTGGGTCACAACATGAGGAACTGTATTTAAAGGGCCAGAAGGTTGAGAACCACTGCGTAAAGATCCGACACACTTCCACTTATAAAGATAACAAAGTGCACGGCCCCCTGCAGGCACCCAGTACACTGTCAATATGTCATTAGAAGGTGATGTCAGGCTCCAGATGCAGATTTGTGTTCTACCACTTAGGTTTGAATGACACTATGCTCTGGATGTGTGTATGTCATCATTTCCCGTCTTCCCAGCTGCGGAGATGCATCCTTCCCTATGTCCCAGAGGTGTTCCCTGCACAGTGTTGAAGTGTGGGCATCAAGACCCAGACGCATTGTGTGCTCTCTGGCTTCACCTAAGTTCCAAGAGTGTCCTCAATAGCCTTGCACCTATGGCAAGCGTGGCCAAGCAGCTGAGTATCATTTGACTAAGCTGAGACTTCAGGATGCCTCGGGATGGCTGGAGAGGGACTTCCAGGGTGGGGATGAGAAGGAGAAGGTTCCCACAGGTCAGGCAACACAAATAAGCAAAATAAATTTTAAAAACAATAGATTATTATGCTAATTCTTCAAATGCTAAACCTTCTTGTCCCCGGGAGAATTATAGGGTGAGGTCTATTACGGTGTCCAACAAGAAACCAGGAGAAGCCAAGAAGAACCTTAGATCCTAGATTAGTCTTCCCAAAAATGTAGGTCCCAAGCCACTCACGGAGACCCCCTAGACATGCTTCTGCTCTCTGCTATAATTCTAACATTCAGCATAGTGCCTGGCACCATAGCAGAAGTTAGATCAGCATTGGTAGACGAACAAAAGAATGAATGAATGAATGAATGAATGAATGAATGAATGAATGAATGAATGACAAATAAAGGAAAGAAACAGCTTGGGATTCAGAACTGCCTTTGGGTCAAATGACACCAACAGTGAATCCTGTGTAGGGTGGATGTTATCTTGACATTTCTGGCAGCAAAGGGGTGCCACTGGGTAACTAACTCTTTCAGGGCCAAGCTGGTGAGGAAGGGAGCAGCTATTGGAAGCAGAGCCATTACACTAACAGTAGGAGGTCCCCAAAGCCACCAGGCCGGATTTCACTTTGGAATGCACTATATGATTTTTTTCTGCTGCACCAGCAGCAGCAACAGCGGCAGTAGCAGATTTACTCTCCTAATTATGTTTGGCTTTGGTTAAATTAGTTTGCATTCCCTGTGCACACACTGGTTGGAGGAGGGGAACAAGCAGGGGAAGGAAATGCCCTGAGAAGATACAGAGAGGTGGAGAGAATCTCCTCCGAAGATGATGCACACAGCAGGACAGTCCATCAAGTATCCGGCAGAGCCACAGCCCATGGTCCAGGCATCCCAAAGGGATAGAGAAAGTAGTGTTCTGTCCTAATTCTCTCTTCACTCTTTCATGTGTTCATGCATTCATGCCACAAGTATTTATTGAGTGTTCAAGATGAGGAAGACATTGAACTAGGAGGTGGAGGAAGCTGCAGGGAATTAGACAAGTAAATGCTCCCTGACCTCATGAACTAACATTCTAGAATAAAGAGTGAGTTGAGAGACAAGCAAAGAGGCCAGTAAAACTTTCAGATGCTATGAAATCCATGTAACAGTCAAGTGAAAGGGACTACCTATGGGAAGTTGGTTACTTCATTTTTATGGGTCATGGTAGCCTCACGCAGCAATAACAAAAACACAACAACTGTTAAATTCATTTACTCAGTGCTTACTACATTCCAGGCACTCAGCAAACATTTCATTTATTCATCAGCAAAACCCAGTGAGATGGGCACAGTTATCCCCACTTCACAGATGAGAAACTGAGGCTCAGAGGGTTTTACTTATCTACTCAAGGACACATGGCAGGTGACCTCAAATGCAATGTGGCCCTTTATGCTTTTTTCAAAGTCCTACCATCAGTAGCAGTTACCAGTGATGAAAGCACCCACTACATACACACACAGAGTCCTTAAAGCACGTTTTCAATGTCAACACATATAGTCTCCTTTTACAAAGGGAGAATAGGAGAGCCTGGCTGGTTGCCCCAACATAATAAAACCCGTGAGGGGAGAAGGCAGGATTCACACTCAGGTCTGTGTGACTCCTCAGTCAAGTGCCTCCACAGACATAATACAAAGCCTCTCATGGAACGGATACCATTTATCCTTAATTACCAGGTAGAAAGTTCCAGATGTAAGAATGTAAGAATGCCCTAGAGTCATAGTCTGTAGGCGCTCTGGATGATGGCCGAGGAAATGCTGGTCCTCTGAGCTGTCTAGTTCCCAGTAACTCGGAGCAAAGCGTAACACCCTTGCAAAGTTACTTTGGCGAAGGAACCAGAGAAAGAAAAATGCCTAGAACCCCAAGCAATGAGGTAACTACAAAAAGGCCTCTTGTTAAATTCCGTGTCCCCAGCAGGGACATCAATAGGCAACACAGGGCTTAGGACTGTTGGTGGGTAAGAGCTGTGTGTACCTCTGCACCAGCCTGTTCTTGGCATCCTTCCTGCTGGAGGACTTCTACTTGCCATGAAAGCCCAACTGTCTGGCTCCAGCAATCTATTTACATAACTACCTGTCATTATCATCTGCTGGGCTGGCTTTCTCGGGGACAGGCAAGCCAACATCGCACCCCACCGCCACAATGAAGGGCCTTTTAGAATGTCCATGATGGAACCTGTGCTTTGTGCTTGAATGTCTTGCCTGGTTTTCACAGTTGTAGTGAACTCAATTCTGAAAGGAGGATTGTCAAATCAGGATTAAAAAAAAAAAAAAAAAAGGTGCCATTACAAATAGAGGCAGCTGCTTTTGATTTATAAACACTGTAATCTTCCCCAGGCCTTAGATATTTTTTTGACAACATCCAGATCAGAACCAATTTAATTTGAAAGATAGCTAATCAAGTAATTTGTTGTAGCACCTCTCTCGTGCTTGCTGTCACAAGGGGGGTTGGGCGCTGCATAGGCACACAGCAGCACTTTATTGAGGATTCCGAATGGACCCTTCGGCTCTCAGGAAGTGTTTGCCTTGCTTCTCCAGAGACGCAATAACTTCTATACACTCATTTCACCAACCAGCGGAGCATTTCGGCAAGTCACATGGAAGGGCATACACTTAGGTGTTTAAAATTTGAAAAGCGAAACATTTTTTATATGCGATAATTCTCTCTTAGTAAATGTTTTAGAGATTTGTGCAGATGAATTCTGAATTTGGAGAAGAGTTGAACAGTCTCAATCTTGATTCTGCAGTGTTCTATATTCCCAACACCTTAACATATACACATTTATTGAGAAGTAAAATGGGCATGGATTTGAGAATTTTACATATTTACATATAGTGAGATCATTGGAGTTACTCTGAAATTTTTCACCCACTAAACTTTTATTGAACAATTACTATATGCCAGGAATACATGCTGCCCTTGGAACACATGTTCCAGTAAGAACAACAGGACAAACCATTGACTTGTACTTAGCAAATATTTATATTCCTACTATGAAAGCCCAACTCCCTGCCTCCAGGTCTGTCCTGCATTTTTTCATAAATGTGTTATCCTCCTAACAACCCTATGACACAGGTACTGACCTACCCTGGTATTTTTTTTTTTTATTCTTTAAATGTGATCTGACTTGAGTCCTAGCCATGAAATTCTATTTCTCTCTGTCATGTGGGAAAGAAATGTTCATCGCATCACACCGGAACATTCTTTAAGATCCAGTTCATATTCTGAGGCAGATGCAAAGTGTCATGGAGTTAAAAACTGCTTCTGGTCTAGTCAGTCTCTTCCCCAGAACCAATTATCTAATTACTTTTTCTAAGCAATTTTCTCATTTCATTTCAAAAGATGTATTATGATTATGGGGAAAGTACTGAGCCGGCAGACATTGCCCTGCCAACCTGGGCAGATAAATGTGAACACCTGGAATTCCTCCCAGGAGTCCTTGTCCCTATCCCCTTCCCTCTACTCCAGCCATCTCTGCAATTAAAAAAGCCCTCTTTGCGTGGTGATTTTCAGACAAAAATTATGAAAATTATTGCAAGAAACCCTAACAGAAGGAAGAGAAGAAAGAACATTATGATACATGCAATGAATGCTCTTTGAAAATATTTTCCACTGACTGTGAAAGAAATAAGTATGAGTTTGGGGGTTCAAATCCCAGCTCTGCTCATACTTGCTGTGCAACTTTGAGCAAGCTACTTAACTTTTCTGAGCTCTTGCCTTGTCTATAGAAAGCCTACCTGATAGTTCTTTATGAAAATTATATACAGTTAAATTATGTGAAACAATCTACACTAATAAAAGAGAAAGATGCAAATTGACTATACCTTCATGATGCCCACCAGCCAATCAGGAGTGAGCATGCAAATTAACCCAACAAAGATGGCAGGTTAATTTGCACACACAGGTGCCAAGCAGCCGGGGGCGGAGCAGGATGCTTGTGTCATCACCATGGTGACGACACAGGCATTCCACACCACCCCAGCCACTCAGGGCCTCTGCACAGCGTGGGAAGGCAGAAAGGTGGCTCTGGCCAGAGCGAAAGCGGTGCTGGCAGCCAGGGGAAGGAAGGCCCACTCTTGCATGAATCTTCGTGCTTCAGGCCTCTAGTAGGAATATAATGGCCCATCATTGTCCCTTCATAAATGATGGGCCCCTCCCCATTTCCTCCCCTCCCATGTATATGAACCTATTTTGTCTTTCCAGGGCAACCTGCTACTGTAAGTGTTACATAATAAATAAAAGAAAAAAAAGCCTTCCCACCCTGAGGCCCAGGGAGGGCTAATATTGTTCCTATTTTACAAATTTGTGGGGCAGGGCTGATTCCCACCTCAGGCGCCCATTCTGTCTAACTCTGCAGCCTCTAAAAGAAGCTACCACCGATTTTCTCATATATTTGCAAGAGACAAAAATAGTTCCCTCGGTGCAGTCAGGGAAGGTCCTGATTTTCACATTCCAGATGACAAGCCTTCCTCACACCCCATCAGAAGGAGTTGATCACTGGGGGGTTGGGGCAGGGGATTGTCAAGGGCAGGGGGGGAAAAAAGGACACATATGTAATACCCTTTGTAATACTTTAAGCAATAAAAAAATAAATTAATTAAAAAAAAAGGAGTTGAGCCCCAAAGACACAGCCCCCCCTTGACCAAAGATCATTGTAACAGGATTTCAGGTTATTTGAGTAGAGATTGGAGGTGGCCATTTTCGTCATAAAGCTTGCTTATTTTCCAAGTCAGGACACTTAATTTTTAAATGTGCTCAATAGAATCTGTAGGTTTCCTTCAGCTGACAACAAAGAAAAACAGCTGAAATTGACATACGTGTTGTTTTTGTCCCAGTTTTTTCTTATTGGATTAGATTACATGCAGCTCCTGCCCCAGGGGCAAGATCAGTATCAAAGCATCTCCAACAAGGGCAGGGTGATCCTGATGACTTCAGAGCCTCAACTCTGGGTTTTCTGGCTTCTGTGGATTTATATCAAATGCTCAGTGGGCCTTCAGGTAGGGGTTGCGCTTAATTATACTTAGTAGGTGTGATTGCATTTGAAGCCCAAGCCATCAAGCCATCAGCTCCTGGGGTTATCATTTCAAGCTTCTTATTTTTAATTACTTGGGTCTTTACCCAAGATGTGCTTTCACTCAAGTTAAAGGGATTTTGTTTTTATAAACAGTCATTTATACTCACATAAAGAAGAGTGTTTTGTGTGTGTGTGTGTGTGTGTGTGTGTGTGTGTGTGTGTGTGTGTTTTCATGGAAATAAAAACACCTGACTAGATCTAAATCCTTCATGTAAATAATTTGTAAATTATTACAAAGGGACTTGTAATGATTCCTAGTTGCAACCTCTCTTTGCAGTCCAAGTCACTGCTGGGCAAAATACACATGTTTTATAGCAAGACTGTGTGGAGCACCAATCTGAACCATGGTATGGTGAGAATCTGAACATGGTGTGGTGAGAACCACCATGATGTGGTAAGAATCACCATGATGTAATGAGAATAGGGACATGGTATGGTGAGAACCGGAACATGGTGTGGTTAGAATCTGACCATGATGTGGTGAGAATCACCACATTGTCTGGAGATGGACTCCTGGGGGCCAGAACAAAGTAGAGCAGGCAGGCCATAGAGCCATTTACAGATGTCGAAGCTAGCTGAGGCCCCTGAAAGCTACCTAGGATCATTAGAGCAATGAAAGCACTTGTCTGGGATCTGAGTCTCCTTTCCCAGCTCACTCAGTAAAATCTTAGACTTAACAGCTAACGGCCATAAAGCTGCACTGCCTTCCAGGAAGTATTACCACATTCAAAATCCATTTGCATACTCCCAGAAGAAGGGCCTTGGCAAAGGGGAGAAGCGGTCCCCTCTCTTGCCAGAAAAGGGCCTTTTTGGAACTTACTAAAGACCTTAAAGCCCATAGCAAACAGCCCAAATATATATACTCTGGTGGGTTAGGCAGTGTGGGGCTATCACCCTGGAGAAGAGCTGGGATGGTTTGACTTTAAACTCACTGAAATGGCATGTTGCCATCTCTATGTCCTGTAGGCACCATGGTTGGCAGAAGGTGGGGACCAGGAGGTGCTCTAAAGAATGAGGCATGATTATCTCACCTGCAGCTCCTCCAAAGCTATTGCTTTATATTCCATTTGCCCATCAGATATCTCTGAAAAAAATACACATCTCCTGTCCTTACAACCTCTTTAATGCCCCTCCATGTGCCCCACCCTCCTTGCTTTCAAGATATTGGCTAGGGTTTCAGAGTTCTGAAGCAGACATCCTGGGCTGGAGCCCTGGCTTTGCTGCTGGGCTGGGTGTCAGTGGGTCTCTTACCTAACTTCTCTGTGCCTTAACTGTAAATAATTGCAGTATCTACCTAATTAGGTTGATAACATCAATAGTTATTGAATGTATGTAAATAGCTGAAACACATACTAAGCATTCAATAATGTTAGCTATAATCAGGGTGACTTTGATGATTATTCAACCATTTTTTTACTTAAGAAAAATGACAATTTCATGATTCCACCTGTTATTAAAGTTCTCAGGCTTACTGAAGCCTAGTCTCTTCTCTTGATTTAATTTGACTCAAGCATCACCTGCTCCCAGAAGCCTTCATGATGTGATGCCCAGTCTGAGTTCATCCCCTCATGCATTCATGTGCTCACTTACTCAATAGCATAGTATTGAGCATGAGCACCAAGTGTCAAGCACTGGGAATTCACAGTGAGCTAGGTTGCTATGGTCCTGCCCTCAAAGAGATGAAATTCAGACAGAAGACAGTCAAACATGTACTGGCGATCCATGGCCTAAAAGCCTCTCTGGGCAAGTGGAAGGCACTATGAAAAGACATACTTGAAAATAGGAGTTGAGGGCAGGAAAATCTTGGAACAAGAGACCTTTACTAAAAACCTTCAGAATGAGTAGAGATTGATCAGATGAAGAGAAGAAAGCTTGTTCTAGAAACATCTAGTCCACTGGTTCTCAACCTTCCTAATGCCGCAACCCTTTAATACAGTTCCTCATGTTGTGGTGACCCCCAACCATAAAATTATTTTCGTTGCTACTTCATAACTGTAATTTTGCTACTGTTATGAATTATAATGTAAATATCTGATATGCAGGATGTATTTTCATTGTTACAAATTGAACATAATTAAAGCATGGTGATTAATCACAAAAAAATATGTAATTATATATGTGTTTTCCGATGGTCTTAGGCAACCCCTGTGAAAGGGTCGTTCGACCCCCAAAGGGGTTGCGACCCACAGTTTGAGAACCACTGATCTAGACATTTCTGTGACGGTGCAGAAGTGAGAGAGTGCCTGGGGAAGAGGAGGATGTTGGGTGAGGCTACAGAGAGAGAGGTTATAGGTGAGGGGGCAGTTAAAGAGGCCACAGGTAGCAGAGATTCCATCATAAAAGGCCTGTAGGTCACCCAGAGAAGTTTGGGCAAAATTTAAGGAGGCACTCACTCTTGGGGTCATAGGAGCACAAGACTGCAAATGCTTCCTTAATATCTGCCCCCTGGGCACCTTGCTCATCTCACTCTAGTCCTATCCTTATTGGGCTTTATCCTGAGGCCAACAGGAAGCCCTTGAAGAAATGTCAAAAACAGAAAGCTACCTCCCTAGCAGGATTTTAGAAGCTCATTGTGGCTTAGCTTGGCTGACAGCTGGAGGGAAGCAAGGGGAGAGTAGAAAGCTGGGGTAGTTATTCAGGCAGTGGGGGCCCCTCACATGGGTCCCCAGAACACGCTGGCTCTCTCTCTAGCATATCACTATGATACCGATGTCTACTCATTCCTTTGTTTATTTTCCACTGGAGGCTGCATCTCTTGAAAATTAGAGACCTAGAAGATTATCCTCCCACCCTACCCTCCAGATCAGTCCTGTGCCTAGTACAGAACAGATAGTCAGCAAGTGGTGTGAGGTTATTGCTTTGTGGACAGACCAGCTTCTGCATCTATTTAAACCTTATTTCAGCATTTCTCTAGTGCATATTGTAAGATTCATTATTTTACCTTTTATAAAAATTATCCTTTGGCAGTTTACCATTCTTCTCTGGACAGCGAGCGTAAAAGGAAGGCTAAGTGAAGGTTGTGCCTAAGTCATTGCAGACAGTCATGAAGTGGAACGGGCAGGATGGAGAGAAAAACCTGACCTTGGTGCTCTCTGGAAAACTCTCCTTAGACTGTGCATGCAGGACCCTGAGGACAAATTAAAATTCCCCTCCTGGGGACAGTGCTCCTTGTCTGCCCAAGAGTTTGCACATTCCAGGAACTTTCTTCCATGCCCGCCAAGGGGTGCACTTCAGCTCCGCCTTCCACTCTTAGCCTGGTTTAGATGGATGCTCGTCCTATGGGCCCCCATGAGCCCCTTGGGCTTCACAGACCATAGCACTTTTCTCATTGCATTGCAATTACTGCTTAATTGTCTGTAGCCTGCATTAGACTGCACTTTGTGAGGGCAGGGTCCAAAACTGGCTTTCGTTTGTTTACTTGTGCATTCCCAACTCCAAGCAGAGGGTGTTGGCTCTCAAGGAGGCCCCCCAAAACGTGCTGCATGAATAAATGGAACTGGGAGCATAAAAGGATCGCTTATATACACATAGGAGAGGGAAGCTAAGGGCCTAAGGAACACAGAAGGAAGGCAAGCAGACTCATACCAGCTGCATTTTCTTAGAAAACCCCTTTGGGGGACAAATCTCTAAGCCACCTCCCTCCCCCAGGCCCCGATTCATTCTCCCCCAGTGATTTCCTTCCATCTACCTACACAGATCTAATTATATTATCCGAGGGCACCCTGTAGTAATTGTCATCACTCTTCATATGAAATTGAATTCTAAAATTGGACAGGTCCCCCTAAAATCTCACAATGTTTTATCACCCTTCTAGAAAAACAGAAGTTCCCTATTTTAAAAGAATAGAGAAAGAATATGTTTTGAACTCCACCTACCTACAATGTGGGGGGGGGGGGGGGGGGAGACAACCCATTTAGAAAAGGTGCTTCCGGAAAGAGGCAGATCCCAAATCCTCTCTAATGTGTTGCCCCATCCCTACCTTCAATTACCAATTAGAAGCTCCCAGAGAAGTCCAGGATCCTGTAATGCCTCATTCCCCTAAGGCAGCCCGCCTTCCAGCCCTCTCTTCAAAGTGTGCTCACTCAGAGGCTGTGGTTTCCATTTGTGGAAGCGGTCCCTTTATAGAGCACACAGGTAAATTAGCTAGATGGTGTTTACTGCAGAGCTGGGTCTCAGCTGGCATTAAGGGTGGTGCTTACCTACCCCCCCCCCACCTCACTGCCCACACTGCCCTGAGCATCTCCACCACGGTCAGACCCATTCCTCCCCGTGGACAAAGGGAGCTGAGACCAAGAGCTGCAGGCTCCATCCTACCTATGCTTCCAACCAGCCAGAGGGACAGCAGCCAAGACTGAAAGCTTTGTCTCCAATAGCTATTGTTTCTCGTCCCAGATATAAATGTACAAAGCCATCTGGCAAAAGACATTCCAGAGAAAGAGGTAAAGGCCAGGCTGGGGTGTGACCCTTCCTGAGGGAGAGCTCAGGGTAGTCACCTGTGTGGGTGGTCCAGGGCTGCTGGGTGGGTGACAAGGACAGAGCTGGGTGCATGCCTATGGCTCATCTTGCAGGACCACTGCATCCCGCTCTCACTCTGATGTCCATCTTTCAGGAAACAAGTCAGATCTGTTTGAAGCGACACACTCAGGTATGAAAAGAATTCTAGAAAAGAACAAGAGCCAAAATATACCCACCACTTAGCCCTGCGCCAAGCACTGTGCTAAATGCTTTACAGGAATCTCTTATCTGCTCCTCACCAGGCTTATGCAGTGGTAACTGTTTCCATTCTCATTTGAGAAATGAAGAAGATGAATCTAGAAGGTGTCCTGAAAACTCCCTGAGGTCTTATAGCAACATGGTGGCAGCAGTAGAGTCCAAACAAATCAGACATCAGGGCCCGAACTCGGAACAATTAGGATGGATTTGTTTGAAAATTAGGTGCTAGGGTTTTTGTTCCTGCCATCTCATCTATCTCTTGACAATACTCTGAAGTACTATTTGATTCCCTCACAAAAAAAAAAAAAAAAAAAAATGAGTGTAAGGAACTTGTCCCAGGCCAATTTCCTTACAGCTTGGAAATGATGGGTGGCTTTGATGATGTGTTTGTGTGGGCAGCTGCCAATGGAACAGAAGTGTGCATGGGGGGAGGGGGGTTCCCAACTCCAGGACTGATGGAAGAGGCTCTGGGTGGCAGTGTTAGCTCCTGGCCACCAGGGCACTGATCTTAGGCCACAGTTTTTAAGAGAAAATGCCTCCAGGCTGAAACCTGAAATAGGAACCCTTTGTTATCTGAGTTCACTGAGTCTTAGGATGGTCATCAGAGAATAAATAGGTTTTGCATTTCATTCTTACAGGAAAGACTTTATAGGGCTGCTGTCTTAGGGAGGTTATTTGAAGCAGCTATGACGCACTCTATAGGCCTCCCTGTTGATGTGATATACAGGAGTTGCATTGGGCAAATGTCATTTCGTTTTGATTTGATTTAGAAATCACTGACCCCATTTTGTTGGTCCCTTCCATTGTTTACAAGTCTCCTATCCCCTTTTCAGTTTAAAAGTCCCCAAGCTTACATCAAGTCATTGACTCAAATGACTGAATTCATCAATTTCTTGGGAACCAGGAAACTATTACTGTTCTTAGTAACTTAGGGGGATGCTGACTTCCGATGAAAGCTGCAATATTAGATACACTTTGTAAAAGTATTTGGGAGAGGAGAGCAAGTGTAAATCATTTTTAAAAAACAGTTCAGAGTTCAAATGATAAAGGAGGGTTTGAACTCGGGACAAAGTTTGCTCTTATTTTAAAATTAAATCAAATCAAAGCAGCACCCATGTCGTTAGGTGTGTGAACCCACCAAATGGTTAATAACTGAGGAGAAAGAAAATGAATATATATCAGTTTCACATATAACCAACAATTTTCAACCACACAATCACGAGAAATAGAACAAAAGGAGTAAGAATTGGGTTGAAGTAAGAAAATCTGAGTTACAACTCTATGCTTATTTCTTATTGTTGCCTAACCTCCCTGCATCTTGATTTCCTGTAAAGTGGAAATAATCATACCTTTTTTATGTTTGTTCATGTACTAAATGAGATAAAGGGAGCAATTAATTTAGCACAGTTTTGGCACATTGTTGATGTAGATTGATTGATATTGATTATAAATATGCATATGATACTCTATTGTTTCATTTATGCAATACAGGCAGTGGTTGGTCTCTAATGAAGTATGTTCCTGACAAAGAAGGGTGATTCTCACTTGTCTTGCAGGTGATGTACAGACACGGCCTGCCAAGCAGAGCAGAGGGAGGCAATAGGAATTCAGTGGAAGCTGGGCAGCCTCTACTCAGCCCCAGGCAATTGATGCTGTGTGAGAGGGAAGCCAGGTATTGGTGAGCTTTCTTTCTTGTTTTGTTTTGTTTTATTTGTTGTTTACTTTATTTTCTTTATTGTTTTTCTCTTTGTTTAGGAACTATAAAACTGGATTATTAGTTAGCTTGGGCTACCCTAACTAAATACCATAAACTGGGTGGGTAAACATAAGTTCATTTTCTCTAGTTCTGAAAGCTGGAAGTCCAAGATCAGGGTGCCCACTTAATCTCATTCTGGTGATAGCCTCCTTCCTGGCTTGCAGATACTGCCTCTCCCTGTGTCCTGGCCAGTGGATAGGGTGGAGGTGAGGGGGACTCTCTCGAATTTCTTCTGTAAGAACACTAATCCTATCATGAGGGCCTCGCCCTCATGACCTCATCTCACCCTAATTATCTCCCAAAGGCCCATCCCTCAATACCATCCCACTGGGGTTAGGGCTTCAACATATGAATTTCGGGGGAGGACAGGGACAAACAGTTTTTACACCACTGCATTCAAATATTTTAAATGCTGGGTAGGCCAACAAAACTCACTCCGTATCACCAAGCTTCATCATATTTTATCACTTTAAAATCACAACACATACTTTATAAATTCTGTCAAATGCTTATTCAGGGGTCCACCCTCTGCTGGGGGCCGGGGTTTGGGGGGGATAATGTACAGAGTCATGAGCAGCTTGCTGGATTGGAGTGGAGGGGAAATCCAGGGCATGGAGAGGGGTGAGATGAGGCTGTTGGGTACAGGGTAAGGTTGCAGTCTGTGACCAATTTGACTCAAACCAATGCAAGAGGCAATTGGGAACCACTGCCTAGCTCTCAGGAGGGAAAATGCTATGATAGCAATTACAGCAACGAACGATGATTCCTCTGACTGTATGTAGAACCGAGGAGAGCAGGAAAAGCCTGCGGAGAGAAAAGGCAAGTGGAGCCCAGTGCCACGCAGTATCCTTAGGACTGTGCCAGGGGGAGACATTATTCCGTGGCTTTGCTTATGCTGATTTCTGGGGTGGGAATTGTCCTCCTCCTGCTCACACTCTCTCTCTTCCCTGCTTGACAACCTGCGTCAACCGCAGTGTCATTATGAAGAGTCACAATCTCTGTGAAGCTTTCAAGGTGGTTATTATTGATATCATCCCACTTCTCCGCCCCTGACTCTGTGATCGGTTTTATGGAGTAACCCTCATTGTAACCCTACACAGGAGGAGGGGTTTATCACCCACCTTTGCCAGGATTAAGAAAATGAGTCTTAGTGAGGAAAAGAAGTTCTCCCAACATTCCCCAGCTACACACTGACCTGGCCACAACTTGGACCCAATCTGTCTGATTCAGTTCCTCAGCAGCCATGCTACTTGCCTTGGCTCCTCTATTTTTAGCCCAAATTAGTCCCTCCCCTCTGTGGCTTAAAGAGCACTTGCTCCTGCCTCTGTTGGAGCACTTACTGCAGACAATAATGACCTGATTCCACATCTCTCTCCCCGCTTGAGGCTGAGAACTCCTTGAGGACAAAGACCAGGGCATCTTCACCTTTGTGTCTTCCATAGCTCAGTGCCCACAATAGGCAGATGAATGTATGAATGACTGCCCACCGGGTTGGTCTGAGTTCAGTGTGGGGGCAACTGGACACTGGCCATCTGGGAAGCTGCCCTGCCTTTAAAGAAGACGACTGTGACTGAGGAACTGCTTTAGGGATGATTTTGTTCCCACATATCTGAAAACTCCTTTTGCAGATTTCATTAGGACTCAGATAAGTCTTGAATCTGAATTCTGGATCCTCAAGGCCAATGGAACACCTTCAAGAATCTTGCACAAATTTTGGGACTGATAGCTGTTTGGTGTTGAGAGGAAGTGTTCCCAGCTCCTTCCTTTACCTGTTATGTCTCTAAAGATAAGCTATTTAACCTCTCATTGTCCCCACTTTCTCCCGTACATATTAGTGCTAATAACAGGATCTGTCTCATGGCATTGCTTGGGAGATTAAATGAGTTCATAAATGAAAAGCAAACTTAACAAAATTCTATATATGTGTTAGCTATTATTAGTAGCATTCTATTTCAAATCTCCCTGGTAGAAAGAGCCATGGATTGGGAGTTAAGAAAACTGCTTTTTGGCCTAGATCACTCCCAAACTGGTGGTACATTGATAAGTCTCTCCTACATGTGGCTGTGGCCCTGTTTTAAATTATCACCCCTAAAATATAAGCCTAAACATGTGTCATTTCATCATCCCATCTGTAGAATGGGTTGTATATTCCCGTCTTGTGTACTTCACAAGGTTAAAGCAATATGTGATCATGCCTTAAAATATGTTAACAGGTATGGTCTCATCACTAGTAGTATATTCCCAAAGTGGAATATTTGAAGAGCCATATGGCCTTAATTAATCATTAATAACCAAAGCAACCTTCTAACCAGGAATAAATCTGGGTGTGAAAAGCAGTCTCTATACAAGGAAGAGTGAGTGTGTCAGAAACAGACTGTGCCTTCTGCAAGGATGTGAAGCATGCTGTCACTCATCCTTTCCTCCCTTCATATATGGTCCCCTTTCTTCTTCCTTTCTTACTATTCCAGCCTCACCTAGAATAAATTTCCCAGGGGAATAGGAGCTATTGGTGAATCACAAAAGATTATTGGCTTCTCACAGCTAATGAGCTATTTCATTTGCTACACTGCAGACAACCCATCAGATCTTTCTTTCATCCGCATTTTCATGGCCAAGTGAGCTGTGGAGAAACACACACCCACCCCCACTGGTGTTCTCTTCCAATGCTGTATTTGTAGAAACCACGATGGCCAAAAACCAAGACAAAGATCAGTTTCCTCTTTCCCCACAGCCTTGGTTCACCTATGTCCTTCCAAGTAATCATTTATCGGTCAGCCCACATGTGAGAAATTGAAAAAGACTTTAAAATATGGTGAATATCTAATGACTGCTTAGGAAGCAGAACAATGGGGAACTTTCCTCCTGATTTTAACTATTCACCTACACAAGGGGAAGGTATGCTTTTTCTAAAGCATTTTACCTTCTCCCAATTCCATAGGGCAAGGGAGTTTCTATGCTTATAAAAAAAAAAAGTGTTAGAAGCCTTTAAACAGTAAATATAGTTTGTATAATCATTAAAGAAATTAATGAAGGAAAAGATTAAGAAGGAGAAGGAAAGAGAAGAAAAGCGAAGAGAGGGTTGGAGGGAGGGGGAGAAAAGAAAACAAACAAAAAAACCCTCAACAATTCTAAAGTTAGCAGATATCTCTTTCTCATCGAAAGATGTGCCCCTCTGGAAAACTCTGGGATCTTTAATTACAGCAAAATGCCAGCAGAAACTTCTCTTTGTCTTTGGATCTCAAATGCGACTCTGGATAGCGCTCCCCAAGAGAGCGATAGGTATAATTTTATTAGTTTCAGCAAGACACAGACATGGCTGTTCAGCAAAGATTTTTATAAGAGGCAGAGAGAAGGCGGCTAGCAAGAAAGCCCTGGGACAAATAGAACTGCAGGCGGGTTTTACTAATGAGCAGTGGAACCTGGAAGCCTGAAAGTTTAGTGCAGTCACCTCTTTTCAGGTTGTATATTTTTAAAAAGAGAGGAAAACATGAGATGATTATGAACTCTTTGCTTTTCAGCACCCCCTAAAACTGCTTAATTGCCGCTGATAGAACTTTCAAAGGAGAGACTTAAGAAACAGTTTTGATGTAGCAACTTTTCTGTCAAAAGCAAAGGTCCATGGAAGCCCATGGAAATAAAAATTATTTAGGGGGTCTTACCAGTGAGATTAACAATGAAAGGAAAACCTGCATAAATTCTGCTAGTTTAGGGCCGGTGGACTGTCTCCCCCATTTGCTAGCAAACATTGTGATGTATCAAAACAGCATATTTTTCAAATCTGTATCCCACACATTGAATACCACAGCAAATTTGGGCTCCCCTTGAGTAGAATAGGGCTGTCACTAGGAGGTAGCCTGCCTCAGACTACATTGACAAATCTCTTTTTGAGAGCTTGTTTGGAGGTTCTAGCAGGGGAGCGCAGCTACTCGTATACCCTTGACCGAAGACCGGTCCTCTCCTGGGGGGGGGGGGGTCGTCCTCTTCGACCGAGCGCGCAGCTTCGGGAGGGACGCACATGGATCGGTAAGGGAGGAGGGGGACACCCGCCTAGCCAGCCAGATCAGCCGAATCAACCCTGGCGATCAATGGGGTGACAGATGTCGCAGCCAGATCGCCCTCACATCCGACAAATCTCTTTTTGAATCTCATGGCCCTGTTTTAAGACTATAAGCTTAAGAAATAAGTGTCACTTCCAGATCAGGGTCTTAAGAAATGGGTACATTTCTCTTTCTCTCTTATTTTTTCCTACTTTTTCAGGCTGAACCAAGATCACTCCGACACTAGAGGATGTAGGAGCCACAAATGGAAGGAGCTTGGGTCCCTGAATCACCACGTAGAGGACAGTCACTCACTCACTGTCTGGAAACAGCAACACTGAACCGCATATTACATGGTAGATATCAACATTTTGAGGTTGTTACAGCAGCTATCCTTAACTAATTCACTGTTGTTGTATGTAGGCTTAAATTGTGGATATTTTTGCTTAGCATGAAGGTTTAATTCAGCTTAAATAATAAAAAATGTAAAACAAACCTGTTCAACAAACAGATATTACATGCCTTTGCTAAAAGCTGTCGAAGAATAAGGGGAGGAATTGCTGGGAGGGTCTCAAGCTCTCTTTGAGATAGACAGGAGTTGAATATCGGGCAGGCACAGGCAGAAATGGCTATGGAGTGAGATCTGTAACTCCCCACTGTACTTTTGAAGGTTGTTGCATCATCAGGACTATCAGTGAGTGGGTCTCTCTTCCTCAGAAGGGATTTACAAAGATTCTTTGAGGAAAGGACTTTAATCAAGATCAGTACCTCCAGGTACAGTGGCTATAAGCCTAGCACCTAATCCATGGCAGTTCTCCTGCTTTGGGAAATGATTTTAAACCTCTGCTGGCCCATAAAAAAATTTAAAAAAAGACTACATGGGAATTACTGATAAACTGGTATTGATTTTCCCAGATCACCCTTGTCAAAAAGATTTATTGATGTGTCAATGTGTGTTGTCGAGAGGATCATAGCACGACAGCTTTGAAGGATTTATAAGAAATCTATGGGCTTTAATACACTCGCAGGTAAATAACTAACAAGTACTGAACGTATTGATTCTTGTCATGTGGTCAATGCAATCTTTAGCCCACTAATTGTCAGTATTGACAAACAGTTCATGAACTAAATGAGCAGCTGGACATCTGCTCAGAGTGGAATGTTTCCAAATGGTATTTGCCTGTCTGTTCTCAGCCTAATGCTCATGGAGCAGCCTTGCAGGTAAATGGGCTCTAGGGAGAGAAAACCACGTGGTAATTAACTCTCCCTCACTGTCAAATGTCGCTTTATGAAGGGAGAGGAAAGGAGAGGAGAGGAGGAGGGAGTCTGTTCACAGTGCATAAAGCTGGAACCCAGGTCCATGACCCAAGTACAGTGATATCCTTCAAGGCATTTCTCAAATGCCTCTTCCTAGAAAAACATTCCAAAATCACCCCCCACATAGGGTTTCTACCACTTCAAACCCTATACCATTCCCAGGCAATTAATCATATAATACCTTTGTGGAACTTTATGTATTTACCTATGTATACTGTGTACATATTGTGTTATGACTAAATCTTAGCTTTTCAGTTGTATATGAGCTTTTTAAATTTGGGAGGAAGATGCAGGTTCTCATTATGAATTTTATTGAGAAGGTAATAAAGTTATTCATAGTCTTCCTGAGAAGGCTTACAATCAAATTTGAAAAAGGGTTTTTGTGGGTCACTGAAGATCTAGGGAGTCCATGAACTCCATAACAGATGCAATCACACCCAGGTTCAATTTCAGTCCACTACCTCCCAGATGTCTGACCTCAAATAAGTTTCTCAATCTGTCAGTCTACCCATTCTTAACACAAGAATAATAAGTTATAGAAGAGGTGTGTTCTAAAGATTAAGTGAACTGATTCATGCACATAGTACCTATTCTAAAAACTCTTCAATATCATTCAAGATTTCTGAGTTTATTTCTTCTTTTGTGTTGCAAACACTTGTTGAGCACTAGTGAGAAGTCATGTATGGCGCCATTATTATGTCCCACAGTCAATCCATCCAAATCAAGAGCCCTTGCTTCCCATAGTTGCTCAATTAATGCTTTTTAATAGACTGATTAGAATACATACCACTGAACAGAACAGTCTTTAAATCACTCTACTATATTATTTTAATCAAGCATTCAAATATTGCTACTGACTAAACTTTTAAATACTATATTACAAGCCTCCATTTTACACTCATTAAACTGGAAATTAATCTTTGCAAAAAAAGGGTATGTATCATACCATATTTTCTATAATGATCATCCAATCTATTTGTACTGTGGAATTGTATCATATTTTAAATACAGTTTACCCATCTCAAAATATTGCTCCATCTTAAATATATAAATTTAATTTAACAGAATAAGTATCTATCTATATAAAAGCCTAAGCTACCATTGCAACTGAACAGACAGCCATAAAGACTGCATGGGATGACCAGGCTGGCAGGGGGGTTAGTGAGGGGCAACCAAATGACTGAGCAGCAGGCTGTGGGGGGCCACCAGGCTGGCAGAGAGGGGCCGTGAGGGGCGACCAAACGACCGAACAGCAGGCTGCGTAGGGTGATCAGGCTAGCAGAAGTGGTAGTTGGGGGTGATCAGGCCAGCAGGCAGAGGCAGTTAGGGGTGATCAGGCTGGCAGGGGGGGGCAGTTAGGAGCGATTAGACAGGCAAGCAGGTGAGTGGTTAGGAGCCAGCAGTCCAGGATTGTGAGAAGGATGTCCGACTGCTGGTTTAGGCCCGATCCCTAAAATGGGGCCTAAACCAGTAGTCGGACATCCTCCAAGGGATGCCGGATTGGAGAGGGTACAGGCTGGGCTGAGAGGACCCTTCCCTCCCACCCCCATGCATGAATTTCAAGCTCCAGGCCTCTAGTTTCATTTATATTATAATATAAACACATCAACTTGGACTTAGATCTACTACAAAACATTTTGCTCTCCATTGGGGAAGAGTGTCATGGAAATGCAATTAGTAAATATAGGGGGAAAGAGGGAAACCAGTATATGCACAGGTATAGTTGTTCTTTGAAGGTGCTTTTGTAAACTTGGCAGTCTGACACAAAGAATATTATATTATTCTAGTCAACAAGCTTATTAAAGCTCATTCATAGGCTTACTAATTCTTTTCATCAATTTTTTTCTGGGCTCCCAATCCTGCCTTTGTCTTTATTTTACTAATGGGGAAGTTTGGGATTAGCACAAACACTCTTAAACTTTACCACCTGGATGAAGTCTCCTGTCCCATCTTTTCTAATTTCTCACCGTACTTTCTGATAATTGAGGTGTAGCACGTTGCATTAGCCAAGCCAGAGAGCCCCTGGGTCTGGAGATAATGACCGACCCTTCATTGTCAGAGAAGTCGCTTCTTAAGGAAGTGATATCCTGTCTGATCTCACAAATGTCTCCAGTGTCCAATTATCACCAGCCATTTGGGTGAGTGACAAGAAATCAAGGGGAAATTCTTTGCAGATCACTTTCTCTCCCTCGCTCCTTTCCCTTTTCTCTTCACACAGGAAGGGCTCCTTATTATGGGCTCAGAAGCATGGGCATTAACTCTGTGGTTGCAGTTTCACTTTTAACATAGGACAGCTTGTTTTGTTCCCCCAAATCCAAATTTGATCATCTGCCCACCGAGAGAATTATAGCTATTTTTTGATCCAAGGTTTAATCTCTTGAATCTCTAGGGCTCTGAAAAATGATAAATACTTAAGACTAGAATAAATAAACATATGTTTATAAAATTGGGAGAAAAAAACTTAAAGAGTAACTATTCTGAAATCTTTGGCTTTGAAAATAAGTTGATGGTGTATGAGGATTAGAAAGATGAATTAAAGAGAAGGAGAGCATAAAATACTATGATATTTCATATTTCATTATTATGAAAATGCATGACAATAATTGCATTCACCAGACGCTTTCTTCCAGGGAACACTAAATATTATGCCAACATTTCCTCATTAATCTTCTTCATACTCTTGCAAGATGGTTAAGAAACAAAATTAACATTCAAACTTTACCAATGGGATGCAGACTATAAAATGAGATGTTGGTGACAGATACTTCTGATTCTTTGGTATGCCTCAGTTTATTCATTTGTATAGTAAGAATATTCATGGTACTTAACACACAGGGTACTGTGAGGAGTAAATGAGTAGGGATTCAGAAAGAGGCTTCAATGAGATCCCAACACAAACTGAACAAAGGAAATGTGTGAGGATATCATTATGACTATCAGAATGCACGAAGCAAGACAAAGAAAGTCATCTTCACATGTCCTCTGGAACCCCAGCTCCCCAGAGAAAAATAAACCTCTCCATTGCATTCAGCAAACACCTACCCATCTCCCATGGTGTTCACTGGTCCCCAACTCTCCCCAGCCTGATTCTCATCCTCTGAACAGCCCCTGTAATCCTCCAATAAATTATGTTCTTCAGTTAACAAGAGTCACATTCTCTTTCTTGCGACTTAAGAGCCCAAACTGGTGCCACACTCCTACCCCTTTGTTTCTTGTCCATTCTATCAGCAGACACATTGAGAAGTTATCGAGTGCCAGCTGCCATGCTACCAAGTGAGGTTTAAAACGTAATCAGGATGAAAAAAAAAGTAAGCACTTAAGAGAGTTAAATGGGGAGTGGGGAGGATATCCTATCTAATAAAAGAGAAACATGGTAATTAGCGTACGATCACTACCCTTCCCATTGGCTAATCAGCAAGATATGCAAATTAACTGCCAGCCAAGATGGCAGCCGGCAGCCAGGCAGCTTGAAACTAACATGAGGCTTGCTTGCTTCAGTGAAGGAGGACTCCAATGTTCCCCGCCTGCCTTGCCAGCCTCTGAGCTTGCAGTTTAAGAAACATTGTAACAAATATAGAAGCTAAACAAAACCCCAGAAACCTGCTTTCAGCGAGCCCGGGATCTCAGAGCTGGAGTTATACATTGTTTCGATTATAGAACCGAAACAAACCAGATACCTTCTTTCAGCAGCAGAGGCCTCAGAGCTGGAGCCAGAGCTAAAGCTGGCCCAGAATAAAAAAAAAGAAAAAAAGGAGCAGTTGGGAGCTTCAGTTGGCCTGAAAACACCCTCAGCCCCTCACCCAGACTGGCCAGGCACCCCAGTGGGGACCCCCACCCTGAAGGGTGTGTGACCAGCTGCAAACAGCCATCATCCTCTCACCCAGGCTGGCCAGGCACCTCAGTGGGGACCCCCACCCTGATCCAGGACACCCATCAGGGCAAACCAGCCAGCCCCACCCATGCACCAGGCCTCTATCCTATATAGTAAAAGGGCAATATGCCTCCCAGCACCGGGATCAGTGGAGCCATGAGGCCTCACAGCACCGGGATCAGCGTGACAGGGGCCAGCACCCAAACCCCCTGATCGCCCTGCGGCTCTGCATGTGACAGAGGGTGGGGCCACAACCTCCCTATCCACCCTGCTCTGTTCGTGACAGGGGAAGGCGCCCCAAACCCCTGATCAGCCCTGCTCTGTGCCTGATAGGGGGGAGCTCCCCAACCCCCTGATCACCCTGCAGCTCTGTATGTGACAGGGTGCGTCGCCCCAACCCCCCCGCCCCCCACGGGCCCTGCTCTGTGTGTGATGAGGTAGAGCCATAACCTCCCCATCAGCCTTGCCCTGAGTGTGACAGTGGCGGTGCCCCAACCCCCTGATCAGCCCTGCTCTGTGGGTGATAGAGGGCAGCGCCCCAACCCCCTGATTGACCCTGCCCTGAGTGTGACAGGGGGTGGTGCCCCAACTCCCCTATCGGCCCTACTCTGTGAGTCACAGGGGGGAGCTCCTCAACCCCCTGATCGGCCCTGCTCTGTGCGTGACAGGGTACGGAGCCCCAACCCCCCTGATGGGCCCTGCTCTGTGAGTGACAGGGGGCAGCTCCCCAACCCCCTGATTGGCCCTGCTCTGTGCGTGACAGGGGATGACGCCGCAACCTCCCCATCGACCCTGCCTTGAGTGTGACAGGGGGCGGCGCCCCAACCCCCCAATCGGCCCTACCCTGAGCGTGACTGAGGGTGGCATTGCAACCTCCCGATCTGCCCTGCTCTGTGCATGACAGGGGAAGGCGCCCCAACTACCCAATTGACCCTGCTCTGAGCCCGAGCAGGGGCTGCACCTAGGGATTGGGCCTGTCCTCTGCCACCCAGGAGCAGGCCTAAGCCAGCAGGTCGTTATCTCCTGAGGGGTCCCAGACTGCGAGAGGGCACAGGCCGGGCTGAAGGACCCCCCCTCCCCCCCGAGTGCACAAATTTTTGTGCACCGGGCCTCTAGTATATATATATATATACATACACATACATACAGTGGGGCCTTGATTTACAAGTTTAATTCGTTCCAAGACCGAGCTCGTTGACTCAAATTACTCTATCAACTCAATGCAAAAAATCTGCTGAGAGACAGCTGGTATCTCAAAAAACTCGTTAGTTGGGACACTCGTAAGTCAAGGCCCCACTGTATTCTGAGTGGCCAGATTATTATGACCACCTGACATTTGTAGGCAAATTAGCTATAATTTCGCGCTGAAGTTGCTAGAGGGCCACACCATTATAAACATCTGAATAGCACAACATACCTAAGTATCGTTGCTGATCAAGTTCATCCTATCATGTTGATGGCGTATCCCAATGGAGATGGCTTCTTCCAACAAGACAATGCGCCATGCCATGGTGCTCATATTGTGCAGGAGTGGTTTTAAGAACATTAGGTGGCCCCCACAATCACCAGATCTCAATCCAATTAAGAATTTGTGGGACGAAGTTAAAAGAGCCATCAGGCAGCTGGTTCTACAACCATCAAATCTCACAGAACTGGACAGTGCTATCCATCAGGCATGGTGTCAGATTCCTCGTATCACCTTTCAACATCTCATGGAGTCAATGCCAAGAAGAATCGCCACAGTATTGAAGGCAAAAGGTGGCCCAACAAAGTACTGATGGGGTGGTCATAATAATCTGGCCAGTCATAATAATCTGGAGTGTGTGTGTGTGTGTGTGTGTGTGTGTGTGTGTGTGTGTATCAAATGATGGGCATGAGAAAATGGCAGGTCAAAGCCAACTAGAGAGAGGACAAAAGCTTCCTGTAGAAGGTGGGCCTTCATCTGGGTCTTGGTGAGATTTGCAACCCATTCAAGCATGCAGAATCTAATAATGGGGAGAAAAAATTTGCTCTATTCAAAAGCAAATTTATTTTCCTTCTAAGAAGCAGTGACTGATTTATGAAAAAGAAGAGCATTTGGGGAAATACAATTCTATATATTCTGATCATGCAAATGTACTACTTAGCATTTGTTCACATCAAGCCTAAACATTATCACAGAGTAGAAGAACATGAACTTTAATGAACATTTTTAATTGCAAGTCCAAAGCAAGGTATTGTAGTTTTCATTGCATTCATCAGATTTATCGCTGGGATGACAGTGTAAAGCCTGCTGCATTTAGAACCTGGTTTTCTCACTGAAAGCTATAATGATGCTATATTGCTCAGTACCCTGACTAGACCAAACACTTCAGTTTCCATAAGGCCCTCTAAACTACCCTTGACACTAGTGACATCACAAGGGTGTGTGTGTGTTGAGGAAGCATAGAAGAGCCTCCTTTCATTGTTTATTCTGGATTCAAAAGGGTTTACACTATCCAAAATATTCTACTGGGGTCTTAAGTACCCCTGAATTTTTGTTGGCATTCAATAAAATAAATGTAAAGCATTTCTATCTGAGGTTATATGGAATTATTTAAATCCATACCCCTTCCAAAAAAAAAATCCTCTCTTTTTCCCAAAGCCTGTTTTGTAAAATCTCTTACCTCAAGGCCTTGTGCAGGCTATAGCTTCTGTCTAAACTGCTCTCCCCTGTCTTCTCTTCCTACCTATGTAACCCATTCCTCAAGCCTCAAGTCAAGCATCATTTTTTTTAGAGCAGAACCTCTTAAGGCAGCTCCTCAATACTAGATCCCCTGTTGCCCCTCTCACAGTTCACTTTGCTTTTTCCTTGTAAGGTAGTGGTTCTCAACCTTGGCTGCACATTAGAATCACCTGGGAATCTTTTTAAACTCCTGATTTCCAGGATGAGGCCCAGAAATCAGGATTTTAAAAAGATTCCCAGGTGATTCTAATGTGCAGCCAAGGTTGAGAACCACTGTTGTAAGGTGACAAAGTTATGACAGTATATTGGCACAAGTATCTGATTAAAGATTCCCCCCACCTATCTGACTGTAAGCTTTGGAAGAGCAGTGACTTCAGGTTAATTTCATTGTATCAGCTTCCCTGAGTGACCAGATAAATAAACACATACAGAGTTCTAATATATTTGGCTTAAAATCCTGTTACTTCCAGAGACAATGCAAATGCCCTATATGTGATGTCAATGAAATTTGTTTTCCTTTACTCAATGTTATTTTTCCCAGGTTCAAAACTGTTGTTTTTTCATGGATCACTTTTCTTTCATTATATCTTGATTTTTAATTCTCATTCTCTCTGATGACAGCTTATAGTTCATCCTGTTTTTGTTTGTTTGTTTGTCCTTCACAAAAAGAAAGGAAGAGCCAAATCTGGTTTTCAAATATACAAACTCTTGTGGGTTTCTATTTTCTTTCCCTTTATATACATAGTCTACATAGTCTCAATTTCTAATGTATTCCCCTAGTTTCTACATCTTTTGTTTACATGCCCATATGACACACATCAGCCCACATGGAAGCTTTCACTCCCCCGTCTGTATGGCATCTGCAACCTATACATACAATATTCTTGCACCCATCACCCTGTGTTATTTTTATTGGTTTCAGTCTGCATTGCCTGTAGGACTGTGAGGTCTTTATGGGAGGAACAGGCCTTATTTGCTTAGGAGTTCTCATTTTTTAGTACAGTGCCTTGCCTGTCATGTTACAAACCTTCTTCGGTAAATACTTGTTCAACTGAAATGCTTCAAGTGATTTTTTGCAAAGGATTGGTACAGCGACAGATCCAATTCCAAGTCTTGAACTTGCCTGCATTTCATCTTCCTGTTTCATTTTCCTCCCAGCTCGCCTTCCGACTGTCTCCTGATATAGAGATGTAATCCCTGTTTCTCTTGTCTTCTACATGATTTGATGTCACAAATATGATTAATGTGCTGCTGAACCTCGTGCCCACATCACTAATAACAATGTTAAAAACAGTGTACCTGTGACTAAATGCCTCTCCAGCAAATGTCAGGTCTCTCTACTCTTTCTTTATGATCCCTTATCTCTTTTAGGGTCCATGGGGAGATCCTTTCTAAGGACAATTTAAATTATTTTGCAAGTCAGATTTCCAGAGACTTACAGACCCAGAACAAAGGCCTGTTGGCAACCCAAAAGCAGGAAAACCTGATCCCCTGAATAGTAGGGCCCCCTCTCTGCACCTTTGTCTTCCCATTTGGGCCAGATTAGTATTTTCCAAATAATGTGTCTTTAAATCAATGTATAAAGGCAAAAGTAACCTCATTTAAATTAAGTGGCATAAAATAAAAAGTAGAATATATCTTATACAAGGAGGGGGCGCACTGTGAACCTTTAGTGTTAGTTGTGCCTGCCTATTTTCCCATGTGTGGTTGCATGTGTGTGTGTGTGTGTGTGTGTGTATTAGATCGTACAAAAAAAAAGTATTTCTTACTGTAGATAGAACAGTCTTAACCTTTTATGATTCCTCTCAGACCAAAAAGATATGATTCTGGGAATGTCATAATTTCAACCATAATTTTATATAAAACAGAGGCTATATCTAACTTGCTTTGAACAAGACCCTGAATAAAATTACTATTTGCCATACTATTCTTGACATATTTATCAGCTCATATATTATTATTCAAACTCAAAACAAAAACAAAAACATTCTCCACTTAAGGTCCAATTTTGATTTTTTTAAAAATCTCTTCCCGGCACCCAACCTTCAACCCACAGAACAAAAATCTCTGCACAGCAAATGTTCCCAAGCATCAGCTCAGATATTCTGTGTTCATTTCAAGTATTATTTTTAAAGGAAATTTTACTGCCTCCAAAGCATTAGGACCATCCTTCTAATTTGGGATATAACATGCACAATTCACTTTTTATAAAATATAAAGTCTAGAAATTAAACTTCAAGAGAATATTTCAAAACACATTGTGAGCAATATCATATCAATGCTAAATTAATTCAGAGGATACAGTCTGCAAAATTAAAGAAGTGATTTAGGGATACAAGTGAGGGATTTGGGGGCTGGGTGAAGTGAATGAACCACACGTTTTCTTTTATAATGAAACTCCATGATTCAGCAGTTCTACAAATGTTGACAGGCACCCATTCTGAAGTGTTAAGAGTCAACGTAAAATTGTGGGTGACCTTGTTTCTCTGATCCACAGGATTCTCTTGGCCAGGATATGGGACCTAGTAATTTTTCTTCTCTCAAATAGAAAATAATGCAGACTCTTCCCTGTATATTCTGCCAACAGCAAAATATATATTTTACTTTAAATGCAAGGGCACTTTATTTTGGCACATACTGATTTCCTAAATTTCTAGCAATGGTGTGTGATACTAAACTTCAAGTAAATAGTACATGAGGAGTAAAGTTAAAATGCACTTTGGGGAAAAATATATGATACTATTTGCTAAAAAAAAAAAAAATAAACAGAAATAGATTTTTTTAATTTCCTAATTTCAAAAAAGCTTACATAATAATATATTTCAGGAGCTCTTTACTGTCTTTAAAGCATTTTTTTTTTCATTCACTTATTCAAAAATATTTATTGGATGCCTACTTTGTACCAGGCACTGCTCTTGGCAGTAGTGACCAGACAAGGTCCCCTGGAGATTACAGCTTAGCAGAGGCGGGGTGACAAGGAACAAGAACATAAATAAAGGAACCAGGCCACTGCAGACTGTGGTAAGTGCTATGAAATGGGGGCGGGGGGGGGGGGGAGGACCAGCTCCCGATAATCAGTGATGACTTCAGATACACACGTCAACCTCAAAGGAAGTGACATTTGAGCTGAGATCTGAATGGCAGGAAGGAGTCAGCCCCTTGCAAACCTGAGGGCAGAGTTTTCCTGGCAGTGAACTTGCTGGGACAAAGATTCTCCAGAGGAAATACGTATGAACTGGGGAAGGTGCAGAATAACGAATCTCACGTACTCAGATTCCTTCCCATCTTCCCATGTGAATAGAATGTATTTAAAGAGTCTGTTCTCAATCTCCCTAACCCCTATTCCTATTGGTTTTATATTTTGAAGCGGGGAGTGAGGGAGAGAGAGAGAGAGAATTGAGGAAAAACAGAATTTTTTTTTTCTGCACAGTACATACTCAAAATAGCCTGACAATTTATGTGTCCTATTTTAATGTTGCTTTAGGACAAAGACCCAATGGGTCATGTTTGACTGTATGGAAATATTTTTCTTTCCCTTGGGCCTGATTTCTCTAAATGCCAAGTTTCCATTAGCAGTGGTGTTCCTGTCATGTTCTAAATATTTATAGGTTTTTTTTAACTTCTTAATCATTATTTGATAATTTAAAAATGGGTAGACTAATCACCAAATACTTCACAGCTGCAGAAGGAAAAAAAACTTTTTTTAATGTGCAAAGCTGGAGTCAATTTTCTCCAAATTATTTCACCCATTTGGCACTCTCTCCTCATTCACCTCCCCTCCTCCTTCCCAGCAAGATTTGGAGCCCTCAGAGAGGTAGCTTGAGGAGGCATTGATTTGGCAATCCTGGGGGTTCCTGTGCACTGTTTTTATATCGAAGATGCTGGGGGTTTTTTTGTTTTTCAAAAAGGCTGAAAACAGACCACAGCCTTTCAAACCCTTGGCCTTTTGCATGGATATTTGAAAACATTTACCCTTGGTACCTGAGAATGAAAACCATCCCAATGTTAAAAAACAAAAACAAAGCCATGATAAGGAATTTATAAGTAAAAATAACCGGGCAAATTGCCCACATTCTTGAGCCTCATTTTCTACAGTGAAGCCCGTGGCCTCTATTATTAAATAATGAAATATAAGGCTGGAAGGAAGGAATCCTAGAACATGTCTCTGTCTGGAGGCTTCAGACAAGCCATCCTCTCTTTCTAGAATGTTCTGCCTACTTTTTTTTTCACCCAAGAAACTGCTAAAGAGCTTTCGGATGAGATGGCTTTGGCCCAACGAGACCTAGGCTCAAAGCTCAGCTCTGGGACTTTCACTTTGGAGCTCATTTGTAAAATGGCCATAAAAGAGGATGTATTAGGACAGTTAAGAAAAAAGGTTAAATGAGACCATCTACGTATACATGGGCATAAGCTGAGCCACTACCTGTGCCTACGATCTGTCCCATGAGTGTCAACAATTATTTTCACAGTAGAGTTCTTTAATCTGGTATAAGAAGGCTTGGTGGTTGGTAGGTTAATAGAAAGAACATGGGTTAAAGCAGAGGTAGCATGGCCTACTGACCTGAGCTTTGGGAATCAACCTATGTTTTAGGGAGAGAAGGAAGCATGTCAGCTTGCCTAGAGAGCATGTTATGGGGGAGATGGCTTAAAATCTCCCACTTTTTTTTCAGGTCCCAGTTTAATATTTCCTCTCAGAGGTCTGGTTTTCCCATGCCATCTACATCATTTCATTTCTCTCTGTTCAGTGTCCTCATAATAACAACTAGTATTTACTGAGCACATACTACATGCCAGGCAATATTTTACGTATGTCACAACAGCCCAATGAATAGAAGTTGGTGCATTCTTCAAGATCACACCCCTAGAAATGTCAGTGATGGCTGTGACACTGGACAATCCAGTGCTAGCCTTCATGCAAGTAAGAATCACGCAGCCCCACGAACCCATCACAGCCCACATGCTCTCCAGCAGGACCCTTGCACACTTGCTCTATGTGTAGTGTACCTGTCTTCCTTGGCAGCTGAGCTCCCCAGGTGAGAATCTGCACAGAGCCTGATGCATACAGGCACTCGGTTCACCTGGGGACTGGCTATTTCCAAACCCTCATTTGTACAGATCAGAGAGAGAGGTCGAGAGTATAAGTGACCTGCCCAAGGGCACGACTGATATTAGGATGTGGGTCCCCTCATTCCATAACCACTTTCTTCAGGAGCTACTGTTTGGGTTGGTTTCCTTGCTCAACAACTTCCTACTTGTTTGAAAATCACAAATGAAATCACAGCCCCCAATCCTTTCCCAGCCAGGTCTTAAATTCAGTTTCCCTGAAGCTGACTAAGTCCATGATACAATGAATATTTTAAGTACATCCAAATAAAAGGCATTAAATTCTAAAACATCCAGATAGAACGAAAACACAGAGCCTGACCCCGGCTGAGCTGCTATCTGTGCCAGCGATGACAGTACCAGGCTTCATAATTAGCGCTCTGGCTGAGGTTCCGCCACACCGTACACGTACCTTTGAACTAAAAAAAGGAAAACAAATAAATAAATAACTAGCTCTGCTGATTAGCAAGGTACTGCAGCTGCTGGAAAAAATCTCCCACATCTAACTTCTCACCGCATCAGCGTCCCTGATGTTTGCTCCTTCTTCCAGCCAAGATGAAGAGAAAACTGAATTGTGTTTCCAGTGTACAATCTCACCTAATTATGCCGGCTGATCACTTAAAAGGAATGTTTGCACACACATTGGGAAGACGCTCACAGGAGCCAGCTGGTTGATAAAGGCAGTACATGAGGATCTGATTCCTCTTCAAAGAAGTGTTAACTATTTACATCTATTTTTAAACACCACATCACAACACCAGCGTGATGGCACGGTGAAGTGATGCTGCACTGGAGTTACATAGGGCAGGCAGACTGCGGAATGCACGTCCCTACTCAATGCATAAGAAGTGTGACACTAGCATTCACTGCTTTAGGACATCTGTTTGAAGGAGCACTGACTCTTGGCTTTTGGTTTTTAGACACAAATGAAAGATCACTGGGAATTATTGGGGGGCCGAATGTGTGTGGGGGGGGGTGGGTGGGTGTGCATGCTCGTGAGCACGTGTGGTTTCTCCTAAAGCAGAATGGTACAAGTTAATCACCACCAGCTTTTCGACATAAAAGATTGAGTTAGGATGTTGATGAAATCACACTCTACTGGCATATCTTGGTCAAGTAATTTCATAAGTTCATGTGCTAAGAACTATCTTTTGTTTTTAATATTAAAATTGTTTTTCTTTTTTTTATTTTCCAATTACAGTTTACTTTATTATTTTATTTTGATTTCAAGTAAGAACTGTCTTAATCCATATAACATTGTCTTCATTAATCCACATAATAATTGTGGTAGGTTATCAACATCATGTTCTTAAACTTGAGAAATATTAAGTGCCTCCATCCAAGAGGCAAATTAAAATTTGAACTTAAACCTGTATGAACTCAACTTTGTCTGAACCCAAACTCCATGTTTTTAACATTCACCACCCCCCCCCCTCCCTTACAGACCAAAGTTTTGGCATCTTTAATCCATCTAATTTCTGAAGCATGTATTCTCCTCATGGTGTGCACCCATGCTTTTAAGACTAAAGGGGGATTTCCTTAACTCAGCTGATGGTGGTTGGGTGCCAACCATGTCCCAGTATGTGCCTGCGTGCTGGGATTATGAAAGAGATTAAGACAGTGGGACTCTCAGTCTTCTTAGGGCCACATGAGGGAGACATACAAGAAAGCAAGCGTTATGCTATGGAGTAACTAGAGGCCAGGTGCACAAAAATTTGTGCACTCGGGGGAGGGGGGCATCCCTCAGCCCGGCCTATGCCCTTTTGCAGTCTGGGACCCCTCAGAGGATGTCCACCTGTTGGCTTAGGCCCACTCCCTGGGGGAACGGGCCAAAGCTGGCAGTCAGACATCCCTCTGGCAGCCCAGCAGCCCTCGGAGGATGTCCACTTGCCAGCAGGGAGCAGGCCTAAGCTGCAGTCGGATATCCTTAGTGCTGCTGAGGAGGCGGGAGAGGCTCCCACCACCACTGTGCTGGCAGCTGGCAGCCTGGCTTGTGGCTGAGCAGAGCTCCCCCTGTGGGAGCGCACTGACCACCAGGGGGCAGCTCCTGCATTGAGCATCTGCCCCCTGGTGGTCAGTGTGTGTCATAGTGACAAGTCATTCCCAGTCGTTCTGCTGTTAGGGTCAGTTTGCATATTACCCTTTTATTATATAAAAAATAGAGGCCTGGTACATGGGTGGGGGCCAGCTGGTTTGCCCTGAAAGGTATCCCGGATCAGGGTGGGGGTCCTGCTGGGGTGCCTGGCCAGCCTGGGTGAAGGGCTGATGGCTGTTTGCAGGCTGGTCAAGGCCCACCTCCCCCAGTGGGGACCCTCACCCCATGGAGGTTTGGCCAGTCTGGGTGAGGGGCTGAGGGCCGTTTTCAGGCTGGCCAAGCCCTCCCAGTGACAGAAGCTCCCAGCCTCTCCTTTTTTATTTTTTATTCTGGGATTTATTTACCTTCTATAATTGAAACTTTGTTGCTTTGAGTGGAGCTCAGAGCCGGCCAGGGCGGGCAGAAAGCTTGGCTTCCTCCATCGCCAGGGGCAACCCACTCCTGCTCGCTCCAGCTCCGTGGCCACAGCGGGCTGAAAGCAGGTATCTGGGGTTTATTTACCTTCTATAATTGAAACTTTGTTGCTTTGAGTGGAGCTCAGAGCCGGTCACGGCAGGCAGAAAGCTTGGCTTCCTCCATCATTGGGGCAACCAAGCCTCCTGCTTGCTCCAGCTACATGGCTGCCATACACCATCTTGGTTTGGTTAATTTGCATATAGTCACTCTGATTGGCTGGTGGGCATGGTTAAAGGCGTAGTGAAGGTACGGTCAATTTGCAAGTTTGTCTTTTATTAGCGTAGATGCACACTTATGGCACCTAAATGATACCTGGTATTTGGTAGGTACTGGGTCATACCTGTGGGATAACAGACAACCATTTGTAATGTAGTGGGAGCTGAGGTACTGACTATATCTAAGAAGTTCAGAGGAAGGGGCCTCCCTGGAGGAGGAGGTTGTAGAAAGAGCCCTCGAAGGATGAGTAAGTAGTTCACTAGGCAGATGATATGGGAAGGCTTCTCCAAGCAGAGGGAAAAGACTTGCTTCATGATATATAAGGAGATTTGTTAAGAACATGGAGTAAACAGCTCCAATTTTTTTTTTAAATATGAATCCTAGATGTGGCTCATAGATTCAAAGATCTACAGGCCATCCATCAAGTGAAGAGATAAACCAGAAAGACCAAGTAATAGTGAAAATGATGACTATGAGACAGAAACTAGGGTTTTACAGATTAATAATACAAAGTGTGAGGAACACTCCAAGACCCTGACCTTTCCCTAGACTTTGAATCCCCAAAGCAAGCATGACACCTTGAACACCTCCATGTGATCCATATGGGTTTTTGGCTGGCCACACGATATCCAAATCAAGACCAGTGCAAGACCTTGAGGGTAAAGAAGAAAAGTGTTCCTTCCTAACAACCTAAGGAGCTGAGGGTGACACATGACTTAGCTCTAATCCTATATAATAAAAGCCCAGCGACCAAACAGCAGAACGACCAGAACGACCAGTTGACCAGTCACTATGACGTGCACTGACCACCAGGGGGCAGACACTCAATGCAGGAGCTGCCCCCTGGTGGTCAGTGCACTCCCACATTGGGAGCAGCTGCTCAGAGGGTGGGTCCATAGCTGCTCGGCTAACCGAATGAGTGGTGCCCCCACAGCGGGCCATCCCCCAGGCCACAGCCCCCACCAGTGCATGAATCCCATGCACCAGGCCTCTAGTCTCATTCGTATAATGAGATGGAAGGACCACAATTCATCAACTATAAGTGGGATGGCCACTCTCCCATCCCATACCCGAGGCGGATATAATTGCTTGATCCATGGCTCTCCTCTAGAATGGAAGTTCCTAACAGCAGGAAACTTAACCTGTTTCTCCTTTTGTATTTTCCCAGTACCTAGAATATGGAGTACACTGTGGCATGAGTACATTGTGGCATAAATATTTGTGGCATGAATGAATTGGTTAAAACTTTTTTTTTTTAATTGAGCCCAGGGTTACAATGCTTCCTGCAGCCAAGCCAATCAATAGGAGGGGCCCTGTCAGATGAACCTGATTGGCCTCTCTAGTGGAACAGAAAGCACCCTGGGCCCAGCTCAGCAATTCTGGGCCATGGCCTTCTCTCTGTGATTTGGTTTCCTCATATCTTCATCATGGAGTTGTTATGTGAATTAAATGATATAGAAGATGTGATATATGGCCAAATTCTTTCCCACAGAGGTTAATAGATAGCAATTTTCTTTTCATTTTCTCTAGAAAGCTTTAATATAATTAAAGCACTCCAAATTTAGTTTATTAATCAACCATAAAACTAATTTTGTATGTGTGTGCTTGTGTATAAGATACACACAAATACATATTCATATATAATCATTATGTATATATAAATCATTAACAGCAGTAAATTGGTTTAGCTCTAATATTCTACTTAATCTATTTATGGACTATTGATTAGATAGAGAATTTTGTAGATAGAGTTAGATAGATAGTAGATAGAAAGATAGACAGAGAAAACTCCCCAGCTATAATATTAAGACAAAAACAATACTCACATCAAATTGGGCCGACTGATTTAAAATCATACACTTAACACAAAATGAAAAGTCATCAGAGTGCATCTCTTACCAATAGTTCAGTTTCCAAAACCTTCCAGGCTTTATTTCAGTGTAAATAAAAGCAAAAGGATAAAAATAAAATTTGGTTTTGGTGATCCTGGCCTCTTAAAACCAAGTAGCAAATATTACATTTACCCTCTGCTGATCCACATACCCTACTTCCACAAATTTGTATATACTGAAACTTCCATCTCCAGAACATGAATATTCACCAGCAAATGGGTGGATTAAATTGTTATGCAAAAGACATTGTCTCTGGTGCATTGCAATTTCCTTTGCCTCACTCCGGTGAGCAAGGCTCCTCCCGGAAAAGGTTTTATAAGATAGACAGAGTTCTTGGACCAGCATTTCCAACAACTGCTAAACCTGAGCTCTAAAGTATGCGTGAAAGGGGAAAATCCACTTTCTAAGCCCATTTGATTTATTAGCTTATTCATTTGACTGAAAATGCTTGAGAAAAATCTGTTTTCATCAACAAGCTTAAACATTTTGGTAAGGGCCAGGACAAAAGGGGGCGGAGGGGGGGAGGAAAAGAAAAAAACAAAAACAAAAACACACCAGAGAGTATGTTAAAAAAAAAAAAAAGGTATGTTAAATGCAAATGGAAAGAGCTTAGGGAGGCTGCAAGACTGGCATTGGAACTGCAACAACTTGGCGGGCAATTCGAGATTGATTAAATACCAAACAAGGCTTGATTGGTGTAGAGGTTCAATCATAATCAGGATTCAGAGGCAGAGCCTAGAGAGAGGAAGATTCCCCGTGAGAACCCCAAGTCTGAAGAAAGCTCAAACCAGTTCTACAGAAACTGCATGGAGAGAATTCTCGTTTTCTCATTTGCTTCTCATCTTTACATCCTGCAGTAGGGGTGCTCAAAAAATAAAACAGCGCCCCCTCCACCAGCAGGAAACATGAGGCTGGCTCCAGAGTTGGCCCCTATGGGATCCCCTTGAAGGCACCCCAGTGCCTGGTCAGCAGAGCAGCAGGTGCTGCTCTGGGCAGCATTGCATCTTGGGCTGGATGAGAGAGAATGTGGAGAGGCTGGGTGCACGCTGGTATTTTGAAAAGGAAGCTGCAGTTATGAAAAATGAACAAAATAATTACTAAAATGCATCAAGAAGTTGCCATTCCTACTGGTTAGGAGTAGCCCACAATTCTGACATGCTTGTCCATAGGCTTACGAGGCTTTTGATTTAGTTCATAAGATTTGCTAAGCAGATTAGTGTTAGAGAGTCCTCATTTTTTAAAATGGCAAGAAAAAGAAAAGTAATCTGGAATGTAAAAATGCGAATCGATCGTAAAAATTCTCTCATAGACATACAATTCAATAGTCACATTTTGCCCAAACTGCAAAATCAACATTATCTTATCTTTTGTATTCCAAAATGTTGCACATATGGCTGTGCTTTGATAACCATGGGGCAGTGGGGCGCGGGGCGGGGGGGGGGGGGGGGGGAGCTGAGCAGGAATAGTGAAGAGTCATGGAAAAGCCCAGTGTTATCAGCGTCTGGGATGTCAGCTGTCCACGCACTTTCCCTAGTTGGGCCGGACCTCAGGGACCTTCAGTGACTTCCCAGCCTATCTCCTAACGGACACAATTTCCTATCAGGCAGACAGGCCCAACTGGACTGTTCTCTGACTCTTGGTTGTTGCCACCCCACACTTCCAGTCTCATCCCCAGGATCTTTGTCTTGCCCAATCCCCCACTTCCGCCAAACCATCTCCTTTACTTTGCAACCCAAGGTTTCATTCCCTCCCCTCTCCCAGGATGTTTCTGTCTATCTGCCCTCCAGTGCTCCCCTTCCAGGAACCCCACCTCAGTTCTCATAGAGGCTCTTTACACCATCAGTTTGTAGGACGTCAGTGGCAAACCATTAACTTCAAACAAAATACAGCATAATACACAAACTTCTCATCAAACATCCAAGTCCCACCTCCACCTGGTGCCTTGCAGGATTTGTATAGTAATATGACCTTCCACGCATTCCTTCCCTCAGGCCAAGCTGAAGGGCCCACTGTTTCCCTCTGCCCCTGTTCTTCTCTGCCTTTAGGATTTTGCTCATACTGTTGCCCTAGTCTTAGATACACTTCCCTCCATCTCAGGGCCCTTTTTCCAGCCCTTTATCTGTAAACATGCTCTTGTATCTGTGCCTGTATTAGAGGCCGCAGAATCTATGGGCATGGTTTCAGCAGAGCTAGATTATGAGATACCTGAAGGCAGAATCCCTTAAAGGCTTTTCTTGGATAGCTCTCAGAGTTTGGACAGAATGTGATACTGAGAGGTAGCATGAGGAGAGTAGAAGGAGCAAGTCTAGAAACTTCCTTTTACAGTTGTGGCAGGACCACAGGAGTTTTTTTCAAATAGCGTCGGAAGAGACAGGGAAGGAAGAGAAAAGGAGCAACTTCAGGGGTCAAAGGGAATGGAAGAGGTGAAATGGATGAGATATTTCAATGAATTTTTGGAAGATGGGAATTGAATGGAGAAGTAATAATAATTTATTAAAAGGGAGACACCCAGGACACAGCAGCCTGCAGAAAAGGATGCAGAAGTGAGCCAGTTTATCCTACAGGACCCCAGAGAGGCCCAGAAGTTAGAAGTGTGGCTGAAGAGGATGTGTGAAATGAGGAATCAGAAATAGGGGCTCTGTTTACAGAGCACTGACATGCCCATGCCCCACCCTCCGGCTGCCTACCCAGAACTCCTACATGCCTCCTAACAACAGCAGGTCTCACATACCCTAGGGAGGGAACTGGAAAATTCTATTCTGGAGAAACTTATAGTAGCCACAGAAGGAACTCTAGAAACTCACATGGATCACAGCAGTGAAAATGCCCGCTGGCTAGCCAGTCCCCCAGTTGGGGGACCCACTGGGCAAGATGCCTTATTCACACACTGAGAGCTTGGAATTAACCTTTGGCAGCACACGTTTCATATGACAGTATAACCAAAGGCACTCAGGTTTAAACAGTTTCCTACGTGAAACTGAGAAATGCACACAAATAAACAGGAGAGGAAAAAAATAAACAAAAGAAACAGACAATGCAGGAAGCAGAAAAAACTTTAAAAAATTTGATTTTAAAAATCATGTGTCTATAGGCTGCTTTGATAAAATATATGTCAATATAAAAATAGAAAAAGATTCTTAAGGGTAGAACAGACTTGGGTTTAAAATATGATTCCCATGCTCAAAATCTATGTGTGATATTAAAAAGAAATTAAATCTTTGATCGGAGTTTTTGCATCTGTGAAATTACCATGGTAACGTACTAACACACGAGGTTGTTTGGAGGATTTAAAGGAGCAATGTAGCAATGTGCTGGAGAAATGATAGGCATCCGGGGAGGTGTTTATTACCAGGAGTTCTCACCGTGTTTTGGAGCGTCAGACCCCTCAGAGAACTTGATAAAGGCTCTGTATCCTCTCACTAGAAAAACAAACGCATGTACGAATACAGGCGAGAATTCATACATAATTTCAAAAGATTCTCAGATTCTCTGAAGCCCAAACAAACTGCCCCCCTCCCCCAGGTTAAATAACTGTTCCAAATGAAAAAGTCCTTAAGGGCAAGGATGTTCCTTTTCATTGCTTTTAAATCAACTGCAATGCTCAGCGAAGGAGGCATCTCAGCGAGTGGCGGAAGAAGGGTAGCTAATTCTACCTGTGCCAAACGGAGATGATTCTGCACGAATAACAGCAGAAGAGCCAGCCGGCCTGTGGAGGTACATGCTCAGCTCCGTCATTCCATTTGGTCCATGAAAGGAAGATGGCCAAACAATTAGCCTGTGCTGACCTCGGGCCTGATGAGGCCTATGATTTTCTATGCTACGGGGGGTAGAGTAGAGTTCCTAAGGGATTCTGGAAGAGATAGAACATATAAGACAGTGTTTTCTCCTGCAAAAGGACTTGTGGATCTCACAGAAATATATCAAATTTCACAAAATGGACTGACTGCCTCTATGGAGTCCATCACGGAGCAGTCACGCATTCATTCAGCATTCATACAATTGGGGTTGAATAAAACGATACAGAACTTGTAGTCTGACTGATCTGGTTTGGTGTCCTGGCTCCAGGACATCTAAGCTTCATGGCCTGGGGCAATTGACTCAGCCTCTCTGTGCTTGTTCTTCTATTTTTAGTGGGAAGAGCATAAGGAAGAGAACTTTTTTTAGGAGTATGAGAAGAGCAGCAAGAAGGCTGGTGTAGCTGGAGTGCAGTGAGGAGGAGTGAAATGATATAAGGTCAGAATAAGAATGGAGAAGGTCCTACAGATCCCATAGGGCATGGCAAGATTTTAGATTTTCTTCTGAGTGATATGAAAAGCCATTGGAAGGTATGGAAGAAGAGAGAAACATGATCTGACCTACATTTCCAAAAGCTTACTGTGGGACAGAAGTCCCCATGGTGGCTGCCACAGGAATCCAGGGAAGAGGATGGTGGCTTGAACAAGGGCACTGATGGTGATGGTACTGGTGATAAGAAAGTCAGATTCAGGATGTCCAAGGGGTGTTCCTTTATTTTTAATTTTTATTTCTTCAATTTATTTTTTATTTTTCAATTACTGTTTATATCTAATATTATTTTGTATTAGTTTCAGGTGTACAGCATAGTGGTTGGACTATCATATACTTTACACAGTTTTTCCCCCTGATATTTCCAGTACCCACTTGGCACTATGCATAGTTATCACAATATTATTAACTATATTTCCTATACTGTACTTCCTATCCCTGTGATTACTCTGCAACTACCAATCTGTACTTCTCAGTTCACCTTTTTCACGGAGTCCCCCCAAATCCCCTTCCTCTAGCAACCATCAGTCTGTTCCCTGTATCTATGAGTCTGTTCCTATTTTATTTGTTTGTTTATATTATTCTTTAGATTCCACATGTAAATGAAATCATATGGTATTTGTCTTTGACTGACTTCTTTCACTTAGTGTAATACCCTGTAGGTCCATCCATGCTATCACCAATGGTAAGATTTCTGTGGTACATATATACAATGGAATATTACTCAGCCAAGGTGTCTTCTTAAAGATTCTCAGATGAAAGAAACAATTGAGAAAGCCAAGTAGCTAGGACAACTTCATAAGAGAAGCTGGAGAACGTGACAGCACAAAGAAGCTGGTTGTCTCTTTCTCAATAACTGGACCTTGGATTTTAGCTGAGCACATCACCACCCAGAAAAAAAAAAAATTGGTCTCTATAGATTATGTGTGACATGTGACCATGTTCTAGCCAGTGGGATGTCAAAGTACTGTGTGCATTGCTGGGAGACACCATTAAAGGAAGACGACACACCTTTCCTTTTTTATTTCCTTTCTGCATGCTAATACAAACACGACCAGCCTTGGATCATCTGTATTCAAGTATACCCAAACTTCCACCTTGTTTAAAACACTCTAATTTTGGGTATTCTGTCACTCACAGTTGAGCCTAATCCTAACTGAATCAAATGATAATAAAAATAGTAACTGTTAATGCATTTATTTATTAAATGCTTACTATGTTCCAGGTAATGTGCAAAGTACTTTACACCATATATCTTGTTCTTTAATACTCACAATACCAAAATAGAAGTACTATTACTATCACCATGTTACAGAAAGCAAGCTGGTGCAGTGAGGTTAAAAAACTTGTCTAAGATCTCTTGCCCAGCTTGTAATTAGAAGAGTTGGGGTGGCTAGAATTTGACCAATAAGAGAAAAGGGAAGGAAAATACTAATAAAATTAAGGAAAAGAAGAATATCTTAATTATCCTGATCTGGCTGCATTGTATTTTGACCTCTATAAACAATGAAATAGAAAGGAACTCAGATTATTTTCTTTAGACTAGATAAGTTTTTAAGGTATAACATTCTTTAAAGAAAATGTTTATGAGTTGGTTATTTGCTAAGTACATTGACACTAACTCTATTTTTATGGTGTAACTTCAAAATTCATTGTGAAACAAAATTACACACCTTAAGTTTTGAAATTGATTACAATAGATATCGATAGCTGGTTTTGAATTTTTGAGCAGCATTTTAATAGTCTCCCTACAATGCCCTGAGGAAGGCTATTGCACAGGTGAGGATTGTCAGATTCAAGGGACCTTTGTAACTGCCACCAAATCAGCTAGTAAATGGGGGTATAAATGACATGTTTGTTGGGTGGGAGTCAAATTCAGAACCTCTCACATTTTTAAAAAGCAAAATTACAGGATCATTTGAGCAATTTATAAAAGCCTTGTAAGTTGAGAGACTGGCTCAGGAAAACTTAGTATTACTGAGCATCTACCATACGATTTTGCCCTTGATTTGAATATTCCTATTTTACTTACAGGGAAACTGAAATAGTGATAAAAGACCACACTGGATAAGTCCCAGGGGGAGGTTTATAAATAAGTGTTGTAGGAATGAGTAAACTTTGTGAGACGTCACAAACCGAAGAGTTTGGCCTGTAATGCGTTGGGGGGGGGGGGGGGGGAGTGAATGAAATGTCAAACTTTCACAACTAAGATTTCCAGGTTGTCTTAAAAGTCAGATCTGGCATGACGGGGCCATTATGCTTTCAGGACTTGGAAGAATCTGAGCAGAGTAGCGGTTCTTCCCTTTACATGGGCATATGCTCTACAGTTTCCAACTGAATGCCATCAGCCCACTATTGTCTTAACCGCTAAAGGCATGTGACCCCTATAGATAAAAGCTTTAGAAGGTAGGATCCATGAGGGAAGGGAAGGGTCTGCCTTATCCACTATCCTCTTGCCATGATCCACACAGCAACTGCACATGTGGTTATTAGCTGAAAGAAAAAGTGAATATATTAGTCCTATATTTCAGAAGAGAAAGCTGAAATTCAGAGACACTAAACAACTCTACCCAAATCATAGAGATGGTACACAGTGCAGGTGGAATTCAAACCCAGGCGGCTGGACTCCAATTGGTTGGTTCCTATATCACAAAGACAATGAAAGAAGAGTTCATTCCAGGCATATCCTACATTCAAGAATGTGGGCCCTGGTTTCTTAAGTTGAAATCATGTTTATGTTTCATGAAACGCATAGATTGCAAGTTTGCAATTTGAGTTTCAAAAACTATATATACCTATGTAACCACTATTCCTTTCAAAATATAATCTTTTATCTTACTTTAGAAGATTATCTTAGGCTTCTTACCAGTCAACCCTACTCCCACCCAACCCGCACCCCTAAAGGTAGCCAATGTTCTGGTCCATTGCCATGGAGGAGACTCACTTGTTCTTGAAGTTCGTATAAATAAAATTATGACCACATATTCTTTTGTTGTGACTTCTTTCATATAACAATATTTTGAGATTCTTCTATGTTGTTATATGTATCAGCAGTTTGTTCTTTTTTATTGCTGAGTAGTGTTCCATTGTATGGAAAAACAAACCCAAATTGTAGGTCTAGTTAAAATCCCAATAACTCACTGAATACACCCCTAAGTTATTAGCCTTTATGGTTAGTCAACCTTTTATACACACTGAGCTGCCACACAACCATTACCTGCCCAACAATTCCATACCTCCTCTTCTGTTTCTCAAATTGTTGCTAGTCCAGCCCTGTGTCTTTATAGAATTAGCCTGTTCAGTATTAAAATCCTGGCCATTCCCTTTCTGTATGACCTTCGGCAACTTAACTAACCTGGAAAAAATTGGACTGATAACATGTACCTTGAAGAATTATCATATAGATTTAATAAAATAGTGTCTTTGAAGCATCAAGCCCCATACTGGGCACATAAAGGAGGTGCCAAATAAATGAAATAATAACTGTTATTACTTAGGTCACAGCTTGTGGTTGATTGTCACAGTAATGGTTCCAATAAATGATGCCTCATGTACCCAGATGTTGGCATAGTCTCTTCCCAGGTTGACTATAGAGTTGGATACATGACTTGCTTTGGTCCATGGAACTTTAGTAAACAGGATGTAAGTAGAGATGTGAAAGTCACTTGTACACTGGAATTGCTTTCTTTGAATGCTGCCTGATCACAAAAAAGCCAGAGCTAAACTGCTG
The DNA here is from genome assembly GCF_963259705.1 of Myotis daubentonii. Taxonomy (NCBI): domain Eukaryota; kingdom Metazoa; phylum Chordata; class Mammalia; order Chiroptera; family Vespertilionidae; genus Myotis; species Myotis daubentonii. The sequence goes on along the minus strand of NC_081840.1, from coordinate 225,612,727 downwards.
GAGACACATGGCCCCCACCGACACTCAACACCTATTATCAGACATGTACACAAGGTCACCTGCAACCATCCAGCCCCAAAAGAGCTTCCAGAGGACTGCACTCACATGAGTGATCCCAGGAGAGAACAGCAGGAGGACCACCCAGTTCAGTGCAGCCAAAGTTGTTGATGCACTAGAAAAACAAATACCAGTAAAGCAGAGCTTGTTTGTTAGGCAAGGAATGTGTTTTCATATCTGAATTTTGCAGCACTTAGCTCTCTAGCTCATGGAAGGCTTTTGATGCACATTCAGTAAGCGATCTCTGACAGCAGACACAGGGCTCTATGCTACTGACCCACCTCACAAAACTTGGGCACAGAGAAAACAGAAAACGAGATTTTCTGCAATAAAGAAAACTTGACTTATTTAAAGAAAAGCAGAACCTTGTTCACATGAACATGTAAGAATCTTAGACATCTTCTTGAACAATGACCTCTCTTACAATGTGGACTTTTCCTGTTATAAATATACTAAACATTTCATTGAAAGGCACGTTCCAGCTCCTATGCTGGAAGAAGCTGGCCTTCTCCCTAGTTAGGGGAAATGAGAAGTGGAGACGAGCAGAGAATGAAACCAACCTGCCTTTCCTCCATCCAGACCCCCTACCTCAAATCCCTGGGCATTCTTTACCTTAGCTGTACTGACATTTCTTAGCTCCCCATCTGGAAAAGCAACTTTTAAACTTGATTTCACAGGCACGCTTGTGGCTCCCTTTTGGCCTTTAAAGACACAAGCTACACATCTGTGAAACCTTCAGTTAAGAGCTTTGCACCAAGGTTTAGGAAGCACGATGGGGATATTAGTGTAGTTCTTGGGAAGTACTTACAGAAGGACACCCAGGTGGACTGTCGCCCTTCAGCGAACACCCTGGGGGAAGCACCTTGCTGCAGAGCTCCCAATACACAGTGAGGTCACACACTTGGCTCAACCATTTCTCTGGCCGGAAAAGCAGGTGACAGTATATGGGCAAAGACATAAATCTGTTGTCCATTAATGCTTGTAATGATTCAGCCTTCCATACACTGAGTAAAGAATTCAAGTGGGGAACACACAGTAGAGTATACAGATGTTATGTTGTAAAGTTGTACACCTGAAATGTATATAATGTTATTAACCAAAGTTACCCCAAATACATTTATTTTTTAAAATTTAGATTTAAATAATAATAAGTGCATTTTGGAAGAACTTACTCTAAATGTCTAAAAAGCATAGCCAGATTAGTGACTTAGCCTCAGAAGGCTCCAATTGCCTTTGTGTTTAAGTCTCCTCCCCTGGTGTCCATGAGGAGTTGGCATGGTGCTCTGCGTTAGTGAGAAAGGCCCACAAAACACAAGAGCATGTTTCCCAAATGCCTCCTGCAAGTAGGACTCAAACATGGGTTGTCAATAATGGATGAGAAGGAAAGAGAATGAAGTGTCTTTTAAGCTTATATTCCAGGCACTTAATATACATGCTTATATTTCAGCCTAACCATGACCCAGTTTGGTGGGAATTATCTTCATTATGCATAAAAGGAAACTGAGGCTGAGAAGATTAAGTAATTTTCTCAAGGTAAAAAATGTTACGATTTAAGTAATTTGTCCAACTTAAGGAATTTGTTATGATTCATAAGGGGTAGGGGTGGGCAGCTAATTAATGGTAGAACAGATATTCAAAACTAATCCAGCCTACATTCTTCATAAAAATTTTCAACTGAAAAAGATCTTATTATTGAGAGTTACCTATGTGCCAAGTACTGTGTAAAGAGGTTCACATCCATGTTCTTATTTAAATTATGGGGAAATTATTACTCTTGATGTGTAGATGAGAAAACTTTCCTATGTGATTCCTGTCCTTTTTTAAAAGAAAAATTGATTTCAGAGAAAGGACGGGAGAAGGAGAGAGAGAGAGAGAGAGAGAGAGAGAGAGAGAGAGAGAGAGAGAGAGAAACATCAATGATGAGAATCACTGATCGGCTGCCTCCTGCACGCTCTCTCCTGGGGATCAAGCCCAAAACCCAGGCATGTGCTCTGACCAGGAATCAAACTGTGACCTCCTGGTTCATGGGTTGACGCTCAATCACAGAGCCACACCAGCCAGGTGTGAATCCATCTCTTTATGACTGGTACACACACAAATACACACACAAATACACACACACACTCACACACGCACGCGTGTGCTTTTGGGGTGTTTTGACAGTGCCTGACACTCTCACGAAGTCTTTGGATTTGAAAGGGACCTCAAAGGTCCTCTAAGTCACTGTGTGCTAATAACACATACCTACTATTTCAATACCCCTCTTCAACTTACAAAACTCTTCCAAGACTCATCATCTCTTTTTATCCTCTCAAAAACACTATCAGGAGGGAAATATTATAATCACTGCACCCAAAGGTCCTCAGTGCCAGTGGTCAACTTGACAGGCAAGTTGCTTTAAGTAATAAAGTGTCATCTTTGCCGTACTGGTTTGGCTCAGTGGAGAGAGCATCGGCCTGCAGACTCAAGGGTCCCAGGTTCGATTCCAGTCAAGGGCATGTACCTTGGTTGCGGCCACATCCCCAGTAGGGGGTGTGCAGGAGGCAACTGATCGATGTTACTCCCTCATTGATGTTTCTAACTCTCTATCCCTCTTCCTTCCTCTCTGTAAAAAATCAATAAAATATATTTTAAAAAAATAAAAATAAATAAATAAAGTGTCATCTAAGTTCATATGTGTAGGTGATCACAGCTATGCACACAGAGATAGACACCTCACATTATTTGATGAATGAGCCTGATTACAAATCAGTGCAAAAATGCATACTAGAATTTTCTATCACAATTGAACATTTGTCCAGGAAGTCATAACATAGGAAAACTCACAGAAAGTCAATCCTGGAAAAAGAAGGGGGTTAAAGAAAGAAGACTACATCCACCACATGGCTTTAGTAGCACATCAACAGCAGGGAAACTGGTTTAGCTTATGTCAGTGACGGGTCAGAGCAGTGGTTAGACCATGACCTCTGACCTTGGATGACTTGTTTAGCATCTCTCAGTCTCAGACAAAGATGCCCAACTCACAAAAACTATCATATGTATTGTAACACTTGCACAGTATGCACAACACACACACACATATACACACACACAGTACTGAGAAAACAAGGGCTCTTAACAGGACACACTGTTCATCTTCTTATCAAAAAACAGGCAAGAAGTTCTCCTTCTCTTCTACCTGAAGCAACTGAGCTCACAGCTCCCTGGCCCCACTCCAAGGAGACACAGAGAAAACTGCCACCTGTGTGCTAATACAGTCTCAATTAAGAGTACCCAAGAGTGTCCTGGACGGTGTGGCTCATTTGGTTGGGTGCTATGCACTGAAAGGTGGCTGGTTCAATTCCCAGTCAGGGCCCATGCCTGGGTTGCAGGCTGGATCCCTGTTAGGGGGTGTGCAGGAGGCAGCGGATTAACATTTTATTCTGGCATCAATGTTTCTCTCTCTCTCTCTCTCTCTCTCTCTCTCTCTCTCTCTCTTCCCATCTCTCTCTAAAAAAAATCAATAAAAATATATATTAAAAAATAAGAATAGCCAAGGGTATGTGCTTGGTTTCAGCAGCATCCCCATTTCTGCATGCACACCCAAACCCAGGTTCCAGGAGAGAGACTGCATCTCATGCAAACTCATAACCTGTGAAATTGTGTTTTGATTGGGTACACCACATATGCCCGGCCTTATCTACCCAAGTCCCTAAGGAAAATTATAGAATACCATTTTTTTCTTAGCCCCCGTAGAAAAAGATTCAGTTATTACATTTTTTAAAATTCAGGGCAGGCATAACCATAGCTAGCCTTGACATTTCTGAGCAGATCTGGATTTCCAGGGAAAGCATAGCTAACACAATCAGTATACCAAGGCCTATTTCAGAACATAGAAAATGTGAGTGGATTCACAATATCCCAGAAAAATCAATATTGTCCCTTAAACATCTGAATCAGGTGAACTGAATATTTAAACTAGATGATGACATGATTTAGCCAAATTCTCCCACCTGGTGAAACCACTTTTCAATGGCATTATACATCATGTGTGCACCTCCTTAACAGGTGTTTGATATTCCTTTAGAAGATGTTGGATGTGAGTAAGATTCTAATTCTCGCATAGTTACCTTTGAATGAGAACATTACTTTCCATCTTGAAAGTAAACAATATAGAAAAATATCAGAGGTGTTGCATATTCAACACTCTACCCTAGATTTAACTGGGACTCTTCCCCCCTTCCCCATCTTTCAGACATACCATTTTCAGGATGGAGTATGTGAAAAAATATTTTGTCAACTCTAAAGCCCTACACAATATCCGTTGTTGTGCTAGAAAATAAACTTTGCATTTATCATAGACTCCAACAACTACAGAAACCTCCGAGTTGGGAGGAAACCAGGAGGTCACAGAGTCCAACCTCCCATTTTCAGGTGGGTCCCTACAAATGAAAATCAGATGACATTTTCAACAGACCACTTTCAAATTAAATGTCCAGTGTATATGATGCAACCTAAAACATCATAAACTCTTAGAACACAAAGCTCTCCCCCATTCTCCCCAAAAGGCCACCAAAGCCCATGGGAATTCATATATTCCTTCTAGAGGTCTATAAAGGTATATTGCTGGGTACCTCTTAGGGAACTCATCTATTTTCATGGCTTTGCTGAGCACATTTTAAGGTTATAATCCTTCCGCGTGCTTTTAAGTGTCACCTTTGTAATTCTTCTACATATTTTTTTTAGTCAGAGCCAACAGAGGTAAAGCTTAATAAAGCAACCAAAGCCCAGAATCCCAATTGCTGATTGGGAATTTAAACCTCTGGCTGACACATATCTCCAACGTGCAAATTATGGTGGTTTCTTGACCTTGAAGGGGCTTGTTCCATGAAAGGAAAAAGCCAAGAAAATACTGAGAGTGTCAGAGAGAAAGGGAGAAGGAGCAAAGAGAAGCTGGCTCAGCAGAAGGAACTAATTTTCAAAACAGACCTCATTCAATACAGTTTTCCATCAATTAAGAGAAAAAATTCATGTCCTAAACAGTTATTAAAAAAACATAAACTAGCTGACTTAAATGTGTGTACGTCAACAAAATGTATAGTTTTTCATCAGCTGAGAAAAAATTCATGTTCTAAACAGTTATTTAAAATATATAAACTAGCTGATTTACATTTGTATGTCAACAAGAAATGTTTCAAATTATTTAATAAGGTTTATTTTAGAACATGGGAAAATATGAGTGGATTCACAGTATCCCAGACTCATTATATACACATTTATTACGGCACTCAAAAATATTGTGCATATGCACCATAACTGCCTTTTGAATGGAAATTTAAAATTTATCAAAAATGTTTGCAGATATCATTGCACGGGGTGGGAAAAAGTAGGTTTACAGTTGCTCCTATGGAAAAAGACATGCAGATTATGACAAGGTAGCTTTATGAACTCAAAAGAATGTCATCACAACTGTGAAGCCAGTTTTGCACCTTCCCCCCCCCCCCCAAAAAAAAAAAGATTTGATATTTTCTGCAGCAAGCGGGGCAGTAGATATTATTCAGATCTCCATCTTATCAACAGGACCTAGGGTTTGAGCTCTAGAGAACACTGCTTCAACTTGTGTATTTAAGGCCAGACCAGTTTCTCTCTTTGAAGAATAACTGGGCACAGACTTTACAAGTCTGGTTCTGAAACTGGAATTCCTCGGTTGGAGTCCAAGGTGGACACCTCCCAGTGCTCAATTTCCTTACCTATAACAAAGGGCTATGGTGAGGGTTAGACAAGGAATGTTAAAGCTCAGGATGCCTGGGAAAGAAGTTTATAGGCAGGGAAACTGTCACCTTTATATTTCAACAGAAATGAAATAGTATAAAGGGAAAAGGAAAGCCCACCATAATCTCATCAACAACCGTTTTGTTTTGTTGCTGTATTTCTTCCTTCCATCCTTGTTAGCATAACTACAATCATTCTGTATATACAAATCTGTACTCTTGTTGTGTTTACTTAACTTAGCATAAACACTTTTCTCACAAACACCATGTTCAGTATCTGCAGCCAACAGATTTATTACAAGTAATCATTGTCTTCATTTTTAAATAATGAGGATATTTCCCATTTTAGTGTTAAAAGTAATGCCATAATAAATGTCTTGGTGAGTTTAGCATTTTCCATGTACGGGATTATTTTCTAAGAATGCATTTGTTACAGGTATGCTTCTTAGGGGCAGAAACCATGTCTTTCTTTTTTATTGTTGAGTCCCCAGAATCTAGTAGGATCTGGTTCAAGAAATAGTTGACAAATGAGTGAATGAGTGAATAAATGAATTAATGAATGAATGACTTCAACAGACTCTTGCATGTTAAATATTGGGTGTAAGTTATACAGGGTGGGACAAAAGTAGGTTTACAGCTGTGTGTATGGAAAATAGATACAATTAATGGTTAATAATACAAGGATAAACTCTGTGTTTCACATACTCACAACTGTAAACCTACTTTTGCCCACCCTGTATATAGTTCTCATGTTAAATATTGCAGTTCATTAAGATGTAAGTGACAAGTGCTAAACAAAATATGAGCTACGAAGGCACTATCAAATGGCATAAAAATGGGGCCTTTTTAAATTTTTAAAAGCCAATTTTTAAGGGTTTGCCTTTCCCATTAGGAGCAATTAATAGTGGGTCTTCAAGCAACAGGTGTAGAGGTCAAAACTGCATGCCTATCTCCTCTTTATCTCCCTGGGGCCTCATTTCCAATGCGTTGGCCAATGACATCCTTTCACTAAAAAGACATCCTCCCACTCAGGCTTATTTACATCTCTGCAGCTCCACATCTGGAAAAGGAACTGCTAAACTTGATTTCACAAGAACTCTCGTGGCTCCCTCATGGCCCTCTAAACAGTAAGGATATTAAGGATGTGTCTGTTATGTTGCTGGTATTTTTTTTTTCCTAACTCAGCTTTTTTTTTATGGTGTAACTGAGATGTGTCCTTGAGGCACAAAAGCTTTTAATTTTTAAGAAATCAAGTTGACTCTCTGATTCAGGAAAATATTCCCCCTGCCTTTCCTCACCTTGAATCTTTTTGTCAATGACTCCTTAAGAGAGTGGTTCAAAGTGCTGCTTCCCTGATCTTATTGTTTCTTCACAACATTAGCATATTTTTCAGAACCCCCGAAAACATGGCTTTTCTGTGACCTACACAATTTCCTGTTTTCTTTTACCTACATTTGTCTGATTTCAGGGTTAATACTGTATTAAATAGTGAAAGCAAATGGAATGTGGTCCGTGGTTAAAAGCTACAAGGGGGAAACATGTAATGGCATGTTTCTGCTAATGGTAGGTCAAGAGTAAACCTCCACACGCATATGTTGAGGATCTACACCCATGGTGGGGGGGGGGAGGGGGCGGGGGCAGCGGGGTTCACTCTTGCTCTTTAAGAGTCAATAGGGTTGAATGAACCTTTCACCCAGCCCAGGCTAATGGCAACTTCCTCATATTTGGGGTCTCAATTTCACCATGCTACAACTGGGGTGGACCAGATCAATGGACTTTGTTCTGTGGTCCCTGAAGATCTAGATGGCCTAGTGGGAGAGAAGTGGGGTGCAAGGGGTGAGCAGACTCCTACTCCCAAGTTTTCACATTGAGTCTCTATAGGAAAGAGCAGCTTTGGTAACCAGGACCACAACTCTACTGGTTGCCCAATGTCCCTTCTCAGCTCCGTCATGTGACCATTCTATGACCACACCTGTTTCCTTTGAGCATAGGTGGGTGTGTGAGTCTTCGCAAGGGAATACAGATAGAAATGGCTAGGGTTCACTCGCCTCTCTTTAGCAGGCACAAGGACCCAGCACATGCTTGGTGCTCAATAACCATGTGGTGTAATTGCTAATATTAGTCATAATATAAACTATTTACAAAGTACAAGGTTATTTCTTATCCCACATCCACTGTTTCTTCCAGGCACATTCTGTATAGTAAGAGATATAGGTAATAACAATGGTACCAATGATAACAACACAAAGACTTAGGGACTATGCATTAAGGGCCAGGCACTCTGCTAGGTCATTTATGTCCATAGCAGATAATGCTCAATTTTCAGTCCGGATCAGTATTTACTAGTCTTAAGTTATGATGTTGGGCATGAGGAAGCTGAGTACCAGGGAAGTCAGTTTCTCCATGAAGAAATGAGGATTCTTCCCCGTGGTGGATTCGATGTCCAAGTCTTTCTGATCTCAACTCTTATACTTTTTCTATCTCCAAGACTTTGGGCCCTTCCTGGCATCCCTCACATTGCCTTAGATGGTTTGTGATCCATTGTTAGTTAACAGCTGAGAACCCTCACTTCCAAGATGGAAACCCATCAAGATGGCTGAGTCACTTCTGACAATTTCCAACAACTAATAGCAGTAGTTTCAGGTTTGATAAATAGAAGGCAAAGTATGCTATCTCTCACGCCATAGGTAAGTGAGAGATCAAACTTTGTAACAGAACTAGTTGCATTTTAACTTATTGGAAGTGAAGCTAAAGATTCCTTGGGTACATTCTTTTATGGCCTACATGCACAGAAATCAGCCTTTTGAAGGATGTTTTGTTACCTTCTGTGGTAGTTAGAGTAAGTAATTCTAGAGTTATAAAAGCACTGAATATAGTAAATCTTGGAAACACTTTTATGTTAAAAACACCAAAAAGCAACCATGTGTAAGCATTGCTCAAAACAAGTAAGGGGGGGGGGGGGCGTGCCATATTAGCATCCTCTGACTCCCCAGAGCTCTTTATGAATTCTATTATGTCATTTACACAAAAGTGGAGCCTCCCTTTTGTATTAAGGTGCTAAAGCCATATCAGATGGACAAGGCAAGTGAGTCAGCAAAGAGTACTTTGTCATGAAAATACATAATTTGTTTCAGCAGTTTCTGTGAATTTTTGATATCAAAGTTTCTTTATGAGGCTGACAGTCATCAAACGGATGTTTGTCAAAGTACATTTCCCAGATGTCTAAATAAAACAGTTTTTGCTTTGATGAGTTTTATACTGAGAGCTGAAGAAAGACTACACTCTATTTGAATTTCTCTACTTTTAGAGTATGTGTCATATATTTCTCTTTTCAATTTGCCTCTCACCCAAAATTTGAATACTTAACGTTCTAGTTAGTTGGACTCTGTTTCATAAAAAACCTTCTAAAAATGTTTTTTATACCAAGATAAGGGAAGGAATAATGTTGTGGAGGGCAGGGAAGTGTCTTAACAATAACAGATTCGATTGATAAATGGGCAAAAGTAAAAACAGGCAATTCAGAAACAAGGACATGTAATGATGAACACACATACAGAAAAATATTCATCCTCACTAGTAAGCCACAGAATACAAATGAGGACATCAACACCAAATAGGCTCTTTCCCTATCAAACCAGCAAATGCTTCTTTTAATGACATCATTGGACAGAGGCCTGAGTGTGGTCAAATGGCCCCATACATCCAACCCCACGGAGGTCAACTGCATCACATGTTGGAAAATCGGTGTTGTCCCTTTGTACAAAGTCCACACTCTGCGGTTGTGATCCCCTTAGGGTGTTACTCAAATTATAGAAAAAATCCTTATACTACAATTTGTTCACCATCATGGCATTAAAATAACAACCATCATTAAAACTCTAACAATAAATTAAGTCACCTTATGAACCGAAAACCTCAGCAAGTGTTGTGAGAAACATTCTTTGAGAAACTCTTCAGAAGTATTAACATTTGTTATAATACAAATGAAAAAAGCAAAATATGCATGAATTGTACAAACACCATCCGTTGTGATAAAAGTAAAGGAAAAAATACTGAGGAAAAACGAGCCAAATACTTAATTATCAAGGTCTTTGGGTGGTGAGATGCCAGATGGCATTTTCTTTTAACTCTAACTACTTGTCTCTATTTTCCCTATACAACAAGCACATACTAGATTAAAACTAAGTACAAAGTTAATTACAAAAAGCAAAAACAAAAATTATGTAAAGTGTCTCGGGGACAAGTCATCCCTAAAGGCTGGGCCCTTCATTCAGAATCAGGCTACATAACAGAGAGATATACAGTCAGCTTGGAGAAACACATGTATACACACTACGATCTAATTATTGACATTTTTACACAAACAAATTTAAAATTTTAATGTGTTAAAACAATGTCACATTAAAATGCCTGGCCGGTGTAGCTCAGTGGTTGAGCATGGACCTAGGAACCAGGAGGTCACAGTTTGATTCTCAGTTGGGGCACATGCCTGGGTTGTGGTCTTGATCCCTGATGGAGGCAACTGATCAATGATTCTCTCTCCTCACTGATGTTTCTATCTCTCTCTCCTCCCTTTCTTCTAAAATTAATAAAAATATATTTAAAAATGTCAAAAATACTGGTATTCAAATCTTTGGCAATAATTTCTAAGAAAACAGGAGATTTTTCCATGTGTTTCTAGTAAAACAAGAACACAACGGGCTGGAAGGTTCAAGAAGGCAGAGTCTAGATTAGCACCTAGAATAATTTTTCGCCTTTAGAGGCACCCAGCAGAAGGGTGGCCAGCCAACCTCTCCCCAACTTGGACGGGATTTTAGCAGAGGCTGCAAGGCCATGCGCTTGAATGTAGAAGTCATTTCCTCCCCTAAACTTTCCCCCACCTCTATCTGACTAATCCCCATCTCTGTAAATGGCACCAATGCCCACACAATTGCTAAAGATAATATTTGAATCTTCTCTTTTTCTTTACCACTCACAGGTCATCAGCAAAACACATCTCAAATCCATGCACCGCTCCCCACCCCCACTGCCGCCACTCCGTCCACGCCAGACCGTGTCGCCAGTGGGGCACCAGAGGAGCCTTCCTAAAGTTACCCCTGGGCACAGCTGCCAGAATGAGGCATCCACAGCATAAATCAGATTATGCCTCTCCCCTACTATAGCCTTCCAAAGCCTTCCCAAAGCACCACAGTTAAATCCCACACTGCAACTCCTTTCCTTGGTCAACACAGATGAATATAATCTGGCTCCCAACTCTTAAATGGAATCTCAGACCATTTGCTTCCACTATATTTGCGCTCTCTCTCTCCTCTCCTCCTTCTCCTTCTCCTTTTCCTTCTCCTCCTCCTCCTCCTCCTCTTCCTCTTTCTTCTGTGTTTGCCACTGGCTTCTGCCTAAATGTCCTCCCTGAAATTTTTACAAGGCTGTTTATTCTTGCTTATAAAGTCTTTGTTTACATATCAGCTCATTGGGGAGAACACCCCAGACGCCCACTGTAAAATAGCCCCGAGCATATTCTCTGCCATCACTCTCTTTTATTTCTTCCTAATGCTTAAATCACTACTTGATATTTTATGTTTCTTAAATTGATTCCAAGCAATGCAAGCTCCATGGGAGAGGAACCTTGTCAACTTTGTTCACTGTTCCATTCAAAATGCCTGGTATAAAGCTGTTCAACTAACACAGATGCAACCAATGTCAGATACACTATATCATGACCAAATGCCACCCAGGGAGAACACCCTCCAAAGAGACTGGTGACTCGTGGAGAGCCTTCATAGAGAGTTGTGAGACTGCCTTCAATCCCTCTGGCTCTGATGATGTGTTAATTCTTTGGGAGCCATTTAACAATACAGAGACATTTCGTGACATGAGTGTTTCCTGATTATCAAAACACAACACATCCTTTGAAGAGTAGCTATTAAAACAGCTATGGAGAGCACGGACAGCACGTGGGCACTTGCTCCTCCTTTCCCTTCCATCACTCTGACCATTTACTTCATAGGCCAAGCGCCTGTCTCCTACTGGACAGTCCACACCTTATAGGGAGATGCCAGCCCTTAGCTGTACATCTGGCCCTTGTTGACGTCTGATCTCTCCTACTGCACAAGCTAGTCACATAGTGGGCATCTGCATACTGGTACCTTAAAAAAACTGCTTAACAATGTTCAGACTTGTATATCTAAACAATGCATTTAGATATGTTCTCCAAAAAAAGGGAAACCCTTCAGCCTACACACTCCAAAAAACATTAATGAACTTCACATGCATCCATTTGGGAATTTCAACGGGTGTCATGCTACCTAGGCCCTTTGGTAGGCAAGCAGGGTTTCGGATGTGGGAGAACACGGGCAGCAGCACTGAGAAAAGGAGGACCTCCTGCATAGGGGTGAGAGTAAAAGGCCCTTTCTGTGAGTCTGTAGGCCAAGCTGCCAGTGACCAGTTTTCTGCACACAGACACGTAGCAAAAGGCAGTGTGAGGTAATGAAGAGACCACAAGCTTTGAGTCCTATAGGCCTGTCCAAATCATGCCTCTACCACCTACTTATGGCATGTGCTCCTTGGACAACCTATTTGTTTAGCTAAAGCTCAATTTCTCTTGCACATAAAAAATATGATCCTAATATCTATATCATAGAAACGTTCAGAAGATTCAGATAAACTTATGTATGGAAAAGCTCCTAAAACTCTTGACATCTTATTCTAGATGCTTAATTTACATAAACTTTTTTTCCTCCTTTTCCTGAGAACAGAGGAGGAGGCTGTTTGCACTGCAGAAATTCACAGGACCTGAAAATCTCAGAATTCCCACATTGTAGAGATTAGAACAGTATAAAAAATCAAAAAGAAAACCACACCATTATCTAAAATCATTTCCCTTGGGTTACCACCCAAGAACTAGCTCCTAGAATGAATGGGCATCCCACTTAACAATGCCTTCTTGGGCTCAGCCTGGAAACAGAGGCCACACCCAACTTCTGGAGAGTGGAAGGTGGAGACAGAAATTGAAGTAAGGAACATAGGAAAAGAACAAGAAAGTGAGTTCTATTTGGGACTTGGTGAATTTAGGGGGTCTGTTCAAATGTGCATTTTCAGGAAGTGTCTGGATATACAGGTCTGAAACTCTGAATTTAGGCCTGTAGATAGATACTTATGGTACAATTGACAGTGTGTGTGTGTGTGTGTGTGTGTGTGTGTGTGTGCGCGCGCGTGCGCGCGGAGTTGGGTGGGAGAGATATCTTCCAGAAAGAATGTGACAAGTGAGGGGAAAGGTTGTTAAGAATGGCTACCCTACAAAACACCCACTTTAATGGGGTGGTTTAGAAGCAGTGAGGGTACTGGTGAATGTTTAATGCTCTCGGGGATGGGGCGGGGCTGATTTTTAACATTTGCCAATTTCTATCATGTAAATGCAACTCCATAACTGATTTCAAGCGACAGAAAATGGCATGAACAGGTTCACAAAGTTCCTAAAAAATTAAAAACTGACCTTCACAAGCATGCAGGAGCCCATCCAGCCCACCACACATGGCAAGAAGAAGGGGATCATAAAAACTGACCGATACAATGGTCAAGGAAGTAGAATTGAAAACACTAGGTCAACAGTTCCATGACAAGCAAGGCTCTTGGGTTTCTCAGCAGGAATTGTGGCAATTACAACAGAAAGGCCCAGTGAGTAAATTTTAAAAATATCCTTTGGTCAAGTCATTGTGCTTCAGTGATTGAACATCAACCTATGTACCAAGAAGTCATGGTTCGATTCCTGGTCAGGACACATACCCAGGTTTCAGGCTCAATCCCCAGTGCCAGGAGTGCAGGAGGCAGCTGGGCAATGCTTCTCTGTCATCATTGATGTTTCTATCTCTCTCTCACTCTCCCTTCCTCTCTGAAATAAAATAAATAAATAAACAAACAAACAAACAAACAAACATAACAATATCATTTGATTTGCTAGTAGGTGAGTGATGCCTCTGAGAGGCAGATTCAGCAAAGGGAGGAGAGGAGAAGTCACGTGGCAGTGTCTCAACAGGAGACAAACGAAAGGAAAATGGAGACAAGTTTAGACAATCCTTTCTGCAGGAGAGAAGCAATGACTACCACGGAATGCACGTCAAGGTAGTTTGAGCTAACCTGACAAGCATGAGCCACTAGGTGGAGAGAGGTAGCAGCCCAAACACAGCTGAGGACAAAGGCCACCCATGTCAACAGGACAAGAGCAGATCAGATGATAGGGGCACCACTGTGTGCTAGAGAGAGAGACTCCTGGGAAAGTTTTCCTGCCTGCTCTGTTATTTCCGTCTCTAGCAGGAAAGAAACAGTGATGACCCAGCCTGATTTCCAAGGTCAAAGACAGTTGGGAGCAGTCCCAATTCTGTCATGTTCTAGCTTTGTGATCTCAGGGTTGACTCATTTCCTCAGCTGTAACGTGGAGATAATAGCAACTCCCTTCACTAGTTTGTTTGTGTGTTTTTTATGAAGATGCAATTAAGCATCTAAAACATGTCCAGGACGTCCCAGACCATTTGGCATAGAGTAGACCTAAGTATGTGTTAGTGTCTATACTCCACCCCTTACCCAGACCGTTAGGCATTTAAATGAAAATTACAAAGGTATCCTGTGCTCTACCCATGACGGACAGGAAAGAAAGGTTCCTTCTGCTGGGTATATCCTGCAGCTCCCGGGGCATGAGGAGATAAACAGGATGGACCTGCCCTCCCTACGCACACATGACGGCGCACTGAAATGGTCAACTTTTATACACGTGGGCTGGACTAGGCACTGCCACATGGGGGAACCACTCATAAAGCACTGGGAGAATCAGCTGGACAAAAGATGTTCCATGAATATCAATGATCATCCAATTACATATTCTGTTGGTATAAATCATAGGAAGATATGAATCATGGGAAGAGATATGCAGTAGGTAACATCAGAAGATAATACCTCTGAAATTAACTTGCTCCAGCTTTTCCTAATTTGACACCAACTATTTTTAGGAGTTCATGATCTCATTTCTTATATGAACTCATTGCAAGAGTAACGTTTGTTTTAAATCCCTTAAATGGTGCCTTTGGGGCTGAAAACTTAACTCTATTTATTTTCCTATGGTAAACAGGGGAAAGTTAGACAGTTACCAAAGTGTAAAAGTCAGTCACTAATATTTAAATAAAACAAATCGATTCAAATATTTTAAGGAACAGTTGTTACTATACCCTAAATTTTATATAAATATTGAATTAGGACTATTTATATTAGTTGGAAAATGGACAAAAGAAAGGTCACTTTAAGTTTAGTGAAAACTTTGGCCCACAACTCCTTAATAGTGAGATAGGCATCCTTTCTCAGTAGGGAGCAACCAAAAGAAAGTGCTCAAGCTTCCAGAAAACACTATTATTTTTTCAAGTATGCATACACTGGCATTCTTCCTAGCATATATGCAAATCCTGATCCTCATGTGCTATTTTGCTAGAAGGATCAAGAAGCCATGTTCCTATAATTTTTAAGAAGTTATTCATTTTAGTTAATAAATTCATAAACATATTCTCCTTGTGAAAAAAAATCAGCTACCAAATAAGTCAAAGGCACAATCAATATAATTCCCTATTGTGGGTCCTTTATCTCCATCTAAAATAATAATTATGATTATCTTCTGTTATAATTTGGGTGTTTATCCTTCAAGATGTTGTTTATCAGTCTGTGTCTTTAATATACATATTAAATACACACATATTGTTATATATGTGTGTATATACAAACCTTTTTTATATATAACATTATACAATTATATAAATATATATATATTTATTTATTTATAAAACAACTGTTTTGTGTAATGAGTGGGAAGGAATTTATAAGTAACACACTCTATATTTTCTAAAAATTGCCTTATTTTTTTCACACTAAACAATATCTTTTAGGCCTTTCTAGGTTAGTATATTTTGTATTATTCCATGCAATGCAGTGTTTTACTATGTTGGATGCACATCATTATTTAGGTTTTGCCCTGTTGGTGAAGAAATATTTGCAATACATGTGTCAAAAAACTCTATTCTCAACATATACATTGCTTCTAAAAATCAATAAGAAAAAGACAAACAACCCAATAGAAAAATTGGGAAAGCATGTGAATAGCCAGTTTGCAGAAGAAAATACAGATAAAAATATGCTCAACCTCAGTATTATGTAGGGCAGCAGTCCTCAATGGTCCCAAGATCATTTTAGGGGATCCATGAGATCAAAACTATTTGCATCATAATTTTATGTTGTTTGCCTTTTTCTCAGTGTTGACACTTGTAATGATAGTGCACAGCAATGGTGGGGAAAACTGCAGAACCTTAGCCCCAAATCAAGGTAGTGGAACCAAACCACACAGGAGTAATTGCATTCTTCACTACCAAGCACTTGGAGAAAGGAAAAAAAAGAATTCCTTGATGTAACTACACATTGTATTACATTTCTACCATCGAGTCCTTGCTTTTTACTATTATGTGTGGCAAAATAAGTATGAATGCCATCACCAGGAAGGACACTTGTGTGATTTCTGTGAGCTCAACTAGTGCTTTATTTCATTCAATGCCATTTTAGATAAAGGAGAACAGATGAACTATAGTGATTCAGATGCATATTTGTCAGATGTTTTCTCAAAAATAATCAAAATGAGCCAATCAATTCAAGGAAACCACCTGATGGTATTTGTGGCCAGTGATTAACTGAGCTCTTAAGCAAAAATTAAATTATGGTAAACTTATATCTGCTGCTGTCTGCTTGACAGCTTCCTAATACTTAAAACTTCCCTGATGTGATTGATGGTGGTATTAATAACTGTGATTTTTTTGCTCTTGCATAATGCAAGTGTCCAATTTGGAAGATTTGTAAAATTCAGCAAGTCAATATTTTTCAAATAACCAATGCATAATATTACAAATTTGTTAGTGGGTATAAGAGATCCATTTAAGGTACAAGATAGACTGATGAATTTTAATATTACAAAGCATGAAAAGCTCAGTGATATGACTTCAGATTCCACACTGAAAGTTATCTTTCAGAAACTATCACTTGTAGAGTTTTGATATAGGAACAAAGAATTATTTCAAAGGCTATTAGAATATTCGTTTTCTAACCACAAATTTATGTGAAACTGCTTTCTAAATACTTTCTTCAACCAAAACAATACACCAGCAGATTGCATGCAGACACTGATGTGAGAATCCATCTATCTTCTATTAAGCAAACATTAAAGAGATTTGCAATCATGCAAAACAATGCCAATCTTCTCACTTAACTTTTAATTTGTTTGAGAAAACATAATTGTTTAATTTAAAAAACGTCACTTATGTTAACATGTAATAGGTTTATTATTGCCATTTTAAATGAATAGTAACTATTTTTTTAACTTCTCAGCTTTAATTTCTAACATGGTGAATCTTGACAATTGTTACCCAGAGAAACAAAAGCTTTTAGGGACCCTTAAATATTTTTAAGGTATGCCAGGAGGTCCTGAGACCAAATTCTTTGAGTATCTCTGATCAAGGAAATGCAAGTTCAATTTAGATACCATTTATGATCCAACAGCTTGGCTAAAATTTTAGAAATTAATAATATCAAGCATTGGTGAGCCTACAGGAAGTGAATATGCTCATAATCTGATTGCTTATGGGAATATAAATTGGCACAGTCACTTTGAAGGACAAGTAGGCTGGTCCATTATATAGGGGTTGGCAAACTTTCTCTATGAAGACCAGAGAAAAGGAGGGGCGAAAGCCTTATTTATATTTAAAATGTGTGTAGTTTGTGCTTCAGTTACTCTGTACCTACTCTAAAGAAATGCTAACACTATAAATTATTTAATATGCGCTTTGCACTATTCAAATCACTTTATATATATTAACCCACTTAATTCTCACAACAGTCCTATAAGGTAAATACTGTAGTTTCTCCATTTTATAAAGGATAAAATTGAGGCCCAGAATGGCTAAGTAACTCACCTAAGGCCACACAACTAATATACTAATCTTCTTTTTAACTTCCAAGTTGTTTGAGAAAACATAATTTTTAAATTTAAAAATGGCATTTGTTAACATGCAATAAGTTTGTTATTGCGATTTTAAATGAAGAGTAACTATTTTTTTAAGTAGCCAAAAGCTGGGAATAACCTAAATATTTAGACTTTAAGCATTATGTTTGGTCTGGTGGGAGCCTTTCCTTATATAGATCTCTAAATGTTAAGTGGTTTGCTGTCTTCATGCTTTGGCCTGTTCAAATTTTCCTGGGCGCATCTGAAGCCCCACATTCTCATTAAAGCTTTTGCTGACCATGCCCACTCATGATGGTCTGTGTTTTCCTAATCCCCCCATAGACCGTTATCTCTGGAGTTCAATGTTTCCTTGACATGTCTCTTACCCCTGGTAGACCAGTAGTTCTTAAAGGATGGAGAATGAATGGATCTTATGGTCTCTTTTGATTCCTTACAGTCAGTCCATCACCATCTCCACCACCTCCCCCGCACCATCCCCATCCAAGCCACCATCATTGCTCGTCTGAACTAAGAAAGTTGCCACATGGATGTCCCTGCCCCCATCTTGCCTACCTGCAACCTGTTCCCTGCACAGGATTCAGGGTAAATCTTAGACAGAGTTTAATTCAGATCAAACATTCATCTCAGAAGCCTCCCATGGCTTCCCAAAGGAAAAAATCACAAATCTTAAGCAGGATCTTCATAGATTTCCTTGGACCTGACCTTGTCACTGACTGCTGTCCTGGCTTTCTGCTCTGGGCACCCAGGGGTCCTTGCCGTTCCCCATGATTGACTGAGACACTCCTGCTGCAGAGCCTTTGCACAGGCTGTTCCTTCTGTTTGGATGCTATTCCCTGAGGTGTTGGCAGGGCTCATTCTTCCACTTCAGGAAGGTCTCTGCTAGAACTTCCCCTCATCAGGGAGACCATCCCTGACATCCAGCTCCTTTACTCTCTCTTCCTTTTCTCAGCTTCCCCTTCATATCACTTACTGGAATTACGGATAAATTATAACTGTTTACACATGTATTTGCTTACCATCTCTCCTCTCAGCCAGACCTAAAATAGTGCCTGGAACATGAACACTTAATAAATATATTAATGGAATGAGTCTCAGTTTCTCACTTCCAAAATGGAGGTAATCCTGTCCCTCACAGGATTGTCCTATATAATAAAAGGCTAATATGCAAATCGACGAACAGCAGAAATACTGGTCACTATGATGAGCACTGACCACCAGGGGGCAAACGCTCAATGCAGGAGATGCCCCCTGTTGGTCAGTGAGCCAGAAGCCAGGCTCATGGCTGGTGAGCACAGCTGTGGCAGCGCTTAGGATGTCCAACTGCCGGACTGCAAGAGGGCGCAGTCCGGGCTGAGGGACACCTCCCCAAGTACATGAATTTTGTGCACTGGGCCTCTAGTTATTAGTAATAGTTACTATTTAGTTGACTATTAAAATATAGTAAGTAATGCCAGGCACACTGCTAAACACTCTGCCAGCATGATCTCACAGAATCCTGACAACAACAGATGAGATTTAAATGATTGTTCTCTCCCACTTTACAGATGAGGACACTGAGGCTCAGAGGGGATGAGCCAGGTTCAAAGTCCAGCAGTAAGTCATGGAGGTGACAGACAATGCCAGGAGTTGCCACCAGAGCTCCACGGAATGCCGACTGTGCACGCACACAAGCTCTCTATGAATGCAAGAAGTCACTGTTTACATCTCTGCTCCCGAGGAGGGTGTGCAGGAGCCATATTGGCTGGAGACAGAGGTGAGGCCTATTGATGTCCCAGGTGAGCTTAGCCTCAGTGTGCCACTGTGACCTAGTGGGACAGCTCAGGTGGGAAAAGGGGACTTCCTCCTCACAAGGGACTTTCTCCAACACTGCTTGGGAAGGGTGTTTGCTAAGTCCATTTTCTGATCAGATAACCATTTGACACTAATTATTCTATTTTCAGTGGGCACCAAACCTGACTTTATCGCCCATTGGTTATCTGTGTCGCCTGGAAGGAACTCCGGGCAAGGTCCAGGAAAAAGGTGCGGGTATTGTTGGGGCTTCCTGCTGGCCAGCACACTGGCCTATTGTTGACTTTATTTTTTTAGACTATCGCATCACAATTATTTCGGCAACATCCTTTTCCCATCCTGGACCTGATATAATATTTATTGACTTATACAAACTGCGTCACATGCACAATTCTCCCTGTGTTGTTGTCCACGTTATTTTTTAGAGTATTTTTTTAATCCATTAAGTGAGCTTGCTAATGGCCATGTAATCAGCCCACCCTTCAAACTTGACATAAATTTTTAAACAAAAAGAGGCCTTGGAATCTTGCTCAACCACTACATTAAAAAAAAAATAACAGCAAAATAGCATTTCTCAAGGTTACTATGGGTCAGGCACTATATGATGTTTTATCTCATAAAAGCACTGTCATACCCCATAGCTGCTCATAGCTCCCATTTCTCAGATGAGGAAACTGAGCTAAGAAAACTGGTACAATGACAGTGTCAGTAAAACACAGACGTGTACTCTGATATCTGGAAGGCCTACTCCAGACCTCTAATGACACTGCAGATGAGACAAAGGGCGTGTCCTTGAAACATTTCACCACTTTAACTTGTGATCAACTGAGTTCTGTGAGTAAATGCAGAGTGAGGCTCCCATTCCTGCTGTCAAGACTGTAGCATGTGTGGGTGATCCACCCAGTGCCACTTAGTAAGAGCCAGGTAACCAGGATCAGATGGCATTTTAATCCGTATGGCAATACTCAAATCCCCCCAATGCCTCAATTATATCCTCCCCCTAAATATTTCTATTTGATGACAGGTGTGAGGTTTTGCTGAATCCTCATGGTGAGAAATGTTCTTTGCATTCTCAATAGGTTCACATCGCTGGTCCCTACCACTGTCACTTTGGTTTTTTTCTCACTGTGGTGTGGCTAGAATCCCAGACTCAGAGACTCATTATACAGAGCATGTTGAGTTAGGAAGAAGGGCCATTCCCATTTCCTCCAAAGTAGGGAGCTGAGGCCCCTCTTAGGGGAGGGTGAGTTTTTGAAGCCACACAGGCACTTGGTGGCAGGGATGTCACTCAAAAGAGAGAGAGAGAGAGAGAGAGAGAGAGAGAGAGAGAGAGAGAGAGAATATGAATTATTGGTGGAAAACCTGCTATGTGCCAGACACATTTCACAGTGAAATAACAACAATAATAGCAGTAATAAAAAATAATAATAGGTAAAATATATGAAGCTATTAAAGTTTGTTGAATACTAGGCAAAAATACTTAATGCAAATTTAAAAATAATTTAACCCCTCCAACTTGGAGGCAAGCACTATTATTGTCCCCATTTGACAGATGAGAAAACCTCTGAGAGAAATAACTCAGTGTAGAGGTGACTCAAAGAGCCACACTTACCTGGCAAGTGGCCTTACCTTTACTGCAAACGTGGAGAAATGTACACAGTACAGCTCTAATGCCCTAACCTCACCAAAGCATCTTCCTGGCACAGATTTCTGCTGAGACAAACACTGAGAAAGACAGAAGGGTCTTGGTAGCCTGGAAAGTATAATATCCTCCAGCCCTACAGACATTTTCCTTTACCTACACTTTCTTAAACATTTAAATATTAATGGTATTTTTTAAAAATGTGTCATAAGAGCCGAAACCGGTTTGGCTCAGTGGATAGAGCGTCGGCCTGCGGACTGAAAGGTCCCAGGTTCGATTCCGGTCAAGGGCATGTACCTGGGCTGCGGGCACATCCCCAGTGGGGGGGGTGCAGGAGGCAGCTGATCGATGTTTCTCTCTCATCGATGTTTCTGACTCTCTATCTCTCTCCCTTTCTTTCTGTAAAAAAATCAATAAAATATATTTTTTAAAAAAGTGTCATAAGAGCATGTCCAGTTCAATTCAGAGCCTTGACTTTTTAGGTACAAGGAGACCCACTGTCACAAAGAAAACAGAGTGGTGCTCTTAAATGAGCAGAGAGCAATCCTCTCAGCTCAGTGAGCATCACTGTATTAGATAGGACCTAAAGGCCTCTGTCTAACGGGTCCACGTCTGCTGAAACCGACAGGAAACAATGCCAGGTCATCACGTATGAATACAAAGTGCCCGTGTGCTGCGGGTGGTCTGGTTTTAGTGCCTATGCCCTCTCACAGTGGGCCTAGCGGAGGATGCCCATTCGCCGTGTGACTTCAAGCAAATCACTCCACATCATCTCAACCCCCAGTTTGTTCATCTGCAAGAGTACAGGTGGTCTCTTCCATCCAAACGCTCTGCGGCTCCTTGACAACGTGTTTTAAGACGATCTCATTCAATGAGCACCTGTTTCATGACCAGCCTATTCAATGAGAGACTCTATAATGCTGAAGCAATCTGGGCAGTGATCCACATTTGTGGACAAAGTCATGGTTGGTGAATTTATTTCAGAGCTAGCAATATACTGACCTTGGCAACACTGTAGTTCTGTACCACCAGGATCTATGCCTGCCCAGTGAAAACAACTGGGATTCCACCCCCCACCCCCACTCCCCAGGCATAACTAGAGCTATCAAAAAAATCAATCAAAGATAATTTGCCAAAAGTCAGGCAGTAGTCCTGAAACAAGGATTCTGCAGCTTAAAAACAATAGACATGTTAACTAAAAGGAACCCCCAAAGAAGTTTGCTTCACTGGGGTATGGAGGACTCCTTCGTTGCTTGACTATGAGTCCATAAAGAGCATATATACACAAATAATCATTGGAAAGTTCATAAATATTTTTTGTCCTACCACTCTATTATTCCTATGATCTTCTTATATCTACTATACAAATAAAGAAACTCAAGCTCTAGCCGGTTTGGCTCAGTGGATAGAGCATTGGCCTGCAGATTGAAGGGTCCTGGGTTCAATTTTGGTCAAGGGCATGTATAGTGGTTGCAGGTTTCCGGCCCTGGTCTGAGGCATGTGAGAAGCAACCAGTTGATGTGTCTCTCTCACATCGGTGTTTCTCTCTGTCTCTCCTTCTCCCTTTCACGCTCTCTAAAAATCAATGGAAAAATATCCTCAGGTGAGGATTAACAAAACAAAAGAAAAAAAAGGAAAGAAAGAAAGAGAGAGAGAGAGAGAGAGAGAGAGAGAGAGAGAGAGAGAGAGAGAGAGAGAGAAAGAAAGAAAGAAAGAAAGAAAGAAAGAAAGAAAGAAAGAAAGAAAGAAAGAAAGAAAGAAAGAAAGAAAGAAAGAAAGAAAGAAACTCAAGCACAGACTCACTAAGTTGATCAAAAGGGGTGACAAAGAATGTGGGATTGAGATTGTCAATCAGAACCAAAGTCACAGTAGGTAGTTAGGGTTTCTCAGCCTTGGCACCACTGCTATTTTGGGCCTGATAATTCTTTGTTGTGGGGGACTGTCCTGTACATGGTCTAATGTTTAGCAGCATCCCTGGCTTCTACCCCTTACATGTCAGTAGCTCTCTCCTCTAGTTGTGACAACCAAAAATGTCTCTAGATATTGACAAGTGTTTTCTGTGAGGCAAAATCAACCTCAGGTGAAAGCCAGGGTTACAGATACACAGTCAGAGAATACAGAATGGATAGTAACTCTTCAGCTTCCCCTGAGGACTGAAGAATTCCATTCACTTCCAGCTTTCTCGCCAGTACCAGCCCTCCTCATCATCACAGGAATTATCATGCTGAACCTCTGCTTTAAAACAGTCAAGCCTTTTCCTCACGGGCTACAGAGCATCGTAGACAGCTTGTATGGCCTCCAGATATGATTTCAGCCCAGTGCTATTACTCCCACCACGTGGCAATAGCAGACATCCCCCAGACACACTATGCATGGCCATTCCTCCTTTGCACATGCTGTTCTCTCTGTCAGCCATGCCATTTCTAATGTCCCAGACAGAGACTGTGTGAATTCTTCCACCCATACATGTGCTGTGAACACTCCATTGGTGCCCACAAACTATTTGAACTGAACTGAATTAACTCCTTGCTCAGTTGCCCCAGCACCTGTCACAGTTGAGCAACCCAACCACCTTACTCTTCAGTTTCTTTACCTGTAAGATGGGCACAATGATGCCTTTCTCACATGGTTGTTATAAGAAATAAAGGATGTCAAAAGGCTTCCACATAAGAAGCTTCCAATGAAAAGTTCTTTCATCTTGCTGTTCATAGTTCTTTTTAATCTATGAAAATTATTTCATAAGAATGGCTCACTCTCTGGGCTATATCTACATGTGTTTGGTACACAGAAATAGAACTAAAAAACGTGGCCTCTTTCATTTGAGTAAAATACCATTTTGTCCATATTTGGTTATTAGATTCTCTTCCTAAATATTTGGAGACAGGAATACAAGTTTGATACCACTGTAACTATAGAAACGGCCCTATCTTGCATGAATCAGAGAGCCTTCCAGCTCTGGCCCTGGGTGAGTTCTCTCCCAACAGTGCTATCTGCAACCCACACTATTTGCAACCCTCGGTAGTGGTTAAAGGCATCCAGGTTCCCACGGAAATCTGAGAAAAATGGAATTAGTAGGCCAAACGATAACAGGAGAAACGGGAACAATGCCACCATCCTCCACCCCTGAAGTCCGACAAATTGAAGTTCTTTGTGTAATGCTCATAAGGATGCCAAGCTCCGCAGAGATTGGTCACCAGGAAAAGGAAGAGGATGAGGAAAGGGAAGAGGATCCGAGGGTCACAGCCAGCTGAGCCAGGGAGCCATCCATCACCAGCGCTGCCCGGGCAGCCTGCACATCTCCAGTCACAGAGGGCACGGCTTCAGCCGCCAAGGACACGGGAGGAAAACAACCTTGGTTGAGCTTTATTAGTTAAGTGAACAGACTCCTTAAGAGTATTGATGTATTGACTAATGATTCTGACATCCAGCGTGCTGGGAGCTTACATGTTTAAAGGGCAAGAGTTACAAATCAACAAGTTATTAATTTAATTCCTCTTTGAAAAGGTGCCAGAGGTAGAGAAAGCAGAATGAGAGGAGCATTTATCATGTTTTTCCTTCAATAAACATGATTACATAAATATCATGTTTACTTGGCCCTCTACTTTCTTAGCTAGTGAATTTTAAACCTCAGGCTGGGGCAGCTTATTAAAATGCAGATTCCGAAGAAATAAGAAAAAAAAGAATAAAATGCAGATCCCCAGGCCCCACACTCAGTTGTTCTGCTTCATTAGATATTGGTTTGGGTCAGAGAATTGTCACTCCTGGTAATCACCTGCCACCCCAGTGACTATGATGCAGGTGGGTAGCAAAGTACTTTGAGAAATACTATATAACAGATCCAGTATCTGACCTCCTGGCAGCTGGGCCACGTGACTGAGCGATCCCTGTTGAGGTGGGTAGAAGCAAGGCCTGACTTGAAACCCTGCCCCACCTTCACACACTCTGGGGCTATTGGCTGATTGGATGCGGAGGATCTAAGGGAAGCCCTGGGCAAAGTGGCCCATGCCTAAAGTTCCCTTGGCCAGGATGAGACCCAGGAGCTCCACTGACAAATATTCACAAAGAGCTGCTCTTGACCCTCTTGTAGGAAGGAAGGGACTCGCTGTGACTGCGCTCAAGTTTCTGATGTGCAGGGACTCGAGGCTGGCCTGGGGGCAGGCTCAGCACCACAAGCCCTGCAGGAGACACAGCCAGGGAGTCTCCACAAGCCAGCCACAGTGATTAGGGGGATCCTCTAGCCTCCAAGAGAAGGGCCATTTTCCATCTGGTAAATGTGTCCTTGCCTGTGAAGACAGCCTTTCACATGGAGGGCAGCATCTCCAATTCCCCTCTTTCTCTTTAAGCCAAATCATCCCCACACCAGAAGTTCAAGTGACTAAGAGTATATGATTCAGCACTCCACCACGTGGCTGTCCACAGTCCCATTGGGGATGATCCAATTTGACTTTGGAAAGGAAAGGGCAGGGACATTCATTCATCTCAGAGAGTTCAGGGGTAGAATCTTCCACTCCACTCATGCTCCCAGTCACACAGGCTTCTCACTGCCCCACAAACACTGCAAGCCCATTCGGAACCATGCTGCTGTCACCTAGAATATTCTTCCCCAGCCCTTCACATGGTTCAGGCATCCATTTCCTGCAGGTGGCCTCTGTGCCAGTTTCCCTCGCACAGACTTCCCCTCATGGTCTTGTCTAAACCAGCTACCCCCATTCTGTTCCAGTCACTCTCCAACCCCTTGTCCCATTTTATTTCCCTTCAAAGGCCTTATCGCCACATGGAAGTATAATAATTGTTGTTCTAGCCTAACAGGATATCTACAGAGGACTGGGTGATAAGAGCTGGAGAAAAGGAAGGTGACTGTGCCGAACTTTTTTTCCTGAGTGCCATTTAAAAACAATCAATACACAAAAAGGCATCACTATGGAAAAGACACATGATATAAGATAAATGAAAATTCAGGTTACAAAGCAGCAAAGCTACAACTACATTGGAAAGGTTGGGATAAATTTGACAATTAGGAGATTTTGGTGATGGAATAACAAAATTCTGTACACTACATTTCTTTTTTAACTTTAAGAATGTACTTAATAAAGAAAATAAATACACAAGTAAATAAATCAACTAAATCTAATAAATAAACCAAAGACCACTGTGACATAAAGAAAAACTATACAGGCTACCAGGTCTAACACCCTCATTTGCCAGATGAAGAAATTGAGCCTCAAAGGGAAGTGAATTGCCCAAGATATCACTCAAAGTTAGTCAAGGAAGAGAAAGAATAAAAAGAACTTGGAGTCCAGGCCCAATGCTTTCCCCACTGCATTATGTTACATAGTCAAACAATGGAATCTTTTGAGAAAGGCCAAATATTTTCAAAGGATGATGACCGAGAAGTTAAAATCAGGTACAGTGTAATACAGAATAATTTCTTATTCACGGGAGCACTGCCTACGGAAGGCCTTCACCTCAGTGCTCTTCTTTAGTCCAGTTGCTTAACCTCCTTGAAGTTCTATTTCCTTTCATGGGATGATGGTGGTGGTGGTGATGATGATGATGATGATGAAGGTGGTGGTGATGATGCTAGTGATAATGTTGGTGATGTTGGTGATGTTGATGATGGTATTATTGATGATGATAAGGTTAGTGATGACGACTACTACTACCATTTGTCAGGCATCATGCCAAGTTCCTCACTGCTTGGCCAAGCCAGAAAGTATGCCTCGCCAGACACCAGATCTTCCAGTGCCTTGATCTGGAATTTCCCAGCCTCCAGAACTGTGAAAAATAAATATTTGTTGTTTAAGCCATCCATTCTTTGGCATTTTTATTATAGCAGCCCAAACTGACTAAGACAGGAGTTATTAAAAAGAGGAAATAAGATTGTAGGTGTGATGGGACTTCTAAAACTACCATATTATATGAACACTATGTAACAGTATTAATTCATTTAATTCTAATAACATCCTGACACAGTAATTACTGTTACCATCACTTTGCATTTCAAAATGAGAAAACTAACTCATGTTAGTTAGATAACATAGCCAAGGAATGTTTGGCCTAAAATTCAGATGGAGACAGTCTGGTCCACTGGCCTGAATTCTTAACCACAACACCATGGGTGTTCTTAAAAATTACTGCTATTACTGAGGCAGGAAATTTCTAAATCACAAGGGTGTGCATGCTTCATCTCTTGAGTTTGGAGCTGGTCATAACCAATATGCAGATGTTCACTCTCCTCTGTGATTTCTTCCATCATTCTCCAATGTAACCTAAAAAACACCCAGCTATTTTGCTCTCTAATTTGTAAGTGGTCTAGAAGATCAATGTAGAGATCCAAGAACAGCACTCAGTAGTTCCTTGAGTCTGTTTCCTGATTTGCAGCCTTTTCTTGGGGAGGCATCTCAGTCTCTGGATACGTGTTCATTCAAAGTGAGTGACTTGAGCTGATGTGAGCGAGTGCCTAAGTTGGAATGCCAGCCAGCAACAACACTGGAAATGAATGGCTGCCCTCCACCATCACGAAATGCTTAACTGAAAAAAAGCAAACCACTGAGTTTTTACAGGAAAGCAGCAGAAGCAGGCCACCAAAGTCAAAAGGAAGTAGGAAAGGCTGAAGACGCAGTGGATCAGCTGTGTTTTGAAAACTAACCATCACCATAACAATGTGGGGAAAGGCTGAGAAAGTCCAGGAGTCTCCACAGACAGTCAAGAGGAGCAGGACAACGCTGCATTCATGACAAGAAGATGATCTGAAGCCTTATCTAAATTCAGATATTGCTAGAATTTAAAATGTAAAGGAAGCTTAAACGTCACATTAGCCCAACTTCCTCAGCTTAGATAAGAAAAGTGATGGCCAGGAACATAAGTGGCTCCTTCAAAGTCGCATAGCTGATTAGAGGCTCTGCATCTCAGCTAAGGATGCATATGAATGGAGGGTGGCCTCCCTGGTGGCTATGGAGCTCAGTGGGTCACTGTCCCTCCCTTTAAAATGACCCCTCCGTCAGGCAAAAGACCCTTTCTGGTATGACGCCATCATCTCTGCTGCCCACCTCCCTCCTCATGTCCACTCTGTACCTACCATCCCGACCCTTTTACTTCATGTCCGTCATAGGAACACCTATCCCCACCGCTCTCTGCCCACATGATCATACAGAAGGTGGTCTTTTGTGACTGACTTCTTTTATTTAGAATAATGTTTTTTTGGAAGTTCATCCATGATGTAGTATCTATTAGAATTTTGTTCCTATTTTATGGCTTAAAAGTTATTCCATTGTATCAGTCAATGGACATTTAGATTATTTCTGGGTTTGTTTGTTACTATTACAAACTATGATAGAATCATTTTTAAATATCTCAACTCCCCAAAGTCCAGTTTTATATAACATTTAATAAAAACATGTTTAGAATATGTTTTAAGGTGAGAAAGAAGGTTACAAACCACAAGCGCAGTAAAATCCCAACTAAGTCTACCTATTTGTAATTTCATTAATTTCAGCATGCACGTTTTCTCTAGTATCAATGGCTCCGGGCTCTGAAGTCTCATGTATGTTTTATAATAAGATTTTAATTTACCATCCCTGCCAAGCCATCATTGTCATGGCACATGGGCAAATATTAAAAACAAAAGCATCATAATTTGCAGGATGGCTGTAATGACTTGGAAAAGAATGGGAGAGAAAAAATGGATCACTCCTTAAACTCTCAAAATCAAATGGCTCAAGCTAAGAATTGGGAGATTGTGCATCCAACAAGATTAGCTACATTCCTGAAAATCAAATTTAAAATTAGGCAAGTTCTATACAATGCAGATCCTGCTCAGAGGCCAGCACCAACTGCTTTTTCTCCTAATACCTTATGTTGAAGAATGCTGTCTCACCAACATTTTTGGTGGCACAGAATGTATACTCTATGGAAAACTGTGAACAGATATGACCCAAAGAACAATTCTGAGAAGTTAGACCTTGAATATGAAGTCTTAGGAATACCTAAACATTTTATTTCATTTATATTCCTATTTATGTATGTGCAAGAGATTGGGTTAATAAAATGTCAAAATATAAAATAAAAATTATATGTGATAAGAAATGGTGACTCTAAGACACAAGGACAGACTGACCACAGACACAAGACACACATGCGATCAGAGTCTGGGCAGGAAGGAGCAGAGGAGGCCAGGCTCATCTGATGGACCAGAAAATAAGTGAACCAAAAATGGCCAACAGGTCATGACTGGCATGTGAGGCAGGCCAAATTAAAAATAGCAGCTGAAACATAAAGGTAAAACACCAGAATGTTTATACCCAAAAAGATTGTGAATACTATACAAGGAAGGGGGTTATGACTAGAACAGGGCTTCTGGCCTGGTAGCAAAATTATGATCTTGATTGTGGGCAGATAACCTCATTCTAACACCTTAAGCTATGCAAACTTAATTGATTTAAAAATAAAATTTTTAGCCGAAACCGGTTTGGCTCAGTGGATAGAGCGTCGGCCTGCGGACTGAAAGGTCCCAGGTTCGATTCCGGTCAAGGGCATGTACCTGGGTTGCGGGCACATCCCCGGTGGGGGATGTGCAGGAGGCGGCTGGTCGATGTTTCTCTCTCATCGATGTTTCTGACTCTCTATCTCTCTCCCTTCCTCTCTGTAAAAAATCAATAAAATATATTTAAAAAAATAAAAAATAAAAAAAATAAAATTTTTAGAAATTGCCATGATTACTTGATACAAAGAAGATCCTGTGCCCTACTCCAGACCTCTACGTCAGAGAGTCTGAGAGCAAAGTCAGGGAATCCAAAACCCACTCAAGTTTATGGGGTGGGGAGAGGGGGTACAGGACTTATGATTAATGCTCTTTAAAATTATTTTTAAAAATCAACTGCATTTTAGAATGAATCATATGTTTAGTCAGTACTAACATTTCTTCCAATTTTATAAAAGGAAATGCTGTCCAATGAGACTCTACCTAGAGCCATCTCCCCATGTAGACTGATAGGAGGAGGCCCAACGGCTACTCACAGTGACTCAGAGCCCTTTGCCAGAAGGGCCAGGAAGGTCTGCAGAGCAAGGAGACATCCTGTTATGGAAGCTCACAGTCAAGGGCAGTCAAAGGCAGTTTACCTTCGGGGATGGTGCCTGCCTTATGAAGCAGCTCACACACTAGCAACATCATTATCCACATAGAAAACTTCAGGGGCTATAAAATATCCTGCATCCACCACCACACCCCCACCCCACCCCCCGCCCAAGTCCGATTTGAGATATCAAGAACCTTCAGTAATAGGTAAGGAAAGCATCATAGAAGGAAACTGAAGTTCACCAAAAGAGGCCAGAGGCAAGATGTGGTGAGCTGGGCTATGACTCCCATCTTTGTCTCTGGTCCCACGCCCCCAACCCCATTGGGCC
The DNA here is from genome assembly GCF_963259705.1 of Myotis daubentonii. NCBI lineage: Eukaryota > Metazoa > Chordata > Mammalia > Chiroptera > Vespertilionidae > Myotis > Myotis daubentonii. The sequence goes on along the minus strand of NC_081840.1, from coordinate 225,582,054 downwards.
TTTCCACAACCAACACAAAGCCATGAAACCAGGTTGCATTACATGTTCTAGAGGCACTGAAGGTTTGGATGAACTAACTATGGAGACATTCTTCTTAATGCAACAATTTCCTAAGTGTTTAGTATTCTGGATCTATTTCTTTCTCTGAAACACCTACAGAGTTGATTGATAATTTATGCAAGGATGATGTTCCACTACATTTAAATCTAGGGATGCAACCTCTGCCCTGACGTTGTCTCTAATTTTTCCTACCTCATTTTCCTTCAGTAAGTCAAAACTTGGTAGATACAAAGGGTTAAAGAAGCTAAAGCCTGAAGTTTAAAGGATAAAGAGCTGTTGGGGTCACCTGAACATATCATGTTGTACCTGTTCTATATAGTATCTTTCTCTACTAGTAGATGATTAAATGTAAATCCTAATGTACATTCCATTTTACATGCAATATGGGTTAGTTACTGTTGCTATGGAAACCTTCACTTTTGCATTTACTGATTTTAATTCTGTGACATTTGCTGACTTTAGTACAATGTAAAGTTTATAAATATAACATACAGGTTTGTGGAGGGCTTTTTTAAAGTGTTCAATTTGCATAGATAATTCCATCACAAATCTCCAGGTACATTAGGGGGAAAGGCATTAAACTGATGCCAACTAACAGTAATCAGCAAACAACAAGCTATTTCCAGAAATAACTATTTCCATCGATCCTCAAGTATCTCCTTCCACTAACTAAATGCCCCATCTATTGTAGAAGACTTTTAACCACTGATTCACTGATCATTTCCCAATGTGGACTTTTTAAAGTAATTCTACTTACTCAAAACACTTTTAATCTGTCACCTCATTTTACCTTTAATGTTAACCTTGTGAAAGAGAGAGTCCAGACATGGTTTGAAGAAGAAATGACCCCACTTTCAGGACTGCTTCCAATCAGGGCAAAGATCCTTTTGACTTCCAACTGGAGCCTCAAAGGGTTCATTGCAACAATCATTCTCCTGTCCCTACTGTCCCAATCTGAGTCTCCTTTGCATCTTTGAGACCTAGCACAGTCCCAATATGTGGAATAAATGCATACTCTCCAAAATACCCTACATTTGTTTTGATTCCCTGATTATTGTCACTTAAGAACCTAAGACCCATAATCATTATGCAAAAGCATCAAAAGTCATCTAGCAGCTCATGGGGAAAGTAAAGGTCTCACTAAGAATTGATTGAACTGATGGACATTTATGATGAGCACCCAACATTTTTGAGGGTATTCACATGGGCTTGGGTAAACATCTACCACTCTGGTCTAGAATCACAGAGAAATAAATTATTTCATGAGCCTTCCCAGAAAAAGCAAGCATTCAGATAGCCATACATATACTGATATGATATACTTATATAAAAGAGAGAATGTACAAGAAGCATTTTAAGTGATTTCATAAAAGTCTGCACATTCCACAAAAGAAACAAATTTAACCAATATTTATTGAGTTTCTATATTGTGAGAGATGCTGCAAAGCAATCTTACAGTAGTGAAGTGTCTATAGTTGTACTTGAAGAAGGGGAGAGGGGATGAGGAACACTATAATGCCATCCTTAAGGCTTCTAGGGAAAAGGAAGACAGGCCAACAAAATGGCAAATGGGCTTAAGAGAATCACAAGAGCTTTTCAAAGACGAGAGGCACTTGAAAGAAAACAGGACCACTAATAACCAAGAGAAAACAGGGAAATAATGAGACTCAAAAACAGGGAAGAGAAGAAACTCTTAATCAATCTTTGCTTTAAAAAAATAAAAAGAATGTTGAACAAACTGGTAAGTAATGAAGATGTTGTGAAAGCAGAAGCTAATCAAAGTAGACAAGGGGAAGGGGCTGGGAAATGTGCAGCTCAGGGGAGGCAGAAGAGTTTGACAGAACTGAATGACACACAGGATGCTGTTACAGGTAGCTCAAGTGGATTCTGGGATGAGGGTAGAGTTAACATCATTAAACTATACACTGATTTGGGGCTTGAGAACACAGGTACATGCTGTTGACATGAATGGATAGAGATGAAGCCTGAGAAAAGACACTACTCTTATTCCAGTAATCCTAGAATGAGGCTGGAAATTTATCCTAACCAATGCCCTCCATAGCCAATTCATCACCAACCACTGTCCCATCCATGTTCTTCTGTCCCCTGATGGGCTCCAGGTGAATCCAATTCATTGTCATCTTTTACCTGGAAAACTGTAATATCCTTCTCTCACTTGTCTTCTTGCATCTTCTATTAAATCCTTCCATTTAAAAAAAAAAAAAAAGCCCTGGCCAGAATGGCTGTTTGTTGGGCATTGTCCCTTGCACCAAAAGGTTGCCCATTCAATTCCTGGTCAGAGCACATGCACAGGTTGCAGGCTCCGTCCCTTGTTGGAGGCAAGCAGGAGGCAGCTGATCAATGTTTCTCTCCCTGTCTCTCCCCCTCCCTTCCTTTATCTCTAAAATTCAATAAAAAATATTTTTTAAAAACCCTTCCAAATCATTCTCCGCTCGGCAGCCTGAGACATGTTTTCAAAATACCTGTTTCATGATGTACCCTCTTTCAAACCTCTATCAGAAGGAGAACATTTCCCATTGCTCTTAGGATAACTTTTTAAATAGCTAAAATCCTTAATATGTCCTATCCACAGTCAAACATAATCTGGCCCCAACATGGATCTTCAGCCTCAGATTGCATCTTGCATCTCCTCCCTGCTCTCTGCACTCCAGACAACCTGGCCCCCAGTAAGACCTTTGCCTTCTCTGCTCCTCTTTTGAATGCCATCCTGGCATCCATGTCCCATTTTTCTGATTAAATCTCATTTGGTTTTTAAATCTCAATTAAAATTTCACTTTGTCAAGAAAGTCTTTCTTGACCACAGCTCCCACTGGTGTAGGTCAGGTTTCTTCGTTATGCTTTACAGAAACATACTGGACTCCTCTAGTGCACTTATTACATTGTGTTGAATAGTGCACATTTCACTGCTGTGTATCTCCTTACATGGTTGCCAGTTTCTGACAAGAAAGGCCCATGTCTGTTTTTAAGAACTACAATATGCTAAATACCAGCCCTCCTCAATATAGATGCACCTAATGAAGGAAGGAATGGGATTTTAATGGATCTACTCAAGAACATACAAAGGTTCCCTGTTGCTATAAAGTTATATCCAAACACCTCAACCAAGCATTCAAGGACCTCCAACACCACCCTCTGTTATACCTGAGAAGGCAGAATTTTGACAGGGAAGGGTGTGATAGTTCATTTTATGTGGCAACTTGATTGGGACATGGGATGCCGAGATTCTATTTAAACATTATTTCTGGGTGTGTCCTTGAAGGTGTTTCCGGAAGAAATTAGCATTTAAACTGGTCGACTGAGTAAAGTAGGCATCATCTAACTAATTGAGAGCATGAATAGAACAAAAATGTGAGGAAAATTGAATGAACTCTGCCTGACTACTGAGCTGGGACACTGATCTTCTCCTTCGGACTCAAATTTAGACCATCAGTCCTCTGGTTCTTAGGCCTTCAAACTCCACCACCAGCTTTCCCAGATCTTCAGCTTATAGATCGTAGATCATGGGACTTTCCAACCTCCATAATTCGGTGAGCTAATACCTTCTAATAAAGCTCTTCCTGGATACACATATATCTTATAGCTTCTGTTTCTCTGGGGAACCCTAATAAAAACAGAGGGAGTAGAGAAAGAACACGTCTCCCCAAGAAATAGGAAGTCAATTTAACAACTCCATGAAACTCCATTTACATTGTATTCTGTGGATGTGGGGACCAAGCATAGAGTACATTGAGAATGGCCTCCTTCAGGTACGCAGCTCTCTTCACACTTGCAGACTTCCTTGAGCAGAGGTCAGCCAACCAGATCCTATTCCTGCCCCAGACCTGTGTGCTTGATGGCATCTCAGCCTTTGTTTCTTCCAACCAGATGCCCTTCTTTTTTCCCCCAACAAAACCAAGTCCTACAATCCCTGTAGAATCAATTCACTTCCAACCTGCTCCTGGACACATGCCCCTAGTACTATTGTATTCATTGTATTCTAATGCTGCAGACAATTTATTCTTCATGTGTTCAATCGATATGTAGTGAATATCAATCAAATTCCAGGTCCTTTGTTAGACCCTGGATGACTAAATTAAATAAAAACAGTCCTCCTTGTACAGTTGGGTAGTTTCCACACTGCTAAAAGGCAGCTGGCCAAGAGAATAGGAGAGGGCTGAAATCCAAAACCATTTGCCAAGCCCTTTGGGGCTAGTGTCTGCCAGGAAGTCCAGAAAGCCTTCCCTTTGTAGGCTCATCCAGATGCAATACCTTTCACTAAATCACAAAAATATGTCCTATGTGCCGGGGTCCAACCCCAGCGGGTCCAGGGGTCCCCAAAGGTGTGGACGGAGTCGGCGAAGAAGGAATGACACGGAGACAGCGTTCAGTTGATCAGCAGCCTAGCCAGGATCTCCAGCCCGGATCTCCAGAGAGGTTCTGTTTCGGATCTCCAGCGAGGTTCTGTAGCCATGTTCCCTCGCTAGGTTCTCCAGCCAGGTTCTGTCCAGGCTCTCCAGTCAGGTTCAGTGTCCAGGTTCCAGTCAGGTTCTCCTGCCAATCTCTGTAGTCAGGTTCAGTCCAGGATCCCTTGCCATGTTCTCCCGCTAGGCTCTGTCTCTAGGCTCCGAGGCCAGTCCCGGTCCAGGATCCTCTGGCATGCTCTCGCCAGCGAAGTTCTTCTGTCTCTAGGCTCCGTGTAGGTTCTGTCTTCTGAATTCTGTCTCCTGAGTTCTGAGTCTTTCTGTCTTGTTACAACTGTATTTATACCAGTTGATTCAATCCTATCAATCTCTATTACAAAGGTTAGGGCGTTTCTTATCTCCATTCCAGGGAGAAAAGATTATGTAGTTTAAGCATGATTGTTCGTAGTTAAAGGGATTAATTACCCGCCTGGCACTTAGTTGAGGGGTTTTATTCCCTCCCTAACTTCAGGGGAAAATCCCTACCTGGGGATTCAACCTTTCTCGGAGAGGTGACTTTGGTTAAAACACAGCGCCAAGAAGGTGAGCAAACATATTAAGAAAAGTATGCCATATATGCCAGGTCCCTTGAAACAGCAAGGATGGACCGGCTCCCGGCAAATTCCCCCTTTTTTATTTTTTAAAAGCAAGCATTAAAAAGAAAAACCTCAAACGCTCTCTTGTATCCATTTTAAGAGTAGGATTGGCGCTTTCTGCTATTACCTGAGTCCTGATCTATCACCCCAGGGAGAGCTTGCCAATCCTGCACTTTCCCGGGGTGGAAAGGCTGCAGTGGGGTTAAGGATAAGGCTCCTTGGGCCTACCTTCTCCCATGCCTCTACATTTACCTTTCTGGCACCTTTCCTTCCTCAGAAAAGCATGGACGTATTTCTTGTATAAAACGTTCTGTCTGACTGGGAGTAACCTTAATTCCTCTGCTAACAAGCATATATGTTAAAAGATCAATACGGAGTCTTTTTTCTTTAGACTCAGTATGGCACATCTTCTTAATCTAAAGATCAATACAGAGTCTTCTTTCTTTGGACTCAGTATGGCACATCTTCTCAATCTAAGTTCTGTACTATCCACCTTCTTACCCTACTTATCCTCTATAGGGGGGTCTGTAGCACCCTGGTGGAGTCCTATCCGTCCCGAGTGTGGGGTTCTCAATGGGGGGGGCTTACCTAAGGGAATCCTGTTCCAGGGGTTCCCAAAGGTGTGGACGGATTCGGCGAAGACTATCCACCCTCTTCCTACGGTGGAGTCTGATCCGTCCCGAGTGTGGGAGTTCTCAATGGGGGAGGGGGGCTTACCTAGGGGAATCCTGTTCCAGGCATTCCCAAAGGTGTGGACGGAGTCGGCGAAGACTATCCACCCTCTTCCTACGGTGGAGTCCGATCCGTCCCGAGTGTGGGGCGCTTACCTAGGGGTCCCTGTTCGGGCGCCAGATGCCGGGGTCCAACCCCAGCGGGTCCAGGGGTCCCCAAAGGTGTGGACGGAGTCGGCGAAGAAGGAATGACACGGAGACAGCGTTCAGTTGATCAGCAGCCTAGCCAGGATCTCCAGCCCGGATCTCCAGAGAGGTTCTGTTTCGGATCTCCAGCGAGGTTCTGTAGCCATGTTCCCTCGCTAGGTTCTCCAGCCAGGTTCTGTCCAGGCTCTCCAGTCAGGTTCAGTGTCCAGGTTCCAGTCAGGTTCTCCTGCCAATCTCTGTAGTCAGGTTCAGTCCAGGATCCCTTGCCATGTTCTCCCGCTAGGCTCTGTCTCTAGGCTCCGAGGCCAGTCCCGGTCCAGGATCCTCTGGCATGCTCTCGCCAGCGAAGTTCTTCTGTCTCTAGGCTCCGTGTAGGTTCTGTCTTCTGAATTCTGTCTCCTGAGTTCTGAGTCTTTCTGTCTTGTTACAACTGTATTTATACCAGTTGATTCAATCCTATCAATCTCTATTACAAAGGTTAGGGCGTTTCTTATCTCCATTCCAGGGAGAAAAGATTATGTAGTTTAAGCATGATTGTTCGTAGTTAAAGGGATTAATTACCCGCCTGGCACTTAGTTGAGGGGTTTTATTCCCTCCCTAACTTCAGGGGAAAATCCCTACCTGGGGATTCAACCTTTCTCGGAGAGGTGACTTTGGTTAAAACACAGCGCCAAGAAGGTGAGCAAACATATTAAGAAAAGTATGCCATATATGCCAGGTCCCTTGAAACAGCAAGGATGGACCGGCTCCCGGCAAATTCCCCCTTTTTTATTTTTTAAAAGCAAGCATTAAAAAGAAAAACCTCAAACGCTCTCTTGTATCCATTTTAAGAGTAGGATTGGCGCTTTCTGCTATTACCTGAGTCCTGATCTATCACCCCAGGGAGAGCTTGCCAATCCTGCACTTTCCCGGGGTGGAAAGGCTGCAGTGGGGTTAAGGATAAGGCTCCTTGGGCCTACCTTCTCCCATGCCTCTACATTTACCTTTCTGGCACCTTTCCTTCCTCAGAAAAGCATGGACGTATTTCTTGTATAAAACGTTCTGTCTGACTGGGAGTAACCTTAATTCCTCTGCTAACAAGCATATATGTTAAAAGATCAATACGGAGTCTTTTTTCTTTAGACTCAGTATGGCACATCTTCTTAATCTAAAGATCAATACAGAGTCTTCTTTCTTTGGACTCAGTATGGCACATCTTCTCAATCTAAGTTCTGTACTATCCACCTTCTTACCCTACTTATCCTCTATAGGGGGGTCTGTAGCACCCTGGTGGAGTCCTATCCGTCCCGAGTGTGGGGTTCTCAATGGGGGGGGCTTACCTAAGGGAATCCTGTTCCAGGGGTTCCCAAAGGTGTGGACGGATTCGGCGAAGACTATCCACCCTCTTCCTACGGTGGAGTCTGATCCGTCCCGAGTGTGGGAGTTCTCAATGGGGGAGGGGGGCTTACCTAGGGGAATCCTGTTCCAGGCATTCCCAAAGGTGTGGACGGAGTCGGCGAAGACTATCCACCCTCTTCCTACGGTGGAGTCCGATCCGTCCCGAGTGTGGGGCGCTTACCTAGGGGTCCCTGTTCGGGCGCCAGATGCCGGGGTCCAACCCCAGCGGGTCCAGGGGTCCCCAAAGGTGTGGACGGAGTCGGCGAAGAAGGAATGACACGGAGACAGCGTTCAGTTGATCAGCAGCCTAGCCAGGATCTCCAGCCCGGATCTCCAGAGAGGTTCTGTTTCGGATCTCCAGCGAGGTTCTGTAGCCATGTTCCCTCGCTAGGTTCTCCAGCCAGGTTCTGTCCAGGCTCTCCAGTCAGGTTCAGTGTCCAGGTTCCAGTCAGGTTCTCCTGCCAATCTCTGTAGTCAGGTTCAGTCCAGGATCCCTTGCCATGTTCTCCCGCTAGGCTCTGTCTCTAGGCTCCGAGGCCAGTCCCGGTCCAGGATCCTCTGGCATGCTCTCGCCAGCGAAGTTCTTCTGTCTCTAGGCTCCGTGTAGGTTCTGTCTTCTGAATTCTGTCTCCTGAGTTCTGAGTCTTTCTGTCTTGTTACAACTGTATTTATACCAGTTGATTCAATCCTATCAATCTCTATTACAAAGGTTAGGGCGTTTCTTATCTCCATTCCAGGGAGAAAAGATTATGTAGTTTAAGCATGATTGTTCGTAGTTAAAGGGATTAATTACCCGCCTGGCACTTAGTTGAGGGGTTTTATTCCCTCCCTAACTTCAGGGGAAAATCCCTACCTGGGGATTCAACCTTTCTCGGAGAGGTGACTTTGGTTAAAACACAGCGCCAAGAAGGTGAGCAAACATATTAAGAAAAGTATGCCATATATGCCAGGTCCCTTGAAACAGCAAGGATGGACCGGCTCCCGGCACCTATGGGCTGGGGTGCCTAAAAAGACAGCCACTGTGCTTGTCCATGGTGAGCTTACAGTTAGTTGAGTTTAAGCTTCTGGACCTGCTACTTTTCTCATATTCTTCATTTAGTCAAGAAAGGTCTACAGCATCTCTTCTGCACCCGGCCCTGTGTTCTGTGTTGCTCATACAGAGATGAGCCAGGCATGGTCCCTGAGTGCAAGAAGGCCATGGCGATGTGAAATTCACAGTGGATTCCCAGTGTGCATGCATTGAGGAACCAAAAACCAAATCATCAATCAATGAGAAGGTTTCAGTAATGCCTTTCATATGACCCAAGGCCCGGGTTTAACCTCTCTGGGCCTCAGTTTCTCCAGCTGTAAAATGGGGCACTGTCTGGAGACTCAGTAGAATTGAGATGTGAAAATCAACTTGGGTTCAAGCCCTTGCTCACTGTGGAACCCTGGGTTAATTACTAAGTGTCTCTCAGCCTTAGTTTCCTCATCTGAAAAAAATGGGGATAATACTACTATTTCCCACACTGATGTGCGGCTTAATTGCAACAATGGTGTTAAGCACTGACCTGGGGAGACTAACACGAAGCAAACACTCAATAAATGTACAGCATGATCATCATTGTTTCTGCTCTTGAATTTCTGAGATTCTATTGTTTGCTGATCCAACCCCCTGCCTTCAGTTTTATGGATTTCTAACTATTCGACACTTCGCATGATCTGTTTTCTTCCTAAACTTTTCTCAATGTTATCTAGCTATAAACCATAGTTGTAGGAGGAGGATTTTTAAAAAAGATTAACTAAGTAGCAATCTGAAAGCTTGACAAAAATTACTATTCAGTTCCTAGTTAAGCATGAAATTTTCTACCCTACATTCAAACAATCTCTCATGGCCTAGAGGGAAAAAGGATTATTTTTGCCATATCTTGGCATTTTAAGTAGGCTTAGAGGAGTAGCCTTTTTTCTTTGTCCCTCACCCACAGTTTGGATTACAATAGGCTAAAGGACCTGGTTGCAGCCATTGCTGGGGCATTAATGCTGCCTGGTTTTAGCTCTCTGGTTTTGGATATTTAAGCAGCTTAATTGCTCTAAAGATCACCAGATATGCAGCATCATCAAAAAGTTAGCAGTGCCCTAGATTAAAAATACAGGGAATATTTGGGTCACACTGTATATAACATAAAGTGTGAGTGTGCATGTGTGTGTGTGTGTGTGTGTGTGTGTGTGTATAGCACAGTCTCTGCTAGGGTACCTTCCATTCTCAATGCAATCAGCAGCCCAGTCTTCCCCAGCAGGGCACTGGCCACCCTTTCCTGTAAGTGCTTGTTAAGTAGCTGGCTGTCTTCCCCACTAGGCTGTGAGCATCCTGAGGGCAGGGCACTCTATAGTCCTCCATCACTGAGCACATTAATAGAAAAACTCAATATGTTACTGAAGGATGAATGAGCCAATGCAATCCCATCGTGGACACCACAGGGTGCCACAGTGAATGTTACTTCTTAAATGGTTTTAAAATCAAAGCCATAATAAAAGTAACAGCACAGTTCTTTCTTTTCTCCTTTTCCCCTGCCTTCATTAAAAACAAACCAAAAAAAATCACAGGAAATAGAGAATTAAGACTGGAAACCATTCCCCATCCGTTTTCTCCCACCTCCCCCTTCTCTCACTATACCAACAGTATCTGGTATCCCTTCAAGGAGCTCTCTGGAAACCGGGTAATATTATATATGGTGGGGCTCCATGGAAATACAATGGAGTGAATTAAGGCAGAGATTTCAGTTTCTAACTATAAATGTCTTGACATATTTTCCTTCCAAACGCCTAGAAATATAATAAACTATGTTTTAATGTTTATTTGTTTCAAATACAGTCTTTTTTTTTCAACACACAAATGTGAAGTTTTGAGTCTAGAAAAAAATTGGTTTAAATCACCATCGCAGCAAAGCAGCTTTTAAAATAGAGCACACAAGTGATCATTTCAAAGCAGTTTAACGCACTTAGGCAACAGGCATTAACCGTCTTTTCCGAATAACCTAACACCTTAAGCTTATTTTCTAGTCTTGGTTCAGATACATTTTAACCTTTCTAAAAACAACAACAAAAACTGCGGATCCAGGGAGCTGGCTGAACTCTGTAATTTTAGTGCATCCTGCATTTGCATTCTGGGGTCCTTTTTCCACGCCAGGAAAAAACAATCCCGGGCCTCCTTTCATGTGCAGGTTGTAAGACAATGGTAGAGGGCTCTAGGAGGCCAGGGCTGGGTCTCCAGCTCCAGCCACTGTTTGTGTAAAAGCAAGAGGCCATGACTCAGCAAGATCCCTCCACCAAGGGAGGGAGAGACAGAGCAGAGGCTGGATGGAGCCGGTCAATATACGTGATTTACCTTGATCTTATTTTTAATATGTAGGTTAAAACAGAAAGGAACAGTCCACCTAATGGGAGGAGGGGACTCTGGAGCCAACGAAAGAACCTTGCTCCTAGCTCATCTAATCCAGAGCCATCTGAAAAGAAAATGGGCTCAGGAAAGGGAAAGATTTATCGGAGGCCACGGGATCAAGTTTAGGGAGGGGCGGAGGGAGGTGTGAGAAGAGTTCAGGAAACACTGCTAAAATGAACAAAAATCAGCCCGGCCGGCTGTGGCTCAGTCGTTGAGCATTGACCTATGAATCAGGAGGTCTCGGTTCTATTCCCAGTCAGGGCACATGCCTGGGTTACAGGCTCGATCCTCAGTAGGAGGTATGCAGGAGGCAGCCAATCCACTATTCTCTCTCATCATTGATGTTTCTATCTCGTTCTCCCTCTCCCTTCCTCTCTGATATTAATAAAAATTTATTGTAAAGTAAATAAGCAAATAAAATGAACAAAAGTCTGTGGGCCTGACTGTTGTGACATAAAGTGTCAAGTAGAGAAGGGAAAGGCCACCGGGTCTTGACAATTTATCTCCATGATCTCATATATTGTTCAGCCTGTTCCTCTGATGTTGACATATTGTTGTTCCCATCGGGGAAACTGAGGCTCAGAGACCCATGCTGCATGTGCTGGAGGGGGTAGAACTTCAACCCCCCTGCCTTCTCTCTCCCACTCAGCCTGTCACTTGATTCACTGCCACACACATTGGGTACAGTCCAGGGTGGCTGCCAGCTCAGGGAGCCCTCCCAGCAGCCTCAGTGCATCACTCCGGGTTCCCAGTTCTGTCTGGGCTGGAGGCCCTGGGGACCACCCTCTGAAATGCCTACTAAAAGTTTCATGGAGCACAACTGGGGGGGCAAATAAATTGTCCCTGGGCAACTTACATAACCTTGGCTTACGGTAATTCTGCATCTTTTAAAAAAATGCCATGAAAAATCCATCCTTTGCCTCAGACACGCAAGGCTAAAAATAGCTCAGCCAGCCAGTAAGTGTGTGTGATTTTTCCTTTGTGCATCTCCCCATCCACTGGCTCCTTCCTCTCAGCAGATGAACGTGCTCCAAGACACACTGCCAGTCCACCCTCCACAAAGTGACCAGAGGGATCTGCTCAAAGGCAGATCGAACTGTTTCAGTGCCTAGGCAAAAAATAAATAAATAAATAAAAAATTTCATCAGTTCCCTTTGCCCAGTAGGGTGTGCGGACCAGGTGCTAGTCTAAGTGCTTTAAAGGACTAACTAAAGTCCCTATGAGGAAACCAAGGCACAGAGACATTAAATAATCATGCCAGGGCCCTGTTTGTACTCACCATGCTGAAGTTCAAAAGTCTCAAAAGGGTAAGGACCAAAGCCTTCACAATCTGGTCTCTACTTCCTCTCCAGGTTTTTCTCCCACCTCCCCCACCAACCCCACCCTACACATACACTGAGTGGCCAGATTATTATGACCCTCCATCAGTACTTCATTGACACTTCCAAAAATACTGAATATTGAAAACTTCCTAAGCAAATACTCTCAAGGTTTTATTATTATTATTTGCATAACTAATTCACTTCATTGTACTGATGGGGTGGTCATAATAATCTGGCCACTTAGTGTATATACACACTGTCCTGCATACAGCCATGCCAAAGTCCTCCCCTTCCTCAAACAGAACACCACCTTCCAAGGCTCAGTTTCTCTGCATGTGCCATTCCTTCTGCCAAAAACACACCACCCTTCACAAACTGCAAACTCCTACTCATCCCTCAACACGCTCCTCCCTATGAATCCTTACTGTGTGCTGTCACTACTCTTGCACCACATATGGTAGATGTTCAATAGCCTCTAAAGAAATAGGCCGTAACAGTGACAATAAACAACTACAGGGTGTAGGCACTATGCTAATCACTTTATAAGAATTAGATCACTCGATCTTCATAAAAACTCAAAGACATCGATTCTATCATCATCCACCCATTACTCACGAGGGCTACCTGGGCACAGAAGGGTAAACTAGCTTACCCAAGCTCATGCAAATAGCAAGTAGAGAAATAAGTCTGTGTGACTCCAGAAGGTAACCACTTAGAGCTAATGCTGTGGTCCTATTTCACACCATGACGGTACTGCCATAGAATCGCCTGTGTATGAGGCTTATTTATAAAGTGCACACTACCTGTATCAACACCGTGAAAACTCAAAATCTAGTGACAATATGGCTACCTCTGTGAAATATGCCTTTTAAAAAAAGACTGCTATGGGCCACAGAGAATGTCAACTGTCATGAAGGATATGAACATGGATAAGATGATACCTGACCCCAAGGAGCTCTTTGATCCAGTGAGAAAAGTAAGATAACATTGCATTCAGCTCATGACACAGCCCACTTTGCGAGACATCCCTTTTCCTCTTGAATTGAACATATGCCCTTCAATGGTGTCATAAATTAACTTGCTGTACCCTGGTCTCCTGGTTCTACTAGTATAGGTTGTTAATTTTTAAAATACAAACATATGTGTGAATAATTCAGGCAACTCAAAATTATATTTTGAGAACACAGTGAAATACTCAAAATTTTAGTGAAAAGAGTTGGTCAAAAGGATGTTCAATAAGTTTCTAAGTGTGTAAGCACTAATGTATATCTTTGTGTGCTTAGGTTTATATGCTAAAATGCTACCAGCTATTTTTGCATAGAATTAAAGACAATTTATATTTACCTCTTTGTACATCGTTATATTTTACAAATACTTTATGCTGAAATTATACTATGTTTTTTTAAAGTCAGAAGTATACTTAAAGCATATGCAACTTTATGTTAACTGGCAAGGAAAGCAATCATAAATTCAAAAACAATGAAAGTTCATGATGAGTTTTTCAACATCAATAGCATGTACTAACTGGAAAACTGAAAATGGAGAAAGAGTTTTGAAACATGAAAGTTTTTGTAGGGTTGAAGTACAAATTGGTGGTTGGTAAGAGTGTTTAATTTGGCCAGTTCCTGGTCTTTCCCTTAACAACTAGCACTATGGTTTAGAAAATCTGAGACCATGTCTGGATCAGCAGCGCTGCACAGTCCAGGTGAGCCCCTGAGTTCTGGTCTTCCTCATTCAGGGGCTTGGGCTAGAGAATCTCTCATGTCTATTCCAGCCCCAAAATGCTAGGAGTCAGCTAATTTGGGCGTGGCAACTCCACCAAATGTCCTCCATCAGAACCTCTCAAAAGCAGGTGATATGCACCAACTGCTGAATTTCAACATCAAGCAAGAAATTTCCAACTGCAGGGTCATCATGGCTAAAATTATAAGGCATAAGAAGAGTTTTGTATGTGTATATGTGTGCGTGCACTGCCAAATGGTCAGTCTTGTTGATTAGTTCAGCTTTATTTTTGCTTTCGCCAACACCAATTTTCAGTCTCAAGATGAAATCCTCATGAGTCCTAAGACCTGTATCAGGAAACAAAATGTAGCAAAGACTACCTTCTCCAGAAAAAACAGTGTGTGTGTGTGTGTGTGCACAAACAATTTATGTTTGAGCTATGTAAGATCATTTTCTAGAAAGGTTAATTAAAAATTATTAATGTGGAACTCTATATACAAATCTCAGGTGACCTGGCCAATGAAATGAAGTACAGGAAGGTATGTGTAATTTTAAGAATTCAATTTAAAAAACCAAGGAGGCTCTACACTGAAATTAGTGGGACAAACCAGCACATTAGAGGCTGGTAGCTTTCCTACCGATCAACCTGATCCCTCTGGCGGGAAAGATGCCCCATGGTGCCATTCAGCACTTCACCTGCTCCACCCTTGCACTTTTTCACTGCCTTAAAGAGTAAGCCACAAGGTGTCACAGTGGAGCAGTTGGCAGGGCCGTTATCAGTCCAGACACACAGGGGTCACTTCAGACTCTGACCAGTGCTGACACAGCTCTCAGGGAGAACTCCGTGCCAGCTGCCTATGGAGAAGTGTCCCTTGTTGGACAAAATGGCCAGTCAAGGCAGCAGGTGTGTGCTCCCTAGGCCTCCCCTGGGGCCCTGCTCAGATGGCCCTGCAAAGCACCGGGGAAAGGGAACATTTCAACCTTCTGTTGTCTCCACTGCGTTCAGACATGGGGCAATCCCGAATACAGCTTTTTCCCAAAAGAATGGAGTGCCCATATTCCTCATATTGGTCAATTCTTATTAACCACAGGGATGTCCAAGAGAGGGCGATAACCTGGACTTTGGGGAAAGCATGGCCACAAGAAGGTACATGATCATCGTGTCATCCTGACTATATGAAGGTGGGAATCCCTGATGGCATTATCACATATCATGAGAACACCAAACCCACAAGTCCTGCAACATATCACTGCAAGGTTTGTTCATTAAGTTGAATATGCTACTGCAGCCATGTAACAATATTTTTAAAGACATTTTTAAGAAATCAAGCAAAGTTTTGCTTTACTTAGACTACTTAATTTGCAGATACGATGGCGAATAAGGACAGCCTATCATCAGAGCAGCCTCACTTGCTGAGTACTTGCTACAGACCAGGCATTTTACAGGCATTAGCTGTTCACTCCCACCCTAAAACTTGGGCTGAGGAAACAAAGGCACAGAAAGGTTAAGGAGCTTCCCTAAGATCCTATAGCAACCAGGAGGCAAAGCCAGGACTTGGATCCGAATTTTGACTTATTGTAAGTCATACTTCAGTTCAGATCTTTATATTCTAGGCATGTCCCTCTTTTCACTCCAAAGGAAAAGAAAAACACTGGTGGAAAAAATTGTGCACAAATACAACCTGATTGGAGCATATCTGTCTCTCTCTCTCTCTCTCTCTCTCTCTCTCTCTCACACACACACACACACACACACACACACACACACACACACACGCCACCACCACTACCACCATGCAGCTAACACGAAGTTATTATAGACCACAAGGTAATATACCAACATAACTTCCCATATTTTGTTGTGCAAATCACTTCAAATAAGCTAATTAATGGCCCTGAAAGCACTTTCCTAAAATGCAAAGTGCTCCAGGAAATGTAAGGTATTATCATGATTCTTATCATAATTCATGGCTATGGGCCCTAAGGTAGATAGATACAAAGATAAAGGAGTGGTGGAAATATCAAATGAGGGGGGGGGGAAAACAGAATAAGTTCAAAATTTTTAATCAGAACTCAGAGATTCCCAAAAGACACTTACGAAATAAGCAAGCAAGAAAATATCACCTATGGAGGAAATTATCAGGGCATGTGATAGAAAGTGAGTGGGCAGGGGACTAATTGGAATTGAGGTGATCAAGGAAGGGAGGCTCCCTGGGACATGTAACTTGATCCCTAGAGGAACCGATAAGTGCTGGGACTCAGCCTCATTGCCATTATTTTCTGTGAGATATTTGATTACCTGCAAGGAAGGCCAACACATTGCCAACTTCTAATGCAAATTAGAGCTCCTCATACCGATATGGGTTATGATGGAGGAATCCAAGTATTCCTTCTACCACTGAGGGCAAAGGTGTTGAGATGTGAAGGAGCTTGGCAAGTAATGCATCCAAAGCAAGCCCCTGTGGCTGGAGTCTGGGGCAAAAGTGGCAGGAGTTAAGACTGGGCCATCAAGAAGAAACAGATAAATAGAACCTTAAAGCTAGAGCAAAGGGTGTAGAGCTTATGCTAGGAATGAGGGGAAGCTGGAGAGTGGCATGATCTGATTTGTGCTTCAAAAATACCTCCTTGGCTGCTTGTGGGGAATGGAGTGTAGGAAGAGGGAGGGCAATTAGGAGGCCATCCTAAACCTGAAGACCGGATAGGGCTTGTGACGTCACCACAACAGGGCAGGTCCCTCTTCTTCAGAGGGGTCTGCCAGGTTTTTAATTCTAAGTCTTCTGTTTTTAACTGGAAGACTACAACTTTCAATTAGGCTGGTCAAAGTAGAGGTAAAGAGAGGGCGGAGGGCAGCTGCTGGGGCCTCCAACATGGCATGCGTAGCCTTCAGCTTGCTTTGGAAGAGAACATCGAGTCAGGGAGTGAGAAAATCCAGCTGCTGGGGACGTCCATGCATGGACTCAGCTCCCCTCCCTGAGCCTCAGTTTCCTTCTCTTTAAAGGAGAACCAGAATGCATGCATCTTGGGCTTGGGCATAAGTCAAATGAGGAGGCCCATCTTATCTCCAATAATTGGCAGGTATTTACAGACAATGGCCAAGGTGGCTACAGCAGGGCAGAAAGGAAGCATCACTCCTCCACACAGAAATGCAGAGACACACGATGTGGAGAGATTGCCTCTCAGGAGAGGACCAAATCAGGAGAGTGGAAGTCAAAGCATGCTGGGGGTTCTTTCCTCTCTGTGCCTTCATGTTCTCTAAAATTCCAAGTTGATTACCCGAAAAGGAAACCAACGCCGCATCAAATTCTAATTATAGTTTAATCTCCCTCACCCTTACATGTGGAAGGGAGCGGTGCCACCAAAAATGAAGTGGTTTTTATAGGCATCCTACTACTCTTTAAAATGATTAAAAGACCATTTTCCACAGAACTTGCCTAAGAAGAGTCAAGCACTGGATGAAAATCTAACTATTTTTCAAGTAAAATAATTAAATTTTTAGACGACTATGCATAAGACTCTATAGAAATTCCAGTGATTCTTCAGATAATGCCCCTTCAAGGAATAGAAAAGATATTTGTTCTTCAATGGGGAGTGTGATTTTGGTTCTTTTTTTTTTTTTATACGTTCCATCTCTGGCTCCCTCCTTTGGAATTTCACATGGTTCTTTTTGAAATCAAGCATTTGAGAGACAAACAGTTTAACTGAGTTAGGTGGATGGGGTCAACTTTGCAGCCACTACCAAAGTCAACCTGTCCTAGAAATATTTACCTAATAAATGTCCACACGTGAAACTAGAATTCTAGCTATTATTGCTTATCTCAAGAGAGTTGCTATAGCAGAGTGGTTAACAGCATAACCCCTAAAACTAAACTACCATCTGCATGGCCTTGGACAACTTACTTAACCCCTGTTTCCTCATCAATGAAAATGGGGATGTTAACAGTACCTGTCTCAGAGGTGATTATGAGGGTCACATGAGCTGACCTAAAGGCACTTAGCACCATGACCCAACAGATTCTAAACACTCCATAGAAGCTAGTTATGATCACCATGCCTACCTTTCAGAAGTGTGTCTGCATTTTAATACATTCGCACACTCATACTACACTGTGGATTACTCTATCATAGTACCTCACTGTAAGAGCTGGTCTGGCGGTCTCCCTTCGTGACCAATTGTAAGCTTCTGGATAACAGAAAACGTCTTCGTCATCTATTTTCCGACTCTGGTATTGGCATCACCAAAAGTATGCGGATTCTTAAAGAATGATGGGATTTTGCTTTAAATGTTAATAGTTGCCTATGTTCAGATGCATGGTGCTAGAATTTAAATTAAAAAATAAACACACACACTCCACATAACATCTAGGATCAAACAAATAAAAACAGAAGAGAGAAAAAAAGAGAGGGAGAGGGAGAAAGGAATAAAGGAAAAGAAAGAAAAAAAAAGAAAGGGAGAAAGAGAATAACAACAATAAAGGTACATGTCATATCTACATCAGTGGAATATATTTTAAAACTCTGTTGACTGACACTTTCTGAAAGACATTGTTTTTCAGAATCAATTATGTTTTGAGACCCACCAACCAAATCCAAATAAGTATGTTTATGAATCTTTTCTTGCCGATGTATAAAGTTGAATGTTGGAGGTTGTTTGTTTTATGTTTTGTTTGCTCGTTCGGAAAGGGGGTGTTCTGTGCTCCTTGTGAAAAATGAGTTTACGTGGACAAATGCAATAAAAGGAGATTTATTGCCCTGCTCTCCATACAATTTAAATTAATTTCTTTCTGAAACCCAAACAGCAAGCTAAACGCGTAAAAAAATGCATACTGTTTTTTATCCTATATCATAATTTACGCACCAGAAAGGGAGAAATAGAAATGTGCATTGATTCTAGGCAGATAAGAATCTGTGTTGAATGTGAGTTGAGAGGGTTTTTTCCCCTCCATGGCCTCCTCCAAATAGTTAGTTTGCAGCAATTTTTAATTAAAAACAGTTCCCATAGTAAGAATATGGAAAGAAAGGGGGGAAAAAGACCTCAGGAAAATAAAAGCAGTACAAGAGTCCTGCAGTGTGTTTGCTGAGGCTATGTAGAGAGCCTGAAAAATAAGAGTTTGCAAGTTCTCCTTTTTAAAACTGCACTTTTGGTTTCATTTAACATTTTCAAAATAGCTTTCCTTACTACGACCAACACCCCATCCCCCACCCCTCACCACCCCCCTTCACAAAACTTGGAAAGTTCTGTGTTTAACACTGAAAATCATTCATATGCTTCAGAGCAACAGCAACATTTTTCTTTCTAAATTTCTAGGGGGAGAATCATTTCCAAGTTATCACAAAGCATTTTTCATCCCCCCCCCCCCCCCCGCCCCACCTCCCGCCACCTAGCCAAAATACCTAATCTCATTTTAACTAGGCTCCATCTGAGCATCAATGATACTGAGCTCTCCATGAATAAACATGATGTTACAACATGAAACCCTGTGACTGAAGTATATAAAAATGTAGCTGAAAGAAAAGGCTGGGAGGCCCCACCCCCTCCAACCCCCTCCCCAGGGAGTTGGAGAGTTGAACTGAGAAGGGGTGAAAAGCAGCAGATTTAAAATCCAAGGTCTTCAAACATTTTTACCATTCCTATTAAACCCTATAAAACTAAACACTGTAATTCTAATAAAATCCTTGTGTGTGCAGCTTCCAACTGTAGTCACTTTTCTCTTTTGGAGTGGGGTAATAGTGACAAAAGAAAAAATAAATCTCAAAACAGCAGAAACACAGAATGGAACCCACACCCTTCCGGGATGTGTGTGGTATTTTATTAAAATGAGTATCCTAACAACGTGAAAAATGTATACTTACAAACATCTTCATGAAAGCGGAGACATATTTTGTCAATTTGTATGAGGAAACAAGGTATAGCAAAGTTATCAACAACAAGGATTTTTACAATTTCACTGATCAAGTTTCTTAAATTCTGTAATAAGCCAACATTAGTGAAATCCCTTTGCTAAAAATGAAAGTCCTTATGATGGGCCTCATATTTCCCCTATATTTTCATCCCATAGCACAGACCTCAAGAAATTAAAAAAAAAAATAGTTTTTGTCATTCTGGAAGCTTTCTACAGAACAAATTCTGAAGTCTTTAGAACACATTTTCATATCCTATCTGACTGTACTTGATGTGCAATACTAAATTATATCCCGGTGCAGTCCTGTACATCTGGGACAGCAAGACCATCAAATGCTTGAATTTTGGGAGACACCAGGTCAACTCCTGGTGGCTAACACAAGGGAAAATGAAACTCCCTTCCACTGCCTGGGAATTGCACTGGTCAACAGTGACACAGATCTCAGAGTTTTTCTTAATTTCATTTAAAAAGGGGGGAAACACCCACACACTTCTTTATAAAATTTCACTGAGATTCTGATGTTGCAAAGAAATTTTATTTGCCAGAACAGCCAACAGCATTTAAACTTTTTTGTTTTTTGGTTGGTGTTTTTTTTGTTGTTTGCTTGCTTTGCCATGCATCATATTCTTTTACAGAGAGATGAGGTTCTAAAATCTTTGACACTGGCTTTCTTTTGCCGTAAAGATTAGAGATCTAAATAACCTCATGGTGAAGTAAATGTGGATAATATGGGGGCGAGTGGAGGAAATGGATGCCCGGAGAAGCTTCTGGGGATACCAGGCCCCCAGAGGCATTTGAAATTGTGTTTCTCAGGAAAGGTGCTAATTTCATGATATCATTCTCAAACTCTCCTCTTTCATCTATGGATTCATTGGCCATGGGCTAGTTAGCAAACGTTTATTGAGTACCTACTTTGTCCCAGGAATTCCTTGCTCCAAGAGCCAGCTTTAAAGGAGACTGGCAGGGCCTCTGTCTTCAACACTGCCTCCACGATTAGCCTATTATTTCAGTACCATTTGTGATTTTGAACTAAATACTAGGAGCAAATAATAATGATTATGCCCCCCTCTAGTTCACAATACTTTCTCATGCCAAAGCAAACCAAACCCGGGACTTTCTCGCAGTGTCTGAATTTTTTAATTCAAGGGCTTTGCAAGGAATTTGCCAATGAGGACCCAAGGTCCAAACCAACCAGTTAGTATATTACAGAAACAAACAGGATTAAGGCCCAATCTAATGCTCTTTAAACTAAAAACTACTCAGCTTCTGAAGGGGGTGGATTTGACTTACTTGGAAGAAATGCACAAACCCCCGTGAGAGGATGCTCTGACTGACAGTCAGCAATGGAAGGGGAGCCCATAAAAACCAGGGTTCTTTACTACTCTCCTTCTTGTCCATGGAAAAGGGGGGTTCCAGGAAACTTCTAAGAACTTGATCTTCAATTTATTCCTCACAGAATGACTGGCTGCAATTCCTTCCTAGCCAAGTCAACACTGAAAAAGGAATGGGAGTTGACAGTATTACCTAGGTGTGCCTGTGTGGGTGGTGTTAGGAATCAATAAAATAACACTAATATAGGGCCCCGGGTCAGGAGAGAGAAGGAAGGCTGAGTCTCTCTGGCCCAACGGTTGGATGCATTGGTTAAATTCTGAAAGTAATTGCTCAACAATCTATTTGATTGTGGGTGTGAATAAACTGGTCATTCTTGCTGGGTAGTATGGTATTTTATCCCAACCAAGCCATCTCTGGCTCAGAACAACTTTATCATAAGTAACCATTGTGGGTAAAGGTACAATATAACTTTTTTCCTAAATATTTCCTTTTCCAATTCCAAACCATGATCAAAATTTAATATTTAATGTGAATAAATATCTTAGGAGCACCCTGGCTGGTGCAGGTCAGTTGGTTGGGTGTCATCCCCTGCATGGAAGGGATGCAGGTTCGATTCCTGGTCAGGGCACATGTCCAGGTTTCGGGCTGGATCCTGGATCCCTGGTATGGGCATGCAGGAGGCAGCTGATGGCTATTTCTCCCTCTGTGTCCTTCTGCCTTCCTCTCTCTCTCTCTCTCTCTAAAAAAATCAATTGAAATATATTTTAAAAGTAATAAATATCTTAGGAGCAATTATATGATTCTTTTTTCATATGAAATAAAAAGGAAAAGGTTATGGCTCTAGGTTCACGACATTAGTTATGTTTGGCAAAGAAAAAGTGTCAGGGCAATTATTTGGTTAATTAAAGAAAAGATCTACTTAAGGGAGGGGGAGAGGAGCATCTTTGAGGTTGGCCCTAGAACACACCAAGAAAAAGTTAAACTGCTTTTCTGTCACAGCCAGGGAGGTTTACACACATTTTTAAGATCTGTCATAGCAAGCTTTTCTCTCCAGGTTCTTGAGTTATGAAGTAGTTTTTCCACTAAGAAGAAATCTTTAAAAGTAATACCCCATAATCCAAAAGTTAGGAATACCTGAGGTTAGCTCTCAAAAAAGAAAAGAAAGGTAATAATGTACCATTTTTAAGAAACATAACATGAATGGGGGCTTTTCAAAGGTTTCCTCTCAAATGTGAAATAAAGTGGGGACCTTGTTGCATCCTGAGGTGGGGATGGAGTGGTCTCCCCATGAGACTCTTAGCTGAGCCCTGGCCAAGTGAAAATTAAAGGCACAGGGGAGCACAGGTATCTGAGAAACCTGCCTGCTCTCCTAGCCAAGGAGGACAGGAGGTAAACCTCTTTCCACAACTCCTCCAAAACTTTCCACAATGTGAAGTGGACACAGATTATTTTTAAATCCTGTTGCTCTTCAAGAATTGAGCCATCATGGCCCTTGACCTCTCGTTTTAAAGTAATCCTATTTCTAAGACATTTTTACCTAAAATTTATATTGCAATGAATGTGTGTGTGAACTATAAGACAGTTTATATTCTCCTAATTCTGAAAGCAAGCTACAGCCACCAATAGTTTATGCAGGCACTCAAGATTGCAGCACACAGTGGCAAAGGTCTGAGAGATATACCAACTGTAACACACAAGTACACACAGAGCAACACACACAAATGTCATTGGCGGCCAACAGCTCACCACTCTAAGCAAAACAGTTTCTACTTCTGGAAAGCGACTGACTTCCAGGGAGAGCAACAGTGTCCTCATTTATATTTAACACCGATGGAGTTAGTAACATATCAAGAAAATAGCAGTGATCAAGACAGCCCAGTTAAAAAAGCAATCAGTCCTTGTCCAGGAGGTAGCCAATCAGAAAGCAGGTCACATCTTGTTAGCTGTGTTATAATAATACGGTAAGCATCATGAATGCTCCATGGCTCCGTTGACAATTCAAGCAAGTGTGTTTTATTTTATCCTGTAGCCTCAGGTGAGCTCCTTTCCAGAGCTGAGAGTCACTCTTCAATCTAAAATTCCACCAAAGCTCTTCCCTAAAAGCTCTTTGCCATGCACCCTCTGGGCATTTGATCTCTACAGATAAGACTGACTTCCCAGCGATTTCTACTTCCTAAAGTGACTTTAGTGCAGACTAAGAACTCCTCCTTACAACACCAACACAAAGCCCCAACTTCCAGGCACAGGGACAGCCCAGGAGCAGGACCTGCCCGCAGAGCCAGCACAGAGAAAAAGTCAGCTGGCATTAAATATTCACATTGCAGGAGGCAGCCTGGAGTTTTGCATTGACAAAGTTCTCAAAGTCCTGTTCTCTCTGCTCCCAGAGTTGCTGGCCCCTAGGCTGGGCTCCCCCGTTCAGGCACAAAATCCCAGATATGCCAAAACTCCAGCTGGCCTGACTGCTGAGCCAGCTCCGGAGGAAGGTAGAGCCCTTAGGAGACACTCCCATGCCCACAGGACAAAGTCAAGAACCCCCTTGGCCCAAGCAACCGGTTTCGGAATTTAACAAGGAAATCTACAGCCCTGTCCCTACCAGGGCTAGTTCGGAAAAGTACTCGGGGTCACTCTTCTGCCCCCTTCATCTCGATTTTGATGACTTTAAAAAGCCAATGCAAGTCAAAACAGACTTCCCCTGGGATGTGTTAACAAATTATTTTGCGGGATACAAACGGTCACCAAATCCCTTGGAATTCTATCTCAAGACACGCTAGTTCACTGACCGCCTGGGAGCCTGCAACGCCGGGAGTTCTGGGACAGCAGCCTGTCTGGAGTCCCCACAAGCCAGGCAAGTGCTGGGCTGTCTGTTTCAAGATTCCAGCAGAAACTGTCCCCGCT
Organism: Myotis daubentonii; assembly: GCF_963259705.1. Lineage (NCBI taxonomy): Eukaryota > Metazoa > Chordata > Mammalia > Chiroptera > Vespertilionidae > Myotis > Myotis daubentonii. The sequence goes on along the minus strand of NC_081840.1, from coordinate 225,558,094 downwards.
CTAAGAGTTGCTGCGCCTGGAAACCCGGCGTTCAAACTAGTGGCTCCATCCTGGCGCTTGTTTCCACGTAGGTGGTAGTATCTAGCGGGACACTTCCCACGGAATTAGTCGGCATCCCCAGGCAAAGCCCGTGCACAGTTCTCCGAAAATATACACAAACACACGCCGGGGTGGAAGTACTCACCTCTGTGCGAGACTGCAGTCTCTTGTTCATCTCGTAGATTCGGTACTCTGGCTGTACCATGTAGGGTGTGTGTCTCCTATAAAATGGGCCGAAAGGAGAAGAATAGAAGGGGTCGTGTGGCGTGCTGGACATCTTGCCTGCTTGTGGAAAATCAAGCTACACAGAGTAACAGTAACGTCCATGCAGAGCACATGGGCTGTGTTCCTCGCAGTACAAAGTAGACGCACGCACACGCGCTCACACACACACAGCGGCAGGCAGGCAGGCTGAGCACACTGGCTGGGAGCTGCTCTCCGAGCCCTCTACAGCGAGAGGAGCGGGAGCGAGGAGGAGGGAGGGTGGGAGGGAGGAGGGAGGGAGGGAGGGAGAGCAGGCAGAGGGAGAGAGCAGGAGCTCTGGAGAGGAGGGCGAGTGGGAGGGAGGAAGGAGGGAAGGAAGGAAGGAGGGAGAGGGAGAGGGAGGGAGAGGAGGGGGGGGAGCTGGATAGCTTTAGGCACCATTGCTTGTTTTTAAAGAAGCAGTTTGTGGAGAGGTCATTTCCTGTCCACACTGTAGAGGAGTTCAAAAATATAATTCTCCTCGCAGGCTGACAGAGGTCTAAGGTTTGGTTTTAATTTTTTCCCTCCAGCCAGGACCCTTCCCCACCTGATTGCTGAGCTTGTTAGCACATAGGTGGTTGCACGGGCTGCCTGAGCCACTCACCCCTGACAGCCACACTGTGGTCATGTGTCAGAAATGTGATGACTACAAAACACGGAAACAGGGCACCCTGGTCCCCCACACGGGAGCTGGGGATTCACTCACATGCAAGGATTTCCCTCTGCACTCACCTCCTGCTATAGTTTTGTTTTTACTTGCTGTTGTTGTTCCAAGAGCTTGTCATATAGTCTTTGCATTTCAAGCCTTCCTCAGGCTCACCCCTCCCCAATCTCTCTTCTTCCCTGCCTCCTCCTCCTCCTCCAAGACTTCCTTCCAGGCTGGTTTGAAGGGGCCTGGATTCAGGTTGCCTAGGTATTTTCAGGTAAAAAACAATGATTGGGAAGGTTGGATGCCAGAGATACATCCATGAAGCAATGGACATTTTCCCCCAAGAGGAAAAAAAAAACAAAAACAAAACTCCAGAAGCAGACCTCCCATTACAAGATAGAAAAAAGCAAGAAAGAGAAACTTCCACAAAAATGACCATGGAAAATCAGTTCAGTGGGAAATTGCAGATAATTGAATGGCTCATCCCCAAGCAACTCTGATAGAGATGGGTCTTTATTTTGGTCAAGTATATAAATCTTTTCTCACCTGTGCTATATGACCCCTGGAAGAAAACAGCCATGGGAGGGGAAAGAATCTCTATAGAGAATAAAATTATCTCTATAGCAATCAAATTCTGCTGGAACCAATGATAAGATATATACCCTTAAACAAAGCTCAGACACAGAAAATGTAAACGTGTGGAGTGAATACCTAGCTAGGTCAGTGACATTAAGGAAAGAAAGCAAAGACCACCAAAAGCAAGATGCATGCAAGACCTGAATGTAAATGCATGCAAATGAGACCTTTCTTCTTTTTAATAGGCAGATTAATTAACTTCCTGCACCACTCATGGCTTGGGGTATCTCCAAGTCACTAGCCAACAGGGGATAAGGTATTGCTAATACTGCAATTTACACTTTTAAGACTATTTAGGCACAGAAATGTCCCCAAATCGCTGTCCTCCTTGGTCCTTTTCCATAATTGCATGAAATGGTTGCAGATTCCACCCCCCAAAAGTCCAGCGCAGCCCAACACAATCCTGTGACTTGCCAGGATGCGATTAGGGAGGCATTGCACTAAGGCTGCTTGGCGCTTGTTCCAGAGACCCCAAGGCAGGCCAGCATGCTTGGTGTCAGGTTTCATTACAAATCCAAAAGCTGGACCAAATTTGCTGCAAGGTTTGTCAAAACACACAACCTTCTAAAGACAGGATTTCAAACAAATTTGGTGTGATTTATGTTTTGGAATGATGGCCACTGCAAAACCTAACAGTTCCTTGTGTTTAAATTCCCAAACTAAAGACGGTCCAAGAGTTGAGTGCCTGCCTGAGTTTGTGTTTACCTGGCTGTGTCAAGGCAAGAATCAAAGTACCACCTAGCAGGTATGTGAAGCCCAGTATTGACCCAAAAAGGAAAAGGTCAAAAATTCATTTTGGGAACCACTTTCTGAATAAAGGCACAGGGGTTTTTTTCACTAATTTTTTCTGGACCATTCCAAGTTATAACGTTGTAAATATTGCTCCTGTTAATACCTAATTCAAATTCAGAAACGTCTGAAACTTCATTTTGTTTGGTCCATGTATGTGGTTTCTCAGCCCTCCCATTTCATGAGCCTTCAAACTGGTGTCCCTGCTCACAGATTCACAATTCACTCCTAACTGGTGATTCGTCCTTCTTCTACTCAGAATGCTGACTGTAGAAAAGGAATATAGATCATGTCCCATGTTTTCCCTTCAGTGTTTTCCTGCTGTATGTAGGAAAATGTCCAAACTCCTCTGCATGGTTCACAAGGCTGGTTAAAGTCTCTCAGTCTCTCTCTCTCTCTCTCTCTCTCTCTCTCTCTCTCTCTCTCTCTCTCTCTCTCTCTCTCTTTCTCTGCACTAGTATGTCTGTTCTGTCTCATTCTGTCTCTCTATCAAACACATCACACACACAATTAATTAGCTACACTTGATCTTCCTGAAGTTGGAATCTCATTCCACGAATGTACATATTTGTGCTTTTGTCCCTTGTTTACCTGCAAAGTCCTACTCATCCTGGTACCCAACTAAATTGTCTCCTCCCCTGCAAACCCTTTTTTACTTCCTTTAATGAATTCATTGGTTCCACAGATATTTCTTTCACAAAGGATGTAGGCACAGGCACCAGCCCAGAGGACAATTCAACCCTGGTTCCACCACTTACTTGTCCTGTGAACTTGAATAAATCACTGGTCCTCTCGGTACCTCAGTCCCCTCATTTTTTAAATTGAGGACAATGATAATAACAACCCATCAGACTATTGCAAAGAACTAGATGAAACACTACTCTTGAATGTGTTAGAACCCACACATATAAATGCTCAAAAAATGTTATTATTCTCACTTGCCTAGTACAGTTGACCCTCGAACAGTTCCAGTGTTAGGGGCACCCCCAGGAAGTTGAAAATCTGTGTATAATTTTTGGCTCTATAGTCAGGTCTTCCCCTCCACCAATCCAACCAGCCACAATTAGAAAACAGTAGCTTTGCATTCCCAACTGCAGATTCACAACAGTGGATAGAAAATACTGTTTGGGAATCTGTCGATTGGAATTTCATGGATGTGAAGGGCTGATGGTTATTTATTGAAAAAATAATCATGTTTAAATGCACTTGTGCAGTTCATACATATGTTGTTTAAGGGTCAACTGTATATGCTTAAGTGCTAAGGAACAACAGGAGGTCAAGGTGGACACAGGAGATAGAAGCCCTGCCTTCCTGTCCCTTGCAACCAATGTGGGGGGTGGGGGGACTGTGTAGAACTTTTGAGTCTCCGGGAACATAATTTCAAATTGTAGTGTGTGCTATGAAGCCAATACATAAAAGGAAGAGATGGAGAATAATTTACTCCTTGGGGTCAACAGGGTATCTTCTATATTCTTTTATTAGAGAATTTACGTGCAAACATAGCAACTGCTGTCATTTGTGGAGTATTTACTATGTGGCAGACACTGTGCTGAGTGGTTTCCACAAATATTCTTCGTTAATCTCACAATAACCCAATGCGATTGATTCAATTACTTTCCCCATTTTATAGATATGGATGCTGAGGCTTTGAGATGCTAAGAAACTTCTTCAAAATCACACAATTAATAAGTGATAGGGACAAGATCCACACCAGTTTGCCCCTAGGTCTTAAGCTCAGGTTCATTCTGATCTTTAAGGATCTGTTTTTCTGTCCCTAGCGACCAGTGTGGTACTGAGGCCACAGTAGGTGCTCAAGCCATATGTCCCCAATTAAATGGAAGAAAAGCCAAGAGGTTGAAGTGGCTCTTCATTCTTTCTCCTGCTTAATTTCAGACACCTGCTGTCCCCTGCCCCCACTTATACCCATTCTCCTTGAAGCCTTGTCCAACTGCTCTCATCATTTTTTTATTTGTTCAAAATAAAAAATCTCCTGGCACATATTCCTAAAGCTGCACTGTTAGGTGTTTAATCCTTGGCCCCATCAGGTTAACTGGCTGGTTTTGCCACTTTTCTATCTGTCCTACTTCCTTACTTCTTGATGGACCAGCTATGACTCGTCTTCTTATGGCCCCAAAATGAGCCTGAGAAGAGAAACCAATGAGGTGCTCATTATGAGCCTGGAAATCATCCTTTGGGACGCCATAGGGAAATTCAACAAGCAATATCAGTATACCCTAAAAGAATGAGCAAGCCTCATCACGGATCTTTCTCTCTCTCTCCTTCTCCCTTCCTCTCTCTGAAATCAATAAAAACATATTTTTAAAAAATACAAAATAAAAATTTAAAATATGAATGAGCAAGCCTAACCCCGGTGTGACAGTTCTCTTACCCCAAAGATTGGACCATGCTAGTTTACATATAATTTTGCATGTTGAGTATTGAATAAGCTCCAAAAGACCTCAGCTTGCTATATTCAGCTCAGGTTTAATCCAGTGAGTGCTTATTTTTCCTTTAATTTGAAATGTTTGCCAACAGTTTTCAAAAATCAAGAATTTCACATAAAATCCAGATTTTCATCTTCTCTTGAAAAATCTTAAGCACTGGGACGTGACTCCACCATGATTTCCATCACTCTGTGGCCTTCACCACCCAATGTCCCTAATTTTCATTTGCCTGCCTGGTCCCTTTAGGTATTTAAGTCATTGTCCCTTTCCTTAATCTATTCAATTGCACCCCCCTCCAATTCCTGCTAGCAAACTCTATTTGTTTCAGAAAGCTAGTTTTCTTTCCACTCTCAATTCCCCTCTCTGCCCTTCCTTACCTATTTCTGTGTCCTCTATTTTTCTTTCTGCCTCTTCATTCAATAAGCATTTAACTAACAGGTATGTGCAAGATATAGCTGAATTGTGGCAGGGGGATAAAGATAAAGACATCTAAGGCACTTCTCTGCTTTCAAGTGACTTACAGATATGCAAAATATGCATCCTTCATTCACAAGTATATATGGAGCCCTTATTTTGTCCTAAGCACTGTGTCAGGTGCTGGGAATATAGCCCCAGGAATAAAATTAAAGTAGACACAGAACTAATCTCCAACACTGAATCTTTACAGTAGAAAGGCAGTTCTAGAATAACCTTCTAGAGGACAAACCTTGAAATCTCACTAATTTAGCTGTATGTCCTTGGGCACTTACCCTCTCTGTGCCTCAGTTTTCTCACCTGTAAAGTGGGGCTAATAACAATCCTGTAGTTTTTATAAGGATTAAATAAATCAACACATGTAAATTGACTAGAACCATGCTAGGCATTTAGTATGTGTTCGTAATTGTCATTGTTATTATTTTGGAGAAGTGGTAGGCATTGCCAATCTCAGAAATAAATGTGAAGTGAGACTGAAGTTTGGTGGACAGGCTGGGATAGAAAGTAGGCAGTAGCAGAAACAGCTCTAAGGCATAATATAGTAAGCATCTTCAAACTTATAAATGCAATGCTAATTTACAAAGAGTCTTCAAGGAAGGAAGGAATTATACCAGTTAAATCAAGGAAGGCTTTACAGAGGAGTTGGTATTTGTGTTTATCTTCAAACATCTGTCAGAAGGGCAAAGATGAAAGTGGGAGAAAGGTCATGCCGAGCAGAGCAGCCAACACAGAGATGAACATGTTTGACATCAAAGTCAAGAAACTTTGTAAACATTGGAGACAATACAATATTAAATACAATATTAATGAGAAATTTGTAGTTTATTGCATAAGGACGGGGGGGGGGGGCAGAAATTGACAAAATAAAGTGACTTGCAGGTATGAGGAGGGTGGATTGGATTCACACAGACCTGAGAACTGAACTATGCTTTGGGAAGCAGATTTCAGATAAAGGGATTCAATCCCAGTATGAATTTGCTTAGAGAATTCTCTCTGGAATATATGAAGCAGAAAACCTAAACAGAGACCAAAAGTTCTTTCATTGCTCTTGGCCATCATCTAGATAGAATGAAAATGATGGAGGACCTCGTGGAATTCTGAAAGGCCATCTTTTCATCAACACCCCTTGTCCTTGCTCAGGCATTTAAACTCCACGCATGGACTAAGTGCTGGAGAGGATGCGGAGAAAAAAGGAACCCTCTTGCACTGCTGGTGGGAATGCAGACTGATGCAGCCACTGTGGAAAACAATATGGTGTTTCCTCAAAAAATTAAAAATGGGACTTCCATTGACCCAGTAATCCCACTTCTAGGAATATCTCCCAAGAAAACAGAAACACCAATCAGAAAGGATATATGCATCCCTATGTTCATAGCAGCACAATTTACAATAGCTGAGATTTGGAAACAGCCTAAGTGCCCATCAGCTGATGAGTGAATTAAAAAGCTGTGGTACATCTACACAATGGAATACTACACTGCTGTAAAAAGAAGGAATTCTTACCATTTGCAACAGCATAGATGGAACTGGAGAGCATTATGCTAAGTGAAATAAGCCAGTCAGAGAAAGATAAATGTCACATGATCTCACTCATTTGTGGAATATAGTGAACAACATAAACTGATGAACAAAAACAGAACCAGAGTCTAGAAGCATCAAATAGACTGTCCAGCCTACAAAGGAAGGCAGTAAGAGATCGACCAAAGGACCTGTATCTTGTATGCATGCATATGAGCATAACCAATGGTCGCAGACTGGGGGGTGGTGGGCTGAGCACATGTGCTAGGGGTTGGGGGCAGCTGGGGAGAAGTGAATGGGGGGAAAGGAGACTTATGTAATACATTAAACAATAAAGAACTTAAATTTAAAATAATAATAATAATAATAATAAATAAACTCCACGCATGGAGTGAGTCCTGGTTGAGGAGTCAGCATCGCAGATGGTCCTGAGGAGCTTGGGAACCTGTGTCCACCCTGCAGTTCGGGAGGCATCTTGGCTTTACCTTCCTGTGGTGCCCACTGTCATTCTCTAACGTCCTCCTGCTTAAACCAAATCTAATAAGTGACTGTAATGACTGAGGAAGGTGCTCAGCCACTGAGAGAAGCTCGTTTCCTGAGTCCCCACAGTAAAATCCACCCCATGTCATGGGCCATGGATGCTCTTTAGTCATCTCACAGGTGATCACCGAGTGCCCACCAGTGCTGAACCTGCCCCCTCAGACTCTGAGCTGGCCCCTCCCACCCTGCCAGCCACCTCTGTGCTTCTCTTTCCTCCCATGACACTGCACTCCACAGCAAACTCCTTCCTCTCGATTCTGGAACCCTCCTCTCTGCTGCTGGCCTGGCTAGCTCTCCCTTAGCCTTCAGTTTCAGCTCAAGGTGCTCCCTCTTCAGAGAGGCCCTCCAGGACCAAATTATCCAAATAGTATGGATGTTCCATCACTGAATCTCACTTGCTAACTCTTTAATGCTGAGCTCTTTTTATGATCACGTCTGGTTTGGCTATTTACTTGTATACTCCCCGTGTCCACTATGAGAGTGTAAATTTGTGAGTGCTGATGATTGTTGGTTATATCTACCCATGTACACTCAGAATCTAATGTGCTGTCTCCAGTATGTGGTGCTCAGTATATTTTTATAAAATAAGGGATGAAAACTTATCAGGATGAATCCCAGGAGCTGACCTAGCAATTTACATTCTCTAATTCCAGGCCAGGCTCTCCATACAGGAGTGGGCAAAAGTGGGTTTACAATTGTTCATATGGAAAAAAATTATTTATTTATATGTTTCTATTGATTTCAGAGAGGAAGGGAGAAGGAGGGAGAGATAGAAACATCAATGATAAGAGAGAATCGTTGATCACTGCTTCCTGCATGCCCCCTACTAGGGATCGAGCCCACAACCAGGGCATGTGCCCTGACCAGGAATCAAACCGTGATCTCCTGATTCATAGGTCAATGCTCACCCACTGAACCATACCAGCTGGGTGACACAGCTATTTGTTTATTTTTCCACATGAATAACTGTAAACCTACTTTTGCCAACCCTTGTACAATAGAGGTGTACAAGGGCTATTTTCATTCATTCATTCACTCATTTATTCAGAACACATTTATTGGGTACTTACAATAAGTCAGGTACTATGGTAGGTACTGGGCAAACAAAAATGGATAAATTTGAGATTCACTTTCTAGGACACTTTTCTCTATAATGCCCTTTCTCATCACTGACATTAGCATTAGTTTCTTTATTTATAAAATGATGATAATGGTGCTAATTTCAGAGAGCCATTATGGGCATTAAGGAAGAATACTTTCGACTCAATAATGGTAACTAACTTCATATAGCTGCTACAAAATGTCGGGCACCGCTCCCAGCATTTTTAACTGATTAATCCTTACAGCAGTCCCATAAGATAAAAACTATTATTGTTCCTATTTTGTAGATGAGAAAGCGTAGGCACAGAGAGGCTGAGTAACTTGCCCAAGGTCAGCCAGGTGGTAATTGATGGGATGGAAACTGAACCCGGCAGTTTGGCTCCTCTCTGTCCATGCTCTCAACCGAGATATCCTCAGCCCCTGTTTGTCTCCATGCTCAGTTGTAAGCTGCTGGAGAGCAGAGAGCAGGCCTCTTCTAAGCTACAGTCACACAGACATGCAACACATTTTGTCCTGAAGAAAAAAATAGAGAGAAATAAGAGGATGCAGTGTATCACTGAGGACTCTTGTTTGGAAGTAAAGGAAAACTGTTTCCCAATGTCAGAGGCAAAAAAAAAATGAAAAGAAGTGAATTTATTGGCTTATGTCATTGGAAAATTCAGAAGTATCTGAACTCAGGTACAGTAGGACCTAGGGGCCCAAATTCAGCCCTGCAGGCTTTCTGCACTCACAGGCAGGCTTGTCCATCTGGTCATGTGGCCAGAAATGGGCTTATGTCTGTCCAAGCTTGCCCGGCAGAAGAAGAGCCTTCCTTTGCAGGAGTGTAAATAAAAATGCCAGCGTTGAATCTCATCGCCTGGTTTGGACACAAATGCCCACATCTAAACCAATGATGTGGCCAAAAGAGTGGCCAGTCCTGGGTCACATGTTCCCCCTTCTAGCCTGGGCCAGAGTTGGTCTTTCTAAATCTAGGGACCTGAATACATGGTTCTTACCAGTAGGTAAATGTAATGAGTTGAACTATGTCCCCCCAAATTTAAGTTCAAGTTCTAACCCCCAGTACCTGTGACTGTGACCTTATTAGTAAATAGGTTCTTTGTGGATGTAGCCAAGTTAAAACGAGGTCATATTGGATTAGGATGGATCTAAATTCAATGACTAGAGACACAGACACACATAGAGGGGAGATGGCCATGTGAAGAGGGAGTTGGAAACTGGAGTGATGCTGTTACAAGCAAAGAAACCACCAGAAGATAGGAAGAGGCAAGGAAGGATTCTTTGCTAGAGCCCTCAGAGGGAGTATGGGCTACTGACAGCTTGGTCTGGGACTTAGAGCCCCTAGAAGAGTGAGAGAACCTGTTCCTGATGATTTGAGCCACCCAGTATGTGGGACCTTGGAGAGACAGGAAATGGACCTGACATGCAAAGCCTTCCAAACCCAATCTCCAAGATGCCAGCTTAGCTCAAAACAGCAGGCGTTGGAAGGGAATGGAAGGGAACCCTATGTGCTGTCTCCTCCTATGAGTAAAAAGAATAAACTAATAGTGTCATTTACTGATTGCCTACTAATTGCCATGCAAATGTAGAGTCTGCTGCTTTACATAAAATTATGTCTTCCACAATGCCCTGATGAGTGGTGGATCTTCTTATCTATGCATGAAGAAGTTACCACACACAGAATTGGTCTTCCTTCTTAAATTATGGATAAGATCCCTGAGGGCAGGTTCTATATTTTACTAATCTTATATGACACCCTTCCCCCAAATCCCACACATGCACGCGCGCGCGGACACACACACACACACACACACACACACACACACACACACAATGCCACAACACAAAACTGTGATCAAAGCAAGCACAGTGGGTGACAACAAACACTGTACTAGCTAAATCTCTGACTATTGTGCACTTTTCTAACATACTAAAATTATGATCCATGATATCACATTTTCCTCCTTGTGCTATTTTCTCAGACCTTACTTATAAATACTACTCCCCCAACCCCCATCTGCATGCCTCCCGCCTCCCTCTCTCTGGGAGGCTTGCAGATTGGATGCTGTGACCCAAGGACTATGCAAAGTCTCCCAAAGCCTGCCGAGGACTTCTAGGGCACAACTTGAACCTGGACAATCATTGGCGAACAAAGGAGCCCCCCCCCCCCCACTCGCGCCTGTGCCTGCTCGGAATTGACTTTTGAGTCCCCTCTATTATTGGGGCTGACATCGAAGGGTGTGTGTGTTTTTCTTTCATGAAAGCCCTACCCTCGTCCAAGATCAAACAATTTATTTTGGAAAATAACTGTACATAATAGTACATTTTCCAGAACCGGCCAGGTTTCCCCCTGTCATTTGCCATCGCCTTTGAAGTATGTAATAGCCCAGGTAACTTGGAGAAACTACTGTTCTGAAAACAGCACTTTGTGTCTCTACTGTTTGCTAAGCACGCGGCATTTACCCACTGATTTTATCAGGCCGCTCTTTGCTTTTATCTTCTTTGTTTCCCAAGTGAGTTGTCATTACCTGTTTTCTATACACATTGTTTTTAAGGGCTGCAGGGGACCGCCCTATGTGAATGGACCCTCGCTGATCTAACTGCCCTCTAGAGTAGTTATAAATCTCTTTGCATTGTTTCCTCTAATGCAACAATCCTTGAATGAATATACTAATATCCTTCTTCTGCTTTATTGAAGTGCAACTGACAAATAAAAATTGTATCTGTTTAGCGTGCACAGTGTGATGATTTGATATACATATACATTGTGAAATAATTACCACAATCAAGGTGATGAATTCGTCAATTCACACACTTATGTAGGTATGTTGATCACATATCTCTGGATACACCCACATTTATCCACAACAAAATTCTAAAAGTAAAATTATTTTAAGACAAAGGGTAGGTTACTTTGTAAATTGTTTATTACAGGTTACCAAATTGGCCTATAAGTGAGTGAGATGAAGATAGTCCCACCAGCAGTTTTTAAACTTAACTTGGTTTTCATGTTGGTACGCATAGTACATACTTATGAAGGACATACACAGTGTCTCAAAGTATGAAGACAAGTGTGAAATCACCTGGCTTTCTCCACAGCACACACTGTGCAGAAGGACCCAGCAGCTCATCCCTGCGAGCCCCTGTGCCAGGCCCACAGCTGCCACACTCACTGGGAGCTGGGGAAGAGCACCCACTGAGTGACTGGAAGAGAAAGAGCTTCAGCGCTACTTAACGGTTCCTTTAGAGCAGTGGTTCTCAACCTTCCTAATGCCGCGGCCCTTTAAGACAGTTCCTCATGTTATGGTGACCCCCAACCATATTTCTGTTGCTACTTCATAACTGTAATTTTGCTACTGTTATGAATCGTAATGTAAATATCTGATATGCAGGATGTATTTTCATTGTTACAAATTGAACATAATTAAAGCCTAGTGATTAATCACAAAAACAATATGTAATTATAGATGTGTTTTCTGATGGTCTTAGGCGACCCCTGTGAAAGGGTCGTTCGACCCCCAAAGGGGTCTCGACCCACAGGTTGGCGACCCACAGGTTGAAAACCGCTGCTTTAGCGTTTCCTTAGGCCAGGTTCTCTGAGATGCAGGCACCTGACATTAGAAATGCAAGAGATTTATTAGGGGAAGTGCCTGGGGGGAAGAGGGGAGGGAGCTGGGGAGGCTGGAAGGATGCAGGTTTAATTCTGCAAAGGAGAGAGGAAGGGAGAAAATTTGGGCGGAAGAGTCTTAGAATGAAGGGCATTTCTAAGAAAAGTCCAACCCAGCTGGCGTGGCTCAGTGGTTGAGCATCTACCTATGAACCAGGAGGTCATGATTCGATTCCCAGTCAGGGCACATGCCTAGGTTGCAGGCTCGATCCCCAGCAGGGGTTGTGCAGGAGGCATCCAATCAATGATTCTTTCTTGCCGGGAGCCGGTCCATGCTTGCTGTTTCAAGGGACCTGGCATATATGGCATACTGTTCTTAATATGTTTGCTCACCTTCTTGGCACTATGTGTTTTAACCAAGGTCTCTGAGAAAGGTTGTTTTCCCCAGGTAGGGATTTTCCCCTGAAGTTAGGGAGGGAATAAAACCCCTCAACTAAGTGCCAGGCGGGTAATTAATCCCTTTAACTACGAACAATCATGCTTAAACTACATAATCTTTTCTCCCTGGAATGGAGATAAGAAACGCCCTAACCTTTGTAATAGAGATTGATAGGATTGAATCAACTGGTATAAATACAGTTGTAACAAGACAGAAACACTCAGAACTTAGAACAGAATCAAGAAGACAGAACCTACACGGAGCCTGGAGACAGAAGAACTTCGCTGGAGAGAGCATGCCGGAGGATCCTGGAGAGGGACTGGCCTCGGAGCCTAGAGACAGAGCCTAGCGGGAGAACATGGCAAGGGATCCTGGACTGAACCTGACTACAGAGATTGGCAGGAGAACCTGACTGGAACCTGGACACTGAACCTGACTGGAGAGCCTGGACAGAACCTGGCTGGAGAACCTAGCGAGGGAACATGGCTACAGAACCTCGCTGGAGATCCGAAGCAGAACCTCTCTGGAGATCCGGGCTAGAGATCCTGGCTAGGTTGCTGATCAACTGAACGCTGTCTCCATGTCATTCCTTCTTCGCCGACTCCGTCCACGCCTTTGGGGACCCCTGGACCTGCTGGGTTTGGAACCCAGCACTTTCTCATCATTGATGTTCTCTCTCTCTCTCTCTCTCTCTCTCTCTCTCTCTCTCTCTCTCTCTCTCCTGCTCCCTTCCTCTCTGAAATCAATAAAAATGTATTTTTTAAAAAAGAAAGAAAAAAAGTCCAGAAGCCTGAATGGGTGTGCTCAAGCCAAAGTCACCATCAGAGGAGACTTGCTTCTCCTTGCAGGAGCATCCTGCCTGAGTGAGTGCTCCTGCTGAGGTCGGCCACTGGCTGCGGTAGCCCAAGGCCAGAGTGGCCTCAGCTGGACAGCGGGGTGCATTTCAAAGGTCAGCAGCTGGGGCTCTCGCCCATTATGCTCCTGGCACTCAGAGAGCTGAGAGGCGCATTGTAGTGACCACCATGGGAGAGATTGCCATCAATGGGATTCTAAGTTCTAAAGGCAGAACCAATTTTAAGGCTTTTGAATAATATTAAAAATTCCTTTCCTATTTAATAAACATTCTAACAATTATAAGCATTAAAAAATTTAATTAAAAAAAACCTTCACAAGCTCTCTAATCTTGAGACCATCTGTTCCTTCTCAGAGACACCCCCTTCATGGTTGGGTTCCTGACACCCCTTATGAAAACCTTTGCACTCGCCTTGTGATTATTCTCTGCTTCTGGCACCTCGTCTGATTATCTATTCTATATTCCACTGCTAGAATAATTTTACCAAAGCTCAATTCTGACCGGCCACATCTCTGCTCAGAAATCTTCCAAGGGTCAGAGAAATAGAAACTCAACATGGAATTTTCACAATATGGTATCAACCAGATTCCCCCAAACGCTGCTAACTATTGGATGCACTGGTTTCCTAGGGATGTGTATTGTGTGTGTATTTAATTACATATGTATGTTAATTATTCATGTGTACTATATATGCATTTTTTTTAAATATTATGGTGTTTTGGCATTTTAAAGGAACTTTCTGGCCTGAGAGAAACTAGCCAATTCTTAGAGATAATGAAGGGCCCAGACTGGAGCTTGCTTGATACGCAAACTCACCAATCTGGAGCCCAACCTCCGTTATCACTATCTGGCCTGTGATGGCCAGGAAGCAATATTCCGCTCTCTCACTCATCCCAGGGTCGAGTGCCTGGGAACTAAAGACCAGCTCCACAGCTTGGAGCCCATCAAGCTATTCAAACTGGCCAATCCTAGACTGTTCTCCCTGCCTTGTGTTTCCCTCAGCAGCCTCAATGTAGGTGAAGACCCCAGCTCTAGCCACTCCTGTCTTCTGCTTCCTGACCAGCTGGTGTCTCCCATGAGGCCCTGTGTGCTGGGTGCTGTGCGTTGAGTGAGGTGCCTTAGGTGCTGGCTCTAGGACCTGGGAGTACAATGAGCTTTCTTTCCTGGCCTCTCCTCTGTCTCCTCTTGTGGCTGCACCTGACTGATCATCTCATAAAACAGTACAAAACAGGCTACTACACAAGTACCACAAAACTGGGGGCTTCAAACAACAGAAATGTATCCCTCACACTTCTGGAGGTTAGAAGTCCAAAATCAGGGTGCAGTCAAGGTTGGCGTCTTCTGGGGGCTGAGGGCGAAGCTGGCCCTGCCTTTCTCCTGGCTTCTGTAGCCCAGTGTGTCCCTTGGCTTGTAAATGCATCTCCCCAATCTTTGCTTTCATCTGGCATTCTCCCTGTGTGTCTGTCTTTGCATGGCCATCTTCTTATAAAACACCAGTCATACTGCACTAGGGGAGTCACCCTACTTTAGTATCACCTCATCTGAATGTAGCTAATCACTTCTGCAGTGATACTCTTTCCAAGGTGACATTCTGAGGTCCTGAGGGTTAGGATTTTAACTTACCTTTTTTTTTGGGGGGGGGGGTTATAATTCAATAATATTGGGATACTATATTAAGTTCCCCCAATAAATAGTAACATAAAAAAAGATAGTAACATAAATCTTAAGTAAGCTAATGTATTCCATTTTAAAAGATATTACTTTTGAAGGGGGAAAATAGGGGAAAATAGGGGAACATCTGTAATTCTGTCAACAATAAAATACATATAATAAAAAAGTATATTACTTTATTCTAATATGATGTCCTTCTTATGCTTTTAGTATTGAAATGATCTTTGTTTAGTAAATGATAGTAACAGGAAATAATATATGATTTTTTTTAAGGAAAAAAATGAAAAACTGACAACTTTTGAAAACATTTTTGAAATTTTACATATTAAAAAAAATGCACTTCAAAATCTTTTAGCTATATATCCTTATTAGGAAAGCAAATTTAATAAGTGCCTTAAAATGTATTTTATTTGTTTATTTTTAATTTATACCTAAACATTAACTATTCCCAAAATAGGACTTCTAAAGGGTTATTTATTTATTTAGGATATAACTTCAAAGAAATCTTATTAAAATTATTATAGATAAATGTTTAGTGATAACAATGGGTTTGATCATCTATATTTTTTTATGAATCATAGTTTAATGCAGAAATATAGTATTTGAAAACTGGATTCTAAGTTTAATTTATGTCTATAGTTGATTATCACAGTTGTCAGAATTGAAAAATTACCTTGGAAAAGCACACATCATGTAATATGTAGTTAGGAAGACATTTATGGTTATTGATAATGGATATATAAATTTATATTTTTAAATACCTTTCTTGGTAATGTCAAATTTGGAGTTGGGCAGATCAACAGTTTTATTATTTTTAAACCCTATAAGTCTACCTTGATTTATAGATCCAATGAAGGCGAAGATATAAATCCAATTAAATATTAGTAGAGCTAAACTCTTATTTTTTTATGACACAGATATCATGTTTAAGTAGAAAACAAAAGGATTAAAAGAGTAATATCACTAAAAATATTGCACAACATCAGGTGTTTCCTCCAAATTTGCTTTAAAACGTTTCTCTTATTTTTTTATAAAATTAGAAAATACCATTGGACAAATACCACAGCAATTCTTGCTGCAGGAAGGGGCCTATGGCGGCTGATACACTTCATGGGCAAAGGTAAAATAAGACTAGGTGATATGCAGAGTTTCAAATCTCTCCCCATCATAAATGTTTTAATTGCTGAAGGAAAAAAAAAATAGTAACTTTACAGGCACCTTGCAGATGCCTTCTGAATCAGTGATCAAAGTCATCATGACCAGTAATATTCCTCTGTTTCACTCATCCCAGGGTCGGAGTCAGTTTGACTGGGCTCTGAGATACCCAGAGATTAGCTCAAACATTATTCTGGGTTTCTGTGAGGGTGTTTTGGGATGAGGTTAACATTTAACTTGGTGAACTTTGAGTAAAGCGGATTGTCCTTCATAATGGGGCGGGCCTCATCCAATCAGTTGAAGGCCTGAATAGAACAAGAGACTGGCCTCCCCCAAAATGAGAAAATTGTCTAGCAGGGTGCTTTTAAAATTCATATGCAACATCAGCCCTTCTTGCCTAACAGGGATATAAATATATGCATTAGTCAGAATCAATGATATCTACATCTGTATCTACATATCTCCTAGTGATTCTGTTTCTTGGAGAATTCTAATAAAGTTGTCCTATGTGTTTCTAATATAAGAGGAATTCTGGGGAGAATAATTGGGGTATTTTCTAGTTGATTTTAATTATTCCACAGTACTCTATTGATTAACTGAAGCTTCTACTTGAAAATGTAAAATACATTTCAGCATGTAAGGAAATGGCTGGAATATTGACTAAAGCACTTTAAATACAAACTCCTCTTGGGTTTTCAGAAATATATGAGCTATATACATACTGCCATTTATTTCTACAGTTACAGGATATGTATGTGTTGCCACTTCTCCCCCAGCCTTTGAGTAACTTTACCTCTGGAGTATTTATTAAAGCAAACTATTTCCTAAGACAAGTTAAAAAATCTCAATATCCCTTTTAGTCCCCATATAAATGGCAACAATGGTGTCTTAGAATTCCACAATGTGTCAAGCTTCAGTAGTCAACGTGGTCAGTGACCCAGATCTTAGATCACATTCCCTGGAGAGGAATATATTTTTCTGAGCCTAAAATGTGGAAGACACTTCTCTTTGGCTGTTAAGGTCTTCAGATCCACTTTTTTGTTTCAACTTCTGCTATGTTAGAATCTACATCATCCCAATTATTTTGCTATATGTGAATTTTGATTTATCAGTTTCAGGGGTTTTAAAAGTAAGCTTGTCATCTCCTAAAACCTACTTTGACTGCCCATTTTTCTTTCCAGTGCATTTTCTATAAGGGAATTTGAGCTATACATTTTTGCTATCTATAGAATTCTGCTTAAGGTAGTGGTGAAGTTGAATAATTACTCCAAGATTCAGGTATGGGGGTTTGGGGAGGCGGTGATGGTAGTGGCCTGTATGTTCTTGCTTTGGAAGCTAAACACTGACTCTAGGGTGAGGGGGATATTGGTTGGTGCGTTCAGTAGGTAGTCAATAAGAAGTGACCCTCCTACTCCCATATCTAGAATATGGTTGCTTGTTTGGAATTAAATAATGAAAACAAACATACACAGTCCAACAGATTGAGAAAATACAAGGAAGAACTCTGTTGATCATAAGGGGCATTAGCCCAGCTGGGTGTGGCTCAGCAGTTGAGCCTTTACCCAGGAACCAAGAGGTTACGGTTTTGATTCCCAGTCAGGACATATGCCCAGATTTCGGGCTCAATTCCCAGTAGGGCGCGTGCAGGAGGCAGATGATTGATGATTTTCCCTCATCACTGATGTTTCTATTTCTCCCTCTCCCTTCCTCTCTGAAATTAATAAAAACATATTTAAAAAATAAATAAATAAGGGGGCATTACTCACAGGACCAAAGCCCCCCTTTGACAGTGCGAGCCATGTGCTGGTGCTGTGTCAAGCATTGCATGTGCCATCTCCTTTAGTCCTACAACAATCTTAGGAATTGGATGCTGTAATCACCCAGTTTTAGATAAAGAGGTGTGAGACTCAGATAAACTATTGCTCGCCCAAGATCAGAGCTAGTGGGTGACTGAGCCACCACTTGAACTCACTCGTGTCATTGCAACAACCACTCCCTTAAGCAGCATGCTCAGTGCCACCTGCAGCCCAAAGGGTCACTGGTTGTGCCATGCAAGAACTTCCAGCAGAAAAGCCCCTCCCCCCAAAATTCATGTTGACCTGGCAGCCCCTCCCTCCAAAATTCATGTTGACCTGGCAGCACCTCCCTCCAAAATTCATGTTGACCTGGCAGCTATCTCAACTATGAAAATCAGGGCCTGAGCATTTTCCATGTTCCTCACTCACCTCCCTTTTAGCGACGCTCTGCCCACCAAGCATGTGGCTGGCAAAGATGCGACTCCCAGGCTTGTTTTATTAGGGGAAGGACAAACCAGGTATACCTGCCTATCAGATGGGGTTCTTTATATTTGAAGCCTTTTGATTTTATTACTCAAAAAAGCTTCATTTTTAAAAAATTTCTTTAGCTTTCTGACTCTGTGCTTGTGCTTTCAACATGTTCACAATGATTATCTGCTCCTGAAGAAGAAAAGCACGTTTAAACCTGTCACTGACAGACACATTTCACACACGTGGATCCACTGTAGACCCTGCTGACACGTTTTTTCATTTCAGACAATCTCATTAGAACTTTAAGGCTCACCACACAAACTCCTCCAAGTTGACCTGGGCACACACCACATGCAGATTTTGGTGCTTTCCCAACTTTCTTGGTATAAAGGGAAACAATTCTATTGCCAGGGGCTTGGGGCAGCCTAGTTTTGTTATGCCTGTATTGTAGGACAGCTTCTGATGGTATGTCAAATGCTGGACCATGGTAAATGCCTGAAATCACCATCCTGAATGAGCAAAAGAATAGAGCTTGCAAGTTCAAAGGTCAAATGGACTCCAGATGGGGTTCTTGGTGTAATCTGGTACATGGCTCTCCTGGCTTATAGATGCCAGTCTCTGGATGTGGCTGAAGCAGATCAGGCTCTCATTCCATTGCCTTGGGAGCACTGATAAAACACCCAAATCCCAAACTTGCTGGGCTATGAGCCAGACCTCTTTGAAAAGCCACCAGAGTCCCCACCACCCTGTGAGGTTTGTATGGCCAAGCAAGAGCCAGCCAGGTGATCAGTCCTGAGGACATGTTTTTCATCAATTGCTTCTGGAAATAATCTCAGAAATGTATCTATTAAATATCCATTTCAGGCTAACCTCCTTTTAATTAGACAAAGTCTCTGGTCTCATTCCTTAACCAGTCACAGTCTGTTCCTTTTCTGGACATTTCTTTCTCTCTATGCAGGTTCTAACTGAAGGTAATTTGGTGGAGAAGGATGGGAACTGGGGAGCTGGTGGTGTGACTGCCCCATCGCCTCCTGCCTCCCTCTAGTGGCAGCTTCAGGGATGGTAGGTATACCAATGTAAATTGTAAATCATACCACATGATGCCCTGGTTTAAAATCTTCCAATATCTCCCCATCACTAGTAATAAAACCCAACTATTTACCAGGCTTGATTAGGCCAAGATTATTTGGATCCTGCTTATCTCGCTGACCTCTTCCACCTTCATTCTGACTTCAAATATGTCACATTAGTGCAACCCTTAGGTTCTTTGTACTTGCTTTTGACTCCGTAGAGTTCTCTCCCTCAAGACTCTTGAAGACTAGTTTCTGCTCATCATTCAGTTTTCAGTTCAAACACCCCCTCTTCAGAGAAGCCTTCCTTAACCACTCAGCATACAGAAACCCTCTTTTTTCATCACATTGTTAGAGTTTATTATTTATTCATGGTACTCATCACCACCTGACATTTTTTTTGTTTACCTTAGTGTTTACATCTTTTACAATATAAATGAAAGTTCCATGCAAGAACAGTGCTAGTTTGTTCTTAGCCCTATATTCCCAGTGTTTACACTAGTGCCTGCTCGAGTACCAAGGGGCTTGGGATGCACTAATTAATTAATGGATTCTCCCACTCTCCCATCCAACATCTATGGCAGATAGAATTAATCAATCATGTTGTTCTTCCCACTGCACATGACAGCACTGAGAGGATAATTTGCTAGAGATTTTGAATTTATTCCATATGCAAAAATAAACTTCAGGGAGAGTAAAGAGCTACTGTAAAGAAATATGAGATATTTAAGGGTTAATAATTCTTATATTATTGCAATGGGGAGGAAATCTCAATGGAAAAGAAATTACAAAGCTAAGCTTAAGACCCAGAAGAAATTAAAGAAAAGATGGATCAATCTGGCAATAAAAAGGCTAAAATGCTTGCAAGACAAAGTAAACCAAATTAAAAGGTAAGTGAAGCATTTGGTGAAAATATTTTCAAAATAAATAATCAAGGATTAATAACATTCATTTTCATTTAATTTTAGAAACCAACAAGAAAAAAGCACACAACGCTATAGAAAATGGACACCAGATCTCCACAAACAATTCACTCTGCACAGATGGCCAGAGAGAACGTGGAAAGACATTCACCTCACCGTTAATTAAGAAAATGAAAATTAACATAGAACTTCTTTTCTATTATGAAATAATGAAACCAAAAAGATCCAGAGCTGTCGTGGATGTGGAGAAATGGCCATTGTTTTCATGGCGAAGAGTATGATGAGTACTGCCCTTTGGAAGGTGACTCATCAGTATCCACCAAAATTCATACCGAACATGTACAATAACCTCACATTTAGGTATTTCAAATAATTGACATATTCGAATAGGAGTGCATGCTAATTGCTCATCTCTATATTTTTCTATTCTGAGTGTGCCAGTCTATGGCCTTTGCCAGCTTTTCTGCCATTAGCTGGTCAGCTGGCAAGATGTGAAGATGTAGAGAAGCACAAACAGGGCACTGAAGTTGACTTCATCCTACAAGGACTATTGAACTCTTGTACCATTTCACTTTTCGGAGTGGAGCCACTTGTTCTGAATAATATAATTACAAGTGTTTCTCAGCAGTGGCCTTACCCCAGAAACTTGCATCCCTCATAACTTGCTGAAAGGATGTAATGATTGCACTTATATTTTTAAATGTAACATATTATGCATTCTTTAATTCAGTTAGCAAACATTTATTGACTACCTGCATTTGCCAGGGACTGCTTTAGCCATTCTTCCTCAACCCTTTTGATCCTGCTTATAAAATATGTACAACTTTCTTAAGAAGCGCTGGCAGAGGGATCAAGGCCAGCCATCAGGGTCCACAGAAAAGATGCCCAACTTTGCACTCAGTCACATCTGAGCCAGAAGGAAAATTATATTATGAAAATTATTAAAGGCAGAATTTCAAAAACTTTAAAATTTCCCATGTATTGTTAAGTTAACAAAACAAAAGTTAACAAAATGCTATGTGTATAATGTTCCCACGTTTGCTAAGAAAAGTGTATTTATACTTTTATACATATTTATATGAAAATTTCTAGAAGGATATATTCAGAACTTATTTTCTTGAATGGTGAAATTTCAAATTTTTATTTCATTTTTTTTCTTATTTTTGTTCTAAGTGTTTTTCTACTAATATGTATGACTCAATAATCTCAGAAATGAAAAATAGTAAAATACAGAATATAGTTATATAACTGCAGTTTATAGTTAAATACAGAAATGTAAGAGCTAGAAGTGGGCTCTGTAACCAAATGTCCAGTTTCCTTTCCATTTTTTTCTGTCACTTTCTAAACTTATGAATTAGAAAGTTAGTGAGGTTTTTTAATATATTTTATTGATTTTTTATAGAGAGGAAGGGAGAGGGATAGAGAGTTTGAAACATCAATGAGAGAGAAACATTGATCAGCTGCCTCCTGCACACACACACACACACACATCCCGCGGGGGGATGTACCTGCAACCAAGGTACATGCCCTTGACTGGAATCGAACCCGGGACCCTTGAGTCCGCAGGCCAACACTTCATCCACTGAGCCAAACCAGTTAGGGTGAAAGTTAGTTTTTAAAAGATTTTTAGCTACGCTAAGTCTCGGTTACTTCACCTGAAAACAGTGAGAATAGGTAATAAGTACCCCCATAAGTCCTTGGTTTGAAATAAATGATACCGAGTAAGAAAGCCCAGTACAGATCTTCATGCTTAGGAAATACTCCATGTTAGTTCATTTCTTCATTTCTTTCTCCCTTTCTTTCTTTTTTTTTTCTTCATTCAAGAATCACCAGTCAGTCAATATTTATTTTAGCAATTATGTATGAAACCAAGCGTCCCTGGCTGCTACAGGAGTCTAGCAGACAGGTATAGTTAAGAAACAACTTTATTTTGAACAGGGGGAACGACAACACAGCACTTAACAGCTATGTTGTAGTCTGAATCCTGCTTTCTCCTTGTTTTTTTTCTTCTTTTCCTTCCTTCCTTCCTTTCTCCTTCCTTCCTTCCTTCCTTCCTTCCTTCCTTCCTTCCTTCCTTCCTTCCTTCCTTCATCTTCCTTCCTTCTTTCCTTTCTACTTTTCTTCCTTCCTCCCTCCCTCTCACCCTTCCTCCCTCCCTCCCTCCCTTCCTCCCTCCATCCCTCCCTCTCTTTGTTCCTTCCTTATAGAGGCAAATGTTAAAGTCAGTTAAACATTAGGGAGTCTATAAAAGCCATAACTATACACCCAGGACTTGTCAAGATAGTCTCACTTCCAAATACTTCATTCCACTGCCAGACTATGTATACAGGTTTTGATTTCAGATTAATGATTTTCATCATGCTTATGTTCCTTTGGTTATCTTTTCATGAAATCTAATAGTGTGGGCACTTAACCAAGTGCCACCCAATCTTCTGAAATGAGAAAAATAGCTCTGAGAGTCTGAATATGGCTGTTTGCAGCTTCATTGATAGCCAAAGCCTCATACAGTTAACTGGGATGTTACTTGCTTTCCTTAATGGTTAGACAGCCTTAATTAATTGCAGTGGTAAAAGTATTTCTCAATAAATATGTATTTTTCAACCCCAGTGATTTTAAGGATTACATTTTTTAAAAAATCAGGAAAAGTACTGAATACATTTTATAAAGCAAAGATAACATTGAAACTAAAAGTTGATAAAACTTCACCAAAAAATAAAACTATAGCTTATTCACCCTAATAAATATTTATGCAAAAATCTTCCAAAAATTATCAAATATACATTAAAACCATATGTGCATATTTTTAGAAAAGCAAAAGTGGTTCAATATTAGGAGTTTCAGTTGAATAATTCATCATATTAATAGACCTAAAGAGAAAAATCATATAATTATTTCCAGAGATGGAGAAAAGGCATTTGCCAAATTCCATTTGTGAATTTTACAGACATATAAAAAGAAAATGACAATGTAAGACTTGATGGACACTTCCTTGACATATATAAAAATTACATATATAACATTAATAACAAAGACAGAGGCATTTTCTCACTAAAATTAGTAATAAAATGAGTAATGTCTATTATCTCCTTACAAAGATGCTCATGAAATCCATTGTTATGTAACATCTGCAATTATTAATACTTACAACAAAATGTTACGTAGCAATGGTCTTCACTCTACTTATCCCTAAATTTAGTGGAAAAGGCTCTGGCTTTGTTGTTAAGGTCATATGCAATTTTTATATTAATTAATATAGTAAAACAGAATATTAATTAGAATAATCTTATATCATTAATAGATATTAATATGTTAAAGAAAATTCCTGTAAGACCCTGAATTAGAAAAACAAAAGAAAGTCATACCATGTTTCTGGGGAGAATGATTCAATATCATAGAGATGCCAGTTTTTCCTAAGTTAACTTATAAATGTAATGCAAGCCCATTAAAATACCACCACATGTTTGTTTGTTTGTTTTCTGAAGCTTGACAAGTGGATTACAAAATTCATTTGAAAGTATATTTTATGAGCAAGAATATCCAGAAAAACTCTGGGAGAGAGGAACTAGGAGGGAAGCTAGCCTATAAGATATTAAAGTACCCTGCCAACCTTTGTAACTAAGAAATGGTATTGGTGCATGAATAGACAGGCAACCCAGTGAAACTAAAGAACAAACAAACAAAGAGAAACAATTACAATTGCAAATTTAATATATGATCAAGGTGACTTCTCAAATCAGTGGAGAAAAGATCAACTTTTTGATAAGTAATATTTGGATAACTGGATGGTCATATAAAAAAGATATGATGTATTTATTTCTTACACCAGGATAAATTCCAAATGGATGAGAGATTTCAATGTGAACAATTAAAACATAAGTACTAGATAAAAACATGAGTGAATTTCACTAAAGCTTAGGACTAGAAAAAATCCTATTATTCAAAATTCTAAAGACATATAAGAAAAAATAAACTATGAAAAGGAAAGAAAAACTTTTGTCTGGAAAAAAATACTATAAGCAAAGGGGGGATAAGTCAAACTGGGGAAAATATTAGCACCTTGTAAAACAACAAACTGTGTCACTGAATATCTCTAACATATTTAGGGCTTCAAAAAAAATCTTAGATAACAATAATTATATAGAAAATGGACTAAAGAATAACAACAGCAGCAAACCATCTGATTAAAAAATGGGCAAATGATCTGAATAGACACTTCTCCAAAGAGGACATACAGATGGCTAATAGAAATCTGAAAAAAAAAATGCTCAATATCACTAATTATCAAGGAAATGCAAATTAAACCATAATAGATATCACCTCACACTTGTGAGAATGGCTATCATAAATTAATCAACAAACAACAAGTGTTGGTGAGGGTGTGGAGAAAAAGGGAACCCTCATGCACTGATGATGGGAAGGCAGATTGGCGCAAGCCCCTGTGGAAAACAGTATGGAAGGTTCTCAAAATTAAAAATGGAACTGCCTTATGACCCAGCGATTCCTCTTCTGGGAATTTAAATGAAAAAATCCAAAACACCAAATTGAAAAGGTTATACAGTCCCATGTTCTTATATATGATATTAGAGGCTCAGTGCACAAAAATTTGTGCACTCAGGGGGTCCCTCAGCCCAGCCTGTGCCCTCTCCCAGTCTGGGACCCCTCGGGGGATGACCACCTGCTGGCTTAGGCCCAATCCCCCGGGGGATCGGGCCTAAGATTGCAGTCAGGCATCCCTCTGGCAGCCCGGGAGCCCTCGGGGGATGTCCACTTGCCAGCAGGGAGCAGGCCTAAGCTTCAATCAGACATTCTTAGCGCTGCTGAGGAGGTGGGAGAGGCTCCCACCACCACCATTGTACTGGCAGCCATCAGCCTGGCTTGTGGCTGAGCAGAGCTCCCCTATGTGGGAGTGCACTGACCACCATGGGGCAGCTCCTGCATTGAGCGTCTGCCCCCTGGTGGTCAGTGTGTGTCATAGTGACCAGTTATTCCCAGTGGTTCTGCTGTTAGGGTCAGTTTTCATATTACCTTTTATTGTATAGGATAGAGGCCTGGTGCATGGGTGGGGGCCAGCTGGTTTGCCCTGAAGGGTGTCCCAGATCAGGGTGGGGGTCCCGCTGGGGTGCCTGGCCAGCCTGGGTGAGGGGCTGATGGCTGTTTGCAAGCTGGCCACAGCCCCTTCAGGGTAGGGGTCCCTGCTGGGGTGTCTGGCCAGCCTGGGTGAGGGGCTGATGGCTGTTTGCAGGCTGGCCACAGCCCCCAGCCACTCAAGCTCCCAGTGGAGGCTGGCTGGAAGCAGGTATCTGGGATTTATTTATCTTCTATAATTGAAACTTTGTTGCCTTGAGCCGAGACCACAGCTGGCCAGGGCAGGCAGGAAGTTTGGTTTCCTCCATCACTGGGGCAACCAAGCCTCCTGCTTGCTCCAGCTCCTTAGCTGCCGGCCGCCATCTTGATTGGGTTAATTTGCATATAGTTGCTCTTGGGGCGTGGCTTGGGGCGTAGCGGAGGTGCGGTCAATTTGCATGTTTCTCTTTTATTAGATTAGATATTGCAGCATTACTTATAATAGCCAAGATAGGGAAACAACCTCAGTGTCCATTGATAGATGAATGGATAAAGAAGAATTATTACCCAGCCATAAAAAATAATGAAATATTGCCATTTGCAACAACATGGATGGTCCTAGAGGGAATTGTGCTAAGTGAAATAAGCCAGACAAAGACAAATATCATATGATTTCACTTATGTGTGGAATCTAAAAAGCAAAATAAATTAACAAAACAAACTCATAGATACAGAGAACAAACAATGACTTCTAGGTGGGAGACAGATTGGGGAGCTGGGTGAAAACGGTGAATTAAGGGATTAAGGACAACAAATTGGACAGTGTGGTGGTTACCAGAGGGAAGAGGATGGCGGGAGTTGGAGGGGGCCTAATACATGGAGATGGAAGGTGGTTTGGCTTGGGATGGTGGGCACACAGTGCAATATACAGGTTTGTATCATAGAAATGAACACTTGAAACCTATATGATCCTATTAACCAATGTCATTCCCAATTAATTTAATTTAAAAATGTAAGCAAACAAATTTTTAAAAAATCAACAAATTGGCAGTTATAAAATAGTCATGGGGATGTAAAGTATAGCATAGGGAATATAGTCAACAATATTGTAATAATTATGTATGGTGTCAGATGGGTACTTGAATTATTGGGCTGGGGGGTCACATTATAAACTATATAAATGTCTAATCACTATATTGTGCGCCAGAAACTAATATAATACTATATGTCAACTGTAATGGAAAATTTTTAAAATTTAGCAATATATATATGATGGATTAGCAAATAAATTAATAGCTCACAGAAAAATAAACTTATAAATTTAAATGACCCAATCACATGAATATTTGCTTACTTTACTTCATAATAAAAAAAAAATCTGTTTTAGATTGAGATGTCATTTCTCATCTATTAAGTAGCAAATTCAAACTGTCTTATTAGTTTGGCAAAAACTGTAGACCAGGCTTTTTTAAAACAAGTGAGCACTTTCATATATGGCTTATGGAATTGCAAAGTGGTACAATTCTTACAGAAGGGAATTCGGCAATATCTAACAAAATTATATGTGAATTTAAACTTTAACAACCCCACTTCTATGAATGTACTACAAAGATACACTGGCAAAATAAAACAAAAAAGGAAGGAAGGAAAGACAAGACTACAATTTCAAGGTTATTTATTGCAGAATTAATTATAATAGTAAAAACATGGAAAAGACTCAACTATCCATCAATAGGAGATTGGTCAAATAAATCCTGATACATTTACATAATGTAGTCACACACAGCTTTATAGAAGAATAAGAATAACTATGTAAAGCCTACTATTACAGAGTGATACCTAGGATAAAGTATGTGAAAAAAGCAAGGTAAGGCAAATGTGAATAGTGTGCTATTTTTAAGTAAAAGGAGTATGGATAGATATATATGTCTGTTTATATTAATAAAAAGGAAATGATAGAAGGCTAAACCATGAAATTAAGAGAAAATGGGGCTCTGGCTGAATGGCTTGGTTGAAGCATCGTTCCCTACACTGATAGGTTGCGGGTTCGATCCCTGGTCAGGGCACATACTCAGGTTTCTGGTTCAATCCCAGTGGGGGTGTGTATGGAAGGCCACTGATTGATGCTTTTCTCTCTCTCTCTCTCTCTCTCTCTCTCTCTCTCTCTCTCTTTCTCTCTCTCTCTCTCTCTTTTTCTCTCTCTCTTGCCGGGGTCCAACCCCAGCAGGTCCAGGGGTCCCCAAAGGTGTGGACGGAGTCGGCGAAGAAGGAATGTCACGGAGACAGCGTTCAGTTGATCAGCAGCCTAGCCAGGATCTCCAGCCCGGATCTCCAGAGAGGTTCTGCTTCGGATCTCCAGCGAGGTTCTGTAGCCATGTTCCCTCGCTAGGTTCTCCAGCCAGGTTCTGTCCAGGCTCTCCAGTCAGGTTCAGTGTCCAGGTTCCAGTCAGGTTCTCCTGCCAATCTCTGTAGTCAGGTTCAGTCCAGGATCCCTTGCCATGTTCTCCCGCTAGGCTCTGTCTCTAGGCTCCGAGGCCAGTCCCGGTCCAGGATCCTCTGGCATGCTCTCGCCAGCGAAGTTCTTCTGTCTCTAGAGAACGCTCTGTGTAGGTTGTGTGCCTAGGCTCTGTCTCTCTTGGTCCTGTCTTCCAAGCCCTGTGTTCTCAGTTCTGTGTTCTGAGTTCTGTCTTCTGAGTTCTGAGTGTTTCTGTCTTGTTACAACTGTATTTATACCAGTTGATTCAATCCTATCAATCTCTATTACAAAGGTTAGGGCGTTTCTTATCTCCATTCCAGGGAGAAAAGATTATGTAGTTTAAGCATGATTGTTCGTAGTTAAAGGGATTAATTACCCGCCTGGCACTTAGTTAAGAGGTTTTATTCCCTCCCTAACTTCAGGGGAAAATCCCTACCTGGGGATTCAACCTTTCTCGGAGAGGTGACCTTGGTTAAAACACAGCGCCAAGAAGGTGAGCAGACATATTAAGAACCGTATGCCATATATGCCAGGTCCCTTGAAACAGCAAGGATGGACCGGCTCCCGGCACTCTCTCATCAATAAAATATATCCTCCAGTGATGATTTTAAAAATTAATAAAAATATATACAGTACTAAAACAATGACTGGAACATATATTACACTCAGAAAATTTCAGCCATCATGTTGATCATCATCCTGGACAGTGGAAGGAGAACAAAGCTGATTTCAATCTTGATCCTTCCATTTATGAACAAGGAACAAATTATTTGGTTCCATTTAGAAATATATATATATGAAAGCACTTTCTGTGTGCTAGTCTCAAAAAACTGGGTCACTGCTTAGGAGGAAGCAGTCTGCAGTCTGTCTCCCCAGTTCTGAAATTGTTATCCTGACAGTCACAGATCATAATGCCAGCACTGAGTTGGTTTGCAAATGCAGCAAAACAGGTTCCAATGGCCCTGCTGGCCTGGCTCAGTGGTTGAGCATTGACCTATCAACCAGGAGATCATTGTTCGATTCCCCGTCAGGGCACATGCCTGGGTTGTGGGGCAACCCAGGGTTCTCCGGTGTGGGGCAAACAGGAGGCAGTTGATCAATGATACTCTCTCATCATTGATGTTTCTCTCTTGGTCTTCCTCTCCCTCTCTGAAATCAATTTTAAAAATATATTAAAACAGCAACACACACACACACACACACACACACACACACACACACACACACACACGTTACAATGACCTAAACAGAAAGGCTCCCAAAGTAGAAATGAAAAGCCATGTTTGCAGCACCTCAGCTAAGTGAAAATAGCCAAAAAGAACCGTGGGAACTTGCTTTCTTCTTTGCTCACCACGCTGACTGCTGGGTTGATTTGCTGTCTGAAAGGACCTACCACTGCCCTATGTTCAACGAACTTCTGTTGTTTCCTATTAATCTAGAAGGGTTTGCTTTAATTCATACATTGTAATTTGAAATATACCTTAGGCCCCAGCCCACTTTTTTTAAATGTGAAATGAGCCATGATTACTCCTCCAATCATCATCAATAAGCAAAAAAAAAAGTCCCAAGGAAGTCAGCCATGGGCTAGACATCAGGTAGCTGGGACTACGGGATGGTCGGTTGTGGCTATTAAAACTGAGGGTCCTTATGACTTTGATTACATTTAGCTTTGAATCCTAACTGTAAAAATCATATTTCCCCATGGATAATCAACAACCCCCAAGGCAGCAGATGACAAGAGAGTGAACCTAATGGTCACAGGTCTCAACCTCTGGCTGGCTAAAGGTAGTACATTGACCTAAGTTATGTTTCAGTTCCCGACCCCTAAGATGGAGCAAACCCCTGGCTACTTTCCTATGAGACTAGGCAGAGGGACAGACCTTAGAGTTGTCCTCAAGACCTGAAGACATGATTTATTACCCTTTCCTTACTACATCCAACCGATCAGCTCCCAACATGACTTGGAACCCCTTAACCCACAGTATTTCTTGATTTTGTCCTATGGAACCTGTAACCTACAGGCCACTGGGGAGCCAGGTCTTTCAGAGTGCTCACTCCCCTCACTCTGGACTGGCCAATTCAATATTAACCTATTTTCTTTTCCATACTGTACACTCCTGCTCATGCATTTTTGGGGGCCATTGCCCACAGGCAGGCGGACTCAAATATTGGGGTTTTGATGACACCCCAGCTTGCCTGGCATCACTGAGCAGTGTGAGGGAAGGAAGAGACTAGTTCTGCATAGGCCACAGAACAATCTTTCTCTGTTCTTTATATTCTGCTGAATTGAGAACCTGAATGTTTCCATGGTTACGAAGGCCACTTAATGGGGCAAAGGGCAGAGTCCACATGGCATGGGGGCATCTAAAATGACAAATGTCACGCTTTTGTCTGGGGCCGCATGCTAAGGAATCAGAGCAGGACTTGTGAAGTCACTTTCGGCAGGGAGGACACTTTTTGGAAAGTCTTTTCACACGAAGGTGCTAAAAACTACACACAGAGATGAAAACCTCCCTCGATTTAAATCCTTCCAGGATTACCATCGTTCAAAGGATAAAGTCCAAATTTCTTCACTCAGCATCCGAGGCTCTGCACAACCTGTTCCCGGATATTGATGTGTCTCCTCCTTCAGGCACACAGGCCCGTGGCTCAGCCTGCCCTTCTGCACTCTCTCTCCTTTGACTGGCAAACCCTACTTTTCCCTTCCCTTCAGGCCAGCTCATGGATCACTTCCTGGCAGCCTTGATGCCTCTCTCAGAATTTATAGCCCCACCCAAACTCTCCATGGCCCTTATACTCTTATATTGATTGGTTTACATGCCTTTCTCCCCTGTGAGACTACAAGATCCTGAATAGAAAGACTGTGACATATGTTATTTACCTTGCAACACACGGAACTGAAAACATAGTAGACACTAAAAAAAATTAAAGAAAGAAAAGCTTTTCAAAATAAATGGGTACCACCTATGGAGTATTCTTGCTTTAAAAATGTTGACCATGAACCAGAGCCTTTTAGACCTAACTTCTTTTTCAAAGAAAAGACAGCGATGAAGAAGCAAGCAAAATTATACTATCAAGAAATGATCATAATGTAGGTTTTTTGGCTATCTGACACAGCATGGAAAAGAAGAAAGAGAGTAGGATGAGGGACTCTTCTAGAATAAAAGAGACTTAAATATATATCACAATCAAATGTAATGTGCAAGCCTCTTATAAAGATTTTTGGGGATGATTAGGGAAATCTGAGTATGGAAAGAGTATTAGAATTATTAAGTTATTACTGCTCATTAGACATGAAAATTGTTATTTTGGTTATATCTGAAATGTCCTTACTTAAGGGCAAAACAATGTGATGTAAAGAATTTTCTTTAAAATACTACAGCAAAATAAATGTAAAATCTGCTAACCATACAAATAAGGCATTTGGGGGGTATGTGATATAATAAAAATATATATACATTTGGTCTTTGTCCCGAATTGCTGGCACAGAGCTCCTAAAACTCTTGGGATTTCCTGAGTATAAAACTGTCTTTTGTTACTCATGAGTCCCTTTAACCACACCAGAGTTTATACTAATGAGAGGATCCGTGGTAGTACCCCAGATGACTTCAGGATGGGGCCAACCTTGTGACTACTAGGTTAGAACTTTCAGCCCCACTCCCAACTTTTGGGGGGGGGGGAAGGGACTGAAAATTATTGGCCAATCACTAATGGCTTATAATTTAATCAATTGTGTCTATATAATGAAACAATATTATAGAAGCCCCACAAAAAAACCCTGAGCAGTAGGGTTCAGGGGCACTTGGGGGTAGGGGAACACATCCATGTGCTGGGGAGATGCACACATGCAGAGGGCACGGAAGCTCAGCTCTACCCCTCCCCCACATAATTTATCCTGTACATCTCTTCTAAGTGGCTACTCAGAGCTGTATCTATTGTAATGACAATGGTAAGTAAGGCAGTTTCCTCAATTCTCTCTGTCATTCCAGTGAATTACCAAACCTGATGGGGGCTAGGCTGGGAACCCCTGAACTTGTAGTTAACCAGGCAGAAGTTCAAGTAGCCTTGGGACCCTGTTTGCGGCTGACATCTGAATGGGGGCAGTCTTGTGGGACTGAGCCCTTGATGTGTGGGGGTCTGTGTTCACTCCAGGTAGTTAGGGTCAGAACTGAATTGAATTGTAGAGCACCCAGTTGATTGTTACAGAAAAATGGCCAAGTATAGATAATTGTGGCAAAATACAGATAATTATTGAATCTGTGGGATGGATATATGATAATTTATTACACTATTCTTTCTACTTTGGTGTGTTTCAAAACTTCCCTAACGAGAACATTAAAAAACTTAAAGGAATACTCTTTCGAAATTCATTTGCCTGTTTAAAGAGAACACTTGCAAAACGCAGACATCCTGGTAAAATGGAGCCGTATCACATTGTGATTTTAATTCATGTCCCTTTTATGACAAATGATGAACATCTTTATAAGTGTTTTTTATGCATTTGTGTATCTTCTTTTGTAAAGCAACTGTTCAAGGCATTTTCCCAAGGGAAATGAGAACACCCATCTACATAAGGACTTGTGAAAGATGGTTCATAGTGCTTTATTCAAAATAGCAAAAATAAATAAATAAAGGAAACATCCCCTATGTCCACCAATAGGAAAACAGATAAAGAAATGGTGGCATTTTATACACTGGAGTATTACTCAGCATTAAAAAAAGAATAAACCATTGTTACATGCAATAATGTAAACCGAATGTTAAAAACACTGTGTTGAATGAATGAAGCCAGACACACACATAAAATTCATATTGTATGATTTTATGAAGAATTTTGAGACCAGGCAAAATCGATCTATAGGTATAGAAATAAAAACAATGGTTGTCAGAGGAAGATGAATGGAAAAGGGTAGGAGGGAGCTTCCTTGGTGACAGATATTCTATCTAGAGTGGGCTATTTTGTATATAGGTGTCAAAACTCATCAAATTCTACAAATCCTACATTTAAGATCTGTGCATTTCACCCTATATAATTATACTTCAATTGAGAGAGACTGAAAGAGAGAAATACCAAAAACAAAGGAATGTGTTGTTAGTAGTGGAATTTCAGACATTAGTAAGGGAGGTATTTTCAGGTGAGAAGACACACCTTCCTAGTCTTTCTGCCAGTTGTGAACCTGTGATTCAGGACTCTCTGTAGTCACCCTGAAACATCTGAATTCCCCTTTGCTTAGGCATCGATGCAGAGCAGAAGGCCACCCCTGAGATCTGAAACTCCACTTGCTGCAGTCCCAGTCCAGAATTCTTAGTGTGACACCATGGAAACAGCACTAGCTTTCTCTATAGGCTGCACAAGTGACCCTGCTGACATCCTCCTTAGAGGAAGAAGCAGAAATATCATTAGCAATAAGTGGGCTGTATTTGACTGCAAGGAACACAGTGGCCAGGCCTATGGTACTTCTCAGTTCTCTGAGTTTATCCCATGGAGTTCAAGGTCCTCGGTTCATAGAACTTAGAAATGAGGGCTCATTAATCAGAAGGGTTAGGTAGAAAGCAAAATTCTTACTTTAATTTTGAGATGACTATTTATTTTGGTGTTTATGCACTAGAAATACACTATATTAATAATGTTTGTTTAGAGCACAATAAAATATGTTAATCCTCCCCAGGTATCTTAATTTCTAGGGCTATCATAATAAAATACCACAAATGGGGGGATTGAAACAACTAACATTTATTTTTCTCACCGTTGTATAGGCTAGAAGTCCAAGATCTGGGTGTGGGCAGGGTTGATTTCTACCTGAGGCCTCTCTCCTTGGCTTGCAGATGGCTGCCTCCTCCCTGTGTCCTCACATGGTCTTTCCTTTATGTGTGTCTATGCCCTAATCTCTTCTCATTAGGACACCATTCATATTCGATTAAGGCCCACCCATATGAGCTCATTTTAACTTAATTAGCTCTTTAAAGACCCTATCTCTCTATGTAGTCACATTTTGAAGTACTGGGGTTAGGATTTAACATATTAATTTTGGAGGGCATAATTCAGCTTATAAAACCAGGTATAGTGGGTATTGTCCCATTTTGCTCATAAGAAAAACGAGCCTCAAGAAATTAAGCGACTACATCAAAGCTGCTTAGCTGGTAGGAAGTAAGGATGGGTGTGGTGGCACACGCTTGGGCCTCACCATTGAGCGTAGCCCGGCTGACTTCCAGCTGCCAGTGTCTGAACCTCATCCTCGAGGGGCTTTCTCTGAAGCTTGTAAAGATACTCTCCCCGCCTCTCAGCAAGAAATGCCTCAAATGACCAACTCCAAGCAGTAGTCCTCTACCAACTACAGATGGGAGCAGGTATATAAATACCCTGTGGTCGGCAAACCGCGGCTCTCGAGCCACATGCGGCTCTTTGGCCCCTTGAGTTTGGCTCTTCCACAAAATACCACATGCGGGCACACACATACAGTGCAATTGAAACCTTGTGGCCCATGCGCAGAAGTAGGTATTTTGTGGAAGAGCCGGTATTTTGTGAAAGAGCCACACTCAAGGGGCCAAAGAGCCAGGTGTGGCTCGCGAGCCGCGATTTGCTGAGTTGCAGTTTGCCAACCACTGCGGCCTAGCCCAATAGATCAAACTGCTTGAAATTGTGATATTTGACCATTTTGACCTATAAAAATAGCATTATCATAAAATTCAACTAAATAGAAGTATATGTATAGGTATATGCATATAAATAACCACATGAAAACGCATGCACCCAAAAAACATACATATGTACATGTCATGTAAACATAATATACTTTTTATAATGTCAGGAGGCCACCCATTCGATCTTTTTAAAGCAAAAGTCTTTGTGTCTCTCCTCTTCACTAAATCCTTCAGTCCTATCACTGCCATGGTAAAATCCAAGTTCCATATAATGATATCACAATCCCATTATTTTCTGGCTCCAGCCTTTTTATCCTGGCTGTTGTCTGCACTCTGTTTTGTCTTGATATTACCAAACAGCTTAGAATTAAATAGGAAAAGAAAAGGAAAACACTCTTCTATTTCACAAGCCTTCATTCTTCATCTTGTACAACGTGACAGCCATAAACTTTTTCTTGGGCTCCCTTTTTCAAGATGGCATGAGTCCAACCCTGCCAAGACCATCTCTTTACCTTGGATATAAATCCATGATTGTATTAATCACACTGGACACAATATTTTTGTTTGCTTAACTGTCTCCCCTCTCCGAATGCAAGGTACTGAGGCCTGGTTTTGATCAACCCTCTCTGTTCAGCATTTATCACAGAGCCAGGTGCATAGTAGGTGCTCAGTAAATGTGGTTGAATGAAGATAAACTCAGAACTTGAACTTGGTTATCTAGGCTTCAGTAAAGCACTGCACAAAAGGTAAATGAACAATACGTAATTCTTGTTCTTTTTAAAAAATATATATTTTTATTGCTTTCAGAGAGGAAAGGAGAGGGAGAGAGAGATAGAAGCATCAATGATGAGAGAAAAATCACTGATTGGCTGCCACAGCTCAGGGTTCCAGAGCTGGGGAGAGAAGTCCCTTAACTGCAGATTGCAAAAACCAGTGGGGATCATGGCTGAGTGACACAGAGGCTGCTGGAGAACTCAGCTGTTCCTCTTTAAAGGGCCAGTGTATGGCCTTCCTTGGACTCAATCCCTCTAGGCTCAGCACTGGGGCAACAGCTGGGGCGGGGGTAGAGGGAGATTCAGTGATATATGAGAAGAAACTGAATTGTTTGGCATTGGAGCAAGAACTCAGGGGTGGCTTTTTCCAAGACAGAGGTGCTCACAGGGGTCATTGTTCCTATGCTGAGACCTTCCCCACCCAAGCTGTTTGCAGTGACTTTTCCATAAGAATGTCCTGTCCTGGTTCAGGCTTCGAACATTCCTAAAATCTTTCAAACAAGCAGCAGCTGGCATCAGCATGCCCCATAGCTATCAATAAGAGGCCCAAGACCTGGCACTAGTACCAGCCTGTTTTGCTTCACAGCTTGGCCTCACCTGGGCACTTGTAAACCCACTACAAGTAGCAGTCATCTGCAAATAGCTCTGTAGCTCCACCAGGCAGTGGCTAACTTCGCGCCTCCCCGGAGGCCCCAGAACCAAGCACCCGGCGGACAGTTTCAGACCATACCAGATTGCAACTCTGCACGTCCACCAGCGACATATATTTTAATTGTATCTAAAAATCAAAATAAGTAAACAAGCAATCTAATGAACCAAATAAACTGATGAATAAAATAGAACCAGAGGCATGGAAACATGGAACGGACTAAGGAATCTCAAAGGAAAGGGGAGGTGGGGGAGGGGGACAGGAAAAGATTAACCAAAGAACTTATATGCATATATGCGTCACCTATGGACACAGACAGTAGGGCAGTGAAGGACTGGGGTTGGGTGGGAACCGGGTGGAAGGCGGCAACGGGGTGATTAAAGGGGCACATCTGTAATACTCTCAACAATAAAGGTTTTTTAAAAACTTAAAAAAATGCTCAATGTCACTAATCAGAAAAATGCACATTATACCTACAGTGAGGGCCAGTGCCCTCAGTGGTCCCCTGGTCTATCTCTTGCTTCAACAAGGTTTGGAAGGGACAGACCCAGGGACACCCCTTCTTCCAACCTTTGACCACCCTCCCACCTCTCTTCCAGTCATCACCTCAGAACCACCTCAGCCATCCTCAACCTCCAGGACCAGCCAACAACCATTCCTTTACCTTAACTTCTTATTGCTGAACAACCATAAAGTCCCAAATTCATCAGAACTATTCCACCAAGGTGAAGGCTGAAGTCGACCTGCATCTGCGGGTCTCCTGCACCTACCTCTCTCTGGGCTTCTATTTCGACCTCAACCCTGTGAGTCTAGAGGGCGTGGGCCACTTCTTCCTGGAGTTGGAAGAGAAGAAGCTGGAGGGCGCTGAGCATCTCTTAGAGATGCAATACCAGGACAGTAGCAGCATTCTCTTCCAGGATGTGCTGAAGCCTTCCCAGGAGGTTTACCGCACAGCCCCTCAGCTCTGTGACTGCCTGGGGAACCACTTCCCGGGTGAGGAGGTGAAACTCATCAAGAAGATAGGTGACACCTGACTAACCTCCTCAGGCTGGCCGGCCCCCAGCTGGGCGTGTATCTTTTTGAAAGGCAACTGGAAGGCTTTGGAGCCCAGAGGTCTTTGAAGGGCCCCTCTGCATTCCCCTGGGGTCTGGCTTTTGCATGAGCCTCTCCCTAAAACCCTAGGCATCCTTTTAACCACCCGGGAGCCTTCTCCCATCCATTGGACCAAATGGAAACAATAAAGCTTTTTGCAGCAAAACAAACAAACAAACAAACAAACCAGGACAATGAGGTATCACCTCACACCTGTCAGAATGGCTACCATCAATAAATCAGCAAGCAACAAGTCCTGGTGAGGATGTGGAGAAAAGGGAACCCTTGTGCACTGCTGGTGGGAATGCAGACTAGTGCAGTCACTTTGGAAAACAGTATGGAGTTTCCTGAAATTATTTAAATATGGAATTGCCGTTTGGCCCAGCCATCCCACTTCTGAGAATATATCCTAAGAATCCTGAAACACCAATCAGAAAGAATATATGCAACCCTTTGTTCCTAGCAGCATTGTTTCCAATAGCTAAGATCTGGAAACAGCCCAGGTGCCCATCAGTAGTAGATGAGTGATAAAAAAGCTGTGGTACATCTACACAATGGGATACTATGGGGCTGTAAGAAAGAAAGAACTCTTACCTTTTGGGACAGCATGAAGGAACCTGGAGATAATTAAGATAAGTGAAACAAGCTGGTTAGAGGAAGACAAGTATCACATGATCTCACTTATATGTGGAATCTAATGAACTAAATAAACTGACAAACAAATGGGACCAGAGGCATGAATGCATGGATTGGACTGACAGGTCTCAGAGGGGAGAGAAGTGGAGGGATCGGGAAGAGATTAGCCAAAGAACATATATGCATATAGGCATAACCCATGGACACAGATAATAATTTGGTGTAGGCCTGGGGTAGGGCAGGGGCTGAGTAGAGAGAGAGAAAAGGGGGAATGGAGGGACATCTGTAATAGTGTCAACAATAATAGATAGACAGATAGATAGATAGACCCTAAAAAGAATTGCAATTCTTCTTTCTCCTGATATACTTTATTTGAACCTTCTTTTCAATGCACTTTGCACCAGGCAGAGATCTGAAAGTTTGTCAGATCCTCGCTGTAAACAAAAAGAGTGAGACATGGGATGAAATAACTGGTCCCAAATGACAGAGCTGTTAAAGATGGAGGTGAGATCAAACTCAAGACTAATTAATCACATTTTCACTCCACCTGCCTGCCTTTTTTTTTTTTCTCAATTCTGAGCCCTCAGTGAGTTACTCAACCTTTGGTTATAGAGTGTACTTACTTAAAATATTAGCTTTACTGATTTTTTTCCTTTTTTTTAAGCTTTACTGATTCTTGATAAAATGCAAGGAACTGCTTACAATCCCAAATTCTGAAACTTTTATCCATGAAAATGATTTAAAATGGCATTGAGCCTGGATTTTAAGTCCTGTAACTTCCACTAACTAGCAGTAAGAATGGGGACACATATTTTTAAATTATCTGGGCCTCAGTTTACTCATCTCTTAAATGGGAGCAACACTAACAACAACTACTATAATAATAACTAGAGGCCTGGTGCACCAAATGTATGCACAGGCAGGGGAGGTGTCCCTCAGCCTGGCCTGCACCCTCTCCAATCTGGGACCCCTTGGGGGATGTCCAACTGCCGGTTTAGGCCTGATCCCTGTGGAATCTGGCCTAAACCAGTAGTCGGACATCCCTCTCACAATCTGGGACTGCTGGCTCCTAACTGCTTGCCTGCCTGCCTGCCTGCCTGCCTGATCACCCCCTAACCACTCCCCTGCTGGCCTGATTGATACCTAACTGCTCCCCTGCCGGCCGATCACCCCCAACTGCCCTTCCCTGCCAGCCTGATTGTCCCCACTGCCCTCCCTGCTGGCCTGAGCTCACCCCCACTGCCCTCCCTGCAGGCCTGGTTGCCCCCAACTGCCCTCCCCTGCTGGCCATCTTGTGTTGATCAGCTTGTGTGGCCATCTTGTGTGGCCATCTTGTGGTGATGTGGGGGCAGCCATCTTGTGATGATGTCACACACACGCAACGCCACCTAGGCTTTTATTATAAAGGCTGAGGTTACCAAAATGAAACACTCCCCTTTAAGGCTAATACTAAACATCTGCCAGGTTATTTAACAAATTCCCTAGGTTTAATCTTATCGCCTATGACACAAATGATCTAAGGCAAGGTTGGCCCATAGGTGGCCTGCAGGCGTCTTCTCTCTCCTCAACAGAACCTGAGACAAGAAAGAATAGAGTTTTCAGACAACGCTGGGAGGAGGCGGGAAATAGAGTGAAAACAAGACACAAATTAACATTTCAACCAGCTGTCCCATTGCACGTGTACCACATATGTGTCATTTTGTAGCTGTATACATGTCTTCTTTTTAAGCCCTTTGAGAACAGGGAATATGTTTTGCTCCTTTTGTATCAACCAAGCACATCACATAAAGCAGTTCTTAATACAGCGCCTCCCCTGTGGTAAGATGTATTGCCTACAGGCTAGAAGAGGGAATAAGTAGATGGATGGATGGGTCCAATGGCATTTCCACTCTGGGCCCTGCGCCAGTTCTCCTTTGTGTTTGCCTGTGGTCTCGTGAACTAGAACTTTCACCTGCCTTTCCACACCCATCTGCTTCCATCTCTTATTGGACAGTTTTGTTTTGCTCCCTGAATCAAACCACCAGCATTGAATCAAGACTTGCTCCAAACCAACCCAGCCAAGTGACAATGTGGCAAATAATTATCTACAGCATCTTTTCAGATCCCTGCTAAATAAAGCACACTATACATTTGACCAAAAAAAAAAAAAAAAGATTGTGACTATATCTCAAGTCAGGGTGAATGGCAATGCTTTGAGATATGAAGAAGAGGAAACAAAAAAACTATACACACACTGCAGACCATGAGGCCAGAAATGAGGAGACGAGAGCGACCCGGAGCAAGGGATGTGACACACCAGGAGTGCCTGCTGTCCATGAAACATCCATCTTCAGCTCATACTAGCAGAGTGTGAGGAAGACTGCCAGCCCCTGTCATCTGAGCCTCAGCACTGGCACCTGGATGCTGCTTTCTCTACTTTACAGTTATGACAAAGTCTCTGACAAAAAGCCTCCAGGACTTGGCTCTGAAGGCTCATGTCTGTAGTTCCTCTTGTCATCATCCCAGAAGTGAGGATAAGGCGTGGTCACCATCCGTCCGTGGGACTGAAGCAGAGTAGATCTGTAGAGAGATGCTCAAGGACAGACATCAGTGCTCACAGGCTGGCTGGCAGTGCAAAGAACAAGCCCGCCCTTCAGGAAACCTTGCTGGACCTAACTCCATCCTGCCTGGGTCATTCACCTGCCGTGGATACACACTTGGTCCGTACCAGATCATCCCACACTTGTACCAGCTCTTGGGTAATTGTTTGGCTGTTCTGTATTTATAGTTCAGACCCAGCAAGCCCCACCTCCTCCACCAAGCCTTTCTGAGAGCTGCCTGAAGCACTGGCCTGAGTGACCTTGGAGTAACCTTGTAGATAATGGGTTTTGGAGTTAGGAGTCAGGAAAACTTGAATTCAAAGAGCAGGTCCAGCACTCACTGTGTGATCCAAGATAACACACAGAACCTCACTGAGCCTCCCTTCCTGCACCTGTAGGAGACAATAATCTTGTCCAGGCAAAATAATTTGTGATTTCAGGAAATGATTGGAAACCATCCAATTGGCCTGCAAGGGCTGGATATATAGATTCTGACACAGCTCTAGGGGGGAGAGATCCTTCCCCATTTTTCATACTATTTCCTTTGATGTGGAGGGAGGTCCAACACATAGCCTCCATCCTGCTCCATCCCCTTTCTCCCTATCCCACGGGAAAGGAGAACTGACGTTTCTATTGGTGAATTTTGGAATAGAAAACTGGGTGTGCTTAACCAGTCCTTCCCTCCCAGCTCTTGGAGATAAGTTGACTACAGGGTCCTTCTTCAAAGGGTCAAGACCTACCTGTCCAGCACTGCCTGGGGCTGGGTAGGAGATTCTAGGTGATTCTGAGGTTCCATATCAGGAAATCTATGAGCCTTCAGATGTTGCTGTGTCCAAAACCAGCCTCGTCAATAGTTCAGAACTCAGGTAGGAAAGATGATGGCTACTTTGCAGGGGTTCTCTAAGATTCAGCATAATACCAGGGAATATCATGTTACAAGTTTAAAATAGTTTATTAGATGTGTTTATTGACATAGAATGATAGAATTATGTTTGTTATATATTTTTATGGGAAAAAGATTATGAAATAAAGTGTATGCAGCGATTCTGTTTTTGTTAAAATACATATACTTACTTCTATTTAACATTTTGCAATAGAAAAAGTCTGAAATGCCAGTTTGAACATTTCAGAGCTGTTATCTTGGAGTGGTAGAAGGATGGGTGTGTGTTTTTTAATATTCTTCTTTTAGATGACATGCATTTCAAAAGAGTCTACAATAAAAGTCTATTCCTATTTTATTGATAAAAATGCCAAAGCTACTTATCTGCTAAGAAATAAAAGTCATTTTCAAAATTGTCAAAAACACAAATGTTTCACAGTTACCTTTTCATGAGCTCATTGCTTGGTTTGTTAGCTCAAGTCAGAAGTAATTTTATATTTGGTTGGGGACCATCTGGTGTCACTGACTTTAAATGGGCAAGTTTCCACAGGCTGTAAATCCCTTTGAGTTTCAGAATAGTCACAAGGGGGGAGTGGGGGAGAGGGAGCTACTTCAAGATTTGAATAATGCTCTATGTTCGGTATCTATACTAATAAAAGGGTAATATGCTAATTAGACTGGATAGACTGGACATTTTCCAGATGTCCTTCCGGATGTCCTTCTGGACAAAGCTGCAGTGGTTGCGAGGGCTGAGGAGGGTTGGCAGCCGCGGCGGCCGGCAGTGGCTTCAGCAGCGGGGTGATGGGGGTGGCGCCTTCCCTGATCGGACGGTTGCCTCCCGCAGAGGGAGGCCAGACT
Organism: Myotis daubentonii; assembly: GCF_963259705.1. Lineage (NCBI taxonomy): Eukaryota > Metazoa > Chordata > Mammalia > Chiroptera > Vespertilionidae > Myotis > Myotis daubentonii. The sequence continues at coordinate 225,516,030 of NC_081840.1, read as the reverse complement.
GTGGCTTAGGCCTGCGGGGAGTAGGCCTAAGCCATCAGTAGGACATCCCCTGAGGACTCGTGGACTGTGAGAGGGAGCAGGCTGGGCTGAGGGACCCCCCCACCCAGTGCACGAATTTTCATGCACCTGGCCTCTAATGTTTCATATAAAAGGGGAGGGATGGAGTGATTAGGAAACATATCATATAAAATGTAGAATTTTCCCTTTGGCCAGTGTGGCTCAGTTGGTTGCAGCATCCTGAACACTGATAGGTCTGGGGTTCAATTCCAGGTCAGGGCACATGCCCCCGTTGGGGTTGGATCCCTGGTTGGAGCATGCATGAGAGGCAACCAATCAATGTTTCTTTCTCACATAGATATTTATGCATAGAAAAACACACAGCTCAGTTAACCTTTGAACAACACAGGCTTGAACTGCGAGGTCCACTTGTATATAGATTTATTTCAATAAATGCAATTGGCCCTTCATATCCATAGGTTTCACATGAGTAATTAAACCAACTGTGGATGGAAAACCGTATTTCCCCATTTCCAGCTTCAGTTTCCCAGTGGATGCCTGAAACAACGGATAATACTAAACCCTATGTATACAGCTGCCCCTTGGACAATGAGGTTATGGGCGATGCCCACGCAGTTGAAAATAACTATGACTCTACAGTCAGCCCTTTGCTTCTGAGGGTTCAACCAATTAGAGATCAAAAAGAATATTTTTGATCCTGTTGAAAATCCACGGCTGTGTTTTTTCTATGCATAAATACCTATGATAAAGTTTAATTTATAAATTATGTATAGTAAAAAGTTAATAATAATAACTAAGAACAAAATGGAATGATTGTAATAACATGCTGAAATAAAAGTTATGTGAATAAGGTCTCTCACTAGCTCTCTCTAAATATCCCACTGTCCCATACTCCCTCACCTTCCTGTGTAGATGTGAGATGATACAATGCCTGTGTGACCCGATGAAGTGAAGTGAATGCGACATTGTGAAGTATAATAAGGGTGACTTGAACACACACTCTACTTCAATCAGTCATCTACTTTCTCAAAATACAATGAGATGGTATTTACCGGGCAGAATAAGTGATGGGAAAAGCATGTCAGTAAATTGTCCGAATATTGAAACTTCCTTTTAAGGTGCCAAAAATTCCACATTTTATCATTTTGCTCTAAGTTTTTCTTAAAGGATCATCTATTCCCAGTCCTCAACACACCACGCTGAACAGATTTGAGTCTTCATCTTGTTTGTAATGGAGGGTCATTAAGTGTGATTGCATAAGGTTGGATCTGTGTGCGCAAATGTCCTTAATGTATTGAGAAGTAAGAGAGGGCTCTTGATTTTGGTTTAAATTCTCCCAGAATTGCCACGGTGTCTGAATTCTCTGGTCAGATTATCCCAATTGCTCTCGAGGTGTGGGGTACACCTTCATACTACTGCTTCTCTGCCTGCTCTTAGCAAGCACCATCCTTTCTCACCTTCTGCTTCTCATGAACAACTAAATAATGAACAACTTAGAAAACGAAGCTTGTAACATCCATTGCTAAAATAAATAAGAGCTCAGCCTTCTAAGAGGCTGTCTTGTGATAACATGCATAAGTGTTCTGTGCATTGGAGGCTTGTTGGTTATGCAAAGGGTTCATTGGGCAGATGGCCAGTGTCTGAAACAATGTTTGTCTGTCTGTCAGGCTCTGCACTCTCTGAAGGCAAGAGTTGTGTTTCTCTTCTTTTTTTTAATATGTTTTTACTGATTTTAGAGAGAGAGGAAGGGAGAGGGAGGGATAGAAATGAGAGAGAATCATTGATGGGCTGCCTCCCATAGGCAAAGTAGGCCACCCTGTATTCCCTGTGAATAATACAATTCCTTGTACATAGTAGGTGCTCAGCTAATGTTGATGAGATGACCGCACTTCCCCACGCCCTCTCTTAGTAGAGGGCAGGTCCTGCAGAGCGCATTTAGTACAGTGCATGGCATGTAATATCCAGCTCACATGTTTGCAAAATGAAAAACTTGAATCCTGCCTGTCACCACATGCATCTCCTTCAAAGACTGCAATGAAAGGGCAGGGCCTTCACCGCCCAGATTCCGAGGAACAGAAACTGCTAACAAATGTATCTTGTTAGTCTGTTGTCAGGAGCAAGATTCTTATCAGAAATATTGTATTTCTGAGGACAACAGAATAATTTCCTAGTAATAAATGCCATCTTATTCGGAGAAACTGAGCTTCTGCCAGGAGCCTGGAGCCTCCTGGGGGCAGGGCGGGGCAGCTTTGACCTGCAGGATTAGATGTCTGTGCAGGGCTCTGAATGGCAGGCAGGAGCCCAGCCTTCTAGGTGGCAAATGGGGCATTTCTAACAACCCCACAGAAGCACACATGGGGGTCGGGGTTCCTAGCAGCCTTTTGAAAGGACATGAAATGCGGTGTTCATAGGCGTTCTTCCCTTCCAGTAGAGGAGGAAGTAGCTTTGTCTGCCTGTTCGTTCTTGCAAAGAGGAAAGGAGATACTTTTCTATATTCATTTCTGATTTGATTCACGGAAGTCTGAAGCACCGTTAACGCTGCACACTACTTTTTTTCTTTCCACTTTGGGGTTTTCCTGTAAATTCTCCATGTGCACTAGCACTCACTCCAAATGTTTCAAGAAAACACACCCGAGAAGGGAATTTCTGAAGGCCCCTGTGGATTAATTCTGCAAAGGGTCCATGCTAACGATAGGTTTAATTGTTTAAATGTGGATGGCATTTCTTTAAATAGGTAAATAAGCTCAGTCTCTCCCTTCTTTCCTGTTTACAGCTCCTCCCACCCCGATTCTTGAATAAGAAGTTGTCTTAGATTCCTTTTCCTTCTCTTTACTGATTCCAAACTACATTTAAACCCCAAATTCTTTTCTTTGCTCCCCAGGGATCACCAAGCAAGCTCCTTTGAACAACAATGAATGCAATGAAGAGAAATGGTGTGGATTTTTTTCTTCCAAAAATTCCATTCTGGCCTGGAAACTAATTCTGTTTGGGGTTTCGAGGGGCTCGGCCCCTTCCCCTCAGAACTTCCTTGGGGAGACGATGAATGGCCTCCTCAATGTTGCATAAAAATTACTATCAGGCCACAAATCGCTGGACACTCTTAGGGTTTTCTTTTACGTAAATGAAGGTAATATATCACAGTCTTCCAAGAGGCATGGTGTTTTGAATCCTCCAGATTAAGAGAACCTTTAAGATTTCCTAAAATCTAGTAGTAAATATAATGAGAAGACATGGCTAGTAGTTATAAGCACAGATTCTCTTTGGTGGCAGACTCATTTTTTAATAATAATAAACTAGATGATGGATCTTATAACTGAAGGATTTTCAGCAAAGAAAGGGGATTACATGATTAGCAAATCAGACATCACAAGCTCACCACCAATTCTCTGATCCACCGGGTCACCAGGAAACTTAGGAGAAGATGCCACTGTGTGTTTGTGTGTGTGTGTGTGTTTTCAAGTGCATGTGTGAACATTTGTGTGCAAATGTATGATCTGTGCATATACATGCAATTGTGTGTACACACATGCATGTGTGTGCACATGGTTGTGTGCACGTGTAAACCTGCACGTGTGTGCATGTGCATTAATGCATGTGTTTCAAGACACGTAAGGACAATTAACATTTCCTCCAGCCAGACATATTCCATGTATATTTTTCATGTAGATGTTCCATGCTTATGTTCCACTTATATTTCTTCAGGAATTAGGTTTAAGCCAAATTTTATTGTGTTTTCTACATCTTTCAAGGAGCAAGTTAATATTAAATTCCAGTGCTCACACACTACTGAGGAAATCTATACCTCACTGCCCAGCACAGTAACTACGCCTCTTACACTGCATCTTAATTTCATAAATATTTTAACTATGCTCAGGGAGAAAGGCTGTTTTCTCGAGGCAAGTACCTGCCTTCTGGATGTTCTCACACCCTCTGCAGTGACTCCTGTCCAGAATCACCTTCACTCCATTCCCCTGTATTCCAGGCTGCACCCCCATTCTTCTGTTGAGCAGGTCATCAAGGAACATGACCTGCTTGTGGTTCAAGTTTCAGTTGTGAAAGGAAAACTGTCCCTACAGCATTCCTTGGCAATGATTAATTTTAGGAAGTGGGGGCCCAGTATAATATGGAGTAGCTAGGATTTAAACTCAGGCATTGGACCCAAGGTTGCTGACAGGAAGAGGACCACACAACAACCCCAGTGTCTTTGCTGTTAAATGAGAGGGTTGACCATTCAACCTCATTTCTACATTGCCTTCCAGCTCTAATCTTTTATGATATTCTCCATCTCTCTAATTTGCACATCAAATTTTAGTGAAGAAGCTAAAGGCATTATTATCCGTAGGAAAAAGCAGCTCCATGCTTAGGTTCTGGGTGGTTTTGTGTATATTCTCAAGCACAAGAAGTTAATGCAAATCCTAATCAAAATGTAGGATTAAAAAAATGCTCTGCTCCCAACTGAAAATATTAACAGTGGGATTATAGGTGTTTTGGCCTTCATTTCTGCCTACTGAAAATATATGCCACCTCTGTAAAAATGTTACTTTTAAGTGTCCTCCATTAAGAATTATGTGTAGCTGAAACCGGTTTGGCTCAGTGGATAGAGCGTCGGCCTGCGGACTGAAAGGTCCCAGGTTCGATTCCGGTCAAGGGCATGTACCTGGGTTGCGGGCACATCCCCGGTGGGGGATGTGCAGGAGGCGGCTGGTCGATGTTTCTCTCTCATCGATGTTTCTGACTCTCTGTCTCTCTCCCTTCCTCTCTGTAAAAAATCAATAAAATATATTTTTTAAAAAAAGAATTATGTGTAATATTTATTCATTTTGCTACATTTTTAAACACTTAGAAAAATTAAAATCTAGAAAGATATATAGCTAGTTATTGACATTATCTTGAGTGGTCAGGAGCTTAAAATCCTTTTTATTGTTGCGGATGTATCTGACTTTTCCATGAATTTATATGACTTATATTTAAAAAAAAAAAAAAAAAGGACAATAAACTAAAAGCAAAACAAACACCTCCCCCCCCCCCCCCCCGCCCGCACACATTTCTTCTCCTCTTCCCCATCTAAAATCCCTATAATTTCAAACTGAGAAAGGATACCCAGGCTGGGAGTGGAGGAGGCAGTTTCCCTGAGACTAAATCCAAATTTTGCAGATTCCTGGTGCCTTTACTTGAGGAATTTTGTGATGGGGAGAGACTTTCCCAGGATTTCTCCAGGGGATTTTTTCCCCCCCCAGAACAGCAGATTGCCTGAAAATGAGATTCTAGAGCCTGTATGTTCTTTAATTATACACTATAGCTTCACAGTCCTTTTCTGGGGTTCTGAGAACCAAAACACTCTGAAAATTGGAAGCTTTTTTCCAAAACTTGGCTGCAAAACCTAACCGTTACTGACAGTCTTTATCCCACTTAGTTAATAGTTTTCCTGCATAAGTAGTCCGGCTGGAATACCAGGTGCCTCCCAATAGACTCTGCCATAGGTAACATGCAGTATACCTAACGTAGACACTGAGTTCCTGAAATTTCATTTCTGAATTCTGAAACACATTTGATCCTAGAGACTTGGTGGAGGGATCAGGGACCTGTACCTAACTCAGCATCGGTGCTGTTTGAACCTTACAAGGTGAGGGAGCTCTTTGTGTCAATCTCCCCGCTGAGGTTAGCTCCCATGACCCTCACGGTGGATTTGTGGAAGGAGAGCGGAATACAGTCTTGGGTGAATGGGACTAGGACAGTGATGGCGAACCTTTTGAGCTCGGCGTGTCAGCATTTTGAAAAACCCTAACTTAACTCTGGTGCCGTGTCACATATAGAAATTTTTTGACATTTGCAACCATAGTAAAACAAAGACTTATATTTTTGATATTTATTTTATATATTTAAATGCCATTTAACAAAGAAAAATCAACCAAAAAAATGAGTTTGCATGTCACCTCTGACACGCATGTCATAGGTTCGCCATCACTGGACTAGGAAGAGAACCCTTTTGGACAAAGTAAAAATGTAAGACAAGTGAAAAATAAGTGCCAAAAGGACCACTTTTTTTCCATCTCTGCCCAGAAAGATAGCTCTGCATTTCAAATCAGAACTACCCTTACATGTTCTTATTTCTCAAATATGCTTTTCTCTTATTGACAGCTGTGTACATGAATAGGATACCACTAGTTGATGACAGAACTGAGCACGATTTTATGGATAGGAGCTCTAACCTTCATGAACATTCCAGGTGATTACATTCCCCGGGATGCCAGAAAACAGATCTAGAAGAGAAATCACTTTGGGCATCCTAACTGTGATAAATAAGTCTCTTCTATCAAATATGTATTTTTCCCCTTGCAACACCAATAATGGACTAGAAGAAAGATGCTTCCATGTTGGTGTCAATATAGGACGGGCTGTTCAAGGAGAGGCAGGCATTCACCTTGTCGTCAACGCCTTTAATGAAATGGAGCTACCAAGCACTTGGGCATTTTATCCTATCAGAGCACAAACCCATCAGCATAAGTTTTGGTCTCAGGTGCAGATCTGCCAGGACAGTCTCCTGCTCACCTCCATGAGCTGTCTGCGGATCAGGACAGATTTCTTCTTGCACTCAGCAAAGATCTGGTTTAAATTATTGAAATCAGCCTGGGGGACTGTTGTGCACTGAAAGTCTGTGTCTTTTCCAAATTCCTATGTTGGAGCCCTCACCCCATGATGATATTATTTGGAGGTGAGGACTCTGGGGGGTAATCAAGTTTAAAAGGGATCATGAAGGTGGGGCTCCCAGGATGGGATTAGATGGGATTAGTGCCTTTATAAGAAGAGGAAGCCAGACCACAGCCCTCTCCTTCCATCACGGAAGACAGCGAGGAGGCAGCCTCTGCAAGAAAGCCCCGCCCCAGGAGTCCAATCAGCCCAGGACCTGGCTTTGGATCTTCTCAGCCTCCAGGGCTGTGACAAAGAAGTGTTTGTGGTTTGAGCCACTTGGCCTGTGGCACTTCACTCCGGCAGCCCAGGCTGGCTACAATAGGAACCCTACCTTCAGAGAAGGGCTCACATGTTGATCTTTCACTGAGTAAAATTTGCTGATATGATTTCCCGAGAGTTCATTGTCTTGGTCTTTTCTTCGATACTGAATACCAAGCTCTGCAGAGGGAAGAACTGGAAAACAAACAAACGGATGAAAAGCACCTCTTAGCTCGCGGCTGGGTTTCCAGATTTGTTGGTTTTGTTGGGTGTTTTGGACTCAGAGTGTGTGAGCTCCAGAGCAAGGCCGCACACAGCGAAAAGTCTTGTGTGCCCGGCTCTTACCTGCTCAGGTGCGGCTGTGCAGGAGCAGAACTGTGGTGAGAGAGAATGTGAGGATGAGAGAGTGCCACTGAGGCAGCTTCAAAGAAACAGTGTCCAAGTGGGAGGGTAAGGGCAAGGGTATTGGATCAGGGAGGGGCAGGCTGGCTCCCAGACCTGGATGCTGTGTGTCCTGGGGCAGGGTACTCACACCCAATGGGCAGTTTTCTCATATTGAAATAAAAGCTTTCAGAATTGCCTGCTGATGTGAGGATTAAAGAGGATCATGTATGTAATGAGTTGAGCAACACACCAGGTATGTAAGTAAGAAATAATTGTAGCTATGTTATTCCCCCTAATATCCCAATCTTACCTACTACCCCACACCTCCTGCCTGGCACTTTTAAGATAAAAGAAATGGCCAGTCAGGGTTTCAAGCTTCCATTTGTGGGTAAGCAGAGCTATCTTTCCACGCACCTCACAGAAAGCCTCACAATTAAAAACTAAAATAAAACGTTCCCTCTTCAGACTTTATTTGAACCAGCCCACAAAATTTTTTATCCATCTTCGCCTTTCAGAAACCCTGCAGCTGATGGCAGGGAAGTCAGACAGCCGCCTTTAGATGTCTCCGGTTCTTGAATTTTCCACCGCTTATTAAAATTCTTTCTCACCCATCGCCTGATCCCACAGGACCCCGACTGCCGAGCCTGCAGAGCAGACCCGCTCCGCTCTCATTCATTTATTCATCAAACATTTATTGAGCACCTTCTACATGGCAGGCACTGCGCTAGGCTCTGGACCAGCGGTGAGCAAGACAGCCTTTCTCTTCTCAGGGCGCTCACTGTCTGGCAGGGAGTCAGACACATAAAAAAATGATTACAATGCAATGAAGAAACAGCAATGTTCCAGGTTTATGGGGAAGCAGAGAGAACTTGTAGCCTCTTGGGAGTGTGTGTGGGGCAACAAGAAAGAAAGCCCAGGACGGAGCTCACTCATTACATGGCTCAGAGGGGCAAGATTTGCCAAAATGCAACCCTCCCTCTCTCTCCCTTATTATCACTCATTGCTGCTAATAATCACCTCTCCCCCTGCCATTCGCTGCTGTATCATTTCACCTTAGGAGAGGGTCTGGCACAAAGTAGATCCTTGTTCTGGGTTCAATTGTGTCCCCAGAGATTCATATGTTGAAGCCCTAACCCCCAGAGTCTGCTGTATTCCACAGGGCGGAGCCTTCCACCATTAGCAAGCTCCTCGGAAATGCTCACTACGACTGTCACTACTGTCCATTGTTAAAAATGTACCGCAAGTAGCTCGACTTGGCCCCCAAACTCCCACCAGGTTAATGTCCCCATCTATATACCACCTCCCAGATTCTCCTGTTTTTGAATGAAGAGCCTTTTTACTCTGTTCCATGCCTTGGGGATTTTATCCCCAAGAGGTTAATGGAGGGATTTTCTTAAATAAATCAAGCCTCCACTAAGACACACTCTAATGCCAGCTGTTAATAATGCCTTTGTCCACCCCGCTCCATAAGCAACCTTACAAGGGCTATTGTTTCTGTCTGAGCATATCTGCTTTGTTACATAAGGTCTGGATTCAGCTTAAACTCAGAAGAACGATAAAACCTCATCATCATGAGGACCTGATTTGAATCACTCCCTCCTCCTCTGGAAATGCAGAGAGAAGCCTGGGCCCTGCTGAGTCTGGGAGCCTGGCCTGTGCTTCTCAAAGGAGTCAAACCGCAGCCTGCCATGCATGGTGACCCGGGACAGGGGGGCCTTAGCATGGCCAGGGTGGAGGCAGAAAAACAGGAGCTGGCCCTGCCCGGGTAGCTCAGTTGGTTAAAGCACCATCCCGATATGCCAAGGTTGCAGGTTTGATCCCAGGTCAGGGCACATACAAGAAGCAATCAATGAATGCATGGAAAAGCGAAACAAGAAATCTCTCTCTCTCTCTCTCTCTCTCTCTCTCTCTCTCTCTCTCTCTCTCTCCCCCCCCCCCCATCAAATCAATTTTTTAAATAAGCAAGAGCTTCCTTCAGGGAACATTCTAGCTGATGTTCGCCTTTCAAAGGGGGCTTCCGAGGGAGCTTTTCTTCTCACAGAACAATGGGCAACAAAGGTGAGGAGCAGCACCCTCGGCGGGGGTCTTTAGTGGGAGGGTCCAGCCAGGACTCTTCCATCCCACCACATAGCCCCTTAGATTCAGCCCAGCCATTACCATGGAGCACAATCCAGATTGGAGAAGACAAGGAAATGCCTGCAAGGAAAACCCCACTTGCACCGCACATGTGATGGCCTCAGCCTGGAGGCTTCTGTGCCATTTTTAATCTCTTACTCTAGTCTATTTAACTCTTTCCTCCCTGTTTTTGTGGAATCCTTGACACTTCTTTTTGTCTTTCAGAATTGGAAAAAATCTTAGAAATATAAACCAATTGTTTTTTTTTTTTTTTTTTCAGAGAAATAGCCCAGCGAGTTTAAGTGACTCACCCAGGGCCACACAGCCAGGGAGTGGGGCTGACTTGGTTCAAGTCTCTTCGGATTAGGAACCTCCAGACTCAGCTTTCTACAAAGAGTAGCTCCCTCCCCTAATAGGATCATCATCAATGATCCTTCCAGATGACAAGATTCTATTTCCTTTGATGCCCATCCCAACCTCAGAGCACATTCTCGCCTTTGTTTACAGGTGAAACCCAGGCTCAGAGAGTTGGACCAGGTGTCTGGGAGGGTGCGTGGCGGAGCCAGATGTTGAACACAGACAAACTCACTCTGAAGTCATTACGTGACCGGAGGCCAGGACCGGCCCCATTTCTATTACCCCCCTCCTGTCCCACCCAGGAGGGATCTGATAACTGCTGTAGCTTTTTGGAGTCTCTCATTTAGCTGGTTTAAACCTTTTGTTATTGACACTTGGACGACCCTGAGAATGAGCACCTCCTTAAATGTTGTATCCTATGTGCCTCACTAGCCCCTATCCCTGCCTTGTTGTCACAGCTTCTTGCCTTTAAATCCATTTTCCACTCTACAGTCTGAACGATCTTTCCAGAATTTAGATCACTGCCCAACTTCTCCCCTCTGCCCCAGGATAGAGCCCAAATTCCTTCACGTGGTGTGTGAGCGTACAGGAGCCCACAAAGGCCTCAAACTGCAGGCTCTGCGGAATCCAGCTCGCAGATGAATTTTGTTCAGCCCATAATGTCCCAATCATATCAGTGCTTCAATTTAAAGGTGAACACTTCTGTTTTCTCTTGAGTGAAACCACAAAATAAAACAATGCTGACCAGCGAAAGTCATCGTTAGTACTATGACACTCAATGCTTCCGTGGCCTTCATTGGCTGGAGCTGAGATGTGGTGGGCCACCAAGGAGGGCCAGGAGGGCTCCCCAGTCTGACCCCTCCTACCACATCCCTCATTCCAGCTTCCTGCCTGACCCTTGGAGATGTTTGAGCTTGTGCCTCCTGATAGAGTCCCCATCTATTCCCAGCCTCCATTCTCTCTTCCTGTCTCACATCTTTGAGCAACACTAAACAGCTTAGGTTTCCTCCATATGCTTTCACACCCTACATCTGAGCTTTGCTCATTTATAACACTTAATAACACTTAGGACATGTACTGTGTCTGCTGACCCCACTGGAACATAATGCCACACCCCACTCCAGGCAGGGACACTAGCATGTATTTTTAGAAATAAATGAAACTGAGAGGGTCAACAGCTAACCCACTGACACGGATTTATATCCTCTCTTGGCTTCTAAAGAGCCTGCTTGCATTTTCAACTGGTAACATTATCCTGTTTCCAATTCCAGAAAAGAGCTGGAGTTTGGAATTAAATCAAGTTGCATTCAAACCCCAGCCCTGTCACTTATTTGCCACCTCGGGCTGGTTACATAATCTCTCTGAGTCATAGTTTTCGAACGTTTCAAAAGGACATAACACCTATTTCTCTCCTCGGTATTCTAAAAACGTATGTCCACACACTTGTATGTAAATATTTATAACAGCTTCATTCACAATAGCCAAAAACTGGGAGGAAGAAGTGTTCATCGATAGGTGAATGGTTAAGACAACTGTGGTATAACCCATACAATGGAACACTACTCAGCAATATAAAAGAACGTACCACTGATCCTTGCAACATTGTGAATGAATCTCAAAGGCATTATGCTGAGTGAAAGACACTGGATCATGTATGAGTCCATTTATATAAATGCAAACCAATGCATGACAACAAAAAGCAGTTCTGTGGTTGCCTGGGGCCAGGAGTAGAAAGAGAGATGAACTCTATAGGAACTCGAGGAGTCCTTTGGGGATGATGAGCATGTTCTGAATCAGGATTGTGGTGGTGGTTTCATGGGTGTGTGCCACTGTCACAACTCATCGAATTGTACACATTTAATACATGTGGTTTACTGTGCAAAAATAATTCCTCAATAAATTTGAAAAGAAAAAAATTATCAAAACCATAAGCAGTGTTCAGCAGTATTTGATAGTAATGGAGGAAATTCTTCTGTTGTTGTTTTTGGCAATGACTCTTATTTTAAGTATGCAAAAGAACTAACATTAAGACCGGTTGCAGTAAGGAAGAACTGTGTAACTTTATTTTTTATAGCAGTTATTTGACACTTCCATGCAATCTTCACAAAATCCATGTAACTTTAAATTTTGTACAACCATGTTGACATATACACATGCACTTCAACTATGCGTGTGTAGGCATGTTGTAAAGTAGTTGACAAATGCCTTAGTTGGTCATGAAAGAGAAGTGCCCGTCAGTGGCTGTCTCGTTTGGTAGTTGTGAGTGGCGAGTGCCTGGAGAGGAGGAGCAGACACCTCTCCAAGAGTGGCCTGTGGTTACCAACCTGTGGCAACAGGGACAGCCCTGGGTCCCAGGAATCCTCCTCACCTGCTCATCTCTCATTTTTGTTCCTTACATTTTTTTGGACCTGAAGTGGGCTTTTCCTTTGGGCCTGGTAATTACTAGCATCATCACTTACCTCTCTAATTTTTCTCCAAGTGTCTAGTTCAGTGATGGCGAACCTATGACACGCGTGTCAGGGGTGACACGCAAACTCGCTTTTTTGGTTGATTTTTCTTTGTTAAATGGCATTTACATATATAAAATAAATATCAAAAATTTAAGTCTTTGTTTTACTATGGTTGCAAAGACAAAAAAAATTTCTATATGTGACACGGCACCAGAGTTAAGTTACAGTTTTTCAAAATGCTGGCACGCTGAGCTCAAAAGTTTCCCTATCACTGGTCTAGTAGACAGGCTTTCCCTAACAAGGACAACAAGCAAAGACCTCGTCCTAAGAGATAAATGGGGAGAGTGGGGGTGGGGGTAGGGTGGGAGTGGATGCCCTCCTTTATCTTACCAAATACCTGTCTCCCTCAGTCTGCTCTTGACCTCTCTCTGCAATTTCATTCAGCTTTTCGATCATTATCTTAATAGGCATCTACCCATCATTTACCAAAATGCAGTAAGCAAGATGATCATTTTTCTAAATCTAAAAATGACATCTCTACTCTCATTCTCTCTCCCTCTTAAAGCTGATGCTTGTCCATTATTTTAACTCTAGCTCTTTTGGGCTCCCTAGGATGGCTCAGTTCTCCAGCTTTGTTTATCAAAGTTGTTTATAAAAGTTGGGGAGTCAGGGAGTGAAAACATCAAACTAGAGAATTCGATCACTGCAGACCTAGGCTCCTGGTAGTTGAGTGCAAATGAAAACAGCTAGTTTCTTTTAGTCTTAATTATCTGTGTAATTACCTTTAGCCCAGAGAGACATAGTTTCAGAATTTCTAAAAAGGTGGATTCTTTTCTTTCTCAATCCATCAATGGCACAGTCAGCGACATTTGTTATGTACCAACTGTATGAGGCAATTCTGCATTAAATATTGAGAGGACCCAAGGGACTTATTATAGATGCTGCTCATGAAACTCTAAACAACCTACCTACAGAGAAAAGACCATTGGAATACCTTGTGCATACCAGGCAATGTGTCAGCTGCAAGGATACAAGGATATACAATATGTGGACTTAAGGACTATATAGCCTAGTGGGTAAGAATAAACAAGCAAGGGGAGTGGGGGAGGTGGTGAAGTGTCATTTTGGTGATACTGACTCCTAAATGTAGTAGGAGTTTAAGGAAAAGCCAGTCAAGATGCAGGACCTGTCAGTCAACATTTAATGGACACTTATTCTATGCCAGGCATTACCTCTTAAACTTTGCCCACAAGTCATCACAGATTTTTACAACTCAAATGCCACCTCTTCCATGAAGCACTCCCAGCCCCCAGAAAAAAGGAATCACTCCTTACTCAGTGCTCCCAGTGCATTAGACAGTTGGCATTGATATCATTCAGCCCCATGTGCAAATGAATTGTTTGCAAGTCTGTTTTGACCACTGGATCCTTCTTGAGGTTTAGATTAATGTGTGGTCTCTGTCGCTATTTCTAGATTCAGGTGTTTCTCCAAACTATTGACCATATATCCTTATCAGAAAAATATATTTGAACATGCACTCTTAATGTGTATTTATTTATATACTACTATGCTAATATATTGTTTCATTATAAAATAAAATAGATAATAGAAGCTGAGTGTCTACAATGCAGAAAGTCAAAGAAGACTATGGTCCCAGGTTGGGGGCAGGGGTGGCATGCAGGAGGCAGCTGAGCATATAGTATATATGCTCAAGAAATCTTAGTTCTCTATGAACTCTGACAAATTTCTAGTCTAGCACGATTATATTTTAAAAAGAGTTCATGTTTGACATGGTAAAGCTGAGTGGTTAGGTAGTGCATGGTGGTCACCCATTTTGACTCGGAGGATGCTCAGGCTCAGAGAGCATAACTTGCTGCAGTGGATCATGATGCCACCTCTTTACAATGTGACTTTGCAACACCTCCCATCAAGAGGGGACTCCATTTCTCTGCCTTTGAATGTGGGCTCAGATATTGACTTGCTTTGACTAAGTCAGGTTTTAGCAAATGAGATGTAAGCAGAGGCTTAGAAAGTTCTTGCTGACACCATTCGTGACCACCGCCATGGGGACAAGTTGGGGCTAGCCTGGTGGGAGAGGAGACACATGGCCACATCACCCCCTCACCCCAGGCAACCCCACTCCAACCACCGGACACATGAGTGAGGTTACCTTGGACCATCCAGCCCTATCAGAGTCTGCCCAGACCAAAATGTGAAAAAAAAATTTAAAAAAAGGTGTTTGAGTCGCTAAATCATTTCAACAAAACCTAATTGGTACACTTGCCCCAGATTCAGAGCTGGTGAGTGGCCAAGTCAGGAATTGTGGCTTTCTTCTCCTAAAGTCACTGTTTCCCTATTATTTCAAGACTAAACCCTTCAAATATTAGCTCGTAGAATCAGAACCAGGAACATTCTGGGGCCATGTCCTCCATACTGCCATCTTAAAGCAAATTTACATTAAAACCCACTCCATTTGATAATTGCAATCTTTCTCTCCCTCCTTGCCGAGACAATGTTCTGTAAAAGCGACCAACAGAAATCCAATTCAGTCTCTGGGGAAATTTATAGGAAAAAAAAAACTTTCTATGCCAGTGCTTTTCCATGGCAATATGAAGCATATGGGATCTCAGAAGAAGCATCTATCACAATATGTTGCATTGCAGTGCAGGAATTGGCATTTTCTCCAATTCCTCAAAGCATAGCTAAGAGCAAAATAAATGTAAAGGTATGAGGTCCAGGCTATAGCTGACATGCTGTCCCTTTCAAAGCATGTTATTGGTTTAAGGAAAAGAAATGCAAAAAGAAACACACACACACACACACACACACACACACACACACACACACCAAAAAGCCAAGCCCCAAATGTAGTGCACCGTTGGTTCCAGGAGTCTCTGAGCTGAAACCCAGACCCAGAGCATATTCGAAGCTGTACACAGTGTCCTGAGGTCCAGCCACCACAGCCCAGACAAAATCCAGGACTGCAGGCCAGCATTCTGGGGCCCCCGATGGAGGGGGAGGAAGCGTATAAAGCAAACCAGGCTGGCTTTAGCAACAAGGAGTCCTGAGCTGTAGTCTTTGCTTTATTACTCCTTCCTACAGCACTGTGGGCAAGTCTCATCATCAGAGATGACCCAGTAAGTCATCATTACCATGACCGCTTCAGCACAGGACTCCTTGTTTAGAGCTGGGGTGAGCAGAGAGCAGTGCGCCCAGGGAAGGGGGACACTGGACTACTAAGTTTAGATGTGATGAGGTGAGAGATATGGATATCCTAGAGACCCTGAGAACAGAAGGGGCCAAGGTATCCATAATTAGCCAGAGAACACGATGAGCACGTCGGGTGCTTGGAGTTTAAATACTGAAAGGGAGGAGGACGGTGGATGTGAGGGGAGCCTTGTTGCTGACAGCGCCAAGTAGCGGCGGGGACCCTCATGCCTGGTGACAGGTGTTTTACATACATCACCTGGATTAAAGCTGACCACAACCCTGGGGGAGAGGGGAGTGCTGTTGGCTCTGCATCACCAGTGAGAAAACTGGGACAAAAGCTGGTATGTAACTCACTTCAAACCCACAGCCACTAAGTTTTGGAGCTTAAATCTAAACCCAGGTCTGCCTGTCTCTACACCACATGCTCCTATCATTTTAATTTTCTTGGAATGTACGACTTAAAGGTAGTGCCTATGTTTATATTCTAAAATATTATGAAAGGATAACATGGTATTGTATGGCAGAAAAAAAAGTTATAAAACACAGTTGTAAGTGATGAAATGGATTCTTCTCTTCTTGCTCCCTTCAGGGACCCAGCCTGGCTTTCCCCTCTGATTCCTGGTGATGAGAATGGGGGAGGCGAAGCAGAAGCCCTGGGAGGGCCAGCCCAGCACCTTAGATCCTGCTCTGTCCCCTCAGCCACCAGCATCTCAGAAACACAAAGAGCACAGTCTGCTTCCCAGGCCCGGCAAGACCAGTCCTGCCGCTTCCACAACAGGAGGGAGCAGGAGCCCAGAAATGACCCTGCGATCGGCCGCGGCATTGAAGAGAAGCCTGCCTCTGGCGTCTAAATCACTCGATCAAAGTTGTATTCCTAAACTTTTAATTAATGTTTGCCACCAGGTGAAGTGGTCTCATTTCATTTCTGTGTGTGTGTTTTACATACCTCAAATTAAATGAAAATCAATAGGAACATTACTCCAAATGAAAAGCCTATAAATCCAAGGGTTTTCCCCATCAAAAATATAACTCAATTTGTATCCCCTCAGTGGAACACACACATGGGCAACCATTGAGGAAAAAAAACCCATGATGGGCCCTGGCCAGGTGGCTTAGTTGATTGGAGAACCATCCCATACAGCAAAAGACTGCAGGTTTAATTCCTGATTGGTGTGCATACTACTGGAGGCAACTGGTCTATATTTCTCTCTCTCTCTCTCTCTCTCTCTCTCTCTCTCTCTCTCTCCTTCTCTCTCTCTTCCTCTCTCTCTCTAAAATCAATAAAAACATATCCTCAGGTGAGAATGTAAAAAAAAAACAACCACTTGAAGGATAACTAGAGGTCAATCCTATATAATAAAAGGCTAATATGCAAATATACTGAATGGCAGAATGACTGGTCGCTATGATGCGCACTGGTGGTCAGTGCACTCCCACAGGGGGAGCGCTGCTCAGCCAGAAGCCGGGCTCATGGCTGGCAAGGGCAGCGGCAGTGGCCAGAGCTTCTCCCACCTCCTCAGCAGCAGTAAGGGGAGTGGGCCTAAGCCATCAGTCAGACATCCCCTGAGGGCTCCCAGACTGCAAGAGGGCACAGGCCAGGCTGAGGGACCCTCCCCCCACCCTGTGTGCACAAATGTCATGCACCAGGCCTCTAGTGAGGACATAAAGAGCAGCCCATTATGTGTCAGGATCAGTTGGTCCTGGGAAGACTGGGAGGGTCAGGATAAAGTGTCTGCCAGGAGTTTCTGGAAATGTTAAGTATAGAAATAAAGGACCTCCCCCCTTATCCACTGGAAATAGGGTCCAAGACCCTCAATGGATGCTTAAAATCTCAAACAGTACCAAACCCTATATATAATATGTTTTGTATACACGTACATACCTATGATACAATTTAATTCATAACTTAGACACAGTAAGAGATTAACAATAATAATAATAATAAAACAATTATAACAATGTACTGTAATAAAATGTGAATGGCTTTGGAGCCATTACTAAATAGCATAAGGGTGACTTGAACACAAGCTCTGAGCTGATACCAGGACAGTCAATCTCATAATTGAGTTCTTCTCCTAAGTGAGTACTGGGGGGAGCATCTACAGTGTGGAGACGCTGGACAAAGGGTGGATTCACTTCTCAGGAGAGGTGGAGTGTAACAGCACAAAATTTCATCACGATACTCAGAACAGCCAAATTTTAAAATGTATGAGTTGTTTACTTCTGGAATTTTCCATTTAATAATTTCGGGCTGTGGTTGACTGCGAGTAACGGAAACCTCAGAAAGCGAGACCTCAGATACGGCGGACTACTGTCAGGTGAGTTAGATGACAGTCCTAGGAACAGCTTTACCAGAGACATCAGGAGAATTCCAGCTTCTCCACTCACCAGACCTATGACTCAGGCAACTGAGCCTCTGTGAGCATCAGTTTCCCCCTCCTGACAATGCGGGAAACAGGCGCTCACTTGCTAAGGGAATTAGAGACACAGTGAGATCGTGCTGTTTTCCAAAGAGCCATCTGAGGAGTCTGCCCAGGTCTAGATCCTCAGGACCCTCCTGGGGCCTGGACTGTGCTTTCAAAAGGCGTTTCAGCAGCAACAAAATCAAGAGAAGGGACTCTGTCTAGACTGTCCTCTTCCCCAGTGCAAACTTCCACCCTAGTCACTCCAAATCTACATAAATATTTTTACTTATTTTTACTTTGAACTCACTTTGAAATAAGTTCAGACTTACAAAAAGTTATAAAAAGAATGGTACAGTGAGTTGCCTTATACTTTTCACACTCAACTTCCCTAAATATTGCCATTGTACCCAACCATCATACAGTGATCAAAACCAGGACATCAATATTGATCCAATAATATCCACAACTTCATAAACCTTCATTAAATTTTACCAATTGTCCCTTTTTCTGGTCCAGGATGTAACCTAGACACATCCAAATAAATGAAAGATGGTGCTCTCATGAGTCATATGCCTTGTGTAGACAAGTCCCCAGCAGCCCTTCTATGCAGATCTTCATCTTCATCTCCCATGGACACGCTAGAGCTGCCATCACATCCCCCATCATCCTTATCATCAAGAGCTTAGGGTAAACATTGAGAGAATGATTTTGATGCTCTTGGCATATGTGAGTAGGACAAACAGAAGCTCATTCAAAACACAAATTCCACATTGGAATGTAAGGAATCAAGAAAAGAGTGATAGCGGTGAAGGCCTAGGGTGGGGGGCAGGGGCCGGGGGCAGGGGGCCAGGGTGGGTAGAAGAGGCCAATGGGGTGGGGGAGAGAAACATGTAATACTTTCAAAAAGAAAAGATTTTTTTAAAGAAAAGAGTGATGAAAGGGAGGCAGACACTTTTTTAGAGAAAAGCTTGAGACATTGCCTCTTGTCCTTGCTTTCCCTTGAGCAATGCCATCCTCAGCCATAACCACCAGCATGATCCTATCAGTCAAGGTCCATTAAATGAGAAGATACATGGAAAGGATTTAGCTCAATGAGCACACGGGAAGGACTCAGTGAATGTCATTCCTAATTTGTGTTACTCCTTCCAAAGCCACTGTCTTCCTGAAAATTCTCTCCCCGTGTGATAGTCCCAATTTCCAACCACCTTCCAGTTCTTTGAATCTCTCCGTTAGCTTGAACACACCCTGATTTATACTGTACTTATCCCTGAGCCTCTTTATCTTATCGCCCCTATTGGATTGTAAATTACGATCCTTTCATCCCCTGAGAAGGCTTTCCAAGCTTCCTAAGGATCACACTGCAGGAACTGGCCTCCCATACACTGGGTGCCCAGCCTGCAGATCCTCTGATTTAATTTATCACCAACACGTTAGGCTTTAACTTGTTTTGAGCATCTTTAGAGAAAGCTGCCATTGTGTTCAACAGGGGGAAGGAAGCACCTGTTCTAAATGAGCCTCTTATGAGAGCCTCCCCACCTTTCAGGAAAAAAGGAACACCCCTTTTCAGGTGCCCACTCATTGATAATGGGGGCTTTGGGGCAAAATCTGTATTCTGGGTTCTGAGAATTGCCTTGAGGGAAAAGAGAGACAAAGAAAGTTTGAGAAGATGGATGGTACTTCCTAGCACTTAGGTTCCTTGGATCTTCAAAGCACTTGACATAAATCAACTAATGCCCACGTCATCACACAGCATGCAGTCTCCCTGGGAATGAGAAGGTCTGGGCTTCGGTCCTGCAGCCAGACTTCAAAGGGGCTGGGCAATTTGCAGTGAACAATTGCATTTATGATGGCCGCTTCCTAAGAGACAATCACATCTCCTGCCTTTCACTGAGTGAGTCCTGGCTGGGTGTTTGTTGACTGAATCAGACTGATGGCAGATCATTCAGTGAGGCCCTTCCTCTGTACTCCTCTGTCCTCAGGTCTAGTCAGTATGACACAGTCCAAGTTCATTCCAGGAAGTCCTTCTCAATGCTGCATTAGGTCATTGAATGTGAAATGTTTAGAGCCATGAGTCCCTTATAAAATTAGATGAATGTTAGGGGTCTCCTCCCTAGGAAAATCCTAAGTGCACACATAGGCTGCAAACATTTGCAAGACTTTTCAGAGCCCTGTCTGAAGCCCAAATGAAGACTCTCTTTTAGGTGTTGTTTGGAAGCAGCCTAAGTAGAACCACCGATGTCTAGGTTTGGGAGAAATGATTTGTTCTGTCAAAAATATTTGGTCTCACTGGTTTGAAAGTGAGATTTAGAAGTGCAGTTGACCTTTTCAGATTAGGCATCAAGAATATCTTTAAATGTTATATGAATATATATTTCTCGTTAAAATTATTAGATGAAGCTGTGCTTTCTGGTCGCAGCCACTCACAGTGACCTTAGGAACTTGGGTTTTCTTTTTCTTTATTTTCTTCTTAGGCTCATTTAATAACATATTCTTATATTTGGGGAAGTAGGAAGTGTTCCCCTTGTCTTTTTAGCAAGTGTGGAGTAACCAGGGAAGAATTTTTGGAAAACTCCTCAGGAACACCAAGAGTGGTGTTTTAACTAAATCCTCTATAAATACCCGCAATAGAGCTAAACAGATCCTGTTAGGAAACCCTGACACCCAACTACCTCATTCCCAGCCTTATGGGATATCAGGAAGGAAATAGTTTGTAGGCAACTGATGGAAAAGGGCCTCACTTTTTAGGAAGAGTGAGCTTTAGGAGGAGGCCAGCAGAGTGGAGGGAAAGATCAAAAGGCAGGCTGACGTACCATGGGAGTGACCCTCCAACAAGGAGAGCTTGCATCTCAATGGTCCGCCTTGAAATGCAGATATTGAAGTTTCCTTCTGAAAGGGCCTGTGATGGGACAACTGCCCCAATCTCACAGAGGTGGGTTTGTTTATCTCAAACACTGTTTCACTAACATAGGCACCAGGGCATGGGGCCTCACTTCCTGGTGATGTTTTGGAGAAAGAAAGGAATTAGCAACTTTGGAGTCAAGAGAAAGGATTCATGAATTAAAGCTAAGGATGAAAGGGCTTTCCACACTGCTCACCAATTGATGTGCAAATTTGCACTTCTGCGGGCCCCCTTGCTCCTGACTGACTGAGGGGTCTAGCTGTTTCAGATATAATAGAAAGTTAGCAGTTCAAGTCTATGATTCTTTTTTTAAACTGTTTTTTAAATTTCTTGATTTGAGAGAAAGAGAGAGAGAGAAACATCAATTTGTCATTCCACCTACTTATGCCTCATTGGCTGCTTCTTGTATGTGCCCTGACAGTGGATCAAACCCACAACCTTGGGGTATCGGGACAATGCTCTAACCAGCTGAGCTACGTAACCCAGGCTCCAAGTCCATGGTTCTTAGCTAAATGCTCAGGTAAGATACAACCAACCACCAGGGCTTGTCTCCTTCCAGAACTTCTTGTCAGGTATCATTGTTGGTTCCTTCTCTTGACCATTGCTTCTTTGCTGGTGGAAAGCTACCTGAATCCAATTGCCATTTCTAGTTCCAGCTGCTCTTTTTATAATTGAAAGGGTTGAGCAGCAAATATGTCTGCTGGTGCATCTGTCCGCCTGGCTCAGCCTTGGGAACCTTCCTTCTCTGAGGCCCCGTGAGGCAGCGGGACAGGCTGCTGCTGGTTAAGTTCCTGCCTCAGCTTGCAGTTGTGAGCCACAGGGTTGGATTTGGGTTGGATCCTGGCTCTGCCACCTCCCGGCTCTCAGAAGTAGGCAACACATTTAAACTCTTATTTTTGGTCCTTCATCTATAAAATGGGCTACCATGGCCACTTCATAAATCTGTGGTGAGGATTAGATGAAATACTTAAGTATGTAAGTGTATCCTGCCTCGTTCCACACAGAATTTGCAGTGCCCCTCCTTGCCCCCTCAACATACACACAAATTCCAAAAAAAAAAAGAATTAAAATGAAGAATACTGACTAGAAATCTAATAAAATATACTTTTCAATAACAATCATATACACTCACTTTTAAACTTGAGGTTTGAGAATATGTTTATATATTAGAAACTAATTTGTTTTAAACTTCAGAGTAAATGTACAGAGCTTGAAGAAAACATGAGAGGGGAGTTATTCAATTCAATCTTCAATTTTAATTATTTCCTATCCCTGGACAGGAAACTGAGAAATCATCTGTCTGGTTGCACCTCCAGGAAGGTGACACCCAGGTCAAGATGCCAGAGAGGGAAGGGAGGGCTCAGTGGGTGCCCCCTTAACCTTACTAATCTCAGATTCCTAGCAATCTGAGCGGTGCTTGGTAAACTCCTGTGAAATACAAGGCAAGTAATTTTTATGCCCATTCTATAGATGAGAAAAAATGAGTGTGGGAGGGAAAAAATGGCTCCCGACAGTCACACAGCTAGTTAGTGGGGTTGCTAGCGTCCTATCCTAGGGCCAGAGCCTGCACAGCGCCATTCAACTTGGGAATCTCCACTTTGCGAATGTGTTCTG
The DNA here is from genome assembly GCF_963259705.1 of Myotis daubentonii. Lineage (NCBI taxonomy): Eukaryota > Metazoa > Chordata > Mammalia > Chiroptera > Vespertilionidae > Myotis > Myotis daubentonii. The sequence goes on along the minus strand of NC_081840.1, from coordinate 225,493,630 downwards.
CTTTGCAAAGTTTCCTTCCTTGCTCCCTACCCAGCTGTGCTTCCATTGCGATTCTGTTTCTGATGAATTACATGTTTACTTTATCCAGGGATCAAGATATTAGCCTCCCAGAGTGGTTCTCCTAGCAACAAGCTGCTGTGGAGATGAGAAAACATCTGCAACCAGGACTCAGCTTGGCTCTCCTTAGTACAGCTGGGTGGTGGTTGCTGCCACTTGGAAAGGCTATTTCTAATGATGACTTGAAAAGTCTAAGTGATACATTTCACCCCTTACACAAAATTCCTAAATTCTGGGATTTGAACATAAATGAAAGTCTGAAAGAATGCAATGCTAATGCTTCCTTTTTCTGGGGGAAAAAGTGTGAACTGCCACGTTCAAATGTGAATACTACTAATACTAGATGACACAGAATGCTAGGCACCTTGTGCATTATCATTGCATTATCTCATTAAGCCGCACAATGTCTGATCAGTGTCCTTATCATCCCCTTTTACCCACAAAGAAGTGAGGGTCCAAGAAAGTTAAATCACTGTACGTTGTGAAAGGAGCAAGTGGCTGAGGCAGGATTCAAATTCAATCAATCATTTCTCACCTCAAAGCCTGTCCCCTATCCCACTATTCTTTCTTGATGCTTCTACTCCATGAAAAGAAACTACTTATGATTCTAGAATAGTTGACAATATATTGATTTTCATAATACAAGATTTTGGCTACAGTGCAGGAAATGGATACACACAGAACTTGACCATTTTATACCTTTATTTGGAAAAACAAACAAGCAAGCACACACATACATACATACACCCTCTAAATATATGTATTATATGCCAGGCACCAAGGATGCCAAAAATAATTGAGATAGAATTTTTAAGAACTCACAGTTTAACAGGGGACAAGAAAAACAGAAGATGATACCTTCACTCAGGAGTTATGACAGGATATAATTACACGATGAGAGGACATAAATAAGGTGTCAGAAAAGGCTCCCAGAAGAGTCTCGTTGAGCTGGCTTCAAAGTGTGACATCCTTCAAGAAGAAGGTGTTTCCTAGAGAAGTCTGGGCCAGGGCAGAAGTCTGCAGGGCTGTAAACATGGCATGTAGGGCCTGGGCCTGGGCAGAGATGACACAGTGGAGAGGTTGGTTGGCATCAGGTCATAAAAGGTGTCGATCTTCTTTTTTTTCATATAAGTTTTCTTTTCTTTTGAAATTGGAATAGTGGAATGAAATGGTTTGTGGCTGACACTGGAGTGCTCATCCAGCAAAACAACAAACTCCAAATGTCTGAGCCAGCTGCCCCACCTCCTGGATGTTATGCAACTAAATGTAGGTGGGTTATATTCTTGATTTCATCTCCTCAGGATTTAGCCACAGGTATAGCTATAAATCATGTGTGTGTAAAAATGCATGCAGAGCATTCACCAACGCATTGTTTCATATCAAGAAATAGCCGGAAATCATCTAAATGCCCAGTAACAGGAATGGTGAAGTAAACTATGTTGTATCCCATAATTGAACCATATAATGACAATTTTAATTTTAAAAAAATTTATTGATTTTTAGAGAGAGGGGGAGGGAGAGCGAGAAAAACATTGATGTGAGAGCAAAACGTCTATTAGCTGCCTCATGCACGCCCACTCCTGGGATCAAGCCCACAACCCTGGGGATCTGCCCTGACCAGGAATCGAACCAACAGCTCTTTGGTTCATGGGACAATGCCCAACCAACTTAGCCACACCCGCCAGGGTAACAATTTTAATCTTTTTACAGAACACAGATCTAGCTGTGTGGCTATGGAAAGAAGCACAGAACACGATGTTCAGTAATATTGCTAAATATTTTAATTTTTCATAGCTATCCATACCTATCACTCACAGCCCATATACTTGGAAATCAGTAAGTCCACTCCTGGCTCTGGAGGGTTCTTGGCTCAGGCTGAACTAATCTGTGTAACCCATCTCTTCCTAGAGAGACTGGTTCTGATAAAGGCATATGGCCCAATTCAGACCAATGAGATGCATAAAGTAGTTGTCTTGGGCCTCCAAGGGAAACAAAATATTTAAATTAAAGCTTTCTGGCTCTTCTGAGAGAACTTCAAGAAATAACTTCTCTCCCTGCCTCGATATGGACCTGTAAGTATGTAGCCCTGGGGAGGTCAGCAGGTCACATCGCAGCCAAGATGGGAAGCCAGCCTTCGCAATCACACAATGAAAGGCAGCGCAGGAAGAGAAACGGACCTCTGATAACATTGTTAAGCCACTGAATCAAATCAACCTTGAACTTAGTTTTTTTTCTGAACTTCCAGTTTTGTGTCAGCAAATCCTGTTTATTACACAGGACAGTTTGAGTTTGGTTTTCAGTTACTTGCAGTGAAAAATATAAGTAAGTGGGAGGACAAAAGCAAAGAGCAAAAAAATGATATAGAATGTATTACCCAGTTGTGTTAAAAAGAAACATACACACACACATACACACACACACAAGGCATCTATACAAATGTGCTTGACTATGCATAAATCATTTTCCGAAGGACACATAACAACTGTTCACTGTGAATATTTGAGGAGTGGGTTTGGGAGTTCTAGGGTAAGAAGAACTTTTCATTATTTATTTATTTTTGAAATTGTTTAATCAATGGCATATATTATTTCAATATTTCTACTTTTAAAATAGAGTCATTAGTTCTGCTCCTGCAGCAATATATCCACAAAGAAATGGCCGGGATCTATTCAATAATTTTTTGTCTGGGAAAAAGAAATGGCCCTTCTTGGGCTCATATGATGTGCATCAGGGTGAGTAGCAGGGAGTCACCAGGCTCTACACTCTGTCTTGGTCCAGGAAAGGGCAGCTGGCTGCAGGCTTGCAATGTGGGGGCTGCTGCTGGCCATCTACTGACAACGTACCCTGAGGCTTGGTTGACCTCACACTGTCAGGCTCTCTCCGGAAGAAATCTGGGGGCTGTCGAAGGAGGAGACATGGTCTGGAGTTCCCATTTCTTTATGCAGTTGAAGAACCTTGGCCTTCTGTGTCTGAGGCTTCTGGAGAGAGGCCAGCGGAGAACCAGGCACCATTCATTTTTTTCCATCAGCTTCCCCCGTAGCACCAACTTCAAAGCAGACGGTGAGAGCCAACCTTTTACAACCTTCTTCCTCGCACCAAACGCCATCCGTCATCACAGGAAACCTTGCCTGGCTTTGCCAACCTTCTCTGTCCTTGTTCTTACTGTTCCCTCTGCTATGAATGCCACACAGTTGGATTTCCTGGGACTCAGGCTCTGGCAAGGCAACTTGGGAACAGGAAGTTCAGGGAGGACTCCTGTAGACAGATGTGGGCAGAGGTGCTAAAGGAAACACTCTCTGACTCTCTGCACTGTGAGAAAACTCTACTACTCACATGATGTCACTTCTGGTGACCAAATGTGCGCGCTCCCATACCAAGCAATTCTCTGGCACAGCTGGGGGTCCTGCAAGTTGATTCCATTCTGACTCTGTGGACCTGTGGCAGCACTGACCCGCAGGTGGAGAGCTCAATCCCCCGAGACTGTCCTCCCAGCCCACTTCTATTGCCTCTTGCAAGTCCAGGTGTCACCTGGGCTTCTGGCTGAGCTGATGTAAGATGGATGTTCCCCCAGCCGCCTCCTCAGATTCAATAATGTGCTGGAACAACTCACCAAACTTAGGAAGGCAGTTTGCTTATTATATTAGTGGTTTATTGTCAAAGGAAACAAGTCAGGAAGAGCCTGATGGAAGAGATGCACAGGGCTAGGTATGAGGAAGGGCGAGGAGCTTCTGTGCCTCCTCTGGGCGAGCCGGCACATCTACCAATCCGAAAGCTCTCCAAACTTCCTCATTTGGGATTTCTATGGAGGCTTAATTATGTAGGCATAATTGATTAAATCATTGGCTATTGGTGATTAATTTGACCTCTAGTCCCTCTCTCCTCAGAAGTCAGGGGACGGGCTGAAAGTCCCAACCGTCTCCTCACAGGGTTGGTTTCCAGCCACCAGCACCCATCCTGAGACTGCCAGGAGCTCCTAGCCACCAGTCATCTCATCAGCATACAAAAGACTTTATTAAACCAAAAAACATTTTCACTTCAGAGATTCCAAGGGTTTCAGGAGCTGTGTGCTGAAAGCAAGGGAAGGAGGGTACAGATCGAATATATTTCTCATATGTCAAGGTGCAGCCAACCCACCAGGAGCTCTGAAGCTGGAATGGCCCTTCTGAGTTGTCCCAAATCAGGGTAAGGAACTGAGCCTTTGTATGTTCACATCAGGCAGTCGTAGGGGGTGGGGACTCCAGGGATAAGTGTGGTTCAGGCTTCAGGATCTGGAAGAGGAGCCGCACACAAATGAAAGAGAAAAGACAAGAGATAATTTGGAATATTGGGGGACCAGGCGGGCAAGTCCAACTCAAGGAGAAGGACTTCCACTGGGGCTCTGACCTCACCAGGCTTTTATTGATCTGGGATGCACCCATAGCATAGCCCTTAGGCAGGCGACCCCAGGCAACAGGCAGACTAGCCCATCAGCAAGGATTTACATAATAATAAATGGGGGAGTTGCTTCAGCTACCACTGTCTGGACAGAGGTGGTGCCCAGCTCCGACCTTTGCTAGGGCTTCAAAGGTACCCAGCCTTGGGGGGTGGGGGCCGGGGTTCTCTGTCTACGCTTATCAGCTAGTGAAGACAATAAATAGTTTCCCACAGATAAGGGCCACCTGGAGTCAGGTGGCTCTTCACTGTTGAGGGCTGACAGCTGAGAATGACAACCTTCCTAAACTGGGGGCATCAATCCTTCAGGCCTGAAGGGGCTCTAGGGGCACAGCACAGCATCCCCCACAAGGGTCCCCCGTTCTCATGCTTGCTAAGTCCCCTGCTTGCCTCCTGCTCTTGTAAACTTTCAAATAGGGTCATTGGTGTCCTGCTGATTTCCGTGTCCTGTGTCTCAAACTTTTACCTAGAGTGTTTCTCCTTATTTCTCAATGAAACACCAGGTGCATCCACCTCTGTGCTAAGTCCTTCACCTTTGTCCAAACAACGTTTGAAGTCGGGACTACATCACCTCCATTGAACAGATGAGGAATCTGAGACCCAATCAGGGTAAATAATTTGCCCACAGTTACAACTGCTAATAACTAAGTATCAGCAGTACTGCCTGATCACGGATGGACATCAAAAGGCAGCCTCACAGGGAAAATAAGTCTCGCAGGGCAGCCCTGGGGTCTCTGTGGAAGGAGAGAGTGGGCAATCAAAGTGGCAGCATCTGGGAGTGTTTCTATCCATGTCCATTAGCCCATCCCCAAACCACCCGAAATCTCATAGGCTCCAATGAAAAGACACAACTCTTGGTCATGTCTCCTTGTCACCACTCTTAAGACTCTGAATGTAGAAATTCTCAATCACCAGTGGCCAGACTCATGCCTGCCCCTTCCCCCTATGGCTCGGCAGTGCCATGATACAAAATGAAAACTACCACGCGAATTCCCACCATTCCACTGTGTCCAGATGACTCGCCCTCTGTGCCTAAGAGTCCATTGAAAAATACTATTGTTAACATTTTTAAAAAATCCGATGAGCCCGTTTGTAAAACTGGGACGCAGAGAACAGACTCATCCCTGCCTCCCAACTCCGTCCCAGTTGTTGCGTTCAAGGGGCTAAGTAACTGCCCACAGTTACTAGTCACTGCATTTATTGTTTGAAAAGAAAGAAAAGGAAAAAGAAGCCTAAATGACGCTATTATGCTGGCTAATTAAATTTCTTCTTTGCTGTTACGATGCATTCATTTTTGAGGATCATTACTTTTTGTGTAGCTTCTTTCAAGAGCTTGGTTTAAGGTTGGGCATTAAGGAAACCTCAAGGCAAGGCTTAAAGCCACCAACCATGCTTGCACCTCTGGCCACATGTGGGCTACTCAGGGGCGCCCCAGGATGTGACTGTGGAGCTGCCCTTTCTTCTGAAGTCTATGAACCAGAGTGAGGGGAACAGCCACTCTCTTCATAGGAAAGCCAGTGAGTTTAGAGTCAGGGGCGTGTTCACAAGTAGCCTTTAGCTAATGTTCAAAATACAGGGTGTTCATTTCCTATTTAATATTCATTTCTTCACAAGAAGACGTGAGCTTCCTAAGGGAGCAGACACTGGTGCATGTGGGGGAAGAGGGTAGAGAGTAGAGGAGGCTCGGAGATGACTCTGGAAAGAAGGGGGATGCAGGGGGCACATCATGTGCTGGAGACGTTCAGGCTGGGCAAGGCCATCGCACACTTTTCTTTTCAGTTCTGTTCATAGTTGAACAGATGAGGAATCTGAGACCCAATCAGGGTAAATAATTTGCCCACAGTTACAACTGCTAATAACTAAGTATCAGCAGTACTAATAACTAAGTACCTTTTCTTCATAGTTGAAACTGGCCATTGCGGGATTATTTTCACAATGGACAAGGCAAACACCACAATCAGGCTTCTTGCCCAGCCTTTGGAGAGCCAGTGTCCCTACACTGCACTGGCTGGGTGACTTCCTCTTCCAGGTGAGAAACTGAGGCAGAGAGAGAAAGGGTGCTTATTCTTAGTCTTCTTTATACATCAGCATACTCTTTGGCACACTGCCAGTGCTCAATAAATATTAACTCATTAAAATGGAGACACTCAAATGTCTTCCTTTTCTTTTGCTCCCTGAGTTGTTGATAAATGTATGGGGAAGTGTAAATGATCACACAATTGTACCAAACTAAAATGTAGTGGCAGAAATATGTACCAAGCCTTAGACTACGTAACACGGTGTTAGAGAGAAAATAAATGCCTATCATATTTCATTATAACAGGCTTTGAGTACCTTTGTTTCTCATCAGATCAGGTACTTGACCGCGATCCCTCAGATCTGCAGGCATGGCCCAGATCTGCAAGGCCAGCATTTGCAAGGCCATTTTGGACTAAGGATCCCTATTTCGAACAGTAAACAATTTCATTCACTGCATAGACGTCTCAGGGGCTGAACAAAACATTAATCCCAGGTGAAGGCTGATGCTCTGCACAGCCAAATATTTAGGTAAAGGCCAAGTCCAATTCCAGCAGATGATACCTGCAAGTTAAAAAAATCTGCTGACATTTAGAAATGTGTGTTGACCAAAGTGAATAATAACAAAAGTATGTTTTCCATTAGAAAACGATAGGAATTGTATATGAAGCTCAAATGATATGAGGTACCCACCCATATTAGATAACTCATTTTTAGTCTTACCTTTTCCAAAGTGTCCCCCAAAAGATTTAAAAGAATAACTGTTAGTGATACAGAGAAACAACACCATAGCCACTCGCCAATACTGTACAGTGGGGCCTTGACTTACGAGTGTCCCGACTAACGAGTGTTTTGAGATACCAGCTGTCTCTCGGCTGATTTTTTGCATTGAGTTGATAGAGTAATTTGAGTTAACGAGCTCCTTAACGAGCTCGGTCTCAGAAGGAATTAAACTCGTAAGTCAAGGCCCCACTGTATTGCAAATGTCCAATTAGAATCCAATATGTCCAATAATATATATATATATATGTAATATATATATATATGTAGTATATATATATATATATATATATATATATATATATATATATATATATAACATTGTGTGTCCTCAACATATACCTTGCATTCCTCTGCCCACCACCCCAACTCCCACTTCCTCCCACCCTCCACTCTGGTAATCATACGAATGCTCAAAAGTCAAGACTGGGTTAAGAGGAGACCAAAAAGAATGTTTAAGATGAAATCAGATGTGACCCCTGGAGTCAGAAGCATTTGCTGAGCATGGTTTTAATTACGGGGCTCGGCCAGCTCCTCCATGCCTCTCCCCGCAGCCGGGCGCACCTCTGGAAACACGCAGGGCCCGCCAGCCTGCCAGCGGGAAGGCTTTATGGCCTCGCACGCCATTAAAAAAATAAATAAATCAGAAGTCCCTGAGGCAGTCGCATGCTTCGAAGCAACGAAATTGCAACCTGTTTACCTCTTCTTAGACATTTAAATCCCCAGCCCAGGCACAGCCTTACCAGCAAAGACTCAACCTTATTGTGAAGAATTAAAATTCTTTTGCTCTGATGCAGTCTGGCTTATGGCACATGGCCCATAGCTGAGGCCCGAAGGCTCATCCTGTGTTTTCTGAAGTCTCATAAAATTGTCCAGAACTGATGGAAGCAAAGAGTTTCTTAAAAATGTATAGGTCCTTTTTCCCCCATCACCATTTACCACCACCCCCCATACCCTCCTCCACCTCCACCCACCCCCATCTAAATAGCTATTAAATTTTTTTTAATGTGTAGGAACTTCATTACAAGCTCAAGTTGTTAAAACAGGGCAGCAGTCGAACTTTAAGATGCAAAGGAAATGAAGTCGATAAATGTGGGAGTTTGGGTATCATATCACTGGGGGGAATTTTCTAAGTCACTGGAAAGAAAGATGTGAGAGAGCTGAGAACTGAAGGAAAAAGAAGTCACTAGCCATCAACTGGGAAGGAGAATCTGATAATATTTAGCTTTAAGAAAGGAGAGTGCCAACCATCAAAATTTTCCTCTTCAAATTGTTGGTGTTGGTGTGATAATTTTATGTGTCAACTTGGCTAGGAAATGGTGCCCAGTTATTTGATCAAATACCAGTCTAAATATTGCTGTGAGGTATTTTTTTTTAGATATGATTCACATTTAAATCAGTAGACTTTGAGTTGAGCAGGTATCCCTGATAACATGGGTGGGCCTCACCCAATCAGTTGAAGGCCTTAAGAGAAAAGACTACGATCCCCCAAGGAAAAGAGAATCCTGCCTGAAGATGACCTTCAGACTCCAGACCGCTGCAGCAGCTCTTCCCTAGCTCTACAGCCTGTGCCTGCCCTGCAGACCTCAGACTTGCCAGCCTCCATAATCATGTGAGACAGTTTCCTTAATAAATCTCCTCATATAAATACATCCCATTAGTTCTGTTTCTCAGGAGAACCCTGGCTAATAGTATGTGAAGAAGAAACAACAAAAAAAGAACAAATGTTTGGGTGCACACCAAATATTTCTTACGATTTTCTATTCATCTCTTTACTCCTTACAACAATCTTGCAAAGTAAGCATTTCTCCCATTTTCCTGATTAGAAAACTGAGGCTTTGCTCTTGCCCAGAATCACGAAGCAAGTAAGTGGTGGCTCTTATAGTCACTCAGGTGTGACAGTCTCCTACATCCACGTCCCTTCCAGGACATCACTTGACCCACGTACAACCCTTGTTCCCTGTTATTCCAGAAAGCAGAGCAAGACCTTGTGTCTCCACACAGACAAGCCAGCCTCAAAGAGGGAAGCTGACCTGTAGAGAGAAGTCAAGGTGAGAGAAAGTCCTAATTGTTAGGTCTGATCAACTAATTGAATCAATAACCTCTCCCTTGGGGACTGTCCTTTAAACCACTTCACAATAGACATTCCCCTTTGCTTAGACTACATTCCACTTGCCAAGACCATTATCCTTCCCCAGCAGACCTTCCCTGGATCTGGGCCTATCCAGAGAATTCTCTGCCCAGAAAAAGCCCACCGAGAGTCCTTTAAAAATCCCTGACTCCCCATCCCTGGGTGCTGAAACCATTTGGGGGCTCAGCCCATCTGGTATCAGGTGGCCTAATAAATTCATAATCCCTCACCACTTTGGCCTTATGCGTTCCTCCTTCAGTGACCCTAACACTCATGGCGTTTAAGACCTTGGCTTCAGTGTTTTGTGAGGCCAGTGCTACCCTGTCCCTCCACTGCCAGTTGGATGTTTTGTTTTGTTTTACCATGTCTATTGAGGTACTAGAGGCCCGATGCATGAAATTTGTGCAAGAGTAGGTCTTCCTTCCCCTGGCTGCCGGCACCAGCTTCCCTCTGGCACCCAGGACCTGGGCTTCCCTCACAGCCCCAGCTTCGTCCGGAATGTCATCAGAAGGATGTCCAGAAGGACGTCCAGTCTAATTAGCATATTATGCTTTTATTATTATAGATAATGGACACACAATATAATAAGTGTGTCCAATTTGATAAGTTTTGACATCTGTATACATCCACGAAACCAATATCACACGTGAGATAATGAACATACCACCACTCCTACAAGCTTTCTTGGCCCTTTTACAGTACTTCTCTCCAGTCCTGCTGCCACTCCCTCTGCCAGCAACTACTGATTGGTTTTCAGTCACTACAGATTACTTTGTATTTTCTGGACTCATATATTAGTAGAATCATACACTGCTTTTTTTTTTTTTTGGTGGGGGGGCGGAACAGAGGATCTGGCTTCTTTCATACAGCATAATTATTTGGAAATTCATCATGTTGTGTGTGTATCAATAATTCATTACTTTTTACTCCTGAGTATATTCCATTGTCTGGATATACCATAGTCTGTTTATCCATTTCTCTGCAGGTAGCAATTTCCAGTTTGGGGCTATTACAAGTGAAGCTGCTATGAGCATTCAGGCCTTTATATGGACATCTGTAGGGGGTGGCAGACTGTGGCTTATTCTGTGCTTCCCACAAACACAGTCACACACATTTATTGCCTTACTCATGTGTTTATTGTCTGTGGCTGTGTTTGCATTACAATAGCAGAGTATATAGCATCTTGCCTTGCAAAGCCAAAAACATTTACTTCACAGTTTCCCAACCCCTGCTCTTATATAAATTTCTAGGAGTAGAACAACATCACATAAAGGAAGTGTATGTGAAAAGCTGAACAAAGTGGTTGTACCATTTTTCATCCCCACCAGCAGTGTGTGAGAATTCCAGTTGCTCCATATCCTTGCCAAAACTTAATATGCTCATTCTTTTTAGCTTATGCCATTCTAATAGACATGCCCTGGGTATCTCCTTGAGATTTTAATTGGCATTTTTCTGATGACTAATGGTATTTATTTTTTCATGTATTTATATGTGTCTCATGTATTTGAACCCTTCAAGATACTTCAGTAGGTTTGTAACTTGAAAAAGCCAGGTAGAGTGTCTTGTGACCCCTCCTTGCATGCTCACACAATGTAGACAATCCTGAGGTTTTACCCTGTTCCTACATCATCAGGAATAAACAATACGCAGTTTTCTTCTTCCTATGGTGTCTGAAATCTTTTTTTTTTTAAATATATTTTATTGATTCTTTACAGAGAGGAAGGGAGAGAGACAGAGAGTCAGAAACATCGATGAGAGAGAAACATCGATCAGCTGCCTCCTGCACACCTCCTACTGGGGATGTGCCCGCAACCCAGGCACATGCCCTTGACCGGAATCGAACCTGGGACCTTTCAGTCCGCAGGCCGACGCTCTATCCACTGAGCCAAACCGGCTTCGGCGGTGTCTGAAATCTTATTGGAGAAGCAAGACCATGACACTACAGCAAACAATGCAAGGCCACTTATTATCAATAGCCCAATCTGACTCAAATATTCTGCAGGATTTTAATTGGCATTGGTGCTTGTTTCTGTGCTTATATTCTTTTGTTCTTGTTCCCTTCTCCTCTCTCTCCCTCCTCTCTCCTCCTTCCCCCATTTGCTTTCTTCCTTTCCTCCTTTCCTTCACTTCACATTTACTTTGTACCCTGTTCCTTTGTCCAGAAGAGGATACAGAGTTGAGTCAAACAAGTTCTCTCACCTCAGAGTATGTCAGAAGGAAGCTGCCTCAGAAGAAGTGGGGCTTGAGTTGAAAGATAATAGCTGAGTGTCATATTCTGTAGGATGAAACACAGATTTGACATTTATTATACAATGAATTCTGTGGTTCTGCATAAAACTTGAACATTTCAAGTCTTCTATTTGACCCAATGTTGATAAAAAAAAAATAAAGGTGCTTGTTAGTTTTTTTCTCCACTATTAAAATCACATACATTTAAGAAATTTGGAGGGGTGAGGAAGGAAAGCCTGACTAAATGACAGGGAAATGACCTGTGACATTACTATCCCTACGTGTGATTCCTAATCACACCATCTACATACAACCACTATAGACATTTTGGTATTTTTCTATTTTTTTCCTGTGTATCAAATATAACCATTAAATGTTTATATCCTGATGTTTTCTTGACATTTTCTCCAGAATTTTCTATTTCATTATGATTTTGGTCAACATAATTTTTAAAAGGTCTAACTGAGTGACAATAAGAGTTTACTTTAAAATTTCCCTATTGTTTTATATCTAAATCAGTGATGGCGAACCTTTTGAGCTCAGCGTGTCAGCATTTTGAAAAACCCTAACTTAACTCTGGTGCCGTGTCACATATAGAAATTGTTTGATATTTGCAACCATGGTAAAACAAAGACTTATATTTTTGATATTTATTTTATATATTTAAATGCCATTTAACAAAGAAAAATCAACCAAAAAAATGAGTTCGCGTGCCACCTCTGACTCGCGGTTTGCCATCACTGATCTAAATTGTTACCAGTTTTTCCTCATTAAAATGCTCTGCTGATATATTTTTATCAACTTTATATTTATCATTTTAGTGTTTTATAGGTGAAAGGACCTTTTAGGAATTATCAAGTCCAACCATCTCAATTTTCAGACACGAAACTGAATATATGGGTAATGAGTTCTTCTGAGCTATACTTCTCAGACTTTAATGTGTGTGGGGATTGCCTGGGGATCCTACGAAAACATAGATCATGGTTCAATAGGTTTGGGTGGAAGCCAATGTCCCACATTCCTGACAACCTCCCAGGTGATGCAGATGCTGCTTAAAACGTGATTCACAAGCCAGGTAAAGGATTCAAAGCGCAGTGTGTCTGTCTACAGAGCCCAAGCATAGCCAACAACTCTATCCTGCCCCTCTTAGCCAGGATAAGGCTACAGTGGCTACGTAGGACCAACAGGTGGAAGCTTTCAAATGTAACTGAAATATAACTTCATTATCTTAGCTTAGGAACATCTTTTCCACCAACCATCAGAATTATGAAAGCTCTGGCTGAATACCCAATTAATGGAAAGTTTTAATGGAAATTCAATGATGGAGGTGGGGGTGGGGGGGCGGGCATCTCTTTTCTGGTGAGTTTGAAGGGACTCCCAACCCTGAGGTTAAGATTGTATGCTACTATTGCATACTTTAAATGTTTATCTGAACAGCTAGCTTCTCAGCCCTTTAAGATTTAAGAAGCCATTTTCTGATAGAAGTCACATTGCCAGGCATAAAAAACACACAAGTGAAATTAGTACCTTAAAAAAAATCAGACTGGGTGGGAGTTAGAGACCCAGGAGATGGCCGAAGTTGTCACATGAATCTCTCTCTCTAAAAAAATAAACCTCACATTTGAGAAAATTTTCAGAAATATATTTTGCATTTGAAGAAAATGTCAGAATTATTTAACACAAGATGGGAAGCAAAATGTAAATGATTGGGGTCTCTTTACAAAAGGAGGATGGTGTCACTTCTTAGTACAGACACGTTTCTCCTTACAAGGTTTTCATATGATAATGTTCTCCTTGAAACCTGTTAAATGCCTCGGTTGTAAATTTCAAATCCTCACTGCATGTTGAGCTTCCGCGCGGAGAGGAAGAAGGGCCTGCCTGTTTTTTATGTAAGCTACATTAAAACTCCCGAAAATCCCCACGGGGGTGTTGGTTTTACTTCAGTTTTCCAAAAGCTGGAGCTCCTGCTTGGTGATCCATCGGGACATGGATGACAGAGACAACGCCTTCGAGAGACCACCTGTGTAGCCCATGACTGTGACCTGCACAGGCACCTGTCAGGCTTCTCTCCCTGGGTTAGACACCTACTGCTCAGTCTGTCTAAAACCAACCTCATTATCCACCCTTTCTGCCAAACCAGGTCCTCTGATTCTGAATAAATTCATCTCATGTCATTCTCCTCTTCTCAAAAACACAAATCAGACTCCCCAGCACCTGCTCTCCACTGTCACATCAGGACCTGTAGGTTCCTCAGTTCCAGCTGGATCCAAATGTAATCCCCACCGCTTCCTACAAGTTCCTGCAACCTCAGCCTCTCTGGTGCACCCTCCACATGGATGCCAGCTTCCTCTTTCTAAAGGACAAATATTATTCTTTGTAAGTGCAAAGTCACTCTTTCATCAGGAGTTTTTGATGGGCTAAGGCTTAGAGGTCACAATTCCTCAGCTGGTATACTAAGCTATCTTTGAACTTCCCCCAACTTCTCTATCCAACCTCAGCCCCCTTTAAGCTACAGTCTAGCTGTTATGGAGGGGAGCATGCCCTCTTTTATGTTTTATCTCCCCAGGTTGCTCATAGGAGTGGGGATCCTTGGGGTACCACTGGAATAAGCATTTTTGGAGGCCCCCATGGGAGGATGAGATACAATAGAAAGCTTTATTTCCATAGAATTATACCCCTCTGGGTTTCCAAAGTCCCATTTCCCTTAGTCCAGTTATAGAAGAAATGTAGTTGGGGCATCAGTAGAGCTAAAATCAGAACCAATGTCCAGACTTTTCTTTCCATGTTGGAGCCTGGTCCCATTCAGCATCAGACTAGCTGCAGTCCATCAATCCATTACCTGTGGGGTTCACATGGCAGTGGGTCATAAGGGTGAATGCAGGAGAGCCAAGAGAGCATGCCCCAAGCAACAAGAGCCCCAAGAGTCCCGAAGCACACGAGTCAAGCACAAGAGAGCGAATTCCTTTGTTCAAGGGATTATGTATTCCAAATCTTTGTGCACCACATTCATTCTGGCCAACCATCTCTGTCCTGAGGTGTGATTGACGGGCAAGAATCTTCCTTATGTCACCCCAACTTTACTGGGAATGAGTCTATCTTCCTATGTGGTTCCCTCCCCCCAGTGTTTTTTAAGGAACATGTCTGGACTTCCCTTTTGCTCCTTTCCTGTTATTAATAACTAGCTAATTACAACAGTACCATAGCCACACAAAAGAACATGCCATTCCTGGAAGACATATTTAGGGGGTAAGTTTGCATAGTGGTTACAAGTCTTTGCATGCAAGTCCTATCTCCATTCTCTCCGTGCATGGGACCTTGAAGTTAACTCTGAGCCATTCTCTTATTGTTAAAACCAGGGTAGTGCCTCCCTCCTATACTCAGTTCAAGTTAAAACTTAGAGCAGAACTTTCAGTTTCTGCTCAAGCAGGTAAAGTATTCGAATGAGCATTGTTCCTGATCTTACAACAAAAGGATCAGAACAAAACACAAGTTTATGAGTATTTCTTAGTCAAAGACCTAGATCTCAGGGTAGTGAACTAGCTCGAAATCTAAGGAGAAATAGTCACCTGCAAAGGGACAGGACAGGAGCACTTGCTGACCTGGGCAGATATAGCAGGACACCACTAAAAGAACACAGTTGGAAGAGTTTATGAGTAGAGGTTGGTGAGAGAGCACAGTGCCCTTGGGGGGTGGGGGGGGGCACAGGTATTAGGGGAGTTTACACTAGGCTTTTGTAGGCTTTTTCTCCAGGGACAGCACTTGGAGAGAACTTATGGCTCAGGCCTGGGGACAGCAGTCACTGAAAAGTGGACATAAAATACAACTAGAACCCTTTGCATAAATGAGGACTTCATTAACTGTAGGGCATGACCTACCTTGCACTTATATAAGGCTTATATTTTTTACATGTATTGTTCTTTTATAGACAGAAAATAGATGTCAAATAATTTACTTTCTTTCCTAAAGGCACACAATAATTTTCTTTAGAGGTTGTCCAAAAATCATGGTCAAGTGCTTTTTATATGAGTCCACTTCCTGGAGTTGGTAGGAAACATCTATTCAAACATGAATATGATCATACCTAAGTTCATTTTGTATGACTTTCTACTGTCCTGTCAGTTAGGTTAAAGTAGGATTAATAATTCCATTGTACAGATGAGAGAATTGAAGCTCAGACAGATTAAGGCTTGTCCCAGATCAGAGAGCGGTATTGTTAAGGTGAGGCTAGAAGAAAAGAGCAGTGAGAGGGGCGGGGGGCAGGCAGCCATTCAGGGCCTTATAGTTCTTGAAGGTTTTATCCCATACCAACTTAAAACTATGGATGTTCTTTAGTTTAAGCCAAATAACTTATATACCTTGCATAGCCCATAGACATGGGTAATAGGGTAGTGAAGACCTGGGGAGTGGGGGAGGTATGAGCTGGGAAGGGGGGGGGGGGATGGGAGAAATTGTAATACTATCAACAATAAAAAGTATATTTTTAAAAAAAGAAACTGTGGATATGTTTTAAGAATACACAGATATAATCTGATATGCGTTTTGATGTTGGCTTTTCAAACAATGAACCCTCTTTTATGTTTAGCCATCTAACATCCATTCCCTCTTCTTGCAGCCATACCTTGCTTTGGCTTTGAGGAAGCTACCCTCCCCCCACACTTGTAGTCCAGAAGATTCCCAGTAGGAACATGTGCAGGGCTCAAGCGCTGGCCACTGATTGGTTCACTGTGGGCCACATGTCCTATGTAGGCCCACCGGTGACCAATGAAACTTGTTTTTATTGGACTGTCCCTTTCTCTGGCATGGATGTTGAGATGACATCATATAGAGAGGAGAAAGCACCCAACTCAGAAGAAGCCAAATCCAAAAATGAGTCCTAGCAATATTTCTGAACTTGAATCAAACTTCACTTAAAAAGGAATCTACTCCTGGAACTTTGCAGATACGGAACCTATCAATCTCACCCTCCCTTATCCCTGCCTTCTTTTCTTGAGCTTTTTGAGTTGGGTTTTGAAAAGTTTCAATGTAAATATACCTAGCTAGCATACTCTTTCATGGTTATTAAATTATCAGAACTGTAAAAATAATGTTTACCAAAATTTGGTAAGAGTATGGGAAATCGGCTCTTTCCTACACAACTTACATAAATATAAACAGGCATATTATGTGCATATGCATACATACAAACACACATTATATGTAAAACTTAAATACGTGCATACCCTAGCACTAAAACATTCCACTTTAAAAACTTTATCTTAAATAAATAATCAAGAATGTGTGAGATAAGAAGTTGGAAAGAGTATCCATAATTATAATTCATAACATCAAAAACTTGGAAGTCTAAGCATATTGCAATTGGGGATAAGTGAAATAGTCATATGTCAATACAACACAAGCTAAGCACGTTAAAATAACATTGTAGAATATTGGCATGTTAAAGTGTTCATAAAATATCATTGAGTAAAATATACATTAGAAATCATAGGTACAGTATAATTGTATCTTTGTTTATAATAATGTAGATTTATATGTATGTAGAGAGAATGGGAGGCTCTCCCTCCAGTATATTACCAGTGGTGGGAATACCAGTAAATTTTTAACATTTTCCTTTTTTATGTTTTTAAAAACCTGTTTGATCATTATGAATCACAAAAATAATATTTAAGCAAAGGTTTTTATGAAAAAAATAACTTAAAGATTGCATTACAAAAATAATTAGAAAAGGAAAGGGAAAGACTTCACTCATAATCGTGTCCCTGAAATACAGTCATCCTCATTCTATGCCAATGGATATCTTTCTTTGCAGACTCTCCCTTGTTATTGTTATTCCTTTATTTTGTAGCTATTAGAGAATACATACAATTCTGCATCCTGTTTTTGTCACTTAGCATTTTGTTGGTGTTTAGATATTTCCAACCCACATTCATAATGGTAAGACCTCATGTTGAGTAATATTCTATACATCTCTATACTTTTCTTTATTTAACCAATCTATTTTGTTGGATATACAGGCTGTCTAGTTCTTCAAAAAACAAACCCTGCATTCCTGTGTATTTTGGGTGGTTTTCTTAGAGGAAATCCCAAGAAGAGGACCCCTTTCACCCATCCTATCTAATAAAAGAGAAACATGGTAATTAGCCATACATCCGCTACCCTTCCCATTGGCTAATCAGGGCGATATGCAAATTAACTGCCAGCCAAGATGGTGGTCAGCAGCCAGGCAGCTTGAAGCGAACATGAGGCTTGCTTGCTTCAGTGACGGAGGACTCCAATGTTCCCTGCCTGCTGCTGCCGGCCTCTGAGCTTGCAGTTTGAAACATTGTTATAAATATAGAAGCTAAACAAAACCCCAGAAACCTGCTTTCAGCGAGCCAGGATCTCAGAGCTGGAGTTGAAACAGTGTTTCGATTATAGAACCCAAACAAACCAGATACCTGCTTTCAGCAGCGGAGGCCTAAGAGCTGGAGCCAAGCCTCAGAGCTAAAGCTGGCCCAGAATGAAAAAAAAAAAAAGAAAAGAAAAAAAGGAGCGGTTGGGAGCTTCAGTCACCCGCCAGCCTGAAAACAGCCCTCAGCCCCTCACCCAGACTGGCCAGGCACCCCAGTGGGGACCCCCACCCTGAAGGGTGTGTGACCAGCTGCAAACAGCCATCATCCCCTCATCCAGGCTGGCCAGGCACCCCAGTGGGGACCCCCACCCTGATCCAGGACACCCTTCAGGGCAAAGCAGCCAGCCCCGATCCATGCACCAGGCCCCTATCCTATATAGTAAAAGGGTAATATGCCTCCCAGCACCGGGATCAGCGGAGCCGAGAGGCCTCCTGGCACTGGGATCAGCATGACAGGGGGCAGCGCCCAAACCCCCTGATCGCCCTGCGGCTCTGTGTGTGACAGGGGGCAGGGCCACAACCTCCCTATCTGCCCTGCTCTGTTCGTGACAGGGGAAGGCACCCTGACCCCCTGATCAGCCCTGCTCTGTGCCTGATAGGGAGAAGCTCCCCAACCCCCTGCGGCTCTATGTGTGACAGGCTGTGGCGCCCCAACCCCCTGCTCTGTGTATGACAGAGGGTGGTGCCCCAATTCCCCTATCGGCCCTACTTTGTGAGTGACAGGGGGGAGCTCCTCAACCCCCTGATGGGCCCTGCTCTGTGCATGACAGGGGAAAGCTCCCCAACCCCCTGATCGACCCTGCTCTGTGCATGACAGGGTACGGAGCCCCAACCCCCCTGATGGGCCCTGCTCTGTGAGTGACAGGGAGCAGTGCCCCAACCCCCTGATTGGCCCTGCTCTGTGCGTGACGGGGGTGGCGCCGCAACCTCCCCATCTACCCTGCCTTGAGTGTGACAGGGGGCGGTGCCCCAACCCCCCCAATCGGCCCAACCCTGAGCGTGACTGAGGGTGGCATCGCAACCTCCCATTCTGCCCTGCTCTGTGCATGACAGGGGAAGGTGCCCCAACTCCCCAATCGGCCCTGCTCTGAGCCCAACCAGGGGCTGCACCTAGGGATTGGGCCTGCCCTCTGCCACCCGGGAGCAGGAATAGGCCAGCATGTTGTTATCTCCCAAGGGGTCCCAGATTGCAAGAGGGCACAGGCTGGGCTGAGGGACCTCCCTTCCCCCCTGAGTGCACAAATTTTTGTGCACCGGGCCTCTAGTTTTATTATAAAAAAGGACTCTTCCAAAGGCACTGTTGAAATGACAGCTAATTGTACCAAAGCCATCGTCTGTATCACCTGACTGACTCTCACCAGGACTCCTCTTAACTGCGGGAGCTTTGGGAACACTCCCTCTGCACAAGCCACTGCCAGGACCAGCCTTCCAAGTGTGAGAAAAGCAGAGAGTTTCTGAGGCCCTGCAGGAGGCTGGGACCAGGCCAAAGGCTTGCTGGGGAAAAGCTAAGAGACAGGAGTGGGATAAGATCTTTCCAGTTACTCCTAAGTGCAACTTAAAGCTTAGTGGCCATCAATTGAATCAATATCTGACCTGGAGCCTGGTTGACTGAGGCATGGAGTCATTTCCTCGTGTCCAAGGCTAGAAAGTGCAGACTCTGTAATGGACAAGGAGGCCCTTACCCAGTGAAGGAGAGAGTGTAATGGAGGGGAGCTGGCCTTGGGTCAGGAGGCCTCAGTTCCACCAGCCAGATATGTGACTCTGAGAAGGTCTTCTGGACAAAATGGGGCTAATAATACCTGCCTGCCTGGAAGGCTGAGAGCCTCCAATGAGAAAATGGATGTGAGAGTCCTTTGTGAACTCTACAGTGCTGTGTCCCAGGGAGGGATTAAGACCTCCCATGCTTGATAAGGGAGGACACTAACAGGATGCTTGCTCATTCTGCTTAGTGCCTGCCAGGAAAGGGGGTTGTTTTTCATTTATTCCACGTTGATTCAGTGCCTACTATGTGCCACATCCTATTTTAGTACTTGGGATACAACAATGAATAAGATCGAGTAGGTTTTTCAGGGAACTTCACATCCCAGTGGGTGGAGACAGACAGCATAGTAATCAAATGAGTAAACAAAAGAACTGCAGAATGTGGTGTCAAGAAAAAAACAAAGGGGTGATATGACAGAGAGTGCAGGATATAATCTCTTTCTGGAGTGTGAAAAGGGATCTCCAGAAGGTGACAGGTGTATTGAGGCCTGAAAAGTGAACAGGGACAAGCTACCAAGCCACCTGAAGATGGAGGAGAAGATGTTCCAGGCAGAAGGAACAGGAGGGCAGGAAGTGGGAACAGACTTGGAAAGTGCTGTAGACTGCATTTGTGCTCTCAAATTCATATGCAGAAACCTAATCCCCAGTGACGGTAGGTGGGGGTGGGGCCTTTAGGAGGTGATTAGGTCACAAGGACAGAGCCTTCATAAATGAGATTAGTGGCCTTATAATAAAGAAGAGACACCATTAACTAGATTTATTGTGGTGATCATTTCACAATATGTACATATGTTGAATCATTATGTTGTACACCTAAAACTAATAAAATGGAAATAAAGACACCTTGAGTTGATAATTGATGAAGGAGGGTCATGGTAAACATAGCAATTTACATGTGCCATTGTCTCTACTCTGGTATATGTTTTAAATTACCCAAAATTAAAAATTTTAAAAGAAAAGATTTATAATATTGGGAGTAGGAGGGAGAGACACCAGAGCTGCCTCACTCTGAGATGACAGAGGACAAAGGCTGTCATCCACAAGGCAAAAGCTCCCTCGCCAGAGCCCAATCATGCTGGCACCTTGACCTCAGAACTGGGGGAAAATAAATTTCAGTTGTTTAAGCTACAGGTCTTGTGTGGAGGCCTTGTGGGCCCTCCATGCAGAGACTGGAACAGGAGAAGGGACAGAAAGAGGGAAATAATTTGACAGACCAAAGAAGGAGGACGTGGAGAAGAAGAAAGGGCCAAACTTGATAGGACATTCCCACCAGCTTCTGAGAGACCACTGGATGGAGGGTTCAGGAAACTGAGAAACAAAAGGAGGCATGTACCCTAAGAACCTCACCTGCAAAACTAAGATCTCTTCCAGTCTGAAAATTCTGACAGAGGGGCTGGGCCTGAGCAGCCAATAGATGAGCATGATCTTGCCCCAGTCTTCAGTCTTGAGTGGAGCACCCAGGGGCTCCACTTCTCACTTGATGGTTCAGGAGGAGAAGGGGTGCACAAAGAAAATGAATTACAGAGAAACTTTATAGCTTCATCAAAGGAACTCCGCACATGGCTGGAACACCTCATTCTCCTTTTTGTCTATACTTTTTATGAAAAGAGTATTTATAATAGTAGTTGCTGATGTTTATAAGCACTTATTCTGAGTCAGGCACTGTTCTATGACTTCTGATATTTTAAGTCAGTTACCCTTCACCTAACATCTGTAAGGTAGGTACTGTGATCTCCCCATTTTATAGCACAGGACATTCAGATACACAGGTTTAGTTGTTGGCCCCAAGTGCTCTAAGCCACCATGCTCTGCTGTCTTTCTTAAAACAATGAGCAGAAAAGTGCCGGGAGCCGGTCCATCCTTGCTGTTTCAAAGGACCTGGCATATATGGCATACTGTTCTTAAAATGTTTGCTCACCTTCTTGGCACTATGTGTTTTAACCAAGGTCTCCTCTCTGAGAAAGGTTGTTTCCCCAGGTAGGGATTTTCCCCTGAAGTTAGGGAGGGAATAAAACCCCTCAACTAAGTGCCAGGCGGGTAATTAATCACTTTAACTACGAACAATCATGCTTAAGCTACATAATCTTTACTCCCTGGAATGGAGATAAGAAACGCCCTAACCTTTGTAATAGAGATTGATAGGATTGAATCAACTGGTATAAATACAGATGTAACAAGACAGAAAGAGACAGAACTTAGAAGACAGAACTTAGAAGACAGAACCAAGAGAGAGAGAACCTAGGCACAGAACCTACAAAGAATGTTCTCTAGAGACAGAAGAACTTCGCTGGAGAGAACATGGCAAAAGATCCTGGACAGAAACTGGCCTCAGAACCTAGAGACAGAACCTAGCGAGAGAACATGGCAAAAGATCCTGGACTGAACCTGACTACAGAAATTGGCAAGAGAACCTGATTAGAATCTGGTGACTGAACCTGGCTGGAGAACCTGGACAGAACCTGGCTGGAGAACCTAGCAAGAGAACATGGACACCGAACGTGGCTGGAGATCCTACGCAGAACCTCTCTGGAGATCCAGACCAGAACTTGGCTGGAGATCCTGGCTGGAGATCCTGGCTAGGCTGCTGATCAACTGAACACTGTCTCCGTGTCCTTCCTTCTTCGCCGACTCCATCTACGCCTTTGGGAACCCCTGGACCTGCTGGGGTTGGACCCCAGCAGAAAAGGACTTCATTGAATACCAAGAGATGATTAACCAGGTCTCAGAAAGCAGGACTTGGAGGAAGAGCCCTCCATCTCTGCTTCTACAACTGTCCCTGCCCAGCCTGTCCTGGCTGAAACAACCATGTCCCATGGCACTCCTGAGCCAGTCAGTTGAAAGTCACACTTGTGGGTGCCACCCATTCAACATCACACAGCTTGTGAGTACAAATGGTAACATTGCCACTCTCTGTTCTCCATGTGACCAATATCTTCTCCTTCCTGGTCCAAGAGTCATTTCACAGAACCATGGCACCTCCTCAGGAATTCTAGTCACATGTGATGCAGTCAACCTGGGGTGGCTCCAGGAGCCACAGTCATCCCCGTCCCATGTCTGTCAAGTGGAGTGGGAACCAAGTGGGGTAATTCAATGGATCCACTGTCTTGAAGCCCCACTTGGCAGAACCAGGATCCAAGACAGCCAGACAAGGCACAGCTGGGCTCCACTGCTGTGTCTAGTGCCATATGGCCTCACCTCTGTGTCACTCTGACTTCTCAGCTCTGGAGAGATTTCCTCAGTCCTTGTGGAACATGGAGAGCAGAGGAAGCTTGCGTTGCATGCATTCCCCTGTTGTTTCTATCACACAGGCCTGCTCTTGCGTCTGCTGCTCTAGAATCACTCTGTCCAACTGGACACACTTCTCGTGTTGAAAAGCCCTGCTGCATTGAAACTCTGCATGGCCAGCCCTGGATGCCTGATTAACGCCTCCCTCAACCCTTATTGAGAACCAACCGTGTTAAGGCTCAAGATCTGGCATTTATCAAAGAAGAGTTAAGACCATCCCTTGCTCCTGAGAGCTGCTGGGTAAACACAGATTTCTGGCTAGAAAGAAACCTCCTGGAGATCTTGTTAAAATAAGTAGCTTTCTGGGGGAGAGGAGATGGTGCAAGTCTGAAGTGGAAACTAGTGTGAAGCACTCCCAGGTGACCTGCTATGACCACTATTTGGTCCCATTGCCTTGGCCTCCTGGATCAGCAGGTTCAAGTGGTCTCTTTGAGCCCAAGATCATACCCAGGCCTTTTGACAACTTACTCTTATCCAGGGGAAGTGTTACTCTCTTTAGCAGGCTTTGAACTTTCTTCCCTTCCCTTCATTCCTTGTGAATATGAGCTTTATTTTATATATAAAAAATGACTCAACGCTGACTCATGCTGTCTTTCCAGCCCACCTCCTCATTCCTAAACTAATTGGGACTCTTTTCATCTCTTCAGCCTACTCATGGGAGAGAGGGGAGATGAGTAGAAAAGAGGATTTCTTGCTGGTGCTTCTGCTCCTTGGTTTTACATACACACAACAAAATGTTTGTTATTCTTTTTTCCACTTAATGAACCTAAGAATAACACTCAGTTCCTTATCCAAGTAGAATACATATTAATCTGCAAAGCCTCCTTCTACAAATCGCTGGGAGCCTTTGCCATGTAGGGCCATATTTACACCTCAAACTAACGATGATGTGATAAAAATTCCAGGGATAAATGTTTCTAACTTCTCTTACCCTCCCAGCTTTTGGGGAAGAAGAGCACTACTCCTTTACTATTGCGGTCTCCAGCCCACAACCACATCAAGGACTTGAGCTTGCCTCTAGACCTTCTGTCTCCCTCACTTGTATCCCTGCCCTCCTTTCTAACCCAGAGCTGCTGTTCCTTCGGTTATATTGGCAAACACTTAAAACTCAAACGGAATAGACTCAAGGCTCAGTGGCAGGCTACACACAATGAATCCGTCTCGCCAACAAACAACATTCAGAGAGGAGACGCCATGGCCCAGGAGATTCAGAGGCCCAGAACACAATCCACATTTCTCCCTCACAAGAACCCACATTCCCACACTACCCAACGCTGCCTCAAATTCAAAGAACTGTTATTTCTCTCTGGGGATGAAACCTCATTTATCTTGCAGTGAAATCTCTCTCCCCAGTGCCAATGTCCTCTCAGTAATTATGTCCTGAGCCTTTCCTTCCAAAGGATCCCCTGGCACCTCCTATCCCCCAGGTGCCCAAAGGAGCCAACCAGCTCCCCCCAAGAAATCTGTTCCCCTTTCTGGCTCACTTGCTTCCTCATAAGATTTTTTCCCCCTAAAATTTGTCTCTTTAAACATTCCTCCTGTGCTCATTCCCAAACACAGATAAACTGCAATAATTTAATGCACCCTCTTTATACAAATCTCAAGGTGGAAAGCAGGCCACGCTGAGCACCAATTCAATAAATACTGAATTAGAGGGAATGTACTTAAGCATCAAGTTGTTTGAACGTGTAAAAAAAGGCAAGAGGTTATCCTCTTTTAATCTTCACTACAATTATCACTTTATAGAAAACGCTTCAACAATGATGATACACAATCTTTACATATAACTTTCCAAAGTTAATTCTTCTCCCAACAGTATTTCAGAAAAGGTCTGAACCTGAGCCCCACCTCTTTACCTCTTACTAGCTTACTGAACTTGAACACAAGGTATAATCTTAATAACTCGTGTATTTAAGCTTCTAGACAATATGAAAGTACATTTCAAGTTCATGGTCGCCTCTAAGATGCTACCTTCCATGAACTCACCTGGTAGAAGTGACAGCTTTTGCCTTGTGGTCCTACTGTGCATGATCTTATTTCCCAGCAGGCAGCATTGAATCACCACACCTAATCTGTATTAATTTCTTATTAATTTCTAGCACAGTGCAGTCTTTCAATAATTATTTATTTTTTTATTTTTAGAAAGGATGAACTTTTAGCAAATGTGGTCATTAAGATCATATGCACACCTCTATTTTTAGTCAAAAATTCTTCATTCAAACTGGGGTCTCCTTTCCTAATTGGGTTCTGAGCTCTGATCAGAATGAGTGTGCTTAATTTTGTAAGGATTCTCAAAAAACATTCCCACGTGTTTGTTGAGACATTTTCTCTTAACAACAACAACAAAAAGAAATGTTTAAATACATGCATGCATGTGGAATAATTATTTTTGAGAAAAACAGGGCAGGGAACCGAGTCAGGCTAAGAAATAATGATCCCTTGTTCCTGCACTAACAAAGAGCAGATAACTAATCAGTTTGCCAAGGAGGTATTCATGGTTGGAAATAAGCCCGAAATCGGATCTCTAATTATAACACATGTGGTCAAGATGAAGAATGAGGTTTTGCCTTTTCTTTCAGGCATCATTGCTGGTCGGCTCCTCCTTCTAAGAAGCCCCCTAATTCATACCCAGGTCTAGCTCCCCTCACTCATTGAAATTTACTAGTTGAGGCCCGCCTCCGTCCATAAAACCAACTTGTCTCGGTGGTGAAATAACTCACATGGGGCTAGGGGGCAGGGAAGAAGTCAACTGAGAAGCCAGATGAGAAATGTGTACCTGGGCCATCATTTGCAAAGTCCTCATCACGCGCAGGATGCCCGATTGGAAATCAGGATGCTCAGTCACTTGGCTCCTTCTAGTTCCGTGGAGCCAAAAGCTTCACTCACACGAGTTGCCTGCTGACCTTTTATGGGTTGCAACCCGCGTGCCTGACAAACTGATTTGTTCCAGCTGCAGCTATATTTTCTACCTTCCTTGTTACTTAATTGATCCTGGCTGTGCCTGGTCCTGCAAAGAGGCCTTCCTGGACCTTGCAGCATATGCTATATATCCTGCATGCACGCCTGTGTTCTGACAAGGAACATAAAAATCAAAGATGGCAGGAGAGGAGGGGAGGGAGAAGGCCGCAGAGCAGAATGAATGCAGATCCCTCCGCTGGCCTCCGTGGGTCTCTCAACCACTGGTCACTCATTGCTCCCTGAACCAAACTGACTTTCTTCCTACAGACAGCCCATCTCCTTTTCTGTGCAAACTTTGAAAACTAAAATCATTTACCAACCTTTGAAGAAAAAAGAAAAAACAGAACAACAAATGATTTCCCTCGTTCATTTTTTGTTCTTTTTTAAAAAAATAAGTTTTTATTGATTTCAGAGAGAAAGGGACAGGGAGAGAGCTATAGAAACATCAATGATGAGAGCAAACTATTGATCAGCTGCCCCCTGGACACCCCCTACTGGGGATGGAGTCCATAACCTAGGCATGTGCCCTGACCGGGAATCCAATTATGACCTCCTGATTCATAGGTCTACTCTCAACCACTGAGCCACGCAGGCCAGGCCATTTTTGTTCTTTTTGCCATATGTATTAAGTTCCTGCTAAGTAGTTGGTGTTGTGTGAATTGGGGTTTCTGCTCTACTGTGACTCGGTCCTACAGGGGACAATGACACAAAAACAAATAGTTAGAATATGGTGGGACATGCCTCAACCTACATCAACAGTTCTCAATGTATGGGGAGGGGATCCTTGGTGTCCCCAAGACTATTTCAGAGTGTCTGTGAGATCCAAACATGTTCAATGAGAAAACTAACATGTTTTTTGCCTTTTTTACCCTCATTCTCTCATGAGTGTCCAGTAGAGTTATCCAAAGGCGACATGACATGTAAAGGCACAGCAGACTGAGTGCCGAAGCAGACAGAACAATCCAGCTGCCTTCTCTCTATCTAGCCCAGTGGTTCTCAACCTTGGCTGCACATTAGAATCACCTGGGAATCTTTTTAAAATCCTGATTTCTGGGCCTCATCCTCCGGAAATTCTGTTTCTTTGTTATGGGGTGAGGCCACAACATGAGTAATAAAGAAACAGAATTTCCGGAGGATGTGGCCCAGAAATCAGGATTTTAAAAAGATTCCCAGGTGATTCTAATGTGCAGCCAAGGTTGAGAACCACTGATCTAGACATTAAAGAGATTTTCAAATATGTACCACATCTTCTTTATCCCAATCGTCTATCCACAAACACTTAGGTAGCTTCTGTATCTTGGCTATTGTAAATAATGCTGCAATGTCCACAGGGAGGCAGATATCTTTTGGAATCAGTGTTTTGTATTTCTTTGGATAAATACCCAGAAGTAGCATTGCTGGGTCATATGGTAGTTATATTTTTTAAGTTTTAGAGGAGCCTCCATACTGTTTTCCATGGTGGCTGCACCAATCTGCATTCCCACTAATTTACAAAATGTAAAACAATGCCACTTTCCTCACTATTGTTTTGTTTTGGAAAATAAATTTATTTTTCATAAAAATGTATTCATTATTATTTTAATGTTTACTGTGGTTTTAAAATGCATTAGTAAATAAACATGTAACCAAATCTCAGGACCATTTTCTAATATAGTAAGTATTATAAATAGCACACATAAACAAAAGTTCTTCAAAGACCTCAATAATTTTAAAATAGTGTAAGAATGTCAAGAAATTGCAAAAGTAGCGTTGCAAGATCATAAGTGTTTTTTGTCCAGCTTCCTCCACTGATGACATGTTACACAAGTGTAGTCAAAACCAGAGAACGGACTGGTTCAGGATCATGAACTACAGATCTTATGTGTATTTCACCAGTTTTTACATGTATGTGTGTGTGTGTGTGTGTGTGTGTGTGTAAAGTTCTATGAAATGTTATCACATACAGAATCACGTAACTATAATCTTGACCAGCATTCAGAACTGTTCCATCACCATAAAGAAACTTCCTCGCTGAAACCGGTTTGGCTCAGTGGATAGAGTGTCGGCCTGCGGACTGAAAGGTCCCAGGTTCGATTCCGGTCAAGGGCATGTACCTGGGTTGCGGGCATATCCCCAGTAGGAGATGTGCAGGAGGCAGCTGATCGATGTTTCTCTCTCATCGATGTTTCTAACTCTCTATCTCTCTCCCTTCCTCTCTGTAAAAAATCAATAAAATATATATATTTTTTTTTTAAAAAAAGAAACTTCCTCAAGTTTCTCCTTTATAGTCACAACCAACCCTAATTCCTGGCAAACACTGATCATTTCTCTATCACTATAATTCTGTCACTTGGAGAACCTTAGGTAAGTGGAACAACACAGCATGTAACCATTCTGCTTAGCACAGTGCTTTGGCTATCACCCCTGTAATTGTGTCAAGAGTTCATTTTCATTCCTTTTTATTGCTAAGTAGTATTCCTTTGAATGTATGTACCACAGTTTGTTTATCCATTCACCCATGGAAGGTCATCTGCATTGTTTTCAGTATTTGGCTATTACCAATAAAGCTAACAAATAAAGAACCTTTGTGTACAGATTTCTCTAGGCTACTACTTGGGACTGTGTTTGCTGGGTTATGTGGGGACTATGTTTAACTGCCTGAGAAACTGCTCGCTGTTTTCAGCGTGGCTGAATTAGTTTTCATTCCCATCAGCAATATAGGAGAGATCCAGTGGCTCTTCATCCTCACCGGTACGTTTTATTGTCAGTATTTTTATTTCGGTCATGCCTATAGGTGTGTAGTGGGATTTTGTTGTAGCTTTATTCGAGTATTCCTAAGAGGTAATGTTGTTGAACACCTTTTGGGTACTTATCCATATGTCTTCTTTGGTAAAGTCCTACTCTTACTGGATTATTTGTTTTCTTACTGTTGCAGTCAGAGAGTTCTTTATATATTCTTGATACAAGTCCTTTGTCAGATGTCTGACTTGCAAATATTTTCTTGCAGTCTGTGCAGAGCACAGGCTTTAAATTTTGATGAAGTCTAACTTGTTCATTTTTTAAAATAGATCGTGCCTTGGGGTCAAGTCTAAGAACTTTATGCATAGCCCTAGGTCAAGAATATTTTTTTGAAAAAAATTTTATGCACAAAGAGCTAGTATTGTTTCTGTGGTAAGGTAGGTGTTTTGAATGGCCCATTCATGGTCGTTTACTTAGTTCAATAGTCTGTGCTGGTTTGAGCAGACATGGCAGGAGAGAGAACCCTGGCTGAATTTTTTCGGATGGCTCCAGCAGATGATCCATTTGCTCTCTGATGCAATACGGCAAAAGGAAAGAGCTGGTGCATACATGCATTCTTAAAATTTGGGGCTTGAACGTTTTCTCATAAGTAATTCTTAAGGATCTGAAGCTTTCTGAGATCAAGAAGTCTAAGAAACCTCTGTGTATGCTCAGCTCTTTTTCTACAATTTTCTTTATACCCACCCTTTTCATCAACAAATCTTAGTCCTTTAACATGTATCTTTCATTATTCTCCTTTCTTTTGATACCTCTCACGACCCCTATTTCTATGTAACTAAAATGTGAGAACTATAAAGGAATAAAGCAACATTCTCTTTGAGATAAAAGCATATTCATTCTTTTACTCATCGATTTGGCATTTACTGAACATCTGTTATTTGCCTGTTACTGTAATATGCTCTGGGAATAAAGAGATGAAACCTAATGCATCAGCAGAAGCAGGGCATCAGACTGATGGACCACTCACAGAGCAGGGCCAAGGGACCGACAAGAGATGCTGAGGGATCCAGGCAGTAGCAACTGGGTGAAGCCAGTGCCATGCCAGGCCTGGGGAAACAAGAAAATAGTGAAATCTGGGGCATTGAGGCTAGTCATCCGCCAGGAGAGGTTTTTGTAAAGGAACCCACCTATGGCTGGAACTCTGGCACTGGGGCAGGTGGGAGGGAGCAGGAGGCCATGCCTCTGACTCTCTCCTGCAGCCTCCCATCTCTACTCAGCACCTGCCTCTGGCCAAAGCCAACTGAAAGCCAGAGAGTAAAGGAGCCCTGGGAAGGGGGGAGGGACTAGTCCCCAGGACACAGAGCGTCCCCATTACCATGTTCTGTATCCAAAACACAGCCACAGTCAGTGCTGACAGGTGTGAGGAACCTTAGTTTAAAGTTTTTAAGACAAATACCAAGTGAAACATGGTGTTTCAAAAAATATTACAAACATAGGCAAGTTCCCATTAAAATAAGCCTCAGGTAACAACTGGGTGGCTTTCCTATATTTTGTTTTAACACCTGTTGCTAAGAACTACCTTCTTAGTGTTCAAGACCTAGATCACATCTTCCTATAAGCCCTAGGGCAATGGTCGGCAAACTCAATAGTCAACAGAGCCAAATATCAACAGTACAGCGATTGAAATTTCTTTTGAGGGCCAAATTTTTTATAACTTAAACTATATAGGTAGGTACATTGTTATTAACTTAATTAGGGTACTCCTTAGCTGGCCTTTGCTAAAAACGTCCTCAATCTGATTGAGGTACGTTCGCTGAGGTCGACCCCTACCAACTCTCCCATCCTCAACTCGTGCATGAATCGCTCGGGCCCCCCACCCCACCCCCCCCACACACACACTGCGTATCCCATGGCCCGCCTGCGCCGTGTCTCCCGTGTCAACCGACCGACCCACACCCCCCACTTCTTCTAATGCCACTTCTTCAAAATAGACTCGCCCAGGCCAAAAACCGACTTCTGCGCATGGGCCACGAAGTTTCAATCGCACTGTACGTGCGCGCCCGCACGTGGTATTTTGTGGAAGAGCCACACTCAAGGGGCCAAAGAGCCGCATGTGGCTCATGAGCCACGGTTTGCCGACCACTGATCTAGGGTATTTGTTTGATTCAATGACTGGTTTGCAGGAATTTAGCTGAGTTTTCTTATCATGTTCAGGTGAAGGAAGTTAAGTGAAATCATGTTGATGGAGGAACAGAAGATAAAGAAGGAAGGCATTTGTTGAACACTTACTATTTGCCTATAATATCACTTAATCTCCACCACCTCTCTAGTTCTTTCACACACTGTGGGTGAGATTCCACATTGTGTAACTAATGGAGACAGGATTCAAACCTGAGTCTTTCCAGTGCCAAAGAACATCTTTCACACACACACACACCAAAAAAAAAAATCATAAAAATGTGTTTGTTTTAATATGCCATGTGGTCTTACAAGCCAAAGGTCCCTGTTTGAAAATAGGAAAATATCTTTTTTTTCTTTCTCCCTCCCACTGTTCCTCCCTCTCTCCAGCCCTCCCCCTCCCTCCTTTTCTTTCTTTCTTCCTTTCTTTTTTCTTTCTTTCTTTTCCTTCTTTATTTTCTTCCCTAAACTCCATGTATCACAGCAACAACTTTTTCCTCTTCTAGCTTGATGCTTTCTTCAGAAAATGAATCCTATATGATAAACAGTATCACCTGAATTTTTAAAATACTATTACTGCAAAAACACTTTTCTATATGGACCATTTGTGTGAAGATCTTCTTTAACAAGGTAACAAGAATGTAATACCTTAATCAATAAAGAAAAAAACTTTAAAAAAGCACAAGGTAACAAGACCCTGCCTGTAGAGTCTCCTAAGGAAGGCAGTAGCTTTACCATAAAGGGTGCCTTCTTCTCTGGATTCTACCCATGAAATATGACCTAAAAGGAACACACTAGGAGGGATTCGAGTTCTCTTTTACCTGTTCTGGTCCAAGGGCTATTTGAGTTAAACTTCTACAACATTTTATCTTCCCCAGAGTCATGTTTTGCCTTGGCATCCAATTCTTCCTCAAATGCTTCAACCAAAACATCATCAGCAGAACAATTATGGCAACAGGAAAAATCCCCACGACTTGCTATTCATGCTGAGACAGTTCATGCTGAGGGAGACCAGTTTTTACAGCCAACTTAGTATTAAACAGATCAGAAAGCGAAGACCAGATGTTTCCATGGCCTTTCACTATTTCTTCATTCATTAAAGTTCACACTTGAAGACCATCTGAATTTCCAGATACTCCATGAAGCATTATTTACTAGGCATACACCTACTGAGCACTTCTCCTTAAAGCTTACATTTTTAAAAACAGACCCAAGTCAAGGACTCAGGATTGTGCCCAGAACATCATATGACATTCAAGAAATGTAAGCCCTTCTTGTCACTTTCTTTATCACTACTGCCTAAACAACAACAGCAACAAATCTCCAATAGCCATCTCTAACAGTTGTGTCTTCTATTTAACTGAGCTCTTATTTCATCTCCTCATGTCTCATGTATTTCTTTGCTCATCTGCTACACTCATTCACTTGGTCGTCAAACACTCACTGTAGACCTCCCATCTCCTTCCTTCTCTGCATTCAGTTGCTGGAATTCCCATGTCAAACGCCAGCTACCCTGAGCCACTGTGGTCTTCAATAAGCCCATGTCTCTCAGTATAACTTTTAGTCTTTGTAACATGTATCAAATTATAATGTTGGTACTCTCTGAGTCAGATAAATTGAGATCATTGATTTGATGAAGTTGAGAATGTATAATTGGTACACACTGGCACAGCTCCGGCTCATGGGGCAAGTGTCTTTTGGATGAGTGCTCCATCCAACATCTGAGCATGTACAAAGTTTCCGTGTCATCTTTAGGGCTTTGTAAATGCTGTCATTTAAGACCACAAGGCCTCCTCCCAACCTCTTTCAGCCAGGGAACTCAAACTCAAGTCTCACCTAAGACTCAGGTCCCTCCAGGAATCATCTTTCTTTTATTTTTTGAAAAAATTTGAATATATACAAAAATAGAAAGAATATTGCAATAAACCCTCATGTACCCACCAACCATTTTCAATATTAACATCTAACATTCAATGTTGTTTGCTCTGTGGACCTTGGAGCAAGAAGCAAATGGAGAATAAACCGCACACAAAGGCAGGACTTTACCTGGAGGACAACAGGGACCCTTCATGGATTCTAAACAGGGAAATAGTATGGTCCAATTTGCTTTTCAGCAAAGGTCACTCTGATCTAATAGGTGGATTAGAACAGGGCAAAACTGAACGTGGGCCTACTACCAGGGAGGAAGACATTGCTGGAAAAATAGGTAGAAACTTAAAATGTAATGGGGGAGGCAGCTCCTGCCCAAACATTTGGGATGAGCTTGGTCATGTTATGGGAGGCACCAACAGGGGAGGAGAGAGGGGGAAGCTCCTGCCCTGGGAGTCTGAGAGACCTTCCTGAAGAATGATATGGTTTGAGTTTGTCCTTAAAACTAAATTAGGACAATCAGCTATAACTGTATTCCAGTACAGAAAGTTTACCCAGCAAAGAACATTGTTTATGGTGCATCTATAATTAAACCTGACCCTGCATTTGTTGTGCTCCACCGACCTCCAGTTGGAAGGACCTAGCATATGTGTTGTTATTTTAATGAACAGCATTTCCACCACTACCCCCTACACCAATCCCCAGCAAGTCTACATGGTTCTTTTAAGAGTCATGGTGGGTGTTCACACTCCCAGCATAAAACCTCACATAAATGTTCCTCACAACCACTTTGCTTTCTCTCATTGAGTCTCTTCAAATGTCAGTGGTTTTAGCACTGAGCTTAACCTTCACACATTTTCACCAGAGTTTCAGAAGCACAGCCTGTGCTGGATTTCCCTTCTGGAGGTGGGTGGGAATGTTTTATATAGTTATCAGCCAAGGATTCTGGATGCCATCAGCCTGCCTTTGAGACATCATACATGCTTGAGTGCTCGCAATAAGGCAGTGGTCCCCCTTCACACTTGAATGCCAAGCACATAGTAGTCATTCATTTATTCATCCAATAAAGAAAATATTTACCGAGGGCCTGGTATGGGACAATCACTCTTGGAGGTAACGGGAATATGAGACCAAACAAAATGAAGTGCCTGTCTTCATGGAGCTTATGCCCTACTGGAAGAGACAGAAATTAAACAAATAATGAACCAGGTGATGATAGATACAGTATAAAAAATTAACCGTGGTAAGAAAATTAGAGAGCACTGAAATTGATGAAAGCTCTAGTTCCATGCGAAGCTATTGCATCTTGCGTGTCTTCATAGAGAAAGCTTTGCCAACCCTATGGGGTTGGCCAACTGGAACAGAACATGGACTGATGACACTGTTGAGCTATACCACTCATAAAACTCCCTAGCTCTGGGCACAAGTAGGCAACTGCCCTTGCTCTTTTAAACATTTTTGTGTTCAATATTCTTTTACTTGCAGCCAAAAGCATCCTAAATGACATAGCTCCAAAACTCATTCCAAGTTCTCTCATTCCGACAACACACTTGGATGAGCTTCTATGACTGGGCCTTCTGTGTTTCCACAGACTCCAGCACCATTTCATTCCTCTCCCTCTGGCTCTAGCTCCACAGTTTCCCTAAACCCCCTTACCCCATCAACCCAGACATCCAGTTTCCTTCCTGAGGGAGCCACCAGACATCTGGCAAGAACTACAGAATTTGGAATAGCAAAAGAAGCACAATTTATTCTTCAAGTCATATAATGTTGAACGAATCAGCATTCATTCATTTGTTCATTTGTTCATCAAGCATTTATTAAGCACCCTTTTGTTAAGTACCAGCAACTGTGCTTGATACAGGAATATAATTGCAAATAAAAATGTCCTTTGCCCTCAGTAAGTTCATAGTCTACTGTATGATTTAAAAACCACACAAATCAGAGTATAATTGCAAACTATAAAAAGGAGTATGCAGAACAGCACAGAGTGCTGAGTGACAAATAGGAGGAGGATGGAGAAGACTGTAGGAGGAAGGGCTTTTCCATCTGGTCTTAGCTAGAACTCAGATAGGAAAATATTACAGCTTTATTTTCACTACCCTCTAACTGAAATTCAGCATTTCCTCCAATTTTTAAATGTGGCCAGCAAATACAGTAGTGTTACTATAGTTGCAGAGATCTTGAAATAGTGTTTACACTCATCACTACTTTGAAATTACTATAGTTATTATACCTGCCTCTAATCTTGATATTTAATGAATTAATATATGTTATGACACCATAATTTAAACATATTTTGATAACTTATTTCAAGAGAATTGTACTTCTGTGTATTTTATGGATTTAAAAACATTATACAGATAGGTGTATAAATAGGCTCCATCAGATATCTAAAGGCATCTTTGATATAAAAA
This sequence comes from Myotis daubentonii, assembly GCF_963259705.1. NCBI lineage: Eukaryota > Metazoa > Chordata > Mammalia > Chiroptera > Vespertilionidae > Myotis > Myotis daubentonii. Next base: position 225,458,412 of record NC_081840.1, on the reverse strand, counting down.
TGATTAAGAAGCTTTTTTTTTCTTTTCAAGTGATGTAACTGGGTGAGTTACTAAGAAAAACTGGTGTCAGGATTGCCTACTCTTATCCCAGGTATTTGTAGTGTTTCCAAAGGCCCAGGTAAAAGTTGCACTAGAGGAGATGGGACCCAAGGGAAGAGCTTGGAGAGGTAGAAACAGAAATAACTCACTCGGGGAGAGGGAGAGATGCCCTAGTATTAAGAAAATGATGGGGTTTGGGTGGTTCCTACCAATGAAAGGCAGGAATACTCCTTTGGCAGTGCCATAGGGAGGTGCCAGGACCTAATCTCCATGGGCAAACAGTTGGTTAGTGTGCCCAGGGGCTGGCACCAGGCGTGCAAGCTCCCAGTCTCAGCACTGATGCCCATGCAAAGCATAGCATAGCACAGACTGAACCTTCTGAGCTTGGACAATGAGCACTGCCGCAGGGACCTGGATGTTCTGAGGACCAGAGGTCCTGGACATTGCCTACCCTGCTTACCGAAAATTTAAAGAAAAACAACAAAAAAAGTTGAATTTCTAGTCTCACTCATGAGCTAGGACTTTAAAAATAATCTTATTTTTTAAAGTTAATAAGGTGCTATTTCTTATACCAAGTGTAATAGCTGAATCAGATTGATATTTGCTTTACTGAGAGCTAAAGGATGCATAAGAGTTAACTTATTAAGGTTGATAGGGGCAGGCCTGTTCTCGACAGAAAACAGAATATGCAAAGGTCCTGGGATGAGAAAAGGCATGTCATCAGTGAAAAGAAAGGTAAGTGCACTGGAGAGGTGAGATTGGAATGGAAAGTGGGGGCCTGTGACTACAGAGCCTCCCTTACTATAGGCCATGTTAAGGAATGTGGCCTTTCTCACAACAACCCTAGATTGGCTTCCAGTGTTTAGGCTTTAAGGATGTGTTTAAAGTGGGATGAGCAGAAGCAAAGGGTGTGCAATAATTAAATTTGTATTTTACATAAATCTCTTTGGCTGAAGTGTGGAGAGAGTTAAGAGCCAAGGCTCTTTAGAAATCTTCTGCAACTATCTGGTGAGAGGTGACGGTGACTTGGACTAGAGAGGAGGCAATGGAGTGTAGGGGATTGGGGGGATTCAAGAAAGAGAGAATAAACCTGATTAGATTTGGGGATGGATCAAATCTCCAGGGTGAGAGATGCCAGAGTCCCTGGCTTGTGAGCATGATGTCATTCCTGAGATAAGGCTCCCTAGAGGAGGATCAGATTTCAGGCAGGAAAGGAAGAGGAGAGAAGTCAGGAGTTTGGTTATGATACTATTGAAAATGAGGTGATTTTAGACAAATCAGCTGAGCTGAATAAGTAGTTGAATGTATGGGTGCAAGAGATGAGTATCCATTAGCTGTACAGATTCAAGCAAACATCTTTAAGTTTTCAGAGTTTAAGCCACTCTATCATTTTTATCCCTTAGACATGATGATGATGGTGGCGATCATGATGATGGGATGGTGGTGATGGTCATGGTCATGGTCATGGTGGTGGACATGGTGATGGGCATGGTGATGATGATGATGGTGATGGTGGTGGTGGTGATGGACCTGGTGATGGTGATAATAATGGTGGTGATGGTGGTGGTAGTGATGGTGATGGATCATGCGCGTTGACAATTACTTTGTTCTATGTATTATATTACTACTAGAGGCCCAGTGCACGAAATCCGTGCACAAGTAGGGTCCCTAGGCCTGGCTGGTGATCAGGGCTGATCTGTGGGGGGACCAGCAGGGTGATCGGGGCCCCCACTTGCACCTGCCTTGGCCTGGCACTGCCTGCTCACCTGCACCACTATCCCACCATGGTCCCGCTCTCGTGGGGACCCACTGGGACCGGCAGCACCTCCACTGCCACCCACTACCAGCATGATGTTGCCAATGCCCGCCATGTTCCATGCCGCCCCCTAGTGGTCAGAACACGTCTAACTCCTGGTTGGTTGAACTCCTGCCCATGGGGATAGTTTGCATATTAGCCTTTTATTATATAGGATTTTAACAACACTCTATGTTTTCTTACTGTCTCATTGTATGATTGAGAGACTGAAGCCCAAGATTACATAGCAAATCAGTGGTAGAAGTATGATCCAAACTGAGAATTTATTCAATAAAGTCAGGGCATTAATCATATTCACCTTATAGGGTCATTATGAAGATTAAATTTAAAATGATAATAACTAATATTTATGAAGCACTTTTTATTTGCCAGACACTGCTTTAAGTGCTTTACATGGCTTCTTTTAACCCTTGAACAACATTATAATGTAAATGCCATTATTATTATCCTCATTTTAATGATGAGAAAATGGAGGCACAGTGGGCTTAAATAATTTGTTTGTAGCTTAGTAAGCCAAAGCCAAAATTAGGATCCAGGAAGCACGGTGTTAATTAGCAAGTTCTACTGTTTAAAATTCACAAAGTGTTTAAGACAGTTCCTACTAACTTGCAAGCATTCAATGATGCTTATTCAGGACATTAAAATAAATTTGTCTCAGGACTTAACCAAGGACACTGGTGCCTCACAAAAAATGAGGAGCTAAACTCATATGTGCATTAAAGTTAAGGATTGAAATGTCAGGATATCGGTCACAAAGCAGATGCTCAATAAACATTTGTCAAACAAATAAGTGAATGAATGAACCCTAATCAAAAAATAAGACTTGCTCTGCCACTGTCTCTTGGATATGTCTCTTGGAAATGTCCCTTCTCTTCTTAGTTCTCAGTTCACTCATTTGTAAAATGTGTTGCTTGAACTGTTAGAGAGAGGGAATGGTATACATGTCACATGCTCTCGTTTTCTATTTCTGTCCCCTGGAAAGACGTTGGCAATCAATCGCAGCACTGTTTCCCATGCAGCCCAAGCCCACCTTCAACATCAAGCTCTCAGAAATCACCAGGGACACCACTCAAGATTCAACCCTGTAGTGTACCCGGAATCTAAGATGTCTAAAGTCCCTTCCAGCTCTGACAGCTCATCACCCTCTCAAATAAAGTCCTGCTTTCTTCAGATCTTCTTCTTCATTATGCTCTGCTTTCAAAAGCTTTCACTCAACTCCAAGTCCATACCCTTGGCTGGCTTGATGGGCCTGTGTTCTTTTCTGGCCATGAGGGGAGAACATGAACCACATGCTGAAAGGACTGTGATTTGTTCACGCTTCCGACTGGTGACGTTAAAACTGCCGCGGCGACTGGAGGCCGCGTGCTGCTGTCAGCAGCAACCTTCACGAGAGGCTTTCCCATGTTTCTGAGGCTTTCCCAGAGTCCTCAGGAGTAATCAGCTTCTTTCTTTCTTTTTTTGCAAGAATTCTGCTCTTTCTAAATTTGTTTCCTGTCAGCCTGTTCACAGCTGCTGCATACCAGCACCAAGCAAACCAAAATGTAAGGGCTACTGCTGACACCCTCAACCTCCCACCGCCATCCCAGGAAAATGGGGCTTTATGATCCTGCCGGGGCTGCCGAGCCGTCGCATGCTCCCCTCTGTCTTCTCTCTGCAGCTGTGTGCTGGGACATCAGAAAGCACTTTGACCGGTCACACATTTTAAACAGCTTCGGAGCTATTTTTTGCCATCTGTTTTTAAGTACTGAAAACCAACAGCAATGTCTTTGAGCATCATCTTATATTTCTCCCAGCCCCCTCTCAAAACTGAATCAATTGCCACAAAAATAAATAAATAAATAAAAAATAAAAAAATCCAGACTGATCACCAACCCTAATTCGGGCTAAGGAATATCACTATGCACTATAGCAGTGATGGCGAACCTATGACACGCGTGTTGGAGGTGACACGTGAACTCATTTTTTGGTTGATTTTTCTTTGTTAAATGGCATTTAAATATATAAAATAAATATCAAAAATATAAGTCTTTGTTTTACTATGGTTGAAAATATCAAAAAATTTCTATATGTGACACGGCACCAGAGTCAAGTTAGGGTTTTTCAAAATGCTGACACGCCGAGCTCAAAAGGTTCTCTCGCCATCACTGTACTATAGTATGATTCTATAAACGCAGACACTGACCAAACCCAACAGCCGGATGCCTGCCATTAGCCAGACTCCAACACCCGTGTGGTTGGCAAGATGAAGCTAGATTGGAAGCCTGAGATCCCACTTGGCTGCCTACTCACTGGGGTGACCATGGGAAAGTCTCTTCACTTTTCTGAGCCTCAGTTTCCTTATTTGTTAAATGCTGCTATGGAGCCGTTTTCTCCCCAGCTGCAGAAGGGAGGCCCATAATGCTCTGGAGACAGGAAGTAACTGGCAAAGAGAAAGAGCAAGAGAACGAGGTTGTAGGGGCTCTCTCTCTGGGTGTGAATGGGAAAAGAATGCTGGGGAATGGGACGCAGCAAGACACCAAGTCTCCAAGCTTTGATTCTTCCTGCAGCTCTGTTGAGTGTTGCGTGGGGATGGGACACTTGCTGTGCCCAAGTATCAGATAAATGCTGAGACAGGGTCCTTCCGAACGACCCTAGAAGATGACTTGCAAACATGGAGTGATGCACAGGCCCCTGCAGTGTCCTCCCGGTGGCCCTCCCACAGGCCTTCTCACACAGTGGCAGTTTGCTTCTTCAAAGACAGCAGGAGAACCCCTCCTTCTGGTCCACCAATGATATAATGTCTTACATAATACAGTGCATGGGAGGGAAATCTTATCACCTTTCCATAGTCTGTTGGCTAGAAGCAAGTCTGATTCCACACATACTCAAGGAGAGGTGATTATATAAAGGGGTAACTCACTGGGTGTCAGCTTAGAATCCTGCCACCACAGGCAGCCTCTGGTCTTTTCTACACATAAGCACCCTGACTCCTTAGCAACTAGCATCACCCAGTGCAGGGAGCCTGAGGGATCTCCCAATCTCAAAGGTCCCGGTCAAATTTTGTCTTTGCATAGCACATTCACCAATGAGACAACTCCAGTGAAAAAATATGCAATATTTATTGACAACATGTTATATTTATAAGGAGTGGGAGAATTTTTAAAATTGTAAAAATTATTTTAATAGGAGCATTTGTGATGAGTTTTATAAAGGATTTATTCAACTTGCTCTCTTATTCCATTCTTATACTGTTTCCCAATTTCACATGACGAAACTGGATTTTGGGAAAGTTACATGACATAGTCAAGATTCTGTAACTGTAAGTGTCAGAATCAAGATGGGAACCAGGTATTGTACACACTTATCTCTAGAGCGCATGTCTGGTTGAGAATGTATAGTAAATGTGTATTTCCATGAAAAAATAAGCAACAGTAGTGGAACTGGTACTTAGAACCATAGGACCAGGGTGATCTTAAAGACTTTTTCAGAAAGGCTGGTCTGGCCCTGGAGGATTTCATAAAAATATGGGATATGACTTAGATCCTAAAAGCCAGGATTCATGTACTTGCTGGAGTGGGAAGGGATGGGGTGGGAAATTATGAGGGTTTCCAGGGCAGCAGAGGAAGACTGTCCAGCTGGAAAAAGGCCTCTATAGGAGAAACACAGAAGAAAAGACTGCAAAGGCATTTGGAACTCTAGAAATCTCATTGGGGATTTAAAAACTGTGACACCAATGGGCCCCCAAACCCCATCAGACTTCCTTGAATGTCATGTCTAAGCAGCTTCCTGCAGACCTGAGCCACTCTGAATTACCTGGGCAGAACTGGGACAAGGTGGATGCCATCTCTTGGTTTCTACCTCCACAAAAATACCCACCTTTCAGACTTGGTGAGTAGAAAGAAGAGAGAGTGAGAGCGAGAGCGAGAGAGAGAGAGAGAGAGAGAGAGAGCTTCAAAATGCCTAACTCAGCATATCATAAAGAGGAGCTATTATTATAAAGCGATTTCAGCTATCAGTTGGGATGGTAGAGGGACCCCCTCACATAGTCCCAGACACACACTCACATATTGTGCATGCCTCAATTTCCATCATAGGTCCCCCAAAATCTTCTCTTTTTTATCTTCAGTTAAAAGATAATTGACATTTTAAAAAATTGCTCCCTTTACCATGTGGTCATTGATGATAAAAAGCAAAAATAAATTCACAAGTAGGGTTAGCATAGAAGAAGCTCTCTTGGATTAGAGCAGCTATTCTCAACCAGGGGACATTTGACAATTCCTGGAGACATTTTTGGTTGTCACCACTGGGGGATGCTTTGGCATCTAGTGGGTTGAGACCAAGGATGCTTGTAAATATACTGCAATGCATGGGATTCCCCCCTCCCTCCAACCCACACACAGCAAAGAATTATTTAGCCCAAATGTCAATAGTGCTGAGGTTGAGAAACCCTGACCATAGATGAAGAGATCTGAGTCCTGGTCCTAGCTCTGCCTCAAATAAGTTCTGTGATAAATAAGCACATCACTTATCTGGGCTTTGGTTTCCTTATCTGTAAAATGAAGACTTTGGCTTAGATCTGCCTGCAACAAACTAAAAAAAATTTAAGAAGTTGTAGCAAAGTTTTCATAAAGCCACATGTATTCACTTTGAAATACCGTCCTTTTTACGGATACTATGGTCTGCTTTGCTGGAGAGGGATGTTAAATGTCCTTTCTTTTAAAAATGATTATGATAGGTAAGTTGAAAAACATCAAAGTACTCTTAGTAAGATGAAAATTGCAAGTACCATGTCAGCTCCACAATTTCGAAAAAAATTTTGTCAATGCAATTCAGATTTTGAGGACCTATCAGCCAACATGACCTCAAAGCTCTTTCCAGCTTCAACAAACTAGGATTCTGTAAGAAACAATGCAAAGAGATTGCCAGAGGGTTGCTGCTTCATGAACTGTTCGGCTTTTTGGAAAAACGTTCTGTATTAACCAAGGTTCACTCAGTGAACCAAACGGAAGTGACTTTTTTCCAGGTATTAGACCTAGCTGGTTGTAGAACTGTGGGAAGAGCTGGGAAGTTAAGGACAGGAAAGCCACCACTGAAAGTCACAGAAGTCGGCATGAAAGTCCCTGTGAATTTCACCTCCGTGCACACATGTGTTACAACTGCCTCCCAAACACATGGGTTCTGCTCTCAATTTTCCAAATCTTGTGCAGGTGCCTCTCACAGGCAAATCAGAGGCAGAGGGTTTGGGGGTTGGCAGCCTCCACCCGGCCTCTGTAATGCCAGGTTGACCAAAATCCAACACACCTAGCACACAGACCGAGGTACCACCCCAGGCCTCCACCCGCAGAGGTGATGGAAGCAAAGCAAACCAAGACTTGGATGGCTGGCCTTCCAATGTGTGCTCCTCTACTTCAGAGGAGAGGAATTTGCAAAAAAGGGGGCCATCATGAGTTAAATCGACATTGTTTACAAAATATCTGCCCTTTTGAGTAATTTCTGGCCTGATTTGCAAAGGCTTAGGATGGATGGTTTTTGGAGTTTTCAGCTCCCCGTTAGTATTCTGTAAGCCAGCGAGTCACTGAGTTGCAAATCCTGTGACCACCGCATCAGGCTGTAAAACATTGTTCTGCTGCTGCGGTGCCTGTCCGACGCGGTACCTGGTTTGAACTCATGCTAGTGTGCAAACCCAGCTCCAAGAATGCATTTGACAATCACTGTTCTGTCCACAGAAACTGCCCCTTGACAGAAAATGTATTTCAAAAATGATTCTCTATTTTTTTACCTTTAAAACTAAAGCTTGCGAGCCCAATGGCAGCCGAGAGCAACAACATATGCTTATAATTATGATTACCATCAGGGAATTCAACCTTGCTGAGGGGAGGGCAGGAGGCCCACCGAGGGGGAGCACAAAAGCTCTGAAAACTGCCGAAAAAACAGGCCCTTCTGGCTTGGCTATTCCCTGGTAACGGCAGGAACTTGACTGTGGAAAGCTGTGCTGGTTTCACGCCAGATTCTGGAAGAAATGTTGCGTGGGCAGAACGAGAGATGCTGACAAGCAGTCAAGCTTAGAGAACTGCTCTCCATGGCGGACTGACAAAGGCCAGCCCTGTCCCAAGCAGCTGCCCCAGTGTGGACCTTCAAACAAAGCCGGCCACTTGCTTCAGCCCCATATGACCAGCAGGGCTCTTAACCACGGGGAGGGTTTCCAGACGCTGCAATTCTCTCCCACTCTGGTTCCCTATCGTATTTCTGGATTCCAAGCATGAGTTTGCAAGTCTTGGAACTTCGGCTCTCATGCTGCATGATTTGGGCAGTTGAGGTAACTTCAGCCTCTCTGATGGGATGAAGATGCCTGCCTTTTAGAACCAGTATGAGAATTAAATAATATAGACCTTGCGGAGGAGTGCCTGGTGCCCACTGGTCACTTGATAAACAGCGACCACTGTTCTTGTTCTTTTACTTGGTTGGCTCCTGAGCTTGGTATTGGTTACTATTTATGACTCTGTGATTTTTTTTATTTATTAAGTAATTTATTCAACAATTATTTATGGAATATACTGTGTGCCAGGCACCCTGGAGCCACAATGCTATGTAGGACAAATACTGTCTGGTAGGGGAAACAGGTGAATTAATAGGACATTATAATAAATTGGATAAGGGAGATTAGGGTGCTAGAGAAACACCTAAGAGGGAAATTTTATGCAGGCTTGGGACCAGGGAAGGCTTCCTGGAAGAGGTGAGTTATGAGTGATACCTGAATCATGTGTTGGATCAAGTCAGATACAGGATGGTGTGGAGGAGTAGAGAGAAAGAGATGCATAGCTCCAGGCCACAGTGACTACAAAAGGCCACAATGAGGGTTAGCACGAGGTCCTTGTTAACTGAAACAAGTTGCCTGTGGGTGAATGGGGAAACAGAGAGCTAGAGAGGGACCATGACCAGCCCCTGAATCACATAGCTAGCTAACAGGCACACAGGCGTAATGGCTGCATGGCTATTACGTGCTTGGCTTTTGGGGGTACCTCCCTTCTTTCTGACCTTCCATTCTCTGGTATTCTCATCACAAATCTGGCAGAATCTTGTTCTGTGACTTTGGGCAAGTTGTTTCATTGTCTAAGCCCACATTTTCTTGGCTGAAAGGATCACCCTGTTAGTAAAAGTAGTCTGAAAATATGAAGAGAGTGACCACATAGAGGCAAAATGCCTCTGGCACTGGGTCGATGGACCATGGAATTCATTGTCCACTAAATGTGTCCAAAGTTCCAAAAAGATTGCTCAATCATTTCCACAGGCCCTTGTCACTGCCCAGAATCACTTCAATTAATTCTCTTATGCTATGTGAGACAACAGGGTCTAGTGTCCTTGCGATTAGACAATCTAGAATTGAAAAGCCATCCATGGAAAGCCAATGTCAAGTTACTTAACCTCTATGAAGGTTCCTCATATGTATGAGAGATGATTAACTTATCTCACAGTATTGTTGAGAAGACTAAATTAAAACTATGGAAAGTGTTCAACATGTACTGGGCACTAAATAGATGTCAACCCCCCTTGTTCTTGGTTCTACAGTAGGTGAGCTGCCAGAAGCCGGTCCATCTTTGCTGCTTGACACAGTCGCTGAAGGGAAGAAACATCTGCACAGCATATGTTTCAAGGGACCTGGCGTATATGGCATACTGTTCTTAATATGTTTGCTCACCTTCTTGGCGCTATGTGTTTTAACCAAGGTCACCTCTCCGAGAAAGGTAGTTTCCCCAGGTAAGGATTTTTCCCTGAAGTTAGGGAGGGAATAAAACCCCTTAACTAAATGCCAGGCGGGTAGTTAATCACTTTAACTATGAACAATCACCCTTAAGCTACATAATCTTTACTCCCTGGAATGGAGATAAGAAACACCCTAACCTTTGGAATATAAATTGATAGGATTAAAATCAACTGTTATAAATACAGATGTAATAAGACAATAAAAGACAGAACCTGGCTGGAGAACCTAGCGAGAGAACATGGCAAGAGAACCTGGACAGAACCTGGCTGGAGATCCTGGATAGAACCAGGCTAGAGAACCCAACCATGCTGATCAACTGAAAGCTGCCTCATTGTCATTCCTTCTTCGCCGACTCCGTCCACACCTTTGGGAACCCCTGGATCTGCTGGGGTTGGACCTCAACAGTGAGCCAAAGAAAACTACTCAATACACAATGCCACACATAGTGTCGCCTTTAAATTCACTTTCTCCTTCATCTCCCCTAATTAATTTTTTCCCTTTCCCCTCCCAACTCACCATAATATTCAGTGTAGATGTTCCATTTAATGTGTCAGTTTAGAAGAGCAGAGTTCTCTCAGTTTAGTGTGAGAAATGAAAGGCTTATTAAAAGTGTTCACTTACAGATAAAAATGTAGGAAGTTTTTGGCTGTTTAACCAGGCACTGTGAGAGAAAGCAGGCCTTAAGGACATAGGAACAGAATTCGAAAAATAAATGGCCTTTTAGAATCCAAAGATGCTTGGCACCATCATCTCTCACCAGCAGAGGACTTCAAAGATCATCTCTTTGATCTCATCCATTAGACTTGGTTTACCCTCTTGGTATCTTCACTGCATATTAGTTAGCCAACTTTCTCCATCTCAAGTTCTAATTCTTCTAAAAATATTATTTTACTAGAGGCCTGGTGCACAAAAATTTGTGCACTCAGGGGGGTCCCTTAGTTCAGCCTGTGCCCTCTCGCAGTCTGGGACCCCTTGGGGGATGTCCACCTGCTGGCTTAGGCCAGCTCCCTGGGGGATCAGGCCTAAGCTGGCAGTCAGACATCCCTCTGGCAGTCCGGCAGCCCTCGGGGGATGTCCACTTGCCAGCAGGGAGCAGACATAAGCTGCAGTCAGACATCCTTAGTGCTGCTGAGGAGGCAAGAGAGGCTCCCACCACCACTGCTGTACTGGCAGCCATCAGCCTGGCTTGTGGCTAAGCAAAGCTCCCCCTGTGGGAGTGCACTGACCACCATGGGGCAGCCCCTGCATTGAGCATCTGCCCCTGGTGGTCAGTGTGTGTCATAGTGACCAGTCATTCCCAGTTGTTCTGCTATTAGGGTCAATTTGCATATTACCCTTTTATTATATAGGATAGAGGCCTGGTGCATGGGTGGGGGCTGGCCGGTTTGCCCTGAAGGGTGTCCAGATCAGGGTGGGGATCCCGCTGGGGTGCCCGGCCAGCCTGGGTGAGGGGCTGAGGGCCGTTTTCAAACTGGCCACACCCCCTTCAGGGTGGGGGTCCCTACTGGGGTGCCTGGCCAGCCTGTTGAGGGGCTGATGGCTGTTTGCAGGCTGGTCAAGCCCCCCAGTGGGGACCCTCACCCCATGGGGGTGTGGCCAGCCTGGGTGAGGGGCTAATGGCTGTTTTCAGGCTGGCCACACCCCGTTCAGGGTGGGATTTCTACTGGGGTACCTGGCCAGCCTGGGTGAGGGGCTGAGGGCCGTTTTCAGGCTGGCCATGCCTGCCAGCAACCCAAGCTCCCAGCCTCTCCTTTTTTTCCTGGGATTTATTTATCTTCTATAATTGAAACTTTGTAGTCTTGAGCAGAGCCCAGGTCTTACTGGAAGCCTCCTGCTTGCTCCAGTTCTGTGGCCGCCACCATCTTTGTTGGGTTAATTTGCATACTCCCTCCTGATTTGCTGGTGGGTGTGGCTTGTGGGTGTAGCAGAGTGACGGTTAATTTGCATCTTTCTCTTTTATTGTAGATTTTTCAACCACAGTTTATATTCCATACCAGTTTCAGATGTACAGCAAAGTGCCTAGAAAACCAAGCACCAACCTGGTTCCATACCCCATTATCTGGACATCATTGAGTATATTCTCCATTCTGCAATCCACATCTCTGTAGCAATTCTGCAACTACCAATGTGAACTGCCTAATCCCTTCACCTTTTTCAGCCAGCCCTCCAATCTCCCTTCCCTCTGACAGCTGTCAGTTTGTTCTCTGTATCTATGAGTCTGTTTCTGTTTTATTTGTTTTGTTTCTGTTTATTTTGTTCATTAGAGTCTACATATAAGTGAAATCATATGATACTTGTATTTCTCTCTGGTTTATTTCACTTAGCATAGTGCTCTCCAGGTCCATTGATGCTGTCACAAGGGTAAGATTTCCTTCTTTTGAAGGCTGAGTAATATTCCATTGTGTAAATGCACCACAGCTTTTTATACACTCATCTACTGATGAGCCCTTGGACTGTTTCCAAATATTGGCTATTGTAAATTGCACTGCTATGAACATAGGGGTGCATATATTCTTTCAAATTCATGTTTCAGATTTCTTTGGATATATTCCCAGATGTAGAATCACTGAGTCATAAGGCAGTTTCATTTTTAATTTTTTGAGAATTCTCCTTACCATAATCCACAGTGTCTGCACTAATCTGCATCCCCACCAGCAGTGCATGAGGGTTTCCTTTTTTCCACATCCTGGCCAACACTTGTTGTTTGTTGATTTATTGATGATAGCCATTCTGAAAGGTATAAAGTGGTATCTCAGTGTGATTTTGATTTGTGTTCCTCTGATGATTAGTGGTGCTAAGCAACTTTTCATATGTCTGTTGGCCATTTGTATATCTTACTTAGAGAAGTGTCTATTCAGGTCTTCTGCCCACTTTTTAATGTGGTTGTTTGTTTGCAACTTCTAACTCTGAATTAGCTATTATAGCCTCTTTTGGACCCAGCTTTCCAGCCAAGCACTTTCAGAAGTCACTCTTCAGTCTAGAGATTGGCTATTCTGAAGACCACTGTCTACTCCAAAATTCTGGGGCTAGAGGGCAAGGATAACATGGTCCCAAACAAACCAACTCACCATAGTATTTCTGAAACTTTCCTGATTTTGGAACTGAAACCCCTGCATCTCAAGAAACCCTCCAGTCAGTTTTAAAATAAAAAGTCCCATATCCTGGGAACCCCCTCAATATGGTCAAACTGGGACAGGTAGTCACCTCTATGGTCCCTGCAGGGAAATTTCTGCAGAGGGGGTTGGGCTGACCTCCCACAAAGTAAGGATCAAGAAGCCTGGAAAAATCTTCCTGACATTTGACAGCCAATCTGCCTCAAGGACCATATGGGATTCAAGTGATTTCTACTAAAATGATCTTCAAATAAACATTCCAAAATTAAAAAAAAAAAAAAGCTCTCTGATTGGGCAATTTGGAAATTTTAGTCCTTTAAGTTTTTATTCCATTTCAACTTTCTCATAACCAAAATAGTACCTCTTGGGCCCAAATCATATAAAATATTCTTGCTCAAAAAGAAACATTTTGCTAAATTTAGTAAAAATTTAAAAATCTGAAAGCAGATTTATAGTATAATGGATCCACAGCCACAACCAAGGTTCCCCAGTCTGTGAAAAGTGGTATATATGCTGATTGTCCATTACCTTTCTTTCATTCACTCCTTGAACCAACATTTAGTAGGAAAATTTATTGGGCATTGATCACATGCCAAGATACCCAGGGTTAGCGAAGCTGGGAGATTTGAGGGAGGGCACAGTCCTCCAGGCTGCCAAATTGGCAAGACTTCCAATGCCAACTTCAAGTTTGAGGATTTCCCAAAACTACTCTCAGGTTTGATCATTTGAAAGATGAATTCAGAACTCAGAACTCACTAAAAGCTGTTAGACTCACAACCTATTACAGGAAACTGTTACCTTAAAGTCAAGACAAGAAAGAAGATGCATAGGACAAAGTCCGGCAGGTACTAGGGGTGAAGCTGCCCTGCACCTCAGGTTGCATTTCTCTCCAGCACTAATGTGTGACATACACACTCTTCTTGTCAACCTAGATACTCACTCAGCTTTAGTGTCCAGAGCTTTTATTTGGGCTGCATTTCTTAGGCATTATTGATGACTGATTGATTGATTGATTGATTGCTCATGTGATTGAACTCAGTCTCTAGTCACTCCACACCATGGAGGTTGTGATGATATCATGTGGCTTGAGGAACCCAGTATGAGTCACCTCATTAGTATTATAATCTCTCTCTCCCTTCACACAGGAAATGCAAGGGTTTAGAAGTTACCTCCCAGGAGCCAGGGACAAAGGCCAGACTTCTCTTTGGGCAAAGCCAAATTCTTTACCACTCACAGGCCTGTGATATGCATTTTGTTTTCACCATCTCATTCAAACCTAAAAAATGTGAGTATTATTATTTTTCCCCTCATTTAATGAGGAAACAAAGGCTTGGAGTAATTGCCCATTAATGGTTAATAGTGTAGCTGGAGCTGGAATGAGCACCAGTTCTGTGACCCCAGAGCCTGAGCTCTTGATCACTGTGTAGAGCAGCTGTCATGTGTCCAGGATTTGTGCTAAACTCTAGAAATAGCAGAACGAAAAAAGGCGTGGTCCCTGTATCTATCAGGGACCTGACAGGAAGCAGATTGCCTACACATACTTGTTAATTAAGGAGAGTGATGAAGGGACCATTTTCCAAAGTATAAGCAATACCAGTGTATGGTGCAGCACCGTGTGCTAGCAACAGTGAGGAGCTGTTATCTCCCCAGGTCTGTATAGGTAAGAGAAGCCAGTGGTCACTGGATCCCCAACAGTAGGTAGAGCTATAGACAGGAGTTGTGGTCTCTGGTAAGATAATGCAGATATAGCCAATGCACAACCTGTTTAGGAGGCTGGTGGAGGGAACTATAAGTAAAACACCCCTATCTCACTCTTCTTCCCTCGGATTTCCCACCATTATGTCCCATTGATTGAAATCGCCTGGAAAGCTTCGACAAATGATCTCATGGATGCAGTTCTTACACAGTCCTGAACACAGATCAGGGTAGAAAAGTATGGACAATAGATCTGAAAGGATAAATGGAAAATATCCTGCCCCTTTCTGTTATCCACAAACTCTCAGTATAATAGGACAGAGAAACATGTAGACATACTTGCAACCCAGGGGATGAATATTATCATTAACACAGAGAGAGGGGAATTAGGCACAGTGGAGGCACTAAAGAAATCATCAGCTAGGAGAAATACTTGCATCTTACCTGGACAGATGATTAGATCATCACTTAGGCAAGAAGAAAATAGACATGCTCAAAGAAATTTTTTTCTGAATTGACAAAGACATGGAGGTCTGAACCAGTGTAGATAACTGTATTTAGTTCATCAGGCTTAGTGTAGACTCTCTTGGGGAAGCAGCTAGTGATGAGATTGTGGAGTCAGACTAGGGCCAGGCCATGGAGGGGCCTTCCAGGGCTTATTAAGTAACGAGTATTTTGTTCCCTCTAAGGCCATGGGGAGACATTCAATAATTTTATGATAAGATTTTAATTTTAAAAAGCTCCTTCTAGCAGTTTGGAAAATAGGTTAGAGAAATATGATTCGGTGGCAAAAAATCTGTTAGGTCTATTAAGCTATTGCAATGGTTTAGGTGAGAGCAAAGGAAGATGTAGGAAAAGAGTTTGATGAGAGTTGGTGGATGCAGAGGAAGAAAGTGTGAAGTCCATGCAGATCACTGGCTGAAGTAGAGCCAGGACCACTTAGGAGGCTGGTGACACAGTGAAAAGGAAGGTCATTGCTAACAGCTTGTGGTGAGACACAGTTCTTAGATATGCAGCAGATGCTAGGCGAACATTTGAAAAGGCGAACATTTTCTGGCAACATCCCATCGGAAGATAGTGCCTTCTTATCTCCTGAGAGAGAAGTCTGTAAGAGAGACTCTTATTAGATGGATGCTTTGTATGGATATGTAAAGTCTAAATGGCCACAGATTTATAAAATTGTAAGACCAGTAGAAAAAGGAAAAACAATTAGATGATGGACAAATATATAATGAAGAAAAGTTAACTACAGTGGGTGAACTTTTAAGCTGTGCAGCTAAGCTTTGTATTCTTAGAAGTGAACTCTGAGTAGTGATAGACTTAAAAATGGAAAATCATCTTTAGTGGCCCTATAAACACTGAAAGAAGAAAGCTGCCAAATTGACCCAGTTTGGGGTTTATTTAGTTAACATACCCTGACTTGGTATGTGCCAGGCATAATATGCTACATAACATAATATTATATTTATGAGGATCTCCTTTGATCCTCATAAAAACTTTATTATCATTATTATTCTTATAATCTCCACATATCAAAAGATTCTGCTTCCCTTTCCTAGCCTTATCCAGGCCAGACTGCCATGAACAGTGATGCAGTCTGTGCACTGCCCATAAATGCCTGTCTCAGGGAATGAATCCGGCCAAATCCCCACCACACTGTGAGATCTGGCTCGGGCTGACATTCACCAAGAGGAAGAAGCACATTTCCTTTCATCCACCTAGAAAAGTTGCCTTTTTCCTAATTTGCACAAAGGCTGGAAGTTAACCCAAATTCCAAATCTCATTGAAATCACAGTCCTGTCCAGGAATGGTGACCAGGATCTCCAGTGCCTGTCTAACTCTTTCTTATTAATCAGAACCCTCTGTTCCAAAGTTCCATGGTGCAGATCTCGTCTCCCAACTTCTGGTTGACCTTCTGCTCTGAATGGACTGATCATCCCAAACTGCAACCTTATCCAGGCTCATATTGTCTCTGCTGCCCTCTTGGAGAACTTTTTTTCACATTAGAAGAATCCAATATGCCTTTGCTGTATGACCTGCCAAGTAATAAGTGACATATATTTGAAGTAGTCCCCTGGGCCAAGGAGGATAGATGTAAGTAAAAGGATGAAACTTTCCATCAGAAATTGATCATCTAAGATCATTTTGGAGGTGGGGGAGTAGGGTGCTGCCCATGTGAATCCACCAACTATAGTCTTACTTTGCCCCCCTCTTCCTAAGTTTGAAAACCTGAAGCTAAGGGCCAGGCCAGAATTCTCCGTAGAACCTGAGGTTTCACAAGACCTTTGTCATAAAGCCACCTTCCCCTCCTCCTCGGCCTCACCCCATAATTCTGCAGCACCATCCAGGACCTCTGAGCCTTTTCTAGATAATCCCAAATGTCAGGAAATTTGTCCCTAATGAAAAAGATTCTCTCTGGTGATCATTTCAGGTGCGCTTTCTTTTCCTCAGACAAATACACAAGGTCAAGATATTCATCTTAGTTGCATTAAAAAATAGTGGAAAATTAGTAAAATCCAAACAACATGGTCTTGGGGGTCAGATAGAATTGAGTTCAAGGCTAGAGTAGTCACTTACTAGCTGTGTGTCTCTGAGTAAGTTATTTCACTCCTCTGAAATTGAGTCTCAATTTCATAATGTATAATATTGAGGTTACCGATAATTTAAAGGATTGTTGTAAAGATGAAAATAGGATCCCCTATGAAGAATGCCTACTGTAGTTGTTGACAAATAGTAAGTACATAACAAGGCACTTGGGAAAAATTGGAAGGACTATTTCTGCCTGGTTTGCTTCCATAACTACAACTGCTTTTTCTCAGGTAGCAGGACAGGTGACACTAGAAAGAAATCATTGGTGAATGTTTACCATGATCTCTCCCATCCAATTCTAAGCTATAAAGGACTAACAATGTTCTCTGTGCTTGAAGTACCAATTGCCATCAACATCAATATAAACAGCCTCTCAGATTCTAAATTCTTTATATAGACTGAATTACCCATCCTTACAGAGTGGAGAAAACTTGCCCTGGAAGTAGGCAAACTTGAGTTCAAAGTCTGGCTCTGCCTTGAGGAGCCATGTGAAATTGGACCAATCACTTCCCTTGATGAACCTTTTTATAATGGATTCAGTAATCAACTTTGCAAGGCAAACAAAATTTTGCCAGGAACAAACAATATCATTCATACGGGATAAAACACATAGTAGGGCTGCCACACATTGGAATTCTCTTCCTTTCCCTCAGAGTCCAGATTAATGCTGCCATACATAGAGTGAGATGACATCAACTGTACCCTTCATGTTTATTTCTAATCTTTTTTCTTTGGTATGTATGGGGCAAAGGACTTGTTGATAATTGGACAAGCTGATAATAGAGTTTTGTTTTATGAGTTGCCAATACTCAACTTTGTTTCTATGCATGTCCATGGTGTTTTCACTTGAGCTTTTCCATGAACTTCTCTTCTCTGTTGATTTGACCTTTTCCAAACCTTGTTCTCTGAGCGTTTGTGACAAGATGAAGACATGTGGAGTGATGAAGCTGAACTCACGCCTCTGTACGTTGAGAGGAAAGAGAGTCCAGGCAAATGGCTCCTATGCCAGAAAAGCCTATTAAAATAGTAAATGAGGAGTTAGTGACAAGTTTAACTAGCCTCTTGTGGCAAGCCTCCAAATCTTAACTTAGTAAGGTTGATTTTGGCTGCGACAAACCAGCTGTCACAAGCTGTGTGAGACCGTTAATTATGTACAAGAGCACTGATAAATGAACGTCTAATGGCTGAATTAAAAGACTAGGAGTTCTTGTTTGTTTAATGCACCCTCTTCCCTCTACTCCAGAAGTCCCATAAGAAAATGACATTTAATTAAGTGTATGAAGGTGTGAAAGTTGGATAAAATGAACAGTCACAAATGCACAAGTGTACATCTCAGGACTAAAAGCTGGATGATGTTCATAATACACAACTCCTGCAATGCAGCACCTATCCTGCCTGGCCTGTCACATTGCTGCCCTGGGAGACCATTCTTAATGGCTCAGACAGGCTTATAATAAGGCCTTTTTTTGTACTTTACTAATCAAAGAACTTTGGATCTGTTCCAAAATATAGCACCTTATTCTGAATATCTGCACTATAATGATAATAGCTACCATTCATCGAGCACTTATGAAGTGACAGGCAATTGAAAAGCTTGGAGATTATCCTACTGATTAAAATATGATATTAACAAGACATAGGAAATAAAATAGTACACTGAGGCAGGAGGAGCTAGATTTGAGAGCTATAGGGGAAGAGAGGAGAGGAGTTGGGGTATTTCAGTCTTCTGCCCAGTGCCCCAGAGGGACAGCTGAATTTGGACCAACTCTGGCCCCTTGAAAGATCAAAGCTCTCAATTAGGGGTAAAGGAAAATAGTTCCTGATACTTTTCCCCAACTTATCACTAGAGATGGCAGCCAGCTGATGTGGGTAGACTGTAAAATAAGCTGGCTACAAACTGACTTCATGGTAACAATTTGGAGCCCATGTTGAATTGATTGAAATAATGGTCCCTTTTCTCATTCCTCAATGTACCCATCCCCTTTGCCATGTGACTTTACAATTCTTCTCACTAAAGAGGTGAAGTCTAATTCCCACGGAATGAATATGGTTTGGCTTTGTGACTTGCTAAGCCCAATAGAAAGCAGCAAAGGGACCCTGCTCCAGTTCTGAGGCTGGACCTCAAGAGGCCTTGACCATTTCTGCCTGTTCTTACATGTATGCAGCTGCAATGAGAACATGCCTACAGGCTAGCTTCCTAGAAGAGATGCACAAAGCAGAGCTGAGCTGCCTCTGTTATCCCAGCCAACAGCCAGCCAACCCCAGATAGGGAGTAAACCCAGCCCAGATCAGCAAAGCCATCTCGCTGACCTGGAACTGTGTGCAGGTATATGAGCAAACTCAGCTGAGATCAGCTGACCACAGCCCAGGTCAGCCGAACCCTGAAGACTCACACATTGTACAGACATTAATTGTTGTTTGCCACAGAGGATTCATGGTTGCTCATCATGCAGCTTTATTATGGCCATGAATAAATTGTACAGAGCCTTAAAGAAGCCAGTGCTCCACTAGATTTCTAAGAACAAATTCATTAATGAAAATATTTGTAGTTCATCTTATAGTGTTCATGGTAGAAGGTCAAGATAAGGTATGTTAAAGCTTATCCAGCCTGCCTATTATCCAGCCTGCATGTACATTTCTTTGTACACTCATTATTTTGATCATTTTCAAGTACTGATTGAACCACATAAAATTATAGATCGTGAACCATTTTAGGCTCACCCAAACAACAATTCCATTTGGTTGAACCTAATTTGCACTAAAAAGGTAAGTTTCTAGAAGTGGAATTCCTGGATTAAAGGGGATGGGCATGTGTAAAGTGAATCAATATTGCCAAGTTGCCCTGTGAGGAGGGTGTACTAATCATGTTCCCAGTGTGTGAGAGTTCCCATTTTCCCACACCCCCTGCTGACACAGAATGCTATTAAATGTTCTTAACTTTACCAATTTGATGGGTAGAAAATGGTGCCTTGCTGTGGTTTTCATTTTCATTCTTTTTTTATTAAGCTGAGCATCTTCTTACATATATAAAAATCCTCTTTATTTCTGATTTGGTGGACTGTCTATTGAAATCTCTTGCCTATTTTTCTTTAAGACTTTTGTATTTTTCTGATTGATTTATAGAAGTTCTCTATAAAAGAGATGATCTCTATATTTGCAATATGAGTTGCAAATATTTGCTCCTAGTTAGTGGTTTTTGACTCGTTTTCTTTGCAGAAATTTTTTTTCACTTGCATGGTTAAATTTATGTTTTTCATGTTGGTTTTGTGTAATATAAGACATTACTTCTTCTCTCCAATATTATTTTAAAATAACCCTTCCATATATTCTTCTTCTATTTTATTGTTTCAACTTGTATTGAATCTTTAAAAAATATGGTCATTTTTATCTGTAAGGGGAGGTCAGTTGATATATATATCAACTCTGTTTTGAACAAATTTTTAAATCCCTTTTACTTATTTTAAATTTACATATGTATTTGGGATTATATTCTGGGATTCCAGGTTTAATTCACTGATATGCTTATTCATGTCACAATACCACACCACTTTAATTAGTATAGATGTATAACATGTTTTAATACCTGGAAAAACTAGATTTCCTTTTGTTATTCTTCTTTTCAATTGTCTCTTCATTAGGCATGATGTTGATTCTGGAAGTATCTGGGGTAGAGGAGAAACAAAGTTTGAGTGTATGGGGCCAGAAACTAATCAGAGCGAAGTCTTCCACTTGTACATATCACTGTGTGAGCAAAGGGTTTGTTTCCATTAATTCCTAGTCAAAATGGAAGACTTCCCCTAGAAGGAAAATACTCAATAATTCAGTATATACATTTATAAAAGAAACAATTTGTGCAAAGTGAATAGAATTTTCATGTGTAGGGCATAATTCTGTAGCAGTGCTGAAAATAGCAAGTACATCTGTGTGTGAAGTCATGTGTTTTTTGTTTTTATTTTGTTTTGTTTGTTTTGTTTCATTATATACTGAATTGTGTTTTAGCAGGTTGGGAGGTCCAGATAAATTGCATGCTAAATTACCACCCAAAACTGAAAGTGCCTGAGTAAACAAGTATCCCAGTGACAGTATTTATCAATGTGTCAGTGCATATAGCTTATAAGTAATTTGATTTTACAATCACTCAGTTCAATGCAACGTAACAGCAATTTAAAAATGCATTTGAATTGCTCTAGGTAATGAGTAATCAATTCAAACAGAATTTAAGATTAAATACTGTACAAGAAAACTTAAAATACCTACAATTACATATCTCATACATGAAAGAAACTTAATAGTTGTTTTCCCAAATTTGCAAACAATCCTAAATGTTTACATATTATCAGTAATGAGCTCTGAAGCTGAAATAAATTGAAAAAGAAAATAATAAAAGACAAATTTTGAAAAATATTAGTATAGGAAACACCAATTTTCTTTCTTACCTTTTTGTAGAGAACGATGCTCTAAAATTATTTTTATATGAAGAAATCACAAATTATGCCACTGAGAACTACAGAAATAAAAGTATTACACATAAATAAATTCATTAGAATATATTATTTATCTGAGTTTTATAATATATGGATTTGGGTTTAGTGTTTGTAACTTTTCCTTTTCTTATTTTTTTAATTCTAAATATGCATTCAATTTGCTAATTGTTTTGTTTTAAAAACTTGTATCTTTTTATAAATAGGGGACAAAATTGTTCAAGTATTGAGATTTAAAAGTCCAGAATTCACTTCTGCTTTTATGTGTGTGTGTTTATGTATGTAAACACAGACATCTACATTTTATGGTAGTTGGTGGTTTTTTGTGTGTTTTTCTTTAGATTTTCTATTTCTTTTGGGAGTCAGTTTTAGTGATCTGTGTTTTCCTAGATAATCATTCATTACATTCCTTTTTATTTCTGTAATGGTTATTATTTTATTTCCTTGAAGATATTGGCATCCTTAAAATTTGATATTGGAATATTTGATGTTACATAGAGAAAATGTAATGGGGACAACAGACTTCTCAGACTCTCAGACATTAAAGACACTAAACTGGTCTCTCCATCTCTAGGTAGGTTGAAACCAGTTGCCCTTTGGTTTCCTCCCCATTTATATTCTGTAATCTGCATCCAAGCCAAGTGCTCCTTTCCAACAATATCAAATGATTTTGTCTCACAAAGTTGCATATTCAAGAGCAGTTGTTGCTTTTAATAGCTCATTTTGTAAATTCAGTATTTCCTAATCAAAGCCATCTAACACTAGGTTGACATTGACCCACTGAATGAATAAATGAATGAATGACCCCTGTTCATCTGTTTTTGTTTACAAACCCCATTATAAATATGCTTCAATAAGGACCCTCCTCCTATCTGTCAAAGCCTTTAGTTTCTGTACTAAAGTTTGTAATTCCTTGCTCCCCTATATGGTGCCTCTGACCCAACCAACTTTACATTGCCTCCCTCACCCCATTCCTAACTTGCTCCGTTAAACTCCAGATTTGATCTAGTGATATTATCTTTTTTCTGACTCCACGTATCTTGCAGCCAAAGGAACCATGTATATAACTGCATGCTTAACTAAGGTAGAGCCTGGCAGGAGTCTTGCCTTCTTCCCTCCTGATGTGTCTATTTTGACACCTGTGTCACTCTTGAGGGCTTCTCCCACAGGCTCCTTGGCTTTCATTTTCCTCCACATCTCACTTGTTTTCTTTGAGTAACTAAATTACTGCTTTCCTTTCTTCCCTGGAAGGGAAGAGCTGATTTAATTATTTCATAATGAAATGCATTTTCTCTTGTAAAACTGATTAATTTCTCTACTACATTCAGGAAGTGGGAAAACAGATGTCCCTGGCAGTTATCTCTGAGCGGCCATATTTCCTAGGTCCCGTTCTGAGACAGAAAAAGGACACTGAAACTGGAGAGAGATGATCTGGTGTTGATCCTGACTTTATCTCTTACCCATTATTATGTTTCCTTGGGAATGTGCCCCTTCTGGGACTCGATTGCCTCATTGGAACTGTGGACAAAAAAGGGGCCACGTGCTAACCTGGCTAACTCAGGAAAGGCCTGTGTGGCGGCCTTGCAAACTCAAGAGACCTACAGTCTGAAGGATGGTCTGAAATTAAAGCCTTTTATTATAATTAAAGCAGTGTATAGTGGGTAGTCATGTCCTAGGCCAGTATCTTCCCTGGCAACTATCAACTTCGATCTTTATTGAGCCTATTGTCTTTTTGCATCCAAGATAACATGCCTGTGAAATGCCAGGGCAACTTGTAACTTCTCTTATTCCAGACCTCTCAGGGCACAGCCCTGGTGCCCTGGCAGAGATCACAGATTTCCTCATTGTTATTGTGTTAATGGTTGACTGTTAACTATCCTATACCCACCTATGTAAAAAAAGCATGTGTCTATCATTTTACTGTTTATCCAATCCCAGAGGTTTCCCCACTTTGCTTTCTCCCACTTCCCCAATCTGTTACCAATGGATTTCATGTAACCCACTTACATCTCCTCCTTTGATGGTAATATATAAAACAAAATGAAAAAACTGCCATTCTCCAGAGCACTATCTCAATACATTGAGATTCTGGCAACTGTTGACAGTTTGGCTCAAATAAACTCACAAAATTCTTTACAGCTTTGAATGGTGTGTTTTTTACATTAACAGAACTAATAATTCCTGTCTCATGTGCTTCACAAGGTTATCATGGGAATCAAGTGAATTAATAAGGGTGAGAGCTATTTTAAAGCAATGATGGATTATACAAACAATAGTTCTTATCATATAGAAAAATTCAAATCAAATTTGTAACTTCTGTCTGATCTTTTCTTTTCACCAATGGTTATTTTTTAAAAATACACATGATAAGTACCATCCTTCCAGCAACAAAATCAGTGAAAGCTACTATTTAAAGTTCTAATAAGTTCTGAACTCAATATATTCCAATTTTTGCTGAATTAATTTTTGACACACCCTCCCCCAATACCATAAAATATGATTTAAAAGTTGTACTTACCCTCAGAAATTTCCATGTTATACATCTAAGTAATGAGACAGAAATGCTAAGCCTATGACTGTCCGTTTGCTTCTTCAAGTATACATTTAGTAATGAGTTTCCTAGCTGTGGCCTATAATAAGCTGGGTGTCTGGCTCTGGATAAAGTTCTACTCAGCTTTATCACAGTGAGGCCCAGGACATGGGTGTAATTTATTTCCTGTTGGTTTCCATCTAAAGCCCAGTATTGAACTTTGACTTCTTTCATTCAATGGTAATTCTAGTTAATGATAATGATTGTTATTTTTAAAGTTCTTTTAGAGCTACATATTTTTTTTAATTAAGGCTGTTTACATGTTTTAGATTTGAAATGAATGGCCCATGGGCCCACTGCATAAAACCTGTAGTTAATTATCTCCTTTGGGGCATGTTAGAATCACCTTATTTTGATTTAGAAAACATTCTTTATCCCGTCTGTTAGATTTTAAACTTTTCTGAAATTTCAGTGGTCTCTTGATTGATTGCCAAAAAGTAAATATTCATTGCATAATATTAAAAACATAAAAACATGAAGATACATAATAATATATATAATCTTAATTTTTATAATCAATATACAAATTTTGGTATATGTTCTTCCAAATAAATACACACATCTGCACACACATAATAGTGACAGAATCATACACAAAATCTCAAAAGATAGTCTCTCTGACTAAATGCCCATCTCCAAATGAATTACCATGGCCAGATGATATAGGAAGTAAGCAAGCTCTGGTCATGTGTCCACCAACTTGGCCCAGGACCCAGGTCAGGGAAGTCCTTTCTGAGATATGTGGAATGGAATCCTCTTAAGGGGTCTATGTTTGCTTGAAGAAAGGCGTATGGAGTACTAGACACATGAAAATAACATTAATTTGTAACCATACACAGTAAGCCTGATTGTTGGCCAAGTTATTTTATCATTTCATTTGTTCACTATTTAAAAGAAAACTATCTAGACACTTCATTTATGTTGCCTGCCATCATTACCACACTCAAAGGGCTTTTTGCACCAAAATTCCACATCTCAGGGGCCATGCTCTTTGAAGGGTTTCCTCAAAATTTTCTAAATCCCTCTCCAATTCTTAGTCCCTGTTTCTCCTTCCAGGGCACGCTCTGACCCTCTGCTCTATGCAAGTGTTTGACCAGATGCTCTGGGGAAGACTAGAACTCGTACAATTTGTCTTGGGATCCTATTGCTGGTCCCCAGTCTCAACAGAGTGTACAGCAAGTGGATTGCTCCTGCCTGGCGGCATGTTATTTCTTTCACAGGATTAGACAAGATTGGTCTCCAGAATAATGGTGACTCACTGGTTTGTATGACTCTCGCATGTTCTGATTGGGTCACAAACAAATACATAAGAACTTCTTCTCTATCCATTACCCTAAATCTTTTTCAATAAATCGCCATATTTCAATGGACGCATTTTAGAACAAAAACTAAATTTTTCAACAAATTATTGTTATAGACAAAGGCCCTGCAAAACCATTTCCCCAGAGCCCCACCCACCCTAAAGGAGGTGTTGCCTGCCACCTGATATGAATCCTTCTGAGTAAAATTGCCTTAACCACATTTCTTGATAAGAGATATGTTCTTTAAATATTTTTATCTTTTCCTTTACACAGGAAACCATGTTCAGTACCGTGCAGTCATCACTCAGCCATAATGATTTGACCAGAAATGGTCACCTGACATAAGCACAGTCAAATATTAGGTTGGTGATTCCCATATTTTGGTAGAAAAATATGACAACAAATTCTATATCACCCACCCACAAAGGGGAGAGGTCTATGCCTCCTCTCCATGACTCTGTGATTAGAATACAGTGGAAATGGTGCTATCCGTGGTTCCAGACCTAGGCCTTACTAGATGGGCAACCGTTACTTCCTCTCTTTTGGAATACTCCTTGCCATGCTGTGGGAAACCAAAGTAGCCATGGAGAATGCCCACAAAGTAGCCATGCAGAATGCCCACAAAGTAGCCATTCAGAGATGCCCCAGCCGGCAGCTTTAACCAAGCTCCTAGCCAACAGCCAGCACCAACCTTCTGGATATGTGGGTGACTTATCTTGGTAGTGGATCGTTCAGCTCCTTTTGAGCCACCTCAGCTGCTGCCACATGAAGCTGAGATGAGCTGGACCCACTGAGCCCTGCCCAAGCGGCAGGTGTGTTACTCTGCAGTAGATAACCAGAATTGCTCCTCATTCAGGCTGTTTCTTGGATATTTAATGTGGGCTGATGTAAAACTCTTCAGAAACAGGGGGCTATTGGTCCCATTAGAGTCTTGATATCAGGAATTTGGAAAAGATGGAGAAATAAGTGTTGGTGTAGCAAGGAAAGTTAAAAGTCCATGAAATTGAGAAGGAGGCCATGAAGAGGAGAGGCCATTAGGCAAGAGGAGTCATGAAGGAACTAATGGGGTCCAGTTCAATAATGTCACATGTATGTTTATATTAACCTTCCCCTATATAGACAAAGGTGTTGGTTTCACTGGTAGTCAGCATATCAGAACTCTGGGGATAAAAGTAACCTGAGCACCACCGAGTTAAGAGGGGAAATACCTTGTCATTTCACTCATTAGTGGTTTATGAGTATCTCTGTAATTAACAAAGAGTATTTGAATTTTCTTTAAGTCAATTCAAAGAAATTGAGACTTTGATAAGTGTATTAGTCTTCTATTGCTGTGTAATACATTATCACTAACTCAGTGGCTCAAAATACCACAAATTTGTTACCTCACAGTTTCATTGGATCAGGAGTCTGGGCCTGGTTCAACTGGGTTCTCTGCTTAGGGTTTCACAGGCCTAAGTCAAGATGGGGGTCAGCCTGAGTTTTTATCTGAGTCTCAGGTCCCCTTCCAAACTCACTTGTTATGGGCAGAATTCACTTCTTTGTAGCCTCACAACTGGGGTCAACATTTCTTCCTAACAGTTGGCTGGGGCCTACTGTCAGGTCCTTGTCACATGGGCTCCACCACAGGCCCCCTCACAACACAGTAGTTTACTTCTTCAAGACCAGTCAAAGAATCTCACTCTCCAAATCTTTTTTTCAAGAAAGGACAGTATCTTTTTTTAAAAAAATATATATATTTTTATTGATTTTTTACAGAGAGGAAGGGAGAGGGATAGAGAGTTAGAAACATCGATAAGAGAGAGAGAGACATGGATTAGCTGCCTCTTGCACACTCCCCACTGGGGATGTGCCCGCAACCAAGGTACATGCCCTTGACCGGAATCGAACCTGGGGCCCTTCAGTCCGCAGGCCGACGCTCTATCCACTGAGCCAACCGGTTAGGGCAGGACAGTATCTTTTAAGGGCTGACCCAATTAAGTCATACCACCCCTTTTTAATGACCTCAAGAACAAATCATTTGGCACCTAATACATTTGCAAAATCTCTTCACCTTTCATATAACCTGACTGTGGGAGTGAAATCCATCATATTCAGTTTTGTCCATATTCCAGGAGAGAGTACGTATACCAACAGTGTGGAAATCCTGGTGGCCATCTCAAAACTCTGCTTACCCTGTAGGAGTAACAGGTTCAGCATAAGGCACCAAGTTAAATTTGAATTTCTGATAAATAATTAATTGTTTTAGTATGATTTTCCCCAGACTCTACTTTTTGGAGTATCGTAGTGTGTAAAATGGCGTCACGAGATCAACTGTTCAGAAGGACCAGGAAGGTGATGTAAGCGAACAGAACAGACTCCGGCAGTCTGGAGGGCTCAAGACCCAGGTACAGGGGACATGCTTCCATAACTCCAGCTGGCTGTTGCCATGAACACTCACAGGCCAAGTGGCCAGAACTTTTGACTGTTTTTTAAGAGATAGCACTTTTAGTTGAATTTCTATTTGAATTCTCCCACTGATGACAATAACACAAAATTTTCAAAAAACATTTCATGAGCTATATAAACCTTCACTATGGTTTGAAGCCAGTTTGAAAACCATAATCTAAGGTCTGTTATCACCAAAAGAAAAAACTAAAAACCTTTGCTCTCCCAGGATGCAAACAGGGCTTTCATTGGCCCCATTCCTGACACTCTTCTATCTAAAGCTCACAGTATTTATGTCCCTTTACTTCTCCACTTCATTTAG
The DNA here is from genome assembly GCF_963259705.1 of Myotis daubentonii. Taxonomy (NCBI): domain Eukaryota; kingdom Metazoa; phylum Chordata; class Mammalia; order Chiroptera; family Vespertilionidae; genus Myotis; species Myotis daubentonii. The sequence goes on along the minus strand of NC_081840.1, from coordinate 225,430,301 downwards.
CCACTGAGCTTCCTTTCTAAAACAAAATTGATTTGTCACGCCAGAAAACTGATTTACCGTTCCTACCAGGCAGCCACAATGTCAACAAATCAAAAGCCAGATTTACAAATCCTCCAAAATATACAATAAATGCCAAATAAAAACTTTTAATTTACCAATCTTTATTTCTAGAAAGCATGAATCAAAGATGAGGATGAAATGGCACTGACATTATTTTGATTAAGTTTTGTAATTCTGATTTTTGTTGTTCTTATTTCCTTTCAAGTTTGATCTTCTCTTTTTAAGTGAATTTCCCATTTTAATGGCCATTTAAAAATAATAGCCTTCATTGCAGCTTATAAAAGAGGCTCAGCTGATGGAGGCTTGGATTAGGTTTTAAAGCCATAGTGGTTTTAATTTGGAGATTCCATAATACCTTTTGGGGATAATTTCCAGCTGGTTTTCATACACTGAGAGGACATCCTGAATCCCAACTCGAAGTCCATGACCTTCCTCAGTTTGTTTTCTCATGGCATGTAATATTCCCTTTGTTTTGTCACGGGGCTTGACTTTAAGATGTATTTTCTTTAGAGAGAATTCCCAAACTCTAGCTCAGAAGCCATCAAGGACCTAACTTGTGCTCAGGGCAAGGTGAGAACATTAGAGGTGATGAGCACTCTAGGGTGATTTGCAGCTCTGGGGTAGGGACAGGGACAGGCACACACTTATTTCTAGGAGTCCCCTGAATATCATGGAGCAGAAGACTTTAATGTTTCTGCCTCAACCCTCTTCCCATTCTTTTTAAAAAATATTTTTATAAAAATATTTTTTAATAAATATTTATTAAAAATATTTAATATTAAAGGGAAGGAGGAAGGGAGAGGGAGAGAGAAAAGGGAGAGGGAGAGAGAGATAGAAACATCAATGATGAGAGATAATCATTGATTGGATGCCTCCTGCACACCCCACACTGGGGATCAAGCTGGCAACCCAGGCATGTGTCCAGACTGGGAATCAAATTGTGACCTCCTAGTTCATAGGTTGACGCTCAACCACTGAGCCACACCAGTCAGGCTCTCTCCCCATTATTAAAAATTGTCATCGCCAGAGCCTTGGGACAGCCTGTGGTGTCAGTATTGTCAACGTGAAGGAAAATGGCAGACAAAAGAGATGCAGGAGCTCAAAACAGGCCTTCCCCACTCTCTCATCTTGGGCACCTCACAATTGAAAGCCCATAATCTCCTGTCAGGAGCATCACAAAGAGCATCTAACCCACCTCTTCTGTCTTGGAGCCTCCTCTTCTCTGTTGTCACATCAACTGTGTGGCCAAGGGAAAAAAAGGAATGTGGGGTGGAGACTGAGAAAATGAAGGCAATTGAAGCATCAGGATTCTTGGGGTGAGGGAGAGGCCAGGCAGGGGTATGCAGCAGAGAGAGGAACAACAGGCAACAGGGGGCGTGTTTAGAACAGTGGGCCCCAACTCCCCAGGAGGAAGTTCCCCTCTTTTTTGTAAGAGGGGTGAGGGGAGCTTTTCTATGTTAAAAAGAAAAAAGATTCTTAAAACAACTTTTAAGGGATATAATATTATATATAATTTTATCATGCCATACTCCCCAACAAAAGTTATTTTGTTCTTGTGTATTGATTGTAAAATTCACAGCGACAAAGAGCTACTATGAATTTAGCATCAATACACACTTGAAATGTAGTGATGGGTACATTCAAGTGACTTATTCAGACTATAGAGTTAAGTTTTATTCATGTGTCTTCTTTCCTTGCAGTATCTCCTCCCCACCCCTTACCTACCTCCACACAGTTAGTTATTTCAATCACATAATCATGAATACATGGATGCAATAATTTAATTAAAATATTTGCCATATATCTCTTATGTTTAAGGCACTGTGCCCAGGTACTAGGAATGTACTTGTGAAGTTAAAAAAGAAAAGGATGGGCATAATCTTTGTTTTCTTGGAGTTTTTATTTCAGTAGGAAAACTGACTCAGTTGTGAGATGTCTCACAGTGGTTTTTACTGAAACCTAAGTTTTAAAATTTGCAAATGTTTCTCTTTAAATAATAAATTAGAATGGATTAAACTTTGCTCCTATGATACCACTCTCACTGCCACTTTGAATTTGCTATCTTGAGTGAGAGAGAATGGGATAGAGTTATGATTAGCATTTAAGAAATTGTGGATAATAACCTTATTTCTCCAAAGTAGAATATTGTCTATATGAACATTTTCTGTCATTACTCTCTGTTAATAATAGACGAGAAAAAGAGCAAGGACCACGACTTTGCAGAATTAACACAGTAGGTGGTTCTGTGGGCAGACACAGTACCCACAAAATGAGCTATGGACCCTCTGCAAATACCTCCATCTTGTAGTTCTTCAAAGTAAAATGACCCCCACTGTTATTGGGGGAAAAGAAATGGAACAGATGTGATTGTAACTGAATGTGACTGTAACAAGTACAGCAAACCTTTGCTGAGGGGTTTCATGTGCTGGGCACTGGGAAACACATATGAATCAAATTGCCTCTTATCTGGTGGGAGCTCATGGACCGCAGGTGGTAGAAAGTGGGCAAAGTAATTCCCAGACATGGTACAACTCACATCCAGTTGAGTTAGATGAACTGAAGGAACATTAATCACTTTGCAGAATTTCACTAAGGGTTGAGTATTAAAAATGAAGCAGAAGGATGTCATTCCAAGCAGAGGAATAGTATATGCAAAGCCATGTGTGTATTTGTGAAGAATTCATGGAATCCAGAGAACCAACTGGAGAGGGACAAAGCCAGGAAGGTGAACTGGAGCCATTCTAAGAAGAACCTGAAACCATGATATGTTTGGATTCAATCCTTAGGGCTACTGTCCCCAAAGAAGAGCGTGTATACCCTCGTTGGCACACCGGATCAATTTAGAAACATTTTAAAAATCATTATTTCCTTATTTTAATTTTCATCCATGTTTAATGGGCAGAAAATGCTAGCACAAAGAAATTGAAATTTAATGAAGATTATTACCTAGAGCAAGGGTCACTCTAAAAAAAAAAAGAGGGGGTACAAAATAATTTGATGAACAAAAATAGATCCAGAGACAAATAGCAGGAGAGGTGGGGCTGGCGGGGGGGGGGGGGGAACGGGTTAGAGAGCAACCAAAGGACTCGAATGCATGCATATTAGCATAACCAATGGACACAGACATGGAGGGGTGGGGTTTGCCCGTGTGGGAATGGCTGGGGAAGGGGGTCAATCGGGGAAAAAGGAGACATATGTAAAGCTTTACCAGTGGTTCTCAACCTTCTGGTCCTTTAAATACAGTTCCTCATGTTGTGACCCAACCATGAAATTATTTTCGTTGCTACTTCATAACTGTAATGTTGCTACTGTTATGAATTGTAATGTAAATATCTGATATGCAAGATGGTCTTAGGCAACCCCTGTGAAAGGGTCGTTTGACTGTCAAAGGGGTCGCAACCCACAGGTTGAGAACCGCTGCTTTAGATAATAATAATAATAATAATAATAATAATAATAATAATAATAATAGGGTGTAAGTAAATTCCAAGAAAATATTAAGGAAAGCATTGTGAAGACAATACAAAAATACAGCAGCCCAGCCTGTGTGGCTATATGGTTAAGCGTCGACCCATGAACCAAGAGATCAGGATTCAATTCTAGTCAGAGCACCTGCCAGGTTGTGGGCTTGATCCCCAGAAGGGGAGGTGCAGGAAGCAGCCAAGCAATGATTCTCTTTCATCATTGATGTTTCTATCTCTCTCTCCCTCTCTTCCTCTCTCTGAAATCAATATAAGAACCAAGATCTCATCATCTCACTGGTAACACCACCAGCATGCTAATATAGATTATAGACATAGATAGATATAGATGATATAGATTATAGATATAGAGAGATAGATAGAGATAGAGATAGAGATGATAGAGATAGAGATGGATAGGGATAGGGATAGAGATAGAGACAGAGACAGAACAGAGACAGAGACAGAGACAGAGACAGAGATAGAGATAGAGATAGAGATAGATCAAAAAAAAGTCATAGAGTTTGGAGGCAAATGATGACAGTGTGAGGAATATTATTATAAAGTTAGATGTGAGAGCCACAGAAGTGACATGATGGAACTTGTAAAAACACTGTGGGCTGTGCTGAGCTTCCTGGAAGATCACTCAGGCTGCAGAGTGGAGGGCGAGCTAAGGTAAGGGGAGCGGGAGGTGGGACTCTGGGTTGGGAGATCCAAGAGCGGTCCAAGAAAGAGGCCTGCAGGACTGAAACTGCAACAGTGACAGTGTTGACAGGCTCAAATATGCTTCCCTTGCTTTCTGTCAAAATAGAGCCCCGCTTGGCAAACAGGCAGGAAATGAAGGGGGGAAGATGGCTTTTCCTCAGATTATTATCATTTACGCTTCCTCTCCCACTTATTGATATTAAAATCCTAATGTCGCGTGATGTGATGTTTTCTCCCGGTGCCCGGAAGCTCTAAGTGCTCATAAATATCTTCGGGAATGGATGAGCCAGAGTATGAAAATGGACTTTCCGAGTTAGTCATTACAGCATCGGGGCTTAACTGCCAGCCACTTAGGACTGGCCACATGCAAAGAAAGGCCACTTCGAAGTTCATTAGCTGCCATCAAATATAAAAGAGGAGCCACTTTATACCAGGTAGGTAGATAGGGCCTTTACTCCCCTCTTTGTGTGATGGCTGAAGTGGCTTAAGATTCAACACTTCCAACAAACATTGGCGATAGTGGGGAGGCAAGAAAAGGGAACATGGTGGGCACCATTTCAATTTTTCCTGCTTGGTATGTATCTTCATCTCCCCTACACACACACACACACACACACACACACACACACACACACACACACACCATTAAACATAAATGAATATTAAAATAAGGAAATCATGATTTTTGAAATGTTTTTTAATTGATTGGTGTGCCAACAGAGTATACATGCTTTCTGGGGGGCACAGTAGCCCTAAGGATTGACTCCAAAAATAACATGGTTTCATGTTCTGTGTAGTCTGGCCCAGTTCACCTTTCTGCATCAATTTTTCCTTGAAAAGCTACCTTTCTCCCACTTTAACCCTTGAATGTGGATGTGTCTAACTCTAACCCCACCCCTTGCCTTCTAGCCAGATGCAAGTCTCAGGTTTGGCCAATAAAAATATTCCACCCCCATGGCCAGAGTGACTGGTTCATAACTAGGCACATAGTGCAAGTTCAGTCATGGAGACTCAGTCCAGCACATTTTGCTGGCGCTATTTTTTTAATATATGTTTTTATTGATTTCAGAGAGGAAGGGAGAAGAAGAGAGAGATAGAAACATCAATGATGAGAGAGAATCATTGATTGACTGCCTCCTGCATACCCCACACCAGGGATTGAGCCTGCAACCCAGGCATGTGCCCTGACTGAGAATCAAACTGTGACCTTCTGATTCATAGGTTGACACTCAACCACTGAGCCACACCAGTTGGGCTTGCTGAAGCTATTGATAGAGAGCCACTTTCCTTACCACTTAGACGTAAGCTGAAAGTGGTAGAGGACCACTCTGGGGAGGGCATAAACCCCACCCAGTGAGAAACCGACCTTCAAGAGACAAAGTATCTATACCTTGATGTCATTGTTTGCTTCTTTGGATAGTTTTTCTCCCTGGATTTGTCAGTTTTGTAGGAAAATATACCCTCCTTCAGGGCAATTTTAATTAGATTTCTGTCACTTACAACTAAAATTCATTACCCAGTCCCTTTGCTCTTGATGCTTTAAAGAGCCAAGCTCAGTAAATCCAAATGTAACTGGGAGGGGAAGAGGGTGCAACAGTGGAAATGAGGCCAGCATTGTGGGGAAGTGATGCAATTCTGCAAATATCCATAGAGGATTTGCTATGTGCAAAGAAGAGTGTTGGGCAAAGTCAGGCAGAAGAGTGGGCATACAAAGGCTTAAGAAAATGGTCTGTGCCCTAGAAGTGACTAGAATCCATTTGGGTCAGAGCAAGGGTAGTGTTATTACCTCTTGCCTTTGCTCTACCAAAGTCCCCTCCACTGCCACATTCTCTCTCATTCTCTACATGGGATGCTATCTCCCATCCCACAAGAAAATTGATACTATCAACGGAAAGCTTCCTCTACATCCTTGTCATTATATGCCCAATGTCTGCACAAAATTAGCCACCAGGGAATTTGTTTTTTAAGTATATATGAAAAAAACAAACTAAACACTGCATGCAGATTGAATGATAAACTATGAAGTCCATGGAAGGTCTGTTGTGTTTGTCCCCCTGGCAATTGTGTTTTACCTCAATGCATAAAATTGAATACTGCATGAAACATTTAAAAGGAAAGATGAAAAGTAAGAAAGTAAAAGGAGAGGGGAAGAGAAGGGAAGCGGAAGAAAGGGAGGAATCAAGGAAGGAAAGAAGGAAGGAAGGAAGGAAGGAAGGAAGGAAGGAAGGAAGGAAGGAAGGAAGGAAGGAAGGAAGGAAGGGAGGGAGGAAGGGAGGGAGGGAGGGAGGGAGGGAGGGAGGGAGGGAGGGAGGGAGGGAGGGAGGGAGGGAGGGAGGAAGGAAGGAAAGAAGGAAGGAAAGAAGGAAGGAAGGAAGGGAGTACTGGCTGCCTCTTGGAGTTTGTTGGCATGGAAACATGATATATCTCACTCTGAACAAAGATTCCAGTACAATTGCAATACTACTGTGTATCAATCCAGCAAAACAACCACAGGGTAGGGATCACAAAATATTACTGAAGAAATAAATGTTTTGGAGAGCCTGGATAAAAAATTGGGAAGCTATTCCCTGGAAATCCACAGAGACATATCTAAGTTGGTTGTTGGAGCCACGAAGCTGAGTCCCAGCTCAGGAGAGCTGGGGGAGGCTGCTGCTGCCTTTCTCTCCACATGCTTAGCCAGCAGAAATGAGGTCGTTTGCAGATCTAGCCTGCCCTTCTACCCTGGAATAAGAGATGTGTGGCCATTTGTCATTTCTGCATGGACTGAGGACTCTCCTCCTCCCTCCTCCTAAATGGAGCCACTGGGTCTGTATACACATCAAGAACTCGGCACACAAAACACCAACACCCTAGGTCCCTCTTGATTTTGTAGCTGTCTGCGCACCTTCTTCTTCCTGCCTTGGAACACCTTTTCTCTAACCTCCCTTGCTGGATTTCTTGTGTGCCTCTCAAATGGAAGGACACATGTTTATGGCTCTTCCTCTTAAACTAAAATCCAGGAGAGGTAACGCAGATGGGGAAAGGAGGAGTCTTTCCATCTTAAACATGCTGCTTGATGAGTCAGCAAGCAGGCTGGTTTGAGGGAAATAGTCTGAAATGCCTGTGAAAAACAAGAGCCAGGAAATAAAATAATGAAGATTGCAACACTTATTAGGAGTATGACCACCACAGGAACCCAACATGGGCCATCTCACATTTGCAGCAGGGAGAAGGGGATATGTGTACATGTGAGATTTTTTTCTTTGGTTGTTTTTTTAATATTTTTATTGATTTTTAGAGAGAGAGGAAAGGAGAGGGAGAAAGAGAAACATCAATGTGAGAGCAAAACATTAATTGGCTACCTCTTGCACAACCCCTACTGAGGATGGAGCCCACAGACCAGGCATGTGCCCTGACTGGGAATTGAACCATCAACCTTTCAGTGCATGGCGACATTCAACCAACTGAGCCACACTGGCCAGAGCTACAGGTGAGTTTTGATAGACAAAAACATACAGTTGCCCCTCAAATGCTTCTTTTTTAGAAGTAGGAACATGTAATTTGTATTAAACTCAAATTCACACCTGCTTTCTGGGAGCCTGTCCATCCTTGCTGCTTGACACAGTCGCTGCAGGGAAAAAACATCTGCACAGCATACGTTTCAGGGACCTGGCGTATATGGCATACTGTTCTTAATATGTTTACTCCCCTTCTTGGCGCTATGTGTTTTAACCAAGGTCACCTCTCCGAGAAAGGTTGTTTCCCCAGGTAGGGATTTTCCCCTGAAGTTAGGGAGGGAATAAAACCCCTTAACTAAGTGCCAGGTGGGTAGTTAATCACTTTAACTATGAACAATCATGCTTAAGCTACATAATCTTTACTCCCTGGAATGGAGATAAGAAACACCCTAACCTTCGGAATAGAGATTGATAGGATTGGAATCAACTGGTATAAATACAGATATAACAAGACAACAGGACACAGAACCTAGAGACAGAACCTAGCAAGAGAACATGGCAAAAGATCCTGGGCAGAACCTGGCTACAGAACTTAGTGAGAGAACCTGGCTATAGAACCTGGCTGGAGAACCTAGCGAGGGAACATGGCTACAGAACCTGGCTGGAGAACCTAGCAAGAGAACATGGACACAGAACCTGGCTGGAGAACCTAACCAGAACTTCGCTGGAGATCCTGACCAGAACTTGGCTAGAGATCCTGGCTAGACTGCTGATCAACTGAACGCTGTCTCTGTGTCATTCCTTCTTCGCCGACTCTGTCCACACCTTTGGGGACCCCTGGACCTGCTGGGGCTGGACCCCAGCACCTGCTTTTATAAAGACTCATCAGCAAAAATACTATATGAGCCCAGACAGATAAAAGCGTCAGATCACTACAGACCGACAACCCCTGGGAATGGAGTGCACTGTCCTGTAAAGGATGTGTCAAAGGACAGCCACGAAGTCCACAGGGTCTGGGAGGGTGGTCATTTCAGGAGGGAGGCAAAAGCCTGGGCCAGCGTCACATGGACAGTTTGGGAAATGGTGATTGATCCAGGGGCCAGATTAAGAGTGTGAGATATGAAGAATGGCAGAGAACCCAAAAGGTAGTCTGGGGTCAGGTAATTCTATTCTAGGGAATTTGAATTTTATGAATAGCAGTGGGAGCCATAGAAGTTTAGAGAAGGAAGTTCTGTAATCAGAGCTACACTTTTTCAAAAGTCACTTTTGAGATTAAATGTTATCATGAAACCCAGAGTGAGCATGTCAGGAAATTAACCTTTTTAAAATAAGCTGTTGTAAGTTTTTATGGGAAATTGGTTATTTGGGTATGGCAAGAACACCAAGGCACCTTTGGAGAGAGGAACCCTTCCCTCCCATTTTCATTCTTTCAGCTGTCACCACACTGGCCAAACTTGTCAGGAGAGGGGGGAGGTCTTTTGGTGTAAACCCACCTTCAGAGGGAACCATGCCCTTCAGTTCATTCAGATTCCTCATCTGGGGAGAGTTGTCAGCTCACCATACCAGAAGCTTCGAGAGCCATTTCTAGATAAATCATACTGTCTTCCCTCTCACAGCTCAGATAAGAGGTAGGTCAATCAATAATAGCATGAAATATTGAAATTAAAATAAATCAGCTGCTCTTTGGTACATGCTGCAATATTGCTTAGGAACAGATCCTCGCTTTTGCAACCTCCCTCGTGTTCAGGCTCAGGATCCTCGCTGTCTTAGTCAATTCAGGCTGCTTACAACAGAATACCACAGGTGGAGTAGCTTCAATACCAAACATTTACTTCTCACCGTTCTGGAGGCTGGGTAGTCCAAGATCAAGGAGCTGGCAGATTCTGTGTCCGGTGAGGGCCTGCTTCCTGGTTGATAGATGGCTGTATTTTCACATGATGGAGGAACTAGGGAGCTCTGCGAGGTCTCTTTTTAGGAGAGGCACTAATCCCAACCATGGGGGCTCATCCCTCATGATATGATCACCTCCCAAAGGCCCTTCCTCCAAATACCATCCCATTGGAGATTATATTTCAACATATGAATTTGGGGGTGAGGAGGAACACAGACATTCAGTCCATTGCACCAGTCAGATCCTAACCCCTAGTTCCTTGATCTCCTCAACAATGATGAATCCATCTTACCTCACTGAAGGCACCACTACTATGGCCTCACTTTAGTCCCCAAACACAATGCTTCTGTGTCCTCCCCTCTCCAGTTGATGTTCCCTGCCCCATTTCAAAAGCTCTTCATTTGCCCTCATCTACCCTCAATTACCCTTGTCTACCCTCATCTATTCTCACTTACCCCTGACCACCTTCATCCACCTGTGACTAGTCTTACCTCCTTTGTAAAATCTTTATAGTTCCTTACCACCAGCATATCTATATCACAATATAGTAACAACAATAGCAATCATGATGCCCTCTCTGACTATGGTATGTTTTCTGATCAAGAAATATCTTTGGAATGAAGAATTACTATAGGTCTTGGGATACTTTAGGTTATGAGCAACTTAGCTCTTCAAAGTCATTTTGCATCATCATCATTTAATACTCATATGAATCCCCCATAGAATGTGAGATTTTTTTCTCAGATGAAGAATTTCATGGCTTATGAAGGTGAGGTTACACTTTAGTGCAAGAATAATGCCCAGGAATGTATTACCCTTTCTGCTAGCAATCATAGATACACGTCCAATCGTGTCTGAGGTCCTTCATACGGGTGGTGTGTCATCTTCTCAGTCCCACAAGGAAGGTATCTTACAAATGAAGAATGTGAAGCTCAGGGACATCCAGTGGCCTCCCCAAAGCCATTCCGCCAGCAAGTGACAGAACGGACACTGTATACCAAGATCCTCTAATTCGAAGTCTTCCTTTGTACCAGAAATACACGTGTTCATTGTCATGTGCACCTCTTCTTCATGGACATTTGTCTTTTCACAGAAAAGAAAAGTTCATGGTCAAAGTAAAGAAAATATTTTCTATTGCAGGAATTATCTGAAAAGTTGTAACAGAATGATTAAAGTTTCCATGGTCCCTCAAGTTACCCTTGCTCTTCTAAAGTTGTACCTGTTTCTAACACCGAGAAAGTAGGTCAGATATTGAATTTATCTTCCTTCTACTACATTCCCTGCTATTTTGTGACTTTCTACTGCAGAGCACATTTAACTCTCTTGAGTTAAGGCACAAGATATGTGAGAATACTTGGTTATGCAAATCACGGGAGAAAGACTAAGCAGGGAAAAGGCAGAGTTTGCTGTGGAGGAGGATCTTGAATCACTGGGCTTCGAGGTAAATAGAAAGGTTAAGCCATGACCTAGTTTAACCTCACAAGCTGATGGAAGACTCTTAAGAAATTGCATCATGAAGAAAAACTACGGAGGAAAATGGAACTAGTGTTGATTGAGAGCAGAATGGCACAGCTGATTGGGAAGGTGTTCTGGTCCCAGCCCCACTTCCTAACTGCAGGGCCAGCCTCATCATGTCTGTTTCCTCAACTTTAAAATGGGAATAATAATAAAATAGCACCCACCTCACATGGACAGGGAGCAGTCAAGGAGTTGATGGCCACAGCATGTTTTGAAGGGACCTCGTGCATATATTAAGGGGTAGCATGAATGATAGATTACCATCATTAGTGAACACCCTTCTTGGGTGCTCTTGGGCCACTTCTAGGGCTGGGTGAATTAGATTGCTCCATCTGTACATGCAGAACCTCTCCCAGGAAATGAGGAAGAACATTGTTCAGCCAGACCACCCAGAGACTGGAATATTGTTCAACACCAGGGAAGCACTACCCTGAGCCATCTGGTGACAGTCAGGATTGAATGGACAGTCCACCATTCCCAGTCTCATGGTCTACTCTTAAGACAATGAAGAATTCTCTTTGCAGTATGTCTTCAATTGCCACTAGAAAGAGAATCTCACTATTCAGTGGGTCAACATGGGTCTTGGCAGTTAAAGTTCTTACGTAACCAGTGACCGCTCAGGCTCTTGCCAACTATGAATCAGCTGCCAATGGGCCTGACAAAGCACTGAGGTGGAAGGAGGAGATGACAGAGTCACTTTCCCACATGGGGACGAGGCCAGGGCAGGTATGCAGACTACAGTAGATTCCCATCTAATACAAACATTATTCCATTTAACTTATGTTGTTAGGCCGCGTGTTCCCAAATGCATCTCTGTAGGCACGGCTTTTTCAAGGTTGATGGTGAGCCATGGCCTCCAATGGTCAGACCCAAGGCCAGACATTCTGTTGAATTTAAACTTGAGAAGTGTTTGAATTCTCTAAGGGACTCTAATTCTGATGTGTTTTCATTTCCCTAATCTTTAAATATGCAAAGTAAGAGAAACTTTGTAGAAATGTTTATGGCATTTTGATTTTACTATGTGTTCTTGATTTTATTATCACCTTTCCTGATGAAGGATAAACACACACTCATTTAGGAAAAGAAGCTAGGATTTGGGGGGAAAAAGAAGAACTGGAAAAACCATTTTACAGCTGGGCTTCCCCAAATTAGCTGCACATCAAAATCACCTGGGAAGCTTGTTTTAAAACAACTTTTACTGAGGTATAATTTACATACCATAAAATTCACTCTCTTTAAGTGTATAATTCAGTACTTTTAGCAAATTTATACAGTGGTGCAACAGTCACCACAATGCAGTTGTGACATTTCTGTCACCCCAAAATATTCCCTTGTGCCTGGAAAGCTTTTAATTTTAACTTCAAATCACTCTCTAAAATTACAGAAGAAACCACTGATAATGTATAGTGTCTATTTTTCCACACTTTTATCAATGCTTTTATAAGTAAGTAAATAATAGCTACCATTGTTGGATTTTTTGTTTCAAAATAAATGGGATCATAGCATACATTCTCTCCCCTGGCCATTTTCAGTTAAAAATGTGTCTCTGAGATCTTTTCATGTTGGTTTGCTTTTCTCATTCTCTTGTAATGCCTGCCTAGTATTCCCGAGTACAAATATAGCATAAATCATTTGGCCACCATTCTTCCTTTTGATGAAATGTAGGTTGTTTCTAATGTTTTCTTTTTACCTTAAAGTGGCAAAGCATCTGTGTACTACATCTCACGTTCCCTGCATTGTCCCGGGGGATGGACTCCTGCCGGGGCGATGCCAAGAGGTTTTTTTAAAAAAAAAACAGGCTTCCTAACACTCTTCCTTTGCTTTTTAACTCAGTCCACCAAGAGACTTGATTTAATGGACCTGAATGGCACCCAGGAATCTGTATTTTTTAGCCAAGTACTTGCCCTGGAGATTCAGACATAGGCAGTCTGGCACTGTGTACAGACTCATTGTTTTAAGGCAAACATCAGTGACTTCATAGTCAGAGAAATGGAGGTTCAAATCCCAGCTCTGTTGCTGCTTGTGCTATAATCTTGGACACCATTCATTCCTACCCATGCACCCATTCATTCATCCAGATAGAGTAAACAAGTATTGGGCACTGCTTATGTGCCAAGCATAATTCTCAGTCAGGGGTGAGACAGAAAGGTAAACAAGTGAAGAATATAATAAAGTGCCATGGATTATATAAAGGGGAGGCTAGTCCATTGTATGTTCAGGGGAGGAGGATGTCTTGGGAAGTCTGAAAAGATTGTAGAAAAAGAAACACTTAGGGTTTTCCCTGAATTAAGGGGAGGTTCCTGCCCAATGACTAAAGCCAACCCAGGCAGAGGAAACTGCACAATCAAAGACCTGGAGTTGTCATGTTTTGGGATTTTGTATGATGCTAGATGGGGAATGGGGCCAGCAAGGAGGCAGGAAAAGGAGACAGGATTATGGCAGACTGTCCAGTGTACAAGTGTCCTTCTGAAAGATTGTAACAGAGGCAGACTCCTCCCATTTTAGCACAGCCATTTCAGCAGGATGTAAAGAGGGAAGTAAAGGAGCCTGGGCTGGGAGACTGAGGTCAGAGTCAGTTGGTATGGAGACCCATCATCACCCAGGCCAGCACTCATTGGGTAGTTCATACAAGGCACCAAGGTGAGAACACTTCAGAAAACCAACAGGGCCTCTGACTATTGTTGACTTTCCCATCTGAGTGCTGGGGTCCAGCCCCAGCAGGTCCAGGGGTCCCCAAAGGTGTGGACAGAGTCGGCGAAGAAGGAATGACACAGAGACAGCGTTCAGTTGATCAGCAGCCTAGCCAGGATCTCCAGCGAAGTTCTGGTTAGGATCTCCAGCCAGGTTCTGTGTCCATGTTCTCTTGCTAGGTTCTTCAGCCAGGTTCTGTCCAGGTTCTCCAGCCAGGTTCAGTCACCAGGTTCTAGTCAGGTTTTCTTGCCAATTTCTGTAGTCAGGTTCAGTCCAGGATCTTTTGCCATGTTCTCTTGCTAGGTTCTGTCTCTAGGTTCTGTGGCCAGTTTCTGTCCAGGATCTTTTGCCATGTTCTCTCCAGCGAAGTTCTTCTGTCTCTAGGTTCTGTGTCTAGGTTCTGTGTCTAGGTTCTGTTTTCTAAGTTCTGTCTCTTGCTGTCTTGTTACATCTGTATTTATACCAGTTGATTCAATCTTATCAATCTCTATTACAAAGGTTAGGGCATTTCTTATCTCCATTCCAGGGAGTAAAGATTATGTAGCTTAAGCATGATTGTTCATAGTTAAAGTGATTAACTACCCACCTGGCACTTAGTTGAGGGGTTTTATTCCCTCCCTAACTTCAGGGGAAAATCCCTACCTGGGGAAACAACCTTTCTCAGAGAAGTGACCTTGGTTAAAACACATAGTGCCAAGAAGGTGAGCAAACTATTAAGAACAGTATGCCATATATGCCAGGTCCCTTGAAACAGCAAGGATGGACCGGCTCCCGGCAATCTGAGCAGCTGATTCTGCTTTAATCCAGCACCAAGCCTGGTGTTTAATGGTCATTTAGCAACTAAGCTGTGGCAACTACAAATTCTGAACTGGAAGCCAAGGCATGATGGTTAATTTTATGTGTCGATTTGGCTGGGTCATGGTGTCCAGATATCTGGACAAATATTATGCTGGATGTTTCTGTGAGGATGTTTTTGGCTAAGATTAGCATTTAAATCATTTGGTTGGGTAAAGCAGATTGCCCTCCATAATGCAGGTGGGCCTCATCCAATCAGTTGAAAGCTTAAACAGAAAACGTGAAGACCATGTTGTGAACCAACCATAAAATTATTTTTGTTGCTACTTCATAACTGTAACATTGCTACTGTTATTAATCATAATGTAAATATCTGATATGCAGGATGGCGACCCTTGTGAAAGGGTCGTTCGACTGCCAAAGGGGTCGCGACCCACAGGTTGAGAACCGCTGCATTAGGGAATGGTCAAATATTATTTATATTTGCCACATCATTGGCATTATTTCACTAATTCATTCATTTATTTACTTATTTATCTACTTTTCAGGTAGGTTTATCTACTATGTACCAGGCACTATGTCAGATGTATGTACAGATTAATATAATATGATATATTTTCTGCCCTATGGATAAATGTCAATGAGACAATTGACATGTCTCTTTTCTCCCTGAACATCTGTAGAGATGCAACTTCCCTAACTGCTCCATAGAGCCAAGTCTTACATTTAATCTCTCTGTGGGTTAAGAAGTTCTTTTTGTTTAGCCACAAACATTCCAGCTTTAAGTTGAGCACCTATCTTCTTACTCAGCTGCCCATGAACCTGGGGAAGAAAGCTCATAGTCAATCCTCATAAAACCCCTTCATGAACTTAAATTTCGTCATTAAGTCAAGGAAAAAGTTAAGCCACTTTACATATGCCAAAGATTTTATTTTGGGATAGCTCTGTGGGAAGGAGTTTGGGATTAATTGAGCTTTCTGGATATCTGCACATGAGCCCGGGAGTTTTATATTTAGAATGAGAACACCTGATCACAGCACCTGCAAAGGAAATGACTCATTTAACCTCCTGAACTCCAATCAGAGAGAGGAGAGGGTTCAGGCTCTGAAGGAGGGTCCTGTAGCTGGGAGCAGGCCCCAGAGGTGGGAGGAGGCGACCTTCCCAAGATTCCATCTTGGTTCTCTTCTTTTCTTGCACCCCCCACCCCTTCTTCCCTGTGGTCACTCATGTTCTGCTTAAGACCCACTCCTGGGCCAGGCTCTCACTCACTCACTACTGCATGTGCCTCTGTCCAATGGCTCCAAATATTATCTTCTATGACATCTTGTTCAAAGAGTTGGTTTTCTGGATTTTTTTAAATACTAGAAAGAGAAGTCTATTCGTCTTTTTCATTTTTCCCGCCATCATAAAGTTTAGAAAACCATCACTGCTACAGAGGTTTAATAAATGCAGGCAGACCTCAGAGAGACTGCAGGTTCGGTTCCAGACCACAGCAATAAAGAGAGTTTCACAAAAGAGCGAGTCATCATCTTTTTGCTGGTGGAGGGTCTTGCCTTCAACTTGTAAAAGGCATGTTATGAAGATCAATGAAGTGAAGCACAATAAAATGAGGCAGGCCTGCATTCACTTCCCCCTTCCTGCAATTTTTAAAATGCAATTAACTTTAAGTCCCTGTTCTAAACTCACATCCACAGAGAGGGCTTTCCTGACCAGCCTCTATCCACTGAATACACAGGACCTCATTCCTGAGTCCTTCTGGCTCCTCTGCTCTTCCTCAGTTCTTAACATCAATTGACTTCTATCTAATTGTGAGTGGGGTTTTTTAATTTGTTTCCCCCACAGGAACTGGAAATCAGTTTTGTTTTTTGCTGAAATTAAAATTATTTTTCATTAAAGTGTAATTTACATACAATAAAATTTACATGCAATAAAATTCATCTATTTTAGTATAGAGTGCTGTAAGTTTTGACAAACACATAGTCCTATGACCACTACCACAATCAAGATCACCCCCTGAAAAACTCCCCATGCCCCTTTGTAGCCAGCCCACCCCCAACCTCAGTCCCTGGCAGCCACTGATCTGTTGTCTGTATCTCTAGTTTTGCCTTTTGCAGAATATCATAAAAATGAAACCATAAAGGCTTCTTTCACTTAATACATTGGACAGTCATTTGTTGCATACATAATTTGCTCCTTTTTTAATGCTAAGAAGGATGGCCTTGTGTGGATTACACCACAGTTTGTTTATTCATTCATCAGTTTAGAGACATTTGACTTGTTTTCAGTTTTTGGTCATGACAAATAAAGCTGTTTAAATGTTTGCATACATGATGTTTTGTAACCATAAGCTTTCATTTATCTTAGGTAAATACCTAGGAGTGGCATTGCTAAATCATATATTAAGTGTATGTTTAGTTATATAAGAAAGTACCAAGCTGTTTTACGGAATTGCTGTACTATTACTATTTTGAATTCTCAACAACAGTGTATGAGAATTCCAGTTGCTCCACATCTTTGCAAGCACTTGGTGTTATCAGTTGTCAGCACTTTTGTTTGCCATTCCAATGGGCAACAAGATGATACCTTGCTGTGGGTTTAACTTTTACTTCCTTAATGACAAATTATGCTGAGAATTTTTATGATTATATTTGTCATCCATTTGTGATTTGGGGTGATATATTTATTTAAGTTATTTGCCAATTTTTATTGGAGTATTTATGTAATTATTATCATGAGTTTTGACAGTTCTTCATATATTTTAGACACAAATATTTTGAGATATAAGATTAGCAAATATTTTCTATCAATTGTGGTTTGTCTTTTTTTCTCTAAATGGTGTCTGTCAAAGAGTAGAAGTTCTTAATTTTGATGAAATCCAATTATTTTTATGGATTGTCTTGGTGTTGTATCTAATAAATCTTTGGCTAACCTAAGGTTATAAAGATTTTCTATCATATTTTGTTTTAAAACTTTATACATTTAAGGTTTCATTTTATAAGTATAATTCATTTTGGCCAAATTCTTGTATATTTCACAGTATGAATTAGGCTCTATTGTTGATATTCAATTATTCTAGCACCTATTGTGACTAGAAATTTGTTTCTATGTATTGCTGTATCCATTGCTTAGAATTGTGTCTGGCATGTAGCAGGCATCAAATAAATACATCTAATTAATTTAATTTTGACGTATATTTAACTCTTTAATTCATCTAGAATTTGTTTCTGTATACTGTGAGAACTATGAATTTATTTACTTTAAATATTTTTCATCACCATTAATTTCCCCAGACCCTCCTCTACTTGTCCCTCCTCCCTACTCCCCACAATAATCACACTATTGTCTGTGTACATGAGAGAACTGTGAATTTAAATGGATTTATTTGCCAGATTATTTTTGGTATGCCAGCATTATGCATTAATTTACATCAAATATTCTTCCTTTAAAAAAAATTATTTCATCTACTTCTTTTATCTACCATGTATTTCATTCATCAAACTTTGAACAAGGTTAAATGAGAAATTAAGACAACAATTCTTTTTTCAGTCTGGTGATGTCTATGGATTCCTTTCTTAGAATAATATATTTAAGAGCATAAAATAAAAACATAGGATTATGAAGGAAACCAATTATATTTAAATATAGTTTTCAAAATACTTTTTAGAAATTATGACAGCAATATATGTGTTTCTTTATTTAAACACTAGTGGCCTAGGGCACGAAATTTGTGCACGGGGAGGGGCGGGGCAGGAGTTCCCTCAGCCTAGCCTGCACCCTCTCCAATCAGGGACTGCTGGCTCCTAACCATTCACCTGCCTGCCTGCCTGATCACCCCTAACTGCCCTCCCCTGCCAGCCTGATCTCACCCCCAACTGCCCTCCCCTGCTTGCCTGATCACCCCTAACTGCCTCTGCCTGACTCATTGCCCCTAACTGCCCTCCCCTGCTGGCCTGATCTCACCCCCAACTGCCCTCCCCTGCCAGCCTGATTGCCCCTAACTGCCCTCCCCTGCTGGCCTGATCACTCCTAACTGCCTCTGCCTCGGCCCCCACCACCACAGCTTTGTCTGGAAAGAAGTCGGACGTCCAGAAGATGGCTGGTCAACCTGGTCTAATTAGCATATTACCCTTTTATTAGTATAGATAGATTATATAGGATAGGATTGCTTAAATGTGGGGGGGGGGCTTTTTCAGCAGGAGGAGATGCTCTTGGCAGACAAAAAACACATAATCCCTATATCTGGACTGATAGCCAGCCATATACACTGTACTGCCAAAGCGGTCATTAAAAAATTGAACCACTTTCTGACACCTTACACCAAACAGCTGTTGCCCTTAAAACCCCTCCTCAGCCCCCACCTTAGGTTCTGCCTTTGCAGTTCACCCAGATTAAGTTCTGATTGGTCGGTTTCGATGCCAGTCAGCGTCTAAAGCTCCGCCTCCTAGGCAGCCATTGGCTCCTGGCACTTTACCCAGATTAGGTTCTGATGGGTCAGTTTCTATGCCAGTCAGTGTCAAAAGCTCCACCTCCTAGGCAGCCATTGGCTCCTGGCACTTCACCCAGATTTGGTTCTGGTTTGTCAGTTTCTATGCCAGCCAGTGTCAAAAGCTCTGCCCCCTAGGCAGCCATTGGCTTCTGGCACTTCACCCAGATTTGGTTCTGGTTGGTCGGTTTCTATGCCAGTCAGCATCTCCAGGCCTATCTCTGGGCCTAATCAAAGAGGCGGGACTGATCAGCAGCCCCTGTGGAGGCCTGGAGAGAAAGAGAGAGGCAACAGCTGATCAACAGCTGCTACTGGGGCTGCAGATCAGACCCTGCCTCTGTCTTTGGGCCTCTCTTCAGGCCTGACCCGCAGCCCCCTTGGCAGTCAGTGCTGGGTTGCTGCCTCAGCACTGGCTACAGTCAGTGCTGGGTCGCCACGGCAACCCAGCACTGACTTCTGGTGTTCGGTGGAGCCTTGGTCGTTGTGGATGTTACGGACCCTGGCTCTTTATATATATAGACTAGAGGCCCGGTGCACAAATATTTGTGCACTTGGGAGGGAGGGGGGGTCCCTCAGCCCGGCCTGTGCCCTCTCGCAGTCTGGGACCCCTCGGGAGATAACGACCTGCTGGCTTAGGCCTGCTCCCGAGTGGCAGAGGGCAGGCCCAATCCCTAGGTGCAGCACCTGGTCGGGCTCAGAGCAGGGCCGATTGGGGAGTTGGGGCGCCACCCCTTGTCATGCACAGAACAGGGCAGATTGGGAGGTTGCGATGCGACCTTCAGGCACGCTCAGGGTAGGGCCGATTGGGGGGTTGGGGCACCGCTCCCTGTCACACTCAAGGCAGGGTCGATGGGGAGGTTGCGGTGCCACCCCCTGTCATGCACAGAGCAGGGCCCATCAGAGGGGTTGGGGCTCCATACCCTGTCACACACAGAGCAGGGTCAATCAGGGGGTTGGGGAGCTCCCCCCTGTCATGGACAGAGCAGGGCTGATCAGGGGGTTGAGGAGCTCCCCCCTGTCACTCACAGAGCAGGGCCAATAGGGGAGTTGGGGCACCGCCCCCTGTCACACTCAGGGCAGGGCAGATCAGGTGGTTGGGGCGCCACCCTCTATCACCCACAGAGCAGGGCCGATCAGGGGGTTGGGGCGCCGCCACTGTCACACTCAGGGCAGGGACGATGGGGAGGTTATGGCTCTACCCTGTCACACACAGAGCTGCAGGGTGATCAGGGGGTTGGGGAGCTCCCCCCGTATCAGGCACAGAGCAGGGCTGATCAGGGGGTTGGGGCACTGCCCCCTGTCACGAACAGAGCAGGGAGGATAGGGAGGTTGTGGCCACACCCCCTGTCACACACAGAGCCGCAGGGCAATCAGGGGGTTTTGGCGCTGCCCCCTGTCACGCTGATCCCGGTGCCGGGAGGCATATTACCCTTTTACTATATAGGGTAGAGGCCTGGTGCACGGGTGGGGGCCGGCTGGTTTGCCCTGAAGGGTGTCCTGGATCAGGGTGGGGGTCTCCACTGCGGTGCCTGGCCAGCCTAGGTGAGGGGATGATGGCTGTTTGCAGCTGGTCACACACCCTTCAGGGTGGGGTCCCCACTGGGGTGCCTGGCCAGTCTGGGTGAGGGGCTGAGGCTGTTTTCAGGCTGGGACTGAAGCTCCCAACTGCTCCTTTTTTTCTTTTTCTTTTTTTATTCTGGGCCAGCTTTAGCTTTGAGGCTTGGCTCCAGTTCTTAGGCCTCCGCTGCTGAAAGTAGGTTTCTGGCCTTTGCTTACAATGTTGCGATCCTGCTGGCTGAAGCCCGGCAGAGTAAAGCAGGTTTCTGGGGTTTTGTTTAGCTTCTATATTTGTTACATAGTTGCTTAGAGTTGCAGCTCAGAGGCCTGCAGCAGCAGGCGGGGAATGTTGGCGTCCTCCGTCACTGAAGCAAGCAAGCCTCATGTTAGTTTCAAGCTGCCTGGCTGCTGGCCGCCATCTTGGCTGGCAGTTAATTTGCATATTGCCCTGATTAGCCAATGGGAAGGGTAGCGGTCATACGCCAATTACCATGTTTCTCTTTTATTAGATAGGATAACACAACCTAGCAGCAAGTCTAATAGCTACCATAGTTTCAGAGTGGTGATGAGCCTGAGATATTTTGAGATGCCTGCAATAGCCTATAATGTGACATAAAAACATCAGTGGCAAAGTCACAGGTGCTATGATTCTATCGTGGGTGCGCCCGACATTCATGATTAATGGACATGCTAAATTTCTGTTAGAGTTAGTGAAAATAAAGATTTATTCCATTTCTATTCAAATTCCCAGCCTTATGAATTTCAACCCTGGTTGAGAACTCCTGAGCTGCAGAAATACACAGATGAATAAAATGTGGTCCCTGCCCCCAAACAAATTACATTCCAGTGAAAGACAAAAGACACACAAACCCGAGAGCTTCTATGAGATGCCAAAATGTGCTGAAGTGGCTGAGAGAGTATGGCCAAAAGTTTACAAAAATGGAAACAATGCAAGTCAGCCCTAGCAGGACACATTGAGTCCTGTTGTCACACAGGAATGAATAACTAAGCCTGAGTAGTAGAGGGGGCGGGGGGGAAGAGAGAGAAAAATGAGAACCTGAATGACCAGCATAATCTCTCTCCTACCTCCACCACTGCATAATCAGAAGGACCTCTGTTTAAAGAGTTCGGCCATTACTAAACATGGAAACATCGGAAAAGAAGGTATCATTGTCCCGGGTACATGGTGGACCTGACAAATAAGTTCTTTTCCAAGCCACAGAAGAGTCTTTTTCCCCTAAAGAATGAAATGATACCCTGGAGTTGTCAACTAAAATCTGGTCCCTGGCCCCCACTCAGAGGACTTAGGCTGGTGAGAACGGCCATGTAATGAAATGAGAAAAATGGGACTTTGCTTCAGACAGACCTGAACCCAAGCTGGTCACTTACCCATCTGCTTAGGCTAAATGACATATTATAAGTAAATCTTTGCTAAGGACAATGATTTTGATGTTACTGCATTCATTTCCACAGAGGAGAGGGGAGTGAAAGTCTGGGGTAAAGACAGTATTGAGGGAAGATTTCAAAGTCTGACAAAATCCACTTGACCCATCAGTGGTGTCCTCAGCAGGGAACTGGGCCTGTGTAGTTTTGTTCCTTTGTGGCTCCCTCTTCCTCTTCAGGCTCAGAGATAAACCTACCCACACACACATTCTCCTCCCCGTGTGGTCAGCTGTCTGGAACAGGCCTTGGCCCTGGAACTGGGGGAATGGAGGGAAGAGGTCTATAGTTGTTTATTTGTTCTGCCTGTTGTGGTGTGTGTGTGTGTGTGTGTGTGTGTGTGTGTGTGTGTGTGTGTGCCAAAGTGCATTCAGGGGACAGAAATCACACCAGTTATTTGAAAAGAGGAAATTTAATATAAAAAAATTGTTAACCAGGTATAAAGTTGTTACCTAGGAAACTGAAAAGAAAAGAGAACTCAAGAGTATCACAGGGATAATAATTATCAGAAGCAGCTACACCAGTAGGACTGGGGGAATGGGAGGAAGAGATTGGAATTACTGAATTTTGGAAGCTTGGAGGAGGGCCATGGAGTTGGGACCCAGACCTCTCGGGAGGGGACAGGTAGGCTAGTGGACCTGAGGATGGGAGTGCGAGGGGTGGAATGTGGGGTCGGGGTTGTGATGAGGCTGGGTCTGCAAGGGCCAGGGACACCTGTAAGCTAGATTCAGCTGTGCTGTAGGAAGGCCCTGCCAGTGCCAGGAGGAAGAAGCCAGGCTGGGTGATGTCCACAGGGATAGGAGGCAGACAGGAAGCCAAGAGATAGGTGCCTCCTTTTCCTCCCTGACTCCTATTCTCTCTCTCTAGTGCCCCCTATTGGACAGGGAGCAGCTGACAAAGCAGAAATGCAGAGCCCCAGCATCACAGAGTATAAAAGGGTGGATTTGGAGAGAAGAGACAACAAGGTGTGTGTGACATAGAGCTATGATGTGCCTGAGATTACAGAGCTTGACTTTATAAAAATGCATTATTCTTTGCACATATTGGCCATAGCATGACAGAGGGTGGAGTTTTGGTGAACTAATCAAGTGATGAGTTGAGCAGATATTATGCAATGGTTCCCATTTCGTCTTGCTTGTGTCCCCTGAAAGAAGCCAGGCCATAAGCTGGTAGAACAATGATTTCAGTCCTAATGTGTGTTAGGGTCACCTAGAAAGCTTTTTAGAAACACCCACATCTGAGCTCCAATCTAGATCAAATGAAACTGAATATTTGGGAGATGGGGTTCCAGCATTGCTATTCTTTAAAATTTCCCAGATGGTCCCAATGTGCAGCCAGGACGAGGCCATTGTTGTGGACCAGTGGTTCTCAAAGTATGATTTCCTGACAAGCAACAGCAGCATGGCCAGAGAATTATTAGAAACGCTAATTCTTGAGCTCCATCCCCAACCGCCTGAATCAGAAGCTCTGGGGCTGGGGTCCAGCTTAAGTGTTTCAACAAGTCTTCTAGGTGATTCTGAAGCACGTTCAGATTTGAGAACCCTTTGCCGCAGTAATGATATGAAGAGAGAGTTTAGTACATGTATGTGTATTTCCAAGGGGGTATCCACAGACACCAAAGTGCCACGTCCCCTCAGAACACCACACTGGTTCATCTCTGGGCCTTTATGTGCTCCTGTACTTCATTCTTCGCCGAGGAAATGGCATTTGTAGAGACACAGCACCCACTGTCTAGAGAAGGAAGGGCCTCTGTGCCCTGCAGTCCCACCTTAGGCAGAACCCGGCACTGCCCTTGTACAAACCTGGATACAGAATCGATCCTGCTCCATTAAACCATCTGCTCATGAGTCTTTCTCAGGCCACTGGACCCTGACACTCTCAAGGGCAGAGATAACGTCTTACATATTTTGATGTCCCAGCACCCAGTAAGGGCCTGGCAGTAAAACAAAAGTGGGTCAATAAATGAATGAGCAGATAAGTGAATGATGAATAAAGTTCTCTCAATACAAATATTATAGGCATCATAGTTATTTATTGACCACTTATTCAAGGAGGAACACTTTAATTATGATAACACTACATCGTGACCTGTGTAAACTTCCCAATGACACTGAGGCATTATTGTTCCCTTTTTACAAAGGGAAAAGACATAGACAAGTTACCAAGGACCACATGACAAGTACTAGTAAATGACAAAGCTGGAGACTTGAAATCAAGTGTCTATATAGTTCATTTTAACCACCGCACTGCACTGCTGTAGGTGTTAAAGAATTAGACAATAGTGCAATGAAGGCCTGGGGAAGGGGCGGGAGTTAGGGAGGAGGAGGAGGAGGCCAATCGGGGAGGGGGAGGGGCGGACGGGGAAGGGGATATTTGTAATATTCAACAATAAAGATAAATTTTAAAAATAATAAATAAGTAAATAAACAAATACTCAGATTATGTTACAATGGGGAAGGGACATAAAAAAGTAAAAAAAAGAAAAAAAGAATTAAATTCTAGTCCTAGCTAATCGATCACTCTCATGGTGACTGTGGACAAGGCATTTCTCTCTGGGTTTCATTTTTGCCATTTGCTAAATGAATTTGTCTGATCATATTAATATGAGTCCTCAATTCCTGAAATCAATAAATCCATCTGGATACCAAGCATTATCTGGGGACCTGTGCCTTTATGCTGTGCTATTTTTAAATGTATGTAGAAAATGGTAATCATTCATTTCTCAACAAATGATTGCTGAGCTCCTACTGAAACTCATACTCTCTGCAAGTGCTCAGTGCCTGGAGGACAGCAATCCAGTCATCAGCCCTTCCATTAGGAACTTCCCACAGAGGGCAGGAGACATGAGCACACAGGTAACAGAGAAGTAAAATTCTGGAAGTACATGAAGAAAGTCATCCCTCTGTGAGTAAGGCTATAGAGTGGGGGGTCTGTGTCATTAGATTGGTGGTCAGGGGAGGCCTCTCTGAGGCAGCAATGATTAGACTGAGACCTGAGAGATGAAAAGGAACCAGCCAGCTTGCTCACTGGTTAGAACATCAGCCAGTGGAATGGTCAAGGTCTGTTACCTCAGTTGCAGGTTCGATCCCCAGCTCCAGTGGGGACATGTATGGGAGGCAACTAATTGATGTCTCTCTCTCACATCAATATTTCTCTCTCTCCCTCCCTTCTACTCTCTCTAAAAATCAATGGGGGAAGAATAGAACAGGAAGCAGCTAGCTGCATGGGAGAAATGTTCTCAGCAGGGAAAGCAGGGAAAATGCCTCAAGGTTATTGAATTTAAGCATGTTTATTCTTAAACACACACACACAACAACAACAACAACAACAACAACACAAACAAACAAACAAAAAAATTTTGAAGATATTTTTTCTAAGCCTCTATTTTCTACATATGTGTTTTAAGGTAAGTAATGTTAGTCCCTATAATTAACCACCCCATCTCAGTGGCTTAACACTGAGTTCGTTTATTCCTCACTCTTATAATCGTCCTCTCTTCCATATAGTCATTCAGGGACCCAGGTCCCTTACAACATGTGCTCTACTGTGTTCTAGACACACCCACTCTCACCCTGGGAGTGACACCCATTTTCTCCACTCACATTCAATTGACAAGATACAGCCACTCAGCCACGAGTAAAAGCAAAAGACCTAGAAAATGTTGTCTAGCCCATTATTAGAAATGTCTGCCTCAACCTGTGACCTGACAATTTGCAAGGGAAATACAAATGGTCAATAAGTGTATGAGAAATGTTTACCAAATTTGGAAATCAGGGATGTGTATTAAGACAAAAGTAATGTAAATTTTCTCATTTATCAAGTTGGTCAATTTCAAATGTTAGAAGTAGTGAATATATGGGAGCTAAATGTCTATTAATAAGGAATAGCTTTAAAAGATTGTGGTACATTCGTTTTGTGGGATACCATGTAG
Organism: Myotis daubentonii; assembly: GCF_963259705.1. NCBI lineage: Eukaryota > Metazoa > Chordata > Mammalia > Chiroptera > Vespertilionidae > Myotis > Myotis daubentonii. The sequence goes on along the minus strand of NC_081840.1, from coordinate 225,404,332 downwards.
CTGTTCAAAGAATCATCTATACATACTATCATGGAAAAATGTTTACAATATATTGTTAGTTTAAAAAAAGGGAAGCAAGCAATAGAGTGTATATATCATCTGATTCCATTTATAATCAAGTACATGCAACATAAATGCACAAGAGCATGTTCTGGAAGCATGCCAACCAAATTTTAACTGAGGTCCCTCTTGGTAGGGAAATTGGATGGGGGAGTCAGGAGAAGAGATGCAGAGGAGGAAGGGCCTTTTTCTCTATAAATCTATGCTATTGCTTTCATGCTTTGTTTGTTTGTTTTTAATATGAGCATGTATTGTTTTGGGAATTAAAGAGGGGGAAAAGAGAGAACAACCCAGAGTTGGGAACAGTGTAGAGAAATTGCTATTATCATATACCACTGGTGGAAATACAAAAATTGGCACAATATTTTTGGAGAGAAATTTGGGGATATATGTATCAAACGCTTTCAAAACAGTAATACCACCTCTAGGAATTTAATCTGAGTATTACAGATAAGTTTAGCCCCACAGAATAAAAAATCATTTAAAAAGATTATGGCACCTCCACTCTGTAGACTACTATGTAACTGTCCAAAAGAATCATCAATACATGCAGTCATTCCAGGATGCTTGAGATATTATGTAAAGGGCAAACAGGAAAGCGAGCAATGGAGATAGTGTTTGTAAGAGCAATATCCAACAGTAACCTACCAGTGGACTCAAATACTACTCATGTACTTAATGTAATGTTATAGTAGAATTTCTAGTGACATATAGTTTTAATGAATGGAATAGGTTTTAAAACAAATCTCATTTTTGTTTAAATATAGCTGCATAAAATATGTATATAGGATACATTTAATATATCTAATGGAATTTGTATATGTGTGTGTGTGTGTGTGTGTGTATATACTCTACAGTGACATGAGTAAACTCATGTCAAAAAGACTGCACAGCCCTAACCAGTTTGGCTCAGTGGATAGAGTGTCAGCCTGCAAACTGAAGGGTCCCAGGTTGGAATCCAGTCAAGGGCATGTACCTTGGTTGCGGGGTGTGCAGGAGGCAGCGGATCGATGTTTCTCTCTCATCGATGTTTCTAACTCTCTATCCCTCTCTGTAAAAAATCAATAAAATATATGTTTTTTAAAAAAAAAGACTGCACAGAGACCAAATATAGAGTTTGGTCACTCATACATAGATAGTGGGCTTTGTAACAACCACTTCAGCTAAAATTAATTTTCTAAAGACTGGTTCTCTAAATACCTACAAGTAGTTTGATAAAATTATCCCTTATTTAGATACTTCTCATTATTTATAAAACATCATAATTTTGATAAATCCTAATTAAATGTACAAAAATTAGTCAAAATTGCAGTTAGAAATATGTTTTTGTTACTTAAATGCCAAAAAGACAGAATAACAGAGTTAGAGCCAAAAAGATGAAAATGATACTGAATTTTGGACAAACATGTGAATTGGCAAATGATTGGTGGGCAAACTTGTTTTGGCCAAACCATATTTAGGCAAGTGGACCTATTTTTTTTCTTTCTTTTCTACTCTACTTTTCTTCTTTTTTGTGTGTTTCTTTCATTTCCTTTTTTCTTCTTTCCTTTTTCTTTATCTATACCTCCTAATTTTTCTGCAGAGATATAACTTTAATAATAAAGTGAAAAAAATGGAAATTATCTTTTAAATAATGAGGTTCTCACAGTCATTAAAGGTGGGCACATCTGGACTCTAAGATGCATTCCAACTATGACATCCTTTTACAAATTCAACAAGCATGCTCCATCCAGTACCTACTGGGTACTAACATTGAGGCCATTGTTATCTGAGTTTGCCCTTATTGCCACCAAGCCTGACATGAACACAAGAGTGGTAAATCCCCTGTCCCACTGCCGTGAGCTCCTGGGGAGTGCTAAGTCTGCCCACAGCACCCATTTAGCTGACAGCATGCTGACTTCCACAGCTTCTACTGGGAATCTGGGAGTCATTATACTCCCCTCATTAGCGCTGAAAAAACATCTGGTGGTCATTACAAAGCAAATATTACATATAATACATTAGGCCCTAGAAACAACTTCATAAACATCAAGGTCTAGTCAACATCCACCAAATAAGGGGGATTCGCAGAAAACAGGCAACTTTGCTTCTCCCTTCATCCCCTGCCTGAACAGACGAGGAATTCTGTTAGACTGCAGTCCTGTGGGCTCCAGGTGGTGCCTCCAGCAAACTCATCAGCTCAATTCAGAGGTCATTGGCCAAATGGCCATTCTTTTCAGATTACATAAAGTCAAATTTTTAAAAATATATATTGTTATTGATTTCAGAGAGGAAGGGAGAGGGAGAAAGAGATAGAAACATCAATGATGGGAATCGTTGATTGGCTGCCTCCTGCATGCCCCCTACTGGAAATCAAGCCTGCAACATGGGCATGTGCCCTGACCAGAAACAAACCATGACCTCCTGGTTCATAGGTCAACCACTGAGCAACACTACCTGGGCAAGTCAAATGTTTTAAATTTTTGGTAGTTCTGTGAGTGAGTGAAATATTGCTATTTCCCAGATACCCTGAAAACTTGCAAGGAGGACACAACTGCACATTCCCCTGGCTGGCACCCAATGGTTTTTCACTCTGGAATTCAGTGTGTTCCAGTTGAAAAAACTCTAAATTAGGAATCAGTATCATGTATCCAGTTCAAGGGCAACTTGTTCTCTGTGTGATCTTAGGCAAGTTGCTTACTAGTAACTTCCCAGAGCCTTTCCCCTCCTCTGTTAAATAGGCCACCTCACAAATCGTCACACTAGTATAGGATTTATTGATGGGCCAGTTTGGAATTATAGAGGCAAAATAGCCCAGCTTCCATTTACCTTCCACTGAGCAGCCTCTTGAAGCAGCCTCTCAAAGTGTGAGGTCTGGTCTTGAGAGAACAGTTTGCACCCTGACGTGTTCAATGATACAATCTAGGGGGCATTTCCTAGCTTTCTTATTGTGAAATGCTCAAATGAAGTTGACTCATCCTGTGTCCGACTTTCAAGCTCCTCTGTCCTCTAGACTTTGAGCATGCTCTCCAGTGATCGCTTCCAGGGTATAACCCAGTGTGAGGACACAGGACAAACATCCAGACTGGATTCAGGAATCCATGCCTAGCCGCCATCAGGTTCCTTTGAGCCCTAAGCAAGGGTCTCCAGTTAACTGGATTCATACTGGTCCTTGCTGGTTCTCAGGCATGAATCCTGAGCCCCTCTTAAAGATTTTTACTCTCTTCTCCATGTCCAAAAGGAATATTTTGAGCACCGACTTTATGCGGGGTACCCTGCTAGAACTGGGAACATGGAGGCTTAGAGCAGAGTCCCTTTCTTTGGATAATTTACAGGTTATGGGGGAAACCAATAAACAGGAAATTTCATCCACTGAAATAATTATTGAGATAGAGAAATCCAAGTGAATTCACATCCCTCACCACTCAAAATGTGGTCCTGGCACCAGCAGCATCACCTAGTTTGTTAGACATGCAGAGTCTTGGGCCCCACCAGACCTGATAAATCAGGGTCTGCATTTCAACAAGATCCCAGGTGACTCTTATCCAAGTGGAACAAAACTTATGTCCCAAAACTCATTTCTGAGGATATTTGTGACAGAAGGCTGAAGTAGGTCACCTTCCCAAAGTATGTGAGACTGAGGGATGGATGTCCTGGGTTAGGAGACTTGCAGGACTAAAAACAAGACAACCTCAGCAAACCAGAAAAGTTAGTCATCCTAAACAGAGGACCACTGACCTATGACTTGAGGGATAAGGAGAAACATTCAGGAACACTTTCATGAAGCCAGAGATGACTATAGTGGAGTTGGAGATAGAGGAGGCTGATGAGGGCCATCAGTCTAAAGGCAGAAAATGTGCCTGGTGAAGGTGTGCAGTCTTGTCTAGCTTAGCATGATAATGCCCCAGTGGCTGCCATGGGGTTGGATGCCTGGAATCAGACAATACACCTCATAACCTTCCACCCACTCTTCAGTGAAGGTACCATATTTTTAGCAATTAATTTGTATATTGAAGGTTCTGTTACATTTTCATGTCTACACATCCCAAAGTATTAAAAAGTGGTAAATTTTTTAAACCTCTGCAGTAGTAGGAAAAGTAAAGCTTTGTAGCCAGGCAAGTAAGCAACTTGCCTAAGGTCACACAGAGAACAAGTTGCCCCTGAACTGAGTTTAAATCTTGGCTCTTGTGTTTCCTGGCCATGTAATCCTGAGCAAGTTACAGAACTCCTCTGAGCTTCAGCTCCTCATCGGTAAAATGGGGTCTTGATGGAGGTCCCCCAAAACCACCCTCAGATTTAATGATTCACTAGAAGGATTCACAGAACTCAGAAAAGCTGTTATACTCATGGTTATGGTTTATTACAGTGGAAAGATACAGATGAAAATCACCAAAGGAAAAGGGTACTTTTTCTGGGAGTCCAGAAGATACAAATGCCAGGTTCTAGTTGCCTTCTCCAATAGACTCCTATGCATAGCACTTAAATCTCCCAGCAGTGACGTGTGACAACACGTACAAACTATTGCCAACCAAAGAAGCTCAGCCACATCTTGGTGTCCAGGGTTTTTATTGGGGGTCAGTCACGTAGACTAATGTCAGTCATGGGCTGCCTCTGTGATTGACTGACCTTTAATTAGTCTTCGGGATCCTCAGAGATAAAACAGACACAGAATAGGCCCAGGAAACAAAAACCAGGTTTTACCATAAATCACATTGTTAGCATAAACTATCTAAACTATCTGATATGGGTCAAGGGCCAGGTACAATAAAGACACTCTTATTAGGCAAGCTATTCCAAGATTCAGAGATTATCTCCCAGGAGCCAGCTGAGGATCAGTCCTTTCTTGGAATGTGCAGGATTTGAACACCCCAAGTCTATTGAGCTAACCCTTTACCACACATGAGGGCAATATTCTCTACCTTGTAAGAAACAGATATTTTTATCCTAACACATAACAGGCAATAAACATAAGAAAGCTTTTGTTATTCCCTGAATAAAAAATACCTGTGTCTTTGTTTTTTCTATCTGATTCCTCAGCTTCACAAATTTCCCTTTCCTTATGCAAATCCAGCTCTTTCCCATTGGTCAGTGCTCTCTTTAAAGCCCCTCCTCCAAGAAACCTTCCCTATCTACCAATTCTACAATAATCTTATTTCTTGCTCATTCTGGCAGTTCCTTGCAAGCAATCACTCATATTATTTTTTTAAAGAAACATGCTATTACTTTTTGTAAAAATAATATATGCTCATTGTGAATTCAAACAATGTTGAAAAAATACAAAAAAAAAAACAAATTAAATTATTGCATCAAATCATCCAACTGAAAATTAACCAGCAATATTTTAGGTGAAAATTGTTCTGTATATTTCTCACTATATAAACCTAGATAGATAATAGGTTAATAGATGTTTTTCTAAAAATAAAATCATGCTAAAAGCACTATTTTTCATTAAAAGTGCTCAATTTTATTTGAATTTACCTGAAGAAATTATAATGAAATAGGAGAAATTGCTAATCTTGAAATGAATCATTACAATACTAGATTTTTAAAAGACTGTGATGTTAAGAAATAAAATTATTAGGATCCTAATTAGAGGCATTAGGTGTCTTTAAATAACTAGTTTCAATTTTAGGCAGCATTGATTAACTACCATAAATGATGAAGCATTAGCACTCACACTTCTTCCCACCATCCCTCCCACCATCTCCTGATTTTTGTTACTTAGAGCATCATTTTTACACTGTCAATATTTGTAGTACTTGCATTCTGCCTTGTAATAATAATTCCCACCATTATTTAGTATCAGATGCTCGCTTTTTGCCGGGGTCCAACCCCAGCAGGTCCAGGGGTCCCCAAAGGTGTGGACGGAGTCGGCGAAGAACGGAGACAGCGTTCAGTTGATCAGCAGCCTAGCCAGGATCTCTAGCCACAATCTCCAGCCAAGTCCTGTGTCCATGTTCTCTTGCTAGGTACTCCAGCTAGGTTCTGTCTGAGATCTCCAGCCAGGTTCGGTCACCAGGTTCTAGTCAGGTTCTCTTGCCATATTTCTGTAGTCAGGTTCAGTCCAGGATCTTTTGCCATGTTCTCTCGCTAAGTTCTGTCTCTAGGTTCTGAGGCCAGTTTCTGTCCGGGATCTTTTGCCATGTACTCTCCAGCGAAGTTCTTCTGTCTCTAGAGAACGTTCTGTGTAGGTTCCTCAGAGATAAAACAGACACAGAATAGGCCCAGGTAGGTTCTGTGCCTAGGTTCTGTGTTCTAAGTTCTGTCTCCTAAGTTCTGTGTTCTAAGTTCTGTCTCTTGCTGTCTTGTTACATCTGTATTTATACCAGTTGATTCAATCCTATCAATCTCTATTACAAAGGTTAGGGCGTTTCTTATCTCCATTCCAGGGAGTAAAGATTATGTAGTTTAAGCATGATTGTTCATAGTTAAAGTGATTAATTACCCACCTGGCACTTAGTTGAGGGGTTTTATTCCCTCCCTAACTTCAGGGGAAAATCCCTACCTGGGGAAACAACCTTTCTCAGAGAGGAGACCTTGGTTAAAACACATAGTGCCAAGAAGGTGAGCAAACATTTTAAGAACAGTATGCCATATATGCCAGGTCCTTTGAAACAGCAAGGATGGACCGGCTCCCGGCAGCTTTTACCACATCCTCCATTCCTGAGTTCTATACTTTGATTCATCTAAGTGTCTTGATTTCATTTTCAAGTAATTTTTTCCCAGTAAGAGCTCAGGGGTGCAATATTTCCTGAGTTATGTGAGTTATTTAAATATATGCCTGTGCCCTCTTCTTGAACAATATCTTGGTTATATCTGATATTCTTGAATCACACTTTCCTCCAGAAAATGTAGACATTGGTCTATTACTTTCAACTATTGACTAGTACTGTGGTCAGCCTTCTGTCTCTGTCCTCTGTGACTTACTAATTCTTCCTAGATGCTGAAAAGCTCACTCTTTATCCTTGAACTTCAGCAACTGAACAAGGATATGTCTTTGCACTGCATACTTTCTGCTTTGGTGCTCTGCATCAAATTTTCTTCAAGCAGAGCAAGTTCCCCTAATCTGCAGAGTCATGGATTTTTTATTTCATTATATCCTTGAATAATTTTTCTGTCCTAGTTGTGTGCTTCATTCACCTCAAGGACTTTGACAGTGAACTGACAACTCACACATTTATATCTTTAAGCCAGACCTCTTCTTGGTATTCCAGAGCTATACACCCAACTCGCTCCTTATATCTCCTCCTAAATTAAGAGATACACTTAACACACCCAAAACCAAACTCTGGTTCCCACAGCAAATCTGCTCCTACCACAGTCTTCCAATCTCATTGGAACTGTGTCCTTCCAGATGTTCAGACCACAAACCTTGGAGTTCTCCTTGGCTCTGCTTTTGTTCCCATTCCCCATAACTGATCAGTCTGCAAATCCTATTATCTCTATCTTTGATATATTCAGAATCTGGCCACTTCTTTCTTTTTTTTAATTAAATCTTTATTGTTCAGATTATTACATCTGTTCCTCTTTTTTCCCCCCATAACTCCCCTCCACCCAGTTCCCACCCCACCCTCCGCCCTCACTCCCCACCCACTGTCCTCATCCATAGGTGCACGATTTTTGTTCAGTCTCTTTCCACATCCCCCACACCACTTTCCCCCACAAGAGTAGTCAGTCCATTCCCTTTCTATGCCCCTGATTCTATTATAATCACCAGTTCATTCTGTTCATCAGATTATTTATTCACTTGATTTTTAGATTCACTTGTTGATAGATGTGTATTAAGCCTGCAACATGGGCTTAATTTGTATCTTTACCTTTCTTCTTCTTCCTCTTCTTATAGGATACCTTTCAGCATTTCATATAATATTGGTTTGGTGGTGATGAACTCCTTTAGCTTTTTCTTATCTGTGAAGCTCTTTATCTGACCTTCAATTCTGAATGTAGCTTTGCTGGATAAAGTAATCTTGGTTGTAGGTTCTTGGCATTCATCACTTTGAATATTTCTTGCCACTCCCTTCTGGCCTGCAAAGTTTCTGTTGAAAAATCAGCTGACAGCCGTATGGGTACTCCCTTGTAGGTAACTGACTGTCTTTCTCTTGCTTCTTTTAAGATTCTCTCTTTGTCTTTTGTTCTTGGCATTTTAATTATGATGTGTCTTGGTGTGGTCCTCTTTGGATTCCTTTTGTTTGGGGTTCTCTGCGCTTCCTGGACTTGTAAGTCTATTTCTTTGACCAGGTAGGGGAAGTTTTCTGTCATTATTTCTTCAAATAGGTTTTCAATATCTTGCTCTCTCTCTTCTTCTGGCACCCCTATAATTCTGATGTTGGTACGCTTGAAGCTGTCCCAGAGGTTCCTTACACTATCTTCGTATTTTCGGATTCTTTTTTCATTTTGCTTTTCCAGTTGGGTGTTTTTTGCTTCTTTGTATTTCAAATCTTTGACTTGATTCTTGCGCTCCTCTGGTCTGCTGTTGGGAGTCTGTTTAATATCCTCTATTTCAGTCAGTGTATGCTTAATTTCTAATTGGTCCTTTATCATAACATCAAGGGTCTGACTAGATTTCTTGAGGATCTCACTACATTTATCAGTGGTCTCACCAGTATTTTCAAGGGTCTTACTAAATTTATCGGTGGCTTCTAGAAAGTTCTTGAAAAACCTTAAAAGTGTGGTTTTGAACTCTATATCCAGTAGTTTGCTTTCCTCCATTTCTGTCATTTGTGTCCTGTTTCTTTGTCTCCGCATTTTTTATGCTTCCCTGTGTTGATAAAGTGGTTTTCTGTGCTAAGTGTCCTCTATGGCCCAGTGGTTCAGCCTCCCCAATTACCTAAGGAGGACACTCTTGGTGCACCCCCTTGTGGTCTTCGTGCACAGTCTTGTTGTAGTTAAGCCTTGATTGTTGTAGTTAACACTGGGAGGGAATGACCTCCAGGCCAATTGGCTGTGAGAATCAGCTGTGTCTGCAGTGGGAGAACTTCTGTGCTGGAGACACCCCTCCGGGGCATGATTTGCTTCAATGGGGCTTTGGTGCTCACTGGGTCTGCCCCCTGAGTGTATCCTTTAAAGGTCTGAGGAGCTGCAAACTGGATGGTCCCACTCTGACCACTGGGGACACTCGCTCCTGGATCTCTAGGGGGGTGCTAATCTAGCCTTTGCCTGAGGCTACCCAGCAAAAGCCTCCATGCAGGGCTTGGGTGGGGTGGGGCGGGTCCCACGGGATCCACAGGGCAGAGGGAGCAGTTATGGCTGCTCTCAATCCTGCCCTCAGAGGCTCTGCTTCTCAGTGTCCAGGTAATCGCTGCAAGCACCTCTGAGAGAAAGCTGCCCTCTAGTTCCGACTGATGCTAGACAATCTCGCTTCTCCCGTATGAGTCTGGGTCCCCAAAGACTCGCCCAGAACTGGAGCTCAGAGCCTGAGACTCCCTCCAGATTGAAAACGACAGCCGCGCCCTCAGCCGCCAGCCCACTCCGCATGCACCTCCGTACCTTAGTATTTTACTTCCGTACCATTCCTCCTCTGAGTCTCGGTATGCTTTTCTCTTTCCTTCTAGTTGTAGAATTTCCACTCAGCCAGCCTTCCTGTGGTTCTGGATGATGTCCATTCCATCTTTTAGTTGTATTTTTGAAGTAGTTGTGTGAGGCAGCAAACTCTGGTGTTTACCTATGCCGCCATCTTGGTTTCTCTGGCCACTTCTTTCAATTTCCATCTCTACATCATAATTTCTTGCTTCCACCCTGCAGGAGCTTCTGAGCCAGTCTCCATGATTCTACTCTCACTCTGCAATAGTCTTTTCTCAACAGATCGGCCAAAATAATTCTGTCTATCCTATGCCCAAAACAATCCACAGAATACATGCCCAAATCCCTCTAATGGCCTAGAAGGAGAGGCAAACCTGACTTCTCTGGCTTCATCACCTAGCATCCTCTCCACTGATTACTTTATTTCAGTCCCATCAGCCCTTTGCTGCTTCCCAAACATATCAGGCATGTTCTCATCTCACAGGCTTTATAGCATGTTTCCTCTCCCTGGAACTCCCTTCCTCTAAATTTTTTTGGAGCTAGCATCCACCCTTCATTCAGGTCTCACCTCCAGGGTCACCCTATCCCAGAGCCCTTCTCTGACCATCCTTTATAAGATAGCAATACCTCCAGTACCATTCTTAACATCCCTTTGACCTTGCTTTCTGTTTCTCCTTAGCACCTGTCAACATCTGACACACTGACTATCTCATTTATTTATTGTCTGTAAAGGCACTGAAGACAGAGACAATCCACATACGATAGAGGTGCTCCACAATATTTGTTAAGCAAATATGAAAAAAAAAATGTTAGATCTATCTTATTCTGCCCTTCCTATCTAATAGCATCCTATCTGGTTGCTTTCTCTGCCCTTTCTAATCTGCCTTCATTGCATTATTTTGGACTCTTTTCACATTTTTAGTAATTGAATTTTCAGTAATGTCTGTTCCCTTCTTTACTTTTAAAATTTTTACTTTTTGTTCTGTAATGAAAGTATTTTATTCAACCATTTTTCTTACTTAGGGCTGTAATGGCCCTTTTCATCATGTTCTATGGCTTTATCATCTCATCTTTAAGTTCTGGTTTTTATAGAATTCATACTCTTATTAGGTGGCTCAATAACTAGAAATATTTTTGGGGAATTGCCTTCTGTTCCTTGGGTTATTTTCTCTTCTAGACTTGGTTTTCTGCCTATATTTTGCATGTATTTTTCTTTCTTTTTATTTTTTCCTGTAGTTTGTGTAGTTGCCATGGTCTTGTATTTATTTGTTTGTTTGCTTATTTGTTTGTTTGTTTAATCTTGCTCTTAATAACTAACTCTGGACAGAACTTCTCTTTGCTCTGTTATTTTACTTTTAATTTTTTCTTCAAAAGCATCCTTCAAGAATCACTATGTCTGAGGTCTTGGGTGGTGATGGTCAGTATGAGGGGCAGGGTTAGGTAGAAAGGGAGATCAGCTGACCTATACGCAAGCTTCGATTAATCATTTTTAGAATTCCCGGTGGCAGCTCACACTTCTGAGAGTGTGTAAACCCCCTCTTCTTATGTTCCCTTACTTGAAGGGTAGGGGAAGTTGTGCTGTTCCAGAGAGGCAGGACCTGCCTCTGGTTTCTTTGGTCTGATTCAGCACAGAGCCCTGGAGTTTTCTTTCATCAAGCACATTGCTTTCCCTGACTCCTTTATTTCTCATGACTGACCAGTCCCATTCTACAAGATGCTTCTACTAAGTTACAATTAGAAGAAGGAAAGTACAAAGTTAAGTTTGATTCCACCTAGATTTGGGTGGTCTGTGTAAGAATTCTCATACTAGTTGCTAGAGCTGCCATATTGAATTCCACAGTCCAGGTGGCTTAAACAACAGATGTTTATTTTCTCATAATTCTGGAGCCTAGAAGTTCAAGATCAAGGTGCCATCAGGGTTGGTGTCTTGTGAGGACTCTCTCCTTGACTTGCAGAAGGCTGTCTTCTTGCTGTCTTCACTTAGCCTTTTCTCTATGCATCAGCATCCCTGAGGCCTCTTCCTCTTCATCTTTTTTTAAAAATATTTTTTATTGATTTCAGAGAGGAAGGGAGAGGAAGAAAGAGAAACATCAATGATGAGAGAGAGAGTCATTGATTGGTTGCCTCCTGCACCCTCCCCACAGGGATCGAGCCCGCAACTTGGGCATGTGCCCTGACCAGGAATCAAACTGTGACTTCCTGGTCCATAGGCCAATGCTCAACTACTGAGCTATACTGGCCAGGATCCCCTCTTCCTCTTCTTACCAGGACACCAATCAGACTGAATTGGGGCCCCACCCTCATGGCATCATTTTAACATAATCACTTCTTTAAAGACCTTAACTCCACTTAAGGTCACATTCTAAGATACTGGGGGTTAAGGATTCAACATATCACCTAAAGAGTAGAGATTGGGTAGAGTGAGGGGACAAAATTCAGCTTGAATCAATTCTCGAGATTTAATTGACTTCAGGGTCACAGCCCTTGGGGTAAAAGCCCGGTTAGAAACCTCACCGTGGTGCTCCCCCAATATGGCTGCCCCACTGAGCTTCTGTTTCTTTCCTGGGATCATGTCATTGGGCTGTGGTTGAAATGCTTTGACAATTTGTTCATTTTGTTAGGAACCCATGATGTGTGCAAAGAAAGTTGGGCACTGTGAGTTCTGATTTGAGATTTATTTTCTGCTCCAAATCTGCACTGAGTACCCACCAAGAACCTGACCCTGTGCACTTATGTTAGGCACTGGACCACAGCACAAAGCGCAGCACAGCCTGATCCTTATTGCCCACATTTTCTGCCTACCAGCTTCTTTCTCCAATCTGATCATGACCTACTAGATGGAAATTTTCACATCGCCTCTTATCCACCTCCATGCCTAGCCCAGATCTTTGCTTGAAGTTGTGGGTGTTCAATAAAAATCATTTAGAAAAAGAAATGCATGTGGAAACTTTAAAACGGACTGTCATAATGTTATTTGTTCTTAACCCAAAGAACAAAAGGAAAAAAACCTTCTCAATTTTTTTTTCTGATGTCAGAGGAAGGGTGAAGGAAAGAAAGACTCACATCTGGCCACATTTTAGCTCTGAACACTTTGCATAATCAGTTAGAAACCCTTTGTTAGTGGGCCAGATGGCTGCTGTACCCCAAAAGAAAATTAAGTATGTAAGCTGTGTCAGATGAAGGAAGGAATTAGAAATTGCTTTCTAAAGAGAAAGAACTTTGTCTGAAGCTGCCCTGTAGGTGTGGTTAATATCAGCCATTGGTTTCCTAGCAACCAAGCCCTTTCCCTTACAGAAGTATTTCCACACTGTTTTCAAATGTTCTCCATAGATATTGGAGGACCCAGCACCCATAATGCTTTTCAGGGGAACTGAAAAAGCCCAAACTAATGAGTATGGGAGAAGATGGCCCTGCCCTCCTAGGCTGGTTTACCTGATGCCATTGATGCTCCCAAATGTGGGACCAGCCCTCACTCATTATGTCATGGAATCCTGCCCTGGAATTCCTCTGGGCACAGAAAGCGTTTCTAAGGCAAATCCAGGAGACTTCTGTGCCTGTAATCCAGAGTGTGCCCTAATCACAGTTGTTCAACTTTCAACATCTCTCCTGCATGACTGCAAGCTACCTCCTCACTGATTTCCTACCCCTAAGCTTGACCTTCCTCCGGTTCATCCTGCTCATTGCAGCCATTCTCTTTGTGAAAGAAAATCCTAGCTGTGTCTGTCCATGTCTATTCATTTCTGTCCAATGGTCCTTTTGTGACCTGGCTCTTGTTTAACTCTCCAGCCCGTTCATTCTTCCACATGCATCCTTTGTTTTGGACAGACCATACTATTTTAGTTCCCAGGACACACCAAACTACTTCACACCTTGCCCTGTGCCTTAGGACATGCTTTTTCCTTTACAGACTATACCCTAACCTCACTTAAAATTGAGCAATCTTGTAATTCCTCTTTGTCCCTCAAGATTCAGCTCACATGTACAATAAATCCCCACTTAACATTGTTGACAGGTTCTTGGAACTGCAGCAAAATTATATATAACAAAACCAATTTTACCAAAGGCTAATGAAATAAACAAGAGTGAATTTCCTACAGCATCACATCTATGCTAGAATGAAGCAACATTGAATAAAATGGTGTTATTCAAGGACCTACTGTAGACTCTTCTGTGAAATTGCCCATAACTCTCTTTCTGTCCCTAAGTCTGCTTGGTATGCTTCCCCTATAGACTCTGGGTTCACAACTGTTTTAGTACTACAGTAAATATGCTTTAATTGTTGGTTTACTTATCTATGTCTACAACTAGATGGGAAATCTTCAAGGACAAAGTGCTTTTTTCCATGTTTTCTACACTCACAACAAGGTCTAGAACATAGTAGATGCTAAGTAATTGTGCAGTGAATGAATAGGCAGTGAAGCAGACAGTATCACTTGGAACCTGCCTCAGGTTTCCTGTGTCTGTTTCCAGTTCCTTTCTAGACTGGCATTCTGTTTTCATGAGATGTCAGCAGAAATGTATGTAAAGAAGTATATATAATGGCTTAAACCTCCAAACATGTCCACACAGAAAACTGTGTTCTAACTTCTAGAAGGGATACATCAGCTAAAATATTTTATAACTAAAATATTTTATAATCTGAAGATGTGACATTATGTGGCCATTGATTCAAGTACAGAAACTATTGGCATTTAATCATTGCATGCAATAAAATTTTTTAAAACTAAAAAATTTTCTAGAATATGAGCTTGTTCAAGAAATCTAAGATAACATCTGACACAATAGCTCACATAGAAAGAGAGTGGGTTCTTAATACCCAGTCCCAGAGAAGTGTTTAAATACCTTCCATATCCATAAGCACAGGACCCATTGAGGAAACCCATTTCATTACTGAGCATGCCTAATTCAGGTCTGAGCCAAATAATTTAGATCTTTATTATAAAATCCAATTCATTTCTATGCATTACTTGCAGTTTATTGTGGGTAAGAGCTTCTCCTTATTCTTTGACTAAAATTTGCTTTGTTATAAGACATCTTCCTTCCTCATATAGGTTTGAACTGTATGTTTTGTAGCAGCCCAGGAAAAGGGCTTTCTTTCTTATATATTACTTTTCACAGAGTAGAAGATCATTGTCATGCCCTCTTGGCCTTTTGTTGGCCTGAGCTCTTTGGGTCCCTTCAACTACTCTTCATCAGATGTGGTTTTCAGATAATTCATCATCCTGGTCACCATCTTTTATATATATAACCACACAGAGCCTGCCCAATCAACAAGAATATGCCAAAGGCCAACTATCAAGACTGAAAAGGTGAGCAATTTTACAATCTTTGCAAGTAAACAAGTTAACCTGCTACAGTTTCATGGATGCTGGGAAAAGACCTAGGACTTCTGGGTCAGAGACAAGAATAGGAATAGTCATGGCTTCAGGACCAACATTTTGTGTACCAGTTCCCCAGACCTCATTTCCTCGAGAGATATATGAAAGGGGACTGACCAGATAATACCTGGATTCATAATGGGTTGCATTGTAGAAGAGGAACAACAGATGAGGAAAAAGATGAGATTCCATCTTTTATAATGGGGTGCAAGCAAGCCTGCTTAACTTTGCTTCCAAAGTAGACATTATCTTTATCTTACAAGGCAATTTGATATACAGATTTGTTTGGAAAGAGTTCAGAAAAAAAGATTGTCAATGCCTTTATTTGCAAGACTAGAGGCCCAGCACACAAAATTTGTGCATGGCCTGGCCTGTGATCAGGGCCATCTTCCCTGGCTGCTGGCAGCTGTCCCTGCCCCCCGCTGCCACCTAACCCCAGTTCCCTGCTGGCCATCGGGTGATCAGAGCTTGCCGGCCAGGGGAAGGGACCGAAAGGTTGGCCGGCAGTCCCCAATCAAGTGATCAGGGCCTGCGGGCTGGGGGAAGCTTCCAGTATTCAGCGTCTGCCCCCTGGTGGTCAGTGCACATCATAGCAACCAGATGTTCTGCCGTTTGGTCAATTTGCATATTAGCCTTTTATTATATAGGATGTGCAGAAATGTGAGAATTCTGTGGAAAATTGTCTCCCACTGTAGATATCAACACTCAGGAGATGAACCAGTTCTATAGCTATAAGTGAACCATACAAAAGAGACCAAACAGCTGTGGTCTCTAGAAACAACACTGTGAGCATCACCTTCAGGTACCTGGAGCAGAAGGACTTTTACCTTAGAGAAGCCATGGCCTTGAATTATGGAAGACAGCAGCCAATGACCACAAGTCCACTCATTCATTACTTCTGAGCACTTTCCTTCCTCCATTTAAGTGTGTATTTAGTGAAATAAGGGTCAGAACCCACCCAATCCCCTTAAGAGGGAATTCTGGGCCCTATGTGATTAGTGGCATTTTCATTTATTGCTTTAATTATGCTTATTGTAACCATCCACAAGACCAAGCAAAGGGCCTGTGTCTATGAACAAATGGTTTTACTGTGGAATTGCTAGAGATTTTTGTGTGTGAACGTAACAGTATCAAGTCATTTTAATCCTAAGAACAGTCATGAAATTATGACAACACATTTTGAAAGAATTTCCAAGCCCATTCAGTCAGTTACATGTCTCTGGGCTTGAGAAGAACTTGGGTTTTATTCATTTACTTATGCAACAGATACTAAACTGTGTCAGTCACTGTTAGAAGTGCTGAAGGTAGACCAGTAAAAAATACAAAACTCCTGCCCACCTGCATGGAGCTTACATCCTAATGGGAGAGGCAGAAACCAAACCAGTAAGTATACTGATGTAAAATACCAAGTAGTGGTAAGTGCAATGAAGCAGGACAGCAGGTTACAGAGCTGGAGAGGAGGGGTGCTGATTAAGCAAAGGTCTTGCTGAGACAAGACCTGAATAAATCAGGAATGCTTGCCCTGACAAATCTTAGAGAAGAATGTTCTAGCAGGAAGGAATAACTAGTGCAGTGAGATTGGCTTGCTTGTCACTCTAGTGGAAGGAACAAGATAAAGGATGGGTGGAGATGGACATCTGCCTTTCTTTAGAATGATATGCTTTGTATCACATGGGCAATCTGAGTTATTTGGCCAATTCTCCAGCCTTGCCTTTCACATGGCACCACCCTGAATACCATAGGATCCAGCCCTAAAGAAATTCTTGCAGACTTTAAAATGAGCCACCCTCAGATTTTCCTCCTGATGATACCTCTTCCTGAGTGTCTGCCTTCTCTTCCCTCATCATCCCATGTGTCCTTCAAGACTGAGCTTGGGCATCATAGCTCAAGGAAACTACCTAAACACCCAATCTGATTAGGGATCGCACTTTGGTCTTTGCTTCTCTCTTACATGTTTCTATTCTCAAATGTAATTGCTGATGTATTGTGTATCACATTTGACAGTGAGTTCTTGAGGGAGGGGCGGGATTTCAAATTTCATCTCTATGTTTCCAGTTCTTAACACAATATGTTCCTCATGGTAGGTACCCAATAATAATTTGGGTAGAATAGATAAATGAATGCATGCATGAATATATTATATTTAAAGACTTTCTCTATTAGCAGGAAGCATCTGAATGCATTCCTCTGGACTGCTATGCAGCTGCTCTAATCATACTGAACACATTTACCTTCAGGCTGCTCAGAATATAATTAAATAAATTGTTTTAACTCTATAATGCATTAATCAACCACATTTCAAAAAGTTCACACTGTTACAAGCCTCTAACAATCTCAGTATCACTGGAAATCATCTTCTTGGCTCCCTTTTGCTCCTAAGAATTAAACCCACTACTGTTATTCCAGGAATTATTGTGTATTTCATGGCTTGAGAACCCCACTTAAGCGGGGTAAGCAGACCCTGAAAACCCAAAGAAAAATAACCATTTCTTGGGTAGAATCATTCTTGGGCTACTTTATAGAGAACTTAGGTCTTTGATGTCTGTGATCTCATTTGTATGTGGAATATATATTTTTTAAAGCTGAAATCAGTAACAGAGAGTAGATGATGGTTACCAGAGGCTGGGGCATGAGGGAAAGGATTGATTTTTAAAAAAGTAGAATGGGGGTTGGCAGGATTTGAGGAAGGGGATCATGGGGAGTTATTTTTAATCCGTACAGAGTTTAAGTTTTATAAGAGGAAAAGAGTTCTGGAGATGAATGTGGTGATAGTCGCACAACAATGTGAATGTACTTTACGCCACTGAACTATACACTTAATATGGTTAGAATAGTATATTTTCTATTATATCTATCTTATCACAATAGAAAAAAATGAAATTCAAAGTCCTTGGCCAGTATAGCTCACAGTAGAGTGTGTTACATGATTAAATAGAATAGCCCTGAGTTAATGCTGCTCAAACAATGTGTAATGCTTGTTTTAATTTTGGTCAGTTGAAAAGCAGACCTGAGACAAGAATTTGAGTGAGACAGTTTATTTGGGATGTGCTGGGAATCCCAGTAGGGGACCAGGAAAAATAACACAGGGAAGAAGGTGGTCGGCAAAGAGTGTGCAATTAAGCCAGCTACCCTAGTGGGTGACTGGAGCTTCATCCCAGGGGAGACTCTGGGAAATGACGCAGAACACATTTGCTACAAATACCCTGCTTGAGAGGGGAGGAAGCAGGCTATTTATACAGCCTCTCCTAATATTCATTGATTGAGGGTTGCTTGGGGTTGTTAATTTCTGGACATTTCACCATTGCCTGAGAGTTGCACCTGAGAGAAGAAGGGCAAAGGTCCCAGGAACAGAAAGAAATGCAGGTACTGGCAGACAGGTAGATGGAGAAGGAAACAGACAGGGCACTGACAATGTCTACTGTAGTACTGGTGCTCAGCAATTTCTTCCCTTGTTCTAACCTCCCAGCTCAGAGCTCTCCTACTCAACAAGTGAGAATAAATGCCCACCCACTTCAGCCACATAAGGCAGTGAGCTCAGGACCCTGCACTCCGGTTATGAGAAGGCTGTGAGCAGTGATTAACCACAGAAGTAATGACTGAGAATAAAATCAATGGGACAAGATGGTATAGAGCACACACCTGGAGCTCAGCTGGATGGAAGGAAAAAACAAAAAGGATTGAGGCCAGGCCTGGGTAAGAGATGCTTTCTTGGTCCAACTGGATCAGGGTTACCTGTAGTTCATTACAGAGGATTAGAATTGCTCAACTAATCCTTTTATTATCTTTATAAAATCCCAAAGTAAAGAACCTATCCAGGTATTGCTCTATTCAGCTATCAGCCTGGGAGGACCCTACATGATTTCTGCTGGGTCAAGAGTCTAGCACCCAGAAGATGTAAACCATGAAAGCATATTTTCCCCCTTACACACATGTGGACTTTTCTGGTGGGTACCCTGGCTGCACATCACAAAAGGTCTTCTGAACAACTAGAATGTTAAGTAAGTCAGGAAAAAAATCTAAATTGGCTTAAAACAAAAGGTGTTAAGAGGAACAGAAATTGTTCTGCACTATGGATGATTATGGAAGAGACAGGCTCAACCCATTGACCACTGTAATGAAAAATGCTGTTGAAAATATTAAGCCTGCTGAAGAAGGGGGAAAGCCTGAAAATGTTAATCTGTGATATTCTGATTATAGGAAGAAAATTATTATAAACATTCACTCCTGAAACTGATTGCATTGAAAGCATAAGAAATACTGGAGGTTAATCTCTGATAATCCTATGAGGAAGGAAGATGAGAGATGAATATAAACCACTATTACTTGTATAAACTGGAAAAGAAAGTGGAAGAGCAACCCAGTTTAAATAGAGAACATGATAAACATCATCTTCCTTTTTACATCCAAGCAGTAGAATTTACTAGACTGAGAAGAGAACCTTTAATAACAGGAATGAAAGGATGTCCAAGCAGAATTACAAATGTCTAGCAAAAGAATAAGAGGATGAAAAGTTTGAGGATACCAGCAATAGGCTTGTGGTTGTGCACCACAGAGGAATCTAGACTGGACAGGGTAGAAAGGGAAGCATTAGAAAGGGGGCAATGGCCATGTTGTAAAGGGAAGCTTGGGAGTTTAGTGGTCTTGATGTGGTGAAGAATCAGAAGATTTGTAAAGAAGGAAGTTAGCTAGAAGGAGGGAAATTTGGGTCATTGTGGGATACAGAAGTTTACATCTTATTGATGGTGGATTCTTGGCAATAACCATTACCAAGTGATGTAGGTGATTGAAGGGGAGTAAGAGTCATGGGTAGTCAGAGAAAAGGAGTTTCAAGGTCTGGCTCTTGGGTGGTTCAACTACATAGATGTTGCCCATGACAGTTGGAGGAATTGGGGTGGAGAGGAAAATAGCTCTGCAATTGCTAAAGTCTTCAGCGAAGAAGAGAAGAGGTCAAGAGTTAAGCAAATAAAAGCAATGAGAAGTAGTAACAGTGGGATGGATGAATGTCATTAGCCTCAAAGGAAGAGGGCTTTCATTATCATGCAGATCAAAGAGCAATGGGTTGGAAACAGCTAGAAGAACTTCCCCTAAGCCTGCATCTCCATGAGACGTGAAGTGTGAGAGAAAACTCAGCCTCCAGCCAAAGGGGAAGTAAGTATCTGGTCAGGTCCAGCTGCTATTTAGGTAAAACAGTGTCCCTAGTTGTGTCCTGCACAACAGTACCTCCCCCAGATGTTAAAGAAGCTCAGCCAAATAATGTCAAATAAAAGGTTCCCTGGTCAGATAAGTTTGAAATATACAGCATGATATACCCTCTTCCAAAAGAATCATGTTACTAGCTAAAAAATTTCAGGAAATCCTGTGGAGTAGAAAAGTGTTTTATCCAAATGTTTTCATTTGTACTAATATTTGACCACTGAATCATTCCCTGGGGGCATTCCTAGATAGGTGTTTTATGCCATGGGGGAAGTTGAGTTAAGAAGGAAGAAAGAGGCTTCAGTGAAAAGGTAAAGAGATAAATATGTAAAGATAGAATATGGGATACAAAGTCAGCCTGCCTTGTTTTGATTTCTAGCTCAGGCATTTCCCAGCTCTGTTACTTGGGCAAACTACTTGCTCTGTATGCTTCAGTTTCCTTACTTATAGAAGAAGATGGAGAAAGTGAAGACCTATATGGTAGGGTGATAGTAATGATCAAATTAACACAGGAATGCTTAGAGAAATGCCTGGTGACTGATGTGTTACCCCCCTACCCCAAATGAGAACTGTTATTACTGCAGAGTTTATTTGCAAAGAAAGGAGAGTTCCAAGTGACAAACCAGTTCCAAACAGTGGGAGATTCCAGAGGAGAGTAATTCCAAAAAAAGGTAGGAAGGGTAACTCTCACATGAACCTGAATTGGGTAGAAATGTGGATCCCAAGAGTACTTCCCCAGAAACATTACTAAAAATCCTACCCACCTGCACAGTTTAAGAGTTTATAGTTTCACTATTTCATGCCCACAGCTATGTGAACTACATAAGACAAGATGAATGTGATGGGTTCACTCAACGAGATAGACCACCGACTCAGAATTTAAATTTAAGATCCTTTATTAAGCTGGCCAGTGACTACAGTTACAGCACCCTGCCGAAGAGAGGCTGAACTGCAGTGCCGACTACAGAAGTTACATTTTATTATTAAATTTTGTGGAGGCCCAGAGAAAAATGTGTCTTTCAAATTCTAGGCCCCCCAATATGGAGGAAACTCTCTTTATTTATACTTTTTCCAGTCCTTTGTCTCCCAAATTTGGAATGAGACTTCCAGGACTTCTGAGAAAGAAGGCCTGCATGCTGGGAAGGGGCCATGAGACCATATCTCAAGGCCTGACCTGATGTCAATACCTTCCTATCTATGTGTTTTAGTAACAGACAGCACAGCATGACCCGTCTAGCCAAAGCGCCAGATATGCAGCCCAGCACACTGAACACTTATTAGTGTGTTTGCTATTTAAATTTTCTCTGGTGTGACTTTTTAATTTATTTCTTTTGCCCATTTATATGGTATATCAAGGTATTAAATTATTTTTCTCCAAATGTAAACAGTAGTCCTCCCCCACCTCCCTCTGTGCCTTTTTCTCTTTGCCTGACTCAGAAAAACCCTGAGCTGGTTCCATTCATACCAGGCATGTCAATGACCTTCTCATTGGGAATATAAAGAGGTGTAATCAATTCATTTTTAATAAGAATAATGGGTAAGAAATACAGCGGCCTTCCTGATCAAAGCCCTCAACTATTTTATTCCCTTTTCACTCAATATCTTTTCAAAATTACTTACCCAATACTTTAGTCCTCTCTTTTTAGCTGACAATTTTGAATCAGGAATATTGTACCATGTCCACATCTCTGAAATCTAATAAGATAGAACATGCTTTTCCTGCTCTGTGAGCGTTCAGGAAAATGGGTGGAGGAAAATGCTCCAGGCCACCATCGGGGAGCCCTGGCTCTATCAAACATTGTCCCTGAAGGAGATGACAAGGACATTAGCTTACTATTCAGCATCCAGCCTGAGAAAGCATGGTGAGCCAGATAGGAGGAAAAAAGCAAATTCAAACCTTCACAAGATTCTTTGCTGGTGACTTACACCCATTCAGGGCCATACTAATTAAAAAACCCGGTCATCTTCCCATTGTTTTTTCACAACAATTCTGTCCCTATGGGCAGCTCTATGTTGATGAGGCAACACCTGGTTTTGGTATTTCTAAATATATGAAAATACCTGAAATTGAGTCATTTATACTTGAGAAATATTCCAGGAATGTTATCCTGTGTTAGTCATCTGCCCTTCCCTAAGGTCAGTATAGGAGCCCTCTTAAAATGGGAATGGGGGAAATGAGAAGAAAAGGAGAATGTGGGAGAGGACTAGGGGGTAGAGGAAAAGAGAAGGAAGGTGTGTAGGCCAATTCCTAGACTTGTAGAAATGATGTCCCCAATCCACTCCTCTCCTTTCTACTACACTTGAAGCTAGACTAGCTCTTCCAAGCCTATGCCTTCTACCCAACGAGATTTTTTTTTTAAAATCAGGACACTGTCAATTTTTCTTTCTCATAGTTATCTTGGTTTTAGACCCTGGACCTTTCTCATGTCACACCACATTTGAGCACAAAGGATATAAGACCGCAGAGAGCTTCGCTCACTCTAAAATGTAAAGCAACAGCATTAAGGCCAATATGTTTGTATTGCCTTCTTACTTCCATTTTTCAAACAATTCTCTGTTTTGGAGATGAGGTAGCTGAAGGTTACCATGGTTAAAGTGACATGACCAAGATCTTCAGCTGCCTTGTCTTTGAGGAAGACTCCATGCCAGCTCCTCTGACTCCTAGAGTCCTGTCACTCTGTGAATAGGGGATGGAGAGATGGAAAGTGAACCACTCTGAGCCCCTCCCCTATTTCATGGAGAGTAGCTCAGCTATGAACTGTAATATCTACTGCAGTTCTGTAATATTGTATCGCCAATAGGGTTTCATGGCTGAAATAAAAGTTTGAAAATCAGGGCATTACCTTGGGAAATTTAAAGTCATGGTCAAGGGAAAGCAATTGTCATCACCATCAGAATCAGATTTATCTGAGCTCTTTTTCTTTCTTTTCAATTTTTTAAAAATATTTTTTTATTAATTTCAGAAAAGAAAGGAGAAAGAGGTAGAAAGATCAATGGTGAGCGATAATCATTGATTGGCTGTCTCCTGCACACCCCCCACTGGGAATTGAACCCCATAACCCAGGCATGTGCTCTGACTGGCAATCAAACCATGACCTACTGGTTCATAAGTTGACACTCAACCACTGAGCCACGCCAGCTAGACTGAGCTCTTGTTCTTTTAAGAAGCTGTAGAGATAAAAAGGCTTTAAGACATGGCCCTATAATTATGGATCTGATAACTTAGTTCATAATAAGGAATTTAAAAATATTAATATGTGCACTAAAAATTGATATATTCCATAAGTGTGATGGCTACTCAAATAATTTATTGGAAGAAAAGGTTCTTCTATAAGGGACAGGAAATATAGAAATTACGATTCAAAGATGGGTTCTCCAGGATTTCAAAACTGAAAATGGAGTATGATCCAGAGCTAAATGAAGACAGTTGTTCACATGCAAAAACTACAGTGTGGATCCCTGACTAATGATCCTGCAATAGGAAAGTATTTTATTAATAGCCACCTTTATTGTGCTAAGTGTTGTATATGAATTGTCTTATTTGATTCTCACTTTAACTCAGTGATGTGGGTATTATTATTCTCATTTTGAATGAAAGGAAACTGATGTTTAGAGAGTAAAGGGACAACTCCAGCACCAGAGATTATCAAATCTAAATAAATCTAAGGAATATGCATGAATGCTGGTAGGTAAGCAAAGCATGGCTCTGGAGGAAATGATAAATGTTCAAAATGGCTGGGGCACAGGATGGGTGAACTAAAGAAAAATAAGTGACTGGCTTCTTTCACTTAGCATAACATTTTAAAGTTTTATGTATGCTATATTCTAGTGTATGGGCATACCACATTTTGTTTACCCATTCATCAGTTGATGAATATTTGGGTTGTTTCGGTTTGAGGCTCTTATAAATAACGCTGCTATGAATATTATGTACAAGTTTTGTGTGAACATGTTTCCATTTCTTTTGGGTATGTACCTAGAAGTGGAACTTCTGGGCCATCTGGTGACTCTCGTTTTCCAACATGGCCCCGCTATTTTACATTTCCACCAGCAATGTACGAGGGGTCCAATTTTTAAACATTCTCATGAATGTTTTTTATTTTATCTTTATACAATTGATTTTTAAAAATATATTTTATTAATTTTTTACAGAGAGGAAAGGAGAGCGATAGAGAGTTAGAAACATCGATTAGAGAGAAACATCGATAAGCTGCCTCCTGCACACCTCCTACTAGGGATGTGCCCGCAACCAAGATACATGCCCTTGACCGAAATCCATCCTGGGACCTTTCAGTCCGCAGGCCGACGCTCTATCCACTGAGCCAAACCGGTTAGGGCATGGACTGGATGTTCTTGAGCATCTCCAGGAAAGCCTGCGGGGATGGTGCCTCCACATTCTGGAAGCTGTTCTGGACTCTGCCGCACAGGAAGAAGTATTTCGCCTCCAGCCAGATGAACCCGAAATGGTTCTCATCGAACAGGATGAAGACTCCAGGGAAGCGCCCGTGGTAGGCTAATCCAGGTAAGGTAATAGTGTCCACGCCATAGAAACACATCCTGCAGGTGGCGGGGTAGTTCTGGTCACTGGAGCGCACGCCCACAGGCAGAACAAACGGGACAGGCTGCTCCTCCGAAGCTGCAGCCCCGGACTCCCCGGCGCTTTCCTCAGTCCCGTCTTCTTGCTGCTGCTGCTGCTCCCGGATCACCTGCTCGTCAATCTCCTGGACCACGCGGGAGAGCTCATCGAAGTTGCGGAAGATCTCGCCATCTCGCAGCTGGATGCGGCGCATGAGGTGGATCTCTAACGTCTTCTTGGAGATCCCCGTGATCTTGGTGACCCTGGCATACTTCCCGTGGAAGCTGAGCATGGCAATCTTCAGGCCGAAGGCATCGTAGTAGTATTGGAAGAGGCCGGGCCTGATGAGGTCGTCCGGGTGGCGCGGCGGGAGGTAGAGGCGGCGGTAGGTCAGCCAGTTATACTGCTGTCTGTCCTCCAGCACCAGCCCCCCCTCTTCCCTAAGCCACGTTGGTAAATCCGTCCCGTGGTCTGTGTTCTTGCACCGGGTGGTGAACCTGTCCTTCCGAATCTGTATGTGGCGCTTGTGGGGCCTGCTGTCGAGGCCTTCCAGGCACTCCACCTTGGCTGATTTCCTCTCCGTCAGGCGAATTCTGAACGAGGGCCTGAAATGTATTGGGCCACCCACATGGGTGTGAAGGGAAGGCCTGTATTTCCAACCAGTAATGCATAAGCCGTCCGCCACTACATTCACTAGTGTTCTATAGTACTCATTATCTAGCTGCCACAATCCCAAAATGTGTCTGTATGGGAACAGCTTCGCATAGACTTCTC
The DNA here is from genome assembly GCF_963259705.1 of Myotis daubentonii. Classification (NCBI taxonomy): domain Eukaryota; kingdom Metazoa; phylum Chordata; class Mammalia; order Chiroptera; family Vespertilionidae; genus Myotis; species Myotis daubentonii. Next base: position 225,378,853 of record NC_081840.1, on the reverse strand, counting down.
GATAAGACATACCGATCATCTCCAGGTTCTGCAAGTTTGCACGAACGCCAAACTCCTCCTGGCAGCGCCGTCTCCAGATGTGGTCGATGTGCAGGATGTGGTGGAATTTGGTGCAGGCCTGGGCCAGTCTGGGCAGGTCGGTGCCGGGAACCCAGGTGAAGATCTCCACCAGCATTTCCACCGGCAGGTCCTGCAGCAAGCAGTGCGGGGCCGGCATGAGGCTCGCAATTCCTCCACTCCCAGCACAGCACCGCGCTGCCACATTCCCCTCGATGTGCTTTTTTGCTGGGGCCGGCTTGCCGTCGGCCGCTGCCATCTCAGCTGGGCGCTGGCGCTTCTTAGGACACCGACATCCCCGTGAAGAGCCCACGCTGCAGAGGCAAGCGCACGCCTCCATGCCTCCACAGGTAACAGCCACCACAGTGTGGGCCGCTGTGCCTCAGCCAGGCTTTAAGCTGGCTCCTCCCGCCCAAGAGTCCAGCCACGCCCCCAGGGCCTAACCACGCCCCCTCAGAGAGGAGCCGATTGTAGGACTTTAAACCCATAACCATTAATAGTTGCCTCCCTTTCCCAGTGCCCCCTCCCTGTCCTCCCACCCTAGCCCCAGGCAGTCACTAATCTGATTTCTGTATGGCTATGCCACCAGGGATATGCCTACGGGCGGGGGCGGGGATGGGGGGGCGGACATTTCACATAAATGCAGTCATAATATCTGGTCTTTTGTGACTGGCTTCTTTCACTTAGCATAACATTTTAGAGTTTTATGTATGCTATATTCTAGTGTATGGGCATACCACATTTTGTTTACCCATTCATCAGTTGATGGATATTTGGGTTGTTTCCAGTTTGAGGCTCTTATGAATAACGCTGCTATGAACATTGTGTACAAGTTTTTTGTGTGAACATGTTTCCATTTCTTTTGGGTATGTACCTAGAAGTGGAACTTCTAGGTTATGTGAACTTGAAAAACATTGGGTTAGTTCCTATAATTCTGAGAACATACTTGATTTATATAAGTATTTCATTTTACATATACATATATGTTAATAAAGTTTGTTTTGATTGGGGGGAAAAAAGGAAAAAAAAAAAAATAAGAGGCAGGCCCTAGCTGGTTTAGCTCAGTGCATAGAGCATCGGCCTGCGAACTGAAAGGTCCCAGGTTCAATTCCGGTCAAGGGCACATGCCTGGGTTGTGGATCCCCAGTGGGGGACTTGTAGGAGGCAGACAATCCATGATTCTCTCTCATCATGGATATTTCTCTCTCACTCTCTCTCTCTCTCCCTCCCTCCCTCTTCCTTCCTCTCTGAAATCAATAAAAATGTATTTTTAAAAAACTAAGAGGCAGAAAATAAAGAGGATTCACTCTTCAAAGCATAGCCCACCAGTATCAGCTGAACCAATAACCAAAGGGGTGTAGGCACATTGCTTATTCTTTCCTACTTCCTGTTTAGACAACGGATTGCTTGGGAACACATACACTGAGATAGCAAACGAAGTCACTGGCAACTGTTTCTTTAATGAGCCTCTATTTAAGAAGGTAAAATCCCAAGCTTTAAACTCCAAGGAAAAGGCCAGTAGATGAAGATTTTGGAATACGATGTCAGGTCATCCCATGTCTTCCAGAATTAGGTGACCATGGCTATAAGGTGACTCAAAAGGTGACTCATAAGGAAAGTACTTAAGGATTTGGAAACTGACCCTGAACTGGGAAAGAGCTGATAAGACCAATAATAACCAGATTTAAGGAGCCTGAGCTTTGTGACAGCACTTCCTGCCAGGTACTTTAATCACATCATCTCATTTTACCTTTACAACAAGTCTATGAGTAAATGCTAATGCCATCTCTATAAGGAAACAACTTTTAGAGAGATGAAGCAACTTTCTTATTTCTTCCATTTTCTTGGCTAGAAATAGTTGAGGTTGGATTTGTACCCAAGTGCCGGGAGCCGGTCCATCCTTGCTGTTTCAAGGGACCTGGCATATATGGCATACGGTTCTTAATATGTTTGCTCACCTTCTTGGCGCTGTGTTTTAACCAAAGTCACCTCTCCGAGAAAGGTTGAATCCCCAGGTAGGGATTTTCCCCTGAAGTTAGGGAGGGAATAAAACCCCTCAACTAAGTGCCAGGCGGGTAATTAATCCCTTTAACTACGAACAATCATGCTTAAACTACATAATCTTTTCTCCCTGGAATGGAGATAAGAAACGCCCTAACCTTTGTAATAGAGATTGATAGGATTGAATCAACTGGTATAAATACAGTTGTAACAAGACAGAAACACTCAGAACTTAGAACAGAATCAAGAAGACAGAACCTACACGGAGCCTAGAGACAGAAGAACTCAGGAGACAGAATTCAGAACACAGAACTCAGAACAAGACAGCAAGAGACAGAACTCAGACAGGGCTTGGAAGACAGGACCAAGAGAGACAGAGCCTAGGCACAGAACCTACACAGAACGTTCTCTAGAGACAGAAGAACTTCGCTGGAGAGAGCATGCCGGAGGATCCTGGACAGGGACTGGCCTCGGAGCCTAGAGACAGAGCCTAGCGGGAGAACATGGCAAGGGATCCTGGACTGAACCTGACTACAGAAATTGGCAAGAGAACCTGACTAGAACCTGGTGACTGAACCTGACTGGAGTACCTGGACAGAACCTCTCTGGAGAGCCTAAGCAGAACCTCTCTGGAGATCGAGACCAGAACTTGGCTGGAGATCCTGGCTAGAGATCCTGGCTAGGCTGCTGATCAACTGAACACTGTCTCCGTGTCATTCCTTCTTCGCTGACTCCGTCCACACCTTTGGGGACCCCTGGACCCGCTGGGGTTGGACCCCGGCACCCAAGCTCATCTGAAGCCAAAACCCATTCTCATAAACACTTTACAAAATAAAGATTGAAGGACAAAAGAACACATCTGACGAGTGATACAGCAGCTGACTTCATCAGAGCAGCTCTTTGGTTTAAGGGTCTTAGAGATGGGATATAGTCCTTTGGTGGCTGAGTGATTTGGAAGACCTAGTGTCGAATGGACTAGAGCAGTGATCAGCATTCATCAATGGCCTGAACTAGGAGCCAGATCAAAGTGTCTGCAAAACTAGACTTCAATGCAACCTAGAGATGACTTACAGAGTAAGTTAGTCAAGATAGACTGGTTTTGCTATAGTAACAACCCCCAAATCTGAGTGTGTTAATACCACAAAGCTGTATGTCTCACTGAAGCAAATTTAGCTACTGAGCCAGGTATCAATCCAGGGGCAACCATTCTCCATGGGATGATCTCAAACTCCAGGCTGCTAGAGATGCCACCATGCTGTGCAGCCTTCTTGGTTGATTCATCAGGGAAGAGCACAACTAGATAATTATATAATTTTATTTTTCCACCCAGACGTGACATCTTTCACTTGACCCACTCTTCATTTGGCCAGAACTAATTACATGGCCTCACTTACCTGCATGGTTGCTGATGGATGCAATACTCCATGCACCATAGGGAGGGAATTGAGAAGCGATGAAGACTGGTATGCCTACCATGGGAGCCTCGAAAGAGTTCTCAATAGCATGCCCTCTCTATGTAGTGATTTACTAGATAATTCACAATCACCCTTCCCTGAAAACTGCCTCACACCATCCATGAGTGGTATCAGCTGATACAATTGAACTTCTTACACTGAACCAAGGTCTCTATTTATTGGACATGGAGTCCTAAGTTCCCTGACCTAAGAAACACCGTCCTGATTCTCTCTCTCTCTCAGAGTTAGAACACATATTTTGGGTATCTCTGTGTGTATTCTTAAAGTAAATCCAATTTTTATGTTTAAGTGAGCTCAAGTTCTTTTCCATTCTTTCATGACCTCCATATTGATAAATGGAAATAATTGGCTCAGATTGATGAACTGACAGGCACAGATATTGTTTGGTAAATTAAATAGGGTCTGTTTATTGTAGAGATTCAGAACAAACGCTAAGAAAATCAAGATTCACAGTAGACAGATAAGCAACATTCTCCAGGAGTGAAAGAGATGCAAGCTTCTAGACCAGTGATGGCAAACCTTTTGAGCTCGGCGTGTCAGCATTTTGAAAAACCCTAACTTAACTCTGGTGCCGTGTCACATATAAAAATTTTTTGATATTTGCAACCATAGTAAAACAAATATTTATATTTTTGATATTTATTTTATATATTTAAATGCCATTTAACAAAGAAAAATCAACCAAAAAAATGAGTTCGCATGTCATAGGTTCGCCATCACTGAATCTAGACCATACAGTCCTCCTTCTGGGTCCCCAAATCTGAAAGAGAGTAAGCTTCTCATCAGAACCTGTGAATATCCAAATATATCTCTCTAAAGAGGCAGCTTTATACACATGAGAAGTTCTGTGTGTAGGCTGGTCTGGATGCACGCCAGAGACCCTGTCATCTAGAGCAGATTCAACTCATTAATCTCAATGTTATACCACAGGCACCATGCTTACAGGGTGCAGATCGGCTGTGTAAGCTCAGGGAAATAGCCAACAGCCTCTGAAAGGGCCCTGTTCAGCTGGACTTACAGGACACCTAAGTCAAGCAGGGCTTTCACCTCTACCAACACAGTCACTTGAATTCTAAGGGGCAAGAATGAAGTGGAATCCAGGGTTATATTTCAAACTTCAAATTTCTTTGCTAAGCAAAATGGGGTCAGGTCCTATGGTAATCAGAATGCACCAAGCTCTTTTCCTTTTTTCTTTTTTTCTCCCCTTTAAGAACACTTGTGGTTGAGAATACAAGAGAAAAGGTCATATCTTAAATCACTTCAGTGGCAATTGCTCACATGCCTTCAGAGCACACTTAACTCCATGTGTCCTTTCCTATGTCTTCTTAAGAGGAGCAATGCTACTATAATCATGGTTCAATCGCACACATCGAGCACCATCTTACTGGAATGGAAATTAAAGACTACCACTCAAACAAAAGTTTCATGATTTATTCAGCGTAAGGACCTGAACAAAGCAGTGCATAAAGAAATAGAAATCATCAAAAATGGCAAAGGGTAAAATTTAAAGAGCATTGCTTACTTAAAAGATCCAAAACTCTGGGCTTCAAACAGTTGTAGACATAATATACATTTACCAAGGAAAAGAAAATATTTCCAACATGTTTGTTACTGTTTATTTAAATGTTATAACTTGATTTTTTTATTATAACACTTGCTCATTGTGGAAAATGTTAAAAATGCAGGAAAAGAGAAAATGAAAATTAATTCTCAGTATTGCAAGCCTGAGAGATTCTCTGTTGACTCTATATATGCATATGTACATCTGTCTATATCTATGTGTACACACACACACATACACACACAATTTTTACAAATGATTTTATCATTTTAAACTCTTAATACCACTGCATGGTAAGCAATACTATTACTCATCAATATCCAATTCCCCTCTGCTTCCAGGCCCACTACATGACTTACTTTATGGTCCTTTGAGATTGGATGTGACCACTGACTTTGGCAAATAAAATGTGAGTTGAAGTGGTGGATGTCATTTTGGAGTGGAAGCATTGAATCTTCTCTCTCTCTGTTGTCACATGGAGGTGTCATAAAATGGACATATGCGAAATGCTAAGCCAACACATAGAGAAGAACGGCCCTTGAAAGTCACCATCTCCCTGTAGGTCTTTGTGTAATATGCTGAAAGAATATATTTTTAGTGAAATTTTTGCTCAGATTTATGGTTATTTTCTTAAGGTGCAATCATCGAAGGAAAAACCATGGCTCAAAAGATATATAACTATATATAAAATCTTAAGTTTTAAAAAATATAGTGCCCAATAATCCTACAAAAAGATTGTTGACAGAATCATCAATGGCATAAAAAATAGATAATTTCTCTATTTGATGTAAACATTCTATTTATCTTGTAATGGTGAAAATGGTGCCTTATGGTTTTTAATTGCAATTCTATGAGTTAAATATTTTTTCATAATTATATAGGTTATTTGCATTTCTTCTTTTTTAAAATTGATTTGAGAGACAGAGGAAGGGATAGAGAGAAAGAGAAACATTGATTTGTTCTTCCACTTATTTATGCAATCATTGGTTGATCTTGTGTGTGCCCTGAATGGGGATGGAATCCACAACCTTGGAATATCAGGATGATGCTTCGACCAACTGAGCTACCACACCAGGGCACATTTCTCCTTATATGAATAATCTTTTCATCACTTTCTTATTGATTTCTTAAGATCTGTCTATTTGTTAAGTATGCAATTACTGATACTGGTGAAACAATGATACAGTCATTAAAAATTAACCTTTGTCATATGTATAGCATGTATTTTTTCCCAACCATTAATTTGGTTGGAAACAATCCAGTATCATTATATTTTTTAATGTACAGATGTGTTGATTATTGTTTTGTTTTTCAGATTATCTAATCTATTAATATTTTATTTATGTTTTGCCACTAGTAGCATGCTATAATTATCTTCTTCAACCCCCAAATATGGATATATATTTCTTCTAGTACTTTATAATTTTGTTTTTGTATTTAAATCTTTGCTCCATATGGCATATAAGTTGTATATGACATAAAGTGCAGATCTATTTTTTCCCCAGATGGCTGGATTTCCTAACATTGCTTGTTGAATAATCCTTTTTATACAAATTTTAAATGCCATGTTTTTCCATATACCAAGTTCTTAAAAATACTTGAGATTGGACTTCATTTTGTTCTACTGACCAATCTGTCAATGTCCAAATTGGTGTCAAGCTGGTTTAATTATTGTATCTTTATACTCTTCAATATCTCATATCATACATTGCTATTCCTTTTTGGCATTTTCTTGTCTATTTTTAAGTATTTATTTTTCAAGTTGAACTTTAAAAAATTCCACTGGGATATTTCTCTTTTTCAGGAACATTATTCAAGTCTTATTTAATGTCCTTTCATTAATTTACTTATCAAATGTTTATTGAGCACTTATTGTGAGCCAGGAAGCATTCTAGGTATTGGGGATACAATAGAGAACAAACAGAATTCCTTGCCTTCATGGAGCTTAGATTCATTCTAACAAGAGAAGAGAAATACAATAAACAAGATAAATAAGTAGTAAGGGCCAAAGAGTAGTAAGGGCCAAACAGACAAAATAAGGCTGGGGAGGGAGATTTGAACTAACCTATCTAATAAAAAAGTAATATGCAAATTAACCACCAGTCCGCAGCAAAGATGGAGGTGCCCATAGAGGCCGGGGTGGGACACTGTTGGCATTGCCCCGGCAATGTGAGCCCAGCATCTGCACCCTGGCCGCATGGATGGTGAGGAGGGGCTTCTGGCCAGAGGCCTGGGTGCAGGATGCTGGGCTCGCATCGCCCCCGGCAACACAAGCCCAGTGTCCGTGCCCTGGCCGCGCAGAGGGAAAGGAGGGACCTCTGGCCAGAGGCTGGGGTGAGGGACATTGGCATTCTTACAGGCTGGGCTGAGGGACTCCCCTCCCCCATACACAAATTTCATGCACCAAGCCTCTAGTTGTTTATGGTGGTTTTCTTTTTTTTTTTTTTTATTTATTTATTTTAATCTTTATTGTTCAGATTATTACATTTGTTCCTTTTTTTTCCCCCCCATAACTCCCCTCCTCCCAGTTCCCGCCCCACCCTCCGCCCTCACTCCCCACCCACTGTCCTCATCCATAGGTGCACGATTTTTGTCCAGTCTCTTCCCACATCTCCCACACCCCTTTCCCCCCCAAGAATAGTCAGTCCATTCCCTTTCTATGTCCCTGATTCTATTATAATCAACAGTTCATTCTGTTCATCAGATTATTTATTCACTTGATTCTTAGATTCACTTGTTGATAGATGCATATTTGTTGTTCATAATTTGTATCTTTACCTTTTTCTTCCTCTTCCTCTTCTTAAAGGATACCTTTCAGCATTTCATATAATCCTGGTTTGGTGGTGATGAACTCCTTTAGCTTTTCCTTATCTGTGAAGCTCTTTATCTGACCTTCAATTCTGAATGATAGCTTTGCTGGATAAAGTAATCTTGGTTGTAGGTTCTTGGTATTCATCACTTTGAATATTTCTTGCCACTCCCTTCTGGCCTGCAAAGTTTCTGTTGAGAAATCAGCTGACAGTCGTATGGGTATTCCCTTGTAGGTAACTGAGTTTCTTTCTCTTGCTGTTTTTAAGATTCTCTCTTTATCTTTTGCTCTTGGCATTTTAATTATGATGTGTCTTGGTGTGGTCCTCTTTGGATTCCTTTTGTTTGGGGTTCTCCGCGCTTCTTGGACCTGTAAGTCCATTTCTTTCACCAGGTGGGGGAAGTTTTCTGTCATTATTTCTTCAAATAGGTTTTCAATATCTTGCTCTCTCTCATCTTCTGGCACCCCTATAATTCTGATGTTGGTACGCTTGAAGCTGTCCCAGAGGCTCCTTACACTATCCTCGCATTTTTGGATTCTTTTTTCATTTTGCTTTTCCGGTTGGATGTTTTTTGCTTCCTCGCATTTCAAATCATTGACTTGATTCTTGCGCTCCTCTGGTCTGCTGTCGGGCGTCTGTATAATATTCGTTATTTCAGTCTGTGTGTGCTTAATTTCTAGTTGGTTCCCCAATATAAGATCGAGGGTCTTATTAGTTTTTGTGTAGATCTCATTAAGTTTATCGGCAGCTTCTAAACAGTTCTTGAGAGACCTTAAAAGTGTGGTTCTGAACTCTATTTCTTCCATTGACAATTTTGTCCTGTTTCTTTGTCTCCGCATTTTGTTATGCTTCCTTGGTGCACCCCCTAGTGGTCTTTGTTCGCAGTCTTATAGATAAATCTTGATTGTTGTAGCTAATTCCAGGGAGGGTTTGACCTCCAGGCCAAGTGGCTATGAGAATCAGCTGTGTCAGCAGTGAGAGAACTTCTGTCCTCTAGGGAGGTGCTAATCTAGCCTTTGCCTGGGGCTATCCGGCAAATGCCTCTGTGCAGGGCTTGGGTGGGGCGGGTCGCACAGGATCAACAGGGTGGGCCAGAGAGAGCAGTTATGGCGGCTCTCAGTCCTGTCCCCAGGGGCTCTGCCTCTCCGAGTCCCAGCACCCGCTGCAAAGCTGGGAGAGAAAGCTGCACTCGCTATGACCGAAGCCAGACAGTCCCGCTTCTCCCGCCCGAGTCTGGGTCCCCAAAGACTCGCCCGGATCTGGAGCCCAGAGTCTGCGACTCCCTCCCGACTGAAAACAACAACCGCGCCCTCCGCTGCCAGCCCACTCCGCGCACTCCGCACCTCAGAATTTGACTTCAGCACCGCGCCTCCTCTGAGTGTCCGTATGCGTTTCTCTTTCCTCCTAGTTGTAGGACTTCCACTCAGCCAGCGTTCCTGTGGTTCTGGGTGATGTCCGCTCCGTGTTTTAGTTTCACTTTTGAAGCAGTTTTTATGGTGGTTTTCAATCAGGTTCTTGAAGCAGATGCTAAAAGAATCAGATGTGAAAAAGGTTTATTGGAAAGGAAACCTGGTGAAGGGTAAGGGAGCAAGAAAAGGCAGAAAGAAGCACCTTCAGACACCAGTAGATAACTGACACCCATAAGAAGGGAGAAAAAGAAGGAGAAATGAATGAGGGAGAGAGAAAAGGTAAAAAGAGCCTCTGACTGTGTTGCTCTGAGAATGTGGCTTTGGGTGGTGCAAGGATTGTACTTTATTAATTTTATTTTTTTTTTTTTTAGGATTGCCCTTTAAATAGCCTTGGGCTTTATTTAGTATCCCACAAAGCTCATTCATTGGCTGGGAGCAGCCTTGGGGGTGTGGATGTGGTGGCTTGTATTGGAGCCAGAGGTGCAGCCATTGTAGGCATTAGGTCCTAAGGTGCTGAGGGAAAGGTGAGTTGTGACTCTCCATAGCCATCACAATTGAGGAAAGTGTTAACATTTCTAATAGGTTGGCTTTGAAGTTTAGTACATTTACCTTGTACATTTATATATATACTAGAGGCCTGGTCCACGGAATTCGTGTACTTGGGGGGTTCCTCAGCCTGGCCTGACCCTTCCCGCAGTTCAGGAACCCTCGGGGCATGTCTGACTGATGGCTTAGGCCCACTCCCCACTTCTGGTTGAGCGGCGCTCCCCCTTTGGGAGCACACTGATCACCATGGGGCAGCTCTTGTGTTGAGCGTCTGCCCCCTGGTGGTCAATGCATGTCATAGCGACCAGTTGTTCTGCAGTTTGGCCGATTTGCATATTAGCCTTTTATCTTATAGGACTAGAGGTCCAGTGCATGAAATTTGTTCACGAGTAGGGTCCCTAGGACTGGCCAGCGATCAGGGCTGATTGGGGCCTCCTGGCTGCCAGCTGGGGCCTTCCTGGAGCTGCCAGTCAAACTCCTGAGGGGACACTTTGCATATTAGCCTTTTAATATATATATTATATATATATATATATATATATATATATATATATATATATATATATATATATATATATATATCTTTATTATTGAAAGTATTACACATGTCCCCCTTCCCCCTCCATCTTCTTCAGGCCCCCCTCTTCCTTATCCCAGGCCTTCAGCACCCTATTGTCTGTGCCCATGGGTTATGCATATATGCATACAAGGTCTTTGGTTGTTTACCTCCCACCACCCCCACCCTCCCCCGCCTTCCCTCTGAGATTCTGCACTCTGTTTCATGCTTCCATGTCTCTATCAGGGGTGGGCAAACTTTTTGACTCGAGGGCCACAATGGGTTCTTAAACTGGACCGGAGGGCCGGAACAAAAGCATGGATGGAGTGTTTGTGTGAACTAATATAAATTCAAAGTAAACATCATTACATAAAAGGGTACGGTCTTTTTTTTTTTTAGTTTTATTCATTTCAAACAGGCCGGATCTGGCCCGCGGGCTGTAGTTTGCCCACGGCAGCTCTAGATCTACTCCATTTATCAGTTTATTTTGTTACTTATATTTCACATATGAGTATGATCATTTGACTTTGTACATTTCTTATTTATCTATATGCTATGATTCTGGTTGATATGAATTAGGGTTTTTTTCATGTCATTTGAAAATTAAATATTGCTTATATGCAAGAAAACTAAATTTTGGATACATATAACCTACCACCTTGCTCAATGCCTATTGATTTGATTCTTATGTTGAGATACTTACATTGTTAAGAACATTACCACAAATAGTTTTGTCTCCTCTGAAAATTGTTTCATTTCTTAATGCCAAATCAAGGCTGAAATACAGTGATAACACTGGACATATCCATGTTCTTGGGACAGTTTTTAAGTTTTATCCTTAGGATTATGTTATGTTTTTCACTATGCCAAGACATGTGAAAAAAATATTTCTGGATCAATTTCCTAAGAAAAGCTAAATTACCAAAATTAACTTAGGAAGTTGATCTAGAAACACTATTTTCACAGTCTTACGATAGAATTGCAAAGCATGTACTCTTATACATTTTCTGCCTCCTCCCTACTGTGATCATATCTTTGATCATTCTTTGGGTTTGTGGTTATGCTTTTACTTATTATTTTTCTTCATTAGGCTTCAAGAAGTTTTCTTCTTTTATGAGTCTTTTCAAATAACTAGCTCTTGAAGTACCTATCATGTCTGCATCTTTTTCTTTTTTAATTTATTAATTTCTGCTTTTATCATCAGGATTCTTTGACTCATTCCTCACTTAATTTTGTTTATCTTTCATGGGCTTTTAAAAGAGAAAAAAGTGATATCTGTTTATACCTTTGGCATTAATGCCAATCTGGCCACATTTTTTTCATCTTAATATGAACCATTACAGGCAGCATGGGATCATGACCAAAGATGTAGACTATGGTCTGGTGCCAATTGCCTGGGTTCATATCCTGGCTGTGCCTTTGCCAGCTGTGTGACATAGACAAACATTCCCACATCTGCAAAATGAGGTTTACTATTATAATAAAGCTTACCTGTAAAATCTTTACTGTAAAGATTACTTGAGCTAATATTTGTAAAGTTGTTGAAACAGGGCTTGGCTCATAGTAACTGCTATGTAATACATGAATAAATTATGTTTATTCAACACTTTATCCTTCACAAAGCTTTTCACATGAATTTCTCCCTTAGTTAGCATGACAACCCTATGAGACAAACAGTTGCTATCTCTACATTATATATGATAAAATTGTAACTCCTACAAGTTGACTTGCAGGAGACCAACCACAAGTTAGAGAATGAAAGAGCCAGGTCTTAGGATTCTGTGATCAGTGTGTGGATGAAAGCTCAAATGACCTCTTCATTTGGGGAGCTTGGGTGGACATAGAGAAGTCCAAGTTTGGTCCCACTTTAGGCCATTGGCATCAGTTGTAGATATTGAGCCCTTCGACTAGATGGCAAACTTTCCAAGACTGGGACGGCAATTTGGTCAACTGTCAAGAAGAGTTTTAGAGCTTTCAGCTTTGGGACTTCCAAATGCAGTCCCCAGCAGCAGATGGAAGCCAAACAAGACCTCATCTAGGTGTGGGAGATGTAGGTTCTAGTCCTGGTACTGCCCTGTCTTACTCGTGAGCATGAGCAAGGTACTATGCTCTGTTGTGCCTCTATTCTCTCAAATACTAAGTAGGGAAAATAAAATCTGCCCAGCTTGCTTCACATAGTCACTTTTGGGTTCAAAATATGTGAATGGCAGTGAAACATTTTGAAAGCTTATAAAGTTTTCCACATATGCAGGACATTGTGCATGTTAAAGGCAACGACCACACTGCTTCCTTTGCTTACACAACTGAGAAGTGAAAAACAGATGTGAAAGCAGCTCCCAGACATTGAGCTTGCCCCAATTTCTTACATCCTCCAGCTCTTACTCCACCAAAAGCATCATTGTTTTTTCACAGGAGAGGAAAAAAATCTATACATATCTGAACATAAATCTAATTTCCAATTGGCTTCTTTCAGAGTGAACCTTGGGTAACAGAACACAACAGAATTTTCCACAGGCACTGTTTTCCATGGCACACCCAAAACCAAGCAGGAAAGAGAAGGAACCAAAAACTTCCTTTGGCATTTGGCTCTTCCTTATGTTGCAAGAGCATGGGCCACCTGGGGAAAATAATCATATTAGGAGGGAAGGAAACAAATCCAACTTTGGGTCGTATTCCCAGAATTGTTTCTATAAATATGTATTTCTCCAGGATCTAGGAACTGTCCACTGAAATCTTTAGACATTTTAATTCATTGTATTTAGGTTTCATATTCTCCAACAAGAACCATTTTTAACTTTTCTAAAGTTTACAGCATAGAAATTGGAAGGAGATGTGTAAATCGCAACTACAAGATGCACAGGTGAGTATGGAAGATTGAAACTTTCACATTCCAAATAGAATCCCCTTTAAGCTCAACAAGGAGATGTGAGCAGATAGATTTCAGAATCCTTCCTCCATCTGCAAATGAGAGAGAGAGGCGTTCTTTTCTCAGGGCCGACAAGCTTTATCCTTCCTGAGTTTCATTCCTCCCTTGCTGTATGTGCGGAGGAAGGGGTGAGGAGGGAGGGAGTAGGAGAGGGAGAGACAAAGGAATCAATATCCAATGCATGTGCAGGAGAGGACCCTACTGAATTCACAGCTTGAGTGCAGGGCAGCAATTGTCTGTGGCCACACCTGAATGTCAGTGAGGTTCCACTCAAGTCAGGAAGGACCTCCAGAACTGGAAGGGATCTGATAATTATTGGGTATTACTATGTATCAGCCACTTGTTCAGAGATACACACACACACACACACACACACACACACACTAATAAATCTCATTTAAAGTGACAAGAGTGTTCCATAAGAGCAAAGATTTTTGCCTGTTTTGTTCACTGTTGTATCCCCAATGTCTTGCAGATGGCAAGTGCACAAGAAATATTTGTGAAAGGAATGAATGAATTGTTACAACTCAATATGAGTGGGAATAATTGTGAATTTTGTTCTAAGATGAAAAAAGCTAAGTTTCAGGGACATTGAAGAATATGTGAGGTGGGATTCAAGCCCAGGTGTGTCTTGACTCCACAGCTGATGTCTTTCAGGATTCCATGTTGTCCTCGCATAACAAACTGGAATGTAGACAGCAAACTAGAAATCACATTCTACACAGAACCATTGAGGAACTGAAGCACTTAACTGATAAAAGGAACACTTCCAGCTAACAAGCTATGGAGGGCCCCTCCCCTTTCCGGGCTTCTGTTCTTCACCAGTGAGATGAAGGGATTAGATTAGATCAGAGTGCAAATAACTGGTACATGTGCCACTACTGCCCAGTCCATCTCCTATGACAGACAGTACTCATTGATCATAGCATTCTTTCCCACTGACCCTGGACACAACTTCATAAATATTCCCGACATGCTACCCCACCCATTGATTAAAGTTGGCATGCATGAGAGAGGCTCTTTGGCTTCTCTAGTCTAGATAATCTCTAAGGTCCCTCAAATTTATTTCTGTCCATAAATTCATCACTGTTTCTATCTAGCTGTGTATGTTTTTAGCACACCAAGAGACCAGGAGCGACAACAGCCTCTAATGTGTTCTGAAAGCATATCGTATCAGTAAAACACCCCAGTGAAAAACCAGGTCGCCTTGCAACTCCGGATTTATCCTTATGGAGTCCTCTACTGACACTACCTTCCTGATGGAAAAAGAAATTTTTTAACTACAAATCATCTAAATATTGTTGATAAAAAGATTCCCTTTTCTAAGACTAAAGCAATACTTTTTACAAGACTATATTCCACAAGCGAGCTAAGGTGAAAAGTTGGGACAGATCCGAGATTTAAAGTATTGGCCTCATGGATTAGCTTATAGTCAAAATTTTCTTGAGTTGCACATACAGTGAAGATTGCCATGAAATAAGATAACATTACCTGATAAGTATCAAGTGTGGATTTAGCAACTTTAAAGTTGTTTTATATGTCAGCCTCATAGCCTGGTATCTGGCTTTCAATGGTTTAGGAAGAATTTCATAATGATTATTTTTTCAAATTTACTTTTTTTAATAACACAACTAACCCTTAATAACTCATGAGGTATTCCCCCCATGCTATGAAAGTATAAAAGTTAAATTTATTGTTTAGAAATTATAGCATTGGTTGTTCTATCAGGATCATTGATTTCAAACAACAAAAGTCAGCGCTGGTTGGTGTACATAGGAAGAGAACTCATTGAAAGGTATTGGAATATTCAAGAAATGCATCTGAAGGCTAGAGAAGTAAGCTCAGAAAGTATAAAGGAGACTGAGTACAGCCAAGATCCTGCCCCATCACTACAAGCCACATGTCTCCAACCTTTTGCCACGATGCTGGACTCAGTTACCCTGGACACTCACTCCTGCACCAATAAAATCTAGAGTCCAGCATAGGTACCATGAATAATGCCTAACTGTTCCTGTCTCTTTTATCATATTCTCACGAATAGAAGTCCTGGGCAGAAGCTTCTGACTAGTCACACTCACATTTTAGTCCAGGATCTAGCAATTAGTGGATAGAGACAGAAAATACCTGTGCCCTCCTTGGACTTCTGCTCATATAGAAAAGTTTTCAGGAGCTAGGCAACCACCATGATTAAAGCCCAGGACACCTGTTACAATGAAATGCTCTCATGAATACAAAGTGATTTTCATATCAGTGAAACACCCCAATAACAAATATCTATAAGTTATTGACAACTACTTTCTTCCAGGCAATGTACTATATATAATCTCCATCTCATTTAATTTCTCATAATATCCCTAATAAGACAGGCACTATTATCCCCATGTCAGGGGCAAGGAAAGAATAATTTGTCCAGGATCACACAGCTAGTAAACACCAGAGCCAGAATCCAAAGGAAGGCCTTACTGAAGCCAACACCAGTGTGTGCCCCTAATCATCAAACTGCACTGTCTCTCCCTGAACATTGCCACGGTGGCCTGGATCTTACCAGGTATACAGTACATGCTTGTTTGGCACTTCCTTTCACCAGGCAGTCATTCAATGAGTATTTGCTACAGATAAGCCAACATCATAGACATCATGGGGCAAATTTAACATGAGCATAGCACATGTCAGTCTCTACATTATGGAGGATAATGAAATATTTGCAAGATCACACCCTGCAAATCCGTTGAGGGAGCGGACTGTGACTTTCTTACTCACCCTATATCCTCAATACTTCACAGTGCACTCTCAGTAAACATTTAATGAATGGATAAAAATAACTAATATTTAAAAAGCACTAACCATGAGCCAAGTACTATGCCAGGCTCTCAAGAGATGAGTATTATTATCTCCACTGTGAACACTGTGGCTCAGAGAGGTGCATTTGCCTCAGATAACAGGTGAGTAGGGGGCATAGTTAGGATACAAACCCGTGAAGCCAGCACCTTGCTCGGGCTGAGTGTTTCATCTTCAGGTTGACTTTGCTGCAGGGAGCATGCCAGCTAGAGCAGTCAGGGCCTCACTTTTGCACCCCACAACCGCCATAGGAAAAGAGGGCATCCTTTTCAATGGCTGTCTTAGGAGACAAGAAATGTCTTTTTCACAATTCCTGGACAGACCTCCTTACCTCTTTGCATCTAATTGGAGGGAATTGGTCATATGCCATTCCTAAATTGATCCCTTTAGCCAAAGTGAAGATGTGAGTTACTAGCCTTGACCAAAGTGGCCAGATCAGAATCATGGACATAGCAGGGGGTATGGAGGATCCCCTTACTAGGTCCAAGCCCTGCATCTGGAGGTAGTTCAACTTCCCCTGGAGCAGGTGGGCTATTGGCTGGTGGATGAATTCCTGAAGGTCAATTGAAGTATTTTCAGGAGGGGTAATGGTCAGGATGGGTGCTCCTTAGGCAATTGACAATGTCCACTATAACCCTCCCTTTTAAAGTCCCACACGGCTCCCCACAACTCTCAAAGTCCAAGTGGTTTGGCAAGGCACCCAACTGCCTTCACCATTCCCTTTCAACCTGCCTTTCCAGGCTCACCTCCAGCCACTGCATGTCCCATGTGTTTTCTTCCTAGAACTCTTCACTCGTCTCTGCAAGCATGACTCCCATCCCTTGCTTTGGCCCATGCCATCCTGCACTTGAAAGCTTTTCAACACACAGTAAGAATGGAGGCTCTGGTAGGCAGAGCCTATGAGTGGGAATCATGGATCAGCTGCCTCCTGCAGGCCCCACACCAGGGATTCAGCCACAACCCTGGGCATGTGCCCTGACCAGGAATTGAACTATGACCTCCTGGTTCATAGGTCAATGCTCAACCACTGAGCCATGCCCACTGGGCATAGTAGACAGCCTTTTTTGAACACTACTATAACCCTCCACCACTGTGCTCCATCAGAGAGGGACTGCTGAAGCTGCAGCTCCCCAGTATCTCCATCGTGGGGCGCTGTGGGACTGTCTGCACAGGTTGCCCTCCATCCAGTCCTTCACTCCAGGGGTCAGCCCAGTACCTGGAAAGTAGGTGGCTCCAGTCTAAAGAAAATAAGGAGTGAATGAATGCTAACGTGATATACTCTCTCAACTTCCAAGCTTTCTAACCCTTATCACAAATTACATATTCATTGACATAAACATTTGCTTGGTGTCTATTTCCCCATTCTATATAATAAAGAGCTAATATGCAAATGGCCATCACGCCCTCACACCGTCACGCTGTAACAGCTCAGACCCTCAACACTGGGGAGAGAGGAATGGGGACCAGCCAGGCTGTGGCCCAAGAGAGGGACAAGCCGCACACCCCACAGCCCCTGGGACCAGCACATGCGTCTGCGGCCTGGGAGAAGGACAAGCCACCCGCCTCGTGGTCCCAGGTGCCAAGACCTGCAGCCCGGGTGAAGCCGCCCGCCCACGGTCCCCTGTGGCTATGGCCAGCCTGGGTGAAACCAGTCCAGGTCCTGGGTGCCTGCAGCCAGCCAGAGGGAGGGAAGCTTGGGTCTCAGGTGCCTGTGACTGGCCGGAGGAGGGAATCCTGGGTCCCAGGTTTGGGGCCAGGCAAGGGGTTGGGGGCTATCAGGCAGGCAGGCAGGCAGGCAGGCGAGTGTTTAGGAGCCAGCAGTCCTGGATTGCAAGAGGCAGTTGGACATCCCCCAAGGGGTCCCAGATTGGAGAGGGTGCAGGCTGGGCTGAGGGACACCCACCCTCCTGCATGAATTTCATGCACAGGGCCTCTAGTAGAAATATAATCTGGGGGGAGGGGGCATGCAGGGGGCGGGGATCATGTCTCTTGTTCACCTTGGCAAGACTATCACAGTATCTGAAATATTCCAAGGGTGTAATAAGTATCTGTTGAATGCATATAGCATCCAGGGTTTAAAGATGCCTAAAAACTGCACACCCTATTTTTCCCCCATCATATGTATTTCCATCTTTGAGGACATAATATTTCTCATAGGAACAGAGAAGAAATCTCAGCTTTAGTCCAGACACCTTTTCCCAGCTTCTGTTCCTGGAAAGAGGCAAAACCCCAAGTCACATGGTTTTGTATTTAGAATATTAATTTTCCCTAGGTCAAGCAGAAAAGGTGATGCTTTCCTTAATGAGATGCTCTTATACTAATTTCTATTTGTATGCAAAAGATGTGGTGGGTTTAGCACCTGGAGATCCCCACCCCGCCTCCTGCACACCCCTGCACACCCATATCTGCAGAGCAGGAGAAGGGGAAAGGTTTCTGATTTATTACACATAAACAAAATGAATAAGATAACATTTTATTAGTTAGAAACCATTGTAAAAACAGCAATAAAATGAGGCAGTACCAGTGGAAGACGCCCTTATCAATAAATCCTCCGGCGTTTAGGACCCTGGTGCATGTTGTAATGATAAAAAACATAATTAAAAGGATTGAATTGCAGAACTGTATCATTTAATCAAGAGGCAGCCTGATAACAATAGGAAACATCGGGACAGTGATGGTCTGTGAATCTCTAACCTTCGGGGGAAAGAAAGGTGTCTGAGATTCAAGTTGTATTAGCTGATGTGAGGAGAATCCATTTTGTAGGTTGTGTCTTATTGAAACATGCCAATCCAGGCAAGAAGGGTCTTGCCTTTAAAACCTGTATCTTTTAAAGTCTTGTTTCTGGTGGTGAGCAGTAAATGGCTCTATTAAATTAGCCAGGTCCAGCCTATCAATTGTAGTTGATATTATAACTAATTGCTATAAGTGACAAAAACGGTTTTGTTATTTTTTTTTTCTTCCAGAGCCTCCTGGTGTTTCTTCCCTTGACTGAAAATCTTCATTTCATCCTAGAAAATCCTTATGACACATTGCAAATACTTTTTATATAAAAGCAGCACCGGGAAACGCGGAGACTTCAGAGGTTTTTCATTTCCCAGAAAGCCGGAGTCAGTTTTTAGAAAGTAAATTGTGTCCCTACCTTTTCCCTCCCCCCAGGTCAACGCTCCCCTCCCCCACCTTGGTCAGTTTAATATGAGTCACTGCCTGGGCTTTGTTCTATGCAATAACATTTCTCCCGGGAGTCTGATCATGCAAAACACTCCCTGCTGAGGGAGTGGAAATTTACCCTGGAAGAAACCTGATCAGAATGTCTAAAGACTTTACTGGCTTGTTCTCCTTAACTCCTCTCAAATTTCCCTGAGAATAATAAGTAAACCACATATTTAAGGTTGATAACACCCAGTGACAATAGACACAATGAGACATGGTCCAGTTCAGAAAGAAAACTAAAGCTGAGTGGATTATTTCTGATGTGTCTCCTGCTGCTCCATCTTCCACCAAGAATTCTTTGCTCCTTTCCTCCTTTCTATTTTGGGTTATTGTCATTCTGCAGTCATTGGGCTGATCTGATCGATGCATCAACTTTTTTTAAAAAAACAACTGCCAGATACCCAATAACTTACCTTAAGCCAAGTAGCTATTATTTTGCAACATTTTAACAAACTCAGGCGTATTTTCTGTAGTACAAGTGACATCGATTTACCACTAAAATAACACACACGTTCATAAATAAAATCAGGAGAAAGCTTGGTTGTGATTTCTTTATAAAAAGTCTTAAAGCAAGCCCATCTCTGTAACATGCACACACATATACATAATATAAAGTAACTCATAATGAATAGAATATACTAGTAGTATTCATACACATATATGGATGCATATATGTGAGTATACTTAAGCATTTATACATTTTTTATCCTCACCCGAGGGTATGTTTTATTGATTTTATATATACTTATGTATATATTCATTTTTTATCCTCACCCGAGGATATCCCGAGGATATGTTTTTATTGATTTTAGGAAGGGGGAGAGAGAGAGAGAGAGAGAGAGAGAGAGAGAGAGAGAGAGAGAGAGAGAGAGAGAAAAACATCAATGTGAGAGAGAAGCAATGATCTCCACTGGGGATCAAACCTGAAATCTGGGTATGTGCCCTGACGGGGAATCAAACCTCAGACTCTTCAGTGCACAGGACCAGGCTCCAACCAACTGAGCCACACTGGCCAGGGTTATCTTTCTTTCTTTCATTTTTTTTTTTTTTGAAAGAGTAAAGCTAATGATTATGGAAGACATGGAAGCTAGCCCAGCCCAAGAAGTTTGCTTCTCCTCATGAACATTTACCAAGTGATGATGCAGAAAGAATATCACATTTCACCCAAGGCAGCTCCCATCTAAGAGAGGGCCCCGGCTGCGCTGACAAGAACTGGCTGACTTGAAACACCATCTGCTTGATGGCCAAGGAGCAGAGGCCTGGTGGCGCCCTGGGCTCGATGTTTTGCCATCTTTTCATATTACTGGGGCCATTGTTATCTAGGTTTTCAAAAGTGCACTTATAATACATTTTCCTAAATAGTGTGTAGAGTTGCACAATGTATGCCTACATAAAAACCCTGTTAAAAATTTCAAAGTTTGCAAACTGGGAGAAGAAGTGAGTGGCTCGTTTAATTTATTCTAATCAGTTCTATCAGGAAAATGCAATTCTATTGAAGGGAACCCTTTGCAGAAGCAGAGAGCAATTATGTTTTGCGCACAGAGTACTCTTTTTAAAAAAGACCATGTGTGCAGCATGAAGAAAGCTCAGTGATGTCAATCATCTTGATTTCAAATTCCTTCAGCACGGTGTTTAAACAGTGCAGAAATTACAGGCAGCAGAAGCGATTTCTCTGAAGACTCTGTGCAGCTGTTTTCTGCAATTCTTGAACATTCTTGATATAAACGTGCTTACCTGATGGTAAAAGTAAAAATTAAGGCAGTAGTGCTCTTACCCCTGCTTTAAGTAGATATTGTCACATCATATCTTAGCGAGAATAACTCACCAGAAACCCCTTGAGTGAGTTAAATTTACACTAAATTTAAGTCAGGGGGTCCTCCCCTAATAATTAACATCACATTATGCAGAAGAGTGGCTGCAAGGTGGAGAAGTCCATGGCACCGGTGCCAAATGGCAGCCTGTTTAAGGGGAATGTATTCAGTTGTTAAAAATATTGGGGGGAGGCAAGTAAGAAAATTTTGCAACAAGTACCACACTTCCAAACACACACCTACGTGCTTTTTGTACTTAAGGAGAGCAGAGATCTCTGCTTCCCCGGAACTGGGCAGCTTTGAAATGAAACAAATGCATTTTCTACGTAAAAAAAAAAATCATGTTTCCTTCCCACCTCATGTAAGTAAATCAACTTTGAGCTCAATACAGAGTTGAAATCTCTTAAGATACAGTGACTTACAACCTGTCCCGATCTGATTAACAAAGGCCTTTGATTAAAGATGGGACTGGAGATGGCTTGTGACAGGCAAACCCCCAGAGTTCGGTGTGCATGTTTCCATTGTTTCATAGACTCTTAGATTCGGGTCACTTTCTGGTCGGTAACAGGGGAAGTTGTGTAGATTTCATTATTGTTAGAAATTCAACCAGCAGGTTGAAACTTTGAACAAATACTTCAAGTCCCCTGGAAGAAATGAATAACCTGAAAATACAGTGCCAGTTTCATAACAGCGTCAGTCCCTAGCTCAGCCATGGACTGAGCTCCAAAAGTTCATTGGTAAGCAGGTGCTTTAGCATTCAGAATGCATTTTCTGTTAGAAACAGTTTCATCCATTGTGGCTGGTTTCTTAAGTTAGCAAAAAAAATGGAAGAAAATCCTATTTAACTCATCATGAACCAGAAGTGGGTGTTAATGCTAAAGTAGCATTAGCATTGGCTTAACTATATCATTTGACCACTTATGATACTGTAATTGACAAATTACTGAGCATCAGGAAGTTACAGTAATCTACCTGGATAATAAGAATATGTTAACTCTTGACAATTCTACCATTGCAGAAGGACAGGCATTTTTTAATGTTGTTCATTCCCCATTTGTTTTATATCAGATAATAAATGATAAATGATTATCTATCTCACCACTCATTAGCTGCGTGACCTTGGACAACTTACTTATTCTCTCTCTGCCTCAGATGGTTGTTGTGAAAATAAGTGAAATCTCTTTGCCTTAACAGTTTCCACTCTTCTTCAAGCTATACCTCTTATTTTTACCGGAGGATTCTCTCTGCACCCAACACCCATTCAGATGGCGTGAGTGGGGCTTTATCCCCAACCCTGGGACAGGCCTATGACCTGGGCCTGCCAATCAGAGCTGGCTTCAGATTTGACTTCCAGGCGATTGCTTCAAGGGTGAGCCACCTACTGAGCAGCTCCAACGAGACCTCACATGGCTTTCCCTGGGAATGCTGAGATAGCAGTACTTACTTTTCTCTGATGGGTTCCAATCAGGAGCACCTGGCAACCATCTTTGTTTATCCCAGTGGTTCCCCTTGGAGGGCAGGAAGGGAGAGTTGTCCTCCACCCACCGCCCCCCAGCCCCACCCCCGTCCCACAGGGGACATTTGATAATATCTGGAAACACTTTTGGTTGTCACAACTCTGAGAATGGGGGGGCTGGGGGGGGGGAGAGCTACTATTCTCAGCTAGAGGATAGAGGTCAGGGTGCTGCTTAACATTCTACAACGCACAGGAAAGCCCCCACAACAAAGCATTTTCTGTCCCAAAATCTCAGTAGTGCTGAGGCTGCAAACCCTGCTCTAACTACAGTTACACTAAACAACGTCCAAGAAGCGGAGCTGAGAAATGGAGAAAAACAGCCTCCTGGTGACACTGCTTGAACCTTGGATTGATTCACAGCTCACTTGATTTTCTGTCACTTACACCCAAAAGAACCTTAACTGACAAAATTAGTCAGTGTGGAACAGGATGCATGGTATACAGCCGGCACCCAATAAGCGGTGGGTATTCTCATTCAAGGTTATCACTCACATGAGACCCGGGTGGGGAACTCCAGAACACCACCTTGTTTATGATCAGGTGCTCCTGGAGCAGATGCTATCGACAGGAGAATCATGGGTCAGCTCCTCACGCTCCTAGGACCCCTCCTGTGTTCTCAATGCCTTCCACGTTTCTGAGTCTGCTCAGAAACAAACAAACAAACGTCCATCCAACAGATAATGCCATCTTTGTCCCGAATGTGCAGTTTTCTCTGGTTTTAGATCTCACATTTTCAAGAAGCTCGTACATCTGATAGGAGACTGAAAAATAAAAAGAAAAGAGTGAAAGGTTTCTACAAAATCACTGTTTTTCCTTTTAAAAGTGACTATAGGCTGTCCATGTAAACCAGGATGGCAGTTTAAAATTTGCTTCATAAAATAACATTCAGGAACAAAAGAGTTATTCATAGTTTTCTTCTCAGGCTTGTGCTTTTAGAATATATTGGGGAAGTGGACTGGGTGGTATTGTATCCTAAACTTCTTGACAAGAGACGTTGAAGACATTTTTTTTTAAATTTTGATGTTGCCCCTTTCTCCAAAGGTGGTTGAAATATATATAGGAATGGAAATTATATATTTACACCATTTCATGAACTAAAAATAATTACCTTATTTCTTTATTCACAATGCTATAGCTTTAAGAGTATATGTTACATAGTATTTTCACTCTATTAACAGTTGTGTGTATTTTCATCCCTCTGTAAGAAATGAATATATTATACAAGAGATATTATATAGATGAGACCATTATTCAAAATGAGGATCTTCTCTACTAACAGCATCACTATTTGTAGCATATAAGACTAAATAAATGTCTCCCGTGAGTGACTAAATGCAAAATAAAAGGTAACCACTCAACTTTAATAGTTTAAAAAATGCTATTAAACATAATGGCTTCTTGACATTCAAGTAGCACTATGTTTTAAGTGATCTTCATTCTTTAAGAACTGCTTTATTTTCATTTTAAATATTGATGGCAAATTGAGCTCTCCAGCGTGAGGAACCAGAGGAGAAAGCTTCCCTCAGAAAATAAATTCCCACGGACTCTGGAGTTCTGAGGTGCAATTTTTTTATTTTGTTTTTGTTTGGGTTTGTTTCTGTGTTCTCCTGAGGCTATGTAATAACATCACATAAATGAAGAACCGGAAAAACTGACGGAGCAATCTTATTTCTCAAGATTTTCTTCAATCCCTGCTGGTAGATACTTCTGACCACAACCCCACCTTCCTCACCTGAACCTGTAGGGGGAGCTCTAATCTCCCTCTACCAAGGACACACGAAGAACAAAACGGCCCAGTGGAACCACCATAGAATGACATCCACGTGAAAGAGAGGAGACAGGCAGAGAATGGAGAAGGGGAAGTGGGGCCTTCAAAAGAAGTAGTAACCCCTTTCTCTTCTTATTCTTCAAGCTCTAAGGGAAAAGAGAGCAACTAGAAGTGGTGAGCATTCGCTAACCTGATTTTAGCCTAGAAGCATGTGAAGGCCACTTTTAAGGTCTGGCTCTCATCCATTTCTTCAAGTTAAAAGAAAAAACCCTGGCTAGGAATTGCCGGGGGGGTTGTGGAAGTATGGGAAGGGGCAAAGCTGCCATTCCATGTGCTATGTTACAAGAACTTGGTGGTATCTGACCAGGTAAGGATATGAGGTGAGGAAACACAGGAGCATACTCCAAAATGAATAACATGTTCAGTTGATTATAAGATGCCGCCTGCTAGACCCTAAACTCTCTGGGCAGGGCCTGGGTCTGTCTTATTCCTCATGGTGTTACCTGTTTCTGTGATAGTGCTTGGCACACAGCAGATATACAACCCATCAACCACTGACAACAGGAAACCAAAATAAAAATCAATGCTTGCTTACAGATGTTAAGCAACTCATCTAGCCTTCCTGGATTTTAGTTTCTTTACTATGAAAAATGTAAAGATAAAATAAATGATTTATTTGGTCCCTTATAGCCCTATGAAGCTATAAAATAATGTTCCTAAGATTTAACCATAAGAATCACAAAATTTACAGATGTCTGTCCAGAGATATGACAGCCAGCTGTTCTTCAATATACATCACTTGAAGTCACAGTTGAGGGGAAAAAAAAACAACCATGAATTTATTTATCAAATTAAGTATTTCTGTATAGTCGAGGCAAACCAAAGGCCCACCCCATACCATCTCTAAAGAGATTTCCATTCTGGCTACCATCCACCTGGGGATATTAGCATTATTTGTCCAGAATTCTCAAATATTTAATTTTTGGATTACCGAAAAGCCATATTTGATATTGCACGGCAGGGAAAAAATGTCAAACCATCAAAGTCCCACAGAGAACAAGCCCCTTTTGATGGCATGACAGCCAGACATACACATGGTCAGATCTATGAGACCATGATCTCTACCAGGATACATGACTTCTCTGAACCACATTATCCTCCTCTGTGATATGGTAACAGTTTCTGCATCATTGAATGGGGAAGATGAAATGAAATGATGCATGTGAAATGTATGTCCATAGTTAACACTCAGTGAATAACAGCCATTGTAATTGTTTAAGGTCCCTTCACTTTTCTTGATACATCAAGAAAGAAATGATTTAAGGAATAAAAAAGTGGATGAGGAGCTCTCTTTTAATGATGGGAAACTGAAAAAAAAACTGAGAAAGAGACCAGTTTAGAATCAGAAAATCTGAACATCTCTCCTACTTACAGGATGTATGATCTTAGACAAGTCGCTCTCTCAAAGCCAGCTTCCTCTTCTGTAAAACAAGATGGATTTGTGCCCCTCGAAAGCACATTCTAAAGTGCTATTTACATGTCCGGTGCTAATATCATTTTTACAGTAGGCAGAGTGGTTTAAGGGCACACTAATGACACAGGCTCACCAAGCTGTGACATGTCTGCGGATAGACGGGAAGCAGGAGCTAGGAATTTGCCACATTGACATTCTGGAACTGGAGAGAGACTGGTCTTTTTTAAGCCCTTTCAGGGGGGTGGAGGTGGACAATCAGGAAGCAAATGCAGTCACATTAGATTGCAACCAGTGGTAGGTTCTTCCAGGGTAGTGGCAGCCTCACTAGATGGGGTAGAGGAAATTAAACATGCTTGTATTGTTAAATAATCATCAGAATTATTTTTTTAGATGTAGCCATACCATAATCTCTGTTTTCAAAAGAAGCTCTTTTTTGTATTCTAAAGCATGTCGTGTCCATACACATGTTTAAGAAAGTCACCGAGCAGAACACAAGAGAACAAAACTCAACAGTAGAGAAATGCATCGCAGGCCCCTTTACACCATCACACGGGAACGTGAAGTGGAGGAAATCAAGCTCCTTTGTATACATTCAGTGTATACACTCAGAGCAATGTTTACCTCTGAGGTTAGTTAGGAGCCTGTCCTCATCAGTGATGTCAATATTGTCACAAAGTTTTCAAGAATCCACAAATCACTATTCACAAACCAACCCTCACTCTCACAAATACTGGCACTCCTTGGCAAACCAGAGAGATGAGGGTTACTTTTCAGGGGTGAATGACAAGTTGGGAGGAGTTGATAGTCCACTGGAGGGGCAGTCGAGGGCCATTAAGCCTCGTCAGTCATTAATCTCCAGGAAATGCTCAGAGCCAAGGTCGTTATTGCTATTATAAACTAAAAATGAAAAGAAAAAAAAAAGAAGGCACGTACTCTTTCTTTTATGGGTGATACAGTTTCAATTGGCACTATTGAGCATTTCTAGAGATTTAATTAAGCAATCAGATTGCTTGAGTGGTCTCAATATTCAGTGCCTTTTATAGAGTTCTTTAATGACTATGCATAGAATTATTCTGGATACTTTATGGACCATAGCAAGTGAAGTTTTATGTCTTCCCAGGAATACAGTGAGTCTTTCCACTATTTCTCTAGCTTACACAAAGGTTTTTGTTGCCATTGTTGTTGTTTTGGGGCGGAGGATCTTAGGTTTGTGTCTAGAAAAGTATAACCAAAAGAATTAGAGTGAAGATAATTTATTTAAATCAAAAATCACGACTTTCCTTCTTCGTAAGTCATTCCAGTGAATGAAATGCCAGTGAAATGTAGTGCCAGTGTCTCGTAAAACAAGGAGTGCAGCCCACTTAATACTGTATTTATTCATTCTCTAGGGCATAGGGATTTAAACAGTATTTGGGTATGGAAGATATAACAATGAATAGAATTTGTAAGATTCACATCTACACATAGAGAAGCATAGCATAATGATTAAGAGGACTGACTTTGGCACTGACTACTGAATCTTCACATATTCACTTACCAGCTCTGAGACCTTGGGCAAGTTACTTACCCTCTCTGTGCTTCAATCTTTTCATCTTTAAAAAGTAGTTAAAATGGGTTTTTTTCCTCTTTGGCTTTTGTAAAGATTACGTGGGTAAACACCCATGAAAGCACTTAGAATAATACACAGAGTGTAATAAGAAGTATGTAGGCGTTAACTATCGTTATTACATTCTTGTGCACAGACACAAGTCAATATGCAATGGAACACATCAATCAATAAGGTGTTTATAATATCTAAAAATAAAACAATGCAATGTGGTTAGAGTTGGGTGAATTTATTGGGAAATTTTTCTCCTGGGTATTTTTGCCAGATCAAAGGCAGCCTTTGCTTTAATGAGAGGTTTCAAGTTTCTGCTTTATTAGAAGGAAACAGTAGAGACCAGAGACAACATGACACAGCGCTAGGAATCAAAAGAGTCTCTTTTACTGGTAGTCTCCGTCATTCAGTGACCTTAGGAAAGTCACTTCCCCTCCCAGGGCCTTGCTTTGTACTTCTCTAAAATGAGGAAAGTGAACCAATCAGAGGTTTGTCATTTCTCCTGGAGCCACAGAATTCTCAATATATACCATTGACACAACTGGGGGACCTCAGGTTGAATTGGTGGGCCCCCAATCCTCCCCTCCTTAGGCCACCTCCTCATCCCCAAAACAATCAAGGCTCCATGGGAGGAGTTGGAGTCCCCAGACCCACAGCATTTCCAAGTACCTTCAGGCACATTGTTGACAATGAGCCCCTTGTTTGAGTAACTGCACACAACTTGCAAAGTGCTTTCACAAACCCCTTTCATTTAATCTAGCATTCAGTCATTTTAAGTAAGAAATCCAAAGTGAGGAACAACTATATTTCCAGCTTTTTATGCCTTAGAGTGTAGACATTCCAGAAGGTTAGGCAGCCAAGACGCTCTGAAAAAGTGAGATGAGTTTATTAGAATCCTCAAGCCAGCCTGGGTGCCAGCGCTTTATAAATGTTTAAACAAACCCACTGGTCTGCTCTTCTTTCTTACTAATGTAAGAATAAAAGCTATTTTTTTAACATGACCATGCAAATTGGATCAGAGATCAACATACTAGATAAATATGGTAGCAGCAGCTAATACACATTGTCTAGAGAAATTAAATCTAGGAAACCACATTTTTCTATTTTAAGATAACTTTCTTTTTTTAAAAAAAATCTTTATTGTTCAGATTATTACATTTGTTCCTCTTTTTCCCCCCCCATAACTCCCCTCCTCCCAGTTTCCACCCCACCCTCCGCCCTCACTCCCCACCCACTGTCCTCATCCATAGGTGCACGATTTTTGTCCAGTCTCTTCCCACATCTCCCACACCCCTTTTCCCCCCAAGAATAGTCAGTCCATTCCCTTTCTATGTCCCTGATTCTATTATAATCAACAGTTCATTCTGTTCATCAGATTATTTATTCACTTGATTCTTAGATTCACTTGTTGATAGATGCATATTTGTTGTTCATAATTTGTATCTTTACCTTTTTCTTCGTCTTCCTCTTCTTAAAGGATACCTTTCAGCATTTCATATAATCCTGGTTTGGTGGTGATGAACTCCTTTAGCTTTTCCTTATCTGTGAAGCTCTTTATCTGACCTTCAATTCTGAATGATAGCTTTGCTGGATAAAGTAATCTTGGTTGTAGGTTCTTGCTATTCATCACTTTGAATATTTCTAGTTACTCCCTTCTGGCCTGCAAAGTTTCTGTTGAGAAATCAGCTGACAGTCGTATGGGTACTCCCTTGTAGGTAACTGAGTTTCTTTCTCTTGCTGCTTTTAAGATTCTCTCTTTGTCTTTTGCTCTTGGCATTTTAATTATGATATGTCTTGGTGTGGTCCTCTTTGGATTCCTTTTGTTTGGGGTTCTCTGTGCTTCCTGGACTTGTAAGTCTATTTCTTTCACCAGGTAGGGGAAGTTTTCTGTCATTATTTCTTCAAATAGATTTTCAATATCTTGCTCTCTCTCATCTTCTGGCACCCCTATAATTCTGATGTTGGTACGCTTGAAGCTGTCCCAGAGGCTCCTTACACTATCTTCGTATTTTCGGATTCTTTTTTCATTTTGCTTTTCCGGTTGGGTGTTTTTTGCTTCTTCGCGTTTCAAATCTTTGACTTGATTCTTGCGCTCCTCTGGTCTGCTGTTGGGAGTCTGTATAGTATTCTTTATTTCAATCAGTGTATGCTTAATTTCTAGTTGGTTCTTTATCACAACATCGAGGGTCTCATTAGATTTCTTGTAGATCTCATTAAGTTTATCAACAGTTTCTAGAAACTTATTGAAAGACCTTAAAAGTGTGGTTCTGAACTCTATATCCTCCATTGACAATTTTGTCCTGTTTCTTTGTCTCCACATTTTTTATGCTTTCTTGGTGCACCCCCTAGTGGTCTTTGTGCACAGTCTTGTTGTAGTTAAGCCTTGACTATTGTAGGTAATACTGGGAGGGATTTGCCCTCCAGGCCAACTGGCTATGAGAATCAGCTATGTCTGCAGTGGGAAAACTTCTGTCCTCTGGGGAGGTGCTAATCTAGCCTTTGCCTGAGGCTATCCGGCAAATGCCTCTGTGCAGGGCTTGGGTGGGGCGGGTCGCACGGGATCAACAGGGCGGGCAGAGGGAGCAGTTATAGCTGCTCTCAGTCCCATCCCCAGAGGCTCTGCCTTTCAGAGTCCCAGCAACCGCTGCAAACCTCGGAGAGAAAGCTGCCCTCGAGTTCCGACCAATGCCAGACAGTCCCGCTTCTCCCGTTTGAGTCTGGGTCCCTAGAGACTCACCCAGAACTGGAGCTCAGAGCCTGAGACTCCCTCCCGATTGAAACAGACAACCGTGCCCTCAGCCGCCAGCCCGCTCTGCACGCACCTCCACACCTTTGTATTTTCCACACTGCACCTCCTCTGAGTCTCGGTATGCTGTTCTCTTTCCTTCTAGTTGAAGAATTTTCCCTCAGCCAGCCTTCCTGTGGTTCTGGATGATGTCCATTCCGTCTTTTAGTTGTATTTTTGAAGTGGTTGTGCGAGGCAGCAATCTCCGGTGTTTACCTATGCCGGCATCTTGGTTCCTCCTCCAAGATAACTTTCTTTTATCATATAAGAAATACATGCTCAGAATAGAGAGACAAAAGATAAAAATTAGCAAAAAAAAATTGCTAATAATTGTCCCAGATGGAGGTAAGTACCTATTTTTCTGTCTTTTTGCTAAATATAAATGCTTTAATCAAAATTGAATAATACTATACACACGCTTTTTAATCTTTTCTTATCCAATAATAGATGATTGTCACTCCAGGTCAAGGAGTACATTTCAACAATACCACTGTTTTTTAATAAGAATATGCTTTTATACCAAAAAATAGCCAACATGTATATAAATATTCACCTATTGTTGGAAATAGCAGTTATTTGCAATTTTTTCCAATTACAATGCTTGTGGCTAAATCTTTGCCTTACCTGAGGAATTTCTGGATCAAAGGATATGTAAATTTCCTTAAAACTTTAATACAAAGAGCCCAAATCATTGCAATGAATTCATCCTCACCACCTGTGATATAGCAACTTGACTGGCTAAGAGCTACCCAGATTAAACATTGTTTCTGAGTATGTCTTTGAGAGTGTCTCTGGATAAGACATTTGGTTCAGTGACTTAGTAAAGTAGATGGCCCTACCTAACATGGGTGGGCATTGGCCACTCCACTGAGGGCCTGAATAGACCAAAAGGCAGAAAAGGAGGAATTCACTTTTCTTTTCCTATCTCACTGCTTGAACTGGGACATCTCACCTCATCTTCTCTGGCAATTTGCACCATCAGCTCCCTTGTGTTTTATATACATGAGTGCGTATATATATCCTACAGGGTCTATTTCTCTGTAGAATCCTGACCAATAGTCCCTTAGTATATGATGGTATGTTTTTCTCTACCCCTTAAAAACTGAATTATATCACTCACTGTATTTTTTAAACTAGATTTTAATGTGATGGGAAGGAAAATTGTCTCCTGTTTTGCAGCCTTCCGCAGTCCATGGTGGGGTTACTTAGTCCTCATTCTTTCCTTTGGGTTCTATCTTCCTGTCCTAGTCGGAAACAGTTTAAGGAACCTTAGGTCAGTGGCTCAATGAATTAGCACCAAATTGAGCTGAGCTGCTGACCTTATTTTGTTTCCTTCCTTGAAGCTAAAATAAGCTTCATGAAGTGATTGAGCCATGAGACTAAGCTTTCCTGTAGACCCAAGTTTTACTCATGTCTCTTCTGGTTTGTTCCCTGGTGAGATAGTCTCTGTTTTCACTCCTGTGGGAGCTGAATAGTGGTCCCCCCAAAGATTGTTTACAATGACCCTGTGAATGTGAACTTATTTGAAAAGGGGTCTTTCCAGAGGTAATTAAGAATTTTGACCTGAGGCCCTCCTGGATTAGCACAGGCCTTAAATCCCATGACAAATGTTCCTGAAAGAGAAAAGAAGGGAAGAAGACACAGACAGGAGAGAACACACAGAGCCGGTGGCCATGTAAAGACAGAGGCAGAGACTGGAACTGCACAACTACAAGCCAAGGAACACCTGGCACTACCAGAAGCTGGAAGAGGAAAGGAAGGATTAATTTCAGACAATAAATTTCTGTTGCTTTAGGCCTCTAAGTTTCTGGTAATTTGTTATACCAGCAATATGAAACTAATTTAGGACCTTACAAAGGACTCCTAGTCAGAGCCTTTCTCTCAGTCACTAGGAAACATTCTTTATAGGCAAGTGTCATAGGAGCTGTCGGGCCAACTGCTTAATATTCTGTCCCATTCATTAAATATTTAATGGTACCTGCAATATAGCAGGCCTTTTTCTAGGTGCTAGGTGAAAACAAACATGAAGAAGACACAGTCCTAGCCTTCAAGAGGCAAACATTAAGTGAGTACCTACTGTGCTGTCCAGAGAGTCGCTGTGGGCAAAACTACTAGGTGATAGCTGTATTATAAAGTGCCTCATTGATTAAGTTAGAAGTTTAGACTTTATACAGTAGATAGTGGAGCTCTTAGAGCAGCGGTTCTCAACCTGTGGGTCGCGACCCCTTTGGCGGTCGAACAACCCTTTCACAGGGGTCGCCTAAGACCATCCTGCATATCAGATATTTACATTACGATTCATAACAGTAGCAACATTACAGTTATGAAGTAGCAACAAAAATAATTTTATGGCTGGGTCACAACATGAGGAACTGTATTTAAAGGACCAGAAGGTTGAGAACCACTGTCTTAGAGAGTCTAAGGTAACTATTACCCATATCCCAAGGCTCCTCTAATATTGGACTTCCCTGATATCTAGGGCCAGTTTGGACATCTGCCTTTGTCCTGCTATGTGTCAGCCTGGTCCTATATCTCCTTGCCCTGGCTTTCCCTATGACCCACATGTAAGATCTTTCTATTGTCCATTCTCTAGGTCTCCAGATTCATGGCCACTGCCCGAGAGTAAGCAAGTTGTCCTAGCTCCTGGACTCATCTGATCTTTCAACTGGACCCAGATGTGCTACATTAATTGATGTATTCATTCATTCAAGAATTATTTATTCAGCATCTACTATGTTCCAGTTCCTGGTTGTACAAAAATGAGTAAAATACAGTCTTTGTCCTTAAGATGCTTAACATCCATATTAGTCTACTTGGGCTACCATAACAAAATACCACAGACTGGGCAGCTAAATAACAGAAACTTATTTTCTCTCAGTTGGAGGCTTAGAATCCAAGACCAAGGTGCCAGCATGATTGGTAGCTGGCAAGGCTTCTCTCCTTAGGTTGTCGATGGCCACCTCCTTGCTATGTCCTCACATGGCCTTTTCTGAGTACACCCATTCTCTTGGTGTCTCTTTTTCTTCTTATAAGGACACCAATCCCATTGGATTAGGGTCCCAACCTCGTGACTTCATTTACCTTTAATTACCACTCTAAAGGTAATTAAAGTCACACTGGGGATTAGGGCTTCAACATATGAATTTTGGGAGAACACAGTTCTGTCCACAACACCATCTAAATGGAAAAGGCAATATGCCCCATGGTGGAATAAATACCATCAGGTTTTTTGTATTTCCAGAGATGGATTTTCTAACCTGTCCAGGTGAGTGTTAAAAGAAGAGAGAAGTTATTCAGGTGAACTAGGTGGAGCAGGGAAGTCCAGGCAGTGAGAAGAGTTTTTGTAAAACATGAAACAGCATGGCCTGGTGAGTTGATGGCACGTCATTTAGGATGATTGAGATATAGAGAGGTGGGTTGGGGTATCATGGATGTAGGAACTGAGAGTCATGCTATAACCTCATGGGATCCCTCCTCTCTCCTCTCACCTTCTGTCACAGTCCGGTTTCCATGCTATAGTCATTAGACCCTCCTTCTTCATTCCAAGCAAAATATTATTGTCCTAGATATCATTCTGAGAAACATTTAAAATAATCGCCCCCTGATCTTTTGTATAGCACTTTACAGTTTACAAAACACCTTTACCACTTCATTTGACCCTTAAAATTTCCCAATGGAGAACAAATATTATTCTATCTATGCATATGGTGAAACCGAGATTCAAATAATAATAGTAATAGTAACACAAAAAAAATAGTAATACTAACCGACCTGCCCAAGGTCAGAGGCTGTGTCAGAATCCAGACCACGTGCATCTGATCTAGTCTCTAGTCTCCTTCTTACACTACCCGCACTTTTCTCTGCTATTTGCCTCGTGTGTCATATTCCTCCAGCAATGCACCTACATTTTGACAGAGCTTTCTGGGAATAATGTGTTAACCAATAGTAAAAACTCTCAGAGTGGGAATTTTGGGCCTGCCAAGATGTTTTTTTGGGGCAGGCAGGCCTGTCAAAGCTCATCGAATCACACATCTGCCTCACGAAGGGCCAACTCAGAGCAAAGCCCATGGGGACACTTTGCCGAGAGGAGCGAATTAAAGCACTTCCAAGTCAGGAAATGCCAAGATAGGTTTTTTGTGTGTGTGTGGTGTTAACTTACTGGTCCAAAGTAGACCAAATAGCAATTTACCTACAGCCTAGCCTGTTACCCAGAATCCTTCACTGGACCTCTGTCAATGTTGCCAAGGGAACAGCAACTCTCACCACTTTGGTAATTTTTAGTTTCAATCACAAACTTCACATTGACTTGGCTGAAAGTCTGATGCAGCAAAACTTTGACTCACAGGAATGCACAAGGAATAAATAGTTCTCTAAGTTTTCCACTTTAAGCTTTTAAAAATGTCCATCATTTTGGATGAAAATATCTCTTAAAACTTTTTCTTGGCCTATGGCTTTTTCTCATAATCAATGGATCATAATTTAATTAAAGCACTTCTGGGGTGACTCATGTGTGAGAGTGGCCTTTCCAAAAAAAAATCTGACTCTGAGATCAAGTCTAAACTCTAAGTTTAGGAAAGTGCCTTCACGTTTCCAACCTCGCATGTTCTCCGTCTCCCCACATCCTTTATACTAAGGAACATGGAAATAGTCATTATTTGTTGAGCTTTCATAGAACACACCATGTTTTTTATTTTTATCGTTGAGTATTTATACACAGGGTGGCCCTTCTGAGCCCTTCATTCAGTTCCCTGCTTAGAAAATTCTTACTCCGCCTTGACTATTGATCTAGACCACCACCTCCTTCATGAAACCTACCCCCCAATTTTTCAAAATCTCCTCCCCATCACAATCCCAGAGCACTTTTTACAGACCCCTTTATCATAAGTATTTAGATACCTGAGTCCCTCACCATCTTTGTATTCAAATGTCTAGTTAGCACAGCCTTAGGTCATGGAGGTGCTAAATACCTAATTATCATTATTACCAAATAAACAACTCCTAAACTCTTAATCATACATACCATTTACTTGGTGTTTACTATGTGCCAGACACTGTAATAGGGACTTTCCAGGTATTTCTCACTTAATTGTAATAACAACCTCATAAGCCCAGAGCTCTCCTGTCTCCAGAACCCAGGCTTTCCCTCTTTACTATATGGCGCAACATATTCTGAACAAATTGACACAGTAGACCCGTGATGGCGAACCTATGACACGCGTGTCAGAGGTGACACGCAAACTCATTTTTTTGGTTGATTTTTCTTTGTTAAATTGCATTTAAATATATAAAATAAATATCAAAAATATAAATCTTTTTTTTTTACGATCGTTGCAAATATCAAAAAATTTCTATATGTGACACGGCACCAAAGTTAAGTTAGGGTTTTTCAAAATGCTAACACACCAAGCTCAAAAGATTCGCCATCACTGCACTAGACTAAAATATTGTCAATAAGCAGGAGAGTGATTTGTGGCATCGATGCCATGCCATGGTTGCATTGCAGAGGGGAGGGATAGGCTGCAGGACACCAGGACCAAAAGTTTGGACTGGGAGGAGGGTTTGAGCAGGAATCGAAGGTTAGAAAAGCAATGCATAGAGTAAAAAGGAGGGAGCTATAAGCTGGACAAGGCAAACAAGTCTAAAAAATCTAATCTCTACAGAGAACAGACTGATGGTTGCCAGAGGCAAGGGGTTTGGGAGGCTGGGTGAAAAGGTAAAGGGATTAAGAAGTGCAGATTGATAGCTACAGGATAGTCATGGGGATGTAAAGTACAGCATAGGGAATAGAGCTAATAATATTATCATAACTCTGTACGGTGCCAGGTGAGTACTGGAAATACCAGGAACACTTTGAAAAGTATATGATTATCTAACCACCAGGCTATATACCTGAAACTCATCCAAAATAACATTGAATGTAAACTGTAATTGAAAAATAAATTTTTTTAAAAATCTTGAGTCTATAATATGTTACATATTCAATGGTTTACAGGGCTAGAAAAACAACATAGAGAATTAAAGACAGACCACTTTCAATAAAAAATCTTCTGTTTTTCATTTCTACTGAGTCACATGGGCCTCTGGGCCTAACTTCAATTTGACTAATTTTGATAGCAATATACTGACATACGTCATTTTTTTGTGCTTCACTTTATTGCACTTCCCAGACATTGCATTCTCATCAACATCAAGGTAAGATTTCCATCCTCCCTCCCTCCGCCCCCAGCAAAAAGATTACAATTTACTGAAGGCTCAGATGATTATTAGGATTTTTTTTGCAATAAAGCATGTTTAATTAAGAAATGCACATTATTTTTTAAACATCATGCTATTTCACAATTAATAGACTACATTATAGTATGAACCTAGGCACTGGGAAACCAAAAATTCATGTGATTCTATTGTGATATTTGCTTTATTGCGGTGTTCTAGAACTAAGCCTACAATTTCTGTGAGGTCTGCTTATATGTACAAGAAGTCATTTTGCATCCACCTTACCTCCACTGCAGTAAAACGATAATACAGCATGATGAAATGCCTGCTGAGGCTGGACCTGCCTGCAGACTATCACCAAGCAGGGCTGCTGGAGAGGCAGGCAGGCTGGATTCCAGGAGGAAGCTGGAGCCCAGTATTTCCAGACAATATAAATTTTCAAGGAAGCTGGACAGTTGTATTATTATGAAGTGTCTATTATTATTATAAATTGTCTATTATAAAATTTTTATTATACATTGAAAGTTGCCTTACATACCCCTTAGTGCTTGTCGTAAGGAATGTACTTCAAAGTAAGACAGAAATTAGATATCAGACCTTCAAGAAAGTTCTTACGCCCTGGCGGCCTGAGACTAGGACGAATTCAGGAAGCCAAAAGATGAATGCAGAATTTCTTGGAAATCAAGAACCACAACCATAATTAGGACATCTATATTAATAAAAGCCTATGTGGTCGTCATGCCCTCACACCGTGATGCCCTCACGCCATACCAATCCATCACCAGGAGGCTGGGTGTGCAGTGGGCGTGCGCAGGTGGGTAGGGCTGTGTGCGTGGCAAGGCGCATGAGGGTGGGCAGGACTTGACGCTGCATGCCACGGGGGAGGGTCCCGGTGGCTCTGTGTGGCGACTCTAGGGGAAGGACCCCCAGCTCCGGCCTATCTCTTTGGGGCAATCCATTGACGAGCCCTGGATGGGTGGGCGGGGCCTACCTTTTTGGGGAGGTTGATGGTGGGGGGGCTCCCACACTGTGGGAGGACACGGGCCAGGCTGGGGAACCCCCACCCCAGAGGGCATGAGTTTCATGCACCGGGCCTCTAGTAGGATATAAAAGGAGAAAAACTAAGGAGCTGTTCTAATTTGGCTTAGAGAAGTAAGATCTAAGTGGTAACTCATGAACAATCTTCAAGCACATGAGGGGCATTTGGGAGAAGATGGTTGATGTAAATGTGTATTTTAAAATATTGAGATTATGAACAAACTCTCAAGTTCAATCCAATAAAGAACTCAAACAGCTGTTCTCTGTTTCCATTGAGGCTTGGCTAATATAACCTGAGTATCCAGAGCAACAGGAGGGTTGGAGTAGAAGAAAAACTCCCATACTTGACAGCGGTACAGGATAGGTGCTGATTGCCATGGGGCCCTGCTGGATTCCTACCATAGAGATCTTTCAAATCAGGTAAATGATAGACTCTCAGCACACTGAGAGACCCATCTCCCTGCCAGTGTTTCTCAAAGCACAGGACTCAGACCACAGCTGGTAGAGAAGATGTTTGGATGCTGCAAAGACACAGAATGACCTGACTTTGGATCATAAAGAGGAAGAAGTGGCATTCCCCTTTCAATTCTCTTTCATCACTTGATTGTGTCAAGGAGAATGTCTCCTTAAGGTGCTGTCTTTCCCAACTCCTCCCACTTGTCCATCTCCCTTTTTAACAGAAAGAGAGTAGGCTCATGTGTGAGGATTGATTGTCATTGTCTTATTTAATTATTATTTTTTGTTTCCTCTATGGAGAGTGATGCTGGTTTTCCCTTTAAGGCAGTGGTAGAACGTTTCCTTTTAAATAAATCTATTTAGGAAGGCAAAGCCCACTGAATTATAGAGAAACATCAAGCAAAAGATACTGATAGATGATGGATGATGGCCATGACCACATTGTGCAGATGGTACATGAAGGGTGGTGTTTTAGAAACAGTGATCAAGTGTAATCCTCTCCTTTATGAATAAGAAAACTGAAGCTTAGAAACTGAAAGCACATTCTTGACTTTATAAAGGATTTACAGGTGTATCGAGGACTAGAGACAGGCTTGGTCAAGAAGAAGGTATGGGAGTTTGGGGGTTGCATCACCCATGTCTGCAGCATCCTTTGTCTGGCATAGTCCATCCTGGCTTGCAGCACATGTAACCCTACATGAAAAGGGCTATTTTCACCTCAGCTCCATGGCCATGCTTCTGGGGCACTTGTCAAGTAT
This sequence comes from Myotis daubentonii, assembly GCF_963259705.1. NCBI lineage: Eukaryota > Metazoa > Chordata > Mammalia > Chiroptera > Vespertilionidae > Myotis > Myotis daubentonii. Next base: position 225,340,048 of record NC_081840.1, on the reverse strand, counting down.
GACCAGCTCTGTCGCCATCTATAAAGTGAGCACCTAATTCAGGACATTATTGAGCACAAGATGACGTATGGACTACACCCGAACATTCCTCATTAAACTCTCTTGGAGGTCTCAAAATGCAAAGAAAACAAAAACCCATATGCTACTCCTTACAATCCCCTAATATTAATATTTTAGTGGCTGAAAAGGAGCATCAGTTGTCTTGTTGACCTTATCCTGATTTGAATAAGAGGAAAATAATTAAACATAGCTTGCAAACATTTTATTTTTTCCTGAATTGAGCCTCATGTATAAACTATTTGTGCAGCAGTGAGCTAAATTGTATAATATCTTTACAGAACTACATATTTCTTCCTTTCAAGCATATCAGGCTTTCCTCATTAAAAAGGCAAAAATGCATCACAATTAGTACACCCAAACACCAGCCTCAGTGAAGATAACTTTTGATAGTGTTGTTTGGAGGCAAATAGATGTTTCAAAGGACTTACACGGAGATTCTTTTCTCTAGAAAATGTACATTCTCCTTGAAATTGGGTTCCAACTATTTTATGATTTAACCATCCCTCTTTCATGTATCACTCAAGGATGAGCCTCAACACAGGCCTTATCCAAATAATCACAGGTTCCTAATGAATATGGCCAAATTCACAAGATTTTGCTATAAATATATTCAGTGATATTCAGTTGGTGTAAATGCAGTATTTTTAGAGATTGGGATTATTAACAAACCCTCAGGTTCAATCCAATAAAGAACAAAAAAAATGCATTTGCAACCAGCCTGCCAGAGATATTACAGAAGTGAGTGATTTCTAACCTCTGAGAACTCAAACCTGCAACATTCATCGCATTGCACAAATGGATCATTCAGAAAGGTAAAGGTTACTTCCAGAAATAATAGTTGCATAAAGGTGCTCTATTCCCCAGTAAATTAAAGACGCAGCCTCACTCCTACTTCCTCCCTGCACAGAACACTAGAGGAGCCTATTAATAGCATCGTTAGTTTCAAGGAGGCAGCTTACCTGGAATTTGGATCTTAATGTACAGAAATAGATACTCATCTACTCTCCCAGCAATGCAACAACCTTAATGGAATAATCTTTTTAAAATGAAAACTCTGCTCTAATGAAAGTCCCCTTTTTCACTAAAATAAGAAAGTGAGGTAACAAAGGCGAGGCTCTACATTTACATGAATGATCTCGTAGCCTCACCAGAAATGTATCATTAAGCCTGGGGATAATTTGTTGGAAATTTTAATGTTAAGCTTCCTGCAGAATGCATTTAGCTGTGGATAATGCAACCCAATAGACATTTTAAAAAGTAATTTCTGAAAATGAAACTTATAAATATTTATTTTAAAGGATCAACAGGATAAGTTTTCTGTTGCCTAAGCAAGTTTACTACCACCATGTAAAATAGCTAAAGTTAAAAAGAATCCTATATTTAAGCCTGTATTTTGTTAGGATTGTTACCTGAATTTTAGAATAGCAGAGTTTATTTTCATGTATCAGAATTTATTTTATAATAGACTAAGCTGCCCTTGGGAAGTGTGTGTGTGTGTGTGTGTGTGTGTGTGTGTGTGTGTGTGTGTGTGTGCAGCTCTCACCAGGTATCTGAAGGGCATCTTAAGAAAGAATTATGGGATTTGTTCCTCGTGGAACAAAATTACAATGTGAATCCTGCCTCTTGTAATTGTGTAATATATATCCTGTGCAACTCAATGTGGTGACCCTGGTCCAAGAATGGGATCAAGCCTTGATGCTTCCAAAGATGGAAATTGACCACCCCTTCCTGTGTCCATGAGCCTTTGCAATGAGATTCTGCAAATTCTTCCACCAGAAGAAGGGGTTTATTTCCTCAACCTCTGAATCTGGGCTGACCTCATCACTTCTTTCACTGATAAGTGTCTCATAGTGATCTTAGACAAATTCCAAGCCTGAGCCTCAGAATCCCTTGTGCACTTCCCCTCTTGCTCCTGGAACCCTGTCACCATGACATGAACAAGCTCAAGCAGCCTGTTTGAGGATGAGGCACCACAGGGAGGACAGCTAAACCATTCCAACAGAGGCTGTCCTAGACACGCCAGACCCTGGCTGATCTTCCTGCTGACCACAGATAATGAGTCCAGCCAAGATCAGCCTATCTAGACCTGGTTCAGCAGATTGATTTATACGTAATGATTAATAGTAGCTGTTTTAAGCCAATAAGATTTGGGGTAGTTGCTTATGTAGCAAAACCTGTTACTTCCATGATGACTTCTGAGCTATATAGAGTACTGCTGATAATGTCTCACATCAGGCAGATGGGTAGCTTTTGGGTATACAACCTCAGAAAAGACAGGCATATGTCTGAAAAGATAAAGAGTAGCCCTGAGTAAGTAGAGATGCTCTCTTTCAAAAGCCAACAGGGTTTGCGCTGGTAGCTGGGCCAGTGAGATATAGCAGCAGCCTACATGCAAGAGACGTGGTTCTAAGTGGTCTAGCAGTGTTAGTAGGACAGGAAAGGGACTTACAGCACAGCAGTGAGAGGTAACTTCAGAGGATGGGCACAGGGTGGGCTCTTCTTGCTTTGGGATGGACATCCCTGTAGGCTGTTCAGTCTCCCGACATTCTCAAAAGAGAAATGAAGGTGCCCAGTTCCCCAAGGGAGCCCACTGGTCTTCTTGCCAATTAGAGGATGGGATTAAAGCAAGTATTAATTTGGCTTAATAAAAATGCTCACACTTTAATTATTGTAAAGCATTCTTATCAGCCACGTCAAAATAAAGGATTCCTCTGCATTCCATTTAACACTGTTGGTCTTGAATCAATTTTGAGTGGTATCAATATTGTTTCTCTCTCTCTCTCTCTCTCTCTCTCTCTCTCTCTCTCTCTCTCTCTCTCTCTCATCTTTCACCTGAAATGTGTTATTCTTGTTTTAAAAATCATGTAACGTAATGTGTATTTAAAAATAAAAAATAACCAGAGACAGAGATTTCTAGGGTGTGGCCTGAATATCAGTACTAAATATACCATGTACTGTTAATGAATATCCAGGGCTGAACACTGCTGAACTAGAGTTCTCCTGTATCCCTCCCAGGGGGCAAAATCTTTAGCGTAGACTTACTTCTCCTCTGCACCACCATTTCCCCCGGGTTTTGTAGAAAATACCTTGGTATTTCACTTCTTTCAGATTTGTTCTTTTTTTTTTTTTTACATTATGCTTCTTATGTACTGGGAATCTTTTGCAATTAATTTCAGCCTCATTAATAACAATTACTTAGGCATAATTATGACTTCAGCTGATTTCTTTGCTCATCAGTGTGTCTTGTAGTCAACCTCCCTTCTATGGCGTTTATATGCCAATCAAGAAGTTTACAGCCATGAGGAACAGACCTCCTTCCCCAGCAGCGGTTTGCAGAGTGGGGGCATTTCAGATCTCATGACTAGAACCCTGGACATAGGCCGTTCCAGGGTTGGTTAATTTAGCAGTTGCACTATGTCATCAAGGTGCCTGATGTCCTCCATCTGTCTGTTCCGCCAGGCTCAGCAACCAATGAATCCTTTTATGGTTATAAAATGGTGATAGCATTTCTCTGTCACTAGCATATACACAGCATTTGGGACAGAAAAGACATCTCTTCCTATAGGACTGGAGGAAAACCTTTTCCAGAAGCACCCCAGCATGACTTTTCTCCCATCATTTCAGGAGAATGAAGAGAAGAACAATGGTCAGGCGAAAGCAGGTTGGCCATAACTGTTTAAACTGGGTGATGGGTGCTTGACAGTTACTTATACTGTTCTGTCTACTTTCATACATGAAACTCCCCATGACAAGTTCTTTTGTTTTTGTTTATTAAATAAGTCTAACTTCAGTCAGACTCCAGTTTCTTGGCAAGCAATTGTGATGGTTAATTTTATGTGTCAACTTACTAGGCCTAGGTGCCCAGATATTTGATCAAACATTATTCTGGATGTTTCTGTGAAGGTGTTTTTGAATGAGATTAACATTTAAATCAGTCTCTGAGTAAAGCAGATGACCCTCTCTAATGTGTATGGACTTCATCCAATCAGTTGAAGGCCTGAATAGAACAAAGACTGACTTCCCTGGAATAAGAAGTAATCCTGCTGTCAGACAGCCTTTAGACTCAGACTGCAACTCTTCCCTGGGTCTTGAGCCTGCCAGCCTGTTTTGCAGATTTTGAACCTACCAACCTTTTAGATGATTGATAGATAGATAGATAGATAGATAGATAGATAGATGATAGATAGATAGATAGATAGATAGATAGATAGATAGATAGATAGAATGCTTCAGGGCCCTGAAGTATACTGTGTATGGTTTAAGTTATTTTAACTTTTATTATATATCTTGAGGAATATTTCACATACATTTGGAAAGGATAGTTTATGCTGCATTTGTTGGGTGAAGTGTTTATACATGTCAGTTAGATCCAGTTGGTTGATGATATTATTCAATCCTATATACTTGAAATTTTTTCTCTTTTCTATCTATTACAGAGAGAAGCATTTTTAAGTCTCCAACTAAAATTATAGAAGTACCTTTTTCTCCTTTCATTCTGATGGTTGTGGTTTTGCATATTGTGAATCTCTATCCTTTGGTGCACACACATATTTAGGATTTTTATGTCTTCTTCTTGCCAAGTTGATACTTTTATCATTATTTAATGTACTTTATCCCTGGCAATATTTTTTTGTTCTGAAGTCTACTTTGTCTGATATAAATATAGTGACTCCAGGTTTCTTTCTTTTTAAAAATTTTAATTTTATTTGTTTTTTCATCATCTTTTATCCCCACAATGCCCTCTACCACCTCCACCCATCCAGCTTTCTTTTGATTAGTGTTTACATGGTATATATATTTTCCATCCTTGTACTTTAGCATAATATATCATTACTACAGGCCCATTGCAGGAAGATTCCTGCAAGAATAGGGCTTCCTATGGCTGGAGCGAAGCAGAGAAGGGAGCAAAACCCGCTGAGGCAGGCTTCACTCCCATCTCCGCCACCTGGCTTGTTTCGCTCCCGCCTCCCTCTGCCGCCCGGCCTGGCTTGTTTCATTCCCGCCTCCCTCCACCACCTGGCCTGGCTTGTTTTGCCCCTGCCTCCCTCCGCCGCCCGGCCCGGCTTGTTTCACCCCCGCCTCCCTCAGCCGCCTGGCTTGTTTTCAGCCGCCTGGCTTACTTCTGGCCGCCTGGCTTACTTCGCTCCCAGCTGATATATGCCAGTTAACCACCATCTTTGTTGGTGGTTAATTTGCATATCACACTGATTAGCCAATGGGAGGTGTAGCGAAGGTACGGTCAATTACCATGTTTGTCTATTATTAGATTAGATAGGATATTTCAAATAAGTTTCTTATAGCTAGCATACAGTTACATTGCTTTTTAATCAATTCTGAAAATCTCTGGTTTTTAGTTGGTGTATTCAGACCATCTACATTTAATTCAAGTTTGGATTTAATGTTTGAATTTTATATTACCACTAGAGGCCCAGTGCATGAAATTTGTTCATGGGGTGGGTGGAGTCCCTCAACCTGGCCTGCACCCTCTCACAATCCGGGACTGCTGGACCAGTGGCCTGCCTGCCTACCTGATTGTCCCTAACCACTCTGCCTGCCTGCCTGATCACTCCTAACCACTCTGCCTGCCTGCCTGATGGCCCCTAACCACTCACTTGCCTGCCTGATTTCCCCTAACTGCCTCGGCCTGCCTACCTGATTTCCCCTAACCACTTGCCTGCCTGCCTGCCTGCCTGATTTCCCCTAACCACCTCTGCCTCACTGCCGCTGCCGCAACTTCATCCAGACGGATGTCCAGAATGACATCCAGAAGGTTGTTCAGCTGCCCAGTCTAATTAGCATATTACGCTTTTATCATTATAGATTTTTTTATTTGTTTTCTGTTTCCCCTATTTTTCTTTCTATTTCTCACTTTGTGCTTCGTTTTGGGTTATATGAACATTTTTTAGTATTCTATTTTAATTCATTGTCTTTTCAAATAGAATATACATACAGTGGGGCCTTGACTTACGAGTTTAATTCGTTCCGTGACGGGGCTCGTAACTCAAATTACTCGTATGTCAAATCATAAAGTGAACGAGTGAGACACATGATGCTGGGCTGATGTTGTGGTGTTCACTGTGACGTTCGCTGCGCCAACTAGCGGTGGGGTATCTGAAGCTGGCTTGTAACTCGAATTTAGCTCACAACTCAAAGCAAAAAATCAGCCGAGAGATGGCTCGTATCTCGAAAAACTCGTTAGCCAGGACACTCGTAAGTCAAGGCCCCACTGTACTTAACTTTAAACAATTTACTTAAAATAAATAAATTTAAATAGTTCTTAAGCACAATTAGCAACTTTTCTCCATCTCCTAATTTTACTGAAATAACAGAAGAAATATAAAAATAAGAAGAATTGCACAGCAATACTGAACAACCAGGATCAATGACTTCAGCAGATGAGCCACACCAAGTGACTTCTGGGAGATACAAATATATCCTTTCATGTGGAATGTATGTGACAGTCTTATGATTTAATTTGATCTAAAGACAAAGTGTTAAACATCTTGATAAATGCTTAGATTGTAAATCCTTCAAATAATCTGCTTATTTCTTCACTCAAGCACTTGGCAGTGTTTCATGGTCTTTTATTCAATTCTTTCAACAACCTGAGATAATATTCTTATTCTTCCAAATTACATTTGAGGAAGTGGGAGCTCAGAGGAGTGAAATGCTTTGTTGAACGTCACACAGCCAGTAAATGACTTGGAAGAGACCCAAACACAGGTGTCCTGATTCCAGATTAACAAACTGCACTTGTTAAGTATCTATTGTGTGCGAGGCAGTACTCCAGAGGCTGGGAATTGCATTGGAATAAACTGTAATCCCTGCTCTCAAAGAGCCAGTAGAAAAAACAGATACATAAAGACATGATCTTCTCTAACTTAGCCAACATTCTTTGCTTTCACTATTCTGGAGCAGATTGTTTGGGGATATAAGATTATTGAATGAGAATAAATGCTTCTGGACTCTCTCTGGCAGATCATGATCTATATTATATGATACACATTTTAGATTAAAATGCTGCAAGCATTGAGAGGAACACAAATAAAAAGGATTGGAGGAATCATCATTTCATGGAGTCGCTGGGGTTTTCTTGGGAAAATCAGAAGGAAGAGAAAAAGACACCCCATTTATTTCCAGGATTATAATCATAACTATTATTGGCTATACTTTGAAATAGCATTTGTTGACAGAATATGGTTCTGATGAGGAAAAGTTTCCAAAGGCAGGTGGGACTTTCTTAGCCCAAGTATTTAAAATGCTGAGAAGTAAGCCATTTTGGTGGTGGTGGAGGTGTTGGTGATGGTTTGATGTAAAGTCATGAGTGCCCTACCCTGGACAGGGTCCAACAGAAATTGGACGACTGTCTGTGAGGAAGCCCAGGAAGCTTGGTCTAGCATCAGTCATTGTCATTCATGGTTTGTAAGTAACAAAGTTATTTTTCAAATCAACTTTTATGAGAAACTCAATGTATAAAACAGATCAAAAGGGAACTGCTCTTGTTGATTGAAAGCAGGATGGGGTGCAGCGGGCCCATCCACGCTCTGTCCCCATCACCTCCTCACTGAGCATGCCTCCCAGTGACCACTGGAACACTATTTGAAAACTGGTCCTGCCAGTAGTGCTCTGAGGAATCTACAAAATAAGGGATAATGGTTGCTTTCTCTCAACTGTCTGCTACAGAGCACACTTGTGGCAGCCTTTAGGAATGTGCCAATAATTTACATTTTTTTTTGTTCTTTTCTAGTCGGTCATTTCAATGGTTCAAATGCAGACCAAGCAAGCAGACTCTGAGAACTATGATGAAAAGGAAAATAAAAAACCTCTCACAGTAATGACCCCTCCTCCCAAGAAATAGACCCAGCAATCTCCCAGCCACAGTAACAGTAATCCCAACCCCACTCCAGCATCTAATTGAAATATTGATTCTTTGGTTTGGTCTCTAACTTAAAATTCCAGAGCAGAGAGCTCCCCACCACACAGACACCCCCTTCGCAGAATCACATCACCAAGCACATAGTGTTTCCTTAACATTAAGCTTCCCCGGGCTTTCATTTCAATTAGTCATAAAAAAAGATCAAGAAAGAAAGTATTGTCGGAAAGATTCCAGTCAGTGTTTTATTGCCTGAAACAGTTCTCGGGATTAACCATTTCAGAGCAGAATGGGAATTGGGCATAAAGAGCAAAGCTTTTTCCTTTTGAATAGGAAGCTGTGGATAAAGCAAGGAAACCAAAATGGACCAACTTCTAAGTGATTTATCTAACATTTGCCTTAAACTATCTCATTTGTGGCATTACAGAGTTTGGGAACAAGCATGCGATTTATGCCGAGAAATGATCACAAATCCAACTTTGGCTATTCTTAGGTTTTCCTGTAGGTTCTAAGAGCAACAAAATGCTGACATTATTATCTCCTCTGAATACTAATTATGTCACTACAACTGTGTGTCTGCTAATCGTCCCCAAATACTGTGAGAATTACTGGAATGTGATAGGAACAGAATGGAATTAGAAACATATCTTGTGAATTTGTCAAAACTACCAGCTTCCTAAGGGTGGTAAAAGTGCACATCCCCCAAAACAATCTATAATAATAAAAGCGTAATATGCTAATTAGACTGGATAGCCTAAAGACCTTCCAAACGACCTTCCAGATGAAGCCAGGGCTGCGAGGGCTGAGGCAAGCCACCATGGCTGCAAGGGCAGAGCCCCTTGCATGAATTTTGTGCATCAGGCCTCTAGTTCTTTCCTAAAAGGACAAAATACCACAATGAAGATAAATACCACAATGATGATTCTTAATTCCACATTCTGAGTGCAGACCCAGTAGAGAGCAAGGCCAGCAAGCTGGAGGTTCTTTGATCCTTGTGAGAAATTGAACCCACAGCACCTAGGATTTCATCCCAGAGCACCAGCCTCAGGCCCAAATAAGACCTGTTTTTAATCATGCTTAATGGGCCTGGTTCCTAGGAGAATAAGAATGAAGGTGGAAATCTCTCCAGCAGGGAAGGGAAAGCTCGTTCTGGGGACCAGAGCCTAACACACACTCACCCTTGAGGGAAGGAAATGTTTATGACAGCACACTGCCACCTTGTCAGTCTCAAATATTTCTTGAATGTGTGAATGACAATGTCATTATACTCTGCTCACCTTGGGCTGAAAACAAGAGAATCATAAACTGTTACACCTGAAGGAAGCTCTGCTATCACTTCTTTTCACTGCCCCATTTAGCAGACGTGGAAACTGAGGCCCAACCGGTATTAAAGGCACACACACTCATTCACGCTCCATCAAGGCTCTTTCTGCTACTGCAGATGACAAAATCCTACATCATCTTCAAAAGTAAGTCTTAGGGCCCTGTCAGCATGGCTCAGCAGTTGAGCATTGACCTATGAACCAGGAGGTCATGGTCCAATTGCCAGTCAGGGAACATGCCTGGGTTGCAGGCTTGATCCTTGGTGAGTGGTGTGCTGGAGGCAGGCGAACAATGATTCTCTCTCATCATTGATGTTTCTATCTCTCTCCCTCCCTCTGAAATCAATTTTAAAAAATATTAAAATTTGTTTAATTTTAGGGCTGTCTCAAGGACATCTCCTTCCCTCACCCTGGGCCCACTGCAGTGGTCCAGACACACACCACCATTTTTCTGGATGCTGGCTGCAGGCTCCCGCTGGTCTCTGGGATTCTAGTCCGACCCACTCTCAGTTTTTTCAACCACGCTCCAAAGTCCTTTTTCCCTCTCCCTCCATGTCTCCCTACCTCACTGCTGAACTGCTCATAGTGTGAGGGCATGTGCACGCACGAGCGCGCACACACAAACACACACACACACACAGACATGCACACACCCCATGTTCGCTCACCAATGTGTGACTTTATATTTGTAGTCTGCCTTGGCTAGACTCTCCTTTTCATCCATCTGCCTGGTTCCATTTCATGACATCATTACCTCCCGTGACTCCTCCCCTGCCCTGCCTTGCACACCCCACACCTGGGCCTGGGTTAAGGACTTCTACTCTCTGGTCTCATGTTCCCAGGTATCTATTGTTGTCTCTGAACTAAATTCTCCCAGTCATTTAACCAATGAGCATGCAGGCATCATGTGAAAACCATATCTGTTTACAAATAGGTGACAGGTACTTAGGGAGTGTTTAGATAACCTTTGTGCATGTCTACGCATCCATTACTCTAACTTTGGTAAATAGCAAATAATTTTAAATACAGTGCACCTGTGCTCTTTCTGATATTCTCATAAAACAGAACAGACACCTTTGACATAATTCTACTCTTACATTTTAAAACCTAATATAAGTTATGGACAACTGTGTCTTTTTCTTTAAAGAGTTCTATCACTGGGCTCATAAAATGCTGGATCTGAGAAGGATGAGATTCTTAATTGTGCTTGCGATAAAATATATGAATAAATAAATAGAACACATTAATATTGTATTAATAGCTATGCTTGTCTCCTAGAATGGTATGTGCTATGCCAAATGCAGCTGATTGTATTATAAGTATCTTTTTATATGTTGTTTCCCACACTTCAGTCCAGGCTAATTGCCTGATTCAGAATGTGTGGCCAGAGCCCAGCATTGTATCTGGCTCATGATAAAAATTCAATACTTTTTGAATGAAACATTTATGTAGCCCTAAACTCTCTGGGATAACTTAGCTGGTGGATATTTCCCCATGAACCACTTTTCCAAATATTCCTTAACAAAAGTCAGTCCGCACTTAAATTCAAGTCATGCTATATTATCAAAAAGAGTTTGTCTCCTATAAGGTCCCCTTGTTGCCTACATATGTCCTCTAACATGGAAACAGAATAGCCCCGACCTCTCTTCCAAATATTTAGAACTGTGATTATTTCTCTGCCAAATCTGCATTCCTCCAGGCTAATATTTCCCTGTTCTTCAATCATTTTCCAATGCTATAATCAGGGCTTAACTCTTCTAAGCATCCTCTCTGGGTAGTCAATCTCATACTTAACTTGACCCACCTAGGACTGCACACAACATTTCCTGGCACATTTGACCAGATCATAGTTCAGGGAGGAGTATCATCTCTTCGGTATGCTATACCTCTGTTAATGAGGCCCAAATGCATTCATTAGCTTTTCTAATAGCTACTGAACTGTAATCAAGACAAGTCCACATCCACTCTTTCCTTCTTTGCTGTCTTATAAAGAGATATTCCTCCCATGACTTAAGATATGTCTCTCCCCTTGGATTCCTAAGCTTTCTCTTACTTTCTATGCAACCACTTCCTATATAAAGTCCCTTCCCAGATGGGGCCTGACCCATGGCCCAGGAATCTATAGCAGAGGAAGGAGACAGGTATTGTCTCCCCTTTCTTTACTTTACCCCTCTCTTCTTCTGTGGCTCTGTGTTGCACTCCCTTCATCTGGGAGAAGTGCCTTTAAGTCACAAGTGTCTCTGGGTCATTAACAACAGTCACTGGGCCTCACTTTCTTCACCAAAAGTGAGACGGTTGCAGGGAATAACCTCTCAGGGCCCTCCCAAAGCTAAAAGATTCTATAGATTATCTTTCTCTGACACAGACACCCGTTTATTTATCCACATTGCCTTGTTAATTTTTGAACTCCTAAATGTCCTCTTTATCTACAAGCTCATAAGAAACTGTGGCCCCATTAGGCACGTTTTTAAGTAAAAGGAAGACAAGAAGAGGCTGTAGCACTAGTCCTGGGATTTTCAAACAGTAACATCAGCCAACAGTCTTGTTTACATTCACATCTTTACACCATTTCGGAGGTCAGTGCAGCATTTTTCATTCCATGTCACAAGTGCATTTTCTTAAATCATGGTCACACTCAGGAAGGTAGGTGTACAGCTTTGCAATGTCCTTGGCAGCAATTGCTTCATTTATCCCTGAAATCATGACCCATGTTCTCATTGAAACATTTTTTATTCAAATTTCTTGATTGTCATGTCCTAATTTGTCTCTTTCGAATCCATCTTCTAGACTTATAACAAATTTGTGCTATGGGATTGCAAACATGAGAGTGGTGTCACTGATCAAACTTCTGTCAGCAGTGGTATGGTTTCACATAAGACTCTTGGTATCTAAGTGTTTGTTCTAATACCTTAATTCACAACCTCCTGTGTGAAAACATATTTCATTCAAGGTGACAGCAATCACAAACTATAAATGTGTGTGTGCATCTATGTGAGGAACACTTATGTTTAATGTAATTTTGACAGAAATAATCTCTGTACACAATTTAAAAGGACAATAATGGTCCCCTTTTCCACTCTTCTATAAATTCAAACTCGCAATGCAACATCTTTCAAGTCTCTCAGTTATTTCTTCTGGTATTTGATTCAACATACAAAGTTTCTAAACATCCTTATAATACGCATTCTTCATTGTTCAACTTCAGACATTTTTCATTTCTGAGTTAGGATGTAGGCTTGGAAGCTGCAACAGAGACTAAAGTGGCAGTGCCTTAAAATAGAAGCTTATTTTTCTCTTATAAATGGCAGAGCATCAGGTCAGGAAGACCTTTATTCATTGGTTGGAAGATGGCTTATCACCATGACTACACTTCATCCTATAGGACCAGGAAGAAGGGAATGGGAAGAACATGTTCCTTCCCTGTAAGGAATCTTCCCAGGAAACGTACATATCAGTTCCATTTTTCTCCCACTGTCCAGAGCTTGGTGTCATGGCTCCCACACGAGAGACTGGAAACTGTAGTCTTTATTCCACTCAACCACACTATTAGCTAAAATTCTCTTAATATAGGGACAAAGAACATATATTGATGGACAACTATCATTTCTTCCACAATTCCCTATTTTGAAAAAAAATGTATTTTACCCTTGAAAATCTCTCTCTCTCTCTCTCTCTCTCTCTCTCTCTCTCTCTCTCTCTCACACACACACACACACACACACACACACACACACACAACAGTGCATATGTTCCATCCCCATCCTCTCAACACAGCTATTATATCGCAATTTTGGTTAAGTCAATATTTGATGTTTGCATTATTAAATATTATTTACAGCTGAATCATACAGTGTACTTCCTCTCTTGCACATCAGAAAAATGTATGGTTTCTTAGCTATATCTCTACTTGTATTGGTTAGCTATTTCCTCAATAAGGCTTGATTGCCTTAAAAGATAATCATGAATTCCATGGGTCTGCAGGATCAGCTCATGGATCTGTGTTGCACTCCCTTCATCTGGGAGAAGTGCCTTTAAGTCACAGCAGTCAACAGTCACAAGTGCATTTTCTTAAATCATGGTCATCTTCAGCAAGGGAATGAGTAAAAAATTACCTTCAGCAAGGGAATGAGTAAAAAATTATGCTATTCTCACTCTATTGAATATTATATAGCAGTGTCCAGGGGTGAACTGAGCTACATAAAACAATGTGTGATTTTTGGAAACATAAGGGTGAGTTAAGGAAAATGTAAGTCCCCTAAGAGAGCATAACAGTCTCAAACTTGTTTAAAAAGTGCTTTGTTGTTGCTGCAATTAAACATACTTTTAAAAAAAAGACAACAGTTAAATAGTAAACAAAATTCATAATAGTGGTTCCCTCAGAGGAGGGAATGAAGGCAATGAGATAACAGAGAAGCACATGATTTATAGGTAATACTCAAACCCCGCGTTTGGTGGCGGAGGTCATGGGTTACAAAGAAAAAAAAGCAAGAGAAAAGCAATATCAAAACAAAATCTTTGCCGAAACCGGTTTGGCTCAGTGGATAGAGCGTCGGCCTGCGGACTGAAGGGTCCCAGGTTTGATTCCAGTCGGGGGCATGTGCCTTGGTTGCCGGCACATCCCCAGTGGGAGATGTGCAGGAGGCAGCTGATCGATGTTTCTCTCTCATCGATGTTTCTAACTCTCTATCTCTCTCCCTTCCTCTCTGTAAAAAATCAATAAAATATATTTTTTAAAAAACCTTAGAAAATAATAGGAAGTAAAGTCAGAGGCAGGTTATCTATCAGAATTAAGATATTTTTAGGATTCTTATGTTTGGAATTAGTTTGATTAATTTTGGATGTTAAGCTAAGTAAGCATGTTAACATATTAAGGTAACAAATTAAAACTAAAGAAAACAAGGGGGGAGCACTTTCAAACCAGGAGTCAGGAACGGAAAAGAAAACCCAGCAGAATAAATTTAATAATACAAAAAAGAGCTAGAAATGAAACCAAACATATCAGCAATCACAGTGAATATAAATGACTATATTCACCAATTAAAAGATAAAGACTGTTAGGTAAGATTTTTAAAAATCTAACCCAATGAGCGTACCTAAAATAGAAGAACACAGGTAGGTTAAAAGTGAAAAGATAGAAAACTACACACCAGGAATATATTAAACAAAAAAAGCTGCTTTTGTGATTTCAAAGGAGCAATGTTTTAGTTTACCTCAAAAATATCCTAACTATAAATGACTATGACTTAATATCATAGCTAAAAAATATACCAAGAAAAAACAATCTATGACACAGAACCTAGCTGCCTCCCATCTATCCTCTAGCATGATATTATGCCAATCCTAGACCTAGTTACCTGAGCCCCATCTCCCTCTCTGACTTCACCCCACTTCACCCCTCCCTTCTCGGCTCTCTGTTGCAGGGTGCAGCTCCAAGGTCCTCATGCCAGCTAGCTTTCTGCTAGAATGGCCAATGGGAAGGCACTTTTCTCTTCCTCTACCAAATGCCACGCTCCAGCAACAGCAGCATCTGCACCCTGGTTCCAAATGCCACCTATTGATCCACCCCTTGATGCCAGTAATCCCTATGTTCCTACTTCCTCCCTATGTTTCTACTCATTTTCTATTGTCAATCTCTAAATTTCCCTTACTGTCTCCTCTTTGGTTTCCAGCTCTTCCACTCTTGGGTAACCAAGTACAGATGCTCCACAACTAGTGATAGGGTATGTTGAAAATAATCTTAATTTGAAAATAATTGTGGAAAACGCATTCACTACCTCTAACCTACTGAATACCATAGCTTAGTCTAATCTATGAGCTCTTTCCTTTAAACACTGTCTGTGATCATGAGTCAGGTACCCAGCAAGCCCCAGAAGTCAGATGCAACATGAGAAATCTCCAGGCTTCAATGGATCAAACGTCTACTCCTGAAACATTCTGACAGGCTCTGTTGATCTCAGGCTTTTCCTTGCTTTCCTGTTTCCCAGCAGCAGAGCTGAGCTGCTCTGGTGAGCTATTTATAGATCACCTGAAATATGTTTAAGGACAGTTCATCTGTGTCTCCGGCAAAGTGTTGTGGGAGCAATTCCTTTTCCAATGGCTAGGGAAAATTCAGGGGGCAAAAGAAAGGAAAATAGCTGGAAAAATACAATGCTTAGGGTGTTTGGATTTGTTTATAGATTAGTGTTTTGCTCTTTCCTTTTCTCTTTTGAACATTTCTATCTAGTAAGTGAATGTTTATTAAAACACTTGGCAAAAGGCAATATCTTATTTAAATAATGGTCTTTAGGTACTATTTTATAAGCATTACACAAGCTTTCTTTCTACCCTCTTCTTTTCATGGTTAAAGAAAAAGAAGATTCAGAATCATAGTTTGAAAAATAATAAAGAGCTTGGTAGCATTTCTTCAACAGTTTCTATTATACCAAACTATCTTCTCTTTAGCTAGTAAATTGCAACTGAAAGTTTTAAAATAATTATCCTAAAACAATAATAACTACATTGTCGTATAACAAAACCCTCATTGGTTAAGAATGAAATAGTGACTCCAGCTCATAAATGCTTGAAAAGATCAAATACAAAAGGCTAACCTAGAAGTTAAACCACCATTTCTTTGGCACCTTGTTAAGCATCCTATAGAATAAAATAAAAACAGGACCACCAAACACTGCCTTTAAATTATCCCTCAAAAAGAAAAGACAGCACAGTCCACACCAAACTCAGAATGCCATAGCTCACCCATAGCTCACCCACAGCGCAGTAGAAGAAAGAACTCTAGAACAGGGTCAAGGAGATCTGGTGTCTTAGTCCAGGCTGCTATAACAAAATACCATATAGTGAGTGGCTTAAGCAACAGATGTTTATTTCTCACACTTCTCAGGCTGAAAGTCTGAGATCAGAGTGTCTGTATGGTCAGGTTCTGGTGAGATCCCTCTTCCTCATTTGTAGATGGTTGTCTTTCTTACAAGGCAGAAGAATAATCTCTCCCGTGTCCTTCCTTACAAAGGCACTAATCCTATCCATGGGTGGTTCATCCTCAAGACCTAATTCCTCCCAAAGTCCCCACCTCCAAATACCATCATACTGGGGACTAGGCTTCAACATATGACTTTGGGAAGGACACAAGCATCAGTCCATAGCAACTGGGTTTCAGAACCATCTTGGATGACAACTTGCTTAGTCACACCCTTCTCTGGGCCCCTGTTTCCTCACCTACAAATGACTTCTTACATTTCTCAGGAAATGCTAAAGTTCTGAAAGCTGTGGGAAGATGACTGGTAGGATGAAAGAAAAGTGTGGACACTGAAGAAAAGATAGGGGCTTCTCAATACAAGCTGGGCAGTGTCTGGGCTAATGGGATTTAAGATGAATGCAAACTTAGTACCCACAGGAAGGAGGACCAGCACGTGTGGGGTAGACCAAAAAGAGCACCAGGAAGTGACCAAAATAAGTGTGGGAAGGAAGTTCAAAGAGAGCAAGAGTTGGGAGGGGACTGCAGGGGAAAATCAAAGAATCCCCTAATTAACCCTTTGTGAAGGTTGCACATACATTTTTCTACCACACAATTAAGATTGTATTATTTTCCTGTGCAAAGTCTTTTAATAACCACCTGTTGCCCTCAGTATTTAAAAAGGGAGAAAAACCCTACTGCTATACTTCTTACACACAATTTCTTATCCTTGATTTCAAAATTCAGTAATCTCTGAAATCCAGTTTCTTCATATGGATTTGGCAGCAAAATTTGATCTAAACTAACACAAAGCTCTTCATGTTCTTTCTTGCTTGGGTGTGACTATTCAGCATCAGAAACACTAACGGGATTATTAAAGGTGCTGCCGCAGGCAGCCCTGGAAGAATATGTGATATATACAGTAAAAATCTGAAATTACCTAAAATCTGAAAAATCCTAACTCCAGAAGCACATCTGGCCCTGAGGTTCCTAGTTCACAGATTGTGGGTTTGTATTTTCTTAGTCAAATAAACTTGGTCTCCAGTGGCCAAGCCTTTGCTAATTTCACCCTCTACTACCTCATGCCCATCTCTCTCCACTACGCTGTATTCCAGGCATACCGTGTGCTCACCACCGCTCTGTGCTACGCTATTGCTATGGTTTTGCATAAACTTTCCCCACTACATGGAGTATCTCTAATTCACCTCTTCATCTAGAAAAATACTCTGTACCTTTCAAAGCCCTTTCCAAAGGCTTCTTCCTCTATAACGCCATCCCCGTTCCTGTCTCCACCCTCCTGTGTGTTCTGGACAGACTAGACAACTAGCTCTCTGTGCACTTAACCTTGTGCTCATTGTAGCATGGGCCACAATGATTGTAACCATCTGTTTACAGCTTCCTCCTCGGGTCTGTAGGCTCCTGAAGGGCAGGACCTGCTTTACTGATCTCTGCCCTCAGCACCTGGCAGAGCTATCGGCACTAGGGAATGCCTGGTGAACCATGCTAGGCACTCAGTAAAGAGCAACCCACCAATTATCACTTCAGAAAAGATGAACTAACCATCTGCATCAAGGTCATTCTGACCCAGGACAAATAAGGAGACTGAGAAGCAAAGGCAGAGCACTCTAACCTCCTTCCTAGAGCACAAGAATCATCATTCTCCCCTACACGTGCTCTGGCCCTATGCCATCTCCCTCTCCACCCCACCTGCAGGAGCAACTTCAGGTCACAGAGCATTCTACCTCACTCTGCCCAAAGCTGCACAGGTGAGACAGCCTTCCCCTCTCTAGGCCTCCCAAATAAGGACAACAACCAAGTTGTCCTACCAATGGCAGCTGAGTATGCATATGAGATAGTTCACAGGAGCCTGGGTAGAAAATATTCAGCTACCTTTGAGAGCACTATTCTGAGATCAAACATAGATGGGCAAAACAACAGTACTCAGAACAATGACCTTGGCATAGAGCAAGCATGTCAAATTCAAAGGCTAACAAGGGCCAAATAAGCAAGGTTTAAGTTTATGTGGGCCACAAAAAAACAAAAGCTTCAATTTCCATAGAAACGTAGGTTTATTTCGATAGAGACATGCTGAATACAAAGGGCTGAAATAAATGAGTAAGCATTAACATAAAATAATAAAACATTTTGATAAAAATTAATATTTTTCATTAACTTACCAAACACTGAGTAACTGCACAAATTAATAAGCATAATGCAAATAAACCTATTTTTCTTGTTCTCCGAAAGCAAAATATTTTCTGTTGCGCACACCAAACAAGTCAGTCCAAGACTAATGACGTGGTAATCGGCTGCTAAAATATTCGCTGCTAGTATTAGTGGAGAGAATTGGTGCGCCTGCGCATAAGGTGGGTAAGGGAAATGAATGCAACACGATTTTAGTAATCAGTCATTATCAAATGTTGTATTTCACTATTAATAATTATATATAATAGGATATTGTAAAAATTAAGTTACGAAAGTTTCTTACATACCGTTAGATTGGCTGGGCTGCAAGAATATTCATTGTGGGCTGTATGCAGCCCACAGGCCATGAGTTTGACATGCTTGGCATAGAGCATCTGGGTTTGCAGAGGACTTTTACTTACATTTTCTGATTTAAGTAAATTCTCATAATAGCTCGTTATAGTAGATAATGTTATTGTGCCCAATTAATAGAAGAGGAAACTGAGGTTCAGAGAGAATGAACATTAGCAGTTCATTCTCTCAAATGCTCAAAACTTAATTAAAAAAAGATTCTGGGGGTTAAGAAAAAAGATTTTGGAGGAAAATACCCAAATTTGAAGAAGAGAGTATTGGCCAAAGCATAGGCAAAAAAAAAAAAGGACATAAATTTGCCAGAAAAGACTGACATACTCGTGATAAGAAATGGGGTTATGGTTCTATGTGTAGAAGGGTTCAGGGCTTAGATTCCCAGGGAAAAAAAATGAGAAAGTGACATGATTGCACTAAAAAGATGTAACGCTGGCTGGGGGCTCCCTGGCACGACACAGCTAAGGGTGGTGAGACTTGGGACTTATTTCAGATTAAAAGCAATATATGATTATCACAGAAAACTTAGAAAAACCAGAAAAATAATTGAAAGAAAACATTTTACTTCACATTTTTTAAACCACTCTAAAGTCTTATCATACAAAGTCAGCCTTTCAATAATTTTGAACACGTTTTATTTTAAGGGATTCTAATCAATGAGTGAGAGTGCTCATTTTATTACACCTGGTCAACATTAGACATTATTTCATTTTGAATATCAGATCATTTGATGGAGATCATTTGAAAAGGGAAAATCATTCTCACTATTGTTTTCATTTTGTTACTTAGGAAAGTTAAAAACATGTTCCCCAGTTATTTACCAGTATATTTCACATTTGTCTTTTGTTATTCATATCTTTTCTCCATGTATTTGCTGGAGTCCTGGTATTTGTATTATTGAATTTACATGAGTGTTACATTTATTAAAAAGAGTTAGCCTTTTTTGTACTTCTTACAACATTATCTTTACTTCTGTTGATTGCTTCTTAATCTTGGTGATTTTGGGGGGGGTCACACAAAAATTTTAAATGTTTATATAGTCAGATCTATCAATCACATCCTTTGTGACTTATTCCACCAATAAGTTTAGAAAACTCCCCCCCTCGTGAGGTTTGGTAGGTGTTCACATCTATTTTCTTCCAGATTCTCTAACAGTCAGGATTTTTAAATATATGACTCTTTAATCCACCTGGAATTTATTTTGATGTTCCTATGGAGGAAAGAAATGTTCAAGAGTCTTCGAACACTAACACCTCCCATTTTAGCTGATATTAGCATAAACCTTGAAGGCCAAGGGTTACAGGCTTCAAAGGCTGCAGATTTGTCAATAGAGTTTCGGATTTCCCCCCTTAATAGCACAGGGTACAAAATCCATACACTCGCCAGTCATTGCTCCGAGTGAGTTTATCAGCAAGCTGCACACCCAACGAATGGTCTCTTTTTCATTATGAAGAAAAGCTAGTAATAAATAAGAACCAGGACTCCCACCAATCATTAGCAAATCCTCCAAAGGAAATTAAGCGCATCTTGGAGCCTTGTCCCTAATGGACCTGAGCAATCTCCGACTGAATCTTCTGCCAAAGAAACTCACCTTCCTTCCAATCACGGCTTCCCGCGAAAAGCACGCAGTGACTCATTCCCA
Organism: Myotis daubentonii; assembly: GCF_963259705.1. Lineage (NCBI taxonomy): Eukaryota > Metazoa > Chordata > Mammalia > Chiroptera > Vespertilionidae > Myotis > Myotis daubentonii. Next base: position 225,319,655 of record NC_081840.1, on the reverse strand, counting down.
AGAGCACGTGCCGAAGAAACCAGAACACACACGTTTGATTTCTCTCCTCTCCGCCCTGGGGGAACATTCCCGCCTCTCCCTGCGTCCCAGCCACAGGCGGCCACGTGGTCAGAAGCTGCACTGGAAAAGATTTGTGGCTGATTGTCCTGATGGACAATAGCGTGATGGAATTGTTCCGTACTTTGTCCTGGAATGCAGGCCAACAAGGCATTGCCCTCTTGATGGCTCGGATTATAATGGAGAAATATTAGGGACTATTTCAATAGCCACCCAGAGGACAAACAGTAGCTATAAGAATGCCACAGACTGCTTCCAAGGAGGGTAAAAAGGACATTAAAAAGAGGGGGAAAGGGGAGAGAGAGCGGAAGGGGTGGGGGAGGGGGAGAGGTGTGGAAATGCTTCAGGAGGGAGGAAAGACCACTCAGAGAATATATGTTAATGCAAAGCCAGTTTGATAGCTTTGCTAGGCTTGTTCTCTAGAGAAGGGCAGTAAGGATTCCCATATGTGAACTCCACAATTACAACATTATTAATTTATGCGGCTCTGCAGACCACACAGGGGACTTCATGGTAATTAAGTTACAGTTAAAGTCAGGTTCCTTTCCCTCAGAATATAAACAGTTGTGTTTAACACACACGCCAATAAAAGCAGGTAGATTTTTTTAACCAAAGAGTGTGTGCTAAACATGTTAGGCAGAAACTGGCAGTAACATACTGTTTTATTTCTTAAATATCACCTAGCAAGAGATTGAACAGAGAAGGAGAATGATGGACACTTAGCCAGTAAACTGTTACAGAAGTGACTGGGAGGTTAGAGGCAAGAGGCTATATGGGTCCCTCCTATGAGACCTGCATTAGCATGTGCAAAGGATGCAGTTCCTTATCATGGCCACTCTGAATGGTCAGAAGTAGATTAAAGCAAGTCATAACCCTTAAAAAGTAACATATACTGGACCCAGAAATTTTACTTCCAGAAATTCATTCTATGTAAATAACCATGGTCATGGCTAAACTTTTTTGTGTCAACTTGGCTGGGCCATAGGACAGCCAGATATTTGGTTAAACATTATTTCTGGGTGTGTCTGTGAGGGTGCTTCTCGATGAGATTAACGTTTGAATTTGTAGGCGAGGTAAAGTGGATTGCCCTCCCCAGTGTGGGTGACCTTCACCCAACCCCTTGAAAGCCTGAATAGAATGAACAGCTGAGTAAGAAAGAATTCTTCTCTCTGCCTGGCTGTCTTTGCGCTGGGACATTGGTATTCTCCTGCCTTCAGGCTGAGACTCAGACTGAAACACCTTTGGCTCTCCTGGCTCTCCGGCCTTTAAATGCACACTGGAATGGTATCATTCACTCTCCTAGGTCTTCAGCTTGTCACCTGTGAATTTTGAACTTCTCAGGCTCCATAATCATGTGAGCAAATTCCTTATAGTAAACATATAAATACTAGAGGTCCAGTGTGTAGATTCATGCACCGGTGGGGTCTCTGGGCATGGCCTGCAGGGATTGGGCCGAAATCAGCAGTCCAACACCATCTACGACTCCTACCTGCTGCTCCCATTCATCTGGGCCCTGCTGAGCCTGCTGCTGGCTCGCACCCAGTCAGTTGTGATTGGGAGAGGCTCGCGCTGCTCGCCAGCTATGAGCCCTGCCTCTGGCGCCCATGGGTCAGCTGAGCAGCACTCCCACTGTGGGAGCGCACTAACCACCAGGGGGAAGCTCCTGCATTGAGCATCTGCCCCCTAGTGGTCAGTGTGCATCATAGCGACCGGTCAACTGGTGGTTTGGTTGTTCAGTCACTTGGGCTTTTATATATATATAGGTATCTCATATTGGTTCTGTTTCTCTGGAGAACAAAGGCTAATACAATCATGGGTGTGTTGAAAGATTTTGCTACAAAGATGTTCATCACAGTGTTGTCTATGATAGCAAAAAATGGCAATCTGCCTTTTCATCTAACATTTTACTATGAACAAATCTCCTTATCTATAGATAGATTTGTGGAACCTCATCCTGAATGATTACAGAGTCTTCCATTGGTTAATACATCATGGTTAGTTTAATCAATATATATAAGGACTTAAGAATGATGTTCCATAAGTCCTTTTGCTCACTAAATTGAAAAGAGCATACTAAACAGATATCATAAATATTGTATGATTCATATTTCTTTTTTGCTTGCTGAATCTCTCAGGAGTATCCTCTCCAGCAGTTTCAATAAAATTCTTAGAAATGTATTTGTTTTATTAGCAATAAAATGTCTACTCACAATGACCTAATTTTATGCCAGATTCTGTAATTTTTGTCCCCGTGAAACCCACATGTCAAATATACACTCAAATTATATTTATCAAGGTTGTGAAACATATATACAGAAGTAAAGTCATGGAGAGTATACTAGTACACCTAGGAGAAATGTTGAGACATCATGTCAATTAATTACCTATTGCTGCATAACAAATTATCCCAAAATGTAGTGGCATAAAGTGACAAACATTTACTATAATTTCTGTGGGTCAGGAATTCAGCCACAGGTCAGCAGGGCTCTCTGGCTCTGATCTCTTACAAGTCTACAATCAAGGTGTGGGCCAAGTCTACAGTCATCTTTAAACTCAACTGGGAGTCCATCCACTTTTAAGCTCATTCAAGTGGTTGTTGGCAGGCATCATTTCTCATTCGTTGTGAGCTTAGACCTCCCTTAGTCCTTGTTTGACCTCTAGAGGACAGCTCATAGCATGGCAGCTGGTTTCACCAGTGTGAGAAAGTGAGAAGGCATGATAGGGAGTATACATACAACAGAAGCCACAATCTTTTATAGGTAGAGTTGCCATATTTAGCAAATAAAAATACATGACACCAAAAGGAGGGCTAACAGGGACATTTATAGCTGTAAGTGTGTACATTAAAATAGAAGGCCGGTCTCAGAAATAGAAAAAGAAGAACAAGCCCAAAGCTAGCAAAAGGAAGGAAATAAAAGTTAGAGAAGAAATCAGTGGAATAGAGAATAGAAGAACAATAGAGGACCTCAACAAAGCCAATAATTCATTCCTTGAAGAGATTAACAAAACTGATAAAACTTTAGCTAGATCAACTAAGGGAAAAAGAGAGAAGACTCAAATCAGAAATTAAAATAGGGGAACTTTCAACCAATTTCATAGAAATAAAAAAGGATTATAAGTGAATGCCATGAACAAATGATAGCAATAATTATCATAACCGAGATGAAATAGACAGTCCTAGAAACACACAACCTACTAGACTGAGTAATTAATAGAAAATCTGAACAGACTTGACCTACTAGTAAGGAGATTGAATTAGAAACCAAACACCTCCCAACAATGAAAAGCCCAAGACCAGATGGCTTCACTGATGAATTCTACCAAACATTTAAAGAATTAACATCAATCCTCCTCAAACTCCTCCAAAAAAAATGAAGAGGAGGCAATGCTTTCAAACTCACTCTATGAGCACATTACCATGATACCAAAACTAGACAAAGATGCTACAAGAAAAAAAAACCACTATATGCCATAGTTCTTATAAATATTAATGCCAAAAAATAAAATAAAATAAATAGGATGGTGATTGCCAGAGAATAGGGAGAGGAGAAAATGGAAGTTTTTTGTTTTAATGAGGATATAGTTTCAGTTTTGCAAGATGAACAATTCTGGAGATTGGCTGCACAACAATGTGAATGCACTTAACTATTGAATTGTACACTTAAAAATAGTTAAGATAATAAATTTTATGTTATGTGGGGGTCTTTTACCATAATTAAAACTAGAAATTTTAAAAGTAGGTTATCCAGTTAAAATTTCAGATAAACACTGAATAATGTTTAGCATAGGTATGTCCCTAATATTGCACAGGACATACTTAATCTTTAAAAAGTTCGTTGTTCGTGTGAAATTCAAGTTTAACTCTAAGTGGCAAAATTCCATTTTCATGTGTAATGAGGAATTAATTATTAGTAACTGAATTATTTAAGCGTTACAAATATTTGTTTTTTAAACTAGAAATGGCAACACATTTACTGAAAACTTGAATTTATTATTTTACCATGCCATCTGAATACAAAATTTATAAATTCTTTCAGGGAAAGATCCTATGTAAATAATTAAAATATCTGTAATTTGGAAAGACCAATTGTCTTCTTCCATGTGGTATCAGCCTTATCTTAAATATGGTTTTCAGTTGCTGCTGTCATTGACTGTCAAAATAATAAATTACTATATGTTTAGGAATTTTAATACAGTTTGTTGAGGATTCTGGTAATTCCAGATTGTATAACAATACATGCATCCATCAGGAATATTCTAGGATGGCTGTGAGAATTGGGTGAAGGTGGCCAAAAGGTATAAACCTCCAATTATAAAATAAATAAGTACTGGGGATGTAATGCACAACATAATGACTATAATTAACACTGTTGTATGGTATATTTGAAAGTTTCTATGAGAGTAATTCCAAAAATTTCTCATCACAGGGAAAAAAAAACATTTTTCAATCTATATTAGGTGATAGATGTTAACTAAATTTATTGTGGTAATAATTTCCCAGAATATGTAAGTCAAGTCATTATGCTGTGTACCTTAAACTTATACAGTGATGTAGGTCAATTACCTATATATATAAAAAAACCAGTGACCGAAATCCCATAACAACCAGAACAACTGGTTGCTATGATGCCCACTGTGGCCAGCGAACTGGCCCAATCAGGGGGTGGAACCAGGTGGTCAACCCCCCCATGGCCCTTCCCTCCAGCCGGCCCAACCCCCAATTGCCCACCCCACCCTGATAAGCCTGCAGCCCCTTCCCCTGGTCGGCCCAGCCCTTGATCACTCCCCCACCCCAAAAGGGGGTGGGCCCTGCCAGCCAACCTCCTGTCATCTCCTCCTCCCAACAGGCCTGGCCCCAGTCCGCCTATTGGGGCTGGGCCAGACGGACCCCACCCATACATGGATTCGTGCACTGGGCCTCTAGTCCTATATAATAAAAGCCTAATATGCTAAGTGTCCTGTCATACAGTTGGCCATTCAACCAATCAAAGCGTAATATGCTAACAATATGCTAAGGCCGCTCAACTGCTCGCTATGATGTCCCCAGCCAGCCAACCTCCCAGATCTCTTCCCAACCCCAATTATGCACCGGTGGGGTCCCTCAGCCTGGCCTGCACCCTCTCACAATCTGGGACCCCTCAGGGAATGTCGGAGAGCCGGTTTCGGCCCCACAGCGGAACAACCGGTTGCTATAACATGCACTGACCACTAGGGGAAGACGCTCAATGCAGGAGCGGCCCCCAGTGGTCAATGTGCTCCCACAGGGGGAGCGCCGCTCAGCAAGAAGACACAGGCTGGGCTGAGGGACTCTCCGCCCCCACCCAAGTGCACGAATTTTGTGCACTGGGCCTCTAGTGTTCAATAAAACTGAAAGAATAAAATGGAAACTCTAGGACTCTGGTTTTCAGAAACTATGTATTGGCACATAGTAAATGCTCAAATATTTGTTGCTGTGTTGAATAAATGTACTAAGTGCTTTATGCATATTATTACATTCAATCAAGTGCCCTTTATAAATAAGCAAGCTGAGGTTTAGAAGGGTTGGGTTACTTGCCCACATATCCATGTCCACTGTCTCAGAATTAGGCTTGGAGCCCAGGAGTCTCTGATGCCAGAGACCCAGCTAGCTCTTCACCATACCCCCACATGGCCTTGAGGTTATGAGATCAAATGCTAAAGCCAATGAATATTTAATTTAACTTGCCCCTCTGTTGGAATTTATTCCTACAGCAAAATCTCTGTGTTGTCATACATTTATTTTTTTATTAAAAAATCAGATTGAATGTGACAGGGGGGTTTCTTAGTCTCTCTCATTAGACTATGATGAAAAATGCTTGAGAACAATACAGTTAGTGACCCAAGTACCTTATGTATCTTTGAATCACTTTGCAGTTCCAGAGGTAGGCATATATTACATGTTTGTCATATGTTGGCATTATGCTAGTGGTTGAGAAAAACACCCAGAAAGAAATATGACTTTTGACTGGTGTGACCATACATCTGCGTTTTCAGGGACAGTCTGGTTAACACCTCTTGCCCCAGTTCTCATAGCAACCACCACCCCCCATTTTGTTATCTCAAAACAATTCTGGTTTGCATGATAAAACATATGGTCACTTTACCTGTGAAAACAACACAAATTTAATACCTTACAGTTCTGGCGGTCAGTTTGTTGGAGGACGTAGTTCTAACTGAGCTAAAACCAAGGTAGTGACAAGGATACATTTCCTTTCTCAAAACTCTGAGGGATCATCAATTTTTACTCCCTTTCCAGCTTCTAATTCAGGTTGTCTGCATCCCTTGGCTCATGGCCCCTTCAAAGCCAGCACTGGCGGAGGACGTCCTTCCCATATTGCATCACTTTGACCACCTCTCTGCCTCCCTCTTCCACTTTTAAGGTCCTGCTTTTATTAAGTCCACCCAGATAATCCAAGATAATTTCCCTATTTTAGTGTCAGCTGATTAACAAATTTAATTCAATCTGATACCTTAATCCCTCCCCACTTTGTCCTATAACATAAGATATTTAGGTTCTAGGGATTATAACTTAAACATTTGGGAAAGGGGTATTATTCTGTCTACTACACCTATGCTTTCCAAACTGTGTTTGGGGGGAATACCAGTTCATCAAGATGATATATAAGAAAAGGGTTCCATGGGGAAATACATTTTGGAAATGCTACATACCATAACTCAGTCTTGGAACATCACAAGAAAGTTTTACAATGAAGAAAGCTGGCCAACTAACTGGAAGATGAAACCCATTTTTTTTTTTCTCAAAGCAAGTGTTACATTTATGTGCTCCACAGAACATTATGCCCTGGGACTGGTACAGGACTTCTGGATTCTGGCCTCTGCGTGCTACTAGCTCCTAATCCAGCCCCACCACCCCCTCTATTAAACAAAAGGAGGACATGGCTCAGATGTTACCTGCTTCTCTATCCTCTGTTTCCTAGAAAGACCAAAATGTTTCCTTATAAACCTGAGAATCTATGAATCATTTCAGCAAATAATTATCTAGCGTGAGTTTGCAGGTAGGAACTGAGTGTGGTTCTGGAGATAAAGTGACAGAAAAATGAGGCCCTCTTCCTGAGGAGATAATTCTCCAGTGAGGGACATAGGCATAAAAACAAAAAATCTATTATATGCATGGCAGGAGTAAACACAGAGTGCAGAGGCATCATGGCAAATGGGTGGTAAACCGTTGGAGATGGTGGGAGGAGGTGGACTTTGCATTTAAAGGACAGCAGGAGCTCACCTGTGGTGGGAAGAAGGCATGAGAGCTTCTAAGTAAGAGGTTTCTCATTATAATTAAGAAACTATATTTGCAATGTGCTTTCAGTGGCTCATTCAAGCCAAATGACTGGACTCAGATCCATAAGAAATTATCCTTTCCCATAATGAATATTCACTGGACAGTTTCTGCCTGACCAAAGCACAGAGGGCACTGCTTCCTAACATCAAGGCCCTTTGGGAAACATAGGTAGAAAGAATTGTCCCATTCCAGGAACAGCCTAGACACTCTTTGGCAGTAAGGAAATAACAGATGTGATTTATTCAGGCTAAAAAAAAAATTGCACCAAATTATAGACTTTCTTTGCATGTCTTAAGGGCTTTTTCATGTTTATCTTCAACAAAGGTGTATTATGTGTTTTCTCTGAACCTTTTGTCAACAGCAAGACAAAGAAAGCATGAATGTTTCTAAATTACCTTTGCCTCTTGCACGACTAGGAGAAAAAGTCAAGCAGGTTGGCTCTCTGTGCATTAGCAAGAGTACAGGAGTACCTCTATCGCTTTAATTTAAACACATTTTTTTTTACCCGTTCCATTTGCAGTTGTGGGACTTCAATGAAAGGCCACTCATGTTTAGTTGGTATTACCATTGTTTCTAAGAACAGTGGAAAGGAACCAAAGGGCAAGAGAATGTGTTCTTGTTTAGGAAACTCAGCACAATAAATAAGTCAACGAACATAACAATGGCAACACCCAAATACTTAGACCTCAAAATAAAGACCTCATATATTTCCATGGAGATGTGGATAAAAATAAAACATGAGGGAGCTACAATTGTTCAACTGCTCTTTGTGCCATATATTGTGTTAGACGCTTTCCTTCTTTTATGTAATGCCCAAGCTCCTGTAAATGTATCCCTAGCAAGATCACCATACAAGTCTGTAAAAGTTAATAGGCTCAACTCAGTATTAATACCTAACATAAACCATGCAACTCCCGCCCCCATGTCCTTTCTACAAGATCTCCAGGTTGCTTGGGGTCAGTTCTATAGAGGCTTTGCCCTCAGCCTCGCTCGGACTCTCTGGTTCAAGGCAGGGCTCCGGCGCAAGGGTTTGCCAAAACAGTGTGTGACAGCACGAAAGGAAACACACAGCATGGGACAGTGCACACTTGAATGAGGAAGAGCAATTCTGAACGTCCCCTTCGGCGTTTTTCCTAATGACGGAGAGGAAAGAGGCAGGCTTGGGGTCATTCCAAGCATTCCTGAGAGTGACTTAACTGCTCGGATTGCCCATTTCTTCATCAATAAAATGGAAATAGTAACACAGAGGGGAACCCGGGAAAAAGAAACTGCCTGTCCCAAAGAATGGCATGCAGTAGGTGTTCAATAAATGCCACTTCTGCCCCCTTTGCCTTTCCCTTAACCACATGATGAGATCAACCTGCAGTGAACAACAGACCCAAGCAGGGCATTGTGTGCCTTCCCTACTGGGCGACCATTGAGTAAGTTCTCTCCTGCTGTGCCCATTTTCTCACATTTTCTTTGCCTAGAGAGACATTTGGTTATCAAAATATGTACTTCATATTAGCTCAGAAAACCAAAAAACGGGGGAGACCTTCATTCTGTTGCTGCAATAAAGGTTTCCTTCTCTGGCGATAATCAGCTCTGCATAATTAAAACCGCTCAGACTGCTGAACTAATTTTCAGACCGGAGGTTTCTTCCTGTAGCAACACTTACAAGCAAAGTTTCTGCTGTGAATGAATTTAATCGTGAGTCTAATTACAATTTTAATGAATATCTCCAGCCCTGCATGTAAACTTGCTCTCTAAGGCTTTGCTATCTGTTAGGGTATTTTAAGGTCTTTTCATTTTTAATATAAAGGAATGCGTCGGCACAACCAATGTGTAGTAAAGAAATATTCTTTCTGGTTTAGTGCGGTTTGGTTTTGATGATCAAGTGAGAAAATGAAAAATGTCTGCTATTTTAAAGAGCCTTTTCAGTGTGGGCGGTTCACCTTCCGTCTTTGTGTTGCGTTCTTTCTTCTTGAGGGTGGAGGGAGAACTTTGCCACACTTGTGTTCCATTTGCAATTTGGCATGTACGCTCTCGCTTCATGAATACCAGAAAATCAGAGTTCCTATTTACCTGAGAGCCTAATGCATTCTGGAAATTCAAAGACATTTATAAAGAGGTAGAAAGGGGTGGGGGGCAGGGGGTAAAAAAATCCCTTTTAAAAAATATATATTTAAAAAGAAAGACATAAAATTGAAAATAGCCAACTAAGTCACTCAAGTAATCAAAGATATCTTTCTAAGAAAAAAGAAGGAACAAGCAAAACTCTACTCAATGAACATCAGTATTTTTTATAACTGAGAACAACCGGAAACTGTCTAACAGTAGATAGTTGGTGAAATAAATTGGCATGTGTTTGAAGACAATTTGGTGACAGTCTTTCTCTTTTTCAAATTTTATTTTTATTACACAAATAATGTTCATTTAAGAAAAATCTCTCAAGAAAATACAGGTATTTAGAAAGATTTTTTAAAAATATATCTAGACCCTCTGATCTCACAACCTAGAATGAAATATTGTTAAAATTAATGTATTTTCTTTCATATTTTATGTGTGTACATATTTCATGTATAGCCACACATAGCATACACATACATAATATACACATACAAATATACATATATGTATATACACATGCATACTATACAAAAAAATGGTTTCATATTGCCTATACTGCTCGGTTACCAGCTTTTATCACCTCACAGCACCTTGTAGACAACTTTCCATGTCAACAATTATGCTTTTGCAATATCAGAACAGACTGCCCGACACCCTCCAGGCCAACTGACCACATTCCCATTTCTCTTGCCAAATGGTTTGGAGCCCTATCCTTTGCTCTCACAGCCCTTACCCCTGCCCTTTTCTCTTCATCCCTTAGGCTGAGTATAATGCCCCACCTCTGTTGCCATGGAACTGGGGACTTACATCTAGTAGAACCTTGTCTGGTCAGCTCACTCAGGACCCTTGAATCCATGAGACAACTAGCACAGAGCCACCTCTCAGAGGGAGAAATGAAACAGACTGTTGGGAAAGAAAGGAAGGAAACTGACATGATTGCAATTGCAGGGAACAAGTGCTAGGTGCTTTCGCCTTCATTGTCATGTCACCCTCACGGCGATTCCATGCGGTTGGGGTTAGCAGCTCCATTTTTATAGATGTGCAAACCACGTGTGAAGGCAACGCCGCCAGGAATAATCCCAAATCACTTTGTGAACCCCATGCAGCTCTAACCCTGCAGAGAGAGAACCGTCGTTTGCAACACTGATGCTCAGGCCCTAACGCTGCCAGGACCACTGCCCCCCAACCCTGGATCCTGGGTACACCTGTGCCATCCTCACAGCATGGATTCTTTAAAACCCCAGCTTTTTGGTGCAGTCTATGGATACATGCTTGCTTGTGTGAATATACCGAAGCTGTAAAGGAGCCTGGGAAAGAGACTTCTTGTTTCCACCTTATGAAGAATAAACTCTGTGGAATGGAACTCCCCCAATATATAAAGGGCGTTCAATGGCACTGCGTGTACAGCAAGAGTAACTAACACACTCCATTGCAGGAAAATGCCAAAATAGAGACTGCTTCATGTGTTTTCAAGGCAGGTGTTAATTCATAGGCTACAGCTGAAGATGAGTGAATCCCAAATGCTTTAAAGTCCCAAACTCCCTAAGTCCTTAAGATTTGGGGGAGTTTTATTCCAGAAAATCAAGGCTTTTAACTCTTTGTTCTAACTTCCTCTCTTCTGAACTTCAGGCATACCAACTCCTGCTCATTAGCCTCTTTGTATAACATGCTCATGTGCTGTTGAGAGAAATAATCTTTTCCAAATCCACCCACTCCTTCCTCCCAATGTTTATCTTGACCTTGACTCTCCCTCACCACTCCCCAACATTGTCATTATTCTAGAACATGAGGAAGGAATGTAGGCCACCCTAAACCATGGGAAGGGCATGGAAAATTTCTTTCTAAAAGTATTTGTCCTTCTAGGAACCTAAAAATGTACAAGATGAAAAAGGAGCTGGGGATTCGAACCCATGTCTACTGAATTCATGCTATAGTTTGGTGGGAGGGAGAAATACAGGGTGTCCCCCAAAATGGGTACATACTATGTCTGTAGATTCTACTAGATTTTGAAAATGAAATATATTTTAATAAACACTGCCTTTCTAATTATTCAAAGTGTGTATATATTTTTTTCTGGGACACTCTGTATATATGGGACAGAAATGGACAATGGAAAAAACACTTTCAAAAAGGAACTTATATCTTATTAAATCAGTTTTCTGCTCTCCTAAAACCATAAGTTCTCAGAAGAGCCAGCAAGTTGTTTCTGGGTGACATTTTGATTCATCTAACAGTGAATCTGAGCCTAATAAAGTGGAGAAAGGAATAAAAGTAAGTTTCTAAATCTAAGACAGCTGGAGAAAGCATATAATGCAGCAAATAATGCAGCAAAAATACGGAATGATTTGACCCCAGCCAAGAGTGTAGAAAATTTAGATGGGATTAAAAAAAATATCTGTCAAGACAAAAAGTACCGAACATGACTGAAGTTGCAAAAATACGAGCTACTGAAATCCTTGTGTATGTGTATATATATTTTTAAAGACTGGAATTGTCATGTCTAGGACAAGAAGGGAAGCCTGGTAATTTATTTCAGCTGGGGTTAAAAAGGCACAAGTCTCCATGGAGAAACTGAACAGAGACCAATCAAGAGGTCAAGATGGCGCAAATCCTTGGGTCTTGAAGGAATTAGGTAATTAGCTTGCCGAATCACTGTCATTACTTTTATAAGTCAAATAGCAGGAGAGTTCCTAAATGCCTTTTCTATGGAGGGTTTTTGTTCTTTCTTTTTCTCTTGGTCTTTAGTACAGGTTGAATCATGTCATGAGGAAATTTTCACCCAAACGAGATACAGTCCTTGCCAAGAACTAACATTCATCTGCGATCCAGATCCAGAAAAATTATACAACTTAAAATGCAGTCAGGGTAAAGCTTCAAAAAGTGATAATGAGATTCCTCCAAGTTGGCCCAGGGACCACGTTCTCACGGATGGCTGCTTCACCAGGTGGTGAGATGCTGGCTCACACAGAGGTCTGCGCACATGACAACAGTGGTTAGAAAAAACCGGCCTGGGTGTCAAGAGAGCCAGGGTCAGTCCTCTCTCCTCATCCCTGAGCTGCGTGACCTTGGCTGAGCCAATGACCTCTCTGAGCTTGTAATCCTGAACTACAAAACCTGGAAAATGATACCTATTCTATCACTCACATCAAATTTAAAAGTTATAAAATGCCATCGAAATATAGGCTAATGTTATTATTTTTAACTGTTACTATTCTGAGAAAACTCCTAAAGATGCTGGGAGCCTTGGAAATGATATTTAGCCCTTGCCAGGCAATCTGAAACGTATGCTGGAGAAATGATTTGAAATTATAAAAGACAATGGCAATTACATTTATGGTAAATTTAAGACGTCCCGAGTGTGGGGGAGGGGAGGATATCTATCTGTGATTGATCATGTATTGCGTACTTCACCCTGTGCTCAAGGCTTTACTGACATTACCCGCATCTTAATGCAATGAAGACTGGTGCTATTCCAATCTCATCCCTCCAATGGGAGAACCCAGGCTCAGAGAGACTCATGCGCACACCCAGGGTCTCATCCGTGGGCGGTAGAAGAGCTAAGGCCGACCCAGGAGGTCTGAAAATGGGACCTCACCAACAATAGGCCCTCCCATGACAGCAGAGAGAGAAACAATGGCAACAGAAGCATAATGACATAGAAGTTCCCTTATGCAAACCATCAAGACCAGTACTGATCACATACATGGAAAGTCAGTGAAAGCAGAGAATTATAAAAATTATGCATGTAAACTTTAAATGCTATACTTTCGTTTTAAAAATGTAAGTATTCATTTCATAAGACCAACACTTGAACGTTGTTCAGAAAAAGGAGCACAGGTTTTGAAACGTACACATTTTTTATATGTCGGAACACAGTTGACTACCGACTACATAGGACTAAGCTCCTTCCGGGTAACTGGTTTCTGAATGATGAGACTTGAGCTCTCAACTTGATATCTCACTCCTTTGCCCCAGCTTCTTCATTTTTTGATTTGTTGTTTTTCTGTCATGTCCTGAATTATTTCTTCCCTAGCCCTAAGTATACACTGCAATAAATAAGAATCATTTCATTGTTATGCATCATCTTTCTGTAAATCACTGGAACCTCTACTTTGTCTGGGATCAGTTACTAAATGATGCTTTTAATTGTTCTCTTGCAGCTGAGAATTTTCCCAATATTGTCAAGTTCTAGCAACTTACTTCTCTCTCTGAGATTTAGTAAATATCAAACTGGGAATTTCACTCTCTACTACATGCAACATTGAAAACAATATTTTAATGTTAATTATTTATAACAACTAGAGGCCCGTTGCACGAAGAGATTCATGCAATAGGTCTTCCTTCCCCTGGCTGCTGGCACCGGTTTTCCTCCGGCACCCAGGACCCAGGCCTTCGCTCCGGCCACAGCAGAGAAGCCAAGCCTCTTCAGTCTTCAGTTGTCTTCAGTCTTCAGTCTTCACTCCAAGCCTGCATATGCAAATTATCCACCATCTTTGTTGGGCTGATTTGCATACTCATCCTGATTGGCTGGTGGGCATAGTGGAGTGACACCAATTTGCATGTTTCTCTTTTATTAGTGTAGATTATATCTAACTTCTATATTCTTGCCTTCCATTTTTTCTAAAATGAAGTCCCAAATTATTTTTTAAAACATTTTATATCCCCTTGACCAATAACTTGAAACAAAATTGCTGTATTCTGTTATAAAAACTTGGAAATTTATTTAAATCACTTTCTTTATATTCTTTATAACCAAAACATGAAGAAGCATTATTTTAGAGCAAAGGCCTTCAAAGTTATGCCAGAAATACATAGCAAGAGAAATTTTACATCACAGCTAGAAATTTTATACCATGCATACACACATGCCACACACATACACATGTACAATAAAACAAATTTTCGTGAAATACCTCTACAATATATAATGCTTACTGATATTTACTATTCTGTTTTATTCTATTTCATTTCACTTTTTTAAAAATTATTTTCCTTAACTCAGTAAATTTATTTTATGACCCACGAAGAGCCAAACCCACAATTTGGAAACCATCAGTGAAGAAAGCATAGGCTTTTCAGATGGCTGTTTTCTGAAGCTATTTCTTCACAGTATGTGTAGATTCATGGGGGGAAAAAATCAATTCATAGAATAATTCAGAGTCTGTCCACACTGATTTCTGTGAAGAATACTTATCTTGTAAAAACAAACAATTTATATCTCTTAAATAGAGACTTTTCTTTTGGCCAATAATAAAAAGTCAGAATTTAGGACTTGTACCTGCATTGCTACAGGCAGCTGTGAGATTCTCTGCTTGGATGTTGTGTTACCAGTGGCACTTACTCAATTTACTGTATGCATCATGGTTTCCTAGAAAAATATCTTCTCATTTAGAACTGTCCCAACGCTATGGGAGAGCTATTCCCTAATAAATTTTCCCTATGGATAAGTGGCTTGAACTCCTCTGTAAATTTTTAAGCAGCAGGTTGATCAGCAAGTAATCCCTGCCCTCCAGGGCCCAATGCCTGGCTACCATGGATTTTGCCTCCATTTAAGTCATCCATCCATCACTGTAAAGCTTTCAGTGCTGCCAATCTTCGGTGTAGGGCCAAGGCGCTTTCTGTAACTATCGGTCCATGATTTGGTATTCTCTGTGTTCTTTCTTGCATGAACCACACCAATCATACATCAACTCTGATTGTTAGTTTGGGTGTCTTTAAAGCTGAACAAGTATTTAAACACTCTAGAAAAGCCATAAGATTACAGAACCCTTCTGGATGCTACAATTTTCCCTATAACTTTTACAATTATCTTACCACACCTAATTTGTCTCCAGGTCCTGTTTAAGCATCATTGCCTTAAATCTAAATTATTTAACTACATTTTCATGGAAACAACCCTCTTTATTTATTTTCACATTCATAATGTATTGGTTTAAGTAACATTTAATCTCATTAGATAATTATAACAAGTGAACAATGTGTACACCAAACTGGAGAAAATATAACCGATTCTTGATAAGCATACAATTCAGGTATAAGCGTGTAAGTGCTCATTAGACAACAGCAAGAAGCCTACTGGTGATGAGCATTTGGAGTGTGGTTTATAGAAGAAATAAAAAGCATTGGACAACCCAGGAGTAGATTAAGAAGAGATGGGTTAGGAGATTCTGCTGTCCCACAGGAGAGGTATGGACAAAACCCAGTGGGAAGCAGCCAGGAGGGTCCCAAGGCAAGAATTCAAGTGCTGCCACTTTATTTAGGAGGTGCAAGCCCAGGGCGATAAGAATCGGGGGGAAGGGGAAATTAACTAAGGAAAGATATTGAGTACCACTTGCAATACAGCAACTACCACTACACAGTAGGCAACAAGGAGACATAGCTGGTAGCTCAAGAGCATGTTTACTTGCCATGCAAGCCTGCTCTGGAAAGGTGGCAAAGAGAAGCCATGTCTCTGAGCAACCCAAGCCAGAAGGAGTTGGAATGTATTGACCTGGCTCCCTTCTCTTCTCCGCTGACTTCCACTGGTGAAGGGTCACCCCACAGCGAGTTGATCCCTCCACGTTTTAAGTTGCATCGTCCATCCTTCCGTATCCAATCAGGACCCAGATCCCAGATCCCACAGGGGCACTTTTTATCTCAGTCTCAAAAGTCTGAAAGCAGAAGGTCTCAGCATGAGGCATGAAGGTAATTCAGGTTCAAGGGTTCCACTGAGATCCCAACCAGCTTGGATCCCATGAGATTTCATTCTTGGGAGCCATGAGAATGCCAGCCGAGGAGGGGCTGGCACCATCCAAAAGATGTGCAGCAACTTAGAAAAAAAAGCGGTAATCGAGAGAATCTGAGCAGGCACACGAGGTTGATGCCCAACACAGAAAGCTTAACACAGAAAGTTTGGGTTTTAAAGGACAGAAAAGTGGAGGGAGGACATTCCAGGAAGGAATGATTCATTTTTAAAGACTCAACAGGAGAAGTGGTGTGGCTTTTTTACTGGAGTGCGAATTGCAACATGTGGCTGGAATATGTGGCATACTAGACTATGAGAGGGGAGAGGGTTCATCACCTTTGATATAGGAGCACCATCACACTACTGATAAACAGAGAATGGACAGTCAACGGCAGCCCCTCACACCCCTATCTTCTTCACACATCCGGACCCCGACTAGCTTAGGAAAAAGATGCTATACAGATAAGGCTTAGAGAGAGTAAAATTGTTTGCTTCTCCCAAGGAATGCAGCCTACATATTTCATAGAATTACTGTTGACAGAAATCTCAGAGTTTAGGGAAAAGCAAGAGCCAGAGCTCACGTGATGTCTTCCAGCCATTTCAAAGCATGCAGTTTCTCTGCCATTGGTAACCTACCGTGGAGAATTCATTTCATGCCTGTCTACTCTGGTAAAACCTTGGAATGAATTGAATTGTTACAAAAAGGTGAAAATTGGGAATGCCAAGAGTCGTCTGATGCAGCTAATTAAGAGTCGTCATCTCTGCAGTTCGCACACGCTCCTGACGTTCCTCACCTGCAAACTTAGCTCCCGAAGTTGTGTCTGATGAAGGAATCGTGAGACACCCTCTGCCTGTTGTCAAGGAGAGGGTCTTACCTCTTTACACTGGAGCGCTGGAGGAAAATATTCACTTTCAAGTGATCTCTCTATTACTGAATTTATTTTGATTAAACTGAAAACCTATAAGCTAGAATTTAGTTGACCTATTTGCTGAGTACACAGGATGGAGAAAGGAAAAAAAATGGACCTGTCTCTCCAATGGCTCCCACTTCATTTACTGCTATATTAAAATCCAAACTCCTCTCCTTGGCCTTAATAAAAATAAAATAAAAAAGGGAGAGGGATTCAAGTTTCTTACGTGGGTTGGGTGTCCTAACTCTTCGGCCTCACCTTCAGTTATGGTCCCAGCACTCACCACACTGCCTGAGTGGCCTGCCCTCTTTTCCTCAACACATCACGTTTGCTCCCATCTCAGGGCCCCTGTGTTTGCTGTCCCCATTACCTGGAATGTTTTCTTTCCCCAGCTCTTCTATAACTTGGCTCCTTCTTGACTTTAATACATCAGCTTGAAAGTTACCATCTCAGTAAGTCCTTCCCTAACCCACATGTATCAGTTAGGATGCTTTCAGCAATAAGTAACAAAGAGGACCCAACTAGAAATAGCTAAAATAAGGCTTTCATAACTCACACCGCAGACAGCATCGAGGGAAAATGATCCTGCGGTTGGATAATTCAGCAGCATTAGGACATCACCAAAGATCCAGTTCCTTTCTAACTTTCCACTCCACCATCTTCTGCAAGTCAGCAATGCTCCCTTCAGGGTCACAGGGAGATACACTGCCCCAGACATCACATGAGGACACAATGGTGCTCAGTGAAGAAGAGAGGTATTTCATTCCATGCAGTTCTGTTTATTAGCAAGAAAAACCTTTCCGAGAGGCCTCCAACTGGCAACTCTCTGATCCCATTAGCCGGGATTTGCTTTAGTGAAATTAATCCCCAGCATAAAGGAAGAGACAACAATGACTAATATTCGGGAAGAGTCTGGGAAAGGTCACATTCCCTAAGATGACCAGAGGTTATGCAAACACCCCAAAAAATAGAAGTTGTGCCAATAAATACAAGGAGGGAGGCCAGGGTTGGGAAAGGGATGGCTATTAAAGGACAAGATGAAGCAACAACCACAACACTCAATCCAAAATAGCCCACCACTCTCTAGCAAATGGACCTTTTAGTCCCTGCGTAGAACTGAGTGTAGCCTCACATTTATCTTGTTCATTTATTTGTTTATTGTCTGATGTCCTCATGCAAAGGTAAGCTACATGAGTGTAAAGGCTTTGCCCATTGCTTCACTAGGCTATTCCCTGACACACAGTAGGTGCACAGTGAATATTTTTAAGGAATTCATGTATGACTGTGCCCACATGCATGCCCATTCTGTCTGGGTACACTAAGAGTTGTCTGATGACTCTTAACTACCCAGTGTGGTAGCTTTATATTAAACTCAATAAGCAGAAAAGTCCACCAAATCTAATCCATCACCACTTCAATGCCCATACTTAGGGAGACAGCCACTAAGCTCATAGAACATGTCTTTCATGATTTCAGCAAATCTTTACAGAGGACTGAAAACAAAACAACAATTTTTTCCTAAATTTCAGGATCTCAACAAACCTTTACAGGGAACTCAAAACAACACTTTTCTCCTAAATTTGGTCCTTTTCCAGTATTTTCTCATTCCATGATGATACCACTACCTGTCCAGATGCTCAAGATAGAACCTTAGGTATCTTCCCCACTGCCCCTCCTCCTTTATCCACACACACCCCAACATCCAACAGTCAACTCGAAAATTCATCCCCTCCTCTCCATTTTAATGGCACTGTTTTAGTTAGTGCTAAATAAACTCTAATATCTTTGTCAACTTAAATTCCTATGATACTTTGACTTCTATACCCTTATTTTTAGGGTATAGAAGTCATTATATTACACAGCTATCAGACAAGGATCAAGTTTATTATTATTTTGAATTACCATAGTATAAAAAATATACTTCATTTTTGCTTTTTCCATCTGCAATTGGTTTACATTTGAGAGGACAAGGAGGGAGAAAAGATAGTGTTAACTATTAATAGTGGCCATTTCTTAACAGTGGAGGGAAAACTAGAGCATAACTAAGGGTATTCAGCTTGGTATTCAGCCAATTGTGCAGAGTCCAATCCTATAACAATTCACCAATATATAAAATAAATCAAACAAAGATAGTCCAATATTTTTATGACTCTGGGATGTTAGTCATGGAGACCTTTTTGCATTCAAACACATACCATAATTGTTGAGATGATGTTAAAGAAAATGTTTGTACAACATATGATACATTCCTTTGTCTCCCAATGGAAAAGTCCATCTAAGGCTCTGAATTCCCAGAATGCTTGATATGGTACATTCATTCTCATCCTCTCTAGTATATGTTAGGTTATTTCTGACTTTATTATATTTCCCCAAATGATCTGTGAGCTCTTTGAAGACAAAACCCAAGTGTATTATGGAGTCTTAACTCACTCGGGTCATATTCATGAAACTATCATTCTCTTTTCCAATTGCTGCTTTTAACAATACTTTGTTGAGTCCCTCTCTTCCATCCCATGATGACATTTGAGCAGAATACATAACTTCATGGTTACTTTCAGTAATTAAAAGTCCTTTATATTTCAAAATTTCAACCTCATCACTGATACAGTTAACCTCCTCTGTCTCATGTGCTAGACATATGGTTTGAGAGAATTTGAGGGAAGGGGGTGTTTAGTCTGAGTTTTCACTTACTCCCCCTTCTCTCTCAAGAAAGAATCTTAGCTTTTTAATTGTTGAGAATAGAGAGAATGACTGGGGTAATGGGAAGGGGCAAAGGTCTTCTTACTCAACTAGACATGATTGAATCCTGTCTTTACATTTATTGCTTTGGATCACTGATGCACCTATGTGCCAACTCTCCTGAGTGGCTTCCTCTAGGGCCTGTGAAGTCTCTCCAAAGCACAGGTCCCTCCCAATGGAAATTTATATTGGCCTTTTCAGTCTCCCACTGATGTTGCAGTCAGTCTCTCCACCTAGTAAACAGCTCAAGTTGATCAATACCAGTATGTTCTGTGGCATCCTTCTAACCTCCAGGAAAATCACCATTTTGGCCATGTCAAATGATGAGAGTGATGATTGCCCAATTTACAGCCTTTCTTAAGCTTTACCAACTCACTCCCATCCCCTTTTCTTTTACTTCAAGAGGCAGATCCACTACTTAAGTATAGGTGTAACTAAGGACTAAGATGGTCACCACTGCTCCTTATGGCTGGCCCCGAACATACAAAGAATTGTCTTGTAGCCCCTATTACCTTGAGTTATCACCTTGACCTTAAAGAAACAAGGGTGAGGAAGTCACTTCTCACCTGAATACTTTCCATCAGTCCAAGAACCTCAAAGTCTCTCTCCCTTCTTCCGCCCTGGTCTTCTCCTTTATAGACAGGGTGTGGAACCAAAAAGTGGTTATGATGAGGGTCTCTCTTACCCCTTAGAAAAATGTTGGAAACTCTCTTTAGGTGGAAGCAATCACTGCCTCTTTGCCCTCAACTCTGGGCTGTAGTTGCCTAATCTGCAGTCACAGGAAAAAGTCCTGCTCAGCATTCAACATTCTCTTCCACATGTATATTTTCTATTGCTGCATAATAGATTGCCACAAAGTTAGCAGCTTAAAACTATATATATATATATTACCTCACAGTTTTCATGGGTCATTTATCTTGGTCCTTCAGTAATGGTCTATAGCTTCAATCAAGGTGTCAGCTGGGCTGCATTCATATCTGGAGATGGGACTGGGGAAGAATTCGCTTCCAAGCCCACTTCGGTTGTTGCCGAATTCATTTCATTTCCGATGTGTGACTCAGTTCTGTGTTTTCTTGCTTCAGCCAAGGGCCACTCTTAGCTTTGAGAGGCCACCCTCAGTTCCTTGAAACATAGACCCTCCCGCAAATTAAAGATCACCTTTTCAAAGCCAGCTGAGGTATCTCTCACTCCCCCATGCTAAGATAGGCTTATATAACTTAATGCAATAATAGGCATTGTCACATTACATTACATCTCTGTTATCTAGAAGCAAGTCACGGGTTCCACCCACTCTCCAAGGGAGGGGACATCCAATGGGGCCACCTTGGGGTGTGTTCAATACACACAGAAGTTTCCCTCTTTCCTTCTATCTGTAGATGTCCTGATATGGGCAAAACACACTAAATGAAACAAAAATGATGAAGACAAGCCCATCCCCAAGGTCATATATAAATGGAGAGAGAGCCCTGGCAATGGCTAAATTGCAGCTTGTAGTAAATGCCTGAATCTAGTTATGTACAAGGCACCAGCCCAGAGCCAGAAGCCCTAATTTTACATGACGAAGATGGGAAGAGTTCCTGGAGGCAGCGCTGTTTGCCTTGGCTTTGAAAGGGGAGGGACAGTAGAGGAGGGCCCACAACATTTAGCACAGTGCTATCCTCAGCAAATATGCATTGAATAGAAAGCTAATGAATGTAAACAAGGAACTAATTTTCCAAATGAGCAGTATAAAGACTTGGGGAGGCCTGACATGGCAGCAATCCCAACATAAAAATTGGTGCACGGTTGATGTTGAAGGCCTAACTGATCACATACAGCACAGACCTCGAGAATTTGAAATGCTTCCAAAATCAATCTCTTTGTTGCATACCTGTGAAGCAGCTTAGGTGACTCAAGAGAGCAGAGCAAAGAAATGAGGTCTCGGAGCCAAAAATAGGAGAGTGGAGGGATGGAGCTGAGGGCAAGCAGCTCAAAGAACAGCTGTGGGAAAAGAGGACAGAACTGTCCCGGAACTGCACCTGGACAGGGGGTTCTGGGCCAGTGAGATATAGTCACCCACTTCCAAAATGTCTACTTTCGGACAACCTGCACTTTCATGCACCACATGCTGACACCATAACCTGCCTTTGATAGACCCAAGAAAGACTTTCCTCCATGAACTGGTGAATGAACACCTTGAACTATTTAATAGTAGTACCTGCTGAGATCCTTTCTGACAATATCACCACCTTGGCGGTACAAAAGTGTTTAATGCATAAATATAAATATAATGTTGCAAAGATCTTTAAAAGGGGGTTCTGGGGAGCCCACCAAGGTTGAGACCCCTGTGTCCCTCCCCATTATCATTGATATTGCTCCATTTCTAGGGATCCTGGGAAGATTTTAGTTGAAAAGAATTCCATTGTATGTGTTTTTCTTAATTTCCCCCAAAACAAGTTTTATTATATTTTGTCTTTTTTTAATAAAAATAAAAATTTTTTAAAAATAATAAAAGTTTTGACACAAGTGATAGGAACCATAAGCACATTTCAATCAAACATATTATAATCAAACATATTGCATATGACAATATAAACATATTACAATCAAAATAAAGATGGAAATCTTTAAGCACACCCAAAGCAGCAAAGCTCCACGTTCAATGTTCAATGTTTAATGACCATAGCAATGGGTCAACCAGACATGCAATTAATTGTGAAGGTAAAGAAACATTAACATTCCAAAAATATCAATAATATATAGTTGAATATTGTGACTGTAGTGAAATTTAATTAGGGATTTTATACTATTGTGAGCTCTCTGGAATGGAGTTCCCACCCAAACATGGATGTGTGTCACACAATTGAGATCAACTTTTAGGAATTTGTATGTACAGAACTGGATAATCTGCAAAAACAAAGTGTTTCCATTAAGTAACTCATGAGTTATTGACTGCTCCCCAAGTATTTTGAGTACATTCTCATCAGTATACACACCATACGTATTCTTTCTTTTGGTTTTACTTTCACTTTCAATATCCATCTCACCTACACTTAGTTTCAATCCAAATCTGATTTCTTTTATTCTTCATTCTGGCCTTTGCTTTTAATGAATTCTACCATTTTGCTAGCATTTTAACACAGTGAGGAAAAAAGCTTAAGAAAATCATGGCAAATAGTTTTTTAGGCTGGTCCTGCTCTTCTTTCCTGCCTGCTTCATTTCAAATTATTCCAAGCACAGAGAGTTTCTGATCACCACAATGAGAAGCCAAAAAAAAGGCCTTGTCATTAGGCAATACAGGTAATGGAGATCCACTTGACCTTGGCAGTGGCAAACCAAATATTTAAGCAAATAGAATCCCTATGCAGAGGCATGATCTCCCCCTGTAAACATTACAAGAATGAGAAAGTGAAGAAGCCTTAATAGGCAAATACTTTGATGGACAGCATTTTAAGCCTACTCTCCAGATTTTCACTCTCAGCGACTGTCTTGTTGCATTTCTTTATGTTCTGAATCCTTTCAGTAAATAGCCTTTCTCTCTGCAACTATTCAGCAAACCAACAACAAGCATAAAACACCCATCATGGGTATTACACTGTCCTAAGTGCCATGGAGGATACAGAATTGGGCTTATCTGGGAATTTATGGTTTAGCAGGAGAGCTAATTCACATAATTTAACAAAAAAATAAATAAATAGGTGCTTAATGAAAGACAAAGTTGAGGTTGGAGAAGGCAGCATTTGAAATGGTTCTGAAAGATTGGTAAGACTTAGACATGCAAAAATGAAGGCATCCCTAGTAAGGGAACTCGTGAAAAACATGCCAAAATCATAAAGCATTAAATAGTTCAGAAAATGAAACCTAGAACTTGGGTTGGGGGCACTGAAAGACTCGGTTTCAAACACTAGCTCAGTGGTCGGCAAACTGCAGCTCGCGAGCCATATGTGGCCCCTTGAGTGTGGCTCTTCCTAAGCCTTAGGAGTACCCTAATTAAGTTAATAACAATATACCTACCTATGTAGTTTAAGTTTAAAAAATTTGGCTCTCAAAAGAAATTTCAATCGTTGTATTATTGATACTTGGCTCTGTTAACTAATGAGTTTGCCAACCACAGCTAGCTGATTAAGCCAGTTCAAACATCTCCTCAGAAGGCACAAAGGACTCTTGTCTGGGCTGTTGAAATGTGATGTTGGTACATTGAGGCAACACAACAGTGCATGCCCCATTCTTTTCTCCTCTCTACCACTATCTCACACCATGTTTTTGCTTAGCCCCCTGCCCCAGGGCACACACACTTCAGAGACTGGATTTAAAGTGAAATCGCTCTCATTTCAAAGCACCCACTCAGGCAAGATCAGCTGCCTACATCCCCTCACCTCCCCCACTAGAAGCTGTCTCCTCCAGTTTTAACCATCCTGGGAGCCCAGCATACACGCATCCCACCCACACCTAGCTAGGCAACCAGCAGCATTAGAAAAAAAGAAGCACAAGTTTAGTTCCACCAATTGGCCTTTGCGCTTATTACTTCTCTAAACCATTTTAAGAATTAAACAAATCAGTAGCCGCTATCTGCATTGCCTGGGTCTAAGCTTGTCACACATGTCGGTTTATAATAACACATGGGAAATGCCAACTGGACAGCCAACATCTTGGGTACAATAAACTAATGAAAAAAAGAAAGATATTTAATATCACAATGATCTACTTTGCTATGATGCATCACAATATTTTCAAGCTCCATTTGGGAAATATCTTCCCAGCCATGGTAGGAAAGAGAGAAGAGAAATGAGTAATAAGCTACTGCATAGTGAGAGAAGTCATCTTCTGTGAATACCTGAACCCATGAAGGCTGGGCCTTCCTAGGCATCATCAACATGATATCTTAGCCAGGGCTGCTGTAATAAACTACACACTGAGATCTTAAACAACAAATGCTTATTTCTCACCATTCTAGAGGCTGGGAAGTCCAAGACCAGGATGCTGGCAGATCTGTTGTCTGATGAGGGGCCACTTTCTGGTTTACAGATGTCTGTCTTCCAGATGCATCTTCACATGACAGAGAAGAGAGGGAGAGGGAGAGGGAGAAGGAGAGGGAGAGGGAGAGGGAGAGGAAGAGGGAGAGGGAGATCCTATCTTTTCCCCACCCTCAGGATCTAATTACCTCCCAAAGACCCCAACTCCTAGCACTATCACTTCAGGGGGGGGCGGGGCCAGAATCTTAACATATGAATTTGGGGGGCAGGGGGACACAAATATTCGGTCTGTAATGCATGGTCTTTACTATTACTCTGCAATGAAGATTTTTTTTCATCCTTTGTGACTCATTCAAAAGGAACCACAAACTCCTTGTGCATAACACATGGTGGGAGTCGATCTGCACGTGAAGAGTGGCTCAGTGGAGGCACAGCACTGGGCCTGCCCCTCACCCCCCAACGCTGCTGTAATGGAGGATGTGGGTTGTTTTTTTTTTCCAATCAGCCACTTCTAACTAGTGGATACTGGACTAATTATCTTAAATTCTCACAGCTTTAGTGTCTTCATCTGTAACAACCCATTGCCACAGCCATCACAAAAAGACCTGTTCTCACTTGGCAGGCATTGAGAAAGACAATGTAGGTTAGGGCTTGAGGACTTGACTCCACCTCTCTGTAAACTTGATTCCCCAGCGCATCCCTCTCTCATCTACCTATCGGTCAGATGCATCCTCTAAACAGACCTGAGAACCCTGGAACACCCCCCACACACACACACCCTCCGTTCTCTCCACTCCCATCACACACTGCCATTCTCTCCCTCTGAGTTCACAGCAGTGACCTCTGCTTTGCCCCCTTTCCTTGCCTCTACCAATTTATTCTCCACTCTGATTCCAGATGGAGTGCTTTTAAAGTGCAAATCTATTCATATCACTTGACTACTTAAAATTCTTCCATCGTTTCCTCTTGCCCTCAGAATCAGTTCGAGCTCCTTGGAGAGAATTACATGGCCTGGGCACCATCACCCCTTCATTTCCTGCTCTCTAGTCACAGTGAACATCTCTTGGTTCCATTAAGGGGCCACAATCTCTTACCTCTGGGTTCTCATGAGGTTTCTCTCTGTTCCTAGAATGGTCTTCTCCCCTGCCCATCCTCCACCCCCCACTCACTCCTCATCTAATTACCTCTTTCATGTCATTTAAATCTTAGCTTGAACTTCACTTTAAAAGATGAGCCTGTCCTCACCCCACATGCCAACCTAAGTCACCCAACAACAGGTGTCAAAGCTGCTTGTACCTCTACCCTCGTGAGATTCAGCCCATTTGGAATGACTGATTTGGGACATTTCTTCACCTCTAGACTGGAAGCCCCACTCAAGAAGGAACCACATCTGACTTGGATCCTGCTATGTCCCTGCACAAGGGGAGCCAGAGGCAAGTCAAAAATTCCATTTATTCATCCACTCATTCATTCATTCATCAACTCTTTTTATTGTGGTGGATGGGCATTTCTCTTCTCTTTCCATCACCTTTTCCCTACTACCTTCAAAGATGGCATCTATAAGAGAGGGCTGTGCCTTGTCACCAAGAGAAGAGAAAGATTCATAGATTATTTAACCATAATCACATAGGAGTTGACTCTCACAGTGCAAAAAACTAAATGTCTCTGATCCCTGAAGCCAGACCTTGGTGAGGACCTCTTCCAAAGCTTTCCCTCCTTCTACCAGCAGGATGTGAAGCCCCTCACTCTACCCTATACCCCTTCCCAGCAGTGGGACCAGGTGCAGCAGAGAATGACTAACAACAAAAATTTAAGGCAAGACACTGGGAGAAAGCAGAAGCTTAAGGAAAGAGGCGATGGGATAAAAATGGGCAAGAGGTTGTGTGGGAGATGAGGGAGAAAAACCAAGTTCTGGGTGGGTCCTGAGAGACCAAGACTAAGCGCCCCCACCTATCATTGGACTAGAGAAGCCATGGGAACCTCTACCACCCTGTGGAGTCTGGATGAGTTGGAACATATGTATTGCTTAAGCCTGCAATAAAGAACTGATTAAATGTTTGCCCAAATTCCCTTGTATGCTTGTAAATGGATGATCGTTTTGTGTGCAGTCCTCCTTTGGCAAATACTGGTGGCTCTAAAAGTTGCAAACAAGAATTCCAAGCTTATGAACTCTCTTCAAACCCTAAGGGTCTATGATTTAAAAGGTAAAGACATCAAACAGATGCCTGGCACACAGACAGAGCCAGGGCATAACACAAGGCAGCTGTCCCCATCAAACCTGTACTGGGAGGAGGCAGAAAGGACACGTATAGAATGGAAAGGGAGTGAGGACATGGGAGCCCCTAGATTCTGAGAAGTGGGTGGGGAACAGGACAGGAAATGAGAGGCTTAGGAAAAGTAGTATTTTGTCTTGCCTTTTTTTTTTTCTTTTTGCTTCATTTACTTTTGCACCTGATTCTTTTGCTTTATATTCTCCAGGAGATGGAGAAAAGAAAGGCACCCCAAATTCTATAGGACTTTGCTAAGCACTGACCCTCTGTCCAGCAAAGAGCCACCAAAGAGTGGTAGATCTCGTCTTTATCCCCAGGGAACTCTAATGTGCAGCAGAAAGTCTCACCTACAGCGGACTTTATAGTGGACTTGAGGTGAGCCTCTGTGGGTAGATTCTGGACTCTGTTGTTTGAGCCTCTTCCTGAGTCACATTAAGATATTTAAATGAGACCACCTTGTGAAATGTCTTCCATCTAAAAGCAAATGTTTAAATTATGGGATCAGAGAAAAGCAAAGGCCCGAGAAACTAAATCAAACATGCAAATTCAATTAAAATATAGTAAAGAAAGCACTAGCTATGGAGGGTCATGGGGGGAAATGGAGTGTAGTTATCTATTTAATTGCTTTATTCATTTACTTATTTACATGGCCATCTTGGTACAAGACAGGCTTTAGAGAAGAACCTGTGTACCTGTAGGTGAATCGAGCACAGGAAATAGGAAAGGATAAGGGGCTTACTAAACATTTGCTAAATCCCAATTGATTTTCCTGAGCTAACTCCTCTTTCTCTTACCCAACTATAATGCAACCTGCAGTTTTGAGCTCAAAGCACAGGCTTAGCCTGAGGCTACAGAGAGAGCAAGGTCAAGGTTAATTAGGATCAGTTAAAATTCTCATAATGATAGGATTATTCCATGGAAGAGAGAACAGGAGCCTCCAAAAAAAAAAAAAAACCAAGGAGGTGGTGGTGGTGGAGGTGTTGATTGAATCAGTTAGGACAACCAGGTTTCTTTGGGAATTTTAGTTCTATGCCAAAGCATAGAATATTTACCTGTATTTTAAGATAAGAGCAAATCGGGAAACAACACTGACTACAGTTTCTTCAAATGCACAGTGAGTCCTCCCTCCCTGTTCTGCAGTCCCTTCTCCCACTGGCCCAGCAGCAGAGGAGCACAGGGACAGGGACAGTGACAATCACTCGGCAATCAGTAGGATGTTTCCCCTGGAAGGGCTGGGACACAGGCTGCTGAGACTCAGATCTTATTCAGACAAGATTATTCGTTGGATCGATAGCATCATTAGCAGGGGTCCCCTGAAGGAAGCTGCCTACCGCAATGCCAGCATTTCATCTGTCTCAGCTGGCCCCACATACACTTGTAAAGAAGTCAGATCCAAAGAGTGATGAGCTAGGAAAAGAGAGGGGGCTAGCCCCACCTGAGCAACAGGGAGGTGATACCAAAACTGTGGGAGTAATGGCAGCAGCCGGACCATGCAAGGGAACTGTCAGTGCTGTAACCGAAAGGAAGATTTGGTCCCTGCCCTTAGAGCCTCTGCAGACATCAGCTCTGACCTTCCAGCAACCAGAGCTGCCATGCTGTGTTCCCAGCTCTGTGGATAAGGTGGGAAACAGCACAGTCTTGGGAGGGTAGGGGCAGTTCCAGAAGCAGCTCTGTCATCTAACCCACAAGTCAGGATGAGGCTGCCAAGGTAAGTTGTTGCCCATGCTAAGTAGTTTGAACTTTCTCCTAAGGGTAATGGGTAGCCATGGCGTTCAAAGCATAGGAGTTCCCTAAGTTTAGGGGATTTCTCTGGCAGCTGGGTAGAAAACAGGTTAGCACAGTGGCTCTCCAAGTGCAGGTAGTCCCCGACCAGCCGTATCAATGACACCTGAGAATTTGTTGGAAATGCAAACTCACAGGCCCTGCTCCAGGCCCAATGAATCAGAATCAGGCAGGGGCCCCACACTCCGTGTTTAATGAGTGTGGAAAACACTGGGTTAGAAGGTAATCTACTTGTAATTGATGGGACATCCATTAGGATGCTTCTTCAGAGCCCAAGAGGGTGCTGAGGGGTCCTGAAGGTGGGCGGTGGTGGTCCAGGAAGCAGAGGATGAGAGTAGCATTAAGAGGCCAGAGGAGCAAGTCACGGTGACACAGGGAGTAAGGGCAGAGGGGGTGCCAGAAAATTCGCAGGATCCTTGGTTGCTAGGCTGGTGAGAAGGCGGTGCCATTTGCAGAGAAAGGAACCATGGAGGTGGCTGGGGGACAGGGGAGAGCAACAAGTTTGCATCAGGGGCTTCCCCACCCCGGCTCCCCAGGCCCTCATTCAGTTTCATCCCTGAGGCGCTCTAGATGACCTTGAGGAGCACAGGCAGGACCCTGGTGTCTGGGTATGAAGTCATCCGGGGAGGCTGCAGGCGGTGGACCCTAAGGAGGGGATCCTGCCCTAGAAATAAGCATTTGAGAATCACCAGAGAGTGGTGATTACAGACCAAGCTGGGGAGCTGCCTTCCTGGACTCAGGATTTCTGGTCTACCTTTGACAAGCAGTGCGACCTCGGGCAAGTCTCTCAGCCTCTACCTCCTCATCTATAAACTGGGGATGGCAAGAAAAGGTCACCCGTTTTTAGACTATTGTCAGGACAAAATAGTTAGTAGCATTCAGAACAGCTCCTGCAAGGCGGTATCAGTATAAATTATTAGTTACTATGATCCTCACTATCATTTTTATTATCCCTCAAAGTGGAGAGATTTGAAGGAGCAGATCAGGTTCTCTGAGATGGGAGGGTTAAAGGAATCCTTCTCCCGTCCTATGTTAGCAACCTCAATACCAGTCCTGACTTGGGGGGATGGGGGACAGGAGCTGCCCTCCTCCTTCTGTCTTATGTCCCTTCCTTCCGACCCCCTTCTCTGCCTGCCTCCCCCTCCTTGGGGCTCTTCTCAGCTGCAATCAGTTGAAACAAAGTGGGATCGGATCTAGGGCATATCCAGCAAGTGGCTAGGCTGGAAGATGAATCTTCAGGAGGAAAAAAAGAGCTTTAATCCACATGTGTGTTGTGCACCTGCAGGGCACGCAGGCCTGGGAGAGAGAGAGTCCCTGACCTCCAGGCCCTCTGGCTAGAGACTGAAATGTGGACATATGAACAGACCATAAGTGCAGAATGAGAACAGTGAGGAGGGGGTACAGAAGGCTCTGAGGAGAAAGCTGTTATCTCTAACTGGAGCCCCCCCTCCCCCCGCCGCCCCTCCGCCCAGAGTCCACATAACAATTTGTGTTCTTGCTCTGGAATTCTCCAAGCCTAAGAAATCTGCTATTGGGAAAGGAAATGCCAAGATAGCACCGACTCATCTTTTTAAAAAATGTCCCATCTTTTCCAATCTGGGTTTTGGAAGCCGGGCCCATTGGCAGCAGAAAAAGGAGCTACATCCAAGCTCAGAGCAGGCAGTTCTCCCAGGAGAATGCATTGTGGGAAACAGAAACCATCAGGGCCCCACCCCACTCCCACCCCCAAGGAGGCAGCAGGGGCAGACCCAGAGCTGCTGCCTCCAGTGGTGGGACTGACTGCAGTCCCTAGCTTCAACCGTGGTCAGTTGGATAAATGACTGGACAAAAATAGAATCCTGGAATGGGGTCTGAGAACTAATAGAGAAAGGCCTGGAGACAGGACCCCCCCAGAGATAGAAAGGTTGTGCAAAGAGGAGGAGAAACACTGAGAGGAAAAGAAAAAAAAGACCCCAAATGGGAAAACTTCCAAGGAGGAAGGGCCTACGGGACTGGTGAATGATGGAGAGAGCTCATAACGTCTTTTTCAGCTGGTCCAAGCAATTTGATCAGGAAAACTGGTACAAGAAGCTCTGAGAAGGGTCGGGAGAAGCCGGTATATCTAGTGACCCAGCCTTAGGCATGGAAATAGTTGATGATTCTCCCCAACACAGCACAGAGGTGTGTGACCCTGTGATTAGGAAAGAATGTGTTCTATCGTACCTGCAGGGCGTTAGTTTTTTGTTTTTCCAAACTCTGCAAAATGATTCCCTCTCCCCCACAGGTCCCATCACCCTCTCAAGTCTCGCTGGCGGCACAAGAAGGCTGTTTTCACTGAGACACATCTGGGCAAACCAGAGACTTCAACAGCATCTCATAACAGCACAGGCTCTTGATGTGGGAGAAATAATGAAACACCTTATTGGTGAAACAAATATCAAAGTGCAAAAGGAGTGCTCAGGCAGAGAACAGGGAAATTGCTTCCTTCTGCATCCAGCCCCCAAGCACAAGTCCTTTCCAAATTGGGTGGGGGCTTCCTTTTTTGTCTTTTTTGTTTCTGTTGAGAGTTTAATATGCACGATGGTTGGTACATTTCAAGAGGAACATATGCTCCTACTATAGCTGCAGAGTAACTAGTGAGTATGTCCCCAGATCAGCAAAAGGGCCTCTCCCCCTCATTCCCTTCACCTTAGAAGATAAAGTGTATATTTTACTTAAAAAGATAGCAGTGCACACTATAGGGAAAAAACAACAGAAGAAAAAAGGAACCAACCCTAATCCTACAACTCAAAGAGAATTGCTTATATCTTATTAAAATTCTTCCCAGTCTGTTTGTCCCTGTATATTCACTCTTCTCTTCCACTATTAAATTTCTTTCCTGAACAATCAGTCATCATTATAGAGGTACAGTGAATTATTTCTGAAGGACATAGTGGGCATGTGCTATTCTTGGCTGCTTAGCAGCTGTTTCACCTTTGATGA
Source organism: Myotis daubentonii (assembly GCF_963259705.1). Lineage (NCBI taxonomy): Eukaryota > Metazoa > Chordata > Mammalia > Chiroptera > Vespertilionidae > Myotis > Myotis daubentonii. Next base: position 225,287,835 of record NC_081840.1, on the reverse strand, counting down.
TTGTGCTCATACTATCTTTTGGGTATTACATTTCATTGAATATACCTGGTGGGAATGTCACCTGGAATTTCCTGTGTTCCCCAACGGCAGAGAAGAAATATGATTCAAGTCAGGCCAATCAGGCTCCCTTCCTGGAATTGGAATCTTGAATAAAGTGATGAGAGGAGAAGAAAGAAAGAAAGAAAGAAAGAAAGAAAGAAAGAAAGAAAGAAAGAAAGAAAGAAAGAAAGAAAGAAAGAAAGAAAGAAAGAAAGAAAGAAAGGAGAGAAAAGAAGAAAGAAAGGAAATGGTTGAAGCTCATGCATCCTTTTGCGATTTCTAAATAATACTGTTGCCTTGTTCTTGCCACCTCTTTGCCCCACCCTCCTCAAGAAATGCCTTGGTTCCTGAGCCTGCTTCTCCAACTTCTAGTCAATTCTATGAACTCCTCCATACCCTTTCAGCAAATTTCCGTTTTGCTTAATGCCAAAAGAATCTGTTTCTGTTGCTTGCAACCAAAGAATCCTGAATAAATATCAGCCATATCCCATTGAGCCCTTCCCATTTCAAATGATGTTCCTAGATGAGAAAGTCAGGGAAACCCATCGAGTGTGGGATATCTGGTTTCCAGATACATCTGACAAAACACATCAAAATGTTGAACAATAATAGATACAGAGGCAGAGCTGCCTCAAACAGATTGTCAAACTGCAGCGGGAAGGCCGGGGAGGGTTGGGGGGCAGGAGGTAGGGGGGTAAGAGATCAACTAAAGGACTTGTATGCATGCATATAAGCATAACCAATGGACATAAGACACTGGGTGATAGGGGAGGCTAGGGGACTGTCTAGGGCGGGGGGATAAAATGGATACATATGTAATACCCTTTGTAATACTTTAAGCAATAAAAAATAAAAATAAATAAATAAATAAATAAATAAAAAATAAAAATAAATAAAAAAATAAAAACAATTTACAGTAAAATGCAAGGAAACTCTACTTGGGTATTCTATGTAACATAATCATGATACAAGATGTTTTAGTCATTAGTATGTACCAATTTACGTATTAAAATTCTTTTGATCCTCCAAAAAAAAAAAAATGTCCTGGGGAAGCTGAAGGGGTGTGGGCCTGTGCACGTAGAACTTGGACACTTTATAACTAGTTGATTGACAAGACCCAAGAATTCTTTTGGCCCATAGCTATAAGCTCTAAAAGCAGCTTCTGGTATATCCTGGCCAGTGTGGTTCAGTTGGTTGAGCATCCTCCTGTGCACTTAGAGGTTACCTGTTCAATTTCCAGTCGGGGCACATGCCTGGATTGTGGGCTCAATCCCCAGTGGGGAAGGAAAAGAAGGGGAGCATGCGGGAGGCAGCCAATCTATGGTTCTCTCTGATTTATGTTTTTCTCTCTCCCTCTCCTTTCCCCCCTCTCTCTCTAAAACCAATAAAAACGTTTTAAAAAATAAAGGCAGTCTCTGGTATTGTACCCCCATGGGACAGCAGCCTCTTCAGGCCTGTTGCTGCTCTATATCAATGATTTGGATGACAACCAAGACAGCATTTCATCAAATGCATGGGGTTTTCAAAGATGGAATTCATAGGTAAGGTAAACTCTAAATCATTTTCCTGCCTTCTTCCTTCAACGGCCACCTTCCTCTTATAAATGAAATGTTAGAGCCGTTTTCCTCTTCCTTCACGTATGCCTCTGAGTCAGCTCCCCCCATGCCAGTGTCATCACTGGTGCTGAGAGGACCCTCTGGCTTATAGAACTTGGCTCCGCATTTATTCCCCAGAGCACCACTCGCAGGAGACAACTGTGTGTAGTAAATTTTTACTGAGGCTTTGGAGGTAGCAGAGGGCATTTGCAGATTAGAACAGAAAACAACTTCAAATTAAAAATTAGATATTAAGCCCCTAGAAATATATTTTCTTTTCCCAGCCACAGAGAATGCCTTCTGGCTTTGTGGTTCCTCCCTCTGCCCCAGCAGCCAGCCAAGTCATCCATGTTTCTCCATGGCCCCTACTCTACATCCTGGGCCCCCATAACTTTGAGTCTTGATTGCAACTGGATATTCAAAATTCTGCTGCATAGGTAGGTCTCTACTGATCTCATCTCTACCCATCTGTGTGCCTAGGGTGGGGTGTGAGAGAGGTAAGAGGGGGCTTGCCTTCTTCAACTCACAGGCCTACCAAGGAATTTTCCTAAACTATAGATTCATTTATCAAAGGGATAAATTTTGCCTAAAGCACACAGTGGAATTTGAAATGTCTTCTCTGACTCTGGGATTCTATGATTCTATGGTTTTCCTTGATTTGTCTTCAAATGGTTAGATGCTTAAGAAACAATGAGCACTAGCCACACACACCCCCAAAACACACACACACACACACACACACACACACACACACACACACACGAAGGTTGAGGTCCACAGTGGTGTGGATCAAAGGTTCCTAGGATACGGTATTGACCAGCATGCATTTGCAAAACTCATTTCTTCATGCATTTATACAAACTTGAATATACTCTCATCCCCATTCAATAAACAGAAGCTTAAAAACCAGTAGAAGCAGGAAGCAGTGACAGAGGATGAAAGGGAGTAAAACATGATTTGGAAGAAAAAAAAATTAAGCACTGATCTACAGCACAAGGGAATAAAATGTCCAGGCCAGAAAAAGGAGTGGACTAATAAGATTCAGGATTCGGGTACCAAAATATCACTCTCTCCTTTTCCATCCTGTTCGGTGCTGGTGGGGAGCCACAAGCACTTGTAGCAGATATTTGCATGCTCTGAGTGTTCCGCTGGGGAAGTGGGAGATAGAAATCAAGACAGATGGCTCTAGTAAGTGTGGGTGAGTCTGACATCAAGCTTATGAGCCAAATGGTGTTTTCCAAGTTCTACGTTTCCAGATCCCACACATAACAGACCCACTAACTCATGCCATGGGTTCCCACCTTTGAAGCCTCTCGTGCCCCTTCCAGCACAGTCCATTTGCTTTCTTCTGATAATAACAAATGACTCCAGGAGGATAAGCATGGGCTGCCTGTGAAGCATTATGACTTAAGCGTCATCTTCCACAGGTGTAGTTCCTTGAAGGCCACATGATGGTCTTCTCTCTCTGTATCCAGCCAGCCCAGCATTTCTCCAGTTACTCAGTACCTACGTAACACCTGCATGTGCCAGGCAGTGTGCTTTGCCCTAGCGAACCAGCATTGTTCTAGAAAAGAGCAATAATATAGACATAAATAAAAAGAAGGAATCTGGCTCCTGGTTAAAAACTTACGCGTGATGATTTTTCAGGACCAACTACAAAAAAAGGGGAAAACCTTGAAAACAAGGTTTTTCACTCTGAATACTCAGTATTTTTCCACTCCTAGCCCTCCCTGTCATTCTCCCCATGACCCCAAGGTTTATAAAACTGCTGGAACCAATAACCAGACAACCCCCACAGCTGTGCTGACCACCTGACCTTCCCATAAAACCACAGTACTCGGTAGGACTTTGTCAAGCTTGAGCCTAGAAGTACAGAAAACACATTCAGTTGGATGAGGATCTGAAATTTTGACATTAAATTGGACTAGGCTATTTCATATCTAAAAACAAGATGATTTATCACTCAAAATTATTGTAATAGCTACAAGATTTGCTTGCAATATCATCCTTGGCAAATCCTTCCCAAGCAGGTTTGAAGCTGTGATAGGTAAAAAATAAAGTTAGTTCCTGATCTGATCTTACCAAATATAGCCTGTTCAAATGTCAGTTAGTGAAACAAAAAGGAAGCTGAGAGGCAGACAGACCAGGATGAAATCTGCTTTAGAAACTGGGAAAGCTGAGGAGGCAACTGGTAATGAAAGAAGGTACCTGCTCTGTGCAGAGAATGAGAAATCATTTCAGGCTGAGGGAGGGTATGTGCAAGAGCCATAAAGCAGAAAAGAGGAAGCAGTAGAACTATGATGTCAGCAGCAGGGCAGAACACATCACACACACACACACACACACACACACACACACATTTCCTCCCTCAACCACCAAAAAGCTCAAAACTTAATTTCATGTTCTAGTATGGTAATTTCTCACCTTGTTATCAGTTTCTAATCTCTCCTTTAATATGATTTCAACACAAGAATGTACTTTTTGGTTCTTCATGAGCCACTTAAAATCCATTTTGAAGATTTTTTTGCACAGCCTGCCCAAAGATTTTTTTCATAACAGTTTAGAAATCAGGTTAAAAAAATACTTCCAATTATCAAAAACTGTTTCAATTCTTTTTCTATGCAAGTTACATGGAGCAATCCATCTCTGGCTTGACCCTATAGGATAGCTAACCCACACAGACCCACTGCCAGCCCATGAAGATAAGCTGCAAACACCTCCTAGGGTTTGAGACATTTCCCAAGAAACCTCACCCCCTCTTCTACATTTCAGACCTATTTTAATAGCTATTATACATTGAGCACTTTGTTCTGTGCCAGGCACCATGCTAAGCACTTTATGTATATTATAATAATCCATCATCACAAAAGCTGTTTAAGGTAAGAACTATTATTATATATTCCTACTTTATAGCATAAGAAACTGAAGCAGGAGAGTGTTAGTAGCATATCCAAGGTCAACCAGATGGTCAATAGTGACACCAATGTTTTCACTCTAAATCTATCTGCTAAACTTTTGTGACTGAGACCCTCACCTCGACTCCCACCACAGCCTCACCCTGACGGGGTGTTTGGCTATGTCCTCTCTAGCTCATGGGCCTTATCTGTCTGCTATATGTACTAGCCTAGCCCTTAGCCTACCCACCCACCAGCACCACCCATGGGAAATCTCAGGCTTGACTCGGGCCCTAAACCACCACTGTTTCCATGTAGGGGTAATGGAATCAAGACAGACTGTCCTGTGCTAGATCAACTTATAAAGGTTTTGGGGAGCCAATCATGTGCATTACCTCTCAATTATGCATTCAGTGATATCATATTGCTAGCTTGAAATCAGCCACAATGGGAGATTTACACCACAGAAATTGGCAAACACCACAAAGATGTTTTGGGAAGGAGAGCCTCATTTACCAGTACATCACTTGAGACAGACATTGGGGATAATAACAAAAGCATTCCTTAGACAGTCTTTTCTTCACAGCCCTTGATAAACAAATCATTCTGAACCCCCAACACCCCATCAAAAGAAGCTCAGCTGAAATTGTACATGTCGGAGCCAGTTCTTCTTGCCCGGGATACAAATCTCCTTCCTCAGCCTGTGCTGCTTTCCTTGCTGCATTAAGAGAAACAGGCTAGGAAATTTTTTCATGCTTTCCTACATTCTGTTGAGCTTGCAGTCTTGCTGGAAGGAGGGAGCCAATCTCAGGTGCTGAACATCAAACTGGTTATTGGAACAGCTGCTGCTTTCAGCTGAGTAAGCAGGACATTCAGGGGTGGCGCTTTCTACCGATGGTGCTTCAGCCAGTGAAAAAATTAGTGTTAGGGATAGAAAATAAGAAACAAAAGGAAAACCATCTGATGGCTTGATAGGAGCCATGTGTTTACACTTTTAAACGCTGTAGCATGACGGGAATGATGTGAACACTAAAATAAGAAAGACCTACATTTGAGCTTTCACTCTTACACTTGCTACATGTTCTGATGGGACAAAAAGGTAAGAGGAAAGAAAAAAATGGTGTAATGAGTATAAAAGAGCTATTAGCAGTCTGAAGAAACAAAGACTCTACTAGGACAGAAACTCGGTGATGATTCTAATACATCATTCATTCACTTGCTTATTCAATATTCATTGGGCGCCTTCTATGTGCCATGAGATATGCTAGATATCGTTGTGACCAATACAGACACAGTTCCTGCCCTCATGGAGCTTACAATCTACTGGCAAGCAGAAACATGAAATATGCAGTACTAAAAAAAAGTAATTTTTGTCATGATAAAGAAAATAAATGAGCCATGGGAACATAACAGGGTGAAACTGTGGTTGACCTAGTCCAGGAACCAGAGAATCAAGTCCTGCTCACTGAGTAGAAGGGCAAAGTGGCTTGAAAGCCAAAACACATTGGGTGACAGCATGACCGACCTCATTACTCTTGTAATGGTCTTGTAAGAACTCCAGGGTGGGCCAGACACTATGGGTTTGGAAGTCAGATACTTGGATTCAAATCTGACGCTACTACTGACAGGCTGAGCAGTTACTTAGCCTCAGTGAGCTCTAAACCTTCATCATGTGTAGGGACAGTAATACTCTTTACCTTCCAGACTTACTGTTTGGTGTAAATTAGTGGGGGGTGGGAGGTGGAGGGGGGTAATAGAACCCAGCATGGTGCATGGCCTACAGCAAATTCCCAATACATGATAGCTACATATATATAAAGATTAATCAATGAGAATTGTATTTTAAAAATTAAGGATCTCTTCAACTGCACACACAGGCCACTGGGTGAGTAAATGCCCAAATATCTATCAGCAGAGGGATTTAATGAGGTTTCACAGTCCTGTCCTGCACGGTAACCTGAGAGTTTGCACAGCAAGAGGCTTCGAAAATGCGTGGATGAAACACATGCAGAGTAGTCAGCATTTGCTTTCAGCATCAGAGGCAGCAGACACTCTCCTTCCCAACCCACCTTGTCTTGCTTTATCCAGCATGTAGTTCCCACCTGCAGTGACTCTATGCCCAGATATTCTCAGGTGAGTTTCCATTTCATTCTTTCCAATAAATAGCAATTGCATAAATGGGGTTTCATGTGTTTGCCTTTGTAAAGCCTTTCTTTTAAACAAATTCACGGATCCGGGGGAAAATCCATTGTCTAATGACGTGTGCCAACTTGATAGTAGAGAAAATATGGTCATTATAGAGATTTCTATAAACCTCTTGAAAGTCTGAGTTGGAATAGATCAATTCAATTGCTACCAATAGCTTCTGTGAAACGTGCTGCCTTGTTTTTCATCTCTCTGGTGAGGTATGTGAATTTTAAACATCTGCAATACTTCCATATGCTATATTTGCTGCAGGGACGATGGGCTAAAACACGTTGTCTCCCTTGCACCTTTGCTCGCCTTCAACATAAATTCTCAAAGAAGGTAACAAAATGCAAGTTGATCCATCTCCCCATTTTAATTTAGCAAGGCAGGTTCTAATGGCTTTGTTCCTTGGCCAGACATGCCAGGGAGCTGTTTTCACATATTAATGTGACATGACTTGGAGGGTCATAATAACTATGACAAGATAAAGGAATTAGTTAAAACTTAATTAAAACCACATGGATAACAAGTAGAACACTGTATGTTTAGTACCTTGAATTCGTTGTTGCTGGATTGACAAGAAAAAAAAAAGGGAAGAAATGCTTCGCAGCAAGCACAAGGGCCCCAATTAATAAAGAGCATTTCACCCTGGTCTGAAGTGACCCGATCAAAATCCGAATCAAAGGAAATGAAACTGGCAATTCTGATACCTGTCAGCCCTCTCCTGGCCCACGAGTGACAGGAGAAGAGGCCATGGGTGGAGTTCTCATCAAACCAGAGATCGGAAGCTCTGTCAGGGGTTCCGGCATTTTAACATGCTGATAATACCTGATTTGGGGATCTGCCCCAGACGTTCTGATTTTGCTGAGCCTGGTGTGGCTGACCTGAAATCTTCATTTTTAGCTGGCACATTCCGTGTGAAAGTTATTTCTAATAAAAATGTATTTGGTTACAACAGGCAATGTGGGGAGAGACTCTGAGATTAAGATTATGTAAAATCCTGCTCTTCATTAAACTATCACCCCCTAGTGTTAGCATGCATGGATGAACCCATTATTACTCTCACGGTTGCAAAACAGTGACTTTTCTAACTCCTACATTTAGGAGTTGGCATTTATTGTTTCTTCCTTCTATATCTATTAGCTAGGATATATTATTTCTTCATTGTTCCTTTCTATATTTATTAGCTGGGATTTTCCTACAGGGAAAAGCTCGCCCATTGACTGAGGATACTTACTTTCTCCCATGGGTGACTGATCCATTCCTGTGGTTTACTGGCAGTGTTCATCTTGTCCCCCATCTGATCAGAGGTAGCTCCTTCAAACTGGTTCCTGGAAGTTTTCAAGCACTTTCTTACTTTCTGGACAACAAGATGTCCCAGGCTCATGGGTTCTCTCCCTTCCCAGCCTTGGGATCAGACATTCCTCAAAGGAGCCTCGTTCCTCTAATTCTGGGGAACAATATTTGAAAATAAATTGCTGTATTCAGAAAGAACCAGCAGCATTTCTGTGGCATTCCTGCCCAAAATGCGTACCCTCAGCTGATAAAAAATAAACATCAAAAAAAATAAAATAAAAATAAACATCAGACAAACCAAAATCAAGGGCTGTTCCACCAAAACAGAAGCCTGTGCTCTTCAACAATGGCCATGCCCAGAAAGGCAGAGAGGCTAAGGTAAAAGAAGGCTCAAGAGGCACAAAAAAGCAAAAGTAACCCATGATACTGGTTTAGATCTTGATCAGACTCTTTAAAAAGGCTATCTGAAGAACATTTGGGGGACAACGAATAAATTTTGGATAAGGACTGTAGATTAGATAATATTGTACTAATACTAAATTTTGTGATTTCGAGAGAATGATAAATGTTGTACACAGCACATCCCATAGAAGTTTGTTCTCTCTTATGCCCTCACTTGCTCATTTTCTAAAGGGGAAGTTAGCTGAAATGTACTGAGGAAAGCCAACCAAAAGAGGAACAAAAAGATAGTCTAGTTCACAGCTCGACACTAGAGGTTCATTAGGGTCAAAAGAAGATATACTTAAACCTAATTAAGATAAAGAATTCCTCATTAGGCTGAGAGAAACTCTACGAGTAAAACCTCGGAGGACACGTTGACTTCTGTCTGATCCCTGTCAGAAAAATGTTCCATCAAGGAAGCACACAGACAACATGAAGAGAGACAGTCCTGGCTGTAATTCTGAAGGCATTTTCGCTATTATAAAGCTCAGGAAACAATAATACCGTCATACTGACCCATTGTTTTAAACTTTATAAAACCCTTTGGCATGCGCTAATGAATCCCAATCTCACTTCTTAGCCTGCTAGTGTTCTATTCAAATTGGAGGCTATGAACCCCTCCAGGGTAGGGGCCTTGTTCATATGTGTATCCCCAACATTGGGCAGAGGTCTGGCATCTAGCAGGCATTCGACAAATACTGTTGTGAAAAGATTTTCCCCCTGGTCCTCAAAGATATCATTTCCCCTTTCCTTGAACTGAAGCTACCATCAATTATACGACACACTATTATTTTATGCATCTCAAAGAAAGAAAGAAAATGCTTCCTTTGAAACCTTGTGCACCATTGATTGTAAGATTCATCCCAATTTCAGAGATATTACAATGTGGAGAAGAAATGTACATTTAGAGTTGAGAGACTACAGTAGGTGTGGTCTTCTAGATGGTCACCTACCCAGAGCAGACAGAAAATGGTTAATGGCAAAACATTGGGATTGCTGAAGAAACCATGGGTAAGGAGGAAGACAAATAGGGACAGGGAGGTGTTTCTTTATAACATAACTAGAAGCCCAATGCACAAAATTCGTGCATGGGTAGGGTTCCTAGGCCTGGCCGACAATCAGGGCCAATCAGGTTCCCCGCCTCTCTGCCTCCCTGCCACCTCCTTCCCTCGCTCCCTCAGCTTCCCACCACCACCACTGGTTGCCTACCATGTTCCGTGCCCCCCGCCCCTGCCCCGGTGGTCAGTGCACGTCATAGTGAGCAATTGAACTCCCATTCTCCTGGTCAAACTCCCAAGGAGACACTTTGCATATTAGCCTTTTATATATATGGATATGTATCATACTTTCAATGACTCTGGGGCAGGTGGTATTTCTGTCAGATTGCAGTCAGGTTGGCAGCCATCTTTTCTCAGGAAAAATACTGGGGGACCCTTGCCTTTACAGGGAAAAGCACAGACCAAGGGGAGAGCAGAATCCACAAGACAGTGTTGTAAAGCCAACGGCCCTTTAACAGAAAGCATCCTGAAGAAGTGAAAGGCAGAGAAGGAGAAGGAAGAGGAGGAACAGAAGGGATGTCATCACTTTCCCAAGTTACACAAATCTGTGTAGAAGCAATCAGAGGTACCCAGAGCTATAGAAACCCAGTGAGTGAGGCTGCTTGGAGCAATTGCAGAGGACATGACAAAGAATTCTCAGTCCCTGGTATAAATGCCTCCATTCAGAGTGGGCACTTTCTGCTATGGGTAAAGGAACCATATTTGTGTTGTCAAAAGAGGTTCTCTCAACAGATAATCATGTTGAATGCTAGACTCTAGGGCCCAGCAGGACAAATGAAGAAACCTGACTGGTCCCCCAGTTAGCTTTCCCTACGTGGGTGAGCTACATGTCACCATAAACCAGAGTGACAGCAACATGCCATGTACTCTACAGCTGCCTTTATTTGAGCGGAAAGGACATTTGTGAAGGTCAAGTAATGACCTAGGGCAAATTACTCTGTGCCTCAGTCTCCTCATCTATAAAATGGTGAGAGTCCTGGTCCTCACTTTCTCCTTGATATGAGGATGGAATAAGTTCATCCATGAGAACCTTCGGAACAGTGTCTGATATAAGGCAATCCCTCAATGGGTGTTACTTACTTTTACTCTTATGATCTGACATACAGTTGTTCTTAGATTAACACAATGACATGACTCATGGTTAGTGATCATGCAACAGGTCACATCAGCCAGCAGTGTTCCCATGGTCCTATCCCAAATTTTTTTTTAAAAAATGTTGGACTTACACAGGCAACAGGAAAATGGCATGGGTCGGGGAGGGGAAGGGGAAAGGGATGCCTTCTAGAAAGAATCCAATTCCAGGAAACCAGGAGCCTGGCCTTCCAAGAACCAAGACCATGCCAATTCCCATGAAGCCAGCTTGCAGCTATGACAACACAGAGACCAGGCTGTTGGTGGGGCTGCCTTAGCTCTGTGTCTCCTCTCAGGATGCAGACCATGTGCTGTGTAATCTGTCTTGGCCACAAAAACATTAACCTCTGGAATCAAATGTGTCTGTTAATAAACCAGCACACCACTCACACCGCCAGCCCCTCGCGGGTCCCCGCTCCAGAGCCGTGTGGCCGACACATCTCATGCATCAGCTGGTTCAACTGCTTAGACACGATATAATTTGGAAATGTGAAAGATCCGAAATTATCTCATCCTGAGGTGACAAAGCAAGTACAGTGCCCACAAGCCCAGGCAGTTTACACACCAAACAAACAAAGCGCACCAGGAGCAAGGATCTCTATCTCATAACAGTTTAGGAAAAATAAGTTTCTCTCTTATCTGCAAGATTAATGAACCCGGCTGTAACCTCGCCTCTAATTGTGGCTGCAGAGAAATTAGGTGCTGTTTTTAATCTATTCTGTGGTAACATAATAATGCCTTGTCCCAAAAGTTCATAAAGAGAAGCTCTACACTTACCTCTGGAATTATTTAAAATGCCCACAGACTAGCCACTCATGTGAAATTAATAAATTTTTCTCAGATATACTGCTGTTTTTAAAAAATTAGATGTGGGCAAACTAAGAACAACATCTTCTTACTAAATAAGACTTTGTTTTCCTACTCTAGACACAGCTATAAAGAATATTTATTTATATGGCATATTACTGGGATACCTAAGCTACTGCTATTGTATATCTTTCTGACATTTTGCTGAACCTATTTGTTCCAGTAGCTCCTCAGTTTATTTCTGCCTCTTGATTTTGAGTGAATATCTATGTTATCTGCATTTAACCAGGCCCACTCACCCTGCCTCCACATCTGAGGTGGGACAGAAGCCTGTGAGAAGCTGGGGTGAGGAAGGAGGAGTGAAAGGCAGAAGTGATTGAGGAAAGAGAACTCAGGGTCCTTAAGACAGATACGCACCAGGGCAGACGGAGAGCTCCTGGAGGCTCAGTCTCAAAGTCCAATGCCTCTTCTATTCCCACATTCTGCCCAGAGCATTATATAATTCATGAAACTTCACATGGTTAAAAATAGAGCCAGGGAGCTTTTTTCCACATGGAATGTATTTTTCCTTAAAATTCCATATTCCACCAGCAAGATGCTGAGGAAAAACCCAGTTTCTTAGAGAGGCAAGGGCAGGCAATGCCTACAGAGAGGCAAAGGTGATATTTCCCAGTAAATCCCCAACCTGGGAGATGGGCTGGAAGCGTGGGGCATGGCTACACTGCTGACTTGGGCAGTGGAATTTGGATATAAGTTCAAGTGGGATTGTCCTTGTTATACTCATGTGTAAACTGATTTGAAAGGAAAATTGTAATGAACCAATACTGAGGTTTGGTCATTAGTCTAAGTGATGAACTGTGCTTACCTAACAACCCAGGAAGTTCTAGACTAGGTACATGCAAATGAAATGATCTTTTAGTGTGAGTGAGTGTGTGTGTGTGTGTGTGTGTGTGTGTGTGTGTGTGTTTTCAACTGAGGGATTGTTTCATGTCTAAATTATCCAAGTTATGCATATTCAACACATACTAAACCAGGCCTTTTTACTAAGGGGTAAATAATCAAATGACTACAGGACACCCTCATTTCAGAGAGAACAAAAAAACTAGAGTGGGAGGGAGGTAGCCCAAAACCCATTATTTCTTCTTTGTGACCACCTCACTTCTTTTTTACTTTTATTTTTGTTGATTGATTTTTAAAAGTGATAGGAAGGGAAAGAGAGGGGAGGACATTGATTTGTTGTTCTGTTTATTTATGCATTTGTTGGTCAATTCATGTATGTGTCTTAACCAGGGATCGAACCCACAACCTTGGTGTATTGGGATGATGCTCTAACCCAGGGGTGGGCAAACTTTTTGACTCGAGGGCCACAATGGGTTCTTAAACTGGACCGGAGGGCCGGAACAAAAGCATGGATGGAGTGTTTGTGTGAACTAATATAAATTCAAAGTAAACATCATTACATAAAAGGATACGGTCTTTTTTTTTTTTTTTAGTTTTATTCATTTCAAACGGGCCGGATCCGGCCCGCGGGCCGTAGTTTGCCCACGGCTGCGAGTCTAACCACTTAACTACCCAGACAGGGACCACCTCATTTCTTGTACCAGAGAAACCTTCAACAAGTGTAAGGAGACTGCACACCACAGGTTTCTGACTACCTCCCAAAGCTTCAGTCTGGGAACCCTTGTAATTCTGGGATGTTGCTAGATGCAACATTCAGGTCAAGCATTTCTTAGTTTTAAGCTTATTGGTGAAGGATACAAAGTCTGATTCCGCTACTGGGAGCAGAGAAAAACATTCAAGTACTGAATTCCCTCTGTTCATGGCCCTGAAATCTTCCCAATGACCAGAAAGACTTGAGAAATCCATGGAGTGGGCATATTCTTTTCTTCTTACCAATGAGATCAGACCCAGAGAATAGCCTCATTCCTCACTAATAATGACAAGAAGGAGTAATATTTAAGACCAATATAAACACACTGGGATAAGTGCCTCCCTAAAAGAATAAGAAGACTTCACACAGCTTAATGGGAGGGAAGATCTGGAAGCAAGTAATTAAATACAGTGGGTTAAGTGTTAAACTCAGATAAATGAAAGTACTGTGTGACAGAAAGTCAATGTTTACTATTGTGGTAAAAATGTAGAGAGAGGTGTAAAAGCAAAAGAAAATGTTATTCAAATATCTGGTACTAAAGTTTTTCTTAGCGGAGAAACTTTCTTTGGGGAAAATCACATATTGAGTTTTGGGGTACACTGATACTCTAACATGTGCATGGCAATGGCCCCCCAAACTTCAAAGAAGGAGAGTTAAGTGTTCTTATTCAAACAAGAAGATGGATTTTTTTGTTGCTGAGATAAAGAGAGAGAGAGAGAGAGAGAGAGAGAGAGAGAGAGAGAGAGAGAGAGGTGCTGAGTGGGCCTGGCCCATGAAAGGGACCTTGATCACAACATGAGCAACCTGGAGAACAGAGCGTGGTTTGCGGTACACCTGTCCCCATGAATTTTGTCTCTTAGATAATATTTTCGGTGGTGGTGATGGGGTCCTCAGGACTGATGATGAAGGGGCTAGAGTTCATGTCTGGATTGACATGTCAGACAAGAAGCTGCCTGAAAAGAAGCAAGAAGCAGGAGGCAATCAGAGTATCTCCCAGTTTTTCCATGATTTCAAGGGGCAGGGCAAGGAGAAACCGGCTCTCATCTGGGTTACCAAAAAACCCTGACCACAACTTCACCCACTCCCCTGCCCGCCACCTTCCTCTTGGTGTATCAAAGATTGTATCCTTTAGGATAAATTCCCCGAACTGGAATTACTAGAGAAAAGGTAAAATGATTTCTAGCAATTTGTAGTCCCACCTTTTTTAATGGGAAATTCTAAAGAATAAAGCAATGCTGTCTGTAGAAATGGTTGTCTTAGATTACAAGTTCTAATTCTTACACTCTTTAAAAGTACACACACCATAAGCCTTTCATAAGTGATATTTGAATTAAAGTCCTACCATTCCTGGTGCTTAAAACTAGCCATTTTTAATATGGACATTTTCTCCCCATCTCTAAGTAGGCTGCTGTATGTCTTGATTTTTTAGATCATAAGTCCTTCATCCCAATATTTACAAATATCCCTCGAGCTTTTGAACTCATGTGTGCTTTACAAGAATCTCGGTTGTGTGGATTTTCCAATTCTATTAATCTTGTTTTTTAAAGTTCTTAACACCTGTACTGCAGATTAGCATAATAAGATCACAGTGCTTACCTAAATCTTTCTGGAATTTAAGTAAGATTTTGTTGTGTTTCATTTTATAAAATGTGGCATTATTTTGAACCAGTACTTGTTTTTTTCTTTTTTTCTACCAAATTTGGTCCTCCTCTTTAATATTTGTTATTAAAAATTTAGGCAATATGGTGGGAAAAAATAAAAATAATAGAATAATAATTTCAGAATTTATCATGGAGCCATTCTTTTAGACTCCATTGGGCTTTCTATTTCTTAGAAAAAGAAATGGGCTCTGAGATTAAAATAAATAAATTTAACCTGTACTAGCCATTTTATCCTCTATTTATACTTTATTAATACATTAAGGGGTTTTTTTATCAAAATTTTTATTTCTGCAATTGATCACTTGGCCTGATACATTAGTGGTTGGATTAGAATCTGGCCATATAATGTTTTCTAGGGCACAGCAATGCCACGTTAGAAACTTATCCTACAGTTATACTCTCACAAAGATTTACACACAAAAAGGTTTATTGTGACATTGTTTGTAATATCAAAATGCAGGAAACCATGTAAATCTCTAGCATTAGGGGACTAGTTAAATAAATTAGTTAAATTGCAGCCAAAAAAAATAGAACAAGACATAATTACATGTGTCAATATGAAATGAATTCTAAGATATATTTTCAAGTCAATAAAAAAAACTACAGAATATTGTGTATAATATATGTTTTGTATGCTTAGAACATTTCTACTGGGTTACCCAAGAAATAATAATTGCTGTTTCTGGGGAAGGCAGTGGGAGACTTGGTTCTGACATGGAAGGAAAATTCATTTCATTTTTTGTTGAAATGTTTTCATTTTTACCATGAGCATATATTAATTTTTAGCTAAAAGTAGATAGTAAAATGGGAAGAGGAGGAACTTTGGGTCTATATTTCACACAAAAACATCAAAATTCCTACCAATTTCAGTTGATGATAAATTGAAAAGTACCTTCTGTCAGCAGTATTTCAGCATCTTACCAAATCTTGCTAAGAGTAAACACATGCTGAACAGTCATTGGCACAGTCATTCTTTCATTGAATCATTCAGTTCACTCTAACTGTGGACCTGTGCCACGCCAGGCCCTGTATCAGGATGTAGGAACGCAGCAGTGAGCAAGAATAAAGATAGTCCTGACCTCCTCAGGCTCATAGTCTAGCAGAAAAGACAACCTTCTATCTAAATAACTGGAGAAATGTTGATGAGAGTGTGGGAGCTTACACCACTGAGAGAAGCTTACACCAGTCTAGGTCTCAGGAAAGACCTCTAAGAAAGGTACATTTAAACTAATACCTGTAAGATGTGCAGGACTTAACCAGGTGACAGAAAGAAAGGCTGTTCTAAGAAAAAATGAGCAGCTATGCTGTACACATAAAACTAATCTAATATTGAATATTAACTGTAATTGAAATAAAACATTTTTTAATTAAAAAAAGAAGAAGAAAATATGGGCAAATGGTCTCTAAGAAGAGATGGCTCTAGAGTAAGAGAGAGCTCTGCTTAGAGAGACTGAAGGACATTAAGTTCAGAGGAAAGGATGGGAGCAATGAGGCTGGAGAGAACATGAGAGAGCAGACCTAGAGGACTTGAGCAAGGTTACAAGTCTGTACCTCACTCTGATGACAAGGAGAACCACAGCAGGATTTTGAGCAGAGAGGTATTAGTTTCCTAAAGCTGTTGTAACAAATTATCACAAACTGGATGGCTCAAAACAACTGAAACTTACTTTCTCACGGTTCTGGAGGCTAGAAGTCTGAAGCCCATGTGTCCACTGGCCTATGCTTCCTCTCAACTCTCTAGCCCAGTGGTTCTCAACCTTCCTAATGCCGCGACCCTTTAATACAGTTCCTCATGTTGTGGTGACCCCCAACCATAAAATTATTTTCGTTGCTACTTCATAACTGTAATTTTGCTACTGTTATGAATCATAATGTAAATATCTGATATGCAGGATGTATTTTCATGTTACAAATTGAACATAACTAAAGCATAGTGATTAATCACAAAAACAATATGTAATTATATATGTGTTTTCCGATGGTCTTGGGCGACCCCTGTGAAAGGGTCGTTTGACCCCGAAGGGGTCGCGACCCACAGGTTGAGAACCACTGCTCTAGCCTCTTCGTAACTTTTGGAGGTTGCCAGCAATCGTTGGTGTTCCTTGGCTTGTAGATACATCACTCCAATCTCTGCTTCTGACTCACATGGTCTTCTCCTCTCTGCGTCCAAATGTCCCTCTTCTTATAAGGATACGGGTCATATTGGATTTAGGGCCCACCCTAATCCAGTATGAATTTATCTTAATTTGATTACATCTGCAAGAACCTGCTTCCAAATAAGGTCATACTCCCAGAGTCCACATCAGCCATGGGCAAACTACGGCCTGCGGGCCGGATCCAGCCCGTTTGAAATGAATAAAACTATTGAAAAAAAAGACCGTACCCTTTTATGTAATGATGTTTACTTTGAATTTATATTAGTTCACACAAACACTCCATCCATGCTTTTGTTCTGGCCCTCCGGTCCAGTTTAAGAACCCATTGTGGCCCTCGAGTCAAAAAGTTTGCCCACCCCTGGTCCACATGAACATGAATTCTGGGATACTATTCAATCCAGTGTGGCAGGAAATGCATAATCTGATTTACATTTTAGGAAAATTGTTCTGAAGATAGAAAGCTTGAAGACAGGAAGGGCTCAAGACTGAGAGGATAGAGATTAACTTCATGTACATATTTATTATTATTTTAGGTTTCTCTTGAGGTCCTACAGCATCGGACATTGAACTAAAAGCTATTTCCATGATATATCACTCAGTCCTCACATGCCCTGTGAGAAAGAGAGGTGACTTTACTGTCCACAGTCACACAGTACAGCTTCAAATCTGGGTCCCACAGACCCTGGAACCCCTCAACTCTCCATCCCAGGCCCAAAACTGAAGACTTAATGGAGGCAGGGGGAATCCTTTGACTCATCTCCAGGAGGTGGAAATTACCAAGCACATTCCTTATGTAAAGCCAGGGCAAAAGGTGAACAGCTAGCATGTCTTAAAAAGCAGCCGTGCCCTAACCGGTTTGGCTCAGTGGATAGAGCATCAGCCTGTGCAATGAACAGTCCCAGGTTGGATTCTGGTCAAGGGCATGTATCTTGGTTTCGGGCACATCCCCAGTAGTGGGTGTGCAAGAGGCAGCTGATCAATGTTTCTCTCTCATCGATGTTTCTAACTCTCTATCCTTCTCCCTTCCTCTCTGTAAAAAAATCAATAAAATATATTTAAAAAAAGAAAGAAAAAAAGCAGCCGTGTTGCAATGCCAGGAAATCTGACAGTTCCAATCACATTAAGCCGGGTCTGGTGATTCAACGCTAGGTCAAAAATGTTCTTTAAAAAAAGGGCCTAAGTAAAATTCATGCTTCACAAACACAATATCATATGAAAACAAGCCTTCTTTTTCTAAGATGAACAAACTTGAAGCCATGATCTGAAAATTCAGACTACAGAAATTAATTTAGGGCAAAGAAGTTAATTGGTGGGAGTCCTTCAAACTGATAGCTGTTATTGATCAGAAACAGAGACCTGGACCCTCTTCCCTGCTTTGTCTCCAAAACCCACAATTTTAAAGGTGGATTGAAATTTTAAGAAAAGACAGTAAAGACCAAGGTTATTCTCTCTTGATCTCGGTATTTTTCCGGGGGGGCGGGGGGGAGGGGGAGGGGGAGGAATGAGTATTCTGGGTGTAGGCTACAGCTTTCATTACCTATCAGGATTTTGGAATCTCAAAATCTGGGCAGAGCACTCAACTTTCAATTATTGCTTTTTGGTCCATGTCTTTTCCCTGTGATGTTAAAAAAGCAAGGAAGGAAGAGAGGCAAGGAGGAACGGAGAGAGGGAGTGAAAAAAAGAAAAGAAAATGGAAAAAGAAGAAAGTAAAGAGGGGTCCAAAAGGGGAGGAAAAATACAATGGTCCGATCAATTATTCTGATATCTATTGCTAGTTTAAAACAATAAGAAGAAAAAGCAAAACTGTAAGCCAAGGTTCTATTTTGAAAACTGGTTCCTAAAAATAAAGAATAAATGTGTTAAAAAGCAATTAATAAGCAATTTTTATCTAGGAGTGGGTGATTTTTGTGCAAAGGGCGGGGGGGAGAAAGGCTTCAGGCTTTGCCTCGTCTCCTAGAAGTATCCCATATTCTTAGATGTGACGTTGCCTTGGTAACCACAACTTGGTGATCTCGTTATTTCAACCTAATCCCGCTTTGAAATTATAGTTGCTCCACCCTTTTGCCTGGCTAGCCTGATAACATAATCATTGTAAATGAGGATGGGGAAAACCCAGCAGGACACAGTCCCTTCGGTGACACAGGACCAGTCTCACCTTCTCACGGAAATAGACCAACAATTAAACAGCATGAATCTGAAACCCTAAAAGTGGATTTTCTTCTTCTTTTTTTTTTTTTACATGGTTTGTTATGCTTATTTTCAAAACCTACTGGTTGACTCAGCGTAGCAGGGTATCTCAATATTACTGTATGAAGATGGAAATTTCCTATTTATGTTAAAGAGAAAAATAAAGGACAGCTAACCTGTCAAAGGTGCCGTTCTTAATTGTGCATTCGTTTTGCCCAACAGCAAAGAGAAACAGGGATCAGAATATAATTTTTTAACAAATAGAATGGCAGGATCCGGGTTTGTTTGCCCGGCTTAACTTCCTCTGGCTAAAGCCCCACAAATCCTGTGTCATCTTGAATTCAGATTCCTCTCTTAAGGAAGGGGTCTTAGGAGACAGTACTGCTTCAATTCCGAATGCTACAAGTGTAAATACAGTTTTAAAGGACATAAAATGAGCTCATTTGTTTCCATTTTAATCTGGGTGCTTTGAGATCTCTGTTATGCTGGGAAAGAGAGGAAAAATCTATTCTCTCTCTCACCCATTTCTTATTATTATTATTATTTTTATTCCAAAATGACCAGGGTAGATGAGCGCTGGGTTCAGCTCTCAATAAAATTTCATACTGCCGAAATCGGTTTGGCTCAGTGGATAGAGCGTCAGCCTGCAGACTGAAAGGTCCCAGGTTCGATTCTGGTCAAGGGCATGTACCTTGGTTGCGGGCACATCCCCAGTAGGAGATGTGCAGGAGGCAGCTGATCGATGTTTCTCTCTCATCAATGTTTCTAACTCTCTATCTCTCTCCCTTCCTCTCTGTAAAAAATCAATAAAATATATTTAAAAAAATAAAATAAAATAAAATAAAATAAAATTTCATACTGCATCCAGTTCATAGAATCTAGATGACTGTGTGACCCTGTCTCTTAGGATCCTGAGTTCCCAAACCTCCCCTCTAGAAGACCCTCCCTATCTCTGACTGCCACACACCAGCTTGTCTAGTGTCTTTCCAAGAGATCCCCAAGTGTTGCACTTGCAGGGAGGGGAGTTGTGTGACTTGGCTATACCCCCACCACTTACTAGCTGTATCTCTTGGAGGTTACTTAATGCCTCTGTGCCTCAGTTTCCTCATCTGCAATATGAGGCAATACTCATCTTACAAAATAGCTGTGAGGTTTAAATCAGTTCATATATGCAAACTATTTAGAACAGAGTGAGTACATGTGAGTGTCATATGAGTTGACCACTGTTATCCTTTTTCAGGATGTAAAAGAGTAAACTCAATGAAGAAGGAGAAGTAGAGAAAGCAGGAAAAACAGATAACCTGCACAGAAAGAATGGCAAAGGGCTCTAAGATGCCAAGTGAGTCGGTCAGCAGGCTCTCTGCATTGGTCCATGAGTGATGGGGGGAGGATTCATAGTGCCTGGCACTGCCCGATGGGTTAAGGACAGACCCAGAAGAATTAGATGATGTGGCCTCTATTTCCTAAGACAGCGGTTCTCAACCTGTGGGTCGCGACCCCTTTGGGGGTCAAACGACCCTTTCCCAGGGGTCGCCTAAGACCATCCTGCATATCAGACATTTACATTACGATTCATAACAGTAGCAACATTACAGTTATGAAGTAGCAATGAAAATAATTTTATGGTTGGGGGTCACAACATGAGGAACTATATTTAAAGGGCCAGAAGGTTGAGAACCACTGCAAGACATTAGATTCAACAAGACTAAACACAGGAAAGAATTTAAGAAGTATCCAAGACAGCATATAACTAGTGTGGACCTAGTGCGGACTAGTGCCAGACTCCAGTGATAAGATCAAGGGAAATATAAATGACAATATCTATGTGTTTACAATGTGCCAGCCACTGGGCTCAACACTTTATATGTTTTTCCGGTCCATTTCAGTTTATAAATATCTGTTATGTGACTTTCTTCAATGACAAAACCTCCAGGAGATCTCAAAGAATGAAGAGAGTGACCAAAGGGCCTCATGAAGGCAGTAAACCTTGAGCTAGGCCTCGAAGAGAAGGATGGAATTTGAATAGAGAGATGGGTGAATTAGGGACAGGGCAGGGTTCATCTGATGGAAATGTAATGTGAGCCACAAATACAAGCCACATGTATACTTTCAAATTTTAATAGCCACCTTTTTAAAAATTAAAAAGAAACAGATGAAATTAACTTTTTAAATGTGTTTAACCCAACATATGCGAAGACATCATTTCAACATGTAGACAGTATAAGAAATTATTAATGAGATATTTTAAATTCTTTTGCCCTTGAAAAAGTCTTTGAAATTCGATGTGTTTTTCACACCTAGAGCACTTACCAGCTGCAAGTAGCCGTGTGGCATGCATCCAATAGCCACATGTGGCTGATGGCTACCATCTTGGACGGCACAGGTCATGAGGGAAAAAATGACTGGCACCCCCCTGGATTCAGAGAAGGGGAGGAAAACAAACAAACAAACAAACAAACAAACAAGCAAAAAACCTTTCCCTTTCCAGATAAGTAGAAATTGAAGCTCTAACACTGCTTCCTAACAGCAAAGCTACAAAGGCATCGCAGGAGACATATATAGTATATAAAGTATATACATATATATAGTATATAAAACTTGTGTTGCAGGGATGAGTAGGATGATGAAATACGTGGGGCTTCTCAGACAGGGGAGCAGGGCTCCCTTGCACCTTTCTCAGGCTCAATTTTGTCATCAATTACTGTTTCTAAAACTATTAGGCGGGGGGAAAGGGGAAGAGTATAAAGAGAATGAACAGTAATTTATGATCTGCAAAGGGACAGCAGGAGTTTGAAATCTGTCTCCATTAGGACCTTTTCCCTGTGCTCACTGGACCCCCACGCCACAAGATCCTGTGGGAAAAGGATGTTGATACCCCGTTCCTGGCAGGAGAGACGCTTGCTTTTCCTTGTGCCCAGAGGGCAAGTTCAACCCACTTTCCTCTGGGGAGTCTGCCTGTGCTGAGCATGCTGCCGGGACCCTATCTCCAGTGTGGGAGATACTGAGCTTTTTGCATTTTTTGTTTTATTTTATTTCTTGTTCAATGATCCTTCCCCGATGTCCACAGGGGCCTCCAAGCCTGCCCTTCGCCACCTCAACCATCAGCAAAGCCCGCAAGAAAACTGCCCAGAGACACACTGGTTGTCAGCTCTTCAGTGGAAATGTTTTCATGCTTCTGTCTTCCACAGTTCCAGAGTCTTCCAGACTCTTCCAGACAAAGGTTTATTCTACCATTGAAGCCATGTTATGCCGTGCAATTTCACTTTGCAGAGCCCACTTTTCAAGTCAAGGAATTGCAAAGCCACAATATGTAGCAACTTGAGTTGGAGTCCCAAAGGAGAGCCAGCTGCACCCCAGAATTGTTGCTCCTTTCTTCTTTTTTTCTTTTTTGGTGGATATTAGGATGTTGTGGCCCTGCTCTGGCTCTGAACACTGCCTCTGGCACGTGCTATGGTCCACTCGGGTTAATGATGTGATCAAGTCTTTGGGTAAATTCTGGCGCTAAAGGAAGAGGACAGAAAGAAAATTTCATAAACCACCCCCAGAATCCATTAGCTGTAGCACATTTTTTTTTAATGTCTTCACCAGCCAGTCTCTTAGATCACTAGCGACCCCAAGTGGCCGACTTAAAATAATGGTAATTTTTTTTCTGCAGAAAAGAAATATGTACTTCAAGATATTTCATTTCCAAATCCTTGTAGAATTTTAAAACTACGGAGCTGGAAAGACCATTAATGCTACTTGACCCAACCACCTGGTTTGACAGGAAGCACAGGTCCAGGAAGGTAAAGGGGGATGCTAAAGGTTGCACAGCATGTTAGGGGCAAGTTAAGAAGCAGTACAGGAATGGCTCTGAGAGTTCCTTAATAGAAAAAAAAAAAAATTCCTCAACCCACAAAAGAAATGTGGCTATTACAGAAGAATCACCGTAATTGGCATGTCCTAACAGATCCGGTACGTATCCACTGCACACTCCTTTCTTCCTCTTCTATGTCCAAACTGACAGGGTGCATTAAATTGAATCATGTCAGTTCTGATGCCAGCATGGCAGAGAAGGGGTCGTCCACATTTGGCAAATGTGAAGCAGATGCTTATTCACAAACCCTGGGCCTTGAGTAGAGAAAAAGTTTGACTTTGGTTCCCACCCTCATAAGCACCATCATTCCCATTTTAGATAAGAAAATCCAGGCTCAGGGAAATTAACTCACTTGCCCAAGATCAGTCAGCTACTAACTTGCAAAGCCAACACTCTGCATGGCTTTGCCTATGAATGCCTTGATTTGTCCATCCATCAAATGGCATCATAAATTCA
The DNA here is from genome assembly GCF_963259705.1 of Myotis daubentonii. Classification (NCBI taxonomy): domain Eukaryota; kingdom Metazoa; phylum Chordata; class Mammalia; order Chiroptera; family Vespertilionidae; genus Myotis; species Myotis daubentonii. The sequence goes on along the minus strand of NC_081840.1, from coordinate 225,264,420 downwards.
GCCTATAGAATTAGGTAATGGTGATATAGAAGGCACTCTCAGAGGAGCGCTTCTTCAAGCAAAATGGACCCCCGGTTTATAAACGATTACTGCCTACTAGTATTTATGATAAAATCAAATCCAAGAGAACATGGGTATTGTTGTCATGAGCACCAGAAAATCCCACTCTTCCTAAAACAAAACGAGAATCTCCAAGGTTTCACTCCAGGCCAAATCTCTATTCTTCCCCCATCTGTCACCTTCCCCTTGCGGCGTCCCCCTCGGTCTCCTCCTGCCCTCAGGAAGCTGGACCCAGGCAGGACACGGCTGTCACTTGGCAGCTCTGTCCCGAGCATGGAGGGAGTTCCTTTTGCTGCCGGCGTTGAGCACCATGGAGACAGTCTGGAATTTCCCCAGTGCCGTCCCTAAAATTGCTGCAGAATAGAAGGTGCATAAACAGAGGGGGAGAAGCCTAAAATCGGTCGGATTTACAAAGCATGAAATTCTGACTTCTCCAGAGCTAGCAGATCCCACTCCTCTCTGGGAAGGGCCGCATTTAGAAGCACTGTGTGTAAATTGTTCCCTCCCCTCGGAAAAGCAACGTGGCACTACGTTCCAGGGTCTGTGAGAGATTCCTACCCGGTAATTCCACTCGTGGCAATCCACTTGAGTGAAAGAATGAGAGTGCAGGCATAACATATACACAGATGATCATCACTAACTTACTTGTAATTGTTAAAAAAAGGGGGAGCCAATTGTACAATGATAGGGCTTATAATGTAACCAGAGAATGGAAGACTATATGACCATTAAAAACTATACTTTCAGCCTGGCTGGTGTGGCTAACTAAGAAGTTGGGCATCGACCTATGAACCAGGTCATGATTCCATAGTGGGTGTGTAGGAGGCAGCCTATCAATGATTCTCTCTTGTCATTGATCTTTCTCTCTCTCCCTCTCTCTTCTTCTCTGAAATCAATAAAAATATATTTTTTAAAATTTATGTTTTCAAAGCATTTCTCATGACACTAAATCTTTAAAAAAAAAATTTAAGAGATAGTAAGTAGGGGGAAAAAAGCAGGGTGCAATACTAGTACACCTTATGTGATCAAATATTTTAAACCGAAACAAGAGAAATGTGAATATGTAGAGAGAAAAAAAGGAGAGAAATGTTTTTTCTCCAAAATGTGCACAGTACAATGTAATGACCATGCTCCAACTCCTATGACCAAATGTTGAGATCAGTGTTAACTTCTTTCATGATTATATTTTGCTTTAGTTTTACAGTGAGGTTGCATTAATTTTTAATCTGAAAATAAAATAATTGTTTAAGATATTGATCTTGTGGCCCAAAATGCTGATGCATTCCTCAGGCCACACCCTCCTTACGGCTGCTCTGTGCCCATCTTGCTGCTCTATCTTGGCACCTTCTCCACCCACCTCCCCTCTGCCCTCCTTTCTGCTTGTCCATTCATGCCCCAGCAGTGATGTGACCCATTAAGGGAACCTTCAGGTCACATTTGTCCAGAAGCTAGTGCCCCTTCTCAATTTTGTACCATGAAACAGGGGAATCCAGGGGGACCTACATTCCCTGGTCATCTTAGAATGCCGTTTTCTTTCCCCCTGGTCGAAAGGCAGGGTCTATGCTATTTATTGAGTGTCTGCTATGTGCCATGCTCTGTTCTAGCAGGATGCGAGAGACCAGGCCCCTACCCTCAAGGAGCTGGACAGGTAACATTAATGGTGCAAATGAAAGCAGGATCAGCTCCGAGATGCCAAGCCAGGAGTGACTGGGTGGCTCCCTGAGATGGCTTCGCATCAGATCTGTGAAGGCAAAGGCGGAAGGGAGCATTCAGAATGCACCTGGATGCCACGATGTCTGGAGAAGCCCTCCTTCTCCAGGGCTGGGCATTGGTGGTGAATGTTAGACGAGGCTAAGAACTGGCGAGGAGAGAGCTGAGAGCTTCAGGAGACTTGGGAAGGCAGACGTGTGTGCAGACCTGCGGGTGCCAGCTGACCACTCCCGCTTTCTGCCGACACTCCCCCTGCTCCTGACATCTGATGAGGTTAGGGGAGAGCCTGGAGAGGACTGTGAAGGGATGTTTGAGGCTTAAATGTCCATCCTCGAATGTCCTGGAAATGGCTATAGGTACCCTATTGCTTACTTCTCCTATGACTTGTTGCTGTTTACCAAAGGAATAACAGAAGCTTTAAAATCACTATTATCACCTGGCCGGTGTGGCTCAGTGGTTGAGTGTTGACCTATGAACCAGGAGATTTCTTTCCCTCTCCCTTCCTCTCTGAAATCAATAAAAAATATATATTTTTTAAAAATCACTATTGTCGCACTGGCCAGTTTGGCTCAGTGGATAGAGCATCGCCCTTCGGACTGAAGGGTCCCAGGTTCGATTCTGGCCAAGGGCACATGCCTGGGTTGCGGGCTTGATCCCCAGTGGGGGGCATGCGGGAGGCAGCTGATCAATGATTCTCTCTCATCACTGAAGTTTCTATCTCTCTATTCCTCTCTCTTCCTCTCTGAAATCAATAAAAATATACTTTTTTTAAAAAATCACTATTGTCATAATAGCTTCATCTTCATTAAGTTTCATCAGTGACTACCTTAGAGTCTGAGGTCCTAGGAGCACACATCAAATGTACAACAGATATAAGAAACCGGAGAAAGTAGTACAATGACAATCCAAAGAGGAGAGAGAATCTCCAACTCACTTCTACACACACACACACTCAACATGCTCACACATATTCACTCAGTCATACTCACTCACACACACTCTCACACACACACATGCTCACACACACTCACTCACATTCACACACATTCACACACACTCACATACACACTCTCACTCATACACACACACACACACACACACACACACATTCATTCATACACACTCTCACTCACTCACTCACTCATTCACACCTGTCCACCAGTCCAGATCATATGGTGTCACCTAGCCTCCATTCAGAAATTTTTCCAACTTTTCTGTAATTTATATAACACTTCTTTCTGGACACAAACAGGGATTTCCGCTGGGCAGCAAGCCATCACTAAATCACCAAAATACTCATCAAGCACCAAACAACAGAGCGGGAAGTGGCTTGAAGCTGATCGTAAGAGATTAAGGCAAAAGGTTCCGTCCTGAGGAATCGCTGTTTCAACAGGAAATCAAATGACCGAGGTGGTTGTTGGGAGAGGGGATGGACAGACATAAATCAAGGCAACAGCCCAAAACCTGCTGCTCTCGGGTCTGTGGAAATTTTTTAGAGAAAAGTCAAGCAGATGAAAATGGAACCAGCCCCAAATATATCCCAGATGTCCACTTTCCACTCCCAAGAAGCGGGAAGGTGAAGGGGAATGACCATGCTCCAACTCCTAAAAATATTTAAAATGCAAAGGGGCCCTTAGAATCTGTGCCCACTACGTGGCCTCCAGAATTACCTTCTCTAATTGCTGAAACCAAACAGCAAATTGACGAGCCGATGCTGCTTTGTTCCCGAAATGGGTCAGTGTCTGCTTTATTTCTGCTGCTGCTGCCTTAATGGGCCTTGAGGGTAGAGCCAATGTTTGCACTCACCATGGCTGCTCGGAGGTGTCCAATAAATATTTATTGATTGACTGAATGATAAACCTTTAAGATGTGGGGGTCTATAGATACATATTGCCTGTTAATAAAAGGCCCACCAGCAGCCAGCCTCTGTGGAGCAAGTGTTTATGAAGCTATTGGCAATCACAATAATGGTAAATAAATACCTCTTTCCCGTTTACAAAGCACTTGCATAAACTTTATCTCTTAACTCCCATAACAGCTATGTGAGATAGTATTGAGGTTAATTCTCCAGCCCCAGCACCTTTCCGAGAATATAACCAGATGGCCTAATTACTCCGTTCATAAAAGAATATGCCCACTCCGCCCCCAGGAATCCCCAATAGAGCTGTGTTAGCAGAAGCGGAGGGCAGTGAGCCTCCTCGCACATCCTCACAAAGACACAGTCTGGGCGGCAGCTATAAACGGCACAGTGACTTCACCTGGGAAGGGAGACTGGGGACTTTATGTTTCATGTTTCTACCATCGTGGGCTCATTTTTTATTTGTGGGATGTCTTTGTTTTATTTCATTTTTTAACATAATTTTTGGTCAGCATAACCCCTTGCCCCCCAAATACCTAACACTCAAATAAACAAATAAATAAATACACAAAAATGGGCTGGGGGAAGAAAAACTAGAAAATAGCTTTTTACGAAGATGGCGCCGAAAGCTAAGAAGGAAGCCCCTGCCCCTCCCAAAGCCGAAGCCAAAGCAAAGGCTTTGAAGGCAAAGAAAGCAGTGTTGAAAGGCGTCCACAGCCACAAAAAAAAGAAGATCCGCACGTCACCCACTTTCCGACGGCCAAAGACACTAAGGCTCCGGAGGCAGCCTAAATACCCTCGGAAGAGCGCACCCAGGAGAAACAAGCTTGACCAGTATGCCATCATCAAATTCCCCCTGACGACCGAGTCAGCCATGAAGAAGATAGAAGACAACAATACGCTGGTGTTCATTGTGGACGTCAAGGCCAACAAGCACCAAATCAAACAGGCTGTGAAGAAGCTCTATGACATCGACGTGGCCAAGGTCAACACCCTCATCAGGCCTGATGGCGAGAAGAAGGCATATGTTCGACTGGCTCCTGACTATGATGCTTTGGATGTTGCCAACAAAATTGGAATCATCTAAACTGAGTCCAGCTGCCTAATTCTAAATATAAAAATTTTACACTGTAAAAAAAAAAAAAAGAAAAGAAAAAGAAAATAGTTCATGCATCGACCTACTCCAGCTTGACTTATTTTATTTTAACAAGTCCACAGCTTGAACCAAGAAACTCATTAATAAACCTATTATTACAATGTTTCTACACCAATTTTCCAATTTCTAAAGGCTTTGAAAAGTGAATTCAGGATTGTACAGTCCTCCAAACTTTTCAGATTTTTCATGTTATACTACCTATAATTTATATTAAATTTCATCAGTATAGGAAATGTAGTGTGTGTGTGTGTGTGTGTGTGTGTGTGTGTGTGTGTGTGTGTAAATTAGTTTTAATCTACCACATAGAATAGGTTAGTTAATACTTGAGGAACCCTTATCAGAAATATGTACCCCAGGAGTGTTAATTAACTAATTAGAAGTCCTAACCCCAGAAACAGAAACTCCATGACAATCACTTCAAATATCAAAATTCTTAGTCTGTAATTTAGGGTGTATTCAGTGAACATAAGGAATATTTTAAGTAATTTCTCACTGTTGAAATGCATAGTGTTCAAACACGCAGATTGGGTTCAAATGCCACACAGGTATCTCTGTTACAGCATGATGGAGCATAAAAGTCTGAGGAGCCCAATAGTCGACATCAGTGGGACACCCTGGCTTGGTCTACCTTTCATACTGTATTGCACCTTGCCAGAGAATTCTATTGCCTGGTCCAACTGAAAAGCAGGCTAATCTGACCTCTAGATGGGATATTGCTACATCTCCCTACAGTGCACCTTTCTTGCAACGTGCTTTTAAGAGTGTTAAAGAGTAAAGAATCAGAACTTCCCCCAAGATTACAAGCTCAAACCCATGACTGCTGGGGGTCCTGCTTTTAATTTATGTTTGCACAGGCAGCAAAATTCATTGCCACCTCATGGTAAGATATCACCTGATAGCAAGGTCATGGGTGAGGGGACTGTGGCTCTGGCCTACCTATGATTCTTGGAGGCAACCAATATCCACCAAAACAAGTCAATTCTGAACAGCCAATTTGACTTAGAAGAGTCAACATAGCTCAGCTTGAACTAATCTATGTGAAATATGTTGGGGTAGAACAGTGGTTATGTTTCTCTACCTGCCTTGCAGCTTTCTCTCTCTCTCACTCACACACACACACACACACACACACACACACACACACACACATACACACGTCTCAAGATTCACATTTAGGCCTAAGCTATGTTCTCCAATCCATCTTTCATGAAAGATGGGTTCTTGGGAGCTTGCCTGTGCACCGCTTTATAAAACAGACCTTCATTCATCATCGGCTATTGATCCCTAGGTGTATATTCCATTGGTCAGAAACTCAGAGAAGAGGAAAGATGTGTAGCACTCCAAATCCCTACCAGAATGCTCTACACCCATCAAAATCATTTTTTTCTAATAATATATTTACAATATTGTAAGAAAAAAAGCTTAGTGCTCAAGAGGATGTGGAGTATGGTTTCAGTTTTGTTTTATATATGAAAGGATAATGGGACAAAAAATCTCCAAAATGCTTATCTGCCTATCTCAGAGAGATGACACTGTTAAAGACTTCTATTTTTGATCATGTTGTCAAAATGTTTTACAATAAGCAAAAATATTTATATTCAGTTAAATATAGATAGATGATAGATGATAGATAGATAGATAGATAGATAGATAGATAGATAGATAGATAGATAGATAGATAGACACACACACTATAGCCCTGGCTGAGTGGCTCAGTTGGCTGCAGTATCATCCTGTACACCAAAAGGTTGCAGGTTCGATCCCCCATTGGGCCCATATGGGAGGCAGCTGATCAATCTCTCTCTCTCTCTCTCTTTCACTCCCTTCCTCTTTCTCTAAAATCAATAAACATATCCTCAGATGAGGATAAAAATATATGCAAATATATATGTATATATATATATGCATATATTCACTGTAACAATTTAAATATTTGCTCTTACCAGGAACGTTCTATACCAGTGAAGTCCAACAAGAATATAATATAAGCCACAGATGGTTTTTAAGTTTTCTACCAGCTATGTTTTAAAAGTACAAAGAAAAAAGTAAACTTTAATAATACATTTTCTTTTGCCCAATATACCAAAATATTATCATTTGAATGTAAACTCAATATAAAAATTATTAGTGAAATAGTTTTTGTACTAAGCCTTCCAACAAAATGTTGGGTATATTGTACACTTGGAGCACCAGCTGTATTTCAGACTGGCCACGTTTCAGGGCCTCAATAGACACATGCGCCTAGTGGCTCCAGAAACGGACAGCACAGCTCTGTACACTAGCAACAGAAGAATCAACATGGAAAGCATGATGCTGGGAGAATCAAGGTCTCCCCTAGTGTGCTCTGGACCTTGACATTCTCACGTCGCCATATTTTAAAGTTGGGACTGTAAAGGTCCCTGTTTAGAAAGTAAACATTCATCCTTTACTCATCTATTGTTCAATGGGCCATCACCATAGGTCAGGCACTTGGCTGGTGGCTAAAGATGATGAGGTGAAAGAAAGAGAGCCTCACTCCTCTGGTAGCCCACTGCCCAGTGGGAGAGATGGACCGTGAATAGATGATAACAATGGTACATGTAAATATGATCATTACACATCATGTGTGATGGGGAGATGATGACAATGTCATTGATGGAGCACAGGTACCTACAGGAGAGGAAAGTTGAGTTTATCTGGAAGATGAAGGGAGAGCCTTGACAGAGGCAATAGAGGGTGCAATGGGCACAGATGCATAAAGGGGCAGGCATCTCTCCAGGAGCCGGGTGAAGTCAGGAGTGGCTGGGTTGCAGGCTGCATTGGGAATAATGATGGAGCTGGGAGGAGAGAGAGGGCAGATGCCTTGGGTGGGAAATAAACAAAAGACACAGGATTAGCTTTCTGTTCTAGAAAGACCACGTTGGCTGCTGTATAGAAGATAAATTGGAGCCAATGAGAGACTGGCAATGTGAAGACCAAATAAGGAAAAGAACTATGGCCAGAGAAGAGCAGAAGGTGCCTGGACCACACAGTGGCAATAGGGAATGGAGACAAGTGGACAGGGGTAAAATTCACATAACTTGGCAAGGAACATGACATGGGGATGAAGGAGACAGGAGAAGGTTTCAGTAAAGGTTTACTTCTCTTGTCCAAGTTTGGCTCAGTTGGTGTGCAGTCATGACTGTAAACAGTGGGGACTATGTTATCTGCACACAGGAGACTGGGGACTGGGAATCAGCAACCCCTGCCCAGCACATGAACCCAACCCACGGAAGAGGCATGAGCTTGAGCCTCTCTCCTCCACCATGCAGCCAGCCTGGCAGGGCCTGGTGCTCCTTGAGACTGGGCCCCACCCTGACCCCTTGCCTTGACTTGGAGATGCCCCGGGGCCTAATCCACCTTGCCAGCCCCTGCCCTAGTGCTCCTGGGTGGACAAACCACAACTGATTATCCACTCATCTGCTTTCCTGAATTTTCTCTCCTACCAGGAGGGGAGGAGGGGGTCATTCCCAGTCATTCCCCTTAAATATTCTTTCTTTTCAAATTTAATGTCAGACTGACTTGAAAAAGTAATTTAGCAATACCAAAATACTCATGTTTTTTCTAGTGCCCAAAACATTTTCCAGGAAATGAAATTCCTTATACTAAGTACAAATGTCCAGCTTATGCCAAAAAAAAACAGTAATGTTATTCATCGTTTTAGAGCACTTTTCCTTTCCAAAGCACTTCATTGGCTCCCCATTTACTCTCAAAGCAATGTCCCAATGCCTGTTCATGACATGCCAGGCTCTTCCTGACTTCACCCCCTCCTTCTCTCACTGTCTCCTCTCTCACCACCCTGCTTCCCAATCACACCCACAGCTCCTGGACTGCATCACACACACTCTCTCACCTCTATTTGCACCTCTGCATGTGCTATACCTTCTACCTGGAAAGCCTGCCCCCACCTCGTTCACCTTGTTCATCTCTTTTCTACCTACACTTTCAAGCCCATCCCAGCCCCACCCAAGGCAGAGTTAGGAGCCCCAACCCTTGGGCTCCTTAGCAACTTGCACACACCCTGCCCTAGGCCTGGCCACACTGGATCAGAAGGGCCTGCCTGCGTCTCCATCTGCCTCAGGCCCACTAGACTGTGAGCAACATGTGGCCATGTCCCATGTCTTATTCATCCTCTTATTCTCCTTGCACAGAGTCTAGCATGGAGTTTAATAGATGAACATTATCCTATTCTCACTCTTGGTAATAAGAGCATAGTAGGTTAAACAGTGGCCCCCAGAAGACACATTCAATATCTAATGCCTTTATCTGTGAATGTGACCTTATTTGGAAATAGGCCTTTACAGGTGTAATGAAGGATCTCTAGATGAGATCATCCTGGATTTGGTGTCCTTATGAGATGAGCAGCAGTCACACAGAGATTCAGAGAGATGGCCATGGGATGATGGCGCAGAGATTGGAGTGATGAGTCCACAAGCCAAGGACACCAGAGATGACTGGGAACTCATGAAAGGTAGGAAGAGACAGAAAGGATGCTCCCTCAGAGCCTTCGGAGCAAGCTCGGCCCTGCCGCCATTCTGACTTGGACTTCTGGCTTCCAGAACTGTGAGAGAATAAATGTCTGTGTGTTAAGCTACCACATTTGTGGTAGTGAGTTACAGTAGCCATAGGAAACCAACACAAGGAATCACTACGAAATGGAAGATGGACACAGGTGTGATACTAAATGCTTGAGCAAAAAATTGCCTGTTTATGATATGGTTTGATTTTGGAAATTTCCATAAATGTCTAAGCTGCTTCACCCTCCACACCCCACCCCACCCCTGCCAGCAAATCATCCTTCTAGAAATAAGCAAGTTCATGTTCTTCACTCTACTGTCCTGTTCTTCCTCTCCCCACACTCCATCACGCCTCATACCCCACAGTGGAGCCCAATTGGAATCTGTGACCCTGTGTAGCCCTGGCCCCTGTCCCAGCTTTTCTTTCATCCCCAGTCTTCAACTGCTGTGTCTGCTTTCTGACACCAAGTGCTACAGGGTCCTCCTCTGGGCCATACAGGGTCCTCCTCTGGGCCAAACTCCTCCCCTAGGACAAGTTCCAAGATCACCCCATTCCAACCTTGAACTTGCCTCTCTCCCACGCATGGCGGACTCCTAAACACAGAACCAGTGAGCGTGTAATGAGCCAACACATCTTCCACAGTTTCCATGCACCATCAATGCAGATAACAATGGTAATTGCTACCTTAGAGCAGCATTAATTAAAGAAGGAGGATCTTTTCTTGTCTACCTACAGCACATTTTCAGCATCAAAATCATACATGTTTTCTTTAAGGGTGCCATTGGTCCTCAAGGTGTTTTCTTACTTACTTTTCCCGCTGAAACTTGGGAGCTGTCTGACTAAGTAGGAAGGTAGGCTGGCCTCCACAAACACAATCTCTGTGATACATGGTTTTAAAAAGTCACTATCTAATCCCGCCCTAATTTAGTGGCTAATTGTGCGAAGGTAGGTAATAGTCCTACTCATGGACTCAGCCAGCCCCTAGACCCCCCAAAAATTAGATTTCAAAAATGCAGTGCCAGCAAAGCAAAGGAAGAGAGTCCCACTCCTGGAACACAGCAGGGGCTTTGTTGTTAGGAATAGGTCTGGGTGCAGAGGGGGAGCACAGCAAGAAGCAATATTAGCGGGTCTCTGTGTGATGTGGGAAAGGCACCGTTGAGGAGTCCAGGATTTATTTTTGTAATTTTGACTCAATTCAGTAATTTTCCAGAAGGTCAGAGGGCCTGAAGCAGATGGTTGGTTCCCTCTGATTTGCAACAGTAACGTCCTTCCTGGCCGGTCTTCTCACCCTGGTTCAGCGCCTCATTATCTTCCCTCCTGCTATTTCTAAAGCCTCCTGCCTAGCCACCCTGCCACTTCCCACAGCTTCTCAGTCCCTCAGTCCTGGGATACCAGGGCGTCTGTCCAAAGTATGTATTTAAACTTGCCGTGTCCTCTCACAATGGCCTTCGGGATAAAATCAGATTTCTCGGCCCTTTCTCTGGCAACAAGAGGCACCTGAGCACCGACCACATTGGAGGCATTTGAATTTCTGGATCACTTCTCTCACCACCAATTGACAGCATTTTCTAAACTAAAGGGATGGTTTTATGGTTGCCAGGCACGAAGCGCTCTATTTCATTTACTTTTGAACTCTTCGGTCACCTTCCCTTCAAATTTGGTTACAATTTAAACTATTTACTTCTGTTTGTTTTATTTTTATTGTCTTTAAAATTCCAAAAAGACCAAAAGAAATAATAAGTTCCTCACAAGTAGGCAACATGGTAAAGGAAAAAGCAGGTGTGCTAATGGTCTTGTGGCTCCATAGTAGAATGTCCTCATCCTTAGGAGCCCCCTGTAGGAATGTTAGGCTAAGGTGTCACGTGTCTGCAACATTTTCTCAAATGATTCAATTAAAGAAAAAATGTGAATGCGAGAGGGTGAAAATTTTCCAAAATAAAAAGTTGGGCCCTAGCTGGTTTGGCTTAGTGGATAGAGCATTGGCCTGCGAACTGAAGGGTCCCAAATTCAATTCAGGTCAAGGGCACATGCCCAGGTTGCAGGCTTGATCCCCAGTAAAGGGCATGCAGGAGGCAGCCTATCAATGATTCTCTCTCATCACTGATGTTTCTATCTCTCGCGCACTCTCCCTTCCTCTCTGAAATCAATAAAAATATATTTTTTAAAACTATATTTTTATAGTGGGAAGTAGATTGACTTTTAAATTCAGCTGGTTATGGAACAAATGAAGCCTAAATGAGCTGGCTTAGGGAAAAGCAACTGTGACCTCTAAACGTCCTTCACACCCCATTCTGCTCCCTGCACCTGAAGCCCTTGCAAAGTCCTCAGTTCAAACACTTGCTCCTCCATGCTCCCTCCTTTACAATAATGCTCTGTTGTGAATTCTCTTCTTTCCTATAATGGCTGCATTTGGGGTTGCAGTCAGCTTCCCGTGAGGAGTTTGAGAGCTCCTAGTGCCTAGGATGAGGCACACAGAGGGGCTCAAACATGCTTTCTTAGAGAGGCAGTGAAGAGGGGAGGCGATGAGTGCAAAGATACCGTCTATTTTGTACAGAACTATATTCTTTTACCACCACCACCAGCCCCCTTCAGGGCACTTGGATAAATGAGGTCATTGGAAATTCACTGGGCTCATAGAGCTTAGATGTTAGGAAGCCTGAGGATTTGAGAGCCTGTGAGAGAATCAGGCTGTAGGAATCAAGTCCGTTGCTGTGTTGGGATGAGCAACATCCCAGCACCAAGCAGTGGGGACAAGTTCCCGGTATGTGAGGTACCAACACTGGGCACCAGCTGTGGGGCTGTTCTTGGCCCAGCCAGCCATGTCAGGTGTGTCTAGAGGGGCTGGCTTCAGCCAATCCAGCCCAGGTGGCTGGTTATGCATCCCCTGAGGTCATGGCTACTAGTCCTCTCTTCTCTGTGGACCCACTACATTCACAGGGAGCTCCCCAGAGCACTTTCCCATGTCAAGTTCACATGCACACATTACAGCAAACCGGTGACAAAGAACAGGGCTTGCACAGCCAAGATTGTTGGCAGCCCTGAAATGAGAGAAGGTGTGGAAATGCAATCACCACCCTCCAGGGGAGCCCGAGTGCGCGGATTTTCCAGCGCCTCACCGCAGACCATCCACTCACCTACTCTGTTCACGCCATCTTTACACCATCACTCCCTCCAATGACCTCTCTTCTCCACCGTGGAACCCCAACACATCATAATTCAAAACACTTTGGACCTTAAATTGGCTTTAAAAAAGCATTTCTAAATTCCACAGTACCTTTCTTATTGTATAACCTATGGGGTGTATATACATCACTTCCCATGTCTTAAGAATCCACATCTGCCTTCAAACTTTTAAACTATTTTTTAATGTGAGGTTTGGGGAACTGAATCATAATCTGGATTTTTACTAAACTGTCTGTACATCTACGGAAGGCAGAGGGGAGTGGGAAGCCCACAGTCCTTGCATAGGCCAGACTATGTGACTTTTATAACTGTCCATCATCTCTCAAAATGCCAGATTCCTCAACTCCAATAGCAGCAGTTGTTCCAACCTCAAAGATGACCTGAATTGTCGATGACAAAACAAACGCTGATTGCCCAGCCTGATGCATGATACTCAGATTCCAGTTCCCTTCCCCCCATTCCAACAATAATAAGAGCTGGGGTTTACTGAGCACTTACTATGAGAGAGGAAAATAAATAACATCTGCAAATGTCCTGCCTAAAGAACCCCTGTGTTTAGAAAGCTGGCTTACTTACATGTGTCCCCAGAAAGGCAAACTGTAAGTTCCAATCAGATGTTGACTTGGGCTCACAATTTATGATCTTAGGGGAAAAATTTAAAGGACAGCTGTATATCTCCTACTCTTGTAGGGCCAGTCCCCCCAAGGCCTTGGCTGTGGGCTTCAGGCAAGATCCCCCTGATGCTCCCCTCACAACCCCCTCACTGGGCCACTGTGGGACTAGGAAGCATTTGACATGGGAAGATCACACCCCCATCCCTGCAAGAGTTAGTAACTGGATACCATAGCCTGGCACTGTATCCATAAAGCCCTTCGACTGGCCTCCGCCTCCCAGCAATCAAAATAACTAGTCAGGGTCTAGTGCAGGGAAGAGAGATTTGCACTAGGCTTGGCAGGCCCTGGGACAATGACTTTGAATTGAGTGACTTAAGTTTAGCAAAACTTGGGTTTCTTACCCAAAAATATGACAATAATAATATCTGTTGTGACTGTTTCAAGGCCCACTGTGAATATTAAATTTAGGGGACAACTGGGCAAAATGGTGAAGAGATCAGATTGGAGAGCCAGATTACCTGAGTTCAAACCCCAGCTCTGCCGCCTACTAGTTGCATGACCTTAGGCAAGCAATTTAACTTGTGCAAGCCTCAGATTCCTTATTTGAAACTGGAAAAATTAAAGGTCCCAAGTCAGAAGGTTGTTGTGAGGATTAAATGGGATAAAACATGTACAGCATTTAGAGTGGTGTCTGCCATATAAGTAGTTTGGCTTGTGTTACCTGGTAGTCATTATTATGTGAAAGAACAAAAAGCAAAAGCAGTCATCCAAAGATACTGGTGCACTGTGGAATGGGCCTTATCCACCAGCTTTCTGCTAACTTCCTAACAAGAGCCTAGAAGTTGGCTTTTAGAGCATTTCAAAATATCCCCTACCCAAGTCACCAAGTCCGTGGCAGGCCCCCGCCCTGCTTTCTGGCACCCTCAAGCACCCACTTTAAGCAAGCTAGAAAGGACTTCCTGAGGATGGTGGTGAGGACTGGAACCACATGGGATCATTGGATAGCATTTTACAGCAGCGGAAGCATTAACCCTTCAATGACAACCAATTCACAGATCATCATTCTCTACTGCCCTCTCTTAGAGACAGACGTTAAAAAGCCTAGATCATAGAAACCACATGCCAGCAATACAAAGAACCTCCACTATTTCTGAAAAATTACTGTGACATTCACCCCCAAACCCTCACTGAATCAGTTCCTAGGACTAAACATCTAATTATTCTATCAATTGTGACCTGTCTCAACAAGTTAATGGCTTAGACTCCAAGACACACAAAGAGAGAGAAGCCATGCGTGTACAAATATTACTGGATGATGTAATGGGGGAGACACGGGTTAGCAACTGTCTCAGGCACTGGGTGGACATTTGATCATCACATCTGTAGGTCACATAGCACGTTACCTAACATGCATAAGGTGCTCCGTGAACACGTTAGAGTTGGGGTTTCTGAAGCATCTTCACATACATCACATGGCTTTTCAACCTCAAACCACCCTTCACAATAGGCATTTTCACTTACACTCACTCACTTCACAGTCAGTGAAACTGAAGTTCCTGGCCAGACACCCCAGGGGGGACACCCACCCTGAAGGGACTGTGGCCAGCCTGCAAACAGCCTTCAGCCCCTCACCCAGGCTGGCCAGGCACCCCAGGGGGACCCCCACCCTGATCCAGGACACACTTCAGGGCAAACCAGTTGGCCCCCTCCCATGCACCAGGCCTCTATCCTATATAATAAAAGGGTAATATGCAAATTGACCCCAACAGCAGAATGACTGGGAATGACTGGTCACTATGACACACACTGACTACCAGGGGGCAGACGCTCAATGCAGGAGCTGCCCCCTGGTGGTCAGTGTGCTCCCACAGGGGGAGCTCTGCTCAGCCACAAGCCAGGCTGATGGCTGCCAGTACAGCAGTGGCGGTGGGAGCCTCTCCCGCCTCCTCAGCAGCACTAAGGATGTCCAACTGCAGCTTAGGCCTGCTCCCCGCTGGCAAGTAGACATCCCCCAAGGGCTCCCGAGCTGCCAGAGGGATGTCTGACTGCCAGCTTAGGCCCAATCCCACGAGGAGCGAGCCTAAGCCAGCAGGTGGTCATCCCCCGAGGGGTCCCAGACTGCAAGAGGGCACAGACCGGGCTGAGGGATGCCCCCCCCCCACCTGAGTGCACAAATTTTTGTGCACCGGGCCTCTAGTTATACTGTAAAATGCTTATGTACAAAACGATACCATAATATGACTATCTTAAAACCTGTTTGTGTTTTTTACTCAACAAGCTATCATGCACAACTTTTCATGTTAAGGCATAAAAACAGTTAAGCATCATCATGATTTGGGCATAAAGTATTTAATTAGTTCACTATTGATGAACATTTAGGTGGGTTCTAAATTTTGATATTTTAAGCAACACTTATATGAGTACTGTTGAATATATGTCTTTGTACATCTGATTTATTTCTTTAGGATAAATGCTAACAAGTATCTGATTATCTTATCATTAGGAGATTTTTAATGGCTTCATTTTCTAGAATAAATTTTGATTTTTAGGATAAATTACAAATGCATTATCTTAGCCCACTCTTACTCTTACATCCCTTCATCCCTTCCTTTCCTCACATCCACTGTTGGTACCGTCTCCTGTTTTTGACCTTCTGTTCCTATCTTCCACTTCACTTATTCTTTCTTCAGCTTTAAAATTCAAATGAAATATCACCTAGAAGTTTTCCGTCATCCTGGTCCTTCATCAGTACAATTCAAATTTTACTTCTACCACTAATCATCACCATCATCATCATTACATACTTGTAGTACTTATTTTGTGCCAGACAATATTCTAAGCATGTTACATATACATCATTTCATCCGTTCAACAAATCTATGAGGCAATTATTGATACCCCACTTTTACAGATAAACAAATGGAGACTCAGATGCTATATTAGAATTTCTGAAACTATGAGTACTTATGCAAAATTTTAAATTACATAAGTATACATGTATGTATGCTGCTCTAGCTAAAGGTATAACTTAACTATCTGTGTTGATGAATAAATTCGTTTTCAGAAACATATAAAACTGGTATCAATCATCTGGAGGAAAGAACTATAAGATGCAATTAAAGAAAACTAGGGTGGAGCTGGGCAAAGGGGGAGGGAGAAGTCAGAGACATCTGCAATAGTGTCAACATTAGAAATTTTTAATTAAAAAATATGCATCTGAAGGTGAAGCTATTTGGATAAAAAATGAGAGATGAAAGTGAATTATGAGCGTTCTAGATTAAAACTCAAGCCCCAGAATCTGGTGAACACTTTAGTTGCCTTTGCACATCAATGAGAATTGGGGGAAATACAACCTCTGTGCACCATTTCGGTATAAGTATTGGGCCATTTTGTTGGGTAGTTAACATCCTACAATAGAAATCAATGCTATTACTTTATTTTACCTAGTTGGTCAAAAAGAAAATTGGAACCCCTACCCCTAAGAAAATAAAATTCAAAACAGCACCACATTATAGCTAAGCATTTATATAAAGCACATTCCATCTTTAAAGTATTCGATAAGTAATGAGTTGAACCTGAAATTAGATTTGTTTTTATCATCGGAATGTGGAAGTCAACCTACTACTGAATAAGTTATTCAGCTATTCACCCTTGACAACCCCCAAAAATATATTAATTGCTTACACTGCTATAAAATGAAAACAACATTTTTTTCTTTCCAATCAGCTAGCAAGGCCTGCGTGGCATCCACTAATTCACTTAGTTTCTCACTGAGTGTGTAAAATAATACACGCTCAGTGGAGAGGCCGGTCCTGCTTGTCAAAAAGGGGGCAGAGCCTCTGAACTGAGGGCTCTATGCCTGGTGATGTGAGAACACGTGATAGATAGAATCAATCTTCCCAGGGCATCCATTTTTCTAATGATGTGAGGAGATAAACATATGTTTTTTTCCAAAATGAGCAATTACACTATGAAATCAAACAAAATTGCATGAATTTTGAAAATAAAAAACTATCATCTACTTAAACGCCTTCCTTTTCACTTTACAACAAACATGCCTTCTGCACCATTTTAATCTGTGACCTCTTAGAAAAGTGAACTTTTTAAAGCTATAACATTGGAAAAATAATTTAGAAAAATGTAAATAATTGTTCTTGGCACACCTAAATTTGTGGAGAATTCCCACCTGCTATGCCTGTGTGTTCTCGGTGGGGTAGCCTCCATGTCCCCACTTGTCACTGGTGGAAGTGAGCTCCTTGGGGTGCCATAGGAGCAATAATTCCCTGAGGCCCCCATGGGAGGAGGATGTATCGTGGAAAGCTTTATTTCTGTGGGATTAAACCCCTGAGTTTCCAAGGTGTCATCTCCCTCCATCCCAGCATGGAAAAGTCCCATTTTGTCCTCAGCAGAGCTGGGATCAAAGCCACTGCCCGAGTCACTCCATATTTGCACAGTGCAGGCCAGCACCAGGCTAGGTCAGCTTGTGCCCCCAGCAGCAGTCCACTGCGGGTGGGGTCCACATGGCCACGGGCCCTGCAGCTTCTAGGGCCACATGGCAGGCCACTGTAGGTCATGGAACAAGCAAGAGCGAGGAAACAGGAACACAAGAGCAAATAAGCAAGAGAGAGAATTCTTTGTTTCTGGGATTTTAACTAGGAGCTTATCCAAGGAATCCTTCGGGATTTTGTGTGCTCCATCCCCTCTGGCCAGTTATCTTTTTCCCAGGCTAGACTGGCAGGCGAGCACCTTCCCTACATCACCCCGACTTCACTGGGCATGTGTCCATCTTCCCCTTTCTTGGACCTCGTCCCCCTGTGATCTGCAGGAACGGACCTGTGGTTCCCTGTAGAGTGTAAAGTTGAAGCTTCCTGGTGAAGCTGCCCAGATGGCCGTGCTTATAATGCCTGGCCTTCCCTTTGCTCTCTTCCTATTAATAATATTAGCCAGCTAGTTATGACAGTAGCATGTACAACTGAAAAGATTATCCTTGCCCAAAATGTGTATATTAATCTCTCTCTCTCGACACTTGTAATATTTCTAAAGGTATCCACAAAAGAACTGCTAATAGCCAAAATAAGCAAAACTATTCACCCCCTCTTCACTCCAAAGACATGACCCAGAGGAGCCACTAGAGATAATAAACTATTTTTTTTACTAAATATTTTTGAAGTCTTGGTTTTTTTTTATGTCTATTAATTTATTTTTAATGTATGTTTGATTTATTTAGCTTTTTCTTGACAATTTTAATTCATTTGAATAGTTAAAAAAAATTATAAAAGAATAGATATAAACATTTTCCCTTTCACCTCAGCCCCCAGTCACCCCATTTCCCTCCCTGAAGTCACCATTGTTGGGAGCTCCTGTGAACCCCTCCAGAGTTCTCCTTAAATCTGACCCTGCCCTCATCACACCAGGCTGAGAGAGTTTAATCTCAGCCATGTCAAGAGATACATTTTTGGAAAAGGTATAGTCATGCCTTCCATACAGATATAAAATGAAAATATGTGAACATTTTATAGAACTCATTAAATAAGGAGAGAGCCAGTAAGGTGTTAGAACCAGTCTAACAAGGCCGTGGATGGGAGAGCCTTGGTTGGCCCCGGAGACTCTGAAACCTGTGTCCTAACCTTCGTGCCCCTCTCAGCCTCCCTCCTCTGGGGCCCTGCCACCGCTTGTCCCAGGTGCTATGAAAGTATAGGACATGACTTACAAACCATCAACCCCTGTCCCTTGCTAGTCCCGGGCCTGTCCTTTTAGAGAGCTGATCTCCCTACTCCCAAAGGCACCCTCTTCCCTCTCTAATTCCTGGTGGGACTACCCAAATCCAAAGTCACAATAGCATGGCGCCTTCCATGGACATGGAAGCACGTTTCCCTGGAAGAATGGGAAGCAGAAGGTGCAATTGCCTTCCGGAAATAGAGAGAAAGCAAGAACACACACACAAGCTCAAGTCTCAGACTTTACCCTGCGTGCAGGCACTCTGCTCTGAGCTGCTTGGGGAGAAGGAGTGGTGAAAATACGGCACCCCTCTCAGCTGAGATCTGATGGTCTCTGCTAACGACTCCCCTGGCCCCATGTTTGGAAGGCAGGTATTTCCCAGATTGTCCCTTCCTCCCCAGCCCAGAGCCGGAGTTGGCAGATTCTCCTCCACCCAGGACTGTGAAGAGGTAGTTATACCTCCTGCCTTATCTGCACATTTCACGTTCTCATTATTTTAAAGTTAGTTTGTTCTTCTCTAGCTTATGATGAGAAATGAGAGTAAAAACCACCCAACCCTGCCTCATAAGACGCATTTTAAGATAAGAACATTGAGGGCCAGAGAGGTTAAGAAATTTCCCCGAGGTCACAGAGCTCCAGTTGGAACCAGGGTTCAAACCTAATCCATCTGACATTTCCCACTAGACCACGGCACGCACTTCCTTTATTAAATCTTAACCGGCTTTCATCCCTTCCAAGCTAAAAGTTTATGAGATGACGAAAACAATGGAATTTTCCCTCAATCTTTTCAAATCCTAGTAGGGGAACGTTGAGATCCTCAATTATGATGGTGACAAATAGAAAATAAGACTGAAGAAAATGTATTGCATCTGTTAGTGGACATCAAAGTCAATCTGCCACGTTCCGGGAAGTCACCTTCTGCCACGTGAACCACATTTTTACGTAGCACTCTTGGTAAGAACAGTCTCCAGCGGCCTTCAGCAGGCCGCACCATGGTTCGCACAATGAAGCAGTATTTCACCTGTTTCCTCTTATGCTCATGGGAGGAAGTGGCCGTAGTGAAAAGGTCAGAGGCGTGGCGGACAGAGCAACCGAGGACGAACAACGTGACCCTGACAAGCCCTTCATGCATTGGACCCGTGCTCACTGCGCACCTGCTATGTGCCAGGCTCTGCGGGGCAACTGGCCCCGACCCACAGTAACTGTGAGACCCTCAGTGTGTATTGCTTTAAGCGAGTTGGTGGCAGTTTGTTCCATGGCAATAGAAAACTAACACAAAGCACAAGAACAGGATGCTTGGAGGGAGCCCGGGAGAGGCTGCTGAGACGAAGTGGCGAGAATGGGCCTCTCTGAGGAGCCACATTTTTTTATTCTTGTTAATCCTCACCTGAGGATATTTTTTCCATTGATTTTTAGAGTGGAATGGAGGGTGGGAGAGAGCGGGGAAAGAGAGAGAAACATCGATGTGAGAGAGACACATTGATTGGTTGCCTGCTGCATGCACCCTCAGGGGGCTGGGGATCGAACCTGCAACCCAGGTATATGCCCTTGACCAGGAATCTAACCCTCACCTTTCAGTGGGCAACACTGACCAGGACTCTGAGGGGCCAATTTAAGCACAGGCCTGAACGAGGACCAGGAGCCAGCCAGGAATGATGGGGGAAGAGAACTCCAGGTCCCTTAACCTTAGCTGAGCGCCAGTTTTCTGAGATGGAAAATGAGAATTTTCTCTAGGTGCCCACCAACAACGGCCTACCTCTGACAGCTGTTCTGAGGACTAAGTAGACAATGTGTGTAGTGTGCTTTGGGTGGTGCAAACAACAAACCCAATTACAGTGATGGGTGGTGGGGGTGTCATTACAATCAGTGTTTTCTGAAGAAAGTACTATGACTGAATGGCACCCAATGCTCAAAAACTACAAGAATGAGCATTTCCTGCCCACAAATTATATTCTTTGTAAAGTTCCTCTGGCTGCACGTGCCCTTGCCAGCAGGCTGGGGGAAGAGGCTGGGGAAGCCCGCTCCCTAACCATTTTGCAGATACCTTCATTTCTCTGTTGTAAACCACTGTGGCATGGCTGGCTGGCTCTCCTACCAGCAAATAGCAAATAATTCCACACGTGGCTCTGGCAGCCCTGCCTTCTGATTCCATTCACTCCCATCTACCTAATGAAAATGCACTCCCAAAGGCAGGGTTGTAGCATATGCCCCTTTATGTTTTAATTTCATCCTCACCTCCTCCTCCCCCCACACTACTGTCCAATGGACCAATTCCTAACAACCCTGAAAATCCCAGCTCAGAATCACAGCCCCTGAGAAACCATCTTTCCCTTCCCCAAGTGATGGAATTAATCATCTCGCTCCTCTGGACCTTGAATCTGCTTCTATCATTGCACTGATCAGAATGTGTTGTGATTGATTTATGGGTGTTATCTCCTCAACTAGTAGCTTCTTGAGCTCTGGCAGCATATTTTAGAGCCTACTGTGTGCCAGCAGCTGGGGATATAGTAATGAACCCAGCCTGTCCTGTAGGAAAGGCAATAATGAACCCAACACAGCCTACCAAGGAGGGGAGGAGGATGTAAACAAGGGGTTGAACATAATAGGGCTAGTGCTCCAATCCATGTATATCAAGGTGCTTTCAATCTGAAAGGGCAGGAGCTGAGCCCTTGACCAGCCTCGAGACCCCCAGAGAATCTAGAAAGGCTTCCTGGAGGAAGCAGCAGGGGATCTGAACTCTGAAGGATGGGAAAGCTTTGGGCAATGCTATGGACTGAATTGTGACATACACACACACACACACACACACACACACACACACACACAAATTAATATGTTGAAGTCTTAACCCCCAGTGTGATGATACTTGGATATGGGGGTTTGAGGAGGTAATTAGAGGTGGATGAGGTCATGAGGGTGGAGCCCTCACAATGGGATTAGTGCCCTTCAAAGAAGAGACACAAGAGAGCTTGCTCTCTCTCCCTGCCACTCGAGGACACAGTGTAAAGGAGGTTGTCTGAAAACCAGGAAGAGTCTTCACCAGAAACCATGCTTGCACCCTGATCTTGGATGTTCTCACCTCTAAAACTATGAGAATTAAGTTTCTGCACTTTAAGCCACTCAGTATGGCACTTTTTTGGTGTGTTTGGTTAGGGGATCAAGAGTTAGAGATTTATAACAAAGGTATTTTCCTGTATGAATTTCATTAATAAAGACATAATTTTAGTTGTATAGACATCTTATTAAGGCAAAATGATAAGTTAATTTTTTTAAATGAACAAAGACAAATCTAAACATCACCTGAAGCCACCAACTTTTTTTAGGCATTCTGATGATAACTCAAATTATAGAGTTTGAGTTTGGAGATTTAAAGAGCTAGGTCGTCTCAAAGAACAAAAGTGAAACAGACTTAGAGAAATCGAGTGCTCAAGACCAGAATCCAAACTATAAACCAGGCTCTGCTTCTCCTCATGGGTACCATCCTCTCTCCCCCCTGGGATTGGAAAGGTGATGATAAGAACAGAGTTGGTAAGATGATAACCCAAAGCAACTCATGTCAATGCTGACAAAAATCCATTGGGCTTATTTGACTTCTATGATTGATTTATTAAAAGAAGATTTTTCCTAATCTTGATGAAAAAGGGTATTTCCCAGAAAGAAAAGGAATGTCAAGGCATGTGTTACCTTGGCAGAGCCCAGTTCGAGCACTTTAATAGTCCACAACCAGATGTGCATTTAGAGAAACCATCTGCTCCATTCAGGATACAAAATAAATGACAAAAAGGGGAACTCTCACTCCCAATCCCTCTCTGAATTGGAAGAAATAATCGGGGAACCATAAACAGAAGTTAAAGAGGTAGATAGGTAATTAGATGAGTAATAACACAGTGAGAATTGCATTAGAGGGCAACAAAGGTAGGTGCTTGATAAAAGTTGGCAGACGAAACAGGTGTTCAGACTGTGGTTCCATGTGCTTCAGTGAGAACATTTTCAGTCAGTGAGGCTTGGGGGAAAGTCTGGCAGGACGGAAGCTTTTACCCACAGTTGTGTTCACTCCACAGACAACTACTTCAGTATTTTTTGGCCTATTGACTTCACATTCTAGCTCTCTCTTACTTCCTACTATTGGTTAAAAGTGTACAGTCTTTATTTAAATAAAAATTCACCTTTTTATTTAAATAAAAAGCTACCTTGTTGGTAGCTTGTTCAGGGAAATAAATACCAGAGAAGCTACATTTGGCTTGATAGGAAAGCTGCTTTTGGAAAGCTCTCACCATACCAGCACTCTGTTTAGACCTCTTTCCATTTTGATTTTATGCTGATACACTGGAGTATGATTTCAGCAACTCAGTATTCACCATGCGGAAAGTGCTCTTGATCCTGATGAGCTCAATGTAGCTATGAATCCACATCCAAGAATGTGGGACAGATTTAGTTTTTTTGCTCAAAATCCCATTTCCCACAAACGTGTCTCAATGGAAGGGCTGCAATAGGATGACTAGTTTCCTGAGGAATTACAAGAACTCTCTTCTACTATTTTGATCATGTGTAGGCAACCATCCATGTAGGCAACCATCCATGCATTCTTTCAATCAACATTTACTAAGCACCCATTTTGTGCTGGACCCTGGGCTCAATGAAGAAGATACTGAAATGATTCATAGTCACGACCACAGCTCCTATCTCCAGAACTCATCAATGAATAAGGATTGGTTTAGACCCTTAGGCAATCGCCCCCACCATGACCCCACCTCCTGTAATATATATAAAATACTATAGGTACTATATGTATTATATTATACATTATGATATATATATATTATACACCATATTACATATTCTATAATCTCCTGCCCTTGAATGCGGGCAGGATCTGTGACTTGCTTCTAATCAATACAATATGGCAAAGCTGATAGGCTGTCACTTCCTATGATTAAATTGCATTTCTTTTCTTTTTTTCTAATATATTTTATTGAGTTTTTACAGAGAGGAAAGGAGAGAGATAGAGAGTTATAAACATCGATGAGAGAGAAACATTGACCAGCTGCCTCCTGCACACTCCCCACTGGGGATGTGCCCGCAACCAAGGTACATGCCCTTGACCGGAATCGAACCTGGGACCTTTCAGTCCGCAGGCCGGCGCTCTATCCACTGAGCCAAACCGGTTTCGGCTAGATTGCATTTCATAAGACTCCTTCTTGCTTGCTTGATGCAGCCATGTTGAGGAAGCCCACATAGCAAGGAACTGCAGCTGACAGTCAGCAAAGTCAGGGGCTTCGGTCATACAGCCACAGGAATTGAATTCTGCCAGCAACCTAGCAAGTAGATTCTTGCCTAGTCACGCCTTCCGAAGGAAACACAGCCTGGCTGACATCTTGACTGTAGGCTTTTAAGACTCTAAGTAGAGGAGCCAGCTAAGCAATGCCTGAACTCCTGACCCACAGAAACTGTGAATTAATAAATAGGTGTTATTTTCAGAGGCTAAGTTTGTGATGATTTGTTACATAGCACTAGAAAACTAACACAGCAAAGGACAGCCCCCGGGCCAGATCTGTTCTGCTACCTGTTTTTGTATGGCCTAAGACTGCTAAGAGCAATTTTTTGCATTTTTAAGTGGTAAAAGAAAATCACGAGAAGGAAAATCACAACATAGGAAAATTATAAGAAATTCACATTTCAGTGTCCATAAAGTTTTAGTGGGAAACAACCACACCCATTCATTTATGCATCCTCCAGGGCTGCTTACGCACTGCAATGTCACAGTGCAGCAGGTGTGATGGAGACCAGATAAACTGAAAAACCTATAATATTTACTATCTGGCCCTTTTTAGGAAAAAAAATATGTGCTGGGCCTTGATCTAATGGAAGAAACAGATATATAAACAGATGACGTACAAGTCAAATGGATAGAGCTCAGAAGAGGAGCTGGGTCCTGACACTAGGAGTTTTCCAGATGGAAAGTCAAGAAAGGATGTCCCAGAGGAGGAGTCAGCAGTGGAAAGGCTATGGAGATAGGGCATGGCTCCATCATCAGGAATTCGGGATGAACTCCGAAAAGCCTGGAGTCCCACCCACCATTCTACAATGCTGTAGCTTTCTGGAGACCTACCCGACTACCATCAGATCCCATGTCAAGCTTTGGGAAGTTATTGCCCAGAACAATATCGGCAATTTAATCCGTTGGTTCCTGTGGTTCCCCTGGAGCTCTTGGCCACATCGTGTCACACATGCTCCTGCCTAAATGAGTTGGTTGATACAGCTGCCTCCCCACTTCCAAGGGCCATAAAATCCACACATTGTTAGTTTTCATATCGGAAAACATTACTATTGTACTGCTGTTTTTATTTTGTGTCGGGGGTGGAGAGAAACACATCTCTTCAGCTTAGTAGCTACAGATCATAATCTGTTACTGGGTTATTTACAGGATTGAGTTTCACCTCATCTTCTCAAGTGTTCTACTCCTGTCTTCTCCAAGACCCACATCACTTCATGTGTAGGTGCCACTGAAGTTTGAAAAATAAAAAGCAGGAGGTGAGAGCATCGCGTGGGGCAGATCGGCCAGCTGGCTCCAAGGGACCTCACGAGGCGAATCTGTCAGGGTCTGGCCTGCAGCTTCTCAAGCCCAGAATCTCTTCATTAGAACTTTCTTTCTGTCACCAATGTTGTCATTATTGCTATCATCATGCCTCTCTGATTTTATCAGAGGGTATGCCATTGTGTGACTCCAACCTACATGACCCCAAATCACTGAATATTTTGTAACTGAATATTATGATTTTTCTGTCCTCTTTGTGTACCTGGGATGTGGGGGCACCTCTGCCTATCCCATTGACTGCCTATCAGTAGCCTCCACACTGTCCATTTCTAATTGATGAGAGCTTAAGAAGAGATAACATAGGTCTTTAAATTATGTGTAAAACAGCCCAGTTGATATGGCTCAGTGGTTGGGCATTGACCTATGAACCAGGAGGTCACAGTTGGATTCCAGGTCAGGGCACATGCGCGGGTTGTGGGCTTACTCCCCAGTAGAGGGCATGTAGGAGGCAGCTGATCAATGATTCTCTCTCATCATTGATGTTTCTATCTCTCTCTCCCTCTCCCTTCCTCTCTGAAATCAATAAAAATATATTTTTTAAAGGAACATGGGGCTCACCATACTTTAAATAAATAAATAAATAGTGTGTGTAAAACCATCTACAGGCAAAGAGTAGAGCCCTAAAGAGCTCCTCAATTATCTAAGCTGCATGACTGCAGTATACTCCATTGGTGCCCCCTCTGGCGCTCAGAAGCCTTTTTCCTACCACTGGGCTTTCCGTTGCATTCCAGACAGCAAAGTTCAGTATAAGTTAGCAGTTACCACTTTGCTCTTGACACACTCATGGACAGTAGAGTATGCATGCCAAGAAAAGGCAAAACTCTATCAGGCAAAATATTTATTTATATTCACTGGGTACATAGCTGTCTACAGATCATTCTATCCACATTATACATCGTATTTCTCCTTAATGTCCTTTAGCCTACACCTAAGTTTGAGGAATTCAGCAAATTGATTAAACTAATCAATGGCCCCCATCCTGCCAGGGCTGTGGAACATTTTCAGCAGCTCAGCAGTTACTTACAGGGCTGTCTAGTTGCCAGTGGCCTCAGAGGGCCACCCTCTCTCTCCCTCCCATTCTCCCCCTGGGCCCAGCACAATGAAACTGCCCTTGTTCTGGAGACAGAAACTAACAAGATCTCACTAATTCATTTAAAAATATGGGAGGTAGGACAGAAAAGGGGCAGGGCATTCTGTTCAAACAAATACGGCAATAGTGAGCCACTGTCCTGACAGGCCCTCAACTGGGGGTGCTCCCAGGATGTGGGAATTCCAATGCCAAAACTGGGAAGGATTCAGGCAAACTGGGATAAGTTGACCACCTTCTACCGTATATTCATTGTGGCTATGGCTTTCTTACAAACCTATAACTGAACTGAAAAGGAAAAAGGAAGATGAATAACCAGCAAAAGTCAAGAGAGAAAGGCACAGTAAGAAGCTCCTGGTGTTTCCACTGATTGGCAGTTTATCTGTGAGCATGAGTTACTCTTGGCTGTGTTTCATCAGAGGTGAGGCAACAGTAGGCTCAAAAGCCAAAGTTGTTTTTGTTTCCAAGTCCTTTTCAATTGATTTATCCAAACAAATGTTAAATACCTAAGTGCCATACACTCATTTACTGTGCACTTTGAATATACAGAGGGATGGATAAGTGACAGTCCCCCACTCTTAAGGAGCTCATGATTAATGGGAAATGCAGACATATGCAGAATTAATTATGATGCCCTCTATTAGGTATAATTATAAAGATGTTCACAGGGCATCAGTATGCCACTGACACAGAAAGCAAAGCCAAAGCCTCTAACATAGCAGAAATGGTACTTCATCAGCCGGTCCCCGGCTGCTAGCCAGCCCCATGCTTTCCTTTTCCTGATGAAACTCAGCCCCACACAATTCTCTTCAACTTCTGAGCACTTAACCAAGCAATTCTTGTGTTACTCCTCACTTCATGGTGCACACCTTATTTTTCCAGTTAGGATGTAAGGCCTTGCAAAACAAAGACTTTTGAATTAAGCTTCTTTTCTACATCTCATAACCCCTCATACAATGCTGGGCTAATAATGTAACTAAACAAAGGCTTTGAGAAACACATTAACTTTCTATAAAAACGTCACCCATTGGACACAAGCCTGGGTAGGATAGTAATTAAGGACAAATTCTAGAGTCCAGTAATCCAAGTTCCAATCCAGGTATTTAAGTATTTGTCCACCTCTCACTAGCTCTATAACCTTGGACCATTCATTTAACATACCTAAGTGTGCTTCCTCAATGGGCAAAATGAAGGTAGTAAAAGTACTTACCATATAAATATATACATATATATGTATATACTTATATACATATATATGTATATATATTATTTATTACATGCCAGGCAATGGAGGTACAATTCAGATCAAAATAAAGTTTCTTATTTGTTAACAAATGGAGACAGACAATAAATATTTAACCAACAAATACTATAATTCCAGATAATGGTAAGTGGTACAAAGAAAATATACTGGGGCATTGAGAGAGCATGATGGGTAGGTGGGATAACCTTAGATAAAATCCTATATAATAAATAATATATAATATGCTAAGTATCTGGTCATCTGTTCAACCAATCAAAGCGTAATATGCTAATGATATGCTAAGGCCACTCAACAGCTCGCTATGACGTGCACTGACCACCAGGGGTCAGATGCCCCAGCTGGTAGGTTAGCTTGCTACTGGGGTCCAGTCAATCAGAACTGAGCGACATGCCGAGGCCGGTTTGGCTCAGTGGATGGAGCGTCAGCCTGTGGACTGAAAGGTCCCGGGTTCGATTCCGGTCGGGGGCATGTGCCTGGGTTGCGGGCATATCCCCAGTGGGAGATGTGCAGGAGGCAGCTGATCGATGTTTCTCTCTCATCGATGTTTCTAGCTCTCTATCTCTCTCCCTTCCTCTCTGTAAAAAATCAATAAAATATATTTAAAAAAAAAAAAAAAAAAGAACTGAGCGACATGAGCTGGACACGCCCTGGAGCCCTCCCGCAGTCCCTCCCCAGCTGGCCAATCTTCCATGTCCCTCCCCAGCCCCTATAATGCACCAGTGGGGTCCCTTGACCTGACCTGGGCCCTCTCACAATCCAGGACCCCTTGGAGGATGTTGGAGAGCCGGTTTCAGCCCCATCCCTCAGGTCAGGCCAAGGGACCCCACTGATGCATGAATTCGTGCACCGGGCCTCTAGTTGCAAATAAAAGCCTCATTGAGGAGGTTAAACTTAATCTCCTAAACTACAGAGGGATTCTTGTGAAGATAAAATGAAATAAATGCATTTAAATTTCTGAAAAGTGAATATAAATATTGTGAATATTCTACAGTTACTGTTGCTATTACAGGGAATCCCCACTAGAGGGCATGACCATTCATTGAGTACTTGCTGTGTGCCTGGCACAGGGTTCGTTGTTTTACATGTAATTTTCATTTAGCCTCTCCACAGATACAACTTGAAGCACAGGTATTATTGGCTCCATTCTCCATTTTCCAGAGAAATTGGCCCTGCAGTCACACAGCTGATAAGTGGCAGCGCCAAGCAGGTCTGTGCGACATCAAACCTGTGCTTTTTCAGTTAAACCACACTGCCTCTTTCTTCATACCACTGACTTTCCTCAAAGACAAAGAAAAGAGCGCAGCAGTTGAAGATCAATAAGTAGGAGGAGGAAGGAGAAAGATCTATAGGAAGTTCATGGTTCACAATCTGGGGTCAAAAGCACGGGCAAGGCACAAAATGAACATGCCACTTACATCAAGGGGAAATTCTTCAAAACTGCTTTCAGAGATAGTCCCGTGTCCCACCCCATCCTGGGGCTTCAGAACTCCGAGAGGCCCATGAAATCAAAGCTCAAAGTGACACTTCACAACCGTGAAACAAGAACAGAGACCCTTCCCCAAGACCCCCTCAGGGCAGAGGGGGTGGGCAATTTCACTCCGTGAACCCAAAAGAATGTTGTAAACAACATTCTGGGTTTCCCCCCTGACATACAAAGACTCCGCTCAGAGAAGCAGATAAAGGGTCCCACATGCTCTATTTCAGAAATTTGGAATGTAGGGAAGCACCTAGAATTCAATCAATGTCAGATTTTACAGAGCCAGCTGGAAAGAGAGTCTGGGGCAAGAAATGGCAGGAGAGCTCTGCTTCGTGGATAAATTAAAACCTGTGTAATGAACACAGCCAGTCCACACTAACTTCGGAGACAAGACACTCAAAAATGGTTCATTCAATCCCCCAAACATTAACCACTAACATTGTGTCGGGCTAAGAAGGACAGTATTATTCACACTGTTAATTTATTTGCCTTTTGGCTGAAAATAAACCCAATTGTACAATATTTGTTGTAAAAATACATTCTGCACTTTTCAAATTAAAATCAACACTGGTGTGCTGGTAAAGGTTTATCAGCTGTCCCTGTAGGAGTGGGTGGTAGGAAGCCTGATTGTTAAGATTCGCCCCTTCCCCTGGTATAAATATTTCCGCCAAGGCCAGTTTTAAGCTATCACTGGGAAACCACTGAAATGAGGAGTTGAGGAGAGATGTCAGAGCCAGTGTGAACCAGTGTAAGCCAGTGTGAGCCAGTGTGAGCCAGTGCCAGCACACCAGGGGCTAAGAGACATTCAATAGAACGGGATTGAGGCAGCCAACCTCCCTTTACTAATAGCAGCAAAGACACCCAGACAGTAGAAATAGCTCTCAAGCTTCACAAGGAAGTTAGTAAGATTATGTGGCTTCTGTGTTGCTTTTCTTTACCCCTGAGTTTGATACCAGGCACCAGGAGGTCAGGAACCCAGTCTAAAGCCCAATCAGCAACCTTGTTTTAAAAATACTTTGGCCCTGACCAGATTGGCTCAGTGGATAGAGTGTCTGCCTAGGGACTAAAGGGTGCCAGGTTCGATTCCAGTCAAGGGCATGTACCTTGGTTGCGGGCATATCCCCAGTGGGGGGGTGTGCAGGAGACAGCTGATTGATGTTTCTCTCTCATCGATGTTTCTAATTCTCTACCCCTCTCCCTTCCTCTCTGTAAAAACTCAATAAAATATATTTTAAAAAATACTTTGGAAAAAAATATAAATTAGAATTTATTCCCAAAGGAAAAGATTATCACTTTTAAAGTAACTGCATGTTTAGCCAATTCTTTCTAAGGAAACTGCATCCTGACTCTTAGAAGTGAGATGTAGTCAGAGGACAAGACACAGCTCGAAGATTTGGTGCTGTTGACTTGGCCTCAGAGAAAGAGAAGCTTCCAGCAAAGTAAATGAAGGTGAAGACATGTGCGAAATAAAATTAGCAAGGGGAGATGAAAACAAGTTAGGGAAGTGAGTTTAGAGTTTGTTTTTTATACACGTACCACACTTACGTTTAATCATTTTAGTCATTAATCATTATTAATGGTTTCCACCTCCCATGGTCCTAAACAAGATCCAGGTGCCTCCCTTTGTCTTGCCATAATATTTAGCGATAGGGAAAGGAATGCCATTCCTCACATGGGTAAAACTAGGAATTTACCTAGTTCTTTCTAATATTTATTCCCACTTAATAAGGATTGAGAGGTATTTGCATGAGTATCTCAGCTAACCTACAATAGATTGGTATTTTTCCAAATGTATGCTTTCTTATAAAACGTCTAAAAAACAGGAATGAAGGGAAAAGCATACTGATGGTCCCTTCCCTCAGGAAAAAAAAAAGAAAAGATTAAATAACACATCACGGAGAAACAAGTCACCAAGGAAAACAATGTGCCTTTGTTTCTACATTAAGCACACGATCCTTACCTCTGAGTCCATTTCCTGCTCAGACCTACTGAAGCACGCTGTCTTGGATAGAAGTTCTTTCTATTGAAATCAAGATCAAGAAACAAATGGCTCTGAGATATATGTACAGTATAAAACTTACAGGTTCTTCCGCCACAAAGGCCAATGTCGGGGGCAGGTCCTGGGCTGGCGGTCCCTTCTGTGTGGGTATCTCCACGTTGTTATTGGATGCAGGCTGCTTTCTTTACTGCTTCCATTTGAAGCAGCGTCCTGTTAGCATCCGCCATGGTCAGAAGGGAGCATTCTGGCCCTCCCATTCATCACACCAACAAGCCACAAGGGGCACACATCATTAAAGGAATTACAGAGTGGTGTTAAGTGAGCTGATTATGGAGGCAACCTGTGTGGGTTTGAATCCTATTAGCAGCTGTGGGATTTCAGGAAACTAACTTAACCACTCTGGTCCTCAGTTTTCCTATCTAAAAGTTTGGAGGACAGTAATACTCATCTTAATATTCATCTTATGATTAATAAATGGCTCAATTTATTCAAAACACTTGGACCAGTCTTTGCACTATGTAAGCATTTCTGATCACAGTTCTTTCTTTTTCTACTTCAGGAAACAAACTAAATGCTTGTTGATTGGCCCATTGACAAGATAGGGGACCGAGTAAATTATTAAAGAACTAATGTCCCCATGATCTTACCAACATGTCCTGTCTCACGTCTGTGCTCCGCCCTAGCTGAGCCTCCTTCGATTTCTTAAACTCTCCATGTTCTCCTTATGTTTGACCTTGCACCTGATGTGCTTCTGTGTGGAAGGCTGACACCCACCTCCCCCAACATGGTTCACCTCACTGCCTCCAAGAAGCCTTCCTTGACCCCTGCATTAGTTCCATTAAGGATGCCTCCTTATGAAATGGGAGTGTTCCTTAAAGTGACATGGTTCCAGCTAGAATCACACTTTCTGTCTGACTGACACGGAGCTGAGGATTTGTAACACTCATCAGTATACTACAATGTCCCACTTGGCCACTATAATGTTCAATTTATTTGATTTCTTAACTGATTTCACACTTACTAGAAATTTCACATTATGGTCACACTGTTTTTATTAATAATCTCCCTATAATACCAGGACAGATAGGGGGAAATAGATTTTTGCCAGAGACTGTTTTTTTTTTTATTGCAAAATACAGATTTTAATGGAAACTTATCACATCTCTCTCTCTCTCTCTT
The DNA here is from genome assembly GCF_963259705.1 of Myotis daubentonii. Taxonomy (NCBI): domain Eukaryota; kingdom Metazoa; phylum Chordata; class Mammalia; order Chiroptera; family Vespertilionidae; genus Myotis; species Myotis daubentonii. Next base: position 225,231,984 of record NC_081840.1, on the reverse strand, counting down.
TCTCTTTCACACACACACACACACACACACACGCTCTCCTATAAAACTAAAGCCATCTTATTTTGATATATAAATATATCACATAATTTGTATCTTTAATCAACACATATAATTTGGCTAATGCACAGGGTGACTTGGTGTCTGTGCTAATACCAGTGTCTGAGTGCTAATGGCTGGGGAAGGCTAAACCCCCTGAGAACAGACTTGGAGTAACTATGAGCACTTGCCTCTTGGCTTTCCTAGAACTGTTTGGTTTCACCTCCATATAACCTTGACATTTATAAACCAAACCTAAAGACTTGGCAAATAGGGACCCGACTTAAACACAAAGCAGAATGCCAAAAATCCCACATATATGCCCCCAAGAGCATAAAAGGCAAAACTGAGTGAAACCATCTTCATTTAATACCTTGTACTTTGTCCTCATCAAGTAAAGATGATGCAAGAATCAAATAGTCTACTATTAAAAGGAGTTCTTGGTGGGTAAAAGAATGAGGAGTACTTGATTACCCATAAAACTATTCAAGGACTTCTGTCCTTGAAGAAGTGATAAATGCCACACTTCCCAAGTGTTCCAAGGAACATCATCCAGCACAATCCTGGATGAATGTAGAATTCTATTTTCTAATAAGTTGAGAATAAATAAATTATTGAATATAATATACCCCCACCCACCTCTGAGTTTCACATTATGGATCTCTATCTGAAAGGCTCAAAAAACTCTCACGGCAGAGAAACCTAGTGATATTTGGTTAATCAATTGTTGTCTACATTGACTTGCTCACAGTATCGTTTTTGAGCATCAAAATTTTGGGATGTTAGTTAAATGAAAAAATAACTGCGGGGGGGTAGGGGGGCAGGCATTGAGGGGATCAGGACACTTAAAGGCTAAGCGTAGCTCTCCTTTAGTTGACTACACAACCTAGAACAAGTATTTCCATTTAGCTCATGCTTTGAGAAAATGAAAGGGTTGGACTAGATGAGCTCTGAGGTCTCTTCCAGCTCATAAATTAAACGATCCAGGGTCACTCTAATGAAAATGAAGTTTAGAGGCTGAAAAAATATTAGACATCACTTCAAGGACTGGGAAAAACGAGGTGAGAATAACGACCAGGTGGGTCAAAGGTATGAACTTGGACAAAGTTATTTCCAAAGACTTCAGCAAGCAACTTGGGGAAGGTCCAGATCCTCGTCAAAACGAGTCCAAGTCAGACACAGGAAGATAAGACCTTGCAACAGCAAGTAAATAAGAAAAAGATAGAAACCAAAACTCAGCCAGAAGCATGGATGGGGGTATCCATTGTATACGGGATGAAAGGAGGTTCATGGACTAGTTCAAGGTGAGTGGTTCAAAAGTGAGACCAAGATGCCATCTTTTTTATAGATGTACGATAGTCTGGGACTAGCCGGACAAAAGTAGCCACAATAGACTGGACAAAAATTCAAATATAGGTCACCTTTTCTGCAATAGTAAGTTGGTTCTTTAGAGCTTTTAATACATTTTGAATGAAATTTACAATTTAGTAAACAAACAAACAAAAATACTGTGGTTAAATAAGACCAAAGTTTTCCAGCCTGGAGTCCCTGGGCTGCTATAGTTTGCAAGAGTCATAAGGGGGGGGGTCCAAGTCACCCCTTTGTAAAGAGAAGTGGGATGAGCCCTAGCCAGTTTGGCTTGGTGGATGGAGCATCGACCTACAGACCAAAGGCCCCTGGTTTGATTCCCTGTCAGGGCACATGCCCAGTTGCAGGCTCAATCCCCAGTAGCGGGTGCGCAGGAGGCAGCCGATCAATGATTCTCTCTCCTCATTGATGTTTCTCTCTCTCTCACCCTCTCCATTCCTCTCTGAAGTCAATAAAAACATATTTTTTAAGCTGCTTTCTCAGGATGCTGGTCCAGAGGCCATTGCCTGGGGTTGGAGTCCAAGAGGATGCAGGTAGGGCAAGAGGTTAACACTGGTTAGGGAAAGGCAAAAATACAAATCCTAAGACCAGAAGAACAAGGCAGAACAGAAGCTCGGGTTGCATGGCCAAGACAAAGCAACAAGCAGACCGCCTCTAATTCACATTCCATAATTTTTAAAGATTGAGTATAACACATACCTGCACTGTTTGCAGATTTTATATGTATAAAGCTGTACTAAGTCATATGCATTACAAAGTAAAGGGTGTCCCAAAATTCACGCAAGAAGTAATTTTGATAGAAATCAAAGGTTTATAATTAAAAATTGTAAAGTTTTTATTGATACATAAAGTATACAGTATAGGGTTATGTATTGAACAGCAAACTGGATTTCTATGTCGCGATAGCGAGCACCATTAACTGTTATTGCCTGAGCAGCCGCATTGAAGCAGTTCGTGAGAGTGTTGCTGAGAGTCCAGGGACATCAATTCGGCGCCGTGGTCAGGAATTGGACATTTTACGAAGCTCTCTACAGTGTATTCTCACGAAAGATTTGCATCTTCCTGCTTACAAAGTTCAATTGACTCAAGAACTGAAGCCTACTGACCACGCCCAGCGAAGAGAGTTCGTTGAATGGATTATGGAACAAGTGGATGCTGATTTTTTCGAACAAAATCACCTTCAGCGATGAGGCTCATTTTCATCTTGATGGCTTGGTTAATCGACAAAATTGTCGCATTTGGGGTTCAGAAAATCCACGAGTGATTGTTGAGAAACAAGTGCATCCACAACGTGTCACTGTTTGGTGCGGATTCTGGGCTGGAGGCATCCTGGGACCATTCTTCTTCGAAAATGCAGCTGATCAGGCAATAACAGTTAATGGTGCTCGCAATCGCGACATGATAATCCAGTTTGCTATTCCATACATAACCCTATACTGTATACTTTATGAATCAATAAAAAATTTACAATTTATAATTATAAACTTGTGTTTTCTATCAAAATTACTTCTTGCGTGAATTTTGGGACACCCTTTACATACAGAAAAGTTTAACCGGTGAGAGAACAATAAAGCTCTAACACTATATCGTTCCTGGAGTGGAAGCCCCCACTTTGGAGAGCCTGATAGGCAGATGAGAACAAGAGGAGAAAGATGCAGCGAGAAGGGGACCCCCCAAAGTGAAGACAACAGTGGGGGGCTCACTCTGGGGGAGTTTGCAGGCTGGTTTAAAGAATTAGAAGGAATGGCAATCGGACCTGAAAATCCTACTCAGAAATTGAAGACTTAAAATGTGCCGAAACCGGTTTGGCGCAGTGGATGGAGCGTCGGTCTGTGGACTGAAGGGTCCCGGGTTCGATTCCGGTCAGGGGCATGTACCTGGGTTGCGGGCACATCCCCAGTGGGAGATGTGCAGGAGGCAGCTGATCGATGTTTCTCTCTCGTCGATGTTTCTGACTCTCTGTCTCTCTCCCTTCCTCTCTGTGAAAAATCAATAAAATATATTTTTATTTAAAAAAAATGTAAAATATACCCTTGACTGTAATAAGGTTACCAAAACTAAAAATAAATCATAATAATTAATTTTTTTCCTTCAATCAGCTTTATCGAGCTAAATTACATTTTAAAAATTAGCAATTTTATGGTATACATTTCCCTGAGTTTGACAAATGTATATGCTACAGCACATTTCCACTACCCCTAAAAATGTCCTTGTTCCCTGGGTGGTCATTGCGGACCCCAGATCCTGGCCCCTGGTGACAACTGAACTTTTTATGGCTACACATTTGCCTTTTCTAGATTTCATATAAAAATTAAGAATAATATTTTAAATTTTGTCTAGGATTGTATCAACTTAATGCAGTCCTATTTTACCTCCTAACAGATGGCATCACATTTGTTTATGCCTTAAATTAGCAAGTGAGGGAAGATAGTGTCTATTATTTAATAAAAACCCTGTAAAACAGGACTTTTTTAAATCAGAAAATATACATAGGTTCTTAGAAGTAAAAATGTTGGGATTACTGGGCTAGAGTGTCTCTGATCTATGATTTGAGGTCACCAATGTGACCACTTTCCTTTACCAAAACTACTCAAGCATCTAGATCAGCGCTGTCTGACAGAACTTCCTACAGTGATGAAAATGGGGGAGCCCCTGGCCACATGTGACCACTGAGCACTTGAGGTGTGGCTAGTGGGATAGACAAACCGAATTTTTCATTTTATTTCATCTGAATTTAATTTAAATAGTCATGTGTGGCTAGTAGCTACTGTACCAGATAGTATAATTCCAAAATAAAGTACCAAACAAATATAAAAGTTACAAGTAGCAACCAACATCATTTATGAAGATTTGGGCAGACTTGCTAAAAGTCCACCATATAGCCCTAGCTGGTTTGGTTCAGTGGCTAGCATCGGCCTGCGGACTGAAGGGACCCAGGATCGATTCTGGATCAAGGGCACATAGCCAGGTTGCAGGCATGCAGGAGGCAGCAGATCAGTGATCTCTCTCATCATTGATGTTTCTATCTCTCTCTCCTTCTCCCTTCCTCTCTGAAACCAATAAAAATATTTTTTAAAAAAGAAAGAAAAGGGGAAGTTCAATAATTCTAAATTCATTTTCTTAAATCCACTATATAATTTGTCAAGTTGAGTCAACAAACCACAAAATCAAGGAAGCATGTTTAATAGGAATTAAATATAAGATATTAGACTGTAAACCAAAACAAAGGAAACCTACAGGTACAAGAAGGTCGAGGACCTACAAAGACACAGAAAGAGAATAAAGCCCACAGAACCACAATGGACACAAATGGGATGAGTCAGAGTGTGTCTGTGAAGATCAGAGGGGCCGAGCTGAGCGATAAGGATATGACAGGGCCCGTGAGGAGTCCTTCCGTGGGACCTGGCTCACAGTTTTTGGCCTCCTGCATGTATAGAAGAATGAGAGGGGAAAAAATGGAAAAGATCCAAGGAAGAAAGAAATGATTCAATTGTTGGATCACAGCAGCACAATGGGGCAATATTGGATGTATTGTGGCTTTTTAATCCAGAGAAATCGAATTTCAGGGTAACGATATCTGCCTTCAGGTACCAGAAGAGACACAATAAGTGGCATTTGCCAGATGGTCCCCATGCACATGGAGGGGAAAATGACTCTTAATACACAGTCAGGAAGATATTTCATTTAGCCAGAAGTGGGGCGTCTATTGAGAGGTAATGGTTTAACAAGAAAGCAGTTTCACTGGATCAGGGATATGGAGCAGTGGGGTCTGCTGGCACAGAGCCTAAAATATAAACAAGGCACACGCCCAGAGCGCCAGGAGCTCCACCCGGGAAGATGGGGAAAGGATCCGCCGCCTTAGCGCAACCACCAAACACTGGGGTGTGCTCCTGAGGAAGTGGGCTGTTGAATCTACACTCAGGCCTCCCTCCCCTCTCCACAGAGGGAGCAATTCACTCAAGCCACCAGGAGAAAACAAAGCAAGCCGTTATTCATAGCAGGGAAAGCAGCTGGAATCCCCTACCACCTCATGCTCAGGTAAATGCTGCATTGGAAAAGTTGATTCCTTGCCCTGAATCTTGGATGGCAGGGTCTGTGGGACAGAGCCTCCCCAACTTATCCTCTCAGGTGCCAGGGCCCAGGCAGGACCAAAAAATGTGGCAAGCCCTGTGCAGGTAAGTTTGCCACCTAGAAAAGAACACACAAAGAGCGTGGTACCCTCAAGGGGTCTTGCTGCTAGTGAGTCCTGATGGGGGTAACCACGTGGTGGCTAAGGGGGTGACCATGTGGTAATTAATCAGGGCTATCCCGGGAAAACTGGACATAGGGTCACCCTCCCCTTAAGGCACTGTACTCTCACTTTGCCCAATCAAGGCTGAAACTCTACCCAATCAGAACAGCATCTCTCTTGGGGAGAATGAGTGAAGGCTCCTGCTAACCTATTGCAATTATATCACAGATACAATCAAGCACTAATAAGAAATCAGAAAAGGGAATAGCATAAAAGGCAATTGCATATTATGCAACATTAATTTGAAAGTCTGTGATATTAATAAAGTCCAACTTACACACAAAATTTGAAATTATGCAATTTTCACTGCTGTTTAATTCATCAAGAATTGTTTCTTTTCAATGCTATTATGCCAATGAATTGTAGGCAGTGTTTACACCATTACCACTTGAGCTGGTAAACAGAAATACCTGCCATCAGAAATAGTTTTGTCAGATTTGTGAGAAAATGAATCTTTAATTATGTTTGTTTTGAATTATGTTAATTCTTTTTAAAAATCTATCCCTCATAAAAAATGTCACCTCTGTGTATGAGAGCAGCAGAAAGACAATTCAGGAAGAGATAAAAATGATTTGCAAGTGCACAGAGGCAAGAAAGAATTAAAGGAAGGGAGGGTGAAAGGGAAGGAAAGCAGCAAGCAAGGAAGAGGGCTTGGAATATTCCAGAAACAAAACCGTGAGAAGTGGGGGAGGGGGAAATGAACCTGGGAAAGATTAGTTGTGAGCCTCTGATTCCCAAAAGCCAGTCTTCATTCCAGTATCAGCCATGATGGAGTTTTCATAGATCCACAGTGAAATGAGGAAAAGATGGATTTTTCTATAAAGCTAAATACATAAAGTATTTATTCAGTTTTTCAAATTATCCTTTATTATGTCCTCCTTAATTTGTTGGCATTAAAATACCCTATCTGTTATGAATGATGACAATGGAAAGTAACAATAACAAGTAGGGTGGTTGTTTTTTAATGTCCTTATTTAAAAAATAAAATTTGACAAGCCTGTATAAATCCACAGTTTATTTTTCAGAAATATTACTGTTTCATAAAATGCAAGAGACCAGGAACCACAGCCCCATGGTAACAAGTTTAGGTAATTTAACACAGTAGCATATTAAGCACATTGAAAATAATTCTAGATGTTGATTTTTATATATTTTAAATGTACTAGCATATCAATAATTTTTAAAACCTACTAGAAGAATAAAAATTACATGCTTGTATTCCAAAGAACTAGAAAAAAAGGTGTAACAAAAACATTATAAATTCAACAAAGGGAAGAAAGAAAAAATAAACTAAGAGAGTATAAAATAACATAGTAAGAATAAGCCCAAATATATCATAAATCACAACAAATAAACTTGGGTTATATTTATCACACAGAAACTCCCAGATTGGTCATGAAAATCAAACCAAACTGAGCAAACAATAAAACCTATCTGTATGCTTTTTATAAGAATCACATTAAAATAACACCTTGAAAGTTTAAGAATAAGGTGTTGGAGAAACATAAATCAGGCAAATGCTAGGTACTATTCCCCAGTCTGTCCTCCTCAAAAGAAAACAACATCACAATGTTAATTTCAGGTATAATAAAATCCAATGGGGTGGAACATTAAGGGAGACACAAAAATTTTTATGTTGATAAAAATTAAAATCCACCAAATATCTAACAACATAATTGTGTACTTAACAACATAATTTCAAAATATATAAAGTAAAATTGTTAGAAAAACAAGCAGAAACTGACTACTCCATAGAAGCACTAGGATGGATTAATAGACAATCTCTTTAAAATTATTGTTTTTCTATATGGAAGTGGAGAATTGAATTTCACACCTGGTGGGTTCAATCAAATCACAACAGAAAATAAACACTTTTAAACACTTATGAAACATTTAAATATAAAGGCGACATACAAAAATCTCAGTAAGTTTTAAAACAATTCAATGGCAATATATATTTACATCAAACGATAACCAGCAGCATCCAACCCCAAAGTAACTATTTGGAAATTTTAAAGAGCTCTTTTCAACAACTTCTAAGTAAAGGCAGATATCAAAACAAAAATTATAGATAATTTCAAAATTAACACCAGTGACAACACTATACAACAAAAACACTGAGCTGTCACTTCCATGGTGCTCAGAGATCTTTGATGTGTTTATTGGGGTAAGTTATCTAAGTATTCAATTCAAGAAATTAAATATGAAAAGTCAAAATGGAGAAAGGGGAAGAAGGGATAAAAAGGGAGAGGCAGGCAAACGTAGGTTTACAGTTGTGAGTACACAACACATTTATTCTTGTGTTATTATTTATTTACTAGAGGCCCGGTGCACAAAAATTTGTGCACTCGGTGGGGAAGAGGGTCCCTCAGCCTGGCCTGTGCCCTCTCGCAGTCTGGGACCCCTCGGGGGATGACCAGCTGCTGGTTTAGTCCCGCTCCCCGGGGGATTAGGCCTAAGATGGCAACCCAGCAGCCCTCGGGGGATGTCCACTTGCCAGCGGGGAGCAGGCCTAAACTGCAGTCAGACATCCTTAGCGCTGCTGAGGAGGCAGGAGAGGCTCCCACCACCACCGCTGTACTGGCAGCCATCAGCCTGGCTTGTGGCTAAGCAGAGCTCCTCCCATGTGAGAGCGCCCTGACCACTAGGGGGCAGCTCCTGCATTGAGCGTCTGCCCCCTGGTGGTCAGTGTGTGTCACAGTGACCAGTCATTCCCAGTCCTTCTGCTGTTAGGGTCAGTTTGCATACTACCCTTTTACTATATAGCATAGAGGCCTGGTGCACGGGTGGGGGCCGGCTGGTTTGCCCTGAAGGGTGTCCCGGATCAGGGTCGGGTGCCGGGAGCCGGTCCATCCTTGCTGTTTCAGGGGACCTGGCATGTATGGCATGCTGTTCTTAATATGTTTGCTCCCCTTAGCGCTGTGTGTTTTGACCAAGGTCACCTCTCCGAGAGGGGTTGTTTCCCCAGGTGGGGATTTTTCCCTGAGATTGGGGAGGGAATAAAGCCCCTCAACTAAGTGCCAGGCGGGTAGTTAATCACTTTGACTGCGAACAATCGTGCTTAAGCTACATAATCTTTGCTCCCTGGAATGGAGATAGGAAACGCCCTAACCTTTGTAATAGAGATTGATAGGATTGAATCAACTGGTATAAATACAGATGTAACAAGACAGAAAGAGACAGAACTCAGAACACAGAACTTCAGAGACAGAACTGAGAAGAGAGAACCTACGGACAGAACCTACACAGAACCTACAGACAGAAGAACTTCGCTGGAGAGAACATGGCAAAAGATCCTGGACTGAACCTGACTACAGAAATTGGCAAGAGAACCTGACTAGAACCTGTTGACTGAACCTGGCTGGAGAACCTAGTACAGAACCTGGCTGGAGAACCTGGAGAGCCTAGCAAGAGAACATGGGCACAGAACCTGGCTGGAGATCCTAACCAGAACTTCGCTGGAGATCCAGACCAGAACTTGGCTGGAGACCCTGGCTGGGCTGCTGATCAACTGAACGCTGTCTCCGTGTCATTCCTTCTTCGCCGACTCCGTCCACGCCTTTGGGGACCCCTGGACCCGCTGGGGCTGGACCCCAGCAGTGGGGGTCCCGCTTGGGTGCCTGGCCAGCCTGGATGAGGGGATAATGGCTGTTTGCAGCTGGTCACACCCCCTTCAGTGTGGGGGTCCCCACTAGGGTGCCTGGCCAGTCTGGGTGAGGGGCTGAGGGCCGTTTTCAGGCTGGCAGGTGACTGAAGCTCCCAACCTCTCCTCTTTTTTTCTTTTTTTTATTCTGAGATTTATTTACCTTCTATGGCTGTCACTGGAACTGAGAGCCGGCTTTAGCTCTGAGGCTCGGCTCCAGCTCTGAGATCTCAGCTGCTGAAAGCAGGTATCTGGGTTTGTTTGGCTTCTATAACTGAAACACTGTTGCAGCTCCAGCTCTGAGGCCGGCTGGCTGAAAGCAGATTTCTGGGGTTTGTTTAGCTTCTATGATTGCAACATTGTTGCATCCGGAGCTCAGAGCTGGGCTGCGGCAGGCGGGGAACCTTGGCTTCCTCCATCGCCGGGGCAACCAAGCCTCATGTTCGCTTCAGCTGAGTGGCTGCCGGCCACCATCTTTGTTGGCAGTTAACTTGCATATCCTGCTGATTAGCCAATGGGAAGGGTAGCAAAGTTATGGTTAATTACCATGTTTCTCTATTATTAGATAGGATTATTATATTATTTTTCATAGGAACAACTAACTGTAAATCTACTTTTGTCCCACCCTGTGTATAAAATATACATCAATGGAATATAAAATAAATTGTAAATGAAAATTAATTTTAAACCGTTGATCAATACAATGAAAACTGGTCTTTGGAATAGAGAAATTACGAAAATAAAATAAAAATAAAAACGGGACATTTTAATCCTTCCTCATCCCAGTTTCCTTGTCTGTAAAATAGGGACACCAAAACCTACTCTCAAGTGACGTAATCAATAGGAAAAGCTGTGGTTGGCTCTTAATCACACACACACACACACACACACACACACACACACACACACACACACACACTGGGGTTGAGGAAGCCCTCAATGCTTTCGTAAGAGAATCCAGCCTCATGTGGAGAAAGTCTTTCAATATCAATCCTTTCTGTCCTTTGTTAGCATTTGGACTTCTAGGAGGAGAGACAGCAGTTAGAGCACAATCATGAGAAATCCAAATGGCTTTATAGATTCAAGCTTTTAATAAAAGCGATATTTTCATAGCTTTTTAGAAAAGAGGCCTAGATTGTCTTTCTGAAATCAATTTGCTGCATTCACAGAGACACTTTAGGAAAAGAGAAGTGGCTTTTCTAGGATCGATAGTAAGTGACTTGATTCGTACCCAAGCAATGAATTCACCAGGTGATCTCCTGGGAGCTGGGAGAAGTCATCCCAAAACCCACGCTTGCCGGATCTTGCTCGTCCCTGGAGACCCGACTTCCCTGCCACTTTTAATGGAATCAGGTGGAAAAGTTTCCAACACTTTTTAACTGTGTGCTCTGGAGTGAGTTGCTCAACCTCTTTAAGCCTACATTTCCTAATTTGTAAAATGGATATAATAAAATATCAGAAAACATAGGTTGTGGTTTGGATTTTTTTTCATGTGTCTTAGGTCAGGTTTCCCATCTGAGACTCTAAGACAAAGACTGTGGGCAGGAAGTTTTTAGAGAGTGTTACCCAAAGCAATGCCTGTGGGGTAGTGATGGATGAAGGATTAACTGACAGCGGGGCGGGGGAGAGAATGAAGTCACAACAGAGCCCTCAGCTGATCCCACAGAAGGTCTGGAGCTGGAATAGCCCCTCCCAGTTGTCTGGAATTGAGACAAAGGACTGGTCCCTTGTACCCTTCATCTGCTAATCACTGGATGCAGGCTGCCCCCAGGAGGGAGAATAACACTAGGTAAGGTGGGGTTCTTTAGCCGAGGACCATTCCTGTGGACCAGCAGCTGTCAACGCTGGCCAACAGCTGGAGCAATGAGTGCCCATTCCCCGCAGGGGTTCTGAGTGGCACAAGGCAACACCCACTACCACATATGAGAGAAGTTAGCCCACTAGATTGCAAACACGACAAAAGTAACCACCTTCTCTGCTGTTTGCTGCATCTTCCTAATGCCTAGAATAGTTCCCATCATATAGTTTGTGCTCAATAAATGTTGGTTGAGTGCAGAGAAGATCCATGATGAGTGTTAGCTACTATTATGATAAATAAGCCTTCCCTGATTCTTAATAGAAGGTCTCCTGTACCCTCTCCATTTGGGTCCTGTTGTGCCCATTCCCTTACTTTACCCTACCTTGCTACCCTACCTAAGTTTTTATTTAATCATTTATATCCCACACCATTCTGCAAAAGATCAGCCCTTAATTTTATCATCTCGGGTATTATCTGTCGCTCTTCAGCTGAAAGAGAGAAGGTGTAAGACTCTTAAGTGAACTATGGGTGGGAAGAAACCAGATTTCTAACCCATCTCTTCAGGGAGCAGGGGAGATAACACCTGTGTCTGTGTAAGGGGCCTTGGGGATGAAAACTTTGGCCAAGAGTGGAAATGGATCCCTTCCCTTGCACCTCACAAACTCCTAAGAGGTGAAGTCCCCATTGTACCTCCAGGGCACCTGAAACAATCCCCCCAATACCCAGCACTCTTAGAGGTGCCCCTCTGTAGTGAGGTCTCCCACTGGACTATAAGTGAGTGGAACCTGGGACCATCCGATGCCGCATCTGGGGCCCAGACCAAGCCAGTGCACACACATATGCGCACACGAACTACATACAACAGGCGTCCATGCTGTTTGGCCTGGTCAGTCCTGAATGCTCAGTATCCATTCCATAGCAGTTGTCAAGAATTTTGAAAATCACCTTTTCTTTTGCTTGCAGGACTTAGCACGAATCCTGACACACAGTGGGTGCTTGTTATACACTGAATTGTATGTCCCCCACCTAACATCCATATGTTAAAGTCCTAACCCCCAGGACCTCAGAATGTGGCTGTATTTTGAGATAGGGCCTTTAAAGAGATGATTATGTTAAAACTAGGTCGCTGGGACTCAGAGCGAGAAGGAGATGCCAGGCAAGGACAGGATGATCATGTAAAGAATCCCATGTTTCGGGGCTGCCCTACTGAGCTTAATGCTTGATACAGATGGCCCATTATCCCTAAGGCCAGGTGCATGGGCCCCAGACCATAAGGGACAAATAAAACTTGGCCTTGCTCAGATCTGTCTTTTCCGACCCCTCTGTCCCTGGGCTCCCATTATCTGGGGACAATGAGAAGATTTGTAGTGTTCTTGGTCATTTAAAGCCTTAAAAAGGTCATGCAGCACAGGAACAGCCCTCCGCAAATGATCAAGCAAATTGAACAGAGCATCCAGTTGACACTGAAAAAGCACAGGCAACAAATCCGGTTGTCTTGGTAACAAGGCCAATGAAGGAAACTGGACATAAAGGCAGCATTTGGCAATTAGCTTAGGAAAGGGGCTGGAAGAAGTCTGGGAGTGGGTGTGTGGAGACAAAGCATGGGATGGGGAGGAAACAAACTTGCTTGTCAATATCAGCACTGTATCTAAGTCCATGAGTTTGAGAACTTCTTAGGTTCCACAATGCCTCTTCCATTGCCAAGGTTGCAGTGAGTGTAAGTAATTGAAATGCCTGCGAGCCCAGAGCTCCTCAGGGCTTTCCTCCACCACCACCACAGCAAGCAAGAAAACTGCAACCTGAGCCAGGGGAATCCCTGTCTCCAGGGGGTGTTTGCAGATAGACTTGAGTTACTCCCTTGCTGCGTTGATTAAACTCCCATCCCCTACACCCATTCCAGAATGCCGAACCAACCGACGGAATTTAGGGTGCATACAAGGAGAACCTAAAAGATCTCTCAGCTTAGAAAACACATCCCCCAGTTTCCCCTAAAACCAAGAGACCCTCACCAGCTGTTTCCATTTCAATTTAAAATGATTCTCTCTTGCCCTAACCGGTTTGGCTCAGTAGATAGAGCGTCAGCCTGTGGACTGAAGGGTCCCAGGTTCGATTCCGGTCAAGGACATGTACCTTGGTTGTGGGCACATCCCCAGTGGGGAGTGCACAGGAGGCAGCTGAATAAATGTTTCTCTCTCATCGATGTTTCTAACTCTCTACCCCTCTCCCTTCCTCTCTGTAAAAAAATCAATAAAATATATTTAAAAATAAATTAAAAATATAAATAAATAAATAATTCTCTCTTTTCTTATAAAATGATTCTTATATTTAAGACCCAACCCCTGTAATCTTTTAAAGATAAAAGCTAAAGCCAGAGCAGGGGAGGCTAGGGGACTGTCTAGGGCGGGGGGAAAAAATGGACACATATGTAATACCCTTTGTAATACTTTAAGCAATAAAAAAATAAATAAATAAATAAAAATAAATGAGAGAAAAAAAAAAAAAAAAGCTAAAGCCAGAGCAAATGACAGTTTATACGCTTCACCTAAACATTTTTCTGATCAAAGCTTCCCTTCTCTTTCCGGCCTACCCCCAGAATGACTTTTCCTTATACCTTATCCCAATGTTTCTGTTATAAAGTAAATAAGGGGACACAGGCCAAGCTCCTGAGCATGTCAAGAACCAATGATAGAGTTCAGCAGAAAATAGCTCACAGGTAAAATATATGAGCCACACATGTTAGGAAGGACTTTGAGCTAAAAATCTGCCCAACCCCTTCCTTCTCTGAAGGCAAGAAAATGAATAAAACAGCCATGCATGAGAATGTTCTACTAGGAAGAAGGAAAACTTAGGACAAACAAGCTTTTCAAGTCGACCTGGTGAGTTACCAGCCACAGGGAGGACTGAAGGTTTGCGAAGAGTCAAAGCAACACAAAACCAGTCAAGTTCTAAGACATTTGTATTCCACTGGCTGCAGTGAAGTGAGTGCACCCTAATTAATTAAGTCACTAAAGTGCATGGTTCCCTCTCAGCATGAAACCTTAAGAAAGTTTTCTGTTTAATCTGGCTTCCCCAATCCCACTGATTGGGGTCATGACCAAGCCAATAGAGAGGTTTAGGAAACTGGTTAGCTAGATCTCTAAGAGTGGCAACGTGGTATGATTTTGAGGATGTAGGCTTTGAAGTCAAACAGATCGATGTTCAAGTCTCCTGGCCTGTCAGTCACTTTGTGACTTAGTATAAGATGCTGAACCACTCTGAGATGCAGGTGCCTCGCTGCTAAGTGGAAATAAGAATGTCTGGTTTGCAGTGTTGTTGTAAGAGTTAAATAAGATTATACTTCTAAAGTACCTGACATAGCGTTGGACAGAGATGGCTCCTGGTGAGTGTTAGGAAGGATGATCCTAATGATGGTAATAACAACCACCATGATGATGATGGTGATGGTGAGGTTGAGGATGAGGATGGTGATGCTGAGAGAAGAAGACCAAGACCAGCTCTTGTTCATCTGCACACTCCCCCTGAACTGGCTCCTCAACTCATAGAGTTAAAAAAAGAGTAAGCATATGCCAAACAGTCACCAATCCTGAGCCAGAGTCAGGACAGGAGGGAGATCAGAGGGGGACTCATCATGCACATACATGGCGATGAGAACTTCACCTCCAGTAAGTCCAGCTTCTCAGGGCAATGTCCCCAGCACGATGCACTAATGGACCAGAGCTTCTAACCATGGGCTCACTCCATGGACCTGTCTACACCACAAGGCAGGCATCATGTGCCTGGGCTCCCATCTTGTTTCAGCCCAAATGCTTACTGGGATCAGAAACTGTCGATGATTGCCCAGCCGCCTGAGACATGGAAATCTGCCTCAATAATGGTAAAAATGAATCTTTGTCACCTGATTCTTACTTTTTAGTGTTAACAAATGAAAACAGGACTGGGGCTCTTATTAAATACAAGACTCCATGGAGGGTAAGGATGGAAGATGAAGGGTGAGCTTCGCTATGAGGGGGTGGGGGTAAATAAACATCACCAAGTGGGAAATATTCTAGCCCTGTTCCCAGAAACAGGAGGCAGTAGCTCAAGGCAGAAAATGACAATAACTCCTTTGCTCAGGACTGTCAGCATGCATACATTGGAGCATCGAGCCCTGCCCGTGGATTCGCTTTCAAATCTCATTTCAGCAGCCTCCTTCTGGGAGCTGGGATCCCCTCCTTATGCCTAGAGGCGTACATTCTGCCTCTGCAAAAGGTAATTATTTTCAGACTTTCCCTCGAGTTGCCTGTTTTTGTTTAGGCAACAAAGTCCCACAAGCTTTTCAAGTCGACCTGGTGAGTTACCAGCCACAGGGAGGACTGAAGGGCAGACAGTGTCTGGCTCAGGGCCTCTCTGCTTCGAGTGGTTATTGTGTGTGTGCTGTCTCCCCACTCCCCACCCCCAGACCAGTCACACACCAACCTGGGCTTAAATCATAAACCTGTGCAAACCACTGCTCAAGCTATTCCAAGCCACCAAGCTGGCCTCCTCCGTCACGCTGGCTTTAGAACTTCATTGGCAGAGCGTGCTAGTGTATATGTGCATCTAGGAAAATGCATTCCAACTCTGTCGTACTGAAGGAGGGGACTGAGCTGTGTCCAGGAAAGCTCAGTCTCATAGTGCAAACGCTAAAGAGACAGAAGGGCATTTTAAAGTGTCATACTTTTGAAAGACAAACTATAAACATTCTTTTAGTAGCAAAATTTACACTGTGGGGTGAATTTTAAACTTTTGGATTTGGTAGCAATCAAAGCATTAGAATATAGGATTCTGTATTTGAAGGATCTCGGTGTTCCTAAGTTTTAAGTCTTAGCAATAGAAAGAAAAAAGTATTCAGGGAGAACTTCTCCGCTCAGAGGACACTCTGAACATTGTCATCCTCTGAACTTGAGTATCGAGACTCAGTGACCAGGCAGTGGCTGGTGATGGGGAAGACTGGGGGGGCGGGGGGGCGCGGGGGGGGCGGCGACAGAGAAGAAGCATGGACAACAGGGCCATCCCTCCCTTACGATGGCCCCTCTCAAAGTCCCAGCACAACTCCCAACATCCTGCAAGAGTATGACAACACTCAGAAACTTGAGTGAAGATGAAATGGAGTAAGGGAATCAAGAAGTTGTGGAATATGTCACAATTCCATTCATCCCGACATAGTGTTGATATCATGATTTGTTCAAGATTAAGACCAAAAATAAACATAAACCAAGTGCACCATCTCATAGAGAGATAGGCCTTCATCAGAGTGGCTCCTAACCCAGCTGTCACGAGGCCGTTTTCTCAAGGACACCTTTGCCAAGCGCAACCCCACAGCTTAAGGAACACACATTCATTCTCCACTTCTCAAGGCCCCACACAGGGGAGAGATGCCCAACGTCCCCTGCTGTATCAGTCAGGGTTCTCCAGAGAAATGGAACCAATGGCATAAACAGAGATATGCAGGAAGGGATTCGTTTATGGAATTGGCTCACGTGATTATGGAGGCTACGTCCCAAATCTGCAAGGTGGAGACCCAGGAAAGCCAGCGGGCAGTTCAAAGGCCTGAAACCCAAAGAACCAATGGTGTGGATCCCCCTCTGAGTCTGAAGGCCAAGGACCAAGAGTGCCAAGGACAAGAGATCAGTCTTGTAGAACGGAGCCCTTAACCCTTGGGTTCTGGCACTATCACCAGGTAGGCAGTGTCAGATTGAGTTGAATTGTAAGACACCCAGAGAATTGTTTGCTGGCATGGGGAGGTGGGGAGCGGGGGGGGGGGGGGGGTGGAGAATCCACACACTGGAATTGCTTTCTGAATCCTATTCCCAAAGGTACCCTGGCTGCCTCTCGGCCAGAAGGACTCATGTCCTTCCATGTTTCCAATGCACATCTTGGTTCCAGCCGTGTCTGCTCCCAAAGGCCCTTGACCTTGCCTTTGCTCTGGGGTCTCTTTGATGAAGGGTGAGCTTCACTATGAGGGGGTGGGGGTAAATAAACATCACCAAGTGGGAAATATGGAAGACTTTGGAAGACTTCCTGCCTCTTTCAGTCCCAGTTCCTTCCAAGGGTCTTCGTGGTCACTTATGCAGAGACAAAGAAAACCACACCTTCTCACATAAGATCTTCCCCTTCTGGCTGGAATTCCACAGCCAGCCAGACAATCTGTCTTTGAGAAAAATGCTGAACTCCTCCAAACCACATGAAATCTAGGGCTAAAATCCCAACAGTAGGGAACACAACATTCCACAGTAATTATTATCACTCAGTGCTTTTTTGAACATCGAAAGTACCATTCTCTGGTGAAGCTGGAAGCCCTTGACAGACGCCACCACACATGCCTGACATCAAAGGCCGCAAACACTCTTCCTGAGCAACACTTTCCAGCAGGGATGCCAGGAGCGTCTGCAGCTCTTTGGTGAGTGACTTTGCCAGGATTGAGAAACACCTCAAAAGAATTACACACAAAACATGAAGATTAAGAACAGGCAAAAATAGTTTTATCCTGCAGGGACAGTGCAGTGTATTCATTTTTTTATCGTTACTATAACAAATTACCACACATTTAATGGCCTAAACAATACAAATTTATTATCTTACTGTTCTGGAGATCAGAAGTTCAACACAGCCTCCCTGGACTGAGGTCAAGGTGTTGGCAGAGGTGTGTTTCCCTCCAGAGAGTCTAGGGGAGAACATGTTTTCTTGCCTTTTCCAGCTTCTAGAGGTTGCCTGCATGGCTTGGCTCGTGGCCCCCTCCTCCGTCTCTGAAGCCAGCAACGTTGCATTTCTCCAACCGTTCTTCCATGACCACGCTGCCCTCTGTCTTTTCTCTCCCACTTATAGGACCCTTGTGCTGACAATGGCCCACCCAGATGATCTAGGATGGCCTCCCCATTTTAAGGTCAGATAAATAGTAACCTTGTCCCTTTGCCAAGTAATCTAACGTATTTGCAGATTCTAAGAGTTAGGACATGGACATGATTCTGCCTTCCACAGGCAGATAACATGTAAGAGTAAAACAGACCAGACACAAGCTGAAAAGGGGATGCTAATTTTTATGTGAAATATTTTGCTTCTTGAACTTTAGCTGCTAAGTCAAACTTAACCCCAAACAAACCCTGTCCACATCAAAGTCATTTCTAGTCCACGTTCACCTGTAGTCTCTAGTATATAACTTCTGCCTTATATTATTGGGCAGTGACTAGTTACCGTTTTTTACCACCAAAAGCCCCATTTTGATTTCTCCTACTTAGATCCCAGGTTCTGATAGATTCAAACTAGTAAATGAATTCTGTTTGGGAAATAATGGCTCATTTTCCAAAGTTTTAGACAAAGGCAGAGGTAAACATTGATCCTCTGTAAGAAGAGCATAGGTAGGGTTGATAAATAATGAGGCCAGTGTGAACTGAGCACCCACTAACTGCCTTGTGCTATGCTAAGTGACTTCTATGCATTGATCCCCTGAGTCCTCACAACAATTCTATAAGATCAAGACTATTATTTCTCCCATTTTATCAATGAGAAAAATCAAAGCTCAAAAAGCTATGCCCCCAAAGTCACACAGACAATGAGTGGCTAAGTCATTCAAACCTAAATCTGATTTCAGGAGCCATATTTTTTTAAATATGTTTTTATTTATTTCAGAGAGAAGAACGGAGAGGGAGAGATAGAAACATCAATGATGAGAGAAGATCATTGATCAGTTGCCTCCTGCATGCCCTCTATTAGGGATCAAGGCTACAGCTCAGTCATGTGCCCTGACTGGGAATCAAGCCGTGACCTCCTGATCCATGGATCAACGCTCAAACACTGAGCCACACTGGCCAGGACAGGAGCCATATTTTTAATCGTTATGTTATTCTGCTGATACATTTCTAACATGAGAAAGTAAGTTTTATGGTCTTGTGTGTCTGTGCCACCTAAGGGTAGAGCCGTGGGCAAACTACGGCCCCCAGGCCGGATCCGGCCCGTTTGAAATGAATAAAACTAAAAAAAAAAAAAAAAAAGACCATACCATTTTATGTAATGATGTTTACTTTGAATTTATATTAGTTCACACAAACACTCCATCCATGCTTTTGTTCCGGCCCAGCGGTCCAGTTTAAGAACCCATTGTGGCCCTCAAGTTAAAAAGTTTGCCCACCCCTGGGGTAGACTATGGACATGAGTTTCTTTGAGGTGTTGAGAATAATATGGTTTTGTGCCTCTATTGCTTCCTTTGGTGACTCCTGAGGACCACCCAGCAGTGGAGTTTGAAATAATTCAAGCAATAGAGTGGTGACACACAGATCCCCTTCTCTCAGATGAAGCAGTCACCAAGATAATCTGAAAATTATCACTTCAAAGCAACAAGAATGCATAATAGATTGGGCATCACACACAGGAGACTCCAGCCATGCAAACAAAAAATCTTGAAAAGAAATCTGATTTCCTGAGAGACTTTCCACAGTTTGAATTTCCTTTTGAACAACTGCTAAAGGAGTCTGATTTCCTGGCAGCTCAGCTGCCCCTCCCCAGCCTGGAGAAGTCCTGGAGACCACTGCACCTGGAGCAGGTGCACCTCATCAATCTTAGAGTTACACGATGCACAGGATGATTGAAAATGTGGTACAACACTGTATGGTCAAGCACAAGCACAGTCATTAATCACCCTCAGCCTCCCCGGACAAAGACAGCCTGGTCCAGATGTTACACTTTCTGAATTTAGAGTCTGGAACTAAAACAAAGGCCAGTTCCCCAGATGTCTCTGGGACTCATGGTCAAGGCTTAGACCTACTCTGGCCTCTACTAGTAACACCAATCCTGAAGATAAATGGGAGGGAAGGAAAGAGGGAGAGAGAGAAAGGAAGGAAGGAAGGAAGGAAGGAAGGAAGGAAGGAAGGAAGGAAGGAAGGAAGGAAGGAAGGAAGGAAAAGAGGAAGAGGAAGAATAGAGGAGAGGAGAGGAGAGGAGAGGAGAGGAGAGGAGAGGAGAGGAGAGGAGAGGAGAGGAGAGGAGAGGAGAGGAGATAGGGGAGGGAAGGGAAGGGAAGGGAAGGGAAGGGAAGGGAAGGGAAGGAAAGGAAAGGAAAGGAAAGGAAAGGAAAGGAAAGGAAAGGAAAGGAAAGGAAAGGAAAGGAAAGGAAAGGAAAGGAAAGGAAAGGAAAGGAAAGGAAAGGAAAGGAGTGAGAAAGAAATACAATGTGTGTCTCATATCCAAGTTTCTTCTAATCATAGAAGTATCACATTTTCTTATTGTCTTTGTAGGTAGGCGGGATCATGTGACAAGTCTGCTTTGAAGCATAAGGATTTGGTGGCTGGTGCAGTTCCTCTTTGTTCTCTTCCCCTTCTGGGGTGATCATATGGAAATCGAAGGCCACGTGATGAGATAGAAGTGCCACAACACAGACAACTTTGTCCTGGAGAATTGCCCACATGCTCAGTGGACTTGAGTGAACAAGAAAGAAACTTTGGCCCTAACCGGTTTGGCTCAGTGGGTGGAGCGTCGGCCTGCAGACTGAAGGGTCCCAGGTTCGATTCCGGTCGGGGGCATGTACCTGGGTTGCGGGCACATCCCCGGTGGGGTGTGTGCAGGAGGCAGCTGATCGATGTTTCTCTCTCATTGATGTTTCTGACTCTCTACCCCTCTCTCTTCCTCTATATAAAAAAAATCAATAAAATATATTTTAAAAAAAAGAAAGAAAGAAACTTTGGCTTCTTAAGCCAGAGAGGTTGGGGTATTTTAGTTGCACACTGGCTAGGACTTAATCAGGGCTCAATAAATACTTGTTGAATATTATATGAAGGGTTTCCTCAACCACTAATTAGTGATGCCTTATCTCGTATGCAAAATATTCTTCCTACTACTCTCCACCCCTCACCTTCCATCTTCCTGTGCTTTAATGACTGTCTCAGGGTTGTGAGGATTCAGTGAGATGATTCACCTAAGGAGCTTTCAACAGTATTAGCACATAGTGAGTACTCAACCAATGTTGGCTACTGGTGGTGTTAGTGTCTTGTGATTCCTCCTAAACTTCATCCTCACTTACACTTCATTTGATCCTTTTCTCTTCCCTCACCCAAATCCCTGTGCTCATGGACAGCTGGCCACCTGAGCAAAGCTGTCCATCCTATGCACTGGGCCCCAGGACCTTCATCTCTCCCTCTTGGCTCCAATGCACTTGAAGACTTAGTGTTATAGGCACCAGGCTAAGCATGTTATCTATTTTAGCCAATTTTCGCAGTTCTAGGAAGTAGATGTTGTTATACCCACTTTATAGAAAAGGAAACTAAGACCCAGAGATGTGAAGTCACTGAGAGAAGTCACAGAGCCCCAGAGTGTCAAAGTCAGGACTCCACCCCCCAGGCCAATGACGCCGAGTTCACCGTTCTCTTGGTGCACATGGTTTCCCTTTGGAACATGAGCCAGGCACATCTCCCTCTCTAGAAATCGGGAAATGCGTCTCTACCTCTCTTTTAAGATGCTCTGCTGAACCCTTCAGGAATTAACATCTCAAGTGTCTGAGTAACTGCCATTGGGGATATGCAATCTTGATTAAATTAGCAAAGGGCCAACCCAATAAAAGCTCAATCAAAGTGGTTCATAATGGGCCTTCTGCTTTCCATAATGACATTTCATGTGTCTCTTCCTGAAGAAAGCTTGTGTCCGGGTAAGAGGTGGCCAGACTCACTCGCATTTTTCCCACGGGAAGACCCACTTAATACAATAAAATCTCAGACCTGTCAGAGAGTCTGAGCCCGGCTTCCTGGAAGGATTTTTTTGTTAAGTTCTATTTACATTAAAATAACCTCCACCCCAAGTCTCAAGGTTACTTCTTACTGCAGTTGACCAGGGAGCTGGAGATACACCCCAACAAAAAGAAATCAGAATGCATCTGGCTGATGCTAATCTCCCCCTTGAATACTTTCCCTCAGGGGAGAAAAAGATAAAACTGCTTTTTATATTCCACTATTGTCAAGTTTGAATACGTACACAGTTGTCTTGGCTTCATACATATTAACAAAACATCCTGGAAGGAACAGCTCAGACCCTCTATCCCCCTCACTTTCCTGGAATTCCGTTAAACCCCTTCTATTGAGTATTCATGATTAGAGACTAGAACCACCTCACACATTAAGTAAATGAAATCCCCAAAATCATAAACACTTTTCACTACATTTCTTACTCCTTAGGCTTGAATAAAAGCAGATACTATTTTTTCAACTCTATCTCCATTTTTGGCCCTTTAATAACTTCTGGGCTTGACCCTGTGTGATCAGAAGTCAGACATCGATGGTCCCGCTCACTGGGGCCGGGCTGACTCACCTACAGGTCCTCCACAGGTGCTGGGCTCGCTCTTGCCTTCAGTTCTTAACCACTGCTCCTCCTTCCGCCTAAAACAGGACTTTCCACTTCCCTCCTCCCAATATGACCTCGCTAGTGCCCGCTCACCCAGAAACTTCTATTCAAGGGCACTTCCAGAGCCTCCCTCCTGCTCTCGGGGAATGGAGTCCCCACAGCACCCGCACTTCCCTCCCTGGTAACACCATGAGGACAGTAGGCACACAGTGTCTAGAATGGCTGCTGCGGATTCAACAAATACAAATTCCCTTCTGTCATGTTCTCTGGTTATAAAGTTGCCTTGGGTAACTACCACCATGGCGCTTTCGGAGAGTCATAATGGAGTTAACAAGGCAGAGGAAAGAGGTGAATCCTTCATCCGGGTCTAAAACTACATTTATGGAGCATTTGCTACATGCTAGGGCTTGTGCTACTACTTAATACAGCATTTTATCAGATCTTCAAACCACACCAGGAGGGAGGCGTGGCTGTGCCCTTTTCACGTGGGGAAACCGTGTCCGTGAGGTGAGGCATCCGTGAGGTGAGGCATCTGCCCAGCCAGCAGCGATGGAGCTGGCTTCAAGCCGGGGTCCAACTCCAAAGCTCGCACACACCTTCCACCTGTTGCCTGCGGATCCATTAGTCCCAAGGTTCCTACTTCCCGGTCACCACGAGGACACTTACACAGAACCCCCCTACGCATTTGGAATTGGTTTGTTATATTATTTAAGACATTCTATTCTGCTAGAGAAAATCAGAAGCACAACGAGAAAAATAAATAAAACCAAGTGTAGAAGCAACTAGCTCGGGAAACACAAGCAGAATTCATTAGATGTTATTATAAAAAAGTTGGTTACATAAGGAGACATGTTAGCATGGACAAAGGAAGGAGAGCGTGCGTGTGCTGAACGTAGAAAGGAATGGAAGACCAAGAGGCAACAAATATTCATGACTCACTAAATATACATGAGGCACCTGAGGTTCCAAATAGTCATAAAACATGTAATATACATGAGGCACTCGACATGTATGAGTTCTTAAATCAGCCACCCAGTGGTGACTCCCAGGCCAGCCCAAGCCCTCTGCCGAATGAAACCCAAGCTGCTGTCAGGGTAACTGCTGAGTTACAATTAGGGGCCAGGCCTAGCGGCCCCTGCATCCCTCCCCTACAGCCAGTGCACCATGTTGACCCCAGGACCTTTCAGCTGCCCAGACCCTTCTTCCACCTCAACTCTGCCCCTTGTCCTTCTCCGTCCTCAGGGAAGACCGATGCAGCAGACAGGCAGGGGGGACACAGGAGCTTTGCCTAAGCCAGGGTTCAGGCAGTGTGGTCCTTGTCCCCTGTTGTCTGATCCTCAGGGCACCAGCTACCCCACCCCCCACTCCTCCTGCTTTGCACTGTGTGTTTTCCATCTCTACACTAAACCATGCGATTCAAGCATCTTAACTTGTTCCTTGAGCTTTTCTGTTACAAGAGTTTTGTGGTAGCCTTCCTTCCAGTTAGCATTGCATCAAGATAATTTCCCATGGGGCACCCTTGGGCAATTCTTTTCCCCTCCAGGGGTGCCCTGGACGCAGTGGTATAAGGAAGCAAGCGGTGGATTTGGAGTCAGGCTCCTGGATTTAACATTGCCTCAGCCTCGCTCCAGCTCTTTATGCTTTCATCCCCTCCAGATCTGTCAAGTGAGAATGGTAATCCTTCCCTCACAGGGCTGTTCTTAAGATTGAATGATGGTATTTGTAAAAATAGTTTGCAAAACCGTGAAACCTGGATGACTTTTTCTTTGACACTCTGATAGAATGTGTCTTATTTGGTATCTCAGCATCGATGGGAATCTTAATCCCAGTCTCTGGGTGGCGGGCTTACTCTCACGTGGATGTGTGAGGGTTCCAGGGCATTAGCAGGAAACTAACAGGCCCCTGAGATGCTCTCTGTTCGAGCCAGCACGGTGTGACGGGAGGTGGACATCTCTACTGCCCATAGGACTCACGCCCTTGGCATCAGACTCAGTTCTCGGACGTTTGCTGAGGCTGGATCAAGGCTGCATGCTGGGTGCCCAGTACCTAGGCGGTCCGTGTGCTGTTTGGGGGAAGGGCCACAGAGTCCCCACCTCTTTATTGCCCAGATCCAACTCTCCCTGGGGTGGAGTGCTCTCCCCTTCATCTCCCTGAACATCGCCCTCCCCGCCCCCCGCAACCAGCCCCGGCTCCACCATCTGGCGCTGAAGGTCCAGGTGCTGCTCACTGTCCCCTGGGAGGATAGTCAGCAATGCACACAGACGCGGGGGGGGGGGGGGGAGGGGGGAGGGGAGGCAGGGCGGGAGGGAGGGAGTCCAGGGTGTCCAGGGGGTCCAGGACAGCGTCAGAGTCCAGAGCAGAAGGCAGTGCCTGTCCTGGCCCTGTCACTGCCTGGCCTTGGGCAAGTTATGATTTAACCTCTCTGTGCATTGATATCAGTAAAATGGGTTTAATAATAGAACCCAGCTCATTGAATTGCCATGAGGATTAAACAAATTTTAAAATGCTTAGAATTGGGGAAGGGAAAGGATTAGGAAGAGAACAGAGGATTTTTAGAGCAGTAAAAAAAAAAAAAAAAAAAAAAAAAAAAAAAAAAAACACGAATATTATGATAGATGTCATTACACATTTACCCAAACTCACGGAGTGTACACTAAGCATGACTCCCACTATAAACGACTACCATGTATGTCAATGTAGGTTCATTATTTATAACGAAAGTACCATCCTGGTGGGGGATGTGGGTAATGGGGGAGACTGTGTGGGAGGGGCAGGGAATACATGGGAATTCTCTGCATCTTCACCTCAATTTTTAAAAATATCTTTTTATTGATTTCAGAGAGAGGAAGGGAGAGGGGGAGAGAAATAGAAACACCAATGAGGAGAGCGAATCTTCAATCGGCTGCCTCCTGCACGCCCCCTCCTGGGGACGGAGCCCACAACCCAGACATGTGCCTGGCTGTAATCAAACTCTAGTTCGTGGGTCGATGCTCAACCCCTGAGCCACACCAGCTGGGTTTCACCTCAATTTTGCTGCGAACCTAAAACTGTTCTTATAAGAAAAAAAATTAACTAAAAAATCCTTGGAACAATGCCCAGCATAAGGTATGCATTCAGAGCTAGACTTATTATTATTATTAATCTTTCTATACTCAAAGAAAATAAAACACAATTCACTTCTTTCCCTTTTAAAGTATAATTTACATACAATAAAATGTGCAAATCTTAACTGTACCAGGAGACCATCAGGCTCAAGGCAGACATTTCCACGTCCCCAGAGAATCCCCCCATCTTTTCCCAGCCAACACCCCACCCACCCAGATAACACTGTTCTGACTTTATCAGCGTAAATCAGTGTTGCCACTTCTTGGATTTCATGCTTCATTTCTAAACCAGGTTATCCTGTCGTGTGATAACAGGCTTCTCAGAGGCTAGATTTCCTGCGATCACGTGTTTCCACCGTATATACTCAGAGAAGCATCCTGAGAGAATGGGGGAGAGGGTTGTCAGCGTGACTTGACAACCCGCAGCCCCGCTCTCCAGACCCCCTGCTCCTGGCTCAGCCCAGCAGGGCACGAACAGGGGCAGAAGCCACAGCAGAGCTGAGCTGCGATAGCTGAGAAAGATGACCACCCCGACCAGGGTGTGATCAATAATTGATTCCCAGAATATGATTTTAAGGGGGATGGAGCTGTGGTGCGTGGACCTGAATCCCTGCGTCCTGCACCAGGCCGTGCAGCCTCAGGCGATAGCCCAATGCAGGCCTGTCAATAATTTTAACTCATGTCACGTGCACAGCTTGTTTCACCCCCAAATAAATTAATTATAGAGACTTTAAAGGATTTTCAGAGGGAATCTCATTACTCTCTGCACATTCGGCCCTACCAATCAATAGTCCTTTCATTTTTACATAGCAAGTGGGAGAGAAAAGAAGGCTTAGAAAAGGAAAACTTCTTCCAATTTCTCATCTCATCATCTCCAGCCTTGGCCCTTCGTGAGTGCTCTGCAACATGCTCAAACTCTCCGTCTCCGCCGTGTCACCTTGAACAACTTAATTAACCGCTCTGAGCCTCCTCACCTTTAAAACACCTTTGCTTTTCCCTCCACCTTGAATGCTCATCATTCTTGTTGGCCACATGAGAAATGCCTATTCATTCTACAAAACCCTACTGCAGTCATCACGGGCAGGATTCGGCCTGGTGATCAGAAGACCGAAGGTTAGAGTGAGACAGTCCTGGATTCAAATGCCACTCCAGCACTTACTAGCTAGGGTGACTGTGGGCAAGGGACTTGAGCCCCAGTCTCCTGGCCTGTACAATGGTGCCAATACACATGCCTCACCGGTGCTTATGTGGAATAAGTGATAGAAGGCACAGGGCTGACCACATAATAGGCGCTAAGTACCCGCTGGCTCTCATACTTATGCAGATATTTACGCCACAACTCTCTGTGGGAAGCCTACTATATGACGTCACTGTGTTGGGACAGAAGCCTTCCATGAGCCACTGCCCCATCTAAACAACCTCTGTGGACTCCCCATGGCTCCCCTGCTTTGTGCTCCCCCATTAGCCTGTGGGTCATATTCCATATTATATTTGTGGGTCAGCTGGTCAGCTCTTGGAGGGCAGGGACCAGTCTCACTTGGCTTTGCATCCTCGGCGTTTGGCATCCTGTGTGGGGCACACAGGAGGTGCTCAATACTAGTGGAACTGTTGGCATTTAAAGCCCCAGATACAGGCGGGTCCACGGTGCTACAGGAGCACCAGGGAGAAAGGGCACGACATGTCTTGAGAGTGGGAAAAATGCGCTAGGGAAGGTGCCATCTGAGCCAAGTCTTGGAGGATGAGCTGGGGTCAGGCAAGATAAAGGAGAGGAACTGCTTGGCCACCGAGGTCCCGGAGATGCTGCCACGAGCCCTGCTGTGGGTCAGCTCATGGCTCTGGCTCTCAGTGTCCAGGAGAGAGAAGCTGCAGATCAGGCCACTAGAACCCCAGTGCCAGCCCACAGCACTCAGCAGGGCCCCTGGCTGCAGACACTGCCTGACCCCTGGCCTGGAGATGTCCAAGGGCTGGAGGAACCAGAGCTTGCAGGACTTGGTGCATGCTAAGGAAAAATGAAGTTTTGGGAGGAGGGATGCTCCTAGAGCGGTGGTTCTCAACCTTCCTAATGCCATGACCCTTTAATACAGTTCCTCATGTTGTGGTGACCCCCAATTTCATTGTTACAAATTGAACATAATTAAAGCATAGTGATTAATCACAAAAACAATATGCAATTATATATGTGTTTTCTGATGGTCTTAGGCGACCCCTGTGAAAGGGTCGTTCGACCCCCAAAGGGGTCGCGACCCACAGGTTGAGAACCACTTTCCTAGAGGGTTCCAAGAAGAAACACATGCTCATACTGACTTTCTGAAACAGATGCACTGGGGAGCCAGGAGGACCGGCCTGCGAGAGAGTCGCTGAGGCTGGAGGAGCCGTGCAAGAGTCCCACATCTGATTGCGCTCGTTGCCATATCCCCCAAGGTCTGGCACATGGGAGATGCTGGGTAAATGAAGGAACAAGGAAGCATAGCTCCGAACTTGGAGGTCACTCAGGAGATGGCAGTGGGTGGAAAAGGAGAACCTGTGCCCTCCCCGGTTTGGCTCAGTGGATAGAGTGTTGGCCTGCAGACTGAAGGGCCCCGGGTTCGGGTCCCGTCAAGGGCACATGCCTCAGTTGCAGGATCCTGGCCCTGGTTGTGGGCATGCAGGAGGCAACCAATCGATGTGTCTCTCTCACATCAATGTTTCTCTCTCTGTGTCTCTCCTCCTCCCTTCTTCTCTCTCTAAAAATCAATGGGAAAATATCCTCAGGTGCGAATTATGGAGAAGGGGAAGGAGAAGGAGAAGGAGAAGGAGAAGGAGAAGGAGAAGGAGAAGGAGAAGGAGAAGGAGAAGGAGAAGGAGAAGGAGAAGGAGAAGGAGAAGGAGAAGGAGAAGGAGAAGGAGAAGGAGAAGGAGAAGGAGAAGGAGAAGGAGAAGGAGGAGGAGAAGGAGGAGGAGGAGAAGGAGCAGCTGGACCGGTGCTGTCCAGGAGCACTTTCGGTGATGATGGAACTGCCCTGTCACCAAGCTGCCACGTGGTATCCCAGCCATGGGGCTCCTCAGATGCAACTGGTGCCATGGAGGAGGTAAATTTCATTTTAATTCATTTAAATTTAAATAGACACCTATGTCTATCACCGTGCAGACCCATAGTAAGACCAGGACAGCATGAACAGCAAGGAATATCCCCTATGGTTCCCCTAATTTGAAATGTCTACACTCCCTAGCTGTGTGTAAGCAACATTTCTGTTTACACTTGTTTGTTACTCACAATGCCAATTAGGGTTTCTGATCAGCATAGTGTAATTACCAGTGAAGCTGGGCACTGCAGGCGGTGAGGGATAACAGTGCATGTCTGAGGCCCAGGTGCAGGAGCAGCTGGGGTCTATGGAGCCAGGCGGCCTGGGCTTGAGAGCCGGCCCTGAGGAGACAAATCCCATTCCTTCTCTGTGAAATGATAGCTCCTATTCCATGACATCGTTACAAGGATTCAGTTGCCGGGAGCCGGTCCATCCTTGCTGTTTCAAGGGACCTGGCATATATGGCATACGGTTCTTAATATGCTTGCTCACCTTCTTGGCGCTGTGTTTTAACCAAGGTCACCTCTCCGAGAAAGGTTGAATCCCCAGGTAGGGATTTTCCCCTGAAGTTAGGGAGGGAATAAAACCCCTCAACTAAGTGCCAGGCGGGTAATTAATCCCTTTAACTACGAACAATCATGCTTAAACTACATAATCTTTTCTCCCTGGAATGGAGATAAGAAACGCCCTAACCTTTGTAATAGAAATTGACAGGATTAGAATCAACTAGTATAAATACAGATGCAACAAGACAACAACAGACAGAATTTAGAACACAGAACTAGAGACAGAAGAACTTCGCTGGAGAGAGCATGCCGGAGGATCCTGGAGAGGGACTGGCCTCAGAGCCTAGAGACAGAGCCTAGCGGGAGAACATGGCAAGGGATCCTGGACTGAACCTGACTACAGAGATTGGCAGGAGAACCTGACTGGAACCTGGACACTGAACCTGACTGGAGAGCCTGGACAGAACCTGGCTGGAGAACCTAGCGAGGGAACATGGCTACAGAACCTCGCTGGAGATCCGAAGCAGAACCTCTCTGGAGATCCGGGCTAGAGATCCTGGCTAGGCTGCTGATCAACTGAACGCTGTCTCCGTGTCATTCCTTCTTCGCCGACTCCGTCCACACCTTTGGGGACCCCTGGACCCGCTGGGGTTGGACCCCGGCATTCAGTTGGTTCATACCCATGTTTAAAAGCCTGGCACATAGGTGCTTAGTGACAGAGGTGAGCCATTTTCGTGCATTTTACACACGTTGCCTCAATAACCCTCTCAATGACCCTGTGAGGTGGCTGTCATCATGCCCATTCTCCAGGTGGAACAACGCGCCCAGTGAGGAGAAGCAGCGGTCAGGTTTCCAGTGTCGCCCTGATGGCAGCACCAGGGCCAGGAATCAAACCCAGGTTTATTACCTCCAAAGCCCTGAGCTGAAGCAGTCGGACACCCCTAGGAAATGACAGTTTTCCTGGACATCAGGTGCAGGGCGATAACCCAGGAGAAAGGGGAACCAGCAGGGGGAGCCCTGTAGCTGCCCCAGCTTACCCCTGGGGAGAGTTTCCAGGCTGCCTGCAGGAAGGGAAAGCTGGGAGAAGGCCAGCAGCCTCTGAGTTGACTGGATAAACCTGGGAGTTAGGGGGTGGGGGGTGGGCAAGGGAGCCTGAGTCTGCAGGTCAGAAAGGAGAGGGCTTCACACACAGAGACAGAAACAGAAACAGACACAGACACAGACACAGTCACACACAGACACAGACACGGACAGACACAGACACACACAGGCACAGGCACAGTCACAGACACAGACACACACAGACACAGACACAGACACAGACACACACAGACACAGACACAGGCACAGACACACACAGACAAAGACACACACAGACACAGACACACACAGACACAGACACAGACACAGGCACAGCACAGGCACAGACACAGACAGACACAGACACAGACACACACAGACACAGACACAGACACAGACACAGGCATAGGCACAGGCACAGACAGACACAGACACAGATACAGGCACAGACACAGACACACACAGACACAGACACACACAGACACAGACACACACAGGCACAGGCACAGGCACAGGCACAGACACAGGCATAGGCACAGACACACACAGACACAGACACAGGCACAGACACAGGCATAGGCACAGGCACAGACAAACAGACACAGACACAGGCACAGACACACGCACACACATACAGACACACACACAGGCACACACACAGGCACAGACACAGACAGAGAGAGGAGAGACAGATACAGAGAGAGGAGAAAGAGAAGGAGAGAGAGCTCCAAAGACCTGCGGCGCTTCTTGTTCATAGAAGCTCAACTCCGAGCTCACTTACCCTCGAATGGATATTTTAACCATTCTTTTCTCTGGGGCCTCAGGGGATCTCTTTGAAGTGGTATCAGAGGAATAACTTTCAATTAATACTGAACAAGTAGAATGGAACTGCTGAAGATCGATACCCTTTTCCTCCCTTACTTTATAATTAATGGAGTGACTACTTTGCTTTGGCAACCACAGCTTACTACCGGGGGTGGCGGGAACCCCCAGGTGGGAGTGAAGTATACCAGTTATATATGAAGTATTTTGGAGTCTCTTCTGGTTTTTCTGAAGGCTTTGTTTTTACTCCCATTGCTGAGAACCATGATTTAAGCATAGGAATCTGCTTTGCAGTGATTTGAGACGTGTGCTTCTTGTAGCTTTTAGAAATGTTTAAAGAAGAAACGCACCTGTCGGCTTCTGGCCAGGCACAAAAGGGAGCCATGCTCTTTGGAGCTGCCCTGAGGGCCTGGCAAAGAGGGCCGTGGGGACTTCCACCCTAAAAGAGTGGGGGAGGAACCACGATCAGAAAACAGGAGTTCCGACCGGCCACTGTGGCTCAGTGGTTGAGCGTCAACCTGTGAACCAGGAGATCACAGTTTGATTCCCGGTCAGTCAGGGTACATTCCTGGGTTGTGGGCTTAATCCCCGGGGGGGGGGGGGGGGGATAAAAGGCGTGTGCAGGAGGCAGCCAATCAATGATCCTCTCTCATCATTGATGTTTCTATCTCTCTCTCCCTCCCCCTTCCTCTCTGAAATCAACAAAAATTTAGAAAAGAAAGAAAGAGAGAAAGAAAGAAAGAAAGAAAGAAAGAAAGAAAGAAAGAAAGAAAGAAAGAAAGAAAGAAAGAAAGAAAGAAAGAAAGAAAGAAAGGAAGGAAGGAAGGAAGGAAGGGAGAGAGAAAGGACAGGAGAGAGAGAAACATCTATCAGTTGCCTCCCATATATGCCCCCACTGGGGATCGAACTGCAACCTTTTGGTGAATGGAATGACACGCCAAACAACTGAGCCACCTGGCCAGAGCTAGAGGGGTTTTTTTTTTAACCCAACATTAGCTTAACCACAAAAATTTTATAGTTTAGTTACTCAAACTACATATGTATAAAATTGTATAAAATTTGACAGGGAAAGCTCTATATTAATTAAAGCATCACAACTTGCAAAGTTGTTGTACAATACAACCAGTTCCAAGTACAACTTCACTCCATAGGTTTCATAATTTAGTAAAAAGACTGTGTCTGTGTGTGTGTGTGTATCTGTGTCTGTGCCTGTACCTTGATACTGTGCGGCACCCAAAATTATATTTGTATTATTATGCTAAGACTAATTTTACCTTCAGTGTTGAACTTTTTAACTTCATCGACAACATTCCCCGTAATGTCAGACGTTTTCCCTTCAACCGAATGAATTTCCAAATTTCTTTTGTTTCCAATAATTGGGTGAAAAATTCAAATCATTATAGAAATTAAATAATTTTCTATCTGAAGCATCTCAGGACATGGATATAAACCCAGCACCATTTAACTGTCTGCAACGTTCTTCTTCGTGGAGAACTCTAAATAATGCCTCAGGACCAAGAAAGAGGACCCAAGTAAGGACCAAATCAAAGGGCCCCTCCCCCAGGCAGGATTCAGAGAAAAAGCTGTGTCTGTAACTTAGTAAACAGCCAAGAAGATCGTAGGGTTGCTAAAGCTGGTCCATGGTCTCCGGATAAGCAGGAAGTACCGAGGGGAGGGCGGTGGGGTTGTCTAGGCAGCGCACAGCCCCGGTGCCGCTGTCCACATTAGGGGGACTGTGAGAGGGGGTCTGGGCCAGGACTGTGAGTTCTCTAAGGAAATGCCTGCGTTGAGCTTACAACTGGGGCTGAGTGTTGACAAGGGTGCATCCCAACAAGAAGGAGCCAACACAGCAATCTGGACCCAGGAAGAGCGTCCTGACCTCCTGCAATGTCCCTCTAGCGCCCCCTCCTGACAAAGCTTAATATGTTCGCTGTTAAAGCTTACAGCTCCTGGATGGAGCCAGTACTGTCCTCAGGGGCGAATTTGGGACTCAGAGGTAATAAATTGATAGCTGGCATGCTGATTGAAAACACAGCGCATAAACCTTTTTTTTTAAATATTACACCTATTTATATTTCAAATAATGTTCAGGGGCCCACCGTTCAAGAGACGCTGGTCTTTGTGTACCAGAGATGATTTGCTCGGGGCGTTTTCCCGTTAGATGCATTCGTTGTTGTTGAATTCCAAAATTTGTTATGTCAACAACCACATCTGCAAAACACACTCCGCTTAGGAAGGCTGCCAAGGGCCGGGCTGGTGTGTGTGTGTGGGGGGGGGGGGGGGGTTAAATTCTGCAGCGAGGATTTTTTAATGCAGGAAGCAAAAAGATTCAATGAATCATTAATAAGAGCAATTTAGCAAAAGACATCAACAAGTCCTTGCGTTCCGTGACAATGTTATGACTACCGCCCCATTAGCCCAGATCTCTGGTGACATGGGCTTTGAAGATGCTCAAATAACACATCTCCTGAGCTAGCACAGAAATAAAAATCCGAAAGGCTAGAGATAGACTAGCTGCTTTTCACATCTCACAGAAAATCCTCGAGGTCTTTCTTGTCTTTCAAGTACCTGCTCAAGCGTAGACTCTCCCCAGCAGCCCCCAAATCAGAATGAGTCTCTCCCTCCTGCGTGGCCTGGTTTTTCCTTTGTGCCGCTATAGAAGCGCTTCCCCGGGCTAACTTGCGGAGCTGGTTATGTCTGCATCTTCCTCTCTCTCGAGGGGAGGGCGCATGCCTCATTCATCTTTGTATCCCAGAGCCAAGCACATGACTTGAGGTGGGAAGCCCCCGTCCGTACATGTTGACCCAAATGTGTTCACTTGGAGTGAAGGAAGAACATAGCTTGAAGTCTCGTGATTTTCCTTCCCGGCTTGCAAAGGAGCTCGGCCACGGGCAGGCACCTAATTAGCTGCTTTCTGCTGTGAGCCGTCTTCAAAGCATCTGGAAAACACTGGTCTTGGGGGGGTGGGGGGGCAGGCGGCGGGGGGGGGGGGCGGGGGGTTCTTTTGAGATCTGGTGCAAAATGTATTTGAGAAGTCTGGAATCCAGAAAGTTTACAGGCTAATTCAAATCCCAGGAAAAGTCATCAGACATTATTTTCTACGGCAATTCCGTTGCAGCTCACCTCGATTCGTTGCATGCCTTCTCCTCACCTCTCACTTCAAGTCTTGCTCCTGCACAATGTAAGACAGGACCACTTGTCTGGCACAGTCTGAAGATATTTAGTGAGTGGCACGGAATACTCTCCCCCACTCCAACCCTCCCTGAAGAGGTCAGATCCACTAGATCAGAGGCAGTAACCAACAGCCCTACGTTCCAGGGCCTTCAGGCTATCATAGTTTGTTTCTTACTTTTGCAAAGTCCACTGTGGGTCTGAGCAACCCTCAGGGCCACTGTGCCCAGGGCAGTAGCTCAGGGTTGCAGGTGACTCTCACCTGGTGCCTCTGACACCTCACGACGAGGTGATGAAGAAGAGCGAGGCGAGGATCTCACCCTGCGTGCCCAGTGCTGTGGCTCAGAAGTGGCACGTCCGGCATGAGTCACAGCAACGGTGGCCACAGCCAGACAGGATCCCCACTCGTGGGTAAGGAGATCCATATGCATGCATCCAAAGGAACAAACCTTAGGCTTCAAACAGGTGCTCATGGGGCTGAACGCGATCAGTTGTGTGTTCAGTTACGGGAGAGCAAAGACAAATTGAGGAGAAACATCCTGAACTGGAAATGTATTGGCAAAACTACAACTAAAAGGCAAGATGTAAATAGAAGTTTTATAGTATTTTTAGCTCTTGGAGTACAGGCCTTTCCTTATATAAATAAGCCTAAAGTTTAGACTCTTACATTTGATTTTCTCCACATTTTCAGGACACATTACACACAAAATCAGAATAATGCCAGTGTGGGTTGTTGTTGTTGTTTTTTACAATAGGTCTAACTTGTTCACTGTACATCCAGCAGCCAAATCAGTGTCTGGCACACAGTAGGCTCTCGGGAGGTATTTGCTGAACAAACAAATACCCAAATCTACAAAACTAATATACTAGTATATGACAACGAGTGAGGGAAATGTTTCAAAAGCTAGACCTGAAGACATGAACTCTTTGTAGGGAGAGAACTGCTTTTTGGGGGTAATAATTAATGCGACTTGTCCTAACCGGTTTGGCTCAGTGGATAGAGCGTCAGCCTGCGGACTCAAAGGTCCCAAGTTTGATTCCAGTCAAGGGCATGTACCTTGGTTGCAGGCACATCCCCAGTAGGGGAGGTACAGGAGGCAGCTGATCTATGTTTCTAACTCTCTATCCCTCTCCCTTCCTCTCTGTAAAAAATCAATAAAATATATTTTTAAACATGTTTTAAAAAAATAATTGATGAGACTTTTATGTCTGGAAGGATGACAGACCAGGTACTCTGAACCACCTTTTCATTGAAGAGTCACTAAAATACTAAAAGAAATTTTTTAAGTATCTTCAAAATGCATCACTAAGTAAGCTGGTACAAGTTTAAGGAATGTTCAGAGGCAAAAACAAACAAGTAAAATCTTCCCCATACAGAAAAGCTCATGAGCAAATAGCTCAATCAATTCGCACAAGGTGAACACATCTAAGTCACCGCTACCTGGATCAAGAAATAGGCTGTTACCGGAAGTCCTTGCTGCTTTGGCTGTTTCCTGATGCCTCCAAGCTGCTGTTTTGTCATTTTTCCAACTTGTATATTGTTGTCATTGGGCAGGGTTGGTCTCTCCCTAGCCATCCCTTTCCTCCTCTTTAAACAGAAGTTTATTGTATTCTACTGAATTCTCACAAATGCGTGAGGAGACATTATTATTCTAATTTTCCATTTGAGTATGTTGAGTCTCAGAGGTACATATTTTGCATAAGAATACCAGCTGGTAAGTAGCAGAGATAAGATTTAAACTCCCAGGTGGACACCAAGCTCACCCACTTAACCAGGATGCTACCTCCCTTGTCTACTAGACACAGCCCTGTGCATAAGGAGCTTACCGTCTTTAAGACATATTATAATATTATATGTAAATCTGGGTACCAACCCTTTTATATACTACTAGAGGCCCAGTGCACGAATTCATGCATCAGTGGGTTCCCTCGGCCTGGTCTGTGGGATTGGGCCAAAACCAGCTCTCCGACATCCCCTGAGGGGTCCCAGATTGCGAGAGGGCACAGGCCAGGCCGAGGGACCCCACCGGTGCACGATTGGGGCTGGGGAAGGACACAGGAGGTTGGTCAGCCAGGGAGGGACAGCAGGAGGGCTCCAGGGTGTGTCCGGCCCATCTCGCTTAGTCCTGATCAGCCAGACCCCAGCAGCAAGCTAACCTAGCGTTCGGAGCACCTGTCCCCTGGTGGTCAGTGCACGTCATAGTGAGTGGTTGAGCAGCCTTAGCATATCATTAGCATATTACTCTTTGATTGGTTGAATGGCCGACTGGAAGACCGGGCACTTAGCATATTGGGCTTTTATTATATAGGATATATACATGTGTATTGTATATATACAGTATACAGAGGAGGAACCTGAGAATCACAGGGTGAAGTAATGTCCCAGGTCACATAGCTGGAAACTAAAAGACCTGTGATTTGGGGTCTCTATCCACTTCTCAGTCACCCTCAATTGTAGACCTTCCCCAGTCTCCTGGCACCTCAGAGCCTCGAGGCTGTAACTGTCTTGCATGACCAGGGCACTCCTCAGTGCCGGCACACAGGACTCTATCGGAACCAGTGACTAGATCCTGATGTTCAAGGCTAGCATCCTGCCACCTTCCTAGCAGCTCACTTCCCATCTTGAGATGACTCTTGATTTGTTTGTCCTCTTGATAAGTATGTGCTGCTTAAAACTCAAAGTTCTCCCATCTTTTATCCTTCTGCCCTTTGGGGAAAGGCCACTCATTTCCTTGCTCAGACAGCTGGTTTAGGGAAACCGTACAGAGGAAAAGGGAACAACTTGTCCATGGAACTGCCAACCAGGAACACGAGTTCTATTGGAATTCTCCGCACAGGAAAATGCCCAGCCTGCTTACAAAGCAAGGGAGTGGCCCAGGGAAAACCAAATGCAACATAGTCCTTTTCTTGTGCTGCCTCCCTCACTTACATTCTCACCATCTTAATTCTCTTTGTTTCCTCCTTAACTGAAGCAGGAACGGCTCTTGGGCAGTGTAATGCACCTGTATTAGGCAGCCCCAACATGGCTCAATGCTCATAACTCCATCTGCTGATAAAAGTCAATTTGACACCAACCCTAAGCTGTTATTTTTCAAATAACAACGGTAGCATGTAATTAGAAATTAACCTGGTGCTTGCTTCCACATAACAACGGACAGCACACTAATCGTTTCCTGACTAAAGGAAGGACCGACATCCAGCGCAGTTGCCACATTTTACATGAGCTGCACGCGAGGGGTGTCTGATTATGCATAACACTCTGTCGTTAATTGCTTGTATTTCAAGCGGCTGGGAGGGTCAGCTGGTCTTTAGTCCTTCTGAGTAGGACAGCAAATTAGGTTAAGTCTCTGTCGGGCTATCACAATTGGTTTGTAAAGATGACTTGTATAGCCCAGCCAGTGTGGCTCAGGAGTTGAGTGTCCACCTACGAACCAGGAGGTCATGGTTCAATTCCTATTCAGGGCACATCACATGCCCATGTTGCAGGCTTGATCCCCTGGGGGGGGGATGCAGGAGGCAGCTGATCAATGATTCTCTCTCATCATTGATGTTTCTCTCTCTCCCTCTCCCTTCCTCTCTGAAATCAAGACATTTTTTAGAAAGGGGGGGGGGAAATATTTTTTTATTTCATTAAATATTCCAAAATACTGTTTGTTTAAAACAATTGGAATATCTGATTCTAAAGTAATTTTTTTTAAGTTGTGGCATTTAGATCACTTGAATTTTACCCATTATTTTGATAGTAATTAATTTTTCCTTATTGTTCAAAATGTTATTGACAAGTATCTAATGTCTTATGTTAGTCTAATTTGTTGTAAAAATGTTACCTGTATTATAAGTTAAATACTTGTAAAAATAAATAAATAAAATAAAAAATAATAATAAAAGAGAGAAAGCTGCTTCACATCTCCCCGCCCCCACATTGGTGACCCTCGATCATCCTCACATGGGGAGACGGCAGGAAAGGTAGCAATCCAGTGTGGTTTAAGGCGGGAACGCTGGAGTTCAAGTCCAAGCTCTGGCTTAAATGATGGCTCCGTGGCCCGCCAATATCGTGACCTTCACCTTTGTGAGGCTCAAGTGCCTTATTGTGAATACAGAAACTCAGGGAAATAACTATGCTCAACTTCCCAGCACCATGCCTGACCCAGCAGGAATTCAGTAAAGGGTAGTGAGGCCGCCATTGCCGTCAATAACCACCTCCTGGTATGCAGGGCGCTGGCACCTTTGCAGGGACTCCTGGCATAGGGGCAGGGATAGGCCTTTCCCAGTGACTGGTGTACACTCTCGTGGTCTAAACTGTGATGGAGGTGGTGGTGGTGGTGTGTGTGTTCATCTGTTTGCATGTGGATTGGGCTTTAACAATGTTGCAAGCTTGATAATGTTTGGGAAGCATCTACTACTTTTCTGAACCTGACTTTCCACTTCAGTGAAGAAAATAAACAAGAGAAATGCGAGAAAGGGTAAGAAGAAAGGAGGGAGAGAGAAAAAGTCAGAATGAACAGCGGCAAGTCTCCAAATGCTTGAGGTTACTGATCGATCTTAGATCTACTCAGAGAGCTGAGCAGAGGCCCCAGGAGGCAAAGAACAGTGAACCAAGTTTCGGCATGCTAGCTGGTTTTCGGCACCGCGTTTTCTCATCCATTGCCAACGCCTGCCCCCTTGTGGACAGTCCTCAAACTGCTTGTATTTTCTAAAATACCAGGGACCGGAAAGGCTCACAAGGAGAAAATGTATTAGGCTTTCAGAGGTTCCCCGTTGCCTGCAGGGTAAAAATCCCTAGACACAGATCCTTCGTGATCCATCCCCTGCCAACCAAGACAGCTCCGCACCGTGCCAGCACTTTATGCTCCAATAATAAGCTTCTCTAGTCCCCCAACAAAAGCGTTGATCAGAGACCAACCGGGTGATCGGGCCAGGGTTCAAACCCCGACTTCTTTTCTCCCTAGCTGTGTGACTCTGGGTAAGTTACCTAACTTCTCTCGGCTTGCACCTCATTTGCAATGTGAGGATAATCACAGCACCTCTCCGAGTTGTAGAGGTGACCGAGATAAAGCATGAGAAACATCTTACAAACGCAATACCCTTCACCTGCTATTTGTAAGCTCATCGTGTTCTTTCCACCCCTGGGCCATTTGTTTAGCGAGCATTTATTATGAACTACGTGGATGACAAATAAGGCCGGTTTTTAAAGACCTCCTAGTCAGCTGGAAGAGAAATAACTACAGATACATAATTATTCTTTTTAATTTTGGCAAAGGCAGTAGTAAAGTTAAAGATAGTTCGAGATTCCCCCCAAAAGCAAATCTCAGAGAAGGGATCATAGACTTTATTTGGGGAAGTAGTCCTTGAACACCACCTCCAGCCTGTAACACAGGAGAGACAAGATCTGGAAGAGTGTGGGAGAGCTGGACATTTCCCCTTTCCCTTCACTCTCAGAGAAGGGGCGGGAGGGGAGGCAGAGACATGTGCTTTCCCCCAGGCCAGATGTGACCCAGGTAGAAAGGAGCCAACCTCGAGCCATCCCGAAAGGGACACTGGCCAGCAGAGTGACCTAGAAGGACCCAGCGACCCAGCACAGGTAGCAGCCATGCACACCTAGGGCTGCAGGTTACACCTGCCGGAGGAGAAAACTGATGTTCAGGGTCATGGGCAGAGGACCCCAGGTGATGAACGCTTTGGAACTAGACAGAGCTGGTGGTGACGGATCATGAACATACCAAATGCCACTGCCTTTTTCACTTTGAAATGATTAATTCCATGTGGTGTTGTTTTATCCCAATTTTTTTTTTAAGAATCAAAAAAGAGCCTGGCCAGAGTGGCTCAGTGGTTGTGCGTCAACCTATGAACCAGAAGGTCACGGTTCACATCCTGGTCAGGGCACATGTCCAGTTTGCGGGCTCAATCCCCAGTGTGGGCCATGGAGGAGGCAGCCAATCAGTGATTCTCTCTCATCATTGATGTTTCTCTCTCTTTCCCTCCCTTTCTGAAAGCAGTGAAAATATATTTTAAAAAAAGAAAATCCATGGTACAGGTCTTTATGAACAGCAATCTGGTGCCCAGGTTCTGGGCTCAGTTCTGCCACCTACTGGCAATGAAGATGCTATGTCACCTCGGTTTCCTCCTGTGTAAAATGAAGGGTCCGACCCATCACTGGTTCTCAGGGAGGAGCAGCCTGCATCGTCATGTGGAGCGCTGCTTCCAAAGGTACAGGGCCCGACCAGCCGGCCACCCCAGATTCTGACCTGCCCAAGGGAGGGCTGTGCCTGTCACTGTATTGAAAAACATACTT
This sequence comes from Myotis daubentonii, assembly GCF_963259705.1. Lineage (NCBI taxonomy): Eukaryota > Metazoa > Chordata > Mammalia > Chiroptera > Vespertilionidae > Myotis > Myotis daubentonii. The sequence continues at coordinate 225,191,474 of NC_081840.1, read as the reverse complement.
CGGGCCCTGGCCGGGTAGCTCAGTTGGTTAGAGCAGTGGTCACCAACTGATGGTCCGTGAGGTCTGAAAGGTTGGCGACCGCTGGGTTAGAGCACTGTCCCGATATTCCAAGGTTGTGGGTTCGATCCCCGGTCAGGGCACATATAAGAAGCAACCAATGAATGTAGAAGTGGGACAACCAATCGATGTTTCTTTCTCTCTCTCTCTCTCTCTCTCTCTCTCTCTCTCTCCCCGTCTTCCTCTCTAATATAAAAAAACAAAACAAAATGCATTTCAGGGTTTGAATCTACCCCAGTGATGGTGAACCTTTTGAGCTCGGCGCATCAGCATTTTGAAAAACCCTAACTTAACTCTGGTGCCGTGTCACATATAGACATTTTTGATATTTGCAACCATAGTAAAACAAAGACTTATATTTTTTATATTTATTTTATATATTTAAATGCCATTTAACAAAGAAAAATCAACCAAAAAAACGAGTTCGTGTGTCACCTCTGACACGCGTGTCATAGGTTCGCCATCACTGGTCTACCCCCTTGCGAATACAGCAGACTAGAGCCGCTAGCAGCCCGTGACTCTAGCACACAACTGTGTATAAGACGTGCTTTGATTACAGAAGATAACACAATCAACGAAGTGCATTTATTAGGAAGATAACTCCAAGTCATCATGAGTGGCGACCGCACCGGGAAAAGATGCCTGACAGAGTCCATGGATTTCGCTTACACCACAAAAGGAGTTTTAAGGCGGTTTAATTCAACGCTGAAAAAACTACATCTGTGACAGAAACGTAACACTCAAACGTCCCCAGTGCCAACAAATCTCTGACCCAGTCAAGCCGACAGCCACTGTCAGGGGCAGATAAACAGTTTCAAAAGCCACTCAACGTGACCCCGACCCAGAGGGGCCCAAACCTAGGTGGTTAATACAGATGGACCACAGCGCCACCTGTAGGCCTCCCCACACACGGTTCTATTTCACATGAACACTTGACATTTACATTGTGTCTTAGGAAAGCAAATGCACATTAGGTGAGAGAAAAACAGGTGTCACCATCTCGAACCACAAACAGGACTACAGAAAACACGGGGCCAGACGCGGCTACACTGAGATACGCTGACGTTTCTGGCAGGCCCCTCGCAGGCACTGAGACGAAGCTTAAAAATACGCGGGGGTAAGTTCCGTCTTCCCCTCCGTCGTCACCACCTGGATCAGGCTCCCTGAGCTTGGCCGGTTTTTCTCTGTGATCCAGTCATGGAAGGTTCTAGAACAAACAAGAAAAGCATTACATTTTAAAAGCAAAAATCTAACATGTGCTTATATTCCCATCAACGGCTTGGAAGCTGCCATGAAAAGCCACTAAGGCAGTGGTTCTCAACCTTCCTAATGCCGCGGCCCTTTAATACAGTTCCTCATGTTGTGGTGACCCTCAACCATAAAATTATTTTCGTTGCTACTTCATAACTGTAATTTTGCTACTGTTATGAATCGTCATGTAAATATCTGATATGGCAGATACATTTTCATTGTTACAAATTGAACATAATTAAAGCATAGTGATTAATCACAAAAACAATATGTAATTATCTATGTGTTTTCCGATGGTCTTAGGCGACCCCTGTGAAAGGGTCATTTGACCCCTAAAGGGGTCACGACCCACAGGTTGAGAACCGCTACACTAAGGCATCCCAGACACATAACCAGGTCCCCATGATTTCAGCACTTTTCGAGTGGCAGGAGCTGGCAAGATTTGAAGGTTCATTTTTGTATTTTCCTGCATTGTTGGAATACGTTATAACACAGTGGTATGATTTTACGTAATTTAAAAAAAAGCACTTTAGCCCTAACCGGTTTGGCTCAGTGAATAGAGCGTCAGCCTTCGGACTAAAGGGTCCCGGGTTCGATTCTGGTCAAGGGCATGTACCTTGGTTGCAGGCACATCCCCAGTAGGGAGTGTGCAGGAGGCAGCTGATCGATGTTTCTCTCTCACTGATGTTTCTAACTGTCTATCCCTCTCCTTTCCTCTCTGTAAAAAATCAAGAAAAAAATTTTTTTTTTTAAAAAAGCACTTTAGTTTATACGCTGTTATATTACCTTCCCAGAAATTTGAAACAGAGAAAGAAGAAACTCATTTTTTTTATAGCAAACATGTAAGGAACACCTACAGCTGTATCAAGCAATGGGAAAAAAAGTACAAAAAATGGACTTTTACAATAAAATACATTAAATGCTAGAACAGGGGCATTTACTAACTCTGTGGGGGGAGGGGCAACCAACCCTACTTGAGGGTGTCAGGGAGAAAAGGCATCAGAAACCCAGGAGGTTGAACACAGAGCTGATGCTTTTTAAAACCTCTCCTGTGGCTGCTGAGTACACCATCCCCCTACCAGTCCCCCAGCCGGGACTCTGCACCCCTTTAACCGGACAGCACTCAGAGCTCCTGGGACATTCCTGAGTGCCAGGCTGTGCCCTCTGGACCAGAACTGAAGTTCAACTGCCACGTCTCCGGAGCTCCACCCTGAGTGTCGAACAAGCCGGGGGGAGGGACAGGCTCCAAACGCCAAGTGCCACTGAAACTCCCTGACATCTGCGATGGGTCATGCCCCTGTCTCTGGGGGCGGAGCAGGGCAGGGCTGGGGGACACTCTCCCGGCCCATGGACCGCCCCCCCAGCTGTATAAGATTCACACTGATGTGCCAGGTACACTCAGAGGCCAGTGAGCTCCCCGGCCACCCGTGCGGCTACGCCCAGGGGCACAGCGAGGGGCGGGAGCCGCCGGGCACTGGCACAGTGTGTCTGTGATACTCACTCCACGAGGAAGTCCAAGGGCGTCCAGGAGCTGAAGTCGGCCTCGGGCATGGACTTCCTGTTCATCGGGGTGTCGAGGGTAATCCTGGGGTGCAGAGATAAGCCTGTCACTGGTGTCTCCCCTCGGCAGCCCGGCCTCCTCGGCCAGGAGAACACACCGAGCGCCCCCAACAGCACGGGTGGCAGCGTCGCACGTGGAGGTATCACGCAGACAATCAGAGCAAGGCCAGGGAGCCGCTGCACACACAGAGGTCAAGTCCGAGTGCCATTCAGGGAGGCGCTTTGTGAACCCCCCGTCACGCAGACAGGAACCAAATGGAAGAGCCACATTTTGCCTTATTTTGTTAAATACAGTCTTCCCGGCCGGCATGGCTCAGTGGTTGAGCACTGAGCATTGACCGATGAACCAGGAGGTCACGGTTAGGTCAATTCCTGGTCAGGGCACGTGCCCAGGTTGCGGGGGGTGTGCAGGAGGCAGCCAATCGATGATTCTCTTTCATCATTGATGTTTCTCTCTCTCCCTCTCCCTTCCTCTCTGAAATCAATAAAAACGTATCTTTAAAAAAAAAAAAAAAAAGACAGAACTACAAGTATTCAAATAAAATGTGTGAACTAAGCTGAATCAGGGAAAAGGGGGAAACAGATGGGAGGAAGGAAAAAAAAAAAAAAAAAAAACAAGAAAGAGGCAGGACAGACAGACCCGCCGCCCATCAGCCAGTCCACCACTCTGGCCGCCAGGCTCACCAACACCAGAAGAAGGCTCTTCAGGGGTGAATTTTAGAGCCAAGGTGAGGGCACACACGCGTCCCTGGGGAAACGGCTCCAGGCCACGGGGACTCTGGGCAGAGGGGGGCAGTGGGGGCAGAGGGGGGCAGAGCACTTACGGGAGCACCGCGATGGCCGCAGCCCCGGGTGGCATGCCGCTGTTCTTCCCCGCGAGGCTCTGGCACAGCTGATGGACGGCGCCCTTGGCCATGCCATAGCCGATCATCCCTGGGAAATGGAGAGAAAACGGTTCCGTGAGCACTGGCCACCGCTGGTGTGCCCGAAGGCCACCACGCCAGGGTCCAGAGGCCAGGAAGAAGGGCAGGATGGACATCTATGGAGAGAGCGTGGAAGGCACGTAACGTTTCAAGTGCCCCGAGTGTCACCTGACAGTTAACGTTTATCACGAAAGCTGTAAGTTGAGCCTTTTTATTTTTATTGTTGAGAACATCAAGGCTCAGACAGGGTAAGTGACACGCCCAAGCTCACACACACACACTTGCACTGACGCCCGCGCCCCCCCCCCCCCCGCCCCCAGAGGTGAAGGGCCAGGCAAGAGCTGGGTTCTGAACCCCCAGATTGTTAATTGCTTGTGAGCAAAATCGAGCTGTCATTTGGAGTCAGGCTGCACAGGTTCAAATCCAAGCTCTTCCACTTACCACTAAAGAAATCCTGAGCTAGTTCTCATTGCCTTGCTAGCCTCAGTTACCCCATCTGTAAAATGGGAATGAAGTCCTTAATTCTGAGCTCAGCACACAGTAGGTGCTCAATAAATGTTTCCCATCAAATTCATAGAAGTAACGTGCCCAGGCGTCCACCTCCCTGGGTAAAGTGTGAGCGATGCTGACAGACGTATACAACGCTGCCCACGAGTCTTCGTGCGCCCCCACTGACCAGTGAATGCTTGCTGCCTGGACAAGGCGCGCCTTTCCTTAGGCCAGGTTTCCGCCTGCTCTGCAGACATAGGGCAGGAGCAGGGTCTCTCCTCTCCACAGTGCCCCACACCCCTAGCTGCGGACGCTCACTAAATGCTGGGAACACCTCTCCTCCTCCACAAAACTTCTTCAGTAGTCAGCAGCCTCTTTGAAAGCTCCCAGCAAGCATGCTCTTGTAAGCAAAACAGCTGAGGAGGCAGCAAAGGTCCAGAGGGAGGTGGGCATCATGTCCCTGCCGAGGGACCAATCACTGAACTGCTTCCACAGCAACCTCGGATTGCAAAAGCAGGTCAAGGTCTCACACGGTTATCTAGAAGCATAAGCAGAATATTTCACCATCCCGGGCTTCTCTGTTTAATCAGGGGCCGGGGGCCCCCAGTGGTAGAAAGGTCGCACAAACCCTGCAGGGGTTCAAAGCATATGACTCTCATTCATCCAGCCAAGACCCCAGCACACTCCAGGGCTCGCTCTTCATTCCTTTCAAACAACATGAGAGAGGATCTGATGAAGAAATAAACAAGCGCCCGGCTGGCGTGGCTCAGTGGTTGAGTGTCGACCTATGAACCAGGAGGTCATGGTTCGATTCCCAATCAAGGGCGCATGCCCAGGTTTCGGGCTCGATCCCCAGTAGTGGGCATGCAGGAGGCAGCCTATCAATGATTCTCTCATCATTGATGTTTCTTTCTCTCCCTCTCCCTTCCTCTCTGAAATCAATAAAAATATATTTTTTTGAAACAAGCAACCCGCAATCCTAATGGTTTAATTCTAGAGAATTCTACACAATGCAAGTAAGGACATCATTTGCAAGAAATTCTGGAAAAAAAGTATTTTATAAGAAAAGTGCTTTCTTCCCAATTATAAAATGATCAAGGTAGTCCCTCAAGACTGATTTCCAAACACAGCAAAACAAAAGTGATCACTAGCATTTAACACAGTTTATCCTCCAGAAGGTGACCTACAAATACAGCCTTGGAAATAAGAGGGTGGGTTTTCTCAGTATGTTTCCGTTTTTGAACAACTTTTCTTGGGTTTAAAGGATGACAGCCTCTTCGTCGTTTACTTTCAAATTATACATAGATTTCCCCAGATTTTTCTAGGGTCTGAACCAAAGCTGAAAAATTTCATGACTCAAATAAATTTAACAATACCTAACTCAGAACTTAAAGATGAACACAGTTATGAACATCTGCAGCAAAAGTAGCTGAGCAAGAGTAAGTCTGAAATAATCATGCCAGTTCACTTTTACCACTGACTCCGTCAGACCTGTCTAAGCCATTCACATCCATTAAGATGTTTGCAACTCCTAACTGCCACATAGAGTATTTTATTATTTATCCCCATTTTACAGATGGCACTATTGAGCCTTAGAGAGGTTAAGTAACTTGCCAAATATCACACAATAGGTGGCAAGATCACCAGAGACATCCAACCTGTGCAGTCCCAGAGCCTGCACTCTTAACCAGTATCCAAAACTATAAACAAAGAGATATTTACAAACCAAAGGAAAGTAGGAGAGTGTTCTGTCCTTCAGAAAAATTAGTCTTTCAAGTCTTGGGGTTTTTTCTTTTTTAAATGTCAAGCTGCTACTCATTTCTCTACTTACTTTCCAGTGCCTGTTCTCCGTCACCTTTAATAAAAGCCAGAACTCAACCAAGCTAGCATCTGACATTTACACAGCTTTAATGATTGCAATAGACATGGACGGGTAAGATCATAGGCTCTGAGACTCGTAGTAAAAAAACAAGAGACAAGAAACTGTTGGTTCCTAAGAGCCTCGCAGTTCAGCGAGTTGCATTAAAATGGAAAAAGGTGCCCTAGCTGGTTTGGCTCAGTGGATAAAGCGTCGGCCTGTGGACTGAAGGGTCCCAGGTTCGATTCCGGTCAAGGGTATATGCCTGGGTTGTGGGCTCAATCCCCAGTGGGGGGTGTGCAGGAGGCCGCCAATCAATGATCCTCTCTCATCATTGATGTTTCGATCTCTCTCTCCTTCCTTTCTCTCTGAAATCAATAAAAAAAATTTTTTTTAAAAAAATGGAAAAAGGTGCTCAAGCTCTCTAGCACACCAAAGAGGCCGAAAAGCAGCCCCCACTTTTATTAAAGAAGAGTTCCACTTAGGTAGTAGAGGTGGACACTTTCTGCCTCTGGGCTGTCCCCCCCAAACCGCCACTTAAGTTCCTTTAACCCTACCTGAAAGGGAGTATATAGGTTGAATTGTGCCCCCTAAATTCATATGTCAAAGTCCTAAACCCCTGTACCTCAGAATGTGATTGTACTTGGAAGTGGGGTCTTTAAAGAGGTCATCAAGTTAAAATGAGGTCATTAGGGTGGGTGCTACCGGTGTCCTTATAAGAAGAGGAGACTGGGACCCAGACGGGCACAGAGCATGTGAGGACACAGGAGAAAGACAGCCATTGACAAACCAAGGAAAGAGGCACCAGGAAGAAATCAAGAAATCGACCCTGCTGAAACCGGTTTGGCTCGGTGGATAAAGCGTCGGCCTGTGGACTGAAGGGTCCCAGGTTCGATTCCGGTCAAGGGCATGTACCTGGGTTGCGGGCACAACCCCAGTGGGGGATGTGCAGGAGGCGGCTGATTGATGTTTCTCTCTCATCGATGTTTCTGACTATGTCTCTCCCTTCCTCTCTGTAAAAAATCAATAAAATATAAAAAAAAGAAAGAAAGAAATCGACCCTGCTGACACCCTGATCTTGAACTTCCAGCCTCTAGAATTATGAGACGAGTGTCTGTTGTTTAAGCCGCAGGGGAACTTGGTTATGGCAGCCCTAGCAAATGAACACCAGGAGCAGAACATGCGAACAGAACTTGGATCTGCCTGACGCACTGGGAAAAGCACAGTTTAGAAGTGATGGGTTCTTGTTCAAAGCAAGGTTACAACTTACTGACCACAGAAACCCTGACAAGTGAATGAACCGTGCTCCGCCCTAGCTCCCGTACCTACAAACTGAGAAAGATCTCGAATGCCATCGGCCCCAGGATCCCATGAGAATACACAGAAGTGAGGTGGCCTACAGGAAACGGGCCCTGTGCTCGGCACCTCGCACCTGTTAAGGCCTCCCGCGCTTACAGCTGCTCCTCAAGGCCGACGCTACTGTCACTGGTTACAGCAACTCCGGCAGAAATCTGGTCAGATACGTGATTTGTTCAAGGCCACCCATCCAGGACGAAGAATGCACCCCGGCCTCTCTTACTCTATCACCCACACTTTTCTCGGCGGCCGAGCTGCTTCCCTGGGACACATGAGCACAACGTGATGGCGATAATACGTGTTTATGATCTAACTAGAGGCCCGGTGCACAAATTTGTGCAGGGGGGGGGGGGGTCCCTCTGGGTGGCCTGCAGGGATCGGGCTGAAACCCGCACTCCAATGCTGCCTGCAGCTCCTACCTGCTGCTCCCGCTCATCCCAGCCCCACTGTGCCTGCCGCAGGCTGGTGCCCAATCAGTCCCGATAGGGGGAGGCTCGCGCTGCCACAGCAATGCTCACCAGCCATGAGCCCTGCATCTGGTGCCCTCCCAAGGGGAGTGGCCTGCGGGATCAGGCTGAAACTGGCTCTCCGACATCCACCGAGGGGTCCCGGATTGCGAGAGGACACAGGCCAGACTGGGGGACCCACCAGTGCACAATCGAGCTGGGGAGAGACCATGGGAGGGCTCCAGGAAATGTCCAGCCCATCTGGCTAAATCCCGATTGGATGGACCCCAGCAGCAAGCTAACCTACCAGTTGGAGCATCTGCCCTCTGGTGGTCAGTGCACATCATAGCGGCTGGTCAATAGGTTGACTGGCTGCCCCCTGGTGGTCAGTGCACATCACAGCTAGCGGTTGAGCAGCCTTAGCATATCATCAGCATGTTACGCTTTGATTCGTTGTTTGGTTGTTCCGCCGTTTGGTATATTTGCATATTACCCTTTTATTATATAGGATTTGTACCTACTCCAGCACCATTCATACCCAGAGTGGAACATGGATAAATAAACCAGATTGGAGGGGGGTACAGGGGCAGATGGCAGCATTCCTTAACCACCAGGAAGATGAGGAATTCAGGAAGCAAAGGAAGCAAAACCCACCCACACTAAGCACCCCAGAAGGGAAAGGGTTTCAACATTCCCCGTGTCATCGAACTGCCCCGCAGCCCCAGCGAGCAAGCACTAGCACTCCCATTTCACAGAGGGGGAAACGGAGGCTCACCAGGAGTCCCGTCCAGGGCGGCCTTGGCACCCGCCAAGGTCAGGAGGCCTCCATCCTTGAGGTGCTTGGTGGCCAGGTGGCTGGAGATGGTGGACGTCCACATGCTCTGCTTCCACATGAGGTCGCAGTTTTTGAAGAGAGCTGAGGGAGGAAACACAGGTAGGCTCAGCCTCGGCGGGAGGAGCCTGACAGCTGAGTCGCTCAGGGCGCGGACACTGGGGAAGCACCAGCCTCTCCCGCCCCGACAACAGGGTCTGGTACGAGCAGCGAGGGCTCTGAGGTCAGAGACACAGGTTCGAATCCAGGCCACCAGTCCCAGCTTGCTCACCTGGAAACTGGCCACATTTCAGCCAGCACGTGCAGACTGTAAACAGTCTGCAGGACTGCCCATCAGAGAGGGTCCTGCTTTAGGTGGGCGTTAGGTTTGTAATAGAACCTGCATGTCTAAGTCAGGTTTGACTGATGATAAAAAGCTGAGGGGCCTTTACCACAAGGACATAGAGGGCTTTCACAAAGCTACATCATTTTCAAGGCCAAAAGTTTAATGCTGGCTTTAAAGACCTTTTAAAAGAAAGCTGAGCCCTGGCCGGTGTGGCGCAATAGTTAGAGCGTCGGCCCACACACCAAAGGGCTGCGGGTTCGATTCCGGTCAAGGGCACGTACTTGGTTTGCAGGGGTGCTCCCTGCCCCCGGTTGGGAGGCAACCAGTCTATGTGTCTCTCTCACATTGATGTTTCTCTCTCTTTCTCCCTCTCCATCCCTCCCTCCGTTCCACTCTCTCTGAAAAGCAACAGAAAAAATATCCTCAGGTGAGGATTAACAAAAACAAAAAAAGCTGAAATGATAACATTTCACACGTACTTTAACTCTCTGGCCTCACTAAAAATGCAAGAAGAAGCAAGTGGTGACATGTAACTTTGGCGGCTGGGTGGGCGGCTGTCCCCTTCCCCCCTCACAAGACACAAAGATCCCAGGGAGGCTGTGCCCATGACCCAGGAAGGAAGCCCCCATCCAGCGGGGGTCTTCCCCCAGGGACAACCAGGGATGCGTTTCCCTGCAGAAAAGGACTAGAAAAAAACTGATGGACCCACACTTACCACTCCTTGTCCCCAAAATACACCAAGGGCCACCAGGGTGTTTTGCCCAAACCCCACAAAATATCAGTTTCACATCCAAGTGTGGTTCACAGAAAATCAATTCCTTTTTACACAGCTTTGGCTAATACATGTAGAAGGAATGACAGAATTAGGACACTACCATTCTCCACCCCCGTCTGGAATCACTGACTCGGGCAGGGATAATCCATAGATGCTTAACGCCCTTGGGTTATAGAAATCTGGGATTCGCAAGGTGTTTGGGAAGAGGATACTTACACACAATACCAAAGCACAGTCCCACGGGTCGCTTACTAATTGCAAACAGAAAGCAGACCTTTACAATGGAAGCCTATCAGCTGCCACCTTAACCCACTGGCAAACGGGGCATCACTGGGGGTGGTAGGGCCATCTGACATGGCGACAGTCCCACTGGGATTAGTACGAAATACACATGACTCAGGAAGAATTCTCGCCTCCAAGATGCTTAACCTGATCCTAAGCAAGTCCCAGACCTAAATTCCAGTGCACCGGAAATACTCGGGCTAGATGAACTAGGTAAAGACACCTTGGAGAAACAGTGAGATACATTCATATGAAAACTGCCCTGCCTCACCCAGTGTATCACCGGGGGGAAAATTCTACATTAAGAGACTAAAAACAACAACAAAAGGAGGCATAAACCCTGATGTTTAGGGGGGGAAAAAACCCTCTAAAAGCTCTGGAATAAATTGGGGAATCTGAATGCAGGTTAGATATTATTAATCTTACGAATGACTATTACTTTCCTTAGCTATGATAGCAGTATTATGATGATGTAGGAAAACGAGCATATTCTTTGGAGATGCATGCTGAAATCAGCAAAGTGTTCATTTACTTGCAGCAAGTGGTTAACAAAAAAATGCCCACACAGAGCACCCCTGCGGAGAGCCAGGGAGCACGGACAGCAATGTCAGCAGTTACCGAATCCAGATGGAGGGGGCGGGTGCTCCCTGAACTCTTCTTCCAGCTTTTCCGTGTGTTTGCAAATGTTCATAATAAAAAGTTGGAAAATGGCCCTGACCGGTTTGGCTCAGTGGAGAGAACGTCGGCCTGCAGACTGAAAGGTCCCAGGTTCAATTCCAGTCAAAGGCATGTACCTTGGTTGCGGTCACATCCCCAGAAGGGAGTGTGCAGGAGGCAGCTGATCCATGTTTCTCTCTCATCGATGTTTCTAACTCTCTATCCCTCTCCCTTCCTCTCTGTAAAAAATCAATAAACTTAAAAAAAAAAGTTGGAAGATGTACTCAGCATTGATACAAGCTCAATGTTGAGTCCTTCTGACATGTGGAAGGATCTCTCCAAGTCATACACATCCCCCGATCCCCAGGAAAAAGCCCAGTGAGATTAGGGCGGGAACAATGCTGATTTCATCCTGCCTTTATACCTCCAGCTCAATGTCCCCTCCCCTAACCCTGTTGATGGGGAGTTGCTTCTCCAGCTGTGAAATGGGGTGGTCGTCCCTACCTCACAGAGCTACTCTACTGCATCTGGGAGACACGCAGGGAAACATCTGGCCTGGCACACAGAACCGACCCAGTCCCCACCCCCCGGACAAAGAGCAGAGCGGAGTGAATGATCAACTCAGAAAAGGACTCACACTTGGACTTGGCATTGCCCCCGGCCCAGCCTCCAGCCACACAAAGGATGGCGTCCACCTTCTCTTCACCGAGGAGCTTCCCGACATCAGCAGTCACCTGAACCGAAAAGGACGAAAAGAGGCGTAAATCGCCGGAGAAACCTAAACAGGCTGACGCCTTCAGACACATCAGTTTATTTTTCACTTTCTCTGAAGACAGGTAACAGCACCTGGCAAGGAACACTTTGAAAACTAAATGTAGGACAAACCTACGATGACCATTTGGGTTAGTAAAGCCCACCTACATTTCAATGTGATTTTTATAAAGCAATCTAGAATCTTCTTTTTAATTTTTATTGATTTCAGAGAGGAAGGGAAATAGAAACATCAATGATGAGAATCATTGATCTGCTGCTTCCTGCACGCCCCCTACTGGTGATCGAGCCCACAACCCCAGCATGTGCCCTGACCAGGAATCAAACCGTGACCTCCAGGTTCACTGGTCAATGCTCAACCACGGAGCAACACCGGCTGGGCCCTCCCTCCATTCTTAAGCCTTGTCCTGTTGCCAAGAGCCCAGAGCCCAGAGCCCAGGGGCTGGAAGTTGGATCACCTCCCCTGACATCTGTTCTACTTTTCAGGAAAGCAGGAAGCCCACAACAACAATGCAACTGTTTGACTTTTTTTATTTTTTACATCTAGGCATTTTTTAATTCCTCCCCCTTAAATGTTGCTTCCTGCCCAATAGTTTTCTATAAATAAATGTCATGCTTTCCTGGCTTCTGCATCTCTTCACTGTCACTAGTGAACTGCTGCCCAGGGGGCCAATTTTATATGTATTAGGGTTGAATTTCCTCTTCTAGAGCTTCACAAACAAAAACTGGATGTTGTGCTATTGTCCAGAAAATTCCTAATTGGGGGAGGGAGGGGGAAGAAGAGGAAGAGAAGTTAAAGAGTTTAAAAGTTCTGTAGAGTCAAGTCTCAGATACAAGCAACTTCACATTCAAAAAGCACATAGACATCAGCATCCGCAACTAACAAGAGCAGAGGAGACACTGACTGCAGGAACCACTCTGCCAGCGGCTCTCAGAGCCCAGGGCTCCCCTGCACTTAATTCCAGCTTGGGTTACTTGATTCGCATGGAGCTGCTTTGCTGCAAGGCAGCTTAGCATGCAGTTAGGAGAACAGGCATCCAAGCCCACTGCCCGGTTCAAATCCTGGCTATGCCACCTCCCACCTGTTTGACCCGAGCAAATACCAGGGCCTCTCTGTGCCTCAGACTGCCCATTCCTAAAAGGAAGATAAATTAGAAACTTTGTTCTGAGGGGTTACAGACATTCAGCAAGTTAATGTGAATAAAGCCCTTAGAATGATGCCTGACACAATGCCATGTCCATTAAAGCCAATAGTGCAGGAAACATCGGGACCAGGTTACGGAAAGTAAGAAAAGAGGCCTTGGCCGGTGTGGCTCAGTCGGTTGAGTGTGTCCCAGGCACCTAAAGGTCTCTGGTTAAATTCCCAGTCAGGGCACATATCCAGGTTGTGTGTTCAATCCCTGCATACAGGAGGCAACCGATCAATGTTCCTCTCTCACATTGATGTTTCTCCCTCCCCCTTCCTCTTTGTCTAAAATCAATAAAATAAAATAAAATAAAAACGTATTTTAAAAAGAGAACAGTAACAGCAACAAAAATCTACCTTCTGGAATAAGGCAGCTGGCTTTTTATATTCTAGCCCCGTGGTCGGCAAACTGCGGCTCGCGAGCCACATGCGGCTCTTTGGCCCCTTGAGTGTGGCTCTTCCTAAGCCTTAGGAGTACCCTAATTAAGTTAATAACAATGTACCTACCTATATAGTTTCAGTTTAAAAAATTTGGCTTTCAAAAGAAATTTCAATCGTTGTACTGTTGATATTTGGCTCTGTTGGCTAATGACTTTGCCGACCACTGCTGTTCTAGCCTATGTCAAACTGATGCTTTAGAAAGACGAAGTGAGCAGGACAGTATGCTCATGGGTTTTATTTTAAATTTATACATGTGCATGTCTGGAGCAATGGACCGAAAGGAAATCTCACAACATATTACTGCATAATGGGACTAGACACGATTTCCCCTTTCTTTTTATTTTAGTCTATCTCCTATATCATACATGCATCACTTGTAACATTTTTAAATGTGTTATAAAAAATGGCTAAGGACCACAAAACCTCCGGCCCACAACCGTGTTTAGATTACTCGGGAGAGTGCAACTAAACAAAAAACAGAGCCTGGATTTATTCAAGTTGTTCATGAGTCGTTAACAAGTCTCTTGTTCAGCGATTCATGCTCCCCCACCACCAAATAGCTTCTGTCTCTGAACCTCAGTCCCTTGGCTGTAAAGGGGGCTGCCACCCCTGCCGCCTGCCTCACAGGGTGCCTGTGTAAACACAGCCCATCGCACGGAGAAGGATGTCACTTCCTGGGGGATGTGGGCTGGAGCGCTGGCGCCAGGACCCCAGAAAGCACGTCCTTCGGGCGGTCTGTGGGAGCCACTTACGAGCATCTCAGCTACTGATCCCTACACATCCATCGAGCTGCTGAGAGAGCTTCCTGCTGGGGAGGGACACTGTCTCGGGGTCACAGGGGGAGTGCACCAGTGACTGAAATATTTACAGTTTTTGTTTGATTTCTTGGTTATGATAAGCACATCATTTTATAATTCAAAATAACCTGTTTCATTGGTATTCTTGCTTTGAACTAGGGATCTCCACTTTTTTAGAATGCACCCTAAATAAATAATCAGAGATGGGAACAAGGATGTTCGCCACTTGTTAATGGTAAAAGTAAAAAATTACAAAAATGTTAAATGTACATGTGGAAACTAAAAATTGTGGCCGATCCACAATATAAAAAATTACATGTTGACACAGAGGGTTTTTATTTTTAAGAGATTGAAGAAGGACTGAAATGAAATAAAATTTTATTTAAAAATGTTAAAAGCTGATCATAAAATATAAAACACAAGATGATTTCAACCTGTAACGCTAATAGGATCTATAGGAAAGACAAGAAAATCGGCCAAAATGTGAATACTCAGCTAGCTAGACATCAATTATGGGTAATAAATCTTCATTATACTTTTTCCACTTTTTCCAAATTTCCCTCAATGGGTACACATGGCTTTCATAATCAGAGAAATAACACTCGAAAAAGGGAAGGACACATGGCCAGTGGAGACCTATTCCCAGGGCTCCCCCCACACAGGCTTGGGGGGCCTTTTCTGGAATTACCTGGTCAGCCTGCTCGGTAAACGAGTCTGTCATTCTAACGACGACACTCGCGCTGGCCTCTTCATTCTCCACCACGTCAATGCTGGCCACCCACTGCAGTGAAGAAGGAAACAGCTTTGGTCAGAGACAACAGTTGCGATTCCTTTAAAGATCCATGCCCAGAAATGGGGGCTGTGGGGGCAGGTGACAGGCTTAGAGGAAAACCCACTAGAGAAAGGATCTAGCTGCTGACCTCTCGCACATACGGGGACGTCTGACCTAAGCCAGTCTACCCCAGCCCAGCCCATTCCGCCTCTGAACTCCTCATCTTCCTCTCCTTCCACTCTCAACTCTGAAAGCCAAACCCTGAACTTCCAGAGAACCCCCCCGCCCCAACCAGGGTCCGCAAACTTTTTCTGTAAAGGGCCAGAGAGGAAATATTTTCGGCTTTGCTGGCCCTATGGTCTCCGTTGCAACCGCTCAACTCCGCTGTTATAACGAGAGAACAGCCACAGGCCACAGGCGAACGAATGAGCGTGCTAATAAAACTTCAAGTGCCAAAGTATGAATTTCATATAATTTTCACACTTCACATGATATTCCTCTTTTAACCTCTTTTCAACCATTTAACAATGTGAACCCAGTCTTAGCTCTCGGACTGTACAAAAACAGACAGCAGGCTGGACCTGGCCCGTGCAAGGCGAGAGTTTTGGACCCCTGTTCCCAGCACAGAGGGAGGGAGATCAGGCAGACCAGGTTCAATCCTGCCTCTGTCATACAGTGGCTTTCTCCAGCTCATGCTCTGCAGAGGGTCCTCGCCTGCACAGTGGGGTTAGCAATAAACTCGGTTAGTGTGAGAATTAAATGAAACAGAGGAGGCTGCTGCTGCCAGCCCAGGTACACACGGATCTTACTCGGAGAGGGCCAGGGCCCTGAGGCCTGAAGGCCCGGAGATAAAGATCTCTACCAAGCTTTGGAGAACACAGCCTCCATTCAAGAACACTCACCACTTCTGTCACCAGCCATGGGAGAGACAGACAAAGACAAGGTTCCATCCCAGAGCTCCCAGGAATGAAGGGAGTGGGGACAAAGGTAAATCAGTTCACAGATCAAAGGTAAAGCCGTGCCCCCATCAGGGGGAGTACCCCCGCCAAGGGGAAAGCACAGTCCTCGCATCTGTAACACGTGGATACCAACAGGACTACACAGTAAAATTACTGCACAGAGTAAAAGAAACGAAGAGGACGTAAGGGATCTGGTATATAGGAACACAGTGCCTGGCCTGGCTGGAATCCTTAAACCTTACAATGGTCACCACCTCCCATCTATGCAGACTTCCTAGCTTCCAGAGCAGGTGTGCGTCAGGAAGGGGTGGTGTGTTTAGAATTCCTTACAAGCATATTCCTATGCCAGAGTCTGAGCCAGAAGAAAACCCTGGGACCCTCTCTCTCTGGCCCCAGGGCGCCCTCACCCAGCAGCTGCTGCGGCTGTGCTAACTGATCCCTCACGGCAGCTCCCCAGAGCTCCAGCGTGGACTTTGAGCGAGTGACAGATGCAGCAGGAAGACACAGGGCAGTCTCCACTGGGAACGCACTGATCCCCGCTGGGAGGCTGGGGGGTCAGGGTCCCTGGCCTGTGACCAGCTCCGTTCCTACATGGCCACCTTCAGGGAGTGAACCTGATTTGCAAAGTAGCTGAAATCGGCTACGCATCGAAGAAGCCTCCCGTGTTTGAAGGGCTGAGCCTTCGCAGTATCAGGTCCAATGGAGCTAAAGGAGCAGGAGCCTAGATCAGTATCTCCATAACAGGGGAGAGAGAAACTGCTCTCCCCTTCTAGAGTCTTCCAGCTGGCCTAATAATGAAATCAACATGAGATAATAACAAGGGAAAATAACTAAATTTAATTGCATATGTACATATGGGAACCCCACACAGATAAGGGCAGAGACAGAAAGTTAAAATGAAGTATAAGTTACATTCTGGGGCCTCAGAGGGGAGAAAGGTCATTCAAAGGACATAAGAAAAGCAGATGTTCAGTAATCAGAAGTTTGCACTGCCCTATACATTGGTCCTAAAAAAATATTTTTCTGGTGATGACTCTTATTACGGGCAAGGCCCCTAATTTAAAATTTTTAAGGGAGAGATAAAAGTTTCTCTTGAACCCACAGGGTCTCTAGCCTTCGGTTCAAAATAATTCACGTGCCAAAGTGACATATCTTGGGGAATCCTCTCGTGAACCCCTTCAATATACAAAATAAATATGCCAATAATAGCTAACATTTAAACATGTTTTACCAGGAGTCAGGTAAATTTACACGCTAGGGCACCAATGACCTCATCTCATCCTCACAACTCCCCTAAGGGGCAAATACTATCATTCTCCCCATTTTACAGACGTGGAAACGGGTTCGTGGAAGTTCAGTTCACGGTAGCAGGACTAGTGACCAGGGTCAGGCGGTAGAGTTTCCCAATCCTTCCTTCTTCTCTCTCCCTGGCCCCTCACCTGCGCTCCTCTTCCTCCGGCTCTGCAATTCTCCCCTGAGTCATGCCGGGCTTCCCGGGCCCGGCGGCGGCGGAGACCCAGGGGCAGCCGCCCCCACCCACTTGGCGCAAAGGCCGAACCCACGGCCGGGGTGGGCGCGCACGCGGAGGCCGGAGCAGACGTGCAGACTTGGGTATGCACTTCCAAGCACCCGTGTGTGGGGTGCACACGGACCCCCAGCTTCCTCCAGACCGGCCTCCCAGGATGCACCGGAAGGCCCCCGGCACCCCAATCACCATCGCCCCCGCCCGCCACCCAGGCCGCCCCTCCAAGGCACAGCCCGGGCGCCCCGCCCGCGGACTCACCCAGTTGCGGGCCCGGAACGCCTGCACGCAGCGGGAGCCCAGCGCGCCCCGGCCGCCGTACACCAGCACCCGGCGCGCCTCGCCCGCCGCCGCCGCCATGCTGCGCCTCCCGCGGGTCCCGCTGCCCCGATCGCCCGAGCCCGCACGCCACGCCCCTGCGCGCCCCGCCCCGCCCCGCCCCGGCCGGCCGGCCGGCCAACCAGCGAGAGGAACCGCGCGCACACCGCGCCCGCGCGCCCCGCCCCGCCCCGCCCCGCCCCGGCCGCCCAACCAGCCGAGGGGAGTCGCGCGCGGCCGCGCCCCGCGTGGCGCCCGCTGCTGCCGCCTAGCGCGCGGCCTGGCTCGGGGAGGAAGGCGACCCAGAGGGGCGGGCGCTCTCGGCCGCGCCCCCAACCCGGCGGGCCCGCCCCGGACCGGTGCGTCCGCTGAGCCCTGCAGCCTGCGGGTAGGTGCGGGGTTCTGGCGTGCAGGGCGCGGGGCTAAGGCCGGAGCGGTGGAGAGCAGGGCGGCGAGAGTGGGATGGCCCCGGCCGTCATCTCAGGATCAGAGAACGGGAGTCAACTGGCGAGAGAAGGCAAACCACTGGTGAGAACATATGTAATACCTTCATCAATAAAGAAAGAAGAAAATAAAAGTACAAACTGACAATTACAAAATAGTCATGAGGATCTAAATAAAGTACATCATAGGAAATATAGTCAATAGTATTGTAACAGCTATGTTGTACACCTGAAACTAATAGAATATTGTATGTCAACTGTAATTAAAATATTAAAAATTAAGTTAAAAACTAAAAAAAAAAAAGACAAACCACGAGTAATACAGTTTTCCTTCAGTAGGAGTGAAGGCTACTGCCTGGCCACCCTGCTTAACAGCCTCAGTCTCCTCGCCAGTTAAAGGGGAATATAATGGCCTAGCTGCCTTTGGTTTCGGAAAGGGTTTTAAAAGCTAGTACTACAGCTGTGTGGCTCTAAATAGTAGTAGGGGTTTGATAAATGCCGATTGAACATTAGTAATATTGACATTTTTGCCACCACTTATGCTACAATCCATTGGGCCTCTTCGAGATTGTGAGTTCCAGGCTTCTTGCATTTTGGGAGTAAGGGGGCTATTTTAATATCGATTTGGGGGGCATGTTTAAGCATTAAAATTTACCAAACCAATGATACAGAAATTGTAGCATACTGTAGTTTAAGTGTTTGTATCTCCCAAATTAATAAAAATAAATACTGCTTGCTTAAAAATATGAGTACGTAACAGGCCTCTGGTCTGATAGGAACACAAGTTCAATGGTGTCAAGTCCTATAATATTATCCTTGGAACTCTGTGACTGTGTGTAAGCCCCACCAAATGGTACCACCTGCCTCACCAATAGGCATTTTCTCTCTTGCAAATAGTTCACTCTGTGCCCCTCATACAGGGTTTCTCAATCACAGCACTGTCGGTTCTGTGCAGGCCATGGGTTGGGGTAGGGGTAGGGGGCATCTGTCCTGTGCCTTCTAGGATGCTTACAGCATCTCTGGTCTCTACCTCCTAGAGGCCAGGAGCAGCGCCCCACACCCTGGTCATCACAATCAAAAATATCACCAGGTATTTCCAAATGTACCCCAGGACGCAAAATCACCCTTGGTCGAGAACCGCTGTCCTAACTCTGTTGTAAGCTTGCCAGCAGGATCCCATATCACACACCTTTGTGTCACCCTCCACACAAACACAGGGCCCTGTACCCAGCACACACGCACGTTTATGCAATAAACTTGTGCCAGATACGGCATGCAGGAATACGTCATGAGGGAACAGGCTGCATCCTGTAACTCATTTTATTATCAGAAGCTTCATTACCGGCAATAGAATTACTGGGAGACTGGCTGGGGCAAACACCGGTTATTCAGGGCCCTCTATATGCCACGCACGCGCTGAGTGATCTGCGTGGGCCATTTCATGTGACCTCACACCGCAGTCCTGTGACAGGTTAGGAAACGGAGTCATGAGAGTCCCGGGCACGTGCCCAGAAGAGTAGGAATTTGAACCCAGGCCTTTAATGGTTCTGCTCAACCACATCTCCAATGTCATGCCAAGGGCTTGTTGGGAGTCAGTTGTTTCGCAGAGAGTATTTCTAAACAGAATGGCTTCGCCTCTGAAACATCAAAAGTTGACAGAGGCACATCATTTGGGGCCAAAATGTGATGCAAAAGTATTGCGCATGTCCTGCCTCTCAGAGCACGCTTCATGTTAAAACAGAATGTCATTATTGGCAAAGTATTCATGTGTCAAGAACTCTTTTTTTTTCTTTATTTTAAATTTTATTTCCCAATTACAGTTCCCTTTCAATATTATTTTGTATTAGTTTCAGGTGTACAGCATAGTTTACAAAATGTCCCTCCCAATATTTCCAGTACCCACCTGACACCATACATGGTCATTACAATATTATTGACTGTATTCCCTGTGCTGTACTTTGCATCCTCATCACAACTTTCTAACTACCAATTTGCGTTTTTTTTAAATAAATCTTTATTGTTGAAAGTATTACATAGGTCCCCTTTTTCCCCCCATTGGCCCCCTCCAGCCCCCCAAGCACTCTTTTATATGTAATTTGTTATTTATTGCCAGAAAAACACTATTTTAAGGTCATTGTGATGAAGATGAGCTATTGCAGGTCAAAGACCTGACCCTCAGTGTTCTCAGGAGAGAAATGGCTGGAATAGTCAGTACATCCCCGCCCCGCCCCACCCCCACCCCTGCCTCCCACAGAGGGTTATGGAGCATCAGGGTGGGAAAGCCCTGGGAAAGCCCTTTGCAGGTGGTAGAGCTCTGCAGAAGCTTCCGGGGACGGGGGGGGGGGGGGGGGGGGGGGGGGGGCTCTTCTTTGTGTTCCTTGTAGAGACACCACAGACGTGAACCCCAGTTATAGGGAAGGGACCTGGCTTTCCATTCTCCTGTCCCGCTCCTGTCCCGCTTCCCCCTCGGCACTCTCCAGCTGAGGTCCCCGAACCTCCTATTGGTTAGCAAGGAACCCTGGGGAGCCCCCCTCCAGATTTCTGTGACCAAAAAGGAATTTTTCCGTGACGCTTCTGCCCAATCTTGCTCCCCAAAGCCATTGCCAGTCTCATGAGATACTTTTTAAAATACATTTTATTAATTTTTTACAGAGAAGGATAGAGAGTTAGAAACATCGATGAGAGAGAAACATCGATCAGCTGCCTCCTGCTGGGGATGTGCCCACAACCAAGGTACATGCCCATGACCAGAATCGAACCTGGGACCCTTTAGTCCACAGGCCGACACTCTATCCACTGAGCCAAACTGGTTAGGGCTGTCTCACAAGATATTAAGGTAACATTTAAGCAATAGACCGCAAGTCAACATTTTTAAAGCTACCGTATAAGAAATAAGGGACTTTCTTTTCTAGTGCCTGCAGATTAAAAGAAAAAGAGAGGAAGAGCCCAGCGGGGGGATCATTATTTGCTAACACGTTGGAAAAATACGTTCCTTTCCCATTTCAGTGATGCCACAGGCAGGGGGTGGAAGAGAGGACTGTAGTGCGGGACCGGGCTGCAGTCTCACCCACGGCAGATTCACCCAGGGATACATCCAGGAGCCACCGTAAAGCCCGGTTTACACACGTCAGTTAAACGCCTTCGGCCCAGAAGTCATCCCACGGTATTTCTGACAGCGGTGACATCTTAGAGAAAGAAGTGCCCTGCACGCAGCGGAGTGATCGACATTCGATACCATGTATTGTTGGCAATATTCAAGGGCTAGTCATTCCACTTTCTTCCTTCCACTTAGGCATTTTGGATGCTTGCTGGTGTCTCTTTATAGTCAGATCTGCCTGGTTTTGCCTGCTAATAACATCTTCGTCACGAAGAGGTCCACACCAGGGTTATTTAAATACTTGAAACGAGGAACAATTAAACCCTGGGCTGAAACATTAGTCTAGTGGGAGGGATAGGGTTACTTCCTTCAGTAACACACTCATCTACCCTCTCAGGTGAAGACCGTCTCGCAGAGGCTCAGGGACATGGTTGTAAACACCGGCCGTGGACGCAGGCGCTGAGGGAGGACCGGGGGATGGACTTGGGATCTTGAAATGGTGGGTTTTGAAGAGCCGACCTCCGGCCAGAGGGTCATCGAGTGCCTGGAAGATGTCAACAGCCCCCGCTGCGGCTCGGACGCCTGGGGGGTGACCCGCACCCACTAGGATGCCCGGATGGTTCAAGAAGGTGTGGTACGGGCTGGCATCGCTACTCAGCTTCTCCTCCTTCATCCTCATCATTGTTGCTCTGGTGCTGCCCCACTGGCTGAGCGGAAAGATCCTTTGTCAGACGGGAGTGGACCTGGTCAACGCCACCGACCCAGAGCTGGTCAAATTCATTGGGGACATTTACTACGGGCTCTTCCGAGGGTGCAAGGTGCGGCAGTGCGGGCTCGGGGGCCGCGAGTCCCAATTCACGAGTGAGTACGTTCGGGGCAGGAAAGATGCTTTATTCTAACACTTATTTTTCCAAATCAGGAAGGGTGCTTATGTCTAAATGTGGAGTTTGACTTCTGCCTCACCCTGAGACACAATGACAAAGTCCACACTCACCCAGGGGTTCTTGTTCGGCACTAAGAAGAGACCTTTTTTCCCCTGTGAAGGCTCGTAGAAACATTAGAAATAGGGATTTGTATTCCTTTTCGTTTACCACTATTAATAATAGCTACTAAAATATTGAGTGCTTACATGTGGCAGACATTCTGCTAGTGCTTCACACAGCTGGTCTCTTAAGCCTTACAACAAGTTTATAAAGAGGGAATTATTAACGATCCCATTTTGCAGAGACTATACTGAGGCTCAGAGAGGTTGCATAACTTGCCTGAGGCCGCCCAGCCAGGAAACAGCAGAGCAGAGAGGGACTTCATGGCCACACCCTCTGCCTCAGGCTCTCTCAGCCAGTCCCATAGGCAGGTGCAGTAGGCTGCCAGCAGAAACCAGCCATCAGGGAGCATGGCAACTGCTTCTACTTCTGTTTTTATAAAAGCTTGGGAGTCTGCCCGGCTGGTGTGGCTCAATGGTTGAGTGTTGACCCATGAACCGGGAGGTTATGGTTCAATTCTTGGGCAGGGCATGTGAGGGGCATGCAGAAGGCAGCCGATCAATGATTCTCTCATCATTGATGTTTCTATCCCTCTCTCCCTCTCTCTTCCTCTCTGAAATCAATTTAAAAAAATTAAAAATTTTGTAGTCTGAAAAAAGCAAATGGGCTCTGTGCTGGGCTCTGGAATCAGACTACCCCGGTTCAAAGCCTAGCTTGCTTGTTTGCTGGCAGGAGACCTCAGGCAAGGCTGCTGGCCATGAACGTGGGCGGGCACGAGCATCGGCTGACAGGCACTAGTGTTGGCTGGCATCCAGTGTCACGTCAGAGCTGCTCTGGATGTAAATAGAGCAGGACTCCATGACTGGTCTTCTGGAAAGAAAAAACAAAAACAAAAAAGGCAATATCCTGCAAGCCTTTGGAGTCAGATTGCTGGTGAGAACAGCGTTCTACAAAATACAAAATCAAAATTACTCAACATATTGCTGAGAATAAAGAATTTTATTCATTATTTGATTTTATATTTCAAAATTGTAGTTCTTAAGAACCTGATCAGGGTTAGTATCTTTTTAAATGTATAAAGGCAGAAGCTGGGCCATTGACAAATACTCTAATACAAATTGACATCATTTAAAATACATGAAGGAAATACATATTTTGTTACATGCATTCAAGAAAATAGGAATAGTTGCATTTACCTGGCAATTAAATTAGAATGGGATATTGAGGATATTGGAATATATAGCTCTATTAAAAACATAACATAGCCCTGGCCAGATGGCTCAGCTGGTTGGCGTGTCATCATGTACAACAAAAGATCAGGGGTTCGATTCTAGGTCAAGGCACATACCTAGGTTTCGAGTACGATCCTCAGTCTGAGCACGTATGGGAGGCAACTGATTGATGTTTCTCTCTCTCAAAATCAATCTTTAAAAAACATAGGGTGAGAATTTAAAAAAAAAATAACATAAAAGGCTGAACACACACACACACACACACACACACACACACGAACAATGAAATAAAAATAAAGGACAAGTTAAAAGGAAACACCCCAGAGAACCAATTTCCAAACCAATCATAGAGAAAACCAAAGAACTATATGGTTGACCCTGGAACAATATGGAGGTTAGAGGTGCCAGTGCCCCACAACTGTAAGTTGATGCCATCTGTTTACAAGATGAAAATGGTCAGCATGTAAGTGGACCTGTGAAGTTCAAATCCATGTTGTTCAAGTGTCAACGGTAGCCTTGGCTGGGTAGCTCAGTTTGTTAGAGCCACATCCTGATACGCTGAGGTTGTGGGTTCCATCCCCAGTAGGGGGCACATACAATAATCAACCAATGAATGCATAAATGAGGAGAACAACAAATTGATTTATCTATCTATCTAAAATCAATCAATCAATAAAAATTTAGGGGGAAAAAGCCAACTGTATATTACAACCAGTTAAGATCCTTTTTCATACCTAAGGACACATGACTAGCAATTTCATCTTTTGATTTTTCTCCAATCTTTTGCTACTGGAATGAATATCCAATATACTAGTATACAGCTTTGAACATATGTGGGTGTGCTCTTGTGAAATTGCTTTGATAGAGTTACCAAATTGCCCTCTTAGGAGAGTAGAAGAATTACCAAATTGTCTTCTCAGGAGAGTATATGAATTAATATTCTACAGTTTGACACCTTTATCAACACACTGTATTAGCAAACTGTTTTATCTTTGCCAATCACATAGTGATTCATTTCTACTTTAAGTGTTTGGTGAGGATTGCGATGCTAGTCATGTTCTCAGGATTGCATTTCAAAAAAAGAGATAATGAGCCCAGCCAGCGTGGCTCAGTGGTTGTATGTCAGCCTATGAACCAGGAGGTCACAGCTCTATTCCCAGTTGGGGCATATGCCCAGGTTGCGGGCTCAACCTCCAGTGTGGGGTGTGCAGGTGGCAGCTGATCAACAGTTCTCTCTCATCATTGATATTTCTATCTTTCCCTCTCCCTTCCTCTCTGAAATCAATAAAAATATGTTTTACAAAGGAAGAAAGGGATAATGAAACAAGTAGGTAACCAGGCATAGGTACTATGTTTGGAATAAAAAAGGGCTGAAAGTGTGAAAAGAAAAACAAATATATATTAGGGGCACTGAGGTGGGAAGGAAAGAAAAGGGAGCTAGAAGCCTTACGCAGGAAAATCCCTTGGAAAGGAGTTTATTTTCCAGGGTACGGTTTCCAGTGCTGATCTGATAACCTGGTGGAGATAACTGTAAATGGAAACACTCCCAGACAGGAAGTTAGATCAAAACTAAGGACGTAGACATGGAATGTCTGGAAACTTCTGAGTGGAAAGGACACTTTAAAGGAAGAAGGACCCAAAACGCTCGCTCTCAGGCCTGGGAGACACCCACCTTCCATGAATAATGGGAGGCAGTGAGCCAGCAAAGGCCCCAAGGGGAAAGGAATGGGGTTGTGGGGTGAGTGGACTCAGGAGAGCTTTGAGTCCTGGATCCTGAGGGGGACAAAGAGGTGCTGGTCAGTGGTATCAAATGATGAAGGAGGGACTTTGGAGTTCAAAGACAGACCCCAATTTGACCGGGAGGTATTCAGTAGAAACCCTGGGATAGTTGCAGACAAGTGGGTCTGCCCATTTCTTTAGTGTTCCATCATTTTGAAGTCTTCATGTATAACTACAGAAAATAGTGATCTAAACTCTGTAGGCTACACAAGACTATAATCCTGTGTGTAGAGTTCAGGGTCACCTTCCCCAAAGATAAGGGAGTTAATGTCTCCAAACCTGTGGGGAAAAGGGGTTCATAAAGTCAACCACATATCCTTGTCACAAGGATGGAAGGAGAGAACAAATGTAAAATGCTCAGCCACTGACTAATGCTCAGTCAATGCTGATTACCCCCAATTCATACACTATGCAGGTATCATTACCCCCATTACACTGATAGGAGACAGGATCTGCAAAGTCAGAGAGTAAAAATAGCAACAGCAACAACCACAGCCACCCTTTTGGGGAACTGACTTTTTCCCAGGCAATATTTAAATTATTCTGGTATGATATATGCTTTAATCTTCACAGCTAGCACATAGTGGCAAATATAGAGAAAACAAATACCAATACTCAATTATCCTGCCACATGCATATGGACATTTTCAGAGTAGTGTGCAGCATAATTGAGTGTCCACCAGACATGGGGAAATAATGTCTACCTTGTGAGTCATTATGAGGGATGCACAGTGATGCTCCTTGCTCCCCATAGTGCCCACTGGTGGGCGCTATTATCATCCCTACACACTTCACTTGATCCGCTGGAAAATCTTGTAAGATGGGTATGAAGGGCAGGGTTTAGAGCAGTGGTTCTCAACCTGTGGGTCGCGACCCCTTTGGGGGTCGAACGACCCTTTCACAGCAGTCACCTAAGACCATTGGAAAACACATATATAATTACACTAGAGCAGTGATGGTGAACCTATGACACACGTGTCAGAGGTGACACGTGAACTCATTTTTTTTGGTTGATTTTTCTTTGTTAAATGGCATTTAAATATATAAAATAAATATCAAAAATATAAGTCTTTGTTTTACTATGGTTGCAAATATCAAAAAATTTCTATATGTGACACGGCACCAGAGTTAAGTTAGGGTTTTTCAAAATACTGACAAACCGAGCTCAAAAGGTTCGCCATCACTGCACTAGAGGCCCGGTGCACAAAAATTTGTGCTCTCGGGGGCAGGGGGGGGGCCCTCATCCCAGCCTTTGCCCTCTGGCAGCCTGGGAGCCCTCGGGGGATGTCCACTTGCCAGGAGGGAGCAGGCCTAAGCTGCAGTCAGCCATCCTTAGCGCTGCTGAGGAGGCAGGAGAGGCTCCCACCACCACCGCTGTACTGGCAGCCGTCAGCCTGGCTTGTGGTTGAGCAGAGCTCCCCCTGTGGGAGCTCACTGACCACCAGAGGGCAGCTCCTGCATTGAGCCTCTGCCCCCTGGTGGTCAGTGTGTGTCATAGTGACCAGTCATTCCCAGTCATTCTGCTGTTAGGGTCAATTTGCATATTACCCTTTTATTATATAGGATAGAAGCCTGGTGCATGGGTGGGGGCCGGCTGGTTTGCCCTGAAGGGTGTCCCGGATCAGGGTGGGGGTCCCACTGGGGTGCCTGGCCAGCCTGGGTGAGGGGCTGAGGGCCGTTTTCATACTGGCCACAGCCCCTTCAGGGTGGGGGTCCCTACTGGGGTGTCTGGCCATCCTGGGTGAGGGGCTGATGGCTGTTTGCAGGCTGGCCACAGCTCCTTCAGGGTGGGGGGTCCTGCTGGGGTGCCTGGCCAGCCTGGGTGAGTGGCTGATGGCTGTTTGCAGGCTGGCCACGGCCCCTAGTCCCAAGCCCCCAGTGGAGGCTGGCTGGAAGCAGGTATCTGGGATTTATTTATCTTCTATAATTGAAACTTTGCAGCCTTGAGCAGAGGCCACAGCCAGCCAGGGCAGGCTGGAAGGTTGGCTTTCTCCATTGCCAGGGCAACCAAGCCTCCTGCTTGCTCCAGCTCTGTGGCTGCCAGCCGCCATCTTGGTTGGGTTAATTTGCATATAATCGCTCTGATTGGCTGGTAGGCGTGGCTTGGGTG
This sequence comes from Myotis daubentonii, assembly GCF_963259705.1. Taxonomy (NCBI): domain Eukaryota; kingdom Metazoa; phylum Chordata; class Mammalia; order Chiroptera; family Vespertilionidae; genus Myotis; species Myotis daubentonii. Next base: position 225,164,253 of record NC_081840.1, on the reverse strand, counting down.
TAGCAGAGGTACAGTCAATTTGCATGTTCTCTTTTATTAGATTCGATATTGTTTTGTGAATAATCACTATGCTTTAATTATGTTCAGTTTGTGACAATGAAAATACATCCTGCATATCAGATATTTACATTACAATTCATAACAGTAGCAAAATTACAGTTATGAAGCAGCAACGAAAATAATTTTATGGTTAGGGGTCACCACAGGAGGAACTGTATTAAAGGGTCGCGGCATTAGGAAGGTTGAGAACCACTGGTTTAGAGGATCCTATTTGACAGTTGTGGCAAATGAGCAACGCTGAGATTTGAACCCAGATCTTTGGGTGCCAGATCTAGGCTTCACTCGGCTACATCCTGCTACCCTCTTCACACATATCCCTGAGACCAATCCTGATTTAATGAAAGCAACTCTCTTAACACATATTCAAGCTTTGCAATCGTCCCTCTTTCACTGACTCTCTTGCCAACCTCTTTTGCCAAAGAGACGCCTTCTGCCCCACCAGTGTGGCTCAGTGCTTGAGCATCCACCCATGAACCAGGAGATCATGGTTCAATTCCTGGTCAGGACACATGCCCAGATTGTGGACTTAATTCTCTCTCATCATTGATGTTTCTATCTCCCTCTCCCTTCCTCTCTGAAATCAATAATCCTATATCATAAAGATGTAATATGCAAATTGTTGTTACTTAATGACAGACCGCGTAAGGACCAGATCACTGATCAGCAGGAGGGTGGGGCAGCGAGCTACAAACGGGCGGCAGATAGCTACAGGAGGGGACAGGGCAGCAAGCCAATGAGAGGGGGGAAAAAGCGGGGAGGGGGAAGGGGACAGGGGCAGCTACAGGAGGGTGGGGCAGCAGGCGGAGAGCTACAGGAGGGCAGCAGCGAGCTACTGGCACACAGATTCATGCACAGGGCTACTAATATATATATAATGCCATCTGGGTTTATATGCACCAGCTCACACCAGACCCCAGGGCTGTGCAGTCAATGCACTTTAAATTGCCAACAGGACACGTTTAGAGTTTGCATTCTCCTCAAGGAAGAGAGGATGGTTGGACAACTAACAGGTGGCAGACCCGGAGGCCATGACCAGCTCCAGCTCTTTGAAAGCCCAGCACTTGCTGCCCGGCCTCACACCCTCTAGTAAAGCCTCCGTGGTACGCAAGCTTGGGCCCTAGGAACTTGAGCTGAGCTCTGGTGTTGACATAACGGCCGTGTCCTCTCCGCAGTCTTCCCACAGCTGGTGAAGGAGCTCAACGCGGGCCTGCACGTGATGATCCTGCTGCTCCTCTTCCTGGCCTTGGCCCTGGCTCTGGTCAGCATGGGCTTTGCCATTCTCAACATGATCCAGGTTCCCTACAAGGCGGTCAATGGCCCCGGGGGCATCTGCCTATGGAACGTCCTGGCAGGTAAGGAGGGCCCCAGGGGGAGAAACTGGTGTCCTCGCAGTCACTAGGCTGAGTTCCGCCTTCACTTCCCTGGGTCTATAGCCTTCCTGACGGCACGGATGTCCTCCTTATTAAACGAGGCAGAGTCTCTGTCACAATAAAGGACCCAATGGTTAGAGCGCATGACTAGGGGCTGCTGCTGGGAGGAGCCCTCATGGATGACAGGAGAGAAGAAACCTGGGGATTTCACCTGCCTCTTTTGTTTAAACCTCACAACCTCCATGCAGCGGTTGCCAACCTTTCGGACCTCACGGACCACCAGTTGGCGACCACTGAATGAAGTGTTATTAGCCCCCTATTTACAGATGCGGAGCCCGAAGCTCACACGTAAGGTCACACAGCAGCGAGTAGCAGAGGTGGGATTCCAACCAGGTAACGCTGAGGCCAAGCCCTTTGCCTTTTCATTAATCCTTGGTCTCATTGATGACCATTGCGCCCTATTTTCCAAGCCAAACACCAATACAAAAGGAGTGTGTGTGTGTGTGTGTGTGTGTGTGTGTGTGTGTGTGTGAGAATTTGGGCGTATATTGATACATGGACATTAATTCACATTTAGTTCTAAACTTTAAAAAATCATCTGTAATGAAAATAACAAAATCCTGAGAAATGAGGGCCATCTCAGAAAGCCCAGGTCCCATGGGCAATGTGTTCTAGCAATAATCTGCTACCTTTACCTGACAAGGGTGACCATGAAGTACAAAGACAGGTACTGTTGTTGGACCCTGTATTAGAATGCATTGTCCGTAAGTCAGTTAGCACGTAGTTGCCTGTGTCTGAGACTGTGGCCATCCTTTAGGATCACTTCTATACATGCTTGACCCCCCACCTGGGCTGCAGGTGTCCCGTTCACCTCTGCATGAACCCCCACAGTACTGGCGTGGAAAAGTGCTCAGTCCTGCTTCCTAAGTAAATGCTTATCTCTGGCAATTTCCTTCCTCAGAGAGACAATACTCTCAAGCTCCACTGACCAGGTACTAAAAAAAGGCATTTTGACAAAACTTTAGCATCAGAGGGCATAAAAATATGAATATCGTCCTAGCTGGTTTGGCTCAGTGGATAGAGCATCGGCCTGCAGATTGAAGGGTCCCAGGTTCGATTCCAGTCAAGGGCACATGCCCAGGTTGCAGGCTCGATCCCCAGTAGGGAGCGTGCAGGAGGCAGCTGATCAATGATTCTCATCATTGATGTTTCAATCTCTCTCTCCCTTTCCCTCTCTGAAATCAATAAAAATACATGTTTTTAAAATATGAATATATTTTCATGAAACAATTCCAATGGGAATTTTTGCTAAGGAAATAACTGGAAAAGATATTCATAAGAAGGGGTTTGCTGCAGTGCTTTCTAATATCAAAAATTAGAAGCAATCTAGGTACCCAGAAATAAGATCACACTTAATCAAACTGTTGTACCAGTGTAAAGTGGTGCAGTAACAGAATATTTGACAACGCGGGGAAATGTTCAAGTAAGGGGGGAAATCAAGTGTAAAACGGTTAGAGCGCCATAATACTGATTTTGTTCAAGAGAAAGAAATGCAAAGAAATACACTAAAATGTTTAAAGTGTTTATACCTGGCTTTTAGGATAAAAGTACATTTGTATTTTCATCTTTCTGATTTTTTCTGGTGTCCAAATTTTCTTCAATGGAGATGTAATAATCTAAACAAAAAGCATAGTAAATGTGTGTTTTTTTTTAAATACAGATAAAATCAAGGCAGTAGGAAAGAGAGAGAGAGAGAGAGAGAGAGAGAGAGAGAGAGAGAGAGAGGATAAGAGAGAGAAAGAGAAGTTAAAGTTTGAAGCAACAGGTCGGAAACATATGAAGCTTGGAGTCCTTTCCTCCTTTTCTCATCTCTTCTTAATCTAAAACATGGGAAGAGGATCATTAAAAAGCAGAGAGCAGTCTACCCTCTGTGGAAACCCCGATCCACACATAAGATATTCTTTTTTGTTATTGTTGTTAATTCTCACCCAAGGCTATTTTTCATTGATTTTTAGTGAGAGTAGGAGAGAGAGGGAAAGACTGAGAAGCATCATGTGAGAGAAACAAATCAACTGGTGGCCTCCTGCATTAGCCCAACCAGGTCCTGGGCCAGGGAGGAAACTACAATGGAGGTGGATGCCCTTGACTGGAATCTAACCCAGGACCCTTAGGTCTGCAGGCCAACACTCCATCCACTGAGCCAAACCGGCTAGGGCCGTGGTCGGCAAACCGCGGCTCGTGAGCCACATGCGGCTCTTTGGCCCCTTGAGTGTGGCTCTTCCACAAAGTACCACGTGCGGGCGCACACGTACAGTGCAATTGAAACTTTGTGGCCCATGCACAGAAGTCGGTATTTTATGGAAGAGCCACACTCAAGGGACCAAAGAGCCGCATGTGGCTCGCAAGCCATGGTTTGCCGAGCCGCAGTTTGCTGACCACTGGGCTAGGGCATTTTCTTATATCTTCCCACATCGCCCTCAGGGTCTACATCCTAATCCTAAACAATTTAGAAATTGAACTAATCCAGATGTGCACACCCTAGAAAGAACGGCACTGGGCAGGAAAAAAATCAGAGGGGTCAAGGGTGAAAGCCCATCTGATCTGAAGCTTACCCTCTTTCTGCAACATCGCTCACCTCTCACACCGTGTGGGCTATCTGCCGCTTTAAAAAGCAATTTAAAATTTGTGTCTCCCGCCCTAACTGGTTTGGCTCAGTGGATGGAGCGTCGGCCTGTGGACTGGGGGGTCCCGGGTTCGGTTCTGGTCGGGGGCGTGTGCCTTGGTTGCGGGCACATCCCCAGTGGGGTGTGCAGGAGGCAGCTGATTGATGTTTCTCTCTCATCGATGTTTCTAGCTCTCTGTCCCTCTCCCTTCCTCTCTGTAAAAAATCAATAAAATATATTTTAAAAAAAAATTTGTGTCTCCCTAAGGGCTTTTTTATACATCTGTGGGGTTTATTTTTTAATATATTTTTATTGATTTCAGAGAGGAAGGAAGAGGGAGAGATAGAAACATCCATGCTGAGAGAGAATCATGGATCAACTGCCTCCTGCATGTCCCCCACTGGGGATCGAGCCCACAACCTGGGCATTTGCCCTTGACCGGAATCGAACCTGGGACCTTTCAGTTCGCAGGCCAATGCTCTATCCACTGAGCCAAACCGGCTAGGGCTCCCTCAGGGCTTTTTTAAACCCAAAGCGAGTTTGTTGTCTGTGCCACAGAAATGCCACCTCCCATGAAGTCGTTACGACTGACGAAAGGAGCTGTGAGTGAGGGCCACCTTTCTGGGTTGCAGGTGGCGTCGTGGCCTTGGCCATCACCAGCTTCATGGCCGCCGTGAGATTCCACGACCTGACGGAACGCATCGCCAACTTCCAGGAGAGGCTCTTCCGCTTCGTGGTGGTGGAAGAGCAGTACGAAGAGTCCTTCTGGATCTGCGTGGCCAGCGCCTCCGCCCACGCTGCCAACTTGGTGGTGGTGGCCATCAGTCAGATTCCCCTCCCAGAGATTAAGACCAAAATAGAAGAGGCCACGGTCACGGCCGAGGATATCTTGTATTAATAGCCTTCTCCTGGCCACACCCTCTCCTCAGTCAGTCTGGTGCAGGGATGGAGGCCTCATCTTTGTTGCAGGCTTCGCCATCCAGAATGTCCATGATTTTGGCAACGAGAAGAAGGCGATGGGAGGAGGGAGGCTGGTACCTAGGCCAGGAGAGGAAAACGTTCCCGGATTCCTGGCATCTCTGTCCTTCTCTCTCAATGACCTTGGACTTGAACTTGAAAACGTTGCATTTGCCAGCTGTGTGACCTTGGACAATTCATTTCAGGTCTACTTCTCAGTTCCCTCATCTGTAAAATGGGGATAAGAATGACCTCACGTGATGTCCTGGGCTATAATGTTGCCAGGCTTTGGATATTTTAGAGCATTTCATGAATATAAGACACTGAACACTCTAATAGATGCCTATAGACCCTGGTCTATTCCATGCATTATGGCGGGGGGGAGGTTTGTTGCTGTCCCTGCCCTCCAGAAACACTGGATCTTTCCACCTGACACAGGAACCAAAGAGCAACAATAGCATTAAGAATGAAAATAACTGCCTTTTTTTTAGTGATTACTACATGTGGAAAATTATTCTTAGAGTTTTAGGTACATTAGGTTCTCACTACAACCATAGATTGTCAGTACAACTTTGTATTTCCATTTTTATAGATGAAACTAAGGCACGGAGAGGTTGGGTAACTTGTGAGGTCGGGACTTGAACCCTGGGAGCTGGAGCCGGGGTTTGCATTTGGCACCACTTTGCTAGTCTGTTGTCTGATGTGTAAGCAATTGCAGCGCAGTGTGTGTGACCAGTGCTGCCACAGCACAGGCATAGAGGGTCGAGGAAGGAACGAGTTCTTCGGGAAGGGAGGAAGGGATGTGGGATTAAAGGAAGTGTCACACCGGTGACATTGGATCTGAACTCTGAAAGGTGAGCAGAGTTTTTCCAGTGTTGAAGGAAGCAGGGTTGGGCAAAGGCATGCCAGGATGTGTCCGTGATGAGGGGAGGCACAAGGTATGAAATTACAAGGGGAACTAATTCACCGGTTGGATAAACCCAGCTGTTTTGTGTTGGGTTTGGGCTTTCCTACATGGTATTGTGATGGTTAATTTTATGCGTTGACTCAGCCAGGCCACAGGACCCAGATGTTTGCTCAAACACTATTCTAGATGTCTTTGTGAAGGTATTTCTGGGGTGGGATTTACAGTTAAATTAGTAGACTTTGAATAAAGCAGATTGCTCTCCATGTGTGGGTGGGCTTCATCCAATCAGTTGAAGGCCTTAAGAAAAAGACTTTCCAGTCCCAAGGGAGAGGGAATTCTGCCAACAATCGCCATCAGACTTAAAATGCACATCTTTCCTGGAACCAGCTCACCTCGCAGATTTTGGTCTTGCCAGTCTCCACAATCATGTGAGCCAATTTCTTAAAATCTCTCTCTCTCTCTCTCTCTCTCTCTCTCTCTCTCTCTCTCTCTCTATATATATATATATATATATATATATATATATATGCACATACATTCTATTGGTTCTTGTCTTCTGGAGAACCCTCACTCATTCAATCGTATTAATTTATTAATTCCTGGGGTGGATCTTTTCCCAGGTCTCCTGTCTTCATGCCAAGTAAAAGTTATCTAATCCCCCAAATTAGCTCCTTCTTACACGACACCTGATTTGGACTCTCTCTGCCTTGCTTAATGCGAAGTGTCCATGGCATTGTTCTGTTCTAATTGCTTATGACCCCCTGTGGGGCCCATCTGTCTCTTCCAGCCCTCAATCCCCATCCCAGACACAGCTGCAGTGCTAGTTAGTGGACTGATGTCACTCATCAAATATGCAGATGGCACATGGCTGGAGTGGATAGTTAACTCGATAGGTGATGGATCCAAAAGATAGTGGCAGACTGCAGTGCTGTCTCAAAACACATGGAAATGTCAATGTCCTACTAAGTTTAACGGACAGTCCTGCTGACAGTTAAAAACAATCAATAACATAAATCCGGGACACTCAAGCAACAGGTTATAATGATCTGTACTCTCTCTAAACTAGTGGTGTAAGTGCTATAGACAACATTTTTATTTGACTTTGATACTGAACTATGTAATTGGATTAAATGGAAAAAAAACCCACCCATGTAAACATATAATAAATGGAAATTTTATTAGAAGGCTGAAAATGATAATGAGTTAGGCTGGGAGAGTGATTTCACGTGGACACAAAAAGAGTAGTAATAGATCGGGTCCTATTATCATGTGCCTGAATGTAAGAGAAAATAGATGGTGGATGGTATTTTTTAAAAAGTCAGATGCCAAGTTCAAAGATGTATAATATTGTTTTAAAAAATGCTCACCCATGCCCAACTGGTTTGGCTCAGTGGATAGAGCATCAGCCTGCGGCCTGGAGGGTCCCAGGGTCTCAGGTTCAATTCCCGTCAAGGGCATGTACCTTGGTTGCGGGCACATCCCCAGTAGGAGGTGTGCAAGAGGCAGCTGATCGATGTTTCTCTCTCATCGATATTTCTAACTCTCTATTCCTCTCCCTTCCTCTCTGTAATAAATCAATAAAATATATTTTTTAAAAAATGCTCACCCTATTAATTGGTTATCTTGACAGTTTAGGACCTGAATATTCCTAATGCAGTGAAAACTGTATCCAAAACTGTATATTTTTATTGATTTCAGAGAGAAATAGAGAGTGCGAGAGAGATAGAAACATCAACGATGAGAGAATATATCATGGATCAGCTGCTTCCTGCAAGTCCACAACTGGGTATTGAGCACGGAAACCTGGAATGTGCCCTGATCAGGAATCGAACCATGACCTGCACTGGCCAGACTAAAAATATGTTTTTATTGATATTTTTTTAAGAGAGAGAGAAACATTAATCAGCTGCCTCCTGCACACACCCTGATGGGGGATGGAACCCAGAACCTGGGCATGTGCCCTGACTCAGAATCGAACCCGTGACCCTTTGGTGCAAAGAATGACGTTCAACCAACTGAGCCACACCAGCCAGAACCAACTAGAATATAATAAATCTGAAGACAGTAATGGGGTGTAATACTAAGGTTCTAAAAATAACCAATGATTAAACTAAACAAAGAACATAAAAACAAAAATCTCAGATACCACCCTAAGATGAGGGTCAGTATTAGATCAACTATCTTGTCCTGTACTGTAAGGGCATTTTTTGTACTGTAAGGGCAGTCTTGGAATAGAAAATAGGTGGACATTACAGTTTAAGAAATGACATATATCACCATTACGTTTCTGTTTCTTCAATTTGTATTCCCTCCTATGAAACTTTATCTTTGTTCCCAACCAAGTGTACAAAAAGACATTGATGATATTTGGAAATGTATCAAGAAGACAAAATCATTCGTATATTTTAGATATCTCTAAAATTTGACTGCACTGTTGAAATGAAATGCATCAGCATGTACATCAGAGATGATGATGATGTTCTTAAAGTCCAAACTCCCATAAGAAAAACAATGCTGAGAAATCTCCAGCTCATAAACATTGATGAATCTAAGATTTTTGCTATTATTTAGCATAATGATAATATAACTGATCAGAAATTTTCTGGAAGGGGGCTATTTTCATGTTCTAAATAGCTGATTGATCAAATTTATCTGATTTATAGAACTGTAGTGCATTACAGTTCAGGACTAAAGGAAATTTATATATATATATAGATAGATATATATCTATATCTATATCTATATATATATACACACACACACACACACACACATATATATAATCTCCCACGTTCAAAGGCTGTTAAATCGCGTTGTTTACCCATATCTTCAGAAAAAAATCACTTCTACTGTTGTGGTAAACAACCTGCTTCCCTATTTATAATGGTCTGGCCCTCTAGCACTTCAGTGTGAAATTATAGCTAATTTGCCTACAAATGTCAGGTGGTCATAATAATCTGGCCACTCAGTGTATAGTAAAGTGTGATATTTTTAAAGCAGGTAATAAATTTACTCAAAAATGGCTTTTCAGCATTATGTATCATTTTATAGTTAATTAAGGCATCTAATCATTATGACTTCAATTATAAATATCTAATTAATACAAAATTATTTAGAATATTAAATTAGAAAATGTATGTTACTTTTGTTACATGTTGGTAATTTATCATTGAATCGGTATTTTACAACCCTACTAGTATATTGGATTGTTTATTTTTGTTGCAAAGGAAAAGAATAGCTTTTTGGCTTCCAAATGGTCAAATAAATCATGAAACTGTTAATTTGCCCAGCAATTTATATCTATACTTGATACTGTATAAGAACTCTATAGATGTGTTTATCAATTTTAGGTAAGTAATAGTGAACTTGATGGATATTTATGGTGGTGTCTTTGAAGTAATGACCCCAATTTGCTCACACCTTTCTGTATCCATGCCATTTGTTAGTGTCCTCCAGACATGGGACTTGGTCATCTGATTTGCTTTGGTCAATGGGACAGCAGCAAGCACATATAAGGCAGCAAAGACTTGAAAAGCACTTGCACATTAGTGCTTACGCTCTTGCTGTGTTTGACATGCTGCCACTATGTAAATCGGCTCTAGCTAGCCTCTGAGTGATGAGACGCATGAGACACATGGCTCAGTCATTCCCATTATTTCAGCACATAGGAGCCAAACTCCAGACCAGAGTGAAGCCTTCCTAGATCATGCAGTTTCCAGCTTAACAATCCCAGCCAAGATCAGCAGAAGCTTGCCAGATCAGCAGAACTGCCCATCTGACACGTAGAGTTTCCAGCAGTAATCTTTTAAGCCACTAGGTTATGGATCGGCTTGTTACAGAGCAATCCTATATAATAAAAGGCTATGCAAATAGACCAAACAGCGGATGACGAGTCACTATGACATGCACTGACCACCAGGGGGCACATGCTCAACCCAGGAGCTGCCCCCTGGTGGTCAGTGCACTCCCACATGGGGAGCAACGCTCAGCCAGAAGCCCAGAGCTGGCGAGTGCAGCAGTGGTGGTGGGAACCTCTCCACCAGTGGGAACCTCTCTACAGCAGTGCTAAGGATGTCGGACTGACAGCCATCAGTCAGACATCCCCCGAGGGCTCCCAGGCTGCGAGAGGGTGCAGGCCAGGCTGTACACAAATGTCATGCACCCGGCCTCTAGTAAACAAATGATACACTATATATAGGAAATGGACTGCAGAACAAAAACATCTTTCCAAAGAACATTAACATTTCCTTTGAGAGTAACTAGATTTCCAGCGTAAGAGACAATCTTGAATATGACCCTCTTCTATCCTTAGATTTGTGGATAGCTGGCCTAGAAATTCTAGAGATACTATATTCATTAATTTTGTTCATTAACATTTCTATTCCCCTTTCTTTTAGGGAACATGGTAACATTACACTTTCCCATCTGCAGTTGATTACAAAAGTGGCCACAGATGATTTTTCCCCTCTATCCACACCCTTTTGCAATGTGACTTGCAACTCTTCTTGTTTAAAAGGTACTTACCCTCATTGACTCTGGGCTTGGCCATATGATTGCTTTAGCCATTTGGACTGGAGCAAATGTGACCCAAGCCAAAGCTTTAAGAGTGCCTGTGCATTAGGGCTTGCTCTTTTACTGACCTTGAAATCCATGTGAACAAGCCAAGGCTAGCCTCTTGATGATAAGGGACTATTGGCCTGCTTGGTCTGTTGTCCCAGATGACAGTCAACTCACCCTCAGAAACAGAGTTGCCTCTCTAACGGGAAGCTAATCACAAACATCTGAGTGAGCACAGCCCAGGTAAGTTGAACTATCCAGCTGAGACCAAACAAATTGTCACTCCATGGAATTATAAGCTAAATCAATTGTTGATGTTTTAAGCCAGTGGTTCTCAATCTTGGCTGCACATTAGAATCACCTGGGAATCTTTTTAAAATTCTGATTTCTGGGCCTCATCCTCCGGAAATTCTGTTTCCTTGCTAATGTTGTTGCCCCACCCCATAACAAAGAAAAAGAATTTCCGGAGGATGAGGCCCAGAAATCAGAATTTTAAAAAGATTCCCAGGTGATTCTAATGTGCAGCCAAGATTGAGAACCACTGTTTTAAGCTATTAAGTTTTCGGGTAGTTGGTTACACCTGCAAGCTATCCTATATAATAAAGAGCTAATATGCTAATTAGACCAACCATCCAACGACCTTCCAGATGAAACCAGGCTGTGAGGGGCGAGGCAGCCAGGGATTTGAGGACCAAGCCCCTTAAACAAATTTCATGCATTGTGCCTCTAATTATATATATGTATGTGTGTGTGTATATATATATGTATGCCAAGCGACCAGAACGACCAGTTGCTATGACACATACTGTGGCAGCCAACCAGCCCGATCGTGGCCCTGATCACAGCCCCCCCAAACCTCCCTCGGCCCCTCCCCCTGGCCGGCCCTGCCCCCAATCAGCTTTCCCCCAACCCCGATTGGGGGATCGGGGTGGGGGTGGCCAACCTCCCACATCTCCTCCCCCCCACCAGCCCGGCCTGATCAGCCCCTATTGGGGTGGGCCGGCCAGACCCCACCAGTACGTGAATTCGTGCACCAGGCCTCTAGTCTGATATATTACTGCCTTAAAGTTAGGCATGACCATTTGATTTGCTTTACCTAGTGAAATATGTCACTTCTGGCAGAAGCCTTTAAGAGCTGGACAGTGATTTAACACCTTTTTCTTGTCATGGTGACTGGGGAGGTTCCAGGTGGTGGTGCTCCATAAACCTGGGTCCCTGAATGGACATGGAACAGTTCTCCCCGCCCTCCTTCACACTGATTTTTGGAGGACATGGACTTTAAGTAAGAACTAAATCTTTGTATTAAGCTACTGAGGTTTTGAGTCTCTGTTACTAGAGAATAATCTAGTCCAGTCATCGGCAAACTCATTTGTCAACAGAGCCAAATATCAACAGCACTTCTTCAAAATAGACTCACCCAGGCCAAAAACCAACTTCTGTGCATGGGCCACAACGTTTTAATCGCACTGTATGTGCGCCTGCACATGGTATTTTGTGGAAGAGCCACACTCAAGGGGCCAAAAAGCCGCATGTGGCTCTCGAGCCGCAGTTTGCCGACCACAGATCTAGCCCATTCTGACTAGGTAGAAATTGGTACCCAGAAGGAGGTAGAGTTATGACAATGGAAAACCTAAAATATGTGGCTGTGACTTAGAGGCTCAGTGGGTGGTGGCAAGGAAACTGTTAGAGGCCGGAAAGTTAGTAGTCCATGTTAGCTGTGGTAAAATATGTGAGGCTCTCATTCTTTACCTTTACCATGGTTATTCTGACTCTGTCCCACCACTGTATATTGAGTGTGTGTGTGTGTGTGTGTGTGTGTGTGTAAGCAGAGAGGGATGAGTCTTCATCTTTTGAGGTCTCTATATCAATAGAAGCTTATTCCTGTTCTAATATAGGGACCATCAGCCATTGTTATTGTTACAGAAAAAAACCAGACCAGAACCAAACAACGCTCTGAGAGTTTGGAGTTACACTTTATTCACCACGGCGGGCTCAGGGAAATGAATCCAAATCTAAGCACAGCTGCAAGCAGAACTTCCCTTTTTATAGAAGAGCCAGCCCTTTGTGTGCTTGCTGGCGGCGGCCTTGAAAACTATACAGTTCTATCCAATTAAAAAATGCACCTGGCATGGCATTGGGTGTATCTAGTCTCTGGCCTACAAGGTCAGATAGCTAAGTTTATCTCCCCCACTATTCAAGCAGGCTAGAAAGCAAAGTTACTTTTTCAGAATAAGAGGCCGTCCAAAGAATAGCAGAGAATTCCAAACAGTAGTTTTACAGAATAGGGGTTTTCCTTCACATTATGGGTTAGCTCAGCGAGATAGACCACCGACTCAGAATTTAAATTTTAAGAGCCGTTATTAAGCTGACCAGCTGACTGCTGAAAGGCGCACCACCTCTCCGGGCGGTGCGGGGGGAGGAGTCTGACCGCCCGGCTCTGAGATCCCTCCGCGCCCGCCGTAGGGCCTGGTCTCCCCGGAGCGGGTCCAGGTCTCCGGACCGGCTGCGTGGTGGCCGGCGGCGGGCCGAGGGGTGGGAGCCTGGCGGCGACCGACCACGGGGGAGGTCCTGGGAGCGGAAGGCCTCACCGCCTCGCTCTTTCCTCCCTTCCCCCGTGGTCGGCTCCCCGCTTGCCCGCGCAGGGGCCGAGGGTCCGTGCAGCCCTCGGGGCCCGGTCGGGGGGACCGGGGCCTGCGTGGGCCGGCCGCCGGGCCCCATGTGGGGGGCATTGGCTCCCCAGCCCACAGCGGGAGCCCAGCGCGGGCTGCCCCCACCCCCGGACCGGGCCCAGTGCAGCAGCGGCGGCAGCGGAGTGGGGCGCGTGCCCTGGCTCGGGGAGGCCGCCATGCTGCAGTGTGCCGGCCCCATGGGCCGGGCCTGCTCCGAGCGGATGCCGCTCCTCCAGAGCTGGGCGCTCCACCGGCCGCACCCCGTTTGCTGGGCCTGTGCCGCCCAGACACGCTGGAGTCCCGGTCTGCCCGCAGGCCAGCTGCGGGTGCTGTGCGGAAGGGCCATCCTGCCTTGTGGCGAGTTCGAGCGGCAGCAGCAGGAGCCGGACAAGGACTGCGCCCTCCATCTTGCCTTGGGTTCTCCATCTTGGGACAGAACCATGTGCACCCTCCATCTTGCCTTGGGTCCTCCATTTTGGGATGGGGCCATGTGCTTCCTCACGGGAAGAAGCCGCTGCTAGCCACACCCAGGATTTCTCTGAATTAACCAATGGTGATCAAGGGAAGTGCACGCCATCACTATGACCACATCCTGTACCGACTCGTGCCTGGCCAATCGGCAGGGCCCACAGTGCCCTCTCCTGCCCTCACTCCACCCCCCTTTAAAACCTCCTATCCCATCAGGCCTCGCTCTCTCTGCCACTGGACTTTCCGCTGTGTCGGTGGGTCTGGTGAACGGGGAGCGCAGGCCGGCTTGCATAATAAAGGACTCTTTGCTTTTGCATCGGACTGACTGGCTCCCTGGGGGTCTTGGGAACTTTGAAATCTGGGCACAACATTTTGGGGGCTCGTCCGGGATTCCCAGGACCATCGAGGGACCCGCAATCCGAAGAGTCTGACTGACCGCGGCAGGGGTAGGTGTGTTGTTTGTTTTGTTTGTTGTGTGTTTTGTTCAGTGTGAGCTCGTTTCTGGAATCTGTAATTGCCTGAGAGGGTCTAGGTGGACGCGCCCCAAAAGACCACAGGCGGGGGGGAGTTGGAAGACGTTCCGCCCCCCCAGGAGGGATGGATATGCCCCTCAGAGGGATGGATATGCCCCTCGCGGAAAGCAGGTCGCTCCTGCTAGCTAGTTTGGTATAAGGCCATTGTCTAGCTTTCAGGTTTGGCTTCCATGGAATTGGAAGCCTGTATTTTCGGGCCCTGTTCAGTGTTCTGTGTTTGTACTGGATGGATGTTATGGGATGGACTCAGACTGCACCTTTGCGTATTGTGATTGATCATTTCAAGGAGACTGGGGGAGGCTTTAGAGCTCCCTCAGGGGTTGGGAAGTTGTTAGGAATTGAATGGATTGTTTGTCTGGTGAAGGTATGCGAGTGTGGAGGGAGGGGGACTGCCCTCCCCCCTCCTTTGTGTGGCAGTCGGCGGCTGCCTGAGTGAAGGTCTGTGGAAACAGGTCACCCCCTCCCCAGGTGTAAATGCGTCTGGGATTTCTGTGCACGTGTAGGGAGAAAAGCTGGCTTAAAACCAATGTGCGCACCGTCCGATTTTGGATAGGGTTTTGAGCTAGCGTCTCCCTTCAAAAGTGCAGGATAAATCCCAAGACTAATCCATAATAGAGAACAGTTTTTCCGGAAAAAAACAAAAAAACAAAAAACTGGTCCTTTGTTAATTAAGAAAGCTTTTCTTAATGGAGGGAGGAGATAGTCGCCTCCTGCCTGCAGCAAAATCTTAAAGAATGTGGTCAATTTACATCTGAAAAGACCAGGGAGGCCAAAAACCTGTCTTGCAAGGCTCCAATGTGGTTCTCCAGAGCCACTTGAAAGTAAAAAAGTAATTTGCCTCATGAAAAATCTAGAAGACAGAATTAAATCTGTTGGTTAAGTATTGAAAAATGAAATCTAGAAAACACTGCTTTCCTTAAACTAAGGACAATTAAAGGTTATGTCAAAGTCTTTCAGGTAGAAACTGTGGTTTCACACTGATCTTAAAGGGCTCCAGTTACCTTGCCAACTCAGTATTTGGGAGACCCAGGATATGCCTAAGTTTAACCTAGGTTCTAGATAATGTGTTTACTTAAATATGTATCTTTGTTGTTTAAAATTGTTTAACTAGTGCTAATCACCTAAAAATTAAGGCTAAAAGTTCTAGCTACCTGGAAAGCATGGCCTTGGTGTGATAGGAGGAAAAAAAGAAATGTTAAATGGATGGTAGACCAGTGAGCTGGGACTGGTCACTAATGGTGGATTGTGAGAAGGGCTGGTCGTGGCCTAACTTCTCCTTCCTTGGTACCCCTGAAACGTCAGAGGGTACTTCTGGCCTTGGTTTTCCAATGTGTTTAATCTGTCAATTTTGTTGTTTCGCCGAAATCCTCTTGAGTGACATTGAATGATTCTTTCCTTCCTCTTTAACTTTTGGGGGACTGTGTGAATGGATTAATAGCTTCTAGATGGTATTCACCATCTCTGAGACTTCCAGAGAGAAGTCAAAACTCAGACTGGCTACACAACTGAAAGTGATTTGTTGGTATTTTGTGGTATAAATGTGGACCGTTTCTATCTGGATGAGACATAGGTCAAAAGTCCTGTCCTAGGATGTGAGAAAGGGAGGCCTCCACATCTGTTCCTGTCTGCTCAAGATCCCAAGACTGTAAAGGTAGACGGCGTCACGACCTGGATCCATCACACTCACGTGCGGTCAGCGGATCCATCCATGACCCGGAAAGACTTCATCACCAAATGGAGCATCGATCGAGATCAATGCAACCCGTTCAAGCTCAAGCTACGGCGTGCTCGACCTGCCTGATGCCGGTAACATGGCTCGCGATCACTCCTGTCACCAGGAGCCCCCACAATACTGTGTAATACACTTAGATAATGCCTGCATCTTCATGGACAAGGCTCCAAAGAGACAAGGACAATTTATGGGGTCACATGTTTTTCATTATATTGATATGTTACATTAACCTTTGATTCTTTTGCAGGTTTTGAATGTATGTTGGCTGTCCTGGAAGGGAGCTGTGTGGGGTGACCCCCAAAAGTAAAGGGTGTCTAGCTGGCAAGGGGGCAGGTGCCCAACTGGGCAGGAAAGGGTGCCCATCAGGTTTTGGACTCTGTTGAGAGACAGCTAACAGTTGGCAGCTTGTATACTGCCTTGCAGGCCTGAGTCACCATGCCATGTCAGGGGTAGTAAAGCTGGGGAAAAAAAAGCCTGTTTAGAATAGAAGGTCTGGGGCATAGTTATGCCTAGGTAGAAGGTTTTATGCCAACAGTTACTGTTTTGTTTCAAATCCATGAAAAGGAAGTAGCAAGGAAAGTCAGAAAATCTTAGAGTAGATCAGTATGTTTTTCTCCTTATGTAATTCCTCCGAAATCTGGCAATGCTAAATAAGTACGTTTCTTTGCATAGATCCAATGAGATTGGTTCCTAATAATGGTTTTATTAACGGAAAACTTTGACTGGAGTATCATGTTTTAAAGAGCCCTGTCTGAGCTCTAAAGACTTGAAGCCACTAAGAATGCCACGAAGAAAGCCTGGTATCCTGCTTGGGAGCCCTGAAGATGGCTGGCGCTGGAGCGTCAGGCCCATGCCCTACCATCACTGGCGGTTGGTAAGAGTAGAAGGGGAGCAGTAAAGATGCCTCTGCATCCCTGCGGAACCCCCACACACTCTGGGCCGCAACGAGTAGGAGGGCTACTGAGATGGGCCTTAAAGCCTGGAGCGTGGGCTCAGGTGGAGTTGCTACAGGTGAGGGATTCACCTAACTCAGCAGATACTGCAGGCAGGCCTGATGGCATCTGGATGGCTTGGCTTCCTGGCCCTACGGGGCACATTAAGGTTCAACCATGAAATTCCAGCAAAGGTAATCAGTTACCATTCTTGTTGTGTTTATGCAAACATCAGGAATCTTGATTTGGTTTTTTATGATAACCATGGAGGAATTCTAAGAAGAAAGATCCTATTTCAATAGAAGTTATTAAATCTAAAATGGTTTCTTTCACTTCCACTGGACCATTTGTTAGCCTTATAGGGATAGTTCAGTTGATAGTTTTGGTGGAATAGAATTGCAGTCCGTCTCATGATTGAGCCGGAAGTTCCAAGACAAGGGGGGAATGAAAGGCGCACCACCTCTCCGGGCGGTGCGGGGGGAGGAGTCTGACCGCCCGGCTCTGAGATCCCTCCGCGCCCGCCGTAGGGCCTGGCCTCCCCGGAGCGGGTCCAGGTCTCCGGACCGGCTGCGTGGTGGCCGGCGGCGGGCCGAGGGGTGGGAGCCTGGCGGCGACCGACCACGGGGGAGGTCCTGGGAGCGGAAGGCCTCACCGCCTCGCTCTTTCCTCCCTTCCCCCGTGGTCGGCTCCCCGCTTGCCCGCGCAGGGGCCGAGGGTCCGTGCAGCCCTCGGGGCCCGGTCGGGGGGACCGGGGCCTGCGTGGGCCGGCCGCCGGGCCCCATGTGGGGGGCATTGGCTCCCCAGCCCACAGCGGGAGCCCAGCGCGGGCTGCCCCCACCCCCGGACCGGGCCCAGTGCAGCAGCGGCGGCAGCGGAGTGGGGCGCGTGCCCTGGCTCGGGGAGGCCGCCATGCTGCAGTGTGCCGGCCCCATGGGCCGGGCCTGCTCCGAGCAGATGCCGCTCCCCCAGAGCTGGGCCGCTCCACCGGCCGCACCCCGTTTGCTGGGCCTGTGCCGCCCAGACACGCTGGAGTCCCGGTCTGCCCGCAGGCCAGCTGCGGGTGCTGTGCGGAAGGGCCATCCTGCCTTGTGGCGAGTTCGAGCGGCAGCAGCAGGAGCCGGACAAGGACTGCGCCCTCCATCTTGCCTTGGGTTCTCCATCTTGGGACAGAACCATGTGCACCCTCCATCTTGCCTTGGGTCCTCCATTTTGGGATGGGGCCATGTGCTTCCTCACGGGAAGAAGCCGCTGCTAGCCACACCCAGGATTTCTCTGAATTAACCAATGGTGATCAAGGGAAGTGCACGCCATCACTATGACCACATCCTGTACCGACTCGTGCCTGGCCAATCGGCAGGGCCCACAGTGCCCTCTCCTGCCCTCACTCCACCCCCCTTTAAAACCTCCTATCCCATCAGGCCTCGCTCTCTCTGCCACTGGACTTTCCGCTGTGTCGGTGGGTCTGGTGAACGGGGAGCGCAGGCCGGCTTGCATAATAAAGGACTCTTTGCTTTTGCATCGGACTGACTGGCTCCCTGGGGGTCTTGGGAACTTTGAAATCTAGGCACAACACTGCTAGCCGTGTCCTTCCCATAAGAGCCCACAGCTTGCAGTCCCGACGAAGAGTACAGCAAGACCTTTTATCTGCAACACTAGTATTTTTTTTAAAAAAAGAAAAAAAACTGCAAAGCGGTTCATTAGCCGTTCCTGGTACTGGCAGGGTAAAAAGTTTACATAAAATTTACGAGCAGGGTCACACCTGGCTGGGTTCAATCATAACACATTGCTTTTCTAGCGAGATAATTAGCAATTTTTCTCCCATGGTCCCTGCCCCTCAGCCTACTTAGTAATTCTTTTTTGTCAGGCCCCTACCCCTAGCACACCATCACCCAGAGAGCTAGACTAAGATAAATGCCATTACTGAATAGAACTTTTGGATTGTCTCACTTGTGACAGGGGTGAATATATTTTGTAGTGTAAAGAGAGTGAACTGTAAATTGGTGACTAGAAAGATGGATTGCAGTATTGTCTTCACTAGCAGAGAGGTGTGGACAAGGAACCCAGAAGGCCGGTAAACTGGCAAAGGTCAGGGCTATGCACCCACTGTTTAGTCCAGACAATGGTAGCTGAAGCAACTTCCCCATCTATTATCATGTAAATCCTTGCTGATGGGATAGTCTTCCTGTTACTGGAACTTGCCTGCCTAAGGGCTATGGGTGGATCCCAAACTGAATAAAAAGATGGCGAGGCCTGAGCACAAGTGGAGCCCATCCTCTTGGGATGGGCTCTCGCCTGGCCCCCCAATCTTGAAATTATTATTTCTTGTCTCGTCTCTTTTCATTTGTGTGGGGCCCCTCTTCCAGATCCTGAACCCTGAACCACGCGGGACGTGCGGGGAACAAAAACAAACACATTACACACATTGGTGCTCTTCACCAGTAAATTTTGGCTATCTTCCTTCTGGAAAAACAGGATTGCACTTCTGAGCGCCCTTGAAAAATAGGCATGCCTGTATAATTTGCTTTTATCCAAGAAACGTGAATGGAATTTACTTGTATCACTTTCAGGAAGAACCAATTTGTCATTCATCTTCCTTGGCCCTATCATGCAAGTGGGGAAGTTACACTGATTGGGGCTCTCCTAAATGATTAGGTTGCTTGGTGACAAGGACCTGCTCTGAAGCTCCACCCCCCCCCCCCCAAAATTTTGGACCCTTGGTTAGGGCTTGTCGCTGCACCTTATACTACTAGACCATCCTCACTAATGTCAATTACTGTAAAAGTGATCAGAAAGCTACAAATGCTGATGGTTGGCAATTATAAGTGGGATCAGTAATTGAAACTATCCACTGATAATTCCTAAAGCACCTTCACAAGTGATTTTACTTACTTCTCCAATAGTGACCATTCTAGAAAGGTGATTAGGAGATTTTAAACTTCATTTTCTTAATCTGTGAAAATGTAAAACTACATCTTCAATGTCGAGAGGTAGTGATGAGCAATGAAATACTTCCTTGTAGGAAAAAAAAAAAAAGGCAAGGAAAGGTGGATAAGGATAAACTACAAAACAGGGAGGGTAGTACTGAACTCAGAAACCAGGAGTTTCCAGGAAGAATTGACACATATTGCCCACATACTTGTGCATAAATTTGCAGTAATACACAGAACTTCTTAGTAAATTTTGGGTTCGGCCCCCTCACATATACAGAAACACATGCACAATTGCTGTGGTGCAAAAGTCAAAAGTGTCACTGAAGTTTATTTTAAATGAAAAGCTCATTCTGAAGAAGAAAAAATATTTTCTCTAGCATAGTGTAGAATTCATTCCATAACATTTGTAAAGTGCTAAATACCACGCCACTCACTGTACTAGGTCAGGCAAGTGAAAGATGTCACGGTACAGAAGTCTCAATGGTCGCTGTCCTCCAGGAGTTTACATTTTGCAGAGGGTAAAGAGTTTCCTCTTTGGGGGTTTTTCATCCAGTCACACCCAATGCCCTCCGTAAATAATTTTCGGTGAAAAGCCCCGCATCTTTCCTTAACCCTTACACATATTCACACTTTCCGAAATCTCTTCGCCTGGAAACTGATGTTAGGGCGGGATCGCTCTGGATATTTCGCAGTTATTTGGGATGCGGCCCCAGGACCAGCTTGCTTTTTCCCTGCAGTGGCGGGATGACAGTGACCGCCCGCCCCTCCAAATTTCCAGGACTTAAAGCACAAAGTGCAGCTTGAACCATCAAGAAGCGGTCAACCTTGCGGTTTGCACCGCCCTTCTATAGCAGAACCTAAAGAAGTTGAGGCGTCTCGGTCAGACCGGGCAACGCGAGTAGAGCAGTGCTGGGCGCAGGGCGTCGGAGGCCAAGTCCACCAGAGGCGCAGCGCAAAGGAGTCCAGGGCCGGTCTAGAAGCCCAAGTGTGCAAGGAGGACTGAAGAGTGCCCGTCCCTGCGGGACTACAAGGACCAGCATGCATGGCGCCGCGGGGTCCAGCTCCGCTCTGGGACTCCGGCGCAATGGAGCCTGGGAAGTGAAGTCTCCGCGCAGCCCCAGTCGCTTCGGGAAGGCTGAAGGGAGGAGTAGTTAGTCCGCTCCATCCCACGCCGGTTCCCGGACGGGCTCGGAGCCTCTCGCTGTCGCTCGGGGATTTCGCGGGCGGCGGGAGCAGGATGGCTCGCTGGAGTAAACTCCGGGGGGAGGAGGCGGCGGCGGCGAAGGGATGGGGAGGCGGGGCCAGCGGAAGCGGCAGGTTGCTTCTATCTCCTCGCGCTTCTCCCAGTGGGAGCGGTGGGAGGGGGAGGGCCGAGCCGAGGGAAGGTAGTGACACGTGTCAATCAATCCCCCTCCGGGGGGCGCGCGCTACGGAGCTCGCGACCCTGCCTCGCGCCTGCGCCGCTTGTATGTAAATGAGGGCGCGTGACGCGGGACGCAGATGGACCAGGGAAGAGAGGATGGACTCCGACGCGGTTGCTCATTGCGGGAGCCATAGGTGCGCGGCGGAGAGGAGAGGATTCCGGCGGGAACTCAACTCCTGGCGCCACCGCCTCGTGCACTGTGTAGGTAAGAGAGACCCGGGCTGGGCCGCGGCTCCGCGCGGCGGCGTCCGCCGCGACCCGAGGAGTTTGGGGCTGAGGGGCTGAGTTGAATCTCCCGTTCGGGTCAGTTCAATGGGGGAGCGAGCTGGGAGCGGCGGCGGCGCGGCGGCCCGGGCTCGCCTTTTGTCTGGGGGCTCCCGGCCCGGCGCGGTCCGCGCTCCTTCCCCTTCGGAGCTGTTGGGCTCCCCGGGAACTGTTAGTTCGGACCCGCTCGCCCAGCCCCCGGGGGAACCGCTCGCTCGCGCTGTCCCCCAAACTCCTCGGCGCCTCTCGCCGCCCGGCGTCCGCCCGGTCTGGAGGGAGGAAGCGGCCCCGCGGTCGGCGTCCGGGCGGAGGGGAGCCGGCGGGAGAAAGGCGGGCTGGTCCGCGCCCCCACCGGGCGCACACACACCCCCTTCTCGCCGCCGGGGGCCGGGCCGGCCGCCGCCACGGAGTTCCAGAGGAGGGCATCCCCGGCGCTCGCGGGGCCGGGACCTCGGGGGGCCGGCGGGGGGCTCGGGGCAGCGGGGGCGGCGCCCGAGGGGCGGGGGCGCCCTCCTCTGCCCTCTCGCGCTCGGCGGCGGCGCGGTGTGTACCCCTTTAAGAAGGAGCCGCTGGAGCGCTGACGGTTGGGATTTGAAGTTCTTCCTCCCTCTTTGGAAGTCTGGACGGCGGGGAGCGGGGGGGACTGTTGCCATAGAGATGACACCCTCACCCCCCTTCTCTGCGCGGACGCCCCGGCGACTCTGGTCCTCTTTCGCTGTCATGTGATGGACCCCTCCCCGCACTTACCCGCACGACTCCCTCCCCGCCTCCCTCCCGCGTCCTCCTGACCGTCCGTCTTCCCAGTCGGTGGGGTCGGCGTCGTTCGTGCTTCTCAAACTTCTGGGCTCGGAGCTGTCATTCTGCAGGTTGCCGGGGGTGGCGGGAGGTGGCGGTACCTCTGGACCTCCGCCGCCGGCGCTCGCTTTTCTGTCCGAGTGGGACGTGTGCAGGGAGCTGTTCTCCCGCAGGTTGGTGTCCTGGGCAGGAAGGGGGCGACGAGGGGACAGGGACGAGGGGTGCTGTGCGCGTGTGTTTTGGAAGGGGATTTGGGGTGAGAGAGGAAGGGAAGAAGTGTGGGTAGTGGAAGCAGCTGGCTCAGTGAGCGATTAAATCTTGGCACCTGGAGTGGAGGCACTAACCTTCTCTTACTTGTTTCCATCTGTTCTTGCGCCACCTCGAGCCGCCCCCCACCCCCACCCCCACCTCCGCCCCCACCCCCACCCGGGTTTGTTCGTTTAACGCCTGGAGGAAGATTCTTCTTTTTGGCGAGTGAACAGGAGGTCGCAGTAGGATGAACTAGTACAACTTCAACTCAGAGGCGTGCACTGCAGAATACGATGGACATAGGAACTATTACTAGGGGCACTTTTATGTTTAAGCCACTTACTGTTTACCCTTATAAAATAGGTTTTGGTCTTAGCTAAGGAGACATTCTGGAAAATAGCTTTGATGGAGTTCTCATAAGTGATTTTAGTTTAAAAAAGTGTAGAAAAAAACACGGTATTCTTTATATAAAATTTTAAAGGTAAGTGTTATTAGTGCTTCCAGAATACAAAATGGACCCGTTTTTATTGGAAAGATCTCTTCTGCCGACAACCTGTTTAGAAATTGGGTTCATTGAATTAGGATCAGGGTAACGGCATTGTAACACTGGCTGGAGACATTATTGTGTCAAGTTTTCCCCCGAGGCACGCAGTGATTTTACGATGTTTTTGGTCAATTTTAAGTTTTTGAATCCTTTAAGGTTTTTATCCCCTCATCTTTTTGCTTATGTGGGTACATTAAGTATGCTCTGTATTTAAAAATATGTGTGATTTTGAAAAATAGTCAAATTTTAATTAAATACAAAATTAATTGAATTTCATGGGAAAAAGGACTTTCTGCCTTACCTACTTGGATACTGAAGTAGGATTGGGAAACATTGAAAGTTGAGTTCATGCTGTTATGTCTAACATGCAATCTCTGTATTACATTTTTAATGTAATATATAATTATACCATATTAGAAAGGAAATGTTTAACTGGGCTCTAATTATATTGCGAATTTTCCCCCATAGTCCTAGTCCTAGTCAGGAGACCTAGTAAGACCCGTCTCATACTTTTGTTTTTGCATTGTTATTTTATTTTTTAATTTTTTAAATACATCTTTATTGATTTCAGAGAGGAAGGGAGAAGGAAAGAGAGATAGAAACATCATTGATGAGAGAGAATCATTGATTGGCTGCCTCCTGCACATACCCCACTGGGGATAAAGCCCGCAACCCAGGCATGTGCCCTTGGCTGGAATCGAACCTGGGACCGTCCAGTCCGCAGGGCAGGCTGACGCTCTATCCACTGAGCCAAACCAGCTAGGGCGCATTGTTATTTTTAAATAAACAATGAAGCTCTCTTAAACAAGAAATTCACTTGTTGCTTGGGTTTTGTTTGTTTTTTTCAGTACCCTATATGTGAAGCATCTATTAATGGTGTGAATTGGGATTACATGTAGTTTGTGTACTTATTTCAATTTATCTTTTGCTATTAATGTGCTTACATTCAATATTTCACGTTATAAACATTTGCAAACTGGCATATTCTTTTTCCTTTGCATGTTTGTATGTGTGTGTATATATATGTGTATATATAAATTTCCGTATTGCATATCCAGTGCTCTTACGACTTGAAATCGTTTTTTATAAAATATGATCCTTTCTGCCATTGGGGAAGAAAATTTTTCAAAAGTGTTATTTTTAAATAAGGAAATTGTAAGCAATGTCTTAGGATTGTACCACAAGTTAGTATTAATCCAGTCGTAATGTTTTAAATCTCAGTTCCTAGAATAAGTCTTTCATTTGATTCACTTTTTTATAACATATATAATATTCTACTTTTATGGGGGGAAAGTTCATCATCCTTGTAGTTAGCCAAGATGTACCAAAACACCACATTTCTGAATTCAGTTGAGTTAGCCACACTTGGAGTTGGAGAGGCTTCATTGATAGAGATTAAGATACTTCAATTGTGTGGCACAAGTACCCCAGGCATTTCAAAACAAATAGGTATTAATGAGGAATGGTATTATTACAGGTGCTTTCTTAGAAGACCTAGAATTTTTGAGCCAGGCAAAATAAGGAATGGAGAAGGAAAAGAAGGAGAAGCCTATAGAGGCAAAGAAAAAGGAATGAACAGAGTGTTTTGGGAATAGAGTTGAGACAGTTGAGACAACCCGCTCTACCTTACTGGAGTAGAGGGTATACTAGTGGTAAAAGAAGCTATGTAAAGTGGAATAACCTCAAAATTTATTTTTTTAGTCTTTCATTTTTAAAAATAGTATTTCTTCTAATTTCTACCTGTACATATAGAAGTTGATTTCACCTATCAGGGAGGGGATTAAGATCATCTGATAAACTCTTCTATAAATCTCATATTTATATGAACACTAGTGGCCCGGTGCATGAAATTTGTGCACATTAAAAGGGGACTAATTAGAGGAAATATTTTAATATTGCTATTTGCCCTTTCTCTATAATAGAAGTGTCAGAGATGAAAGAAAATTAGTAAAATGTATATGAAAATCCTCCTCTTGTCCGAGTCTGGGACACACTGCGGGACTCAGAGTCAAGTCCCTGCACACCCGCGGCACCTCAAAATTGCGCGAGACCCAAACCCAGCCGGCCCCACCCCTGTCAAACCCTGCCGGGAGGGGGCACAGCCTGAGGTCCCCCGTCAAGCCCCATTGGGCAGGGGACGCAGCCTCAGGTCTCCCAGCCCAGCGCTGGGTGGGGGGTGCAGCCTCAGGTCCCCCGGTGTACACGGGGCAGGGAGCACAACCTCAGTTTCCCCAGCACACCCTCAGGTCCCCCGGTGCTGGGGCGGGGGGTGCAGCTTGAGGTCCCCCCGCCTGAACCAGAGGGCGTGTCTTGAGGGCCCCTTGCCCAGTCCAGGGGACGTGGCCTGAGGTCCCCTGTCAAGCCCCGCCGGGTGAGGTGTGCGGCCGGATGTTCCTTGGGCCAGGGCGGGGGTGCGCGCCTTGAGGTCCTCCGTCAAGCCCCGCATACCGGGGGGCACGGCCTCAGGTCCCCCAGCCTGTTGCTGGGACAGGGGCGCAGGCTCAGGTCCTCAGTCTGGGGCGTGGGTTGCAGCCTCAGCCCAGAACCGGGGCCAGGGGGTTGCGCCCTGAGTTCCCCCATCAAGCCCTGCCAGGCGAGGGGCGCGGCCTCAGATCTCCTGGCCCGAAGCTGGGGCAGGGATGCGTGGCCTGAGGTTCCTCAGCCTGGCGCCGAGGCAAGGGGAGCAGCCTGAGGTCCCCTGTCAAGCCCCACCAGCTGGGGGATGCAGCCTCAGGTCCTTGCTGATTGCTTGTTAAGGCTCTTTATGGGAACTCGGCCTCCACTGTGTGTGCAGCCATCTTGACCATTATGGCATGACAGTCAATTTGCATATCCTTTATTAGATAAGATATCACATTTTCCTTATATTTGTCTTTTTATCCTTTTAGTCTCAAAAGCGTTTTTTCCCACATACAGTTTTTCTGTGTAGTTTGTATCATGATTTTGCTTTCAAATCATTGTTCTATCCGATACAAAAAGCTTTTTATTTTTGAGAATCGTGGAATTTTTATTATGCTATGAGCATGTAGACAGCTACAGTGGGGCCTTGACTTACAAGATCCTGACTAACGAGTTTTTCGTGATAGGAGCCATCTCTTGGCCAATTTTTTGCTTTGAGTTGTAAGCTAAAATTCAGGTTACAAGCCAGCTTTAGATACCCCACTGCTAGTTGGCGCAGTGAACGCCACAAATTCAGCCCAGCATTCAATTCATTGTGATGGTGAAAATTGATTTGACATATGAGTAATTTCAGTTACAAGCTCCGTCACGGAACAAATTAAACTCGTAAGTCAAGGCACCACTGTAATTACCTTTCTTTTTTTTTTTAAGTAGAGCTAAATCGTTTTGTTTTTTTACTTTTTTTTCTTTATTGATTAAGGTATTACATATGGGTTCTTATCCTCCTATTGTCCCCCACCCCACCCCACCCATGCTCTCACCCCCCTGGTGTCTATGTCCGTTGGTTAGGCTTATATGCATGCATACAAGTCCTTTGGTTGATCTCTCCCCCTCTCCGCCCTCCCCTACCTTCCCTCTGAGGTTTGACAGTCTGATCGATGCTTCTCTGTCTCTGGATCTGTTTTTGTTCATCAGTTTATGTTGTTCATTGTATTCCACAAATGAGTGAAATGTGGTATTTATCTTTCTCTGACAGGCTTATTTCGCTTAGCATAATGCTCTCCAGTTCCATCCATGCTGTTGCAAATGGTAAGAATGCCTTCTTTTTTACAGCAGCATAGTATTCCATCGTGTAGATGTACCACAATTTTTTAATCCATTCATCTGCTGATGGGCACTTAGGCTGTTTCCAAATTTTAGCTATGGTAAATTATGCTTCTATGAACATAGGGGTGCATATATCCTTTCTGATCAGTGTTTCTAGTTTCTTGGGATATATTCCTAGAAATGGGATAACTGGGTCAAATGGGAGTTCCATTTTTAGGTTTTTTGAGGAAATTCCATACTGTTCTCCACAGTGGCTGCACCAATCTGCATTCCCACCAGCAGTGCACAGGGGTTCCTTTTTCTCCACATCCTCGCCAGCACTTGTCATTTGTTGATTTTTTGATGATAGCCATTCTGACAGGTGTGAGATGGGACTGCATTGTCATTTTGATTTGCATCTCTTGGATGATTAGTGACTTCGAGCATGTTTTCATATGTCTAATTCCCTTTCCCTATTAAATTTACTGATGACTTTGACACCTGAGTTTTAGTCTTCCATCTTTACTCTAAACCCTGACCATTATTCATGATTGACTTTAGTTTGCTTGTTTGTTTTTTTAAGGATGAACCCATCAAGTCATCTACTGACCTTCAACTTTCTCTGCTGCAGAAACTATCCATTATGCCTTTTCTTTAAAAAAAAAAAAAATTAGCAAGGTTTATTAACATATAATTTAGAGAATACAGTTCTATGAGTTTTAACACACAAACAATTGGATAACCAATTTCTCAATAAACAAGATATAAAACAGTTCCATTATCCCTAAAAGTTGTTTTGTGATTCTTCATAGTTATTTCCTTACCTAGGTAACATGGCACTAGCAACCATTGGTCTGCTCTGACTCTATAGTTTTGCTTTTCCCAGAGAATAAATAAGTGAAATCATTAGGTATATGCTTTTGAGTCTGGTTTTTTCATTTAACAATATGCATTTGATAAATATCCATGTTGTTGCATGTATCAGTAGTTTGTTCCTTTGGCTATGTAGTATTCCATTGTACCAGTTTGTTTTTTCATTCAGTGGTTGAAGGACATTGGATTGTTTCCAGTTTGGAGTAAATGTGACTGAAACTCTATGAATACTTGTGTATAGGTGTTTGTGTAAGTGTAGTTTCCATTTCTGTTTGGTAAATATTTAGGAGAGGGATTGTTTGATCATGTGGTAGTACATGTTTAAATTACTAGAAATTGTCAAACTTTTCTAAAATGGTTGTGTCATTTTGAATTCCACCAGCAATTTATGAGAAATCCAATTTAGTAAACTTGTATAAGGTGAGGCTATATATTTTGTTCAATATACAATAGAATGACATCTTAAAATAGTTTGTTTGCATTGTTAATTTTTGGAGTCCATTGATCACAGCATAATAGAATTAGATTATCTTAGTAAAAGAAAGAGATTTGGGGCTTGTTCGCTCTGAGGTTTTACCCAGTAGGAAAGTCTTTTCGATAGTGTTCTTGAAAGTGTTCTCTGGTTCTAGTTCATTTACTTTTCTGCCTGGAATGTCCACTCATGAGAACTAGTACTGAATCATTTCACATAGATTTTTTTAAGTGCATATTTCCTAAGTTCCATGATAACTACTTTGTCAAATCTAAGACATCATAAGTTACTAGGGGCCCAGTGCACAAGTTCATGCGCCTGAAAGGAACTGTGGACCATGAGGCTGTGGTAGGCACAGGGGCGGGTCTCAGCCCATCCTCTGTGCCCCCGCCCGGCCCCTCCTGCCGTGGCCCCCGGACACCTGTCTGCCCACAGCCCCACTCCCACCGCCACCACTCCCACATGCTGATGGCACTGGCCCTGGTCATACCTGCTGAAGGCACTAAGCAGTTGGGGCTGGCGCCAGCAGCAGGTGCAAATGGCAGCTGCTGGCCTGATCACCCCTCAGGAGCAGGGGGAGGTGGAGAAGCCGTGAGGGGCGATTGGTGCCGTGAGGGGCGATTGGTGCCGGCAGCCGCCACTCATTCCTGCTGATGGCACCGAGCGATCGGGACCTGCGCTGGGCGCTGGCAGTGGTTGTGAGCAGCAGCTCTGACGCCAGTTGTGGGTACAAGCGCCGGGCGGGACCACAGAGCACAGGAGTAAAGAATTTTCAGTAACCACCAGAGGCTCACCCTCTGCCTTAGTCTGGCGCCCCTACTCACCTGCTCCACCATCCCGCCGCAGCTGACAGCCACCTGTTCTGCGCACACCCCCTGGTGTCATAGGGACCGGTTGTTCCGCCATTTGGTCTATTTGCATATTAGCCTTTTATTATATAGGATAAGATGCATCATTTCTTCATGTTCTATGTCACTTTTTTTGTTACTTTGACACATCGACTTGAATATGCATCTTGATTATAGAGATGTTAACATGTCTTTTTAAAGCATGATTTATGGAACATTTCTAGAGTAGTATTTCTGCATTTTTACAATTTAGGAATATCACTGAGAAAATATCCTTTATCTTTCATTTTTCAGATCTATCATTCTACTTTAATATTTTCCCTCCCTAATTTAAGCATTCTTTAAGTAGTTCCTTTTCTTAATTTCCCAGTTATTTTGCCATTCTGGTCATTTTCCTTTGGATGCCTTGTAGTTTATAAAAAAACTGCTTAAAATTTAATATAATACAGATTTCAAAAAGAAAATTGTAAAATCTTAAAATTAGTATATCCAGAAAGTAGGACACTATGTAAGTTCGTGAACGAGGTTTTTAACTTGACAAGATTTTCAATAATTTTTTAAAATAGTCCATACCCATGAATAAATTATTGTCATGATTTTTACAAGTAGGTTAACATTTTATACCTCATATTTTTTTTAATCCTCACCCGAGGATATGTTTGTTGATTTTAGAGAGGGGTAAGGGAAGGGGGGAAGCAGAGGGGGGAACATCGATGTGAAAGAGAAACATCACTTGATTGCCTCCTGTAGGCGCCCCTATAGGGATCAAACCCACAGCCTAGTTATGTGTCCCAACCTGGAATTGAACTGCAGCCTTTTTGGTGCCCTGGATGATGCTCCAACCAACTGAGCCACCTGGCCGGGGCCATCATACATTTCATAGCAAGAATTTCTCTCCACTGGCACTCATTTACTCATTTTGGTAATTGAGGTTCAAGATGCTACTTTTTATAAACTAACATAGGTTGTTAACAAATATAAACAGAATTATACATCTTTTCTAGTTATTCTTCTCCTCTCTACAAAATTATTACAAGAGAAATCTGCCCGTAATAATTTAACCTGGGAATATTTCTAAATGTCAAAAATGTTTACCTGTTTTAGTAGTGAACATTTACATTTGAATATTTCTTTATAATCATGTAATTTCTGATGGTTATTATATGACTGTTTATTATGTTATGTATTTCCTAGTTCAAATTAATTCAACTAAAGGAAAAATGACACCTTATAGTATGTTAAGTTTATAATTTGCTGATTCCTATAGAGTTTATGGTTTTTTGTTATTGTAAAATTAAGCTTTCTTTCATAGTTAATATTCTTTTCTTTCTTTAATAACACAGGTTTTGAGAGTATTTTAGAAGGGCTTTATGGACCACGGCTACGAAGACACCTCAGTTTATTTGAAGGTAACGTTTTATTTCAAAATTTTAACCTTCTGTCCCATTTAACAAATGAGAAATGGATGTTCTACACTAACTTTATACTAAACATGAATTTGTGTTATTGTTTAGTTAAAAATATTTTAAATGAATACATAAAGTCATCCAAATATTCCTATTACTACATAATGTTATAATCTTTAAAAAAATTTAGATACTGATTAAAAATTGTAAATGAAGTTTGTTTTGGCTCAGTGGTAAAATTTGATTTTTGTCATTTTATACATTACATTCCCTGACTTCTTCTTAAAGAGGACTTAAAAGGGTTCAGTTGCGTGTTGCTTATGATATAGGCATTCTAGAACTCAGATTGTCACTCTGAGAAATCCTGCCACATATGTGTTCAGAGTTTTCTATTTATGTGTAGCCTCCTCTATTTATTATAGCCCACCCTTCCAAATGTTGTTGCATAAATCCTGGTATAAGATTTTGATCTGTATTATAATTGCTGTGGTAGCATAGTTTAGCTGTTTTACTGCTTGCTTGGAAACCTAGAGCACTAGGAGAGAACATTTTTGTAGGCATGTGAAAGTTTACAGTACAGTTCATTTACAAAATGGGTAATGCTAGAATAGATTTTCTAGTTTGATTTTGATTGGATTATTTCTGTATCTTGTCACTTTTCAGTGCTAACTCTTTTACCTTCTGCCCTACTCTGGTACCTTCCTTTCTATTAAGACCAAAGTCCTATCTAGTTGACTTAAAGGCCCTTCTCTCTGTGTATGTAAGTCTGTTGAGTTGAGGTGGTTACAGTGATAGTTGGTGTAGTCAAAAGTTTTCTGCTCATTCTTTGTTAATGTTGAGGAGGATGGTTGAGCTATGAATCATAGAGCTGACAGTATCTATGCAAGATCATTTGTCCCAACCACCCATCTTCAGTCAGATGAATGATATCCATGCAGAACATGACAATAAGGATCAAGATTCCAAAATATTCCCATTTCAATATTTTATCATTCTTATGGCTAAGATCTTTATCTTCTTATCTTTTAAACTTTCAACATCTCTCACTATGTCATAGCTTAACACTGAATTAAATATTTTTACCTGTTATAAGCAAAACTGACTATAGTTTCACCTTTTTTTCCTGAGCTTATAAATAAAGGAAAAATCTAAGAAATAAGAGTTTAACCTATGCTTGGTATTTCTCCAGCCTGCTGTTTTTCATTCATGTCAGAAGGCAGCATTATACTTAATTGCTTTCTGATAACCCAAAGTCCAGCTTGTGATTTTTAGCCTCTTGCTTTCATTTATTTACATATACTAGGGGCCCGGTGCACGGATCTTATGTTCCTATTTGCTGCCTTTTCCAAGTTCAGATAAATAGCAGGAATATTTCTGGACCGCTGCCAAAAATCAAAGGAAGCTATCACTACACTTTATATTCCAAAAATTATAGTGTCTTCTATGTATTATCTTCAAATGTGTGTTTGGATTGATGCAAGAGTATCCTAAGGGCTGATTCTAACTAAATTTTACTCATAATCACTTCAAAAACAGATAAGTGTATTTTCTGTCTAGTTTACCAGAAACATATTAAACTTCATTATGTATTTCAAAAGTATGAGAGTAAATTACTGTGGTACATCAGTGCTTTTCAAATTAGTCCTAGTGTAACTGCCTCAGATTGATAATGGTTGCTTTATGGTTTGAGGCTCTACATATGAATTTATTTGGAAAAAGAAATTGGCAGGTGGCGGGGGCGGGGGGGGGCAGTTCTGTTACAGGGAGTAAGTTTCAAAAATCACTGCCTATACTAAGTATAGTTGGGAGGACAATGTTATATCTTCAGAAAACCTTTCATCACAAAATGTTCGTTTTCCACAAATATTCTATATTATAGTAATCTAATCTAATAAAAGACAAACATGGTAATTAACCGTACCTCCGACACGCTTCACATTGGCTAATCAGGGCGATATGCAAATTAACTGCCAAAAAAGATGGCGGTTAACCACCAAAAAAGATGGCAGCACACGTAGGCGCAATGCTGGGAGGCAAACTGGGAAGGATGGAAGAAGCTGCCTGCTGCTGACGGTGATTGGAAACCCAAGCGGCAGGCAAGAACTGGGCAGCCTTTGCTCGGCCCCCCAGGCATGAATGGAGAAGCGGCGGCCTTTGACCCGCCCCTCAGGCGTGATCGGAGAAGCAGGGGCTTTGGCCCGGCCCCCGAGGTGTGATCGGAGAAGCGGGGGCCTTTGCCCCGCCCCCAGGTGTGATCGGAGAAGCGGGGGGCTTTGCCCCGTCCCCTAGGCATGATCGGAGAACCGGGGGGCTTTGCCTGGCCCCCCAGGGTGATTGGAGAAGCGGGGGCCTTTGCTTGGCCCCCCAGCCATGATCAGAGAAGCGGGGGCCTTTGCCCGGCCCCCCAGGCGTGATCGGAGAAGCCGGGCGGGGCAGGGAAGAGGCGGCACTGACACCTAAGTAGATTGCAAGCACCTTTCAAACTGCGCGGGTAAAACCCCATGAGACCAGGTCCTGACTCCCACATAGATTGAACTGCAAACCCCCTGAGACCAGGTCCTAGCCGCCACATAGATCGCGAGCACCTTGCAAACTGCACTGGTAAAGCCCCATGAAAATAGGTCCTGACCACCAGGTAGACCGCGAGCACCTTGCAAATGCAAACGCCATGAGAATGGGTCCTGGCCACCATGTAGATTGGGAGCACCTTGCAAACTGCACGGGTAAAATCCCATGAGAATGGGTCCTGACCACCAGGTAGATAGCGAGCACCTGTCAAATTGCAAACCCCATGAGAACAGGTCCTGGCTACCACCTAGATTGCGAGCACCTTTCAAATGCAAACCCCATGAGACCGGGTCCTGACTGCCACGTAGATCGCAAGCACCTTTCAAACTGCAAACCCCATGAGACTGGATCCTGGCTACCACGTAGATCGCGAGCACCTTTCAAACTGCAAAGCCCATGAGACCGGGTCCTGGCCGCCACGTAGATCGCGAGCACCTTTCAAATGCAAACCCCATGAGAACGGGTCCTGGCCACCACATAGATCGCGAGCACCTTGCATACTGCACGGGTAAAACCCCATGAGACCAGATCCTGACCGCCCACGTAGATCGAACTGCAAACCCCCTGAGACCAGGTCCTAGCCACTACGTAGATCGTGAGCACCTTTCCAACTGCAAACTCCATAAGACCAGGTTCTAGCCACCACGTAGATCTTGAACACCTTTCAAACTATGTGGGTAAAACCCATGAGACTGGGTCCTGGCCTCTATGTGTGCTGCCACGTAGATCTTGGGGGGCCAGCAGCTGCCTCTTCCCTGCCTCCCTCCTCGAGTCCCCCGCGGTGATCAGAGAAGTACCTGTATTTTTTTTTTCCAAAGTACCTGTATTTTTAATAATTTCTTGACAATGTAAAAGAATTTTACATTATGAACCAAGGGTGGTGGGGTGAGGAGAAGGAGCAGCAGAAAAATCCAACAAACAAAAAGGGAAACAGAAATGCATGGTGGAAGGGATTTGAAGGGTGGGTAGGGGCATTGCCCAACTAAAATGCAATTGGTTTGTTACTGAGTACTATCCATGGGAAGACAGCATCCTGACTCCTTCTCTATACAGAATATTGGGAGTAAATATGATGCATCCAGGTGGAAATATGATTAGGGGTTGGAAGACAGACAGGGAAAGAAGTCATAAATAGACACTAAGAGAGTTACTGGCTGGCTGGCTGCAAATACTGAGTCTCCAATAGTGATAGAATAAAAAAGTGGGGGATATCTCTGGAAGATTCAAGAGATAGGGGGCAACTCTTCTGTGGTTTTGACTTGCCCAGCAGATTTCCACATACACACGTGTACATGCCTGTATTTGCATGCACACACATATACACATAACTGACTGACCTCCCTGGAAGCACAGAAGAAGAAGCCGCCAGAAGAAGAAGCCGCCAACCTTTGGTCCAGGCACCAGCACCTGTGGCTGGCTGCAGCCCAGGAGACGGACAATCCACCCGCCTGAGGTCCCAGGCTGCAGCCACCCAGAGAAGCTGCCAGCCCTGTGGTCCAGAGCGCCAGCGCCTATGGCCAGGGAAATTGGTTCCCTCTTCTCTGACTGCAGTCATTACTTCAATATTCCCCTTCTGAATTTCTCTCCTGTGCTGCAACCCAACTCCCCTTTTCATCGGAAGGATACGGAACAGAGAGAGCAGTGTTAAAAGCTTACATTTTTAAGCTGGTAAGGTTGGTACTTAAACATATACATGGAAAACTAGAGTCCTCCTTAAGGTCACAAAGGCTACAAAGGAACAGGGACAGCGCATGACCTATTACATCCAGCAATCCATATGGGGACTGAAAACTTTGCAATGATGACAATTACTGAAGATATGAATCAACTAAAATAGTTGACAGGGACAATTCTTCCATCTTTGAAAATATCTATATCAAATCTGTTTAAATAGATTTGCATCTGCATAATATAACACATTCTGACAAGACCACCACCACCACCAATGTGGTCAGTGCTGTGCCAATAAATGTTTAATAACTGAGGGACACCACCCCTCCCCGAGTGCACAAATTTTTGTGCACCGGGCTACTAGTCCTATATAATAAAAGAGAAACATGCAAATTAACAGTCCCTCTGCTATGCTCAAGCCACGCCCATAACCCAATCAGGAGCAAGTATGCAAATTAACCCAACTAAGATGGTGGCAGCCACAGAGCTGGAACGAGGAGGAGGCTTGGGTTGCCCCCGGCGATGGAGAAAGCCAAGCTTTCCACCAGCCCTGGCCAGCCCTCAGCTCCACTCAAGACCACAAAGTTTCAGTTATAGAAGATAAATAAATCCCAGGGGGGAAAAAAGGAGAGGCTGGGAGCTTGAGTCGCCGGGAGGCATGGCCAGCCTGAAAACAGCCATTAGCCCCTCACCCAGGCTGGCCAGGCACCCCAGTGGGGACCCCCACCCTGAAGGGGGTGTGGCCAGCCTGAAAATGGTCCCCAGTCCCTCACCCAGGCTGGCCAGGCACCCCAGCGGGACCCCCACCCTGATCCGGGACACCCTTCAGGGCAAACCAGCCAGTCCTCCACCCGTGCACTAGGCCTCTATCCTATATAATAAAATTATATAGGATAATAATAATTATCCTATATAATAATATGCAAATTGACCCTAACAGCATAACGACTGGGAGTGACTGGTCACTATGACACACTGACTACCAGCGGCAGATGCTCAATGCAGGAGCTGCCCCCTGGTGGTCAGTGCGCTCCCACAGTGGGAGCTCTGCTCAGCCACAAGCCAGGCTGATGGCTGCCAGCACAGCTATGGTGGCGGGAGTCTCTCCCACCTCCTCAGCAGTGCTAAAGATGTCCGACTGCAGCTTAGGCCTGGCTCCCCGCTGGCAAGTGGACATCCCCCGAGGGCTCCTGGGCTGCCAGAGGAATGTCTGATTGGCAGCTTAAGCCATCAGGTGGACATCCCCCGAGGGGTCCTAGACTGCAAGAGGGCACAGGCCAGGCTGAGGGACCCTCACCCCCACCCCCCTAGTGCACAAATTTTTGTGCACTGGGCCTCCAGTTGAATTATAAAGGACCATTCTTCTGGGGGGAAAAAAAAAGTCATGTTGTGTGTTGAATAATATAACTTGTTTACCTGGTTTTTGCTCTAACTCTTGCAACAAGCCTTTAAACAATGTAATAAAAATCTGGTCTGACTTTTTAGCTGTGGATTTCTACTTTTGGACAGCATTACATGTTCTCAAATCTTTGGGCTTTTCTGGTGCTTTATTCCATTTCTGTGTTTTATGTTGTCTTTCATAATATGCAAAATTTATTCCTTTCCCCCATATTTCTTTGTTCTGATTTATTTCATAGTGAAAATAAAAAATTAATAGGCAGTGATAAATTGAATCTTGCAGAGGCTATATGAACCCTATTGTTAGAAAATTAATTTATAACCGGCTCATTGTTCTTGCTACTTTATCCCCTAATAGTGCAAAAATACTCTCCTTACAGCCTTCTCTGTTTATTTCTTTCTAGATGTCACCAGTTTAATTTAGGTGTTTTCCCCTTACTGTTAGTAGCTAGTTTTTTAACATGAGCCATTGCTCTGGAGAGTGGTATTTTTGTTTTAATAAAGTTAGTGTATTTAATGAATATTTTTCCCTCTTTTAAAGACTGTGAACCAGAAGAACTGACTGACTGGTCTATGGATGAAAAATGTTCATTTTGTAACCTACAAAGAGAAGCAGTCAGTGTAAGTTTCAGTGCTATGAAATTATTTCTAAACTATTTGCACAATTGTAACACAATTTTTAAACTTAATTTGTTTTGAAACTTTGTGTCTTATAGTAGAATATAAATACTTGATTTTTGGTAATGAGAAGAAAATTAAAGTCTCATGTTAGAAGTCTAACATTTAGCTTATCTAGTAGGTGAAAATCCCAAACTACTCATCTTTTTTGCTTATTTCACATTTCTTTCTCATAGCTCCCTAACTCATGAAATCAGTTCAGATCTGTTTGTATTTACATAGACAAGGTTGATGATCTTGGAGGCCTGGTTTGGTCTGAGACCATCCTACAGGCTGATTTCTCAGGAATCAGTAGTTGGAGGATAATGTGGTATTACATTTTAACTTTCTTCTTTCTCTTGAAGTCTTTTGGATATCGTAATCATCTCCTGTGTAAATTATTAAAATATTAGTGTCTACTCTAAACAGGGTATAAACTAGACAAGCAGCAGCATGTATGGTTGGATCCTAATTCTTTACGTACTGTTGTGAGAGGGCTGAGAGGAAATGAGAACTCAAGAACCTGTACCTATTTTGGTCAGATTAGTAGGTAAACATAACTGCTTTGTTGTTAAAATTCTCATTGCTGGCATGTTATATAGTGAAATTATTCAGCAATATATCTTATCTGCTCTTCCCTCTTTTTTGATTATAGTTTTGCTAAAAAATAAGGCTAAGTTGGCCCTCTGTTAGAGCTAAATTTCTTTTTTCCTGACTCCTGTTTCAAATTTAATATTCTCTATATAATTTGATATATTTAAAAGGTAGAACAAATGAGCATTTAGAGAGTTAAATTTTTCCATTTTTAATGGAATCCCACAGTTACAAAGTGATTTTTTTAATGTTGGTGTTTTATATATATATATATATATATATATATATAATTTTAGGATTGTATACCATCTCTTGATTCTTCACAGTCAACACCAACAGAGGAACTATCATCCCAGGGCCAGTCCAACACTGAAAAGATTGAATGCGAAGCAGAAAATTACCTAAATGCACTCTTTCGAAAGAAAGGTAATGTTGGTACACATTTTTTATGCTTCTGGTATTCCTTATTTTGTTGCTGTTCTCAAGACTTCAGATGTTCTTTCATGTTTAATAAGTGATAGATATATTACATTGCAAAACTATCTTTAGAATAAATTATAGCATTTATCAGCTGTTTCTTTGGTAGCTTGAGTATGCTTACTTGACATTAAAATGTCAGTATTCTTTTTAATTCCTGTTTATCTAAACTATATATAGTGGGGCCTTGACTTACGAGTGTCCCGACTAACGAGTTTTTCGAGATACGAGCTGTCTCTTGGCCAATTTTTCGCTTTGTGTTGCGAGCTAAAATTCGGGTTACAAGCCAGCTTCAGATACCCCACCGCTAGTTGGCGCAGCGAACGTCACAGTGAACGCCACAACATCAGCCCAGTATCACGTGTCTCACTCGTTCACTTTAAGCGGTTAGCTCTTAGTTGAAGCATCAGTGTTGTGCTCGCATTTGTGCTTGCAGTTATTTTGCAAAACTTCGTTTTTTCAACCATGGATCTGAAGAAAGTAAGTGCGAAGGACAGTGCTGAGAAGAAGAAGCGGATGATGTGCATTGAATTAAAGAAAGAAATTATCGAAAAACATGGCCAAGGTGTGCGTGTAATCGACTTGGCGAAGCAGTACGAGCGTAGCACTTCTACGATCTGCACCATACTAAAGCAGAAGGAGTCGATACAGGCTATAACTCCAGCCAAGGGCATTAAAATAATTTCTAAACAGCGGACATCTATCCATGAAAATATGGAGAAGCTGCTAATGGTGTGGTTAACGGAGAAGCAGCTCGCAGGAGATACCATGACGAAAGCTATTATCTGCGAGAAGGCACGAGCTATTTACACTGATTTGCTGCAGCAGACCCCAGGCACTTCAGTGGACGAGGCATCGGGCGAGCCATTTAAAGCCAGTCGGGGCTGGTTCGAAAATTTTAAAAAGAGGACCGGCATTCACTCCGTTGTCAGACATGGTGAGGCAGCGAGCACGGATATAAAGGAAGGTGACATCAACGAGCTCATCGAGGAGCACTCTGAGGAACTGACAACGCAGGAGCTAAAGGAACTACAGACGCAGCAGCACACGGAGGTTTTGCAGGAAATAGATGACACGGAGGAGGAGGTGGAGGAGGAGGAGGAGGAGGAGGAGGTTATCTCTATAAGTAAGATAAAGGAAATGTTGGGAATGTGGGAGAAACTTTCAGACTTTATTCAAAAGAAACACCCAGAAAAAATTGCAACTGGGCGTGCGATGGAGCTATTTAATGACACTTGCCTAACTCATTTCAGAAATATTCTGAAAGGGAGGATGAAACAGATCTCATTGGACAGGTTTTTATCGAAAACTCCTGTAGATGAAAGTGATGAAAGCATGGCGAAAAGGGTAAAAATCAGCAAATAAGATTCAGTTATTCAGTTCAGCCTTTCTCCTCCAACTCCATCAGCATCTTTAAGTTGCTTGATCTCCAAGGTAAATGCTGTACGTTAAATTTAATAAAACAAGTTTATTGCACTACATTCTATTGTTCAGTATTGTGTTTTTATACAATATTCGTTATTTTTAAATACACTTTTCTTATTTAAAAACATTTAACAAAACAATTGCGGTGTTTTTTGGGTGTCCAGAACGGATTAATGGCATTTCAATTCATTGTAATAGTGAAAATTGATTTGACATACGAGTAATTTGAGTTACGAGCTCCGTCACAGAACACATTAAACTCATAAGTCAAGGCCCCACTGTAAACCAAATGAGGCTTGTTTCATTTGTTACTTGACTTGCTACACATTATCAGGCAGAAGTAGCTTTACATCTTCGTTACCTGGGGAAAATATAGAAATATAGAATCTTCCATTTTTTGTTCTTGGCCATTTCTACAGTAGTAGAGTGTCTTAATTTTCACCACATAGTAAGTCATGGTGTAGAGCAGTGGTTGGCAAACCACGGCTCGCGAGCCACATGCGGCTCTTTAGCCCCTTGAGTGTGGCTCTTCCACAAAATACCACGTGTGGCGTGCACGTACAGTGCGATTGAAACTTCGTGGCCCATGCACAGAAGTTGTTTTTCGGCCTGGGCGAGTCTATTTTGAAGAAGTGGCGTTAGAAGAAGTGGGAGGTGTTGGTCAGTTGGCGGGCGGGCGACTGGAGACGCAGCTCAGGCGGGCCGCGGGATACGCTGCATGGGGGAGGTGCGCACAATTCATATACGAGTTGAGTGAGCCAGTCAGTCAGCAGTTGCATCCTCAAATCTCGTGAGGGTGACAAAAGTACCTACTCGAAGCATAAAGTTACCTGTATTTTTCCAACCAGCTGCAAATCCTACAGGTATTTTTGTCATCAATTTAAGAATTGTAATTATTTTGTGTTGGTGGCTTTATTATTATAAAATGAAACATTTTTTTAGGTGCCCTGTTTGACATGGCTACAAAGAAGAAGCAAAGAAAAACGGAAGACGAAAACCGTGAATTTAAAGTTGAATGGACTGAGACTTTCGCGTTTATTCAAAACTTAAATGGTCTTCCGACCTGTCTTATTTGTCAGGAAAAATTGGCGCATAACAAGAAATCAAATTTGGAGAGACACTTTACAACTAAACACGTGTCATTTAGTACTAAATATCCTGTCGGTGATGCAAGGAAGAAAGCAGTTGAGGAACTTCAGAAGAGTCAAGAAAAATCAAGTTCTGTATTTAATTACTGGATGCAATCTTCCAACAATGTTAATATTGCAAGTTTTGTGGTTAGTCAAGAGATTGCTAAGAGAGGAAAACCATATACAGACGGCGAATACATAAAAAGTTGTTTTATAAATGCATCCGAAGAGCTATTTCGGGATTTTAAGAACAAAGCAGATATTCTAAATAAAATTACAGAGTTACCATTGTCTGCTAAAACAGTGAAAGATAGAACAGTCCAAATGTCTTCACATATAACCAACCAGCAAGTCGAAGATCTTAAATTGGTTTCAGCTTTATCAATAGCAGTTGACGAGTCTTGTGACATAAATGATACAGCGCAAATTTCACTTTGTGTACGATTTATTTCATCTACAGGTCCTAAAGAAGAACTTTTAGGATTATTGCCACTCAGAGGTCAAACACGTGGAGAGGATATAGCAAATGCTGTAATTGAGTGCATTGAAAAACATCATATTCCACTCGATAAAATTGTCTCAATTTCAACAGATGGGTCGAAAAGTATGACCAGCGTAAGAAACGGGTTTGTTGCTATTGTGAAAGAAAAAATTAATCACGACATACTTACTTACCATTGCATCATTCATCAAGAAGCGCTTTGTGTGCAGACATTTCCAGAAGAAATTTGCAAAGTTATGGAATTGGTGATTAAGATTATCAACTCCATTATAGCTAAAGCTCTTAATCATCGCCAATTTAAAGAATTTTTAGTTGAAATGGAGAGTGAGTACGCAGATCTTCTACTGCATAACAAGGTACGTTGGTTATCAAGAGGAAACGTTTTAAAACATTTCGCTTCCTTATTAACAGAAATTAAAGCATTTCTCCTTGAGAAGGGTGTTCACTATCCAGAACTAACGAACGATCAGTGGATCCAAAAATTTTATTTCATGGTAGATGTTACATCTCATCTAAATCAGCTTAATCGTAAACTACAGGGGAAAGGAAACACAGTTTTTTCGATGTTAGAAGAAGTTATTTCATTTGAAAACAAATTATCTCTTTTTGCTGAAGATTTTGAAAGAGAAACTTTGATTCACTTTCCAAGCCTGTTGAAACATCGCCAAGAAAATAATTCTGATATTGACATTTGCTATTTCAAAACAACACTTTTAAATATGAGGGAAGCTTTTCTCAATAGGTTTCAGGAACTCAGAAGCAGCAAAGCAACGTTAGCCTTTGTTAAAAAACCTCTCAGTGCTACTGTAACAGAATTAAATTTTTCTCCCTTTAATATTGACATTGGCAACTTTGAAATGCAATTGCTGGATTTAAAAAATAGAGAACTGTGGAGCTCAAAATTTGAACGTCTTTGTGCTGATATAGAAATATTGGAGAAAAACAAATGTGACCTTATTTCACAGCACAAGTGGTCTTCTTTGGAAGACCTGGAGAAGGAAGATATGTTGATTTTTAACACCTGGAATAGTATTCCTGACTCATATAATCAACTGAAAAAACTAGCGTTTGCTGTTCTTTCCTTATTCGGGTCAACATATTTATGCGAACAATCATTTTCAAGCATGAACCTTATGAAGACTAAATTGAGAGGTTGTCTTATTGATAAGAACCTGGAATCGTGCCTAAAGTTAAAAACAACAACATACAAACCTGACTTAACCAAACTTTCCAAGGAGATGCAAGGCCATTGTTCACATTAGTGTTTGTCAGCCATTGTCATGATTTAATTTTATGGATATTGTAAGGTAAATTGTAAGGAATTTAATTTTATCAATAAATAATATCGTTATTAAGTATGATATCAAGTTTTATTCAACGTACCTATAGTTTAACTAAGACTTAAAACTTTAAGTAAAGTTTATTTAGTTAATTTTAGGGAACGTTGTGGAGTGAAAGAAAATGTAGTGTCGAGGATTGAGAAAGGTATGTTGAGATGGTTTGGACATATAGAGAGGATGAACGAAAGGAGATAGATGAAACAAGTACACAAGACTGGTGTGGATGGGAGAGTTGGAAGGGGTCGACCTCAGCGAACGTACCTCAATCAGATTGAGGACATTTTTAGCAAAGGCAAGCTTAGAAGTACCCTAATTAAGTTAATAACAATGTACCTACCTATATAGTTTAAGTTTAAAAAATTTGGCTCTCAAAAGAAATTTCAATCATTGTACTGTTGATATTTGGCTCTGTTTACTGAGTTTGCCAACCACTGGGTTATATGAATAACATCTGAGGATCTGGGCACATTTATTCATTCAACAAGTATTGGAACTGATCTAGGTGCTGGGAAGTAGAGGAATGAGCTAACAGAAAAAATCCCTGCCCTCCAGAGATTTCCTTCTCTGAGCG
The DNA here is from genome assembly GCF_963259705.1 of Myotis daubentonii. NCBI lineage: Eukaryota > Metazoa > Chordata > Mammalia > Chiroptera > Vespertilionidae > Myotis > Myotis daubentonii. The sequence goes on along the minus strand of NC_081840.1, from coordinate 225,121,563 downwards.
GCTGGGGATGATGTGCTGAGAAAGTGTGTGATGGAGCCACTAAACCCTTAGCCCAGCCAAACTCTCACCCTGATGGTGACCTCAGGCATGTTCAGACTTTCACGAAGAGACAGTGAATTTGCTTTTGCTCCCAATAGAATTACGTTATCAAGATGGTAACCTTGATCAGATGGAGGTGTTCCAAGGAGCCGAAGGGCAGGCTTTTGTTCAAGTGTGTGTATTTCTGGCGAGAGAGTTCACAGCTTTCAAAAGAGTTTCAGAAGTGTCTGTAGCACCTTAAGAGTTTTAAACCACGACCCATCAGGGCCAGCTGCAAAGTCGCCGGAGCTAATCAGGTCAACACAGTTCACTCGCATGGTCACCCAAGTGTGGAGAGAAAGTGTAGCTCCTTTAGTTTGACTGTAGCTAATGCCCTGGTCATTCGTACGATCTCTCCAGGGAATGCTAAGCCTCCCTGGGATACAGCGGCTATTCCATCACTCGCCTTCTCCTGAAGGTGGCTCTCAGGTTATGGAAGAGGGAGGCACCCACACACGTACTCCTGGCCTCCTGCTGGCTCTGGGAGGTGCACTGGCTAGGTTCACTGGGCTCCTGGCCCCCTGACTGCCACTTGCCCTGCCAGCCTCCCCAGCACTGTCTGAGGCTGGAATAATTCGTGAAACGTTCTTTCAACTGGTCCAAGTTCAGTCACTGCCCGAAGGCTTGTCCTCATCTTGGATCCTGCTGGCCATGGACACCTGAGTGGCCAGCAAGTCCTCGCTCACTCCAGCTCACCTGTCTGCTGGTCCATGCCCAGGCTCTGCTGCAGAGTCACCCACCTGGTGGTGGTGGTGGGGGGGGTGTGTGTCCTGGGCTCCTCTCCATTTCCTCTTACAAAGTAATTAAGTTGATTCACAGACTATTAATCTCCCCTCGAATTGTACTTAAGTTTCCTGCTGCTAATATGATATAGTCAAATATGAAATAAATTCCGTTTTAAAATTTAAGTCTCCAGACAATTAAAAATTCAAAAGTTAAATCACAGAATAGTCTGTAATTGGTATGAAATAGTATATAATTGGTATGAAAGTAAAATCTCACACTCAGAGCCCATTGAGATGGTTATATTCCCCCCACACCTGGAAGAAACTCGCAGAACTCACTTCCTGCCTAGTGCTTCAAGTGGCCTTGACACTAGCCGCAGGTCCATAGGGGAACATGGTCCTGTGCCTTAGGTGCTGCCCAGCCCTTTTGGGGTCACCGTTTCCTCATTCGGAGAATGAGAAATCTAGACTGCATGCTAACGACCACCTAGTGTACTTTACGTACTTCCTTCCTGTGTCTGACAACAGTTACTCAAGATACATAATGCTATCTTTATTTTACAGACTCCAGAGAACTTAAGTAGCTTGCTCAAGACACATCCTATGTAATAGAGGGAATATGCTAATTGACCACCACGCCCTCACAAGATGGTGGCGCCCACAGCCACAAGATGGCAGCGCCCAGTCCCCTCAGCCCCACCAGGGGCATCGGGTCCTCCTGCACGCCCCACTGACTGAGACTCAGGCAAGCAGAGCCGGCCGAGGCATAGGCAAGCCTCAGATGGTGGCTGCCCAGCCACCCAGGACCAGCCTGAGGCACTGCCGGCAGTGGCAGCAGCAGAGCTGTGATGGGGGTGTCGCCTTCTCCTGATCCCTGGGTCACCTCCTGCCCCTGAGGGCTCCCAGACTGTGAGGGGGCAGGCCGGGCTGAGGGACCCCCCCCCCACCTCCAGTGCATGAATTTTCATGCACCGGGCCTCTAGTTACTAATAAAGAATGGAGGAAGGGTTCAACCCCCATCTGCATAGTATCAAGACCACCATTCTCCCACTACCCCATGCTTGCTTTTCCTGAAAGATTCAAGAAACTCCTTCCAGGGCTTCTGCAGATGGCCGTGCAAGTTGCACCTGCCCAAGGGGTATCTGCTCAAATCAAATCCATGTTCCCCTGGCTGTCATGGCCTGAACGCTCAGGGATGCTCCCACCCAGAGAGGGAGTCTCTTCCTTACGCTCACCACGGTGTCTACTAGGCTCATAGTGCTTTATCCCCGTCCATGTAAAGTCCAAATGTTCATTATAAAGATTAGTTAATGACATGGATTACAGCATGATAATGATGATTACTTTTCATATGTCCCTTAGAAGTATCATATCATTGATAGATTATCACTCCCCATTTTCCTTTTAGTTGTGCTTGTTAAAGTAGGAGTAGGGCTTCGTAAGAAACCTATGTTACCATGACCCACATGAAATTATTGCCGAATAAATTAGGGTTTATGCTCTCCCCTGCTTAACTGCAAGGCACCAGTGAGCCAACAGGTCACATGCCAGGCTTTGTGCTGAATTCTCCACACGAATCGTCTCATTTCATCCTCACAAAAACCTAAGTAGTTACTCTGATAACTAGCTGTTGAGTTAAAGAATTAGAAACCTAGTTTTCTCCCTTGTAAAATAACCAGCTTGAATAAGATGATCTCTGATTTTGCTTTTCACGCTAAAATGTTTTTTAATCTTATTTTAAAAATTGATTTTAGAGAGAAAAAGGGGGGAAGAGGGGGAGAGAGGGAGAGAGAGAGCTTGCCTTGAGGGCTTCTATCCAATTCCAAAGGCAGGGACACTAGGGTACGTCTCAGGGGAGGATCTCAATAGAATATTCATCATTTTCTCAGGTGTGTCCTTTCAAGGTCATGGTCTGGGGGTCATTAGTCAGTGCACCTGGCTCTGAGGTCAGCCACTAGGACAGTGATGGCGAACCTATGACACGCGTGTCAGAGGTGACACATGAACTTTTTTTGGTTGATTTTTCTTTGTTAAATGGCATTTAAATATATAAAATAAATATCAAAAATATAAATCTTTGTTTTACTATGGTTGCAAATATCAAAAAATTTCTATATGTGACACGGCACCAGAGTTAAGTTAGGGTTTTTTAAAATGCTGACATGCCGAGCTCAAAAGGTTCGCCATCACTGCACTTGGACCTAGATGTACTCAGAGGACAGACCTTGTGAAGACCCAGGCCGTCTGCAAGCCAAGGAGGCAGGCCTCGGAAGAAACCAGCCCTGCTGACACTTGGTACTCAGATTTCCAAGCCCTAGAACTGTGAGACATAAATTTCTGATGTTTAGAAACTAGGATTCTGAGGTTGAATGACTTTTTAAAAACTGAAGCGGTGTGATCACTTTTCACCACTAGGGGGAAGCAGTCCACTGGCTCTCATTGCATTGTGTCCTGGGCTGTGACCATTGGCTGGACAGGAGACCTTGAATGGTTCTTCCAACTCAGATTTAGTCTGATTCTAATATGCAATTCCAAATTTCAATCAAATAGGAAAAGCCCTTTTACATTTTATATAAAATTTCTGGCTAATTATTATGGATGTCATTTCTGAGGGGGGTATTGCAGGACCCCAGAAGATAGAAACTGCTAGAATGTTAGAGGTCTTCTATCTTCCAGTCATCTGTAAAGTCACAGCCGCAAAAGGTTTTCTTTTTAATCCTCTAGGGGCACAACAATAAAATGCTTGGTTAACTGATAACTTATCCTATCTAATAAAAGAGAAACATGGTGATTAGCCGTACCTCCGCTACCCTTCCCATTGGCTAATCAGGGCGATATGCAAATTAACTGCCAGCCAAGATGGCGGCCGGCAGCCAGGCTGCTTGAAGCGAACATGAGGCTTGCTTGCTTCGGTGACGGAAGACTCCAGCGTTCCCCGCCTGCCACTGCCGGCCTCTAAGCTTGCAGTTTGAAACATTGTTACAAATATAGAAGCTAAACAAAACCCCAGAAACCTGCTTTCAGCCAGCCGGGATCTCAGAGCTGGAGTTGAAACAGTGTTTCGATTATAGAACCCAAACAAACCAGATACCTGCTTTCAGCAGCCGAGGCCTAAGAGCTGGAGCCAAGCCTCAGAGCTAAAGCTGGCCCAGAATAAAAAAAAAAAAAAAAAAAAGGAGCGATTGGGAGCTTCAGTCACCCGCCAGCCTGAAAACAGCCCTCAGCCCCTCACCCAGACTGGCCAGGCACCCCAGTGGGGACCCCCACCCTGAAGGGGGTGTGACCAGCTGCAAACAGCCATCATCCCCTCATCCAGGCTGGCCAGGCACCCAAGTGGAACCCCCACCCTGAACCAGGAAACCCTTCAGGGCAAACCAGCCAGCCACCACCCGTGCACCAGGCCTCTGTCCTATATAGTAAAAGGGTAATATGCCTCCCGGCACCGGGATCAGCGTGACAGGGGGCAGCGCCCAAACCCCCTGATCGCCCTGCAGCTTTGTGTGTGACAGGGTGCGGCGCCCCAACACCCTGATCGGCCCTGCTCTGTGTGTGACAGGGTGCGGCGCCCCAACCCCCTGATTGGCCCTTCTCTGTGGGTGATAAAGGGCAGCGCCCCAACCCCCGCCCCCCCTATGGGCCCTGCTCTGTGTGTGATGGGGTAGAGCCATAACCTCCCTATTGGCCCTGCCCTGAGTGCGACAGGGTGCGGTGCCCCAACCCCCTGATCCGCCCTGCTTTGTGTTTGACAGGGGGCGGTGCCCCAACTCCCCTGTCGGCCCTACTCTGTCAGTGACACGGGGGAGCTCCTCAACCCCCTGATGGGCCCTGCTCTGTGAGTGACAGGGGTCGGCGCCCCAACCCCCTGATTGGCCCTGCTCTGTGCGTGACGGGGTGGCGCCGCAACCTCCCCATCGACCCTGCCTTGAGTGTGACAGGGGCTGGTGCCCCAATCCCCCAATCGGCCCTACCCTGAGCATGACTGAGGGTGGCATCGCAACCTCCCCATCCGCCCTGCTCTTTGCATGACAGGGGGCAGCGCCCCAACTCCCCAATTGGACCTGCTCTGAGCCCGACCAGGGGCTGCACCTAGGGATTGGGCCTGCCCTCTGTCACCCGGGAGCAGGCCTAAGCCAGCAGGTTGTTACCTCCCAAGGGGTCCCAGACTGCGAGAGGGCACAGGCCAGGCTGAGGGCCCCCTCCCTCCCCCTCTGAGTGCACAAATTTTTGTGCACCGGGCCTCTAGTCAAATATAAAAAGAAAGGGGACCACCCTGATGGGATCAATTTTTTTTTAATCTGGAAAGGTTCACTCTTTAAAAGTTATTATCATTATAATAATACAAACCAAGAAAATTTGGAAAAAACAAAATTATGAGAAAGCAAATATTAACCCAATATGGATATTTTATTTTCTTAAATGATTGATACCTTAAATCTTTTCTAGAATAAGGAAAGCAGATGGATGGATGATTACACAGGAAACATCTCAATAGTTTCTAAACCTGAGCTTTAAAAAACTAAATAAGAATCTACTGGGGACGGGGAGGAGAGAGGATAATAGATTCGTGTGTGTGTGTGTGTGTGTGTGTGTGTGTGTGTGTTTTCTCTGAGTTCTCTAGTTGAAAGTTTAGATGTGGCATTTGGAAACTACTGATGTACTCGAGTTTGTGGGTGGTGCCACAGAAAATATTCAGGGCCAGCAAGGTTAAGTTTCACTAACCCAAATTTCCGAGGCCAAATTGCAATTAAAGTAGTTTTTTAAAAAAGAAATGGTTTTGCAATAGGAAAAATTGTAGAAGTCATGTATTTCACACTTTGACACCTAATGATACTTCCTTTTTTTTTCCTTTTAAAAAAATATATTTTTATTGATTTCAGAGAGGAAGGGAGATGGAGAGAGAGATAGAAACATCAATGATGAGAGAGAATCATTGATCAGCTGCCTCCTGCACGCCCCTCACTGGGGATCGAGCCCGCAAGCTGAGCATGTGCCCTTGACCAGAATCAAACCTGGGACCTTTCAATCCTCAGGTCAATGCTCTATCCTCTGAGCCAAACTGGCTAGGGCGATACTTCCTTTTTTAAGTCAGCAATATTTATTAGAGGAAGGAGTTTATCTGAAACCTCCACTACTCAGAACAGTTTGCCGCTGGAGGTATAAAGAGAACAAACTGCTGAACAAGGGAGTGAGCGCTATCACTCACTCATGACCTTCATTCACATTACTAGGAAGATTATTCCCCAAGAAGATCAAGGTCAGGGGATTATTGAAGGAGGGTCCCAGACCTGATAGTGGTGAGAATAAGAGAAGACGATTCATCTTTACTCTTAGCTCATGGAGGTCCGAGAATGCAAGGAAACGCTTTAAAAGGCATGTGGGCACACCTTCAAGTATAAGGACCTTTAGATTCGGTTCTTGTAAGTAAGCAGGACTAGATTCCTTTAAGGCTGGATGACAGGGGAGCTGGGACGGGGAGGCCAGTCACCCCAGGTGAGACTCTTGCCAAAAAAGGATATTAAGACCAGAAGTATCATCTGGCCAATTTGGTTCAGTGGTTGAGCATCGACCCATGAACCAAGAAGTCATTGGTTCAATTCCTGGTCAGGACACATGCCCGGTTTTCAGGCCAATCCCCAATAGAGGACATGCAGGAGTCAGCCGGTCAATGGTGTTTCTCTCTTACCAATGTTTCTACCTCTCTATCCCTCTCCCTTTCTCTCTCTCTAAACGTCAATGAAAAAAATTTAAAAAAGACCTGAGGAACAGAAAGTTCAAGTGGGCTTGAAAGCTAAGACAAGAACTACCTGGTTAGAAAGACTCACAGTTGAGACCTGAGTCAGGTAGAGACGGGAGACAGGTATGGAAGGGAGAGGACTGTTATGATTCACTGGCAGCCAACATGGCACTCACATCAGGAGCTGCTGAGAGCAAAGTCCACCTGCCTGGGCCAGCAGCCTGACTCAGAGGTACCCAGGGACCACGGAGCCTGAGAAAATCCCCTCTGGAGGTCAGAAATGAGAAGGTGCTTCTTAAGCGAGACTGCTGCTCACTGGTTCACGGGCCAGCAGCATCACGAGAGAGCTGGTTAGAAAGGCAGAATCTCAGGCCCTACTCCAGAGCCATTGAATCAGAAAGTGCACTTTTACAGGACCCTGGGGCCATTCTAAAACTCGAGGTTAGGAGTTCTAGACCACCCAACCGTAGTGGTGAGTCAATGGCACCAAGAGGGGCCACTGCAGACTCATTCATTCATTAACTTAGGAAGACGTCCGACCTGAGGGGTCCTGATGCAAATGCAGAATTAGCAGAATCAATAGGTTAATGACTACACTCCGTGCAGATTAGAAGAGTACGGGGATCTTAGACTGCTCAAGGTACAGAAGTGTAGCATTACATTTATATTCACTGGTAGAATTGATAAAAACGAAACAAATCTATTTCTTGTGTATTTCACTTGTCAAAGGCAAGTCAAAATATTGCCTTAACTCTAGGAAAATCACGACTACAGGTGTTGCGTGCTCACGATGCTTCAGGCATTCTTTCTCGCACTTCACAAATCTCTTCCTCGAATTCAGTCCCTACATAGATTCAACTGGCCTTCACTTCCACAGACTGCATTCCGCTGCAATTGTTGGGCATTGGTTTTCTAACTCTGGAACTAGATTCTGTGGCACTCAGAAACACATTTCTACAGTTCTCACATTTCAGAATCAGCCGGTTAGCTTTTGAAAAATACAAACTTTCAACTCACCCTCTTCGAGATTCTGAGTCAAAGAGTTGGGGGTGAAACCTGGAGCGCCCGTCCTAGAAGCACCCCAGGGAAATCTTACACACGCGGGCCACAACTGCGCCCAGAGACACGTGAGTCTAGTGATTAATGATCGCTTCCTACCCAGAGGCCTCCACTTCCCCAGAGGTGAAGGGGGGTTAACTAGAGCAGCCCCAGAGGTGCACTGGCTTTACAAGCGCCTCTGTTACACCAGTGATGCCAATGAAATCGGGTTGAAACAGGGCAGAACTTGGACTGACTCACCTGGCGATGCTTCCCTGGCAGGATGGGGTGCCTGGAACTTGAGCCTCTGCCACCTGGAGAGAACAGTGACTCACAGGTGAAGCCTAAGAGGTTAGGGATTTTGTATTCTCCAGCAATTCTCTCAGAAAACTGTCCCAATATAACCCCGCTAGAAGCAGCAGATTGCACAATGATAATTTTTTATTTTCATTTTTTAAATATATTTCTATTGATTTCAGAGAGGAAGGGAGAGGGAGAGAATTAGAAACATCCATGATGAGAGAATCATCTATCGGCTGCCTCTTGCACACCCCACACTGGGAATCGAGACCGCAACTAGGGCATATGCCCTGACCAGGAATCGAACAGTGACCTCCTGGTTCATTAGGTTGAGGCTCAACCACTGAGCCATACCTGCGTGATGCTTTGATTTTTATGTAAGGGGATTAGAAAGGTGTCGATATTGTTGGGTGAAGGAGAGTACAGCCATGATCCTTGCAGGTCAGTTAGGCAAGAATGCCTCCCAGTTACTATGGGAGGGTAGGTCCTATTTAATGGGGAGGCACCTCACACTTGCACGGGCGGTCTCTGCACTAGGAAATGCGATGGCAGGTACATCTGTGACAGTCACTCTGATGAGGAAAGTATCTAATTTCAAGCATTCACCTTTGAAAATGCAGGGGGCACAGAAGAATTACTAGCCTTGGTTGGACCCTGTCGATGTATAAACACTCTACCCAAAGTGGTTATCTCTACTGATCAATTCAATTCTCACAACAGCCCTTAGCGGTGGGTACACAGAGGAAGGAGGCAGGGAAGCATTGAATAATGTGCCCAAAGTCACAGTCATGTGGCTCTGAGGTGAGCAGTCTGGCTCTCGAACCCAGTTTACTACGACAGTGTCTGTCTGCAACACATTTATGGCATTTATTTGTTCTGGATACAAACCCTTTGCTGATTCCACGGACTGTAAATATCTTCTCCCAAGCTCTAGTTTGCTCTTTTATTCTTGATGTCTTTTTCTTGAACAAAAGTTCTCCATTGCAATGGAATTGGATTTATCAATCTTTGTTTTTTATCTTGTGGTAGTTTTTGGTTCCCTATTTAAGACAGCTTGGCCTACCTCAGGTTCACCAAAATCATCTCCTGTGTTATCTCCTACACCAGTGATGGCGAACCTTTTGAGCTCGACTTGTCAGCATTTTGAAAAACCCTAACTTAACTCTGGTGCCGTGTCACATATAGAAGTTTTTTGATATTTGCAACCGTAGTAAAACAAAGACTTATATTTTTGATATTTATTTTAGATATTTAAATGCCATTTAACAAAGAAAAATCAACCAAAAAAATGAGTTCACGTGTCACCTCTGACACGCGTGTCATAGGTTCGCCATCACTGTCCTACACACTGACTTGGAAATGAGTTTTGTGTTTGATGTGAGGTAAGGGTTGAAACTCCCTTTACCCCTCATGGATATCCAGCACAACCAGCTTCATTTATTAAAAAAGAGTGCAATAACACAGCTCCACAATACTACCTTTATAATAAATCAAATGTTCAGATAAGAATGCTAACTCACTTTTCAATATCAGTTTGGCATTAACTAGTGCACAAAATAAATCATATTGGAATACGTTTTCAATTTCAGGAGATTTTACTAAATATCTGATCACGATACTCTAATCCCACATGTATTTAAGTTTAGATGTATGCCTCCACTGGTGAAACTCCATGAAGGTTTAATGCACCTCTATCCTATCCCAGGGCTTTCCAATGTTGTGTGAGGAGAAAATTGTTCTCTCGGGGCGGTGGGTGGAGGGTAAGGGAGAGCTTAGAAATGAATGCAGAGAGGAAACCTATGAATCCTTCACCACATAAACTCATTTGTTCAGGCCAAAGAAAATCACCAGTTCCCCCCCCCCCCCCCCCCCCCCGGATTTTTCTGGACCTAGGGAGCTGCATTAAGAAGCATTTCCCATATTCATCCGACCACAAAGTCTTTTGATCTCAGATCACAGGGCCTCCATTCTGTTTAATGAGGAGTAGAGAAGCCATTCTGTTCCTGCCCCAAACCTGTAAAGTCACCTGCGTCTGACCTCATTCCTTCCCTCCTCCTCTGTTCCTGGGGCTCACCCTCCAGTCTAGGATTGTTGTTGTACACTGGGGAGAGCTTGTATTACATGGTGGCTGAAGCAAGGGAGAGAGGCAGAGAATTCCCATGCTGTTAGAGGTGGAAGCAAGATGACTTGGTGATGGGCTGCGTTGAAGAGTGAGGGAAAGTGAAGATTTAAAGGTGACGCCTAGCCCTAACCGGTTTGGTTCAGCGGATAGAGCGTCAGCCTGTGGACTGAAAGGTCCCAGGTTCGATTCCAGCCAAGGGCATGTACCTTGGTTGTGGGCACATCCCCATAGGAGGTGTGCAAAAGGCAGCTGATCGATGTTTCTCTCTCATCTATGTTTCTCTCTATCCCCTCTCCCTTCCTCTCTGTAAAAAATCAATAAAATATATTTAAAAAAAATAAAAATAAAGGTGACGCTTAAATATCTAGCTTGAGCAACAAAGTGAATGTCCTGCTTTAAAAAAATTTTTTATGTTTGTTTGTTTTAATATATTTTTATTGATTTCAGAGAGGAAGAGAGAGGGGAGATAGAGATCAAAACATCGATGATGAGAGAGAATCATTTACCAGTTGCCTCCTGCACAATCCCTATTGTGGACTGAACCCACAACCTGGGCATGTGCCCTTGACCAGAAACAAACCTGGGACCCTTCAGTCCATAGGCCGACACTCTATCCACTGAGCCAAACCAGCGAGGGCTGTTTGTGTGTGTTTTTTTAATTGATTTTAGAGAGAGGGAGAGAGAGAAAAACATTGATGTGAGAGAGAAACATTGATCAGTTGCCTCCTGCATGCACCATGACCAGGTAAACAGACACCTGGGTATGTGCCCTGACTGGGAATTGAACCTGCAACCCTTTGGTGTATGGAGGACACCCCAACCAACTGAGCCATATTGTCCAGGGCAGATGTCCTGCTTTTAACTGAGATGGAGGACACAGAAGCAGAAACAGCCCTGGTGGGGATTAAGGAAAGAGGCAGCAGAGCAAAACGGTTCCACTGTACACGAGTTGAGTTTGAAGGACTTTGAAACATCCAAGTGGAAATGGGCACTAGGCAGCTGGATGTATGGGTCTGGAGCTTGGGTGAGTCATCCTGGCTAATGATACCAGTTTTGCAAGCAAAAGCATATAGCTGGAATGGAATTAGGGGGATGATAAGATTGGCAAGTAGGGTATTTATGCTTGGATGATATGAGGGCCATTGGATGATATGAGCACCACATACCTAATCTTGACGAAGCCCTATCAGACAGAGGAAAAGAGACTGGAAAGGTGTGGCCTCAGAGGTAGGAGATAAAGATACTTGTTAGAGGACAAGAGTGGTCAACAAGCTAAAATACTGTTGAAAGGCCAGTGAGCAAGAATAAGGACTGAGGAGAGTCCAGTGGATTCTGCAAAGTGGAGATTACTTACCTTGGCAAGAGCAATTTCAAAGGTCATTTCCATCTTCACCAAATCTTGTAAAAATGGAGGTTACTCATGTCACTCCTCTGCTTTTCTGATTTACAGTGTCTGAGAAGGGATCTGGTCTCTTCACTTCCAACCAGTCATTTCCTGTCCTACAATTCTCTGCTCCTTTCACACTTGCCTCCTTGTTGTGTCTTTTTTTTTTTTTTTTTTTTTAAATTAAATCTTTATTGTTCATATTATTACATTTGTTCCTTTTTTTCCCCCCCATAACTCCCCTCCTCCCAGTTCCCGCCCTACCCTCCGCCCTCACTCCCCACCCACTGTCCTCATCCATAGGTGCACGATTTTTGTCCAGTCTCTTCCCACATCTCCCACACCCCTTTCCCCCCCAAGAATAGTCAGTCCATTCCCTTTCTATGTCCCTGATTCTATTATAATCAACAGTTCATTCTGTTCATCAGATTATTTATTCACTTGATTCTTAGATTCACTTGTTGATAGATGCATATTTGTTGTTCATAATTTGTATCTTTACCTTTTTCTTCCTCTTCCTCTTCTTAAAGGATACCTTTCAGCATTTCATATAATCCTGGTTTGGTGGTGATGAACTCCTTTAGCTTTTCCTTATCTGTGAAGCTCTTTATCTGACCTTCAATTCTGAATGATAGCTTTGCTGGATAAAGTAATCTTGGTTGTAGGTTCTTGGTATTCATCACTTTGAATATTTCTTGCCACTCCCTTCTGGCCTGCAAAGTTTCTGTTGAGAAATCAGCTGACAGTCGTATGGGTATTCCCTTGTAGGTAACTGAGTTTCTTTCTCTTGCTGTTTTTAAGATTCTCTCTTTATCTTTTGCTCTTGGCATTTTAATTATGATGTGCCTTGGTGTGGTCCTCTTTGGATTCCTTTTGTTTGGGGTTCTCCGCGCTTCTTGGACCTGTAAGTCCATTTCTTTCACCAGGTGGGGGAAGTTTTCTGTCATTATTTCTTCAAATAGGTTTTCAATATCTTGCTCTCTCTCATCTTCTGGCACCCCTATAATTCTGATGTTGGTACGCTTGAAGCTGTCCCAGAGGCTCCTTACACTATCCTCGCATTTTTGGATTCTTTTTTCATTTTGCTTTTCCGGTTGGATGTTTTTTGCTTCCTTGCATTTCAAATCATTGACTTGATTCTTGTGCTTCTCTGGTCTGCTGTCGGGCGTCTGTATAATATTCGTTATTTCAGTCCGTGTGTGCTTAATTTCTAGTTGGTTCCCCAATATAAGATCGAGGGTCTTATTAGTTTTCGTGTAGATCTCATTAAGTTTATCGGCAGCTTCTAAACAGTTCTTGAGAGACCTTAAAAGTGTGGTTCTGAACTCTATTTCTTCCATTGACAATTTTGTCCTGTTTCTTTGTCTCCGCATTTTGTTATGCTTCCTTGGTGCACCCCCTAGTGGTCTTTGTTCGCAGTCTTATAGATAAATCTTGATTGCTGTAGCTAATTCCAGGGAGGGTTTGACCTCCAGGCCAAGTGGCTATGAGATTCAGCTGTGTCAGCGGTGAGAGAACTTCTGTCCTCTAGGGAGGTGCTAATCTGGCGTTTGCCTGAGGCTATCCGGCAAATGCCTCTGTGCAGGGCTTGGGTGGGGCGGGTCGCACAGGATCGACAGGGTGGGCCGGAGAGAGCAGTTATGGCGGCTCTCAGTCCTGTCCCAAGGGGCTCTGCCTCTCTGAGTCCCAGCACCCGCTGCAAAGCTCAGAGAGAAAGCTGCACTCGCTCTGACCGAAGCCAGACAGTCCCGCTTCTCCCGCCTGAGTCTGGGTCCCTAAAGACTCGCCCGGATCTGGAGCTCAGAGTCTGCGACTCCCTCCCGATTGAAAACAACAACCGCGCCCTCCGCCGCCAGCCCGCTCCGCGCACTCCACACCTCAGAATTTGACTTCAGCACTGCGCCTCCTCTGAGTGTCCGTGTGCGTTTCTCTTTCCTCCTAGTTGTAGGACTTCCACTCAGCCAGCGTTCCTGTGGTTCTGGGTGATGTCCCTTCCGTTTTTTGGTTTCACTTTTGAAGTAGTTGTTCAAAGCAGCAAACTCCGGCGTTAACCTATGCCGCCATCTTGGTTCTCCTTGTTGTGTCTTTAAAAAGCCAGGAAGGCTCCTGCCACAGGGCCTGTGCGCTTGCTGTTTGCTCTGCCAGAAGTGATGCTCCCAGATTTCTGTCAAACTCACCCCTTTGCTTCCTTCAGGTCTTTGCTCAAATGTTACCTTTCAGTGAGGCCTTACTTGACACTCCATTTAAATCACTTTTGTTTCCACTCAAGCCCTTTCCCTAGTTCCTACTTTATTTTTCTTCACAGCACTCATCACCATTGACATGCTATCTATTTAATTGACTGACTTTACTGTCAGTCATCCCATCCTCCTTCAAAAGTAAGTTATATGAGGGAAGAGATTCTTTCCACTTGTGTGTCCCCAGAACCTAGAACAATGCCTATAACATAATGGGCACCTACAAATATTTGATGAGTAAATTCACTAAAATTTTCAGCTGATGAAACTGGTTTATCCTGATATCCCCGAGGGACCTTTCAGGAAAGGTTGGTGGACTGAGGGCTGCTCATTTCTTTTGAGCAAAATGAAGAAGAGCTGCCGCCATTTTCTTCCATGATCTTGGTTCAAACTCCTCTTCCTCTTCTTATGTCACCAGGACCTGCCCATCCAAGGTCTTCGAAGTCGCACATTGTGTCTCTGCACCTTCTCCTTTCCTTTCTTGCTGTTACTACCCCGTTTCAATTCATGAATGGAATAATGATGCAGGAAAAGGTAAATATGGAGAACATAAGCTAGAGAAAATGCTTCAAATAAGTTTGGCTGTAAAGAAGCAGAGAGGCGATTCCTGGTGGGGACTGTGGGTGCCAGGGAAGCTGAGATGTTTTTGTTTGTTTGCTATTTTTCCTTTTTTTCTTAGCTTTTTACTTTACAAAAAGTATTGCTTCACAGAAAATTGGAAAGAAAGTACAGCGAGGTTCTGTTTGCTCGTCACTTGGTTTTCCTACAAATACATAACCACAGCACAATATCAAAACCAGGAGATCGACGGTGGTGTAACCTGCCTGTATAATTCCCTGCTCCTCTGTGACATGGGCAGAGGAGCAGTTTGCTCATCAGATCAGTCATGGGCAGGACTAGGGCATTGTTTCTGGAAGCTCTTTTCTTCGGCCCTCATGCCTCCCTTTTATTACACCCTTCTGCTGAATCAGCCACGGTTGGCAGCCTCTGTTAGCCTTTCAAAATCTTCCTTAATCCAGCATCACTGTCTTTTATGACCACCTTTTATTCCAGGCCTAACCCCTTCACCCCAAGCTAAGCCAACACCTTCACATACCCCTCCATATCCTCATGTCCTCCTTAATCACCTGCATTCTTTTCATGCTACTGGCTCACTTCACGCTTTTTAATATTTTGCATTTATTATCTGAAGGACACAAGTGGGACCTATCCTGTTCTTTAATTGTCAATGTCACATCTGTTAGACCTTGATCATGCATTCATTCAAACATTTTATGAACACCTTGTGTGTGTGTGTGTGTGTGTGCCAGCTACAGTCTAGATTTAGAGATGAAAGTCAGGGCTCCCAAGAGGCCTCAGGGTAACAAACAGTGGTCACACAGGTGATTAGCACTTTGAGACAGGCTGCTACGGGGGCAAAGGAAGGGCACATGACCCAGATGTGGAATATCAGTGAAGGTTTCCTGGAGGACATGTGATAGAACAAAATCTTGGTCAAGCAGAGAAAGGGGCAGAAAGAACTGGAGCATACACACAGGTAACTGTATGAACACTGTCGATTTTTATCTCTTTACTAGAGGCCCGGTATACAGATTCCTGCACCGTTGGGATCCCTCGGCATAGCCTGCGGGGATCGGGCCGAAAACCACAGTCCAACACCGCCTGCTGCTCCTGCTCATCCCAGCCCAGCTGTGCCTGCCATGGCCACTGTTCGGTAGGCTCGCTGCTGCTCCACTGTGGTCTCCAAGCTGTGGTGGCCAGCTGTGAGCCCTGCATCTGGCATGTGTTGGTCAGCTGAGTGGTGCTACTGCTGTGGGAGCGCGCTGCCCCCTGGTGGTCAGTGCGCGTCATAGAGACTGGTCGACCGGTTGTTCGGTCGCTTAGACTTTTATATATAGAGATAGTCACCCTATATCTTGTCTCTACTAGATCATAAAGTCTTTGAGGCCAGGGACACAAATTCTGTTGTATCCCACAGTTTCCAACAGAAAAATACAGTAAATACTTTGTACTTAGAGTTTGATGGATTACTAACTTTTACATCCCAAAGTGTTCAATATAATTCTGTTCAGTAAGGACAGAAGGTTTTTGGAGGCTGTGGAATTTCTTTCTCCCATATCCCATTAGGCACATGAAAATGCACATGCTGTGGTCCTTGAAGCAAATGAGGATATGCCAGGAAGCAAGTTATTCCTTGTGGGAGCAGCAGACAAGTAAAATGAAGGGAACACACTCAGTTGAGTGGAGATAGTGACAACTCTGCACCATGGTTGCCTCTGAAGTTGACAGACAAGGTTGGGAGACAGGTTTTAGCCCTTAATTTTTGGTTGTGGAAACTGCAGCTTGATCTCATTGAAACTAGAGTTCTAAAGTGATTACAAAGATTTCTCTCTGTTTAAAGAGAATATAGGTGACTTCTGGAGAGTTTGCTGAGTTTATGATGCAACTCTTCTTTAACTATCTAAAGGAGGTGGAAGCCAAAGAGGACTGTCATTCCTGACTCTCAGGAAAGGACAATCACATCTCTCTGGGGCCAGCCCTCTTCTAGACAGTCTCTCCTTTCTGAGACTCAGACCAAGGCAGAGACTGCGCACTTGGGTTCTGTACCCGCCTACCCACCCCCCCCCCCTGAGCTAGAGCCAAAGACCCAGTTAAAACTAGGATCAGGTGTAACATGTAGGAAGGCCTTCGGATGCCTCCTTGAGCTAATGTTCTCTGAATTGCATTCAGCCGTGCACTTTTTTACCACACAATATTTTAAACACCGTTAAAAAAATAAAATGTATTAAAACATTGAGCACTACTCACAAAGTTCCTGTCTTCAAAACAGTATTTGGGGTAACTGCCCTACAAAGTTACACCTTTGGACCAGATGTAAGTTCCAAAAAAACTGAAGAAAACAAAAGGTCAGGAACTAAAAAAACAACTCTGTAGGAGCCTCATTCCTACAATAAGACCTCTACTGTACAGCCACGTGCATTGCCTATTTCCCGGTGTTCCCCGGAGCCCCGCTTCCATCCCCGCACCTCCTTGCCTGAGAGCCAAGACCCCGCCCTCGCTGGGGCGCTGGGAGGAGAGCCCCGCCTTTCCGAGCCCCACGGCACGTGCACGCGCGCGATGGCAACCTGATCCCAGCCACAGCCTCGCGCCCATCTCCCCGGACCACCCAGGCCTTCGGGGCAGACCCGCTCGCCCCGCCCCCACGTACCCGCTCCGCCCCTAAGGCGCGCCCCCCCCCGGCCCGAATTAGAAAGCCCCGCCCCCCTAGCGCGCGCCCGCCGCCCCGGAAGCTCCGCCCCCAGCCGCGCGCCCACCCTCCATTCGCCACGTGCTCGCCGAAGGGCGGTGCTGGGGGCCGAGCCGAGAAGATGTTCTTGCTGCCTCTTCCGGCCGTGGGGCGAGTCGCCGTCCGACGTCTCGGGGTGAACCGTTTCTGGAGCCGAGGTTTCGGCACCGCAGACATGACGAAGGTGAGAGGCGGCGGCGGGATCCGGGGCCGCCCCAGGATGCCCTGCCCGCGGGCGACGGGGGCTGCGGGATGGGTCGAGGTCGCGGTGAACCCGGCTTCTTCACCGAGTTGCCAAAATGGGCACAAAAGAAGAGGTCCCTCCCTTGGCAGAGCTCAGTCTGGGCACGGCCGGGGGTGGGGGCTGCGAGCACCCCGCGCATCTGCAGCCGGGCTTGGGTGCTGGGGTCCGCACTCCGGGCGCGCGAGCATGGCCCCAGCTGCCATTTCCTGGGCTCCCACCGTGTCATGCCCTTCATTATTTGGGTAGTCCTCGCAGTAACCCCGGAAAACACGGTGCCGGTGTTGTTCCCCCCTTAGCTAGGAGGGAGCCCAAGTTTGCTGAGGCGAAAGGTCATCTAAGGTCCCAGAGTTGGTCTGTAGGGCTCACCACCCGACCCGGTCCTCTGCGGCTGAATTCGGCCGGGAAAACGTGGGTAAGCTGCCTGCGGGGTTTCCTACGGGGACACAACGCCTCTGGGGAAAAGGGCTTTGCAGAGAGACCCATCTCTGCGTGAGATTAAAAGGAGAGGTCTCCGGGAAGAAACGCCTTCTCCACCCAATTGAACTCGAAACGATTACGAAGATCACTGTTGGGCTGTGGAGGACCTGGGAAGGGGAGTTTATGGGTGGGAGGTGCATAAGATTGGGAGTCCAGAAATAAGCGACTGTCCCTGGCGAGGAATGTTCTAGAAAGGGCTTGGGCTCGGGGCTCAGGTTGTGTCAGATGGCGGGGGGACCAGACGCCTGTCCATGCTCTTTCCGGTACCCCGCGACCACGTCCTCCCCAGGTAACACCGCTGTCGCGTCTCCAGCTCCCCACTTGGTTCCATGGGATCCCAGGAACAGCCGCCCTAGGAAAGCTAGAACCTGCAAAGGTTACCAACGCCAAGGAAGCCCGCTTTCTTGGATGAAAGGACACGACTTGGTCTGAGTGCCAGTGTGATTTTGTAGAGAGGAGGGAGGCTGAGAGGAAGGTGTCAGGGTTCTCGCAGAGCTCAGTTGCGCCCAGGCTAGTATGTCAGACCAGGTTTTGGTTTCCTCCTCTGTCAGGTGAGAAGACTGCACATTCGTTCCATCTCTCAGAGTTGCCTCCAGGCAGAAAACATGTGTAAAGTCATAACTTGCCGGGCAAAGGCAGAGAGCGATTTCTGTGTTTATGTCCTTATTTCACTTACCTGAGGCCCGGGGGGGGGGGGGGGGGGGGGGTGAGTTGCTTGGTGTTGGGCAGGATGCTCTGCTCCTGCCCCTCTCTGAGAAGTTGCATCCTTTCCCTCTTTCAGTCTACGACAGTGATGGCGAACCTATAACACGCATGTCAGAGGTGACACGCGAACTCATTTTTTTGGTTGATTTTTCTTTGTTAAATGGCATTTAAATATATAAAATAAATATCAAAAATATAAGTCTTTGTTTTACTATGGTTGCAAATATCAAAAAATGTCTATATGTGGACACGGCACCAGAGTTAAGTTAGGGTTTTTCAAAATGCTGACAAGCCGAGCCCAAAAGGTTCGCCATCACTGGTCTATGAGCTGGGCCAGAGTTCTTAGTATTGGCAGGTGCAGCCATTGGCTGTCCTGGGGTAGCACCCCTGCTTATCCGAGATTTGCCGTTGAAGGTTGTAGGAGAGGGAAAACTTCCTTTTGCTCTCCTGGGTCCTGCGGCTGGACCGAAGAATTAAACAGACATCAGATGAACAGGAGAAAAGCAAACAAGTTCTGTTTGGTATTTTCGTGGTTATGGGAGTCTTCGGGAGGAAAATAAAGACTCCAAAGCCTTTAGGCCCCCAAATGGATATACCTTTTTAAACAGAGAACGAAAAATTGTGGGGCAGTGATAGACAAAGGGGCTTGGGCTAGGGCAGTGCAGTGTGACACCGTGACTAGGAAATAGGTGGGGGGAAAGTATTGGAAGAGAAGGGTGATTTTAGTAGGTTTGTTTATACAGGTCCATTCTGCTGTCGACTCCCAGTCTCTGGGGATAACAGTGTCCTCTTGCTAGTACAGAGAGAGCACCTTTCTCCTGGGAAATTTCATGGCCTGCTTTCGGGTAGAAAGTGGGAGGTCAGAGAGCCCCTCCTATGTCTGTCTCCCGAGTACCGGTACCTGCAGCTCAAAGCAATATGACAAGTTCGGCATATTGTGGAGCGGCGTGTTCTGAACCCCTCTGACCTGGTTGCAGATGGAATTGGTTTTTTTAAACAAAACACCTTTCTGCTCTTATTTGACCGTGAAGGAAGGCCTTTATGTTGTGAGAACCCTTGGGAAAGGACCATGAGGCCCCAGGATACATAGTAATTCCAGTCTTGCTTGGCAAGAATTGGAAACATGTAGGCAGCATGTGAGTGTAGCTGACTCCCAGTACTACCTGCTTTTTTGGTTTTGTTCTCTCTGATGGGGACACAGTTTGCATGGAATTATTTGCTCCTTCTGGAATTTGGGGATCCAGATTAAATCCCCCCCCCCCCCTCTTATTTTCAGGGACTTGTTTTAGGAATCTACAGCAGAGAAAAAGAAAATGATGTGCCACAGTTTACAAGTGCAGGAGAGAATTTTGATAAACTGGTGTCTGGGAAGCTGAGAGAAATTCTGAACATGTAAGTATTCGCCTACAGGTTCCAGGTTTCAAAATGCCTTGAAATAAAATAGGGTATTTCTTCTGTACTCTATTGTTAGCAGATGAAAATTCTCCGAAGCATGCTGGGCACTGTCGGTCAATGAAAGTGAAAGCGGGTGCCTCTGGAATGCACTTTGGTTCCTTGTGCTTCATTATGGGTGGGTCTCCAGTGCTGGGAAGTCAGGCCACTTCAGCCATATTGCAGAGTTACTGTGAAAGACTGACCCAGAAGGGTCTGGAAAGTACCAGATTTCCTCAGTTCACCCTACGGCCTCAGATTCACTTCCCCTCACCCTCATCCTACCCCCCACCCTCATCCTACCCACCAGGTCGCCTTCCCACAGCCTCTCTTTCTTCCTTTAGTTCCCCTTTGCTTATGGGAGACCTGGGTTGCTGGCCTAGTTCAGAGCAGTCTAAGGGGGCCGCACCCGGCATTGCTTATCTGCAGTTTAGGGCTTCTCAAATGTTAGAGTACATGCCGGTCACCTGAGGGTGCGGCGAGAATGCAGGTTCTCATTCAGTAGATCGGGTGGTCCTGAGATTTTGGCCTCTCTCGGATTCGCCAGCATCTAGAGAAGGTGGAGAAACACTGGGGTTTCCCAGTCCCGAGCTGCAGGAATAGAAGTGTCAGCATAAGCCTCTGCAAGTACATCTTGTTCAGATCATAGATAATTTCTTGCATCTAATACATGTAGTCTAATAATGAGAGAATTGTCTGATCATCGGATAACAGAATTCGCACCTCCACTTAATTTTTAGCAGTCACCCACTAGCGGACAGCCTTCCCCTGTGCCTTGATGAATTCATTAATCCCAAAGCTGACCTGTTAGAGTGTAGAGCAGCCTGGCCTTCCTGACCGATAACTTTCAGCATTGCCACCTGGTTGGTTTGGGAATTGCCTGGTATCCCACTTGCAGATTAGCCCCCATAAATGACCTCCCACCAAACACACTGCAGTCAGCCTGGCCCCTGAGGCTGATGTCTTTATTAAAAAGAATTACGATTCCGCTCTCCTCTGCAGCCACGCATTGTCCATCCACGGCATTGCTTTCTGTATTTGTTTTCAAATAAGTTGGTGTTCACTCTAATAATCTATATGCTAAGTAGTTTTTGAGCTAGAATTAGAAGTGCTACATCTGAGAAATCTGGCCCGAGAAAATTCTGTATTTTGATAAAAACATAAGTGCAGCAAATTCACAGAAGCAGCAGAGTATTATTTTTAATTTAAATTTTTATTTTTATTTTTGGCAGCAGAGTATTTTAATAATGTTAAATATATGCAGTTGAAAATTCTCGGAAGCATGCTGGGCACTGTATATATCACTTCTCAAAGGAACAGAGCAAACTAATATTTTAAACAACTATTTCTTCTTGTTTCAGATCTGGACCTCCGCTGAAAGCAGGCAAAACCCGAACTTTTCATGGTCTGCATGAGGTATGAGATGAAGATAGGTTTGGCAAACCGTTAGTGAGCACCCACTATATGCCAAGGACTGTGACTGCATGGCCAGGCAGAAAATGTTGTATCGGATTGTGCCCTAGTATTAAGCCTTAAGTATTGTTTAAGATTGTATAGGGGTGACTTGCTGTCAGAAAGTATCGCCTCTCCTGTGTCGCTTAATCTGTAGTTTCTTTTGTTTGCTGTGGGGGTTGGGGCACTCTTACATAGTAGAATTATTTACAGGATTGTCCTCACCCTCTACTTTTCAAACACACATGTTATGAAATTTAAACAAAGTACAGGACTCAAAAAACCCAGCAATCAAATTTGACGCTGATTTTACCATGTGCTAAGGTTATGGTAGGTGACCTCAGAGACCATTCCCTGTGGAAAAGAATGCTTTAAAGATAGAAAGTGGCTGATTTTGTGTGTTTCTGGAACAGGACTTCTCCAGTGTGGTGGTAGTTGGCCTCGGCAAAAAGGGCGTTGGTGTGGATGACCAGGAAAACTGGCACGAAGGCAAAGAAAACATCAGAGCGGCGGTGGCAGGTGATTTTCCTTTTAAGGTTTAATATTGGTGGAGATTCCTAAGGATCTGCTCTTTAAGGTTACTCTGTCTCCCCTCTTTTGGTCCCCAGACCATCACCACCCCTACCACGTTCACAGAGAAATAACTCATCTGCATGCGCAATTTCCCTTACCCAGCGTGCTTGGCCTTATATTAGATACAAACGGGGAGCTTGTGGAATTTTATTTTTATGTTTCTTTAGCTTGTGTTTGGAGGTTTCATGGCCATTTGTTCATTCCCACAGAATTGACCTCAGAGATTTTATTTTACTAGAAAGCTCTGGTGTGTTGATTTTTCCCCCTTTTCTAATGCCACTTTAAGCCACACGGAGTCATCATATTTACAAATCAGAGAAAATAGATGCAAAGTGTGGGGTGCTTGTTTATCACTAGTTGCCAAAGGCCCCAGCTCCTCGTGTGGCTGGTTTACCATTGAGGTAGGTGCCTTTAGTCCCTGCAGAGCTGAGTGGCAGGCCGAGGCCCTCACTGCAGACGCTGGTTAAGAAGCTGTGAGCAGCATTGCTGGGGTGGGGAGAATTAACTCCATTGGTCTTTGGCCCCCTGTGTATCATATATGCTTGTTCAATGTACTTTCAAAGTTCGTGGTGCCTGGTGATGTCATACTTTTGATTTGGGAATTTTGCTGACCTGATCTTAATAAAGTGCTGCGTTAATAATGGACTTCGCCCAGTCCCTTGGATGTAATTTCCATCTCATCACTTTGTCATTTTTAATCTGGCGAGTTCCTGGTGAATAGGACACTTGATTCATCAGGAAATCCTGGTGTTTCAGAAGTAATGCTACTTAGTAATCAGAGTAGCTCTGTGAGGAGCCAGACCAGTCATTTTATCTGTCAGCCTGTCCTCCCTGACCTCGAAGGTGTGTGCACACCCTCCTTTTATCTCAGAGGCATGGAGGCTCCCAAAGGCCAAGTGTCAGAGCTGGGATTCGAAGCCCGGTCCTGGTGTTTTCTCGGCACACTGCACCGTGCCTCTGCTATTCACGTTGTCTCTGACTGACTCCGATTTTCTGGTTCCTCTGTCCTTACGAAGCGGGGTGCAGGCAGGTTCAAGACCTGGAGATCTCCTCCGTGGAGGTGGACCCCTGCGGCGATGCCCAGGCAGCGGCGGAAGGAGCAGTGCTCGGTCTCTATGAGTACGATGACCTGAAGCAGAAGAAGAAGGTGGCCGTATCGGCGCAGCTGCATGGAAGGTGAGGGAACGAACCATGATTGGGGTTGCATTCCTGGTGTCTGACAGCCGGGCCTCCTGGACATGAGCTGCCTGCCTTTCAGTATCGGGCACTGCTGCATGGCCTGTCTGCCATCTCCGCCGTCACCTTGGCCATTTTAAGAGTATGGTGCCTATCCCCACGTTCTGCTCCTGGCTTTCGTCATGTGCGTGTCCCCCCATTACTCCCTGGCCCCTCCATGCTTGCTGATCACTAGGAAACCACACCGGGTTGGCTCCCCAAAGAGGAGGGAACAAGAGACCAGGTCCCAGCGGGTTTCAGCCCAGACAGTTCCCATTTCACCAGCACCTGATGGCACTGTGCTCACCACCGGAGCTACACAGATGAAGGGATGCAGTGCTGGCCCTCGTGGTCTCCCGGAAAAACTCACCTCTCAGCAGATTATTGAGAACCTACCACCTTCCAGCTCTGTTCTGGGTTTTGGGAAACAAGGTCCCTGCTGTCAGGAACGGACCATGTGAGCCCTTCAGGAGATGGTGCTGTGGAGTGGGGATCTTGGCACAGCCTGGTGGTTGGCAGCTATGCTGTCGTGGTTAAGAGTGAGGGTTCTGCGACCCATCAGCGTGGCTCCCTCACTTACTGGCTGGCACCTCAGTTCCGGGCCCAAAGTCTCTCGGTGTTCCGTTTTCATTTGCTTAGTGTCATCGTAATTCCGATTTCATAGGGCTCATGACGATCGAAAGGCACAGCTGGCGAGTAAACCAAACGATGAGCTCTTGTTCTAGCCTTGCTGCTCACATGAATTCCTACTGTGCACAGGAAGAGCTGGGGTCGAAACATGGCCACATCTTCTCTCTGTTAAAGCTGATTCTTGCCCTCTGGTGGGTTGGCGTTCGGAGCCCTTCTCAGGCAAAAATTAGGCAGAAAGGCCTTCAGTTCCCCATCAGCATTGAGCGGTACGTCCTCTACAGTTAGCACGCAGAGCGGCGTCACTGCTGATGCAGAGAAGGGGGACGGAATGGCCTTGCTGTGGAGACCTCTGTCATCAGCTTGGATGGTGGACCAGGGCCTCCAGACCCATCAGTCCAACCCCTTTTTTATGCTGATGAGGATTCTGGGGTGACATGCTCACCTGGATCTCCCAGCTCGCACAGTGGGGGCCATGTTTTCTAGCTCTTTGCACGCGCCCATCAGCCACCCTGGGTCAGATCCCGGACAGTGAACCCAGTCCCCCGGGCCCACCTCTGTGTAGGCTTCCTGTTTTTACAAGCTGCGACATGTCAGTGTCTCCAGAGGTTGTCTGACAGTGACCCTGTACTTCCTTCCGCCAGCGGTGACCTGGAGGCCTGGCAGAAAGGGGTCCTCTTTGCTTCCGGGCAGAACCTGGCACGCCAGTTGATGGAGTCGCCTGCCAATGAGATGACACCAACCAAATTTGCCGAAATCATCGAGAAGAATCTCAAAAGTGCTAGTAGTAAGACAGAAGTCCACATCAGGTAATTCAGGATGATGTCTCAGACTCACAGGAAGCTACAGCCAGGAGGAGCAGGGGTGCAGAGACCCCCTTGGGAAACCACAGGGAGCAAAGGGCAGCCCGCCAGAACCAGGAAGGGACAGGTGGGTGTAGTCTAACCCATTAAACTAGACACTGCGCCAGACCCACTCGGGTGTAGGCGTGTACAAACCAAGGAAGTACAGTGCTTCCAGGAGGGCAGCCCTTTCATAAAACATCCAGGGCTGAGTTTGTGAGTAAAAATCCCCATATGATAATGTAGACTTGCTTCTTTTGAAGTGGTTTTTTTATTGCCATACCTCCCATTTTTATATTCTTTTTTTTATTTTTTTAGTATATTTTTATGGATTTCAGAGCAGAAGAAAGAGGGAGAAATAGAAACATTAATGATGAGAGAGAATCATTGATTGGCTGCCTCCTGCATGCCCCACACTGGGGATTGAGCCGACAACCTGGGTATGTGCCCTGACTGGGAATCGAACCCTGACCTCCTGGTTCATAGGTCAACACTCAACCACGGAGCCACACTCGCTGGGCCATTTTTTATTCTTTTCCCTCTGAAATTCGGTGGCCACCTCTCCATAATGCAGTCCTACTTTAATAGTTTCAACGAGTAGATAAGCAGTCAAGAGGAGCATTCCTTGGATATGGCTGCTGCTGGTCGGCCTGAAGGGGTATAGGATTTCTCCCGGCCTAGTTACAGTGGATAGGAGGCAGTACAGAGCCCTTTTGTACCCCAGCCCAGAAGAATAGCGATGTGGCCTCTGCAGTCTGATTGGCACACAGGACTGTTCCCGTTCTGTTACCCTGTTGGTCCTGTGCTTGTGAAGTCATAAACAATCAGTTTCTCTACTGCAATCGGACATCTGGAACTGGGATTGAAAGCTGAGAAATAGTGTGACAGCATGGAAAAGACTGGATTCCAGCAACTGTAAAAACACAAAGAAAGAGGATATATTTATATAAACAGAAACAGTAAAGTATAGCTTTGCTGTGTTTTTTGTTGTTGTTGTTGGTTGATTGTCTTTTTTTAGAAATACCAAAAAGTAAAGCAATGGACCCCTAACTATCTTTAAGTACCCTTTATGGTCTCAGCCTTATCTGTACACTAAAACTTTAAAAATATGTGAGTAGGTTAGTGTGGGGGGGGGGGGGGCAGGAATTATTTATTGATTATGCATTATTATCTGACATTGTATTATGTACCAGGGATGAATTCTAGTAGTAATTCTGTAGCTGATCTTTTGAGGGAGGTGTAATTGACCTAATTTTATAGATGAGGAAACAGACTCAAACAAGTAATTTGCCCCAAAATGAGAGCAACTAGAACATGTTAATCGAAGCACTGATGTGTGCATATTTTAACAGCTTGTACATTAGACTTTGTTAAACATGGATGAGCTTTTTCTGAGTTATTTTGAAATAGAGACAACAAAATGTATTTACCTTTTCCCCTTTCTATCCTGTAGACCCAAGTCTTGGATTGAGGAACAGGAAATGGGATCATTCCTAAGTGTGGCCAAAGGGTCCGATGAGCCTCCAGTCTTCCTGGAAATTCACTACAGAGGCAGCCCCAATGCAAGTGACGCGCCTCTGGTGTTTGTTGGGAAGGGAATTACCTTTGATAGGTAGGTCTTTACGGTATCTGTGCTTTGTGTTTTGGTGAATGCTTTGCATGCACTTGTATTATTTGATGTTTGGTTGGTTCGCTTCCAAAGCATAGTGTTTGGTCATCTCGTATATGTTCACTTTGTGTATTTTTTTATTTTATTTTTTTTCATATATGTTCACTTTGAATGTGTTAAGTTGCCATTTATAAAATGTTTACTGTGTATCAGAGACTGTGAGTCATTTTACATAGATTAGCCCTGACCTTACCCCTAGGAAGTAGGCACTGCGGACCTTCTACAGGTAAGAAATGTGCTTATTGGTCATTGGTGTGTCTTTAGTGCAGTGTCTGTCAAATCTTTTGCTCTTCTTAGAAACGTTTTTTAATAAGTGTATTCTGGATGCAAGTTCTTTTTCAGATGTATACATATTGAAAATACATTTTTCCTATTCTGAGGCATGCCTATTCGTTTCCTAAGTGGCACCTTTCAAAGAGTAGTTTTAAATTTTGATGAAGTGTAATTTATCCATTTTCAGTTTTATCCATTTTCATTTTCAGTTTTATCCATTCTCAGTTATAGTTCCTGTTTCTTTTTACATTCAAGAAATGATTGCCAAAGTCTGTATGTGTTTTTCTGTAAGTCTTATGGTTTTAGCTTTTAGGCTATGGCCCATTTTGATTTTTTGTGTATGGTATGAATGCATTGAGGCTCTTTTTCTCCTTTTTTCTTTCTATGTGGATATTCATTTGTTTTAACACCATTTGTTGAAGAGACTATCATTTCCCCATTGAACTCTGCCAGTACCATTTTGAATCAATTGACCATATAATGGTTGGTCTATCTCTGTTCTGTGTCCTTCCATCAGGACCTTGTGACCAAGTATCTTGATTAATGCTGCCCTGTCCTGAGTCTAGTAATTGAGTCCTCCAGCTTTGCTCAGCTATTTCAAAATGACGCTGGCTGTGTCCTTGGCAATCTGCATATCAATTTTAAAAATATATTTTATTGATTTTTTTACAGAGAGGAAGGGAGAGGGATAGAGAGTTAGAAACATCGATGAGAGAGAAACATTGACCAGCTGCCTCCTGCACACCCCCTACTGGGGATGTGCCCGCAACCAAGGTACATGCCCTTGACCGGAATTGAACCTGGGACCTTTCAGTCCACAGGCCAGCGCTCTATCCACTGAGCCAAACCGGTTTGGCTTGCATATCAATTTTAGAATCTACCATTTTTTCATACACATCTGCTGGGATTTTGATTGAGATAGACTTTTTATAAAATAAAAATTTGGTAGTTGTATGGGTAATGAAATGAGAGGATAAGACTGATATAAGGAGACCTGAGTATGTAGGGCCATGACACACATCTGAATGACAGACAGTGGTAGCCTCAACTAGGATGGACGCAGTAGAAAAGAAGTGGATGCGTTCCAGAGAGATCTAGAAGATGAGCAAAGATAACTGCTGCTCTTTGGTTACTTTATTTTTTCATTTTTTAAAAATATTTTTTTATTGATTTCAGAGAGGAAAGGAGAGGGAGAGAGATAGAAACATCAATGATGAGAGAGAAGCATTGATTGGCTGCCTCTTGCACACCCACTACTGGGGATTTAGCCTGCAACCCTGGGCTGGGAATCGAACCATGACCTCCTGGTTCTCATAGGATGATGCTCAACCACTGAGCTACACTGGCCGGGCTGACTGGTTACTTTAGAATGAGAGTCCTACACATAGAGATTGTAATTCCCAGAACAGAAGTGGCCTTGAGAAAAAAGTGGCGTGTAGGTGGGACACCTGATGAACCAGCGTGCTCCCTTTGCCCCCAGGGGGCTGTTCCTGGACTTCTTGGACCAAGAATGTGTTTCTTATTCTGAGTCCGTGGGTAATCATTCATTCTAGGTGTAAGCGACAGCCTTCTCACTGTCGAGTGCTTCTGCGGTGAGTGAGAATTAGGACCTGGTTTGTTATGAAAGAGACTTCCGTGCAGGGAGTAGACCATTCAGAGTCACCAGGGCAAGTCGGCAGCAGATCCCAGAACTGGAAGTCGAAACCCCATCTCTGCCCAGCGTGCAAAAAAGCAAGTGCTTTCTGAGTTCACACATCCAAAGCAGAAAGTCACTAGTTAATTATAGAGGCCTATTTGGGAAGTGGTTTCGGTTTCTTGCTGATTGAAACCCTTGTCAGCTCTCATGTGTGAGCGCTGTCCTCGAGGCTTTGGGTCAGCACTTTCCTTTGCTGGTCCTGGTTCCAGTTGCATTTTGCCATTAGCAGGACCTAGCACACCTTGGGGTGTTGGAGGGAATTGTTCTCCCCGTCCTTCTGTGGGGTAAGACCCTCCCAGTCTTCTATGAGCTTGTCGGCTCTCCTTAATAGTTGGTGACTTTCAGGACCAGTGAGTTGATTTGAGTCATAAAATTTGCTGAAGAGACAAATCTATGTGGGGCCAGGAGTTAATGAGCCAATACTGAGGTGGAATTGAGTTGCGTTGATTACACGATGTAGTGTTTTAGGGGCGCCATTTAAATTTAATTCAAATAGAAACAAAATGAGCTAAGACCCCCGTCTGTAGTTTTATAAGGACTGCAATATCATCTTTGAAAATGTTGTAGTCATTCAGATTCTCAATTAGAAATTTGAATTTCTCTGCCAGGTAGATGGTGCCTTTGTGTGGTGGCTAACCCTCAGTGTGTGTACTCTTTTTTAAGACAGTGGCCCTCTTCTCTGTGTTAACATCGCACGTTGTCCTTTCCCCCCATAGTGGTGGCATCTCCATCAAGCCTTCTGCAAATATGGACCTCATGAGGGCTGACATGGGAGGGGCTGCCACCATCTGCTCAGCCATCGTGTCCGCTGCCAAGCTCAGCCTGCCCATTAACCTCATTGGTGAGTGGGCCAGGGGGTGGTGGGGGGTGTCCTGGAAACCAGTCCAGTGGTAGAACTGAGATAACACACATGGTTTCCTCTCAGCCGAACAGATCAAGAAACGGTTTTGAAATAGCTTTTCATCCAGCAGAAGCTATTTAGCTGGAATAAGTCTTTCTTGTCTGGACTGATTGAGTTAACTGTACTTTGCAATCATGGGCTGTAGCTAGAATAGATTTGTTTTACTTCTGCAAAAAGTGGTTAGCAGTCAGGGGTACATCCAGTCAAGTTTGTGGTTTCCTCCAGCAGAAGGTGCCCAGTCGTCAGGGTGGAAGGACATGGTTGATCATTTAGTGACTACAGCATAGGGTTGTGGCCGATTAAAATGCCACAACACACAGGAAATGCTTGAAACTGAAAAAGGGCGCTGTACATGCAGCTCTTGGTGCAATACACGATGCCAGAATCAATGCTGGGAGTCTGCCATGTTTCAGAGAAGTGGGGAGGAGGGGAGACCTGCCCAGTGTATCACCTCCGTAGCACGGAAATTAGAATGGGATCCAGGTCTGTCTGACATCCCCCAGCCCCCTTTAATATCACAGTCCCCTTTTTTTGCTAAAGTGTAAGTAGCAGACATCCTGACTTATCACCCCTGAATACTTCAGCATGTGCTCTTAAAAAGGACATTCTAGGTAATGACAATATCATTATTATTTCCAAAGATCGATACAGTAACCTAATTCAAATTTCCCAGTTGTCTAAAAAATGTTCATTGTGTGTGTATGTATACACACACCTATTTATTTTTTGAAAACTAGGAGCTAGAGAAGGCTCACACACTGCCTGTGATTGCCATGTCTCTTTAATTTTCTTTAATCTAGAACCCTAACCTGCCCTTTTTCCCTCTCATGACATTGGTGGTTTTGAAGGGTCCAGGTTCCAGGATTTGGATTAATTTGGTTGTTTCATGATAGAATCAGGGTAGGTGATGTGTTCTGTTGCTGATAGGTATGTCACTTGGGTCATGGATGATGCTACATTTGATCACTTGGTTAAGGAGATATGACCTCCTTAGAAGCCTGCAAGTTAGAGTAGATCAGAGTCCTTTTCATGGAGTTTTCTAAAGATATAATTTACCTGCAAACACATCAGAGTAAAGTAACGGCTGTAGATGAATGACGAAATTTAAGAGTGGCATGGCATGCCTCCGATGGCCCGCCAGGGGCATCTCTCCTGTGGGTGGCATATTTGGACGCAGCACATTCCACGTTCCTTCACTTGTTTTTTCCCAATAGGTTTGGCCCCTCTCTGTGAAAACATGCCCAGTGGTAAGGCCAACAAGCCTGGAGATGTCGTTAGAGCCAGGAATGGAAAGACCATTCAGGTTTGTAAGTGGGAGACGCAGCCCTCCCCGTGCTGGCGTTCCTAAGGGAACCCCCAGCAGCCTCACAAACGCACCGTGAACGGGTGCAGAGTGCAGACTCCATGCAGGGGGGAGGTGTATTCATTTCATGAGGCTTTTCATGCAAAGTCAAAAGTATTTCTTTATGGGAATTCTAAGAATGTTTTCCTACCTTATTCCTTCTACATCCTGTCAACTACACACACAGAATACCGTGAATTTGCAGTGAGCCCCTCAGAGCACAGCAGAGCAGTGAAAGTACGGCTGTTTTTTTTTAATGCACCCGTGCCATGATCAACTCTCTCCATGTAGGTGTGTGTGGGGAGGGGGGCGGACACTGTCCTGAGTCACGGGCACTGCACTCTGGGCACATGGGTGTACACACGCTGCCCATAACCATCGGGCCTCTTTGAAAGAAGGGAACCTGTGTATGTAATGTTGTTGAAGCGGCAGAGTTCTTGGGTTTGGAGGTTCAGGCTGCCACCTCGCTGTCATTTTCTTAAACTCTTCAGCTTATTTGTTTTCGGAAATCCTGAAATCTTTACCCCTTCTGTTAGAAACTTGTTAATCTAACGGACCAGATACTTTCTATTGATTTCAGCTTCCAGAGTCATCAGCTCTGGTACAGGGGCTATTAACTTATATTTGCTCTTCAGATTAATCATATGCCTTATTCTAATTGAAGTTGAAGTAGAAGCATGTTTTTGAAGCTCGGTGAAAAACATCGCACCAGCTCTTTCTCACTTTTGAGCTGAGTGTCTAGTTTCGATGTCCGTGCTTGTGCTAACACTCTCTTTTACCTTCCTCTTTGCAGGTGGATAACACCGATGCCGAGGGGAGACTCATCCTGGCCGACGCGCTCTGTTACGCGCACACCTTTAACCCAAAGCTAATCATCAATGCCGCCACCCTAACAGGTCAGACAGCTGCTCGCCCTGCCTTTGTGTGAGGAAAGTCTCCTGTGTTGGCGCAGAGCACACGCTGTGCTCAGGGCAGGGTTTACTGAGGTTTGCATTCAGGGATCTTTCACCAGCGCAGTTGTGTGGCAGTTATAAACTGCTTTGAACGTGCCAGACTGTAGCTTTAAAACAAGAACTAACAAGTGGGTCAGATCAGCCCTTCCAGAGTGATGTCTAAAAACAGTATTGAGAGACGTTTTGTTACGACGACCATTTGATACAGATCTGAAAAGATAAATCCCCAAATCAATCGTTTTTTGAAATTAATCATGATGTGTCTGATGGCACTGAGCTCTCTGAACTGTTTGTACTAGACGTTATACAGAAATAAAAACATTGCGGGGGGGGGGGGGGTAGCAAGATCCTCATTTAACGGAGCCAGGGCCGTGTGTTGTGAAGCGGGTTGGCTTTAAGGCCAACCCAGGGTGACTCCCAGCTGGGCCCCTTACTAGGCCGTCAGCCTTGGGCAAGGTACTTGACCCCTTGAGCATCAATACCTGAGGGCACGTCTGTTTGCCCAATTGTGAAGGGTCAATACCTGAGGGCGCGTCCGTTTGCAGAGTTGTGAAGACTGGAGGGAGTTTTGGGCAAGCCCCTTTAAGATAGCGCCCGCATAGTGGGTAAATTCCTGAGGGGCTGACAGCGGGCCTGGCCTTATTGCAGAAACCCTGTGTTCATACTCGTTCATCCAACAGTTCTCTTTCTGGGGATTCATTCCGTCTGTGCCTCTTTGAAGATTAAAATTCAGAACATTTTTCATCCTTCGTTCTTATTCTTCCCCTGGTCATGTGAGCCTGCACTTTAGCAGAGCTCTTCGCCCTCTGTGTGGGTCTGGCAGTGGTGCACAGATGTACTGCTGAGTCCTTTCTAAAGCTGGCAATAAATTATGTAACTTCCTAGTCTTTGTTTCCCTGTTCAGTTCAGCCAACGCTTTAAGCTGAATGATGAAGGTGCTGGGGTGGGTGTTTGGGAGCCATGATGAGGTGGGTGGTAACACATCTTTCTGTAAATGAGGAATCACAGCCCCCTTTCTTTCCCAGCCTGAGGGTTTAAGAAGGTTTGAAATTGAAAGTTGCCCCAGGTAACTAAGGGCAACCTACTGGGTGAGCACTCAGACCTCCTTGGCCATTGCCTTGGCTGAAGGCTGTGTATAATTCACTTCAGTGCCCCAAATACTCACTGAGTTCCTCGTAAGTTTGAACTGGGGTTAAAGGGGAGAATGAGAAACAGTTTCCAACCCCAAGTTCATGGCAGAAGGAAGTACATAGTCTTTAGAGAGAGCGAATCTGATTTTAAAACTTGATCTCTTCCTAATAGCATGCAACTTTGGACAGTTACCTCATCTGTAGAAGAGGTATAATAGCCCCTTGTTCATAGAGGGGTTTCTGAAGTATATTAAAATCATCTTTAGAGCCTGGTCCCAGTTGGATCATCCTATATATTAAAGAGCTAATATGTTAATTAGACCGAACAGCAGAACAACTGTGCGGATGACATTCTGGATGAAGCCGGGGCTGTGAGGGCCGAGCCCCTTGCACGAATTTGGTGCATCAGGCCTCTAGTATTAAATATCAAGTTATCATTTTCTATTCCTTTAAGAAAACATATCATGTTCTTGTTTGAGGTTCGTGCTTATCTTTCTCTGAGACATTTAAACACTGATGCAAAACTTTTGGGGTGGATAGGAATGTTTTGAGGACAAATGTATCAGTATGGAAAAACCACTGACTTTAAAACTAAAGTATTAATGAGTGTGTGTACCCCAAGTCACATAGGCAGGGATTAGCCAACACCTGTCATAGTAACTGGTATACAGCGGGTACATATTTAACTGTTAGTGGCTGGGGTTAGAGGTAGGTCAGAGCAGATGCGAGTGGCAGTCAGCAGGTCCTCTGACAGCTGAAGTTGCAGGTGACCAGCATAAGCAGCTGAGTTAAAAGGAGCGTGGGAGCCTGTGCAGCTGGGGATTTGAAGGGCTGGGAGGTCAGGCACCTTGTCTGAGAAGCACTGGGGTCTGATGGAGGAGGCATCACCGAGTGGAAGGACGCGCATCCCAGCAGCCAAGAGCACACGTGTGTGGGGGCTCATGGGGGCAGCAGCGGTGAGTGGGATGGAGAAGAGCACATTTTGGCTGGGGGGTGCAGTGGGTGACCCGTGAGGCCGACATGCTGATAGGTGCCAGACCCAGGCTGGCCTTGGCGTGTTGCAGGGTTCTGTCCTGAGCCAGTGCAGTAGGAAGTACTGAAGAGTGTTAAGCATGGAGACAGTAAGGTCATGTTTGTACATGAAAGGGACCCTCCTGCAGTGTCAGAGTGGACTGGAGAAGGGCCATTGGGCTACTGAGCGGTGTGTAGTTGACTCCTGTGGATGTGTAAATGTGTGTTTTAAAGATGAATATCACAGTATCTATGGTTGGCTTCAAAATCTGTTGGGTATGGGGTGTAGATGAAACAAGTCTGCTATGAGTTGATCGTGTTGATGCTAGCTAATGGGCACCTGTGTGTTCATTATGGTATTCTTTTTACTTTGTGTATATTTGAAATTTTCTACAAGTTTTGTTAAAAGACTATTATAATCTAGAGGTATATGATGGTAGCAGTCATGGTGGAGGGAAGTGAACATAGGTTTGAGAGAATTGGGAGGGAAAGGGTAACAAACCTGAAAGAACAAATGACCCAAACAGACCCAAGTTGCCAAATGTCCTGCAGAAGGCACAGGGGTGTCAGACACTGAAGGGCTGCTCCCTTCCCTGGAAAGAGACAGTTTAATCACTGTGGTGCTGTGTGTGGTCAGTGACATTAACCACATTCACAAAATGAAATGATGGCTCTAAACTTTATTTCTGAAGTCAGCCAATAGGACATAGCATTGTTGGAGAAGAAAACAAAGATGAAACAAATGAATATGATAAAATAACAGACTTTTTTTTAAAAAGGCATCAAACTCTTGTAGCAGATACTTACTGAGATGTGATTTGAAATATTGAAAAATTAGAGATGCCTCAGTACCCAATAAGTAAATTTTGGTATTTCTACTCAGTGGACTTTTGAAATCATTAAAACTACTTTCAAACATCCTATATAATAAAAGGCCAATATGCAAATCAACCAAATGGCCAAATGACCGGTCACTATGATGCACACTGACCACTAGGGGCACATGCTCAATGCAGGAGCTGCCCCCTGGTGGTCAGTGCACTCCTGCAGGGGGAGCACCGCTCAGCCAGAAGCCCAGAGCCGGGCTCACAGCTGGCGAGCACAGCGGCGGTGGTGGGAGCCTCTACTGCCTCTGCTGCAGGCGGGCGGTAAGAAACGAGGGGTCCTGGACTGTGAGAGGGCGCAGGCCAAGCTGAGGGACCCTCTTCTCGCCCCCACCCCCCCATGAATTTCGTGCACCGGGCTTCTAGTTTGTTTATAAAAGAGGAATGAATCTTTAAAGCATAAAAGGAAGAACATGTATTTGGACATATACAGTGTGGTCTTAATTATGGTTTTCTTTGTTTAGAAAAAATCTGAAAGGAAATATTAAAAAATGTGATGGTTATCCCTGAGATGGGGTTATTGGTGATATTTAATATTACTTCTTTTGCATTTTTCTCTAATAATTGAAGGTGAATTGTGGCTTGAGAAATGGAAAGCTGTATAGTGTAAGGATTTCCTAAGGTTATCTATTTTTGGAAATGAGGGGGACATTTAATAGGGTTAGAGCTAAAGTTTTGGTGGGAGTAGCAGAGAGACCCATCGTGTGTGAAGAGACGGAACATTGACCCAGAGTATGTGTCTTGCAGGTGCCATGGACATAGCTTTGGGCTCTGGCGCCACTGGGGTCTTTACCAATTCATCCTGGCTGTGGAACAAACTGTTTGAGGTAGGAATAATACATAGAGACCTAAATTGTGGAGATGGTTATTCTAGCCTTAGAATGACAAAGTTCTTCAACCACTGTGTTAGAGTGATTTTTATGCTGTAGATTTGCCTTTGAATCAAAAATGCAATAAATTTGATTCATTATGCTTTGGGTTTTCTATAAATGTCTCAAAATAATGGCTATGATACCACCCTCATCCTCTCCTCCAGTAGCCTCACAATGATGTGACAGTAACTCCCAAAATACCATGGCCATAGAGTCTCTGAGGTAGAAAAGGTAATGAGGGCAGCTTTGTAAAGGAAGTGGCCTTTAATGAATGAGTGTCATGAGCAAAGTAGGCAAGCATATAGACAGGGCTCGCCTGGTCCATGAGTAGGGGTGATAAGGATGCCTCCGGCTGTGCCTTCACAGCCAGCCTCCTCCAACAGCTGTCTCCTGTCACCACCACCCCTGTCCCGGCCCCCGGCTTTCACTCACTGCCATCACTTTCCCCTGCCAGCCTCACTCTGTTAGAGGCCGCATGTAACGCTGACCTTTTGGTGACACCCATTTTGGCTTCTGTGATAATCTCTGGTCCCTTTCTTCACTGACTTCTTTGCCAGTGTTTTCCTTTGTCTACCCCTCTGGTGGGTGTTCAGTCACGGGCCACCGGCCCTTCCTGCTGTCCACGGTCCGCACTGAAGCTCATCTATTCCGGGCGTCAGCTCGCCCCTCCGATGATTAGTCCCATCTCGCTCCCGAACTCCAGGCCCTGCATCCACTTGGCTACCAGGCAGCTCCATGTGGCACCTCATTCTTTCAACAAGTAACTGTGCCAGTAGGGAGCAAATACAAAATGTCCCTGACTACATTCTTGATGTTGGTTTAAGGTCCTAAACTTCTTTTCACCCTGAACTGCTTCCTTTTCATCATTGTCTTCTCCCCATTTGTGAACCCCCACCCCCTCCTCCGTGCTATCAGCTCAGTTGTCTCCTCCCAGGCTGGGTCGTGGGCCTCCCCTCTAGCCTCCCCTGCATCCAGTGTCTCTCTTAGCACCCACGACACTGTCAGGTTTTTAAAAATATGTAGGCAACTTTGAAAAGAATCAGAGTGGTGTGTGCAACATTATTTAAATAACTGAGACCCTTAATATTAGTCTGATGATATTAGCAAATGCCCTACAAATTTGTGGGATTGTTTTATAACATACTTGTTTCTTCTTATAATTCTTATGTAAATGTTTTAATTAATAATAAAATGATTGTGGAACCTGCTATGTAGCTTGATGTTCTAGAGCAGTGGTTCTCAACCTTCTGGCCTTTAAATACAGTTCCTCATGTTGTGACCCAACCATAAAATTATTTTCGTCGCTACTTCATAACTGTAATGTTGCTACTCTTATGAATCGTAATGTAAATATCTGATATGCAGGATGGTCTTAGGTGACCCCTGTGAAAGGGTCGTTTGACTGCTAAAGGGGTCGCGACCCACAGGTTGAGAACCGCTGCTCTAGAGTAATAGGTCAGAACAGCTCTTTTCTTCCTGCATTGAACACCCACATTCAGAGCCACGTTTACCTAATCTCTTCCAACTTGTGCCTGTTCCCTCTGTAGGCCAGTGTTGAAACAGGGGACCGTGTCTGGAGGATGCCTCTCTATGAACATTATACAAGACAGGTTGTAGACTGCCAGCTTGCTGATGTGAATAACATTGGAAAATACAGGTATGTAAATGAGCTATAAAAGTGCATTTTCCCAACCAGCATTGGTTGCCAGCGTGACCATTTTCAATTTTAGTTCTGTTCACAAAAGGTTTAACTGTCCAGTTTTCTTTTGACTTAGTGCTCATAAGCACTAATTTCTAATGTCTTTGATTTTAAGGCATTTCCCAATTGGTTCTCAAAATTTTGCATATTTTCAAATCTAAAGGTCATTTTTGACAAATGGTAAGGGAAAGAGTTGGATAATATAGGAATTCATTACCTTGGGAAAAGGGATATGGAATTTATCCTTTACTGCTTAAAGCTATGTTTAAAGCCCTGGCCAACGTGGCTCAGTTGGTTGGAGTGTCATCCTTGCACCAAAAGGTTAGATTCCTGGTCAGGGCACATACCTAGTTTCAGGTTTGGCCCTCGTTTGGGGCACATACGAGAGGCACCCAGTCAGTGTTTATCACTTCACTGTTTCTCTCTCTCTGTTGCTCTCTCTCCCTTCCTCTCTCTAAAATCTATAAACATATCCTCAGGCGAGAATTTAAAAAAATTAAATCTATGTTTGAAGTAAGTATGTGGAAGTGACTTCTGGGTTAACTTCTTAATAGGTCTCATAAGCTTGACTTTTGCTCTCTGGTCATAGACTCTCCTTAGCAAGAATGGAGGATCTTAATAAAATGTTCTGTGCACGTGCCGATGAGGTAACAACCATTTCTGTCTTTTCAGGTCCGCAGGAGCATGCACAGCTGCAGCGTTCCTGAAAGAATTTGTGACTCATCCGAAGTGGGCACATTTAGACATAGCAGGTGTGATGACCAACAAAGATGAGATCTCATATCTGAGGAAAGGCATGACCGGGAGGCCCACGAGGACCCTGATCGAGTTCCTGGTTCAGCTCAGTCAAGACAGTGCTTAGTTCAGATACCGTAAAACTCCTTCATTCCATCTTAAGTGGGCAGTTGAGCTTCAAAATCTTTTGCAATGAATGAAAATCTTTTAAAGGAAAAAAGGATGGTGTTTAAAAATGTAGAACAAAATGAAATTTCTATCCCTTGATTTGTTTTCTCATTTTTATGCAGTGATTTTAAAATGTAAAGCTAGTATCTTGCTTGGAAAACATTTTTAAGATATCCTATATATGATGATTGAATTTTTAAAAAACTAATCACTTTTCAGAGTATATGTTTTTAATTGAGGAGCAAAATTGTATTTCAGATTTGTGATGCCAGGAACATGAGTTACTATGAAGTTGTCAGAAACAATAAATCCAGCTTTTTGCGCTCCTTGGTGTGGCTCTGGTATTTCCTGATGTTTTACTACTATAAACCCAGTGATGACTATAACAGAACCCATCTCTTTGGCTTTGTTATGTGAACTAAGTGAGTTGAGGCACAAGGATAAAGGTGTTATCTCAATGTTAATCGTCACTTTAGGGCTCTCAGTGTGAGCTTGTCAGTTTATGATGAGGTACTATCACCCCCTATAGCAGATGAGGAAAACGAGGCACCGAGAGTGAACACCCCGTTCTGTGCAGATTTTGAAGACAGCTCTCCTGGTGAATCAAATCACCATGAATAGGATGTGTGCCTTTTTTTTATTTTTTTTTAAGACTTTGAGACATTTGTCAGGAAAAGCTGTTTATGGAGTTACAGTCCTTGGGTTCCATCGGACTCGACGTACATTGTTTTGTGGTTACGCCATCTCCCATTTATTTATTTAAAAAAAGTTCCATCATTTCGACGTATGTACATATGCGCTTTATGCTTTTTATTATTTATTTACCACAAGTAAAGGTCAGGAATTGTTACCTTTCTTTTAAATTTTGTTTACTGTTTCCCTTCATTACTGCTGTGTCTGTGCTCCATGTGAGTGATGTAGGTGCTTATGTGGGTGGGTTCTGATTTACAGCAAAAATCCCGTTAAGTTGTGCCGTAGGAACAGATCTCTGACGTAACCCGAGGACCTACTGTATTTTTAATATTTTAAAAACTTGACATCTCAGATGAAGTTGTGTCTAAACTGGTTTACAGACAGGGAAAGGAAATGGCCATGCATATTCATGCTATTAGAGTTAAAACCAGGCAGTAAAGGTCTTCCTCCAGGTATCCCTGTCCAGAAAGGTGAAACTGAAAGGTGGAACTACCAGCTTGTGAAAAGAAACTGAAATCATTTAGATTCCTTCTGGGTGACTGAGAAGACCAGGCAGGGATATGATGGAAGGCTTTCTATCAAAGGCCTTTTAGAAATAAAAGAACAATGGAACCCCTGTGTTTACTCGAGTGTGAGATACAGAAGGCTAGGCACAGCCCTGGGTTCATGTGCTTATCTAATCTGGTTGATGCCCATGCATCCAGCTGCCCGGCATTTCACAGACCCTTGGCTGATCCTCAGAGCCACGACCGGAGGCAGGTGGTATCTGAGTCGGTTTCAGTGAGGACTGGCTGGGCATGGTTGTGGGGAGCAGCAAACCCAAAGTAGCATTGGGTTAGAACCATAGTGTTCAAAGGCGGCTGAAAAAGGGAATCCAAAACAAGCAGCCCCACAGGCTGGAAATGTGCGTCACCACCAGGCCTCAGGCTCCCTCAGTCCCAGGTGGCTGCTGGGACAAGGCTGCAAGAAGATGAGGAAGGGGGGGAGCAGGGATGAACGTATTTTAAGGAGCTTTCACTCAAGTCCCACAGAACATGCTCCGATCATCAACCAGAGTAAGTCACGTTACGCCAGGGATTTGGGGAGATGATTAGCTGCTGAAGGAAGGGAAAAGAGGACAAGAGACTGGCAACTAACAGTCTGTGACACCACTGCGGAGACGAGGAAACTAAATCTAGTGAATTGCTCATGTTTGTGAACTAGAACGTAGTTCTAGTTTGTGAACCCAGATCAGTGGATCTGCAAAGCCCAGTATCTGAGACCATACCCCGTCTCTTGGTATGTCGGTTAGCATTGGGCTGGCCACTTCCTTGGCCTTTTCTCTACTGCCCACCATATTCTTGAACTTTGGGCTGGCTACTCCCTTCCGTCACTGAGGAAATGTTGGCCTAAACCAGTGATGGTGAACCTCTGACACGCGTGTCAGAGGTGACACGCGAACTCATTTTTTTTTGGTTGATTTTTCTTTGTTAAATGGCATTTAAATATATAAAATAAATATCAAAAATATAAGTCCCTTGGGTGTGGAGAGAGCAGAGCGCCTGAAGAATGGCTTCTCTGTGTACAACACAGCCAACAGCAACTTGGGCTTACTCCTCACAGGTGGCAGAATACTATGGCCTCCTGTGACATTACGCCCTATACATAAAAGAAAAACAAAAGAAAAAAATATATAAGTCTTTGTTTTACTATGGTTGCAAATATCAAAAAATTTCTATATGTGACACGGCACCAGAGTTAAGTTAGGGTTTTTCAAAATGCTGACACGCCGAGCTCAAAAGGTTCGCCATCACTGGCCTAAACCCTGATACTGTACAAATCACACTAGTCTCTCTGTGTGTGGACTACCAGTTTACTCTCAGATTACTGCCTGATTACTCCTGCCTCCATTTGCTTACCTCTGCTTCTATACTGGGGAGAGGTTATTTTTAAACAAATTACATCATGTCACTTTGTCTTTTCTCACTGGTAATCTATGCAACTCCCTATACACATTATCTCTTCTCAGTAATCTTTCCAAGGTAGTGTTCTCCCATTTTTTTACATGAGGAAACGTGTTTTCAACAAAATCCAAATGTGCTCTATTCTGGGGTGAATCCAAGAGAGGTACCACTAACCATTGAGGCAACTTACTCATGGTTAGGTAAACAATGGATACAGTCTTTTGAGCCAGACGTTCAAGGATTTATACTCTAAAATAATATTTATGTTGCCCAGCTGGTGTGGCTCAGTGGTTGAGTATTGACCTCTGAACCAAGAGATCAAGGTTCGATTCCCATTCAGGGCACATGCCCGGGTTGTGGGCTCGATCCCCAGTAAGGGGCATGCAGGAGGCAGCCAATCAATGATTCTCTCTCATCACTGATATTTCTATCTCTCCCTCTCCCTTCCTCTCTGAAATCAATAAAAATATATTTTAAAAAATATTTCGGTTAATATGTAATGCTTTTAAATAAAATTTTTAATTCTTAGTTTTAATAGGTAAATATTTTACCAATTCTCAATTTGAATAGGTAAATATTGGCCGACATCATCCATATAAGCAAAAACATTTGGAGTCCCCAATAAAATTTTGGAATGTAAAGAAAAGGATCCTGAGATCCAAAAAGTCTGAAAACTGCTGAAGTAGACTAGTTCCCTCCTGGGATTCTATTTTTGTTCATTCAATCAACAAAAATTTATGTCTATTTTATGCCAGACACAGTTCTAGGTGTTGGGAATCCATGTGAAGATAGGCAGGACCTGATTTCATGGCGCTTGCATTCCAGTTGGTGTATGTGTGTGTGTACGGCAGCCTAGTCAATGAAGAAGAAAACACACAAGTAATTGCAGGTGATGTGTAATGGTAAAGTGTCTGAGAGGGTGGGTCTAAGACTGAGGCTAGGAAGATGATCTCTGACCTGAGTGACTGGCAAAGGGAAGCCCCTGTCTCTGACCATTTCTGCCCTGCCTCACTCACTCTGGCCCTGCTGGCTTTTCTGTGATTCCTTCAATATGCCAGGCAGGTTCCTTCTTCAGGGACCCCTCTGTCTAGAAAGTTTTCTGGCTGAATTTTGTCTACAGCCCACTTCTCCCTGGAGTGGCCTTTTCCAACCACCAATCTCAAATCCATCACTAGCCATCTCCTGGCCAGGATACATTTTTTTTGCCTCAGCATTTATCTCTACGTGATATTGCCATATATATATATATATATATATATATATATATATATATATATATATATATATATATATATATATATATATATATTCTCCCACAAAAACAATAGTAAACTCCATAAGGGCAGAGACTTGGAGTGATCGCTGTAACACGCAGATCATCAAATGTTACCTAGGACATGGAGGGCTCAACAAATGTGTTGTATGATCACATATATAACTAAAATTAAACAATAAAAATATATTTACCTTCTGAAAAAATGAATAATCAGCTGTTGGAAGCAAGTTATTAAAATAGTAGCACAGTGACTTTCTGGTGTCACAATAATGATCTAACGGAACAGTGCCAGGCACATAGATAGGGAACCTCAACAATGTTAGTCATTTTTGTTACCTGTCTCTCTCCCCAGAAAGAACTGTCCTCGTTATATCCACGATGTCTGGATTAGTGGCTGGTGCACAGCAAGCTCTCTAAATATTTGTGGAAGGAATGGGTACCTCCAGCTGTTTGCAGCGGGTAAACAGAGCCCATAGACCAGCGGTTCTCAACCTGTGGGTCATGACCCCTTTGAGGGTCGACCGACCCTTTCACAGGGGTTGCCTAAGACCATCAGAAAACACATATAATTACATATTGTTTTGTGATTAATCACTAGGCTTTAATTATGTTCAATTTGTAACAACGAAAATACATCCTGCATATCAGATATTTACATTACGATTCATAACAGCAAGATTACAGTTATGAAGTAGCAATAAAAATAATTTTATGGTTGGGGGTCACCACAACATGAGGAACTGTATTAAAGGGTCACAGCATTAGGAAGGTTGAGAACCACTGCCATAGACTCTTGGCCAAAGTTACTCCAAGCGGTAAGGACAAAGTCCAGCCGCGACCGCAGCATCGTGACTCCCGCGGGAGAGCTCAGTTCAACGAATGTATTCTCTTCTCCACTCAGCTGTGTCAAATGCGGTCAAAGCCCTCGATTCTCAAGAGAAAAAAGAAAGGAAAAAGCCAGACATCCCGCGCGGGGAAGGAAGAGGAGACCAACCCCCAACAGCCGGTTTCCCT
The DNA here is from genome assembly GCF_963259705.1 of Myotis daubentonii. Taxonomy (NCBI): domain Eukaryota; kingdom Metazoa; phylum Chordata; class Mammalia; order Chiroptera; family Vespertilionidae; genus Myotis; species Myotis daubentonii. The sequence goes on along the minus strand of NC_081840.1, from coordinate 225,078,834 downwards.
GACCCCCAACCAACAACCGCCGGCGCGGGGAACTGCCACGTGATCGGAGGCATCACGTGATTCGCGGACCAGCTGCTGCGCAGGCGCAATAGGCCCCTTCCGGCCATCTCGGAAATGGCGGCTCCGCTAGGAGGTATGTTCTCCGGGCAGCCACCCGGTGCCCCGCCCCCGCCGCCGGGCCTCCCGGGCCAGGCCTCGCTTCTTCAGGCCGCGCCAGGCGCTCCCAGATCTTCTCCGAGTACCTTGGTGGATGAGTTGGAGTCATCTTTCGAGGTAAAAGGAGCCGTGAGGGCGGAGGGCGTCTATGTTCCCATCCTCCCACCGTGCCTGAAATGTAAGCTGCGCATGCGCAGGTCATCTCCATCCGCGATCCCCGCACCCCGCTTACAAACGGGGAGACTGGCTCCGAGACTGGAAGTCGCCTGCTTTCGCCTCCACAGTGAGTGGGACCCGTGTTCCACTCGGGGCAGCTGGCGGAGGCGCGCGAACGAGCCGTTTCTGGGGGCACGTGGGCTTGAAGCCTGCGGGTCCCCATCGTCAGGGCCCTTCCAGGTTCCCACCCGCTGGTCCGCCCCACCCGGTTCCCTTTCCCTTGAGCGCCCTTCCCCGCACCCCTGCGTGTGTAGCGCCGCCCGCCCTCTCGGGGGCGCACCGTTACCCCGCCGCGTCCTGCGCCCTTCCCGCTGGGCTCCACCTCGCAGCGACGCTGCCGTCGTGGGGCCCTTGACCCGAAACGGGCCGATTTTAAAGGTGTGCGGAGCTCGATGCCCGGGTCGGGGAGGCGGGGCAGCTGGGGGTGAAGGAGGGCGGGGCCCCGGCAGAGATGACCCCAAACAGGAGTCGGCCCAAGGAGCACCCTGGAGCCCCAACTCCAACAGGAGCCCTCATTCAGAATGTCCCACAGGACGGGGGGTCTTTTTCTGATTTATTAAAAAACGGTTACAGGGAATTGCCTGGGGGGAATATTGTGATTTTTCTCCGTTAAATCAAATGGTGGCACCTGCAGGCAGAAGGGCCCGCCCATCTCGTCCGTGGCCTCAGTGTGGGCCCAGGTCTACCTGCCTCCTGCCAGGTGCGCGTGCTTCGTGCTGGCAGGGCCCTGCTCTCCTGGGGTTTGGGGGTTCCTTTCTGCCCCCTGTGGCCCCCCCCCCCATCCCGTAGGCCCTCTGAGTGGACAGAACTCCCCGGCTGGGGCACGCACACACCGGGATCCTGGGCCCTTTAGGGAGGACTCCCTCTTCGGGGCTTGTTTTTCCCCCCCGACGCCGACTGGCTCTTCTCTTGGGCCCTCCCCTGGGTGATTAGCGTGTGTTTATTGGGCACCCGCTTCGTGCCGAGCAGAATCCCTGCGCATAGTGAGCCAGGCAGGCATTTCTCCCGTAGGGGCAGCTGGTCATGGACTGAAAGCAGGGGTGAACGGCAGTGGGAAGCAGGACGGCGGGGCTTGGTGGTGGAAGAGTAGAGGGAGGGGGCCTGTCCCGGGAGGTGGTGGTGCGGGTCCTGTGCGCATCGGAGGGAGCAGCCGCGGGCAGGACTGGACCAGGGTTCCGGGCCCTGGTGTGGAGCGAGCGAGAGGGGAGAGCAGCGGGGGGCAGGAGAGACCGGATGGGGTGCCGGAGAGACCGGATGGGGTGCCGACCGGTTCCGGCGGCCCTTTCTCCCTGGGCCCAATCCAGTCAGTTTACCACGTGTCTTCACCGGCACGATGTCTTGTCCGGTGTGCAAACCAGATGCTATCAGCTCATTGAGTGGCTTCAGGAGGAGCCGTCTCTTACCCTAAGATAGGGTTTTGATGTGCGAATGACATTTTTTCCTTCTGTGATATGTTTTGGTCACACAGGCTTGCTTTGCTTCTCTGGTGAGTCAGGACTATGTCAATGGCACGGATCAGGAGGAAATCCGAACTGGTAAGCATGCCCTCTTGTTAGACCTGGTTCTGATGGCTGACTCTACACTTGAGGCGTTTCAGCCCTGCTGGGACCCTCAGAGAACTGTTCTGGGGAAGATTTATGCAAATTGCTCGGATACTGCTGGTTCTCTGTTCAGTTTATTAATTGACATCTTGTCATTCATGACGAACCATTCACGATGAACTATTATAGCGGCATTGGGACAAAGACCAATAGTGTTACTGCTTTTAAAGTAAGTGTTGTTTAGTGTTTGAATAGGTGTGACAGTCTCTTGTGCTTCCTCCTCGCCCAAGTCCTGTCCTCAGAGGTGACCAGTGGTTCTGGTTTCTTTGTACTAGATTTTACATGTTAGGTTTTAACTGGAATCATGCTTCTTGATGGAACTCTGGATTGTTTTTCTTAAGAAGAAGTGTGCTGTAGTAGGTCTCTTATTTACCTGATTAAAGTACAAATTATCTGCTATTTAATGTTGGCTAACACGTGGAAGGCTGGAGGTATCATTGCTGTGGCCAAATTTAAAATCCCAGATTACATCTATGAGAAGGTGATGTTTTGATATTCTGACTGTTCATGTATGGGGAGATTTTTGTGTCGAATATTTTTTTTGATTTAATATTTTGTGTGTTTTTTTTAAGGTGTTGATCAGTGTATCCAGAAATTTCTGGATATTGCAAGACAAACAGAATGTTTTTTTCTACAAAAAAGATTGCAGTTATCTGTCCAGAAGCCAGAGCAGGTTATCAAAGAGGTATGTGCTCCGTTATCTCCTTGCCTTTCGAAAGAGCACATGTTGTCAGGGTTCCGTCTCTGCTTTAAATGAAAACCCTTTTCCATTAGCTATGGTAGGTCTTTATAGATTGAGTACAAATGTTGCTCGTTGTCAGTGTTCGTGACAACCTGGCCAAGTAGTGGAGGAAAGGGGGTGGGGGAATCATGGCTTCAAACAGCATTTTTATATGTTGGCTGTCATGGAAGATGTTTCTTTCTTTTTTTTAATATATATTTTATTGATTTTTCACAGAGAGGAAGGAGAGGGATAGTTAGAAACATTGATGAGAGAGAAACATCGATCAGCTGCCTCCTGCATACCTCCTACTGGGGATGTGCCCACAACCAAGGTACATGCCCTTGACCAGAATCGAACCTGGGACCCTTCAGTCCGCAGGCCGATGCTCTCTCCACTGAGCCAAACCGGTTAGGGTGGAAGATGTTTCTTAAAGGAAAGGTACTGCTGCTTGAAAAAGGTCGGAAAGCCAGTCATGGAACTCACTTCGGACAGGAGCTGTGATCTGTGCATCCCCAGGTGCCCGTACACAGGAAGGGCTTTGTCCAGCTTTGTCCAAGGAACCCCAAATCAGTGTTCCGGCCCAGGCTCCTCCAAGCTCAGGACTTCAGTGTCTCAGTCGTGTGAAGCGGGGGATTTGAAGTGTGTTGGGGTGGCCAGGATGACTGGAGATTGCAGTGGCATGTCATGTGTTGGGCCAGGACCTGCCCCCTGCAGTGGGGAAGAGGGAAGACTCGTCCGCCCCAGCGGCCAGTGGTGCCTCTAATGCGAAACACTCAATTGAGATGAACGTTTTGTGGGCAGTGTTTGAAGTAACTACTTCCACAAGCTGACCAATTAAAGTATTTTTATTCAGTGATATCCCTGTTGAGAAGGTGAATGGTGAGGGGGTACTCTCATAGTTCATTACATCAGATCAGTTCCTGATTTGAATACTTCAGTAGTAACATAGGGGTGTTCAATAGTAGTTGAATAGGTGTAAGTAACAGTCTCCTGTTACTAGCTTTATCTCTTGAAAAGATTACAGTGCTAGTATTCACTAAAAAAACTCTTGAAAATGAGATCTTAACACTTCATAATATGATATGTTAGAACAGTGATTGTGGACTCTTAAATAGTTGTTACTATGTGTTTCAGATTCTCACTGTCTTTCAGGTTCTCAGCAGTAGCCTTTGGACAGAGATATTGAATGCCTGGGACCAGGGTGGGGAAGAGACTGGTTTCTTTTGGCTGCTCTTTGATACTTTGGAATATTATAACTTGGGAATTACTTATTAAAAGAAAATGGATTAAGAATAAAAACTCTCCATGTTAGGCAGACATTTGCCATTGGAAGAGCTGCTTTCGGTTATTAAGATAGTGGAGCCAAGCAGAGTAATGGTTGGGCGTGGTGTGGTTTAATGGATTTTCTTTGGTTTGAATTTACTTCTTAGTGCTCTTAATTATTCAGGGACTGCATTTGCTTCTCATGAGGTTGCTCTGACTCCGTCACCTTCACTTGCAGGATGTCTCGGAACTGCGGAACGAGCTGCAGCGGAAGGACGCGCTGGTCCAGAAGCACCTGACCAAGCTGCGGCATTGGCAGCAGGTGCTGGAGGACATCAACGGGCAGCACAAGAAGCCCGCCGACATCCCGCAGGGCTCCCTGGCCTACCTCGAGCAGGCGTCTGCCAACATCCCCGCGCCGATGAAGCAGAACTGAGGAAAAGCCGCAGGAAAGGGGCGCTTCTCGGTGGCATGACGTTTTGGAAGAACTCTGCCAGAGAACGAGACGATCTCAGTTGCATGCTCCCACCTAAAATGTTCCCGTTTTTTATAAGCTCTTACTTTATTACTTTATAAAATGTGCATAGCTTCGGTAAACCAAGTAAATATTCGTGTCTTTAACAAAATGTAGACTATTAGTGTGATGCCACTAACATTCCTTTCTATGTTTCTTTTTTCTGCTTGTTTTATTTTTTAAATGTTTGTGTTACTTTTAATCTGTTTGTGTTTTCAGTTTTAGATTAGTTTGTATCATGAGGGAAAAACTGGTCTGATCTGTGAATCAGAGGATGAGGATTTTTGTTGCAGGCCTTTTATCTTAATTAACCCCCAGTGGCAGTAGGTACAAATGTGTAAATTAGCCACGTTTCCAGACTGTGAACTACCTCAAGAAGAGGAATCTAATACAGCAATGTTTGTAACGCGTCCAGAGCTCTCAGAATGAGATCTTCCGTAAATACTCGGAAGGGGATTGTCATAGCCTAGGTTAATGCGGTGATATTACAGTAGGATCCTTAAGTTGATGTTGACTTTTATTTGTGGTAAGTTTATATTTTGTGTGATGCCTGCTTGCTTTTTGGGCTTGGGAGGCTGCAGGAGGAGCAGTGATGTGTAAATTTTGTCACATTGTGCAGTGAAGCATCAGTCTGAATAGCAGACCCCCTGGGGCAGAGGTGAAGTGTGAGGGTTAGTCTCTTTGTTTTGAGTTTTGTTTGCTTGTGTTGTTTGTGTCTTGCTTTTGTGGAGCAGAAATTTCCCATGAGGAAGGTTCTTGCTGATGGGTGGTGGTGATTCCAGGGGACAGGGCCTCAGGGTGGGGAGCGGCCTGCAGGGTGACCCCTGGTGACTTCCTCTCCACAGAGAGCATGTGCAGCCTCAGCATTTGGGAAGGTGCTTTACCCGCTCGGTGGTCACACAGGCCAACACGATTCTTTACGGAGACGCTGCTGCTGAGCGACACCCCGGGGGCTGTGTCTGGCTCCCTGAACGAGGCTCTCCTTTCTTGGTTGTTCAGTCTCCGGCTAGATTACATCCCCTAACCCCCAACAAGCACCACCGTCTCCTGAACAGGCAGTGCCTCTGGGGCTCGGTATCTTGCCTTGTTTTGTTTTCTCCAGCCTTGAAGGCCCCTCCCCGTAAGCACTGACATCTGCTCTCAGCGCTGGATGCCCCCTGCAGCCTCCAAATGCCCTCCCTGCTGCCCCCCCCCCCCGCCCCCCCAGGACACAGCACTTCCTGTCTCCCATCAGCCTTGCTTGGTGCTCCCTCCAGGGTTAGTAATTTGTATGTCTCTCTGTGCCCCTCGTGAGAATTAGGCATTATTTTCCTCTGAACATGCAGAGATCATGTATTATCTCTTCTACATAGTACTTGCTTCCCGTTGTTGTGCATGTGTGGTATACAGCCTGAGGCCACGTAGTCCCCTCCCTGAACATGTGTGAGTTAAACAAAACTTTAAACAAATTTTTTTCCTCAGATAACATGACTTCAGGGTTGTTAACCTGGCCAGCTCATGCTGATTAGAAGCGCTGATTGGCAGCTTTGGATTTCTTCATTAAAAAACAAATTAAACGTTTAGGCATCTTTCAGTAATAAAGCGGTTCTTGGTGAAAAGTTCAGGAACTGTCCTCCTTGGTGCTTAGTGAAAAGACTGAATTAATGTATGTATCAGTTATTGCCATTTTTTATTAAATTCAAAAAATTTCTAGCAAATAATTTTTCAATTTTTTCTGTTTGTAAATATCATTTTCCTTTTAATGGCATCTTGCTGGTTGGTTGAACATAGAAATCCCTCCTTCAATGAGAAATAAGCCATCAGCTGGGAGTTCCCTTGTCTCCTCACTCCCATGATGATAGAAGCATGCAAAAACTTAGTTAACACACATGTAATGATTGGGTAGGATCTAGAAATTTAACAAATCTTTTTCACTCACCTGCAACAAGAAAGGAGTACAAACAGATGCAGAGTGTTGAGTACAATCCTGTCCCTGCAGCAGGTGTTACGCCGAGGTATGGGACAGCAGAATGAAGGGAAGCCTGCTTTGCTAATCATCAGGAGCTGCAGGGTGGGAAAAGGTTTCAGTCAACAAAAGTAGAATTGTGTGCAGTCTTTAAAACAAGACACAAAGTCCTACAATGCTCACTCTGAGCAGGAAGCAAAAGACAACAATATATTGATCCTGAAAAATAATACGGTACGTTACAGGTGTAAGTATTTACAGTTAAAAAATTATCTTATTGGGGCCATGTGTTTTGATTAGATAGTAAATTTACCTTTAAATTAGGAGTTTTGAGATGTAATGCACTTTTTATTTGAAGATGATCCGATTGAGGTCATTGTGAACTTTCCATTTCCAAGTTCAGTCTTCATCAAATTTCACCCTTCTTTTGGAAAATCAATACACGTCATAACCATTTTTATCGCCCAGTTGTTTAAAGTTTTATTCAAAGAGCAAAGATTTGACAGTGCCTAGAATAAACTGTTCATGGGCCACCTTGCGGGGCCAGCACCAGAGGACAATACATTTTGCCCATTAAAAGATGTATTAAGTTTTATCAAATCACACTGCTCCTTCAGAGGGTCCGACAGTTCAGTGTGGGCTGAGCAGGTCAGCACCGAGGATGGCCACTACCTGTCCCCTTTAACCTACCAAGCATCCATGCAACGGGGGGGCAATGCAGCATGAGGCAAATGGCCCAAACCCAGAGACCAGAGGTTCAGTAGATCTTTGACTTGAAAGAACAGATAATCTAGAAACCTTCACAAATGGGCAACTGGCATTGCAGATTGAAACGGGGGTATGACGGGGCGGGGCTCAGTAATTCACAAATCCTGGCAGTGCTTAATTCGAATTCGTGATTGGGATCATTGCCATATTATGTTGCTTAATCCTCATAAAGCCCCATTCTGAGGTAGGTGTTATCCCCTCTATTAGATATGTCACGTCCAGAATTAGGAAATCCAAGTGTCAAGGTCTGTGGCTGTTAAGTCCTAGTAGCTTCAATTTGCTTGTTTTGTGTTTTAATTGGCTTTCCTGGTTATTCGGAACTTTGTTTTATTCCTCTTCTTAATGAGGTTCGATGTGCATCTTAAATTACATCACTTACATAGAAACACTTTTCAAGTGGATTTGAGTTGCATCCTCGAAAATGAAATCCCTTTAAAAAGCAGAGCGCAAGCTATGGACGCGAAATACTACAGGCAGGTCATCAGTAACATTCACATTTTCCTATGATGTTTTCGGGTAACACGGGTTCCTTTCACCCTAACGTCAAGGATTTTTAATGAACCGGTGCCACAATGAACAGTATGAAATGTCAGTGCCAAAATTTGTTTAGCTATTGGATGCAAATCATATTACAAAGCAGGTTATTTGGTTGATTGATTTTTTAGTTCATTCCCTCAGTCAGATGTTTTAAAAGACATTTTTTTCAAATGTCCTTTCTGTGATGGGTCCCAAGGGTCACTTTAGAAAGAAAAATACTTGGTGAACCATTCCTGGTGGGCAGAGCCCTGTTTCTGCTGCACTTCTTTGGGTTGGGCTGTTTCACCATCTTGTGTCCTAAACAAAAAACAACAACAAAAAGGATTAGATGGTTTTGCAGTTTTGAAAATTACTCAGAAAACATCTTAATACCCCACCATCTTTTCAGGGGAAGATAACTGCTTCTTTGCTCTTCAAAAAGTGCTGGAACGTGACTGGCCAACATTAGCATCTGGAAACCAGCTGTGAAGGGAATGTCTAATTCAGATTTGAAAACCAAAGGTTCTCCATTATTTCACTTAAGATCATGAGGCATATTTGCAACATTTATTCCAGGCACAAATCTACATATATAAAACCCTAATATGCAAATAGATTGAACAGCGGAACAACTGAACAATCAAACAACTGAACAACCAGTCGCTATGATGTGTGCTGACCACCGGGGGGCACGCACAGAACATGGTGGGCATCAGCAGCAGGCAGCAGAGCACGGAACATGGCGGGCGTTGGCCGTGGCGTGATGGTGGAGCAGGTGACCGGGAGTGCCAGACTAAGGCGGAGCACCGGTCGCTGTCATCGGAGTGAGCCTCTGGTGGTTACTAAAAATTCTTTGCTTCCACGTGCCATGGTCCCACCCAGTGCTCGCACCCACTGCCGCCACCGGCCCCACTCGCACCCACAGCCAGCACCGAAGCTGGCACTCATACCTGCCTCCCGGCGCCCTGCACCGGTCCCGATCACTCAGCGCCATCAGCAGGTGTGAGCGGCACCTACCTGCCCCGATTGCCCCTGAGGGCTTCTCCACCTCCCCCTGCTCCTGAGGGGTGATTGGGGTCAGTAGCCGCCACTCACACCCTCTGACAGCGCTGGTCTGCTCACACCCACTGCTGGCATCAGCCCCAATGGCTCCGCACCGTCATCGGGTGCAAGCGGGGCCAGCACTGTCAGCATGTGGGAGCGGTGGCAGCAGGAGCAGGGCTGCCAGCAGACGGGACCGGGGACCACGGCGCAGGAGGGGCCGGACAGGGGTGTGGAGGATGGGCCGAGACCCACTCCTGTGCCCACTGCAGCCTCGCAGCCCATAGTTCCTTTCAAGGTGCACGAATTCATGCACTGGGCCCCTAGTTAATAAATACCCCCCCCCCCCCAAAAAAAAAAACGGTAAAAGAGGAGCATTTGAGATCTTGCTCCCTAGCATATGTTGTCAGTTTGGTTCAAATAAACCCATAAAAATTCTCTACAGGAACAAAAGAAAAAGAAGAAAGAAATGGTTGATCAACACAGCATTATAACTTATGGCTTCTTTAAAAGTTATCTACTGTGTTCCAGCACCACAATGAGGCTGTGAAATTAGCCTCATAAATTGAAAAGGGGAAATAGTTAGCAAGCAAGTATGGTGTATACTGGATGAATGGTCTCTATCTGCAATTTTGGCACTTCATATACAGCAACTAAAGCCCTGGTGCACAAATTTGTGCACATTGAAAGGAAATTAGAAGAAATATTTTAATATTGCTATTCGCCCTTTCTCTATAATAGACATGTCAACCAAATTCACGATCGACAATGACAGATGGAAACGCATGTGACTGGCACCAATATATATATATTGAGAGAGAGAGAGAGAGAGAGAGAGAGAGAGAGAGAGAGAGAGAGAAACTTGCTTAATTAGACCTGCTTTCTGGTTAAGCTAAACTCTTTCCAGCCCAGGGAAGCACCCCAACTTCTCTTTCAGGTAATTATCAGCAACACAGCAGTAAATATCAACATGAAACAGATTATTATTGTAGATCAAGCAGGGAGAAAAAAGGATGAAATATTTAACTGCAGCAGTGTTTGACTATATTCTGCGCAGTGAGAAAACTTGAAGTTACTTTCAAGGTCCACCATTTCTTAATTCTTTTCAGTCCGGTCAAGTTTCTAAGCTTTCTAAATCTCTGTTTTCCAGCTAATGAAAAGAAAATAGGATTCCACCAAGTCTCCTATCTACCTGCTCCAGGACTTCTGTGAGGATCAAATGAGATGAGGCACAGGAAAACGCTTCACAGACATTTGGTTAAAGTGTAAAATGTTTGCACCTGGCTATAAAGCAAGCCGTGTTCCTGGGCTGAAGAAACACCAAGGAGGCTAGTCACTAGGGAGAAGAAGCCGGGCGCTATGTGACGTCATTACCCAGTGCCCACAGCGACTGTTCCCGGGCTGGGCTGGGCTGTGGGCTGCATTTTGCGCCCTGGGGTCTCGGCAGCATCGGCTGCGATTTGGTGGGCTGTCCCTCCGGGGTGTGGCGGGGCCTGTGTCCCACTTGGGAGAAGCTAAGTGCTGCTTTGTGGGCACCAGGTCCGCGGCGCCGTTTCTCTGTAAATGGCCAGTGTGCGTCATGGCAGCTCTTGCATTGAGTGTCTTCCCCCTGGTGGTCAGTGCATGTCATAGCGACCGGTTGGATGGTCGGACACTTAACACATTAGCTTTTTATATATATGTAGATGGGAAGATAGCCTTAAACACAGGTATACAAGTATGAGATGAACCCGGGAGGTGGCTCTAGCAGTTAATACAGGGATGTGCTGGGGGCTCCAGGCCTCAGGTTCCTTAGCTGTGAAACAAAGGGCTGGCCTCATTCAATGACTGACCACCAGGAGGTCCTTGCAGGCCAACACTCATCGAGATGCATGCCGCCCCATTTGCCCAAACAGCCGTGGGCAGGCAGGGCCTTAGGAAAAGGAACATTTTAGGAGTGGCCCTTTCTGAAATGCAAACTTCAAAGCCCAGAATTAAAAATTTTGCCTCTGAATGGATTCAATGCCTCTTGTCTATGAAAAAAAAGGGGTGTGTGTGTGTCGGGGGTGGGGGTCCTGGAATGTGGTACCAGAAATAGTCCCTCTTCTAAAGAATGGCACATTCTCTGCCCTTACACAATCTTGCCGGGACTGCCATTTTCCCAGGCAGGCCTTGACCTGCTGCTCTTTGTATCTGTCCCAGTGCCGGGTACTGCACAGGTGCCAGAACGGAATTCCGGTTTTCCTCCTATTCCGGGAAAACGGGATCACAGCGCCTGCCCCTACCTGGTGTCCGCTTTCACGTCTAGAGACTGGGTGGGCTTGTAAGGCCGACCACCCCCGGGGCTTGGGTCCAAGCTGGGGGACTTAGTGATTGGCGGGGCGTTGATCCGGGAGCTCAGGTCACCGCTCAGAAAGTTCTTTGCGTAGGAGGCGAGGTTGGGCACGCTGACCACTCGGCTGGGCACGTCCTCCATCTTCTTTTTCTGTTTGTGTTAAAGGACAGGCCTCTTAGCGTCACCCCAAAGAGGTGTTATTGTAAGCGTCAATAAGACCCACCCAACCGAACCCGTGCCCGTGAGGAGGAGTGCTTTTATTTACGTACTTCCATATTATTTTCCAAGCATTTTCCCCTCTAACCTATTTTGTGTTTTTAAAAAAACGCACATGTCCACAGTCTCTTCTCTGAAATTCCTGGGGACAGATGTGTTTTGTAATTCGAAGACCTTTGTTTAGATTTTAAAAGGCCACATAACACCCCAGCAGGGGCTGGACCCATCTTGTCCTCAAATGCATGACTATTTCTGAAGTGAAACTTACATTTTGTCACAGTAAGAAGGATATGTAAAAATCATAAGTGATCTTATCTCAGGTCAGCTGCTACTAGATTTATTGTTTGTGAGCCATTAAAAAACACTACTTTTTTTGAGCTTTTAGGATTTGTGATAGCAAATGAGGGATTTGGTGCATATTTTTATTGTAACAAATTCCATATAAGGAAAAATTCCAAGAATATAAGGGAAAAAATGTTAAGAAGTGGAAGATTCCTGCTCTTCCGACCACCAATTACTGTTAGAGCCACTATTAATAGTGACACATTTATTTACAGAAAATTTGGAAAAGGCAAAAAAAAAACACCATAAAAAATAAAAATACACATCATCTTCCTAGCCAGACATAAACACTGTTTAAGCATTTGGGTTATTTTCTGTGGGTCCTAGTGAGTCTTCTTTTGACCGTCTCCCAGCCATTGGTAAATACGCTGCAGGTGCCTCAGGAAAATGAAACCAGCAGATCCTGCAATGCACCCAAACCAGCAGAACCGACCTACCTTCATGGAAGGGGTCAAATACCCTGGGTGGGGGTTGAAAGAGAAGGACCGATTCCGGTGGGACATGGCGCTGGGGAACGCTGCGTAGTGAAATCTCCTCTCCTCCTGGAAAAACAGCACAACTGCGTCTAAATGAGCCTAACCACAGGGCCCTGGGCGGCTGTGTGAGGGTGGAAGACAGAGAGAAGGAAAGTCCTGGGGAGCGGAGGGAAGCCAGGCGAACAAGATGCCATCCAGGGAGCTGTGAGGAAGCGCCTTTACTCCTGGGTCTTTGTGTCCCGGCCCCTCTGGTAAAGCAATGGGCCAGCTTATTTGGAATGCCTTAGGGAAGTTAGAGACCCAAGTGCTATCAGCACCTGAGAAGAGTACTGCAGGAAGTTAACAATTCAAGTGCAGAAAGTCAATAAGGAGGCAAAGCAAGCAGACCCAGGTACAACCCCTATCTGGCTAATGTTGTTAATGTGTGCCACTCTTTCTTTCCTTCTGTATTATTTTTAAATAAATGGCTACCAGGCCGTGGTGGATGCCTGATACAGAAGCAGCGGGAGTCAAAGAAAGCTTTTCCCTTCAAGGGACCCAGGGGGTGGCTTTGCTAACTGGAAAACAGGAGGTCATTTTTACAGAAAATCGATATAGAGTAATTGGCTTGCTTGAATCTGCTGAAATTCAAACCTAAGGCGAGCCATTCTAGATCTCCCCAAATTCTGTTGGCTAATAAAAAAGAGTGATATCAGCCATGGGCAGATGCTGTGGGGCCTGGGAGCAGAGAGACTTTTGTGCCTTCTATTTTCCTGTGTTAATTTTTTTTTTAGTGAGTATGAATTCTTTTGTAGAAAAATAACCAAGGATCTCTTGTAAGGTGGTTTTATGGTTATCATCATTAAAACATGAGGTGCCCAGCAAAATGCCAGGTGCAGGGGAATGCCCCTTCCCTCCCTCCCTCCTCCCCCAGGAACTCTCAGGCACCCGCGCAGGGCCCCCTGGTAGCCAACAGCCTCACCGTGAGCTGCTTGATGATCTCCTCTCTCTCCTTCAAGCGGGTCTGCAGGCGGCCTATAAGCTGCACGTCCTCCGGCCTGGACTTCTCTCCGGAATCCTTCAGTCTGTTCCAAGCAGACATGCAGTTAGCCCCTCACTGCGACTACTCAGCCACGAGCAGGGGGAAAGGTGATGACGTGGTAGGGACGCCACTGGTGGTCAGCCTGGCCAGAAACTCTCTCTGTGCACAGAAGGGGAAACTGAGGCCCAGAGAGCTTACCCAAGATCACCCAGTGAGCTGGCTGCAGAGCTCGGGATGGAGCCCAGGACCCCAACTCCCAGTGTGACCTTTGTGAGTCCCCCCCAGGGCTGCAGGGCCCAGGAACCAATGGTGAATGTATGCACACAGATGCCGCACACAGTGGGGCTTCAAGAACCAGGGATGCCTGGGAGAGGAGGCCTCAGCAGGAAAGGGCCCCCACCTGGCAATGCCCAAGGCTCTGCTAATACCGACGTGGCTCTGGCGCCATCTGCTGGCCGACAGGGAGTGTGGCATGTGCAGAGCCCGTAACTCTTTCAGCCTGAAGCTGAGAAAGAACTCTCTGGATGGTGGGGAGAGGGAGGGTTAGGGCTGCAGATGACCCATTGCATATGGTCCATAAGAGGCTAGGTACAGCGATTCTCAACCTGTGGGTCGCGACCCCTTTGGCGGTCGAACGACCCTTTCACAGGGGTCGCCTAAGACCATCCTGCATATCAGATATTTACATTACAATTCATAACAGTAGCAACATTACAGTTATGAAGTAGCGACGAAAATAATTTTATGGTTGGGTCACAACATGAGGAGCTGTATTTAAAGGGCCAGAAGGTTGAGAACCACTGGGCTAGGACTTTGGGGTGAGGTGAGTTGGGCTCTAATCCCAGCTCTGTTTTTTTTCTAGCTGTGACCTTGGGTATGCATTTCACCTGAGCCTCAGTTGCTCCTTTAAAATGGGCGTGACATCGGGTGGTTGCGAGGATTCAATGAATGACTGGCACGTGGTAAGTACCCATTAGAGCAGTGTTCTCAACCTTGGCTGCACATTAGAATCACCTGGGAATCTTTTTAAAATCCTGATTTCTGGGCCTCATCCTCCGGAAATTCTGTTTCTTTGTTATGGGGTGGGGCCACAGCATTAGTAACAAAGAAACAGAATTTCTGGAGGATGAGGCCCAGGAACCAGGATTTTAAAAAGATTCCCAGGTGGTTCTAATGTGCAGCCAGGGTTGAGAACCACTGCCTTAGAGGGACGATGGTAAAAGCTTCCGCTCCAGATTTCGGATGATCTGCTTTGTATTACAGACAGTGGAGGACAGTTTTTAAGAGGGCAAGCCGGGGCTCAGGCAGGGGACATTTAAGTTCACTTAGTGCTGCTGGACCTGGTCTCCCTGATGCTAGCACCCAGTCCTCCAGCCTCTTAGCAGCCAGAGAAAGTAAGTCAGACCATGTTACTTCTGCCTAGAGCCTTGCCATGGCTTCCCAGTGTGCTCTGAATACAGTGGGGACTTGACTTACGAGTGTCCCGACTAATGAGTTTTTTGAGATACCAGCTGTCTCTCCGCAGATTTTTTGCATTGAGTTGACAGAGTAATTTGAGTTAACGAGCTCCTTAATGAGCTCGGTCTCAGAACGAATTAAACTCGTAAGTCAAGGCCCCACTGTATATCCAACCTCCTCCCTGCTCACTGTAGCATTTCCTTCATCACTTGGAGTTACTCCACCAGCCTCAGGTTCTACCACTCACCCTCTCGCTCATCCACAGAAGCCACAGGGCCTTCTGGTTGCTCGGGCTTACGAAGCAGACCCCGGGGCCTTTGCACTTGCTGTTCTGTCTGCCTGAAATGCTCGTTCTCCAGATGCCTCTCTCATTCCTTCGCCCCCCTGTGCGTAGATGTCACCTCCTTAAAGAGGCCTCGTTGCCCACTCTTGCCACTCTCTAGAAACGGATGCTATTTTTTCCCCAGCACTTTCACTACCGATATGAAGTTAAATATTTGTTTTTTTCTTGTTAGCATCCCCATTATTTGTGAGTTCTATGAGAGCAGTCTTTGTTTTGTTCCCTCCATAATCCAGAGCCTAAAACAGTAAGCCCTGAATAAACATTTGTAGAATGAATACATTAATGCCTTTTGTATTATCTATAATAATAAAAGCATAATATGCTAATTAGACCGGACAGTCGAACAATCTTCTGGACGTCATTCCAGACACCCTTCCGGACAAAGCTATGGCGGCGGGGGTTGAGGCAGAGGTGGTTAGGGGTGATCAGGCAGGGAGGCAGGTGAGTGATTAGGGGAGATCAAGCAGGCAGGCAGAGGTGATTGGGGCGATCAGACAGGCAGGCAGAGTGGTTAGAGGCGATCAGGCAGGCAGAGTGGTTAGGGGCAACCAGACAGGCAAGCGAGTGGTTAGGGGCAATTAAGCAGGCAGGCAGGCAAGTGGTTAGGGGTGATCAGGCAGGCAGGCAGTGTGGTTAGGGTAGATCAGGCAGGCAGGTGAGTGGTTAGGGGAGGTCAAGCAGGCAGACAGAGGTGGTTGGGGTGATCAGGCAGGCAAGCAGTTAGGGGTTAGGACAGGGGTGGGCAAACTTTTTGACTCGAGGGCCACAATGGGTTCTTAAACTGGACCAGAGGGCCAGAAAAAAAGCATGGATGGAGTGTTTGTGTGAACTAATATAAATTCAAAGTAAACATCATTACATAAAAGGGTACGATCTTTTTTTTTTTTAGTTTTATTCATTTCAAACGGGCCGGATCCGGCCCGCGGGCCGTAGTTTGCCCACGGCTGGGTTAGGAGCAACCAGGCAGGCAGGCAGGTGAGCGGTTAGGAGCCAGTTGCGAGAGGGCTGTCGGACATCCCCCAAGGGGTCCTGGATTGTGAGAGGGTGCAGGCCGGGCTGGGGGACCCCCAACCCATGCACGAATTTTGTGCACTGGGTCTCTAGTCTCTATATATAAAAGCCTAAGCAACCCTTACACCTGGTCAACTGGAACAACCGGAATGACTGGAACGACCAGAACGACTGGTCACTATGACGTGCACTGACCACCAGGGAGCAGATGCTCAATGCAGGAGCTGCCCCCTGGTGGTCAGTGTGCTCCCACAGTGCTACCAAGCGGCGGCGGCAGGCGCAGTGGGGCCAGGATGAGTGGGAGCGGTGGGGCACCTGGCCCCAGCTCAGGCTCCTCCCCAGCCGCCTGCCGCTTTGGCACTGCTACATCCCTCGGGTGATGTCGGACTGCTAGTTTCAGCCAGATCCCCAGTAGTCTGACATCCCCTGAGGAGTCCCAGATTGCAAGAGGCTGCAGGCTAGGCTGAAGGATCCCACCCGTGCACGAGTCCATGCACCAGGCCTCTAGTCTGTCCATAGGAATAATAATTTCCACCTTGCAGGACTGTGTTGGAAGAGGGCCAATGCTAATAAGAAAGGTAGCCTTGGTCCTTCTGCTTTCTTCCCAGTGTGAGGGCCAAACCAAGCCCATGAGGCAGTCTTACTCCTCACAGATTCCCAGGGCCCTGCACGAAGGGGGACTGCAGAGTCATAACGTGACAGGTGACCAACCATCCCCGTTCCTCCGGGGCTGAGGTACTTCCTGGGACTCAGGGTTTCCAGTTTTAAAACTGGGAGAGTCCCCTCATGAATGGCACGACTCTTTCCCCCCTCACTTACTCGGTTTCCAGGGCAGCCAGCTGGGCCTGAAGCCGGGCTTGAGCGCTGCTGAAGTCGGCCACCATAGCCTGTATCTCCTTCCGATGTTCCTGGCGTAGCATCTCCACCTCCCGGGCCCGCTGGGCTTGCTGGTCCTCCTCCAGCTGCCTGCAGTGGATGGAAGCACAACTGGGCTGACCCAGCTCTCGGGACCCCCCTTTTGGGCGCGGGGGTTTTCTCCCCCTTCTGCTGGGTGGCCAGGTTTGGAGACGATGGGTCCAGGTAGGTTATGCATCTGAGGTCAGGGCACCGTGGGAAGGAAGCCTGGGGTGTGTGAGGTGTGGGTCCAGGATAAGCCCCTTCTCTCTTGTGGAGCCCCTTCTCAGCACTCCCACCCCAGCATTCCGTGAGGGAGAAACCTCCTCATTCCATGAAGAACAGCCTACAGGGGCAGGAGTAGGAGGCAGCTCTGGAGGGGAGCCCTGGGAAGCATTTTCTCCACTCGGGGCAGGTGGGGAGGCCTGGATGCAGAGATTCTGTATCAGAATTACTGAGGGTTGGACTCTGAGACCTCGGAGATCCCCAGTCCAGGTGGAAAGGCAGGGTGGGTGGGGTCAGGAGAGCAGCGTGTAGAGCCGGGCTGCCACATCCGTCTGCCGCCTCCTCCATCACTCCCTAGCTGTGTGACCTTGGGCAAGGTATGCCCGGCTCAGTGTCTTCATCTGTTAAGTGGAGGTGACGACTGTGGCTACCTTACAGGGCCAGTGCAAGAATGACCCTGTCCATACATGTCCAGAACAGTCTGTAGCCCAAAACAGGTGTCCAGGCATCAGCCATCACTTTGCTTTAACCTAGGTGTGGGGTCCCTCAGGGGCCTACAGACAAGCCTCGGGTGTGTCTCCCTCAGAAAGTAGGTGCATAATTTTGTGTGATACATTCTTTTCCGGCGGAGGGACCATTGTTTTCTGAACTGGAGGGGGCTGTCCCCCAAAATGGTGAGGAGTCCTTACCCTGCTCCCCCCTCCTCACTCAGTGTCACGTGGTGAGTCCCTAACTGAAATCGAGGTGTCTCACCTTGGCCAAGTGGGCCCATAGCTGTTCTTGGATGAGTGTTTCAGTTGCACAACTACTTTCACTTGAACAACTGAGATAAAATGGACAAAATCCTTGGAAAATATGAACTGACAAAGCTCCCTCAAGAAGAAACAGATAGCCCAAAAAGTCCTATAGCTATTAATGAAGTTAAAATTGAACGCATGAACTTTCCAAGAAGTGGGGGAGAGGAGAGGCCTGTGAATTCAGGACTGATAATGAGCTATCCAATCTGGATTAGGTAATGGTAATGCCACAGGTTACCGAGTGCTCCCCCAGGCAGGGGCCTCTCGCATACAGTGCCCTGCCGTCTGCAGCAGCCCTGCGAGGTGGTGCCATCTCCACTACAGAAGAGGACAGTCTTGGAGAGGTTAGCTGACTCACCCAAACACAGCTAGTTAAGGGCACACAGCACTCTCTCCCTAAGGCTGGTTTTGAGGATACTTTTGGTATCGTTAGGTCTGATTCCATAAATTCCCTGATTTATAGAGAAACTGAGTTCCTGCCTCTATTTCAGGGCTAATCCCTGCATCAGGGGAGTAATGTCAGTGAAGTGCTAGTGGATTAGGGAGTATTTTCTTTGGGAAGGTGCTGTGGGGGGATCCCAGGCTCCCCAAGCGGCAGTGGAGGGAGGGAAGGGAGTGAGGGAAGCCCTGAGGCCCGCAGACAGACCTGTGCTGGTCGCGGAGCTGCAGCGCCTCCTGCTGGTGCTGTTCCACCTCGGCCTGCAGCTGCCGCACTGTGTCCTTGAGCTGGGAGTTCTCCCAGAGGAGGCACCCCTCGCTGGGAGTCTGCTCAGCGGTGCCCTTCGGGGAGCCTGCGGGGCCTGGGCCGCCCCCACCCTGGGGAGAAGGTAACCAGGGGAGATGTTTTCAGGAGGCGCAAAGGTGGACGTGGCCCAGATGTGCTCCTCCCAGCCTCCAGCCTCCACAGCAGTAGGGCGCCACTGAGGGCGACATACAAATGCACTTTATGAATGCCTGAAGCAGGAGAGAGGAGAGGGGTCTGGGCTCTTAGGAGGTCACTGTGCTTCCCAGCTCGGTGGGAATCATGGATGTGCAAGCAGGGGCCAAGGGGCCATGTCTGACCAGGAAGCTCATGGAGAGTGGGCCCTGAGCTGGGGTGACAAGGCTGCTCCCACCATGGGAACAGGGAGGTCTAGACGGGGAGAGGAGCTCAGACATCCCCCTGCAGACCTGAACAGGGAGTGGGGGTGGGGGGTGGGCACGGATTGGCCACCTTTAAGCTCTGCCTGGTACCAGCACCCTGAGAGGCTGCTGTGTCTGAATTAAAAACAACATGTAGAACCTGAAACCTGTGTTTTGCTTTATGAAGAGGGGAGTCTGCAGGCTCTCCAGGGACCCCCTAGCAGGAGGAGAAGGGTCCTCCCCATTTCACACAAGTACCCGGGCCTCTCCTTCGGGAGTTTGCAGTAGCCTTCACTGCTTGGAGAGGGGTGGGGTGGGTGGGCCAGGGCGCTGACCTCTGTGGTGTTGGCGTGGCCCTCGCTGTCCCCTGCACACGGGGTGATGGGCTGCCGCCTGTCAGAGCTGCCCAGAGCCTTCAGCTCAGCCTGCAACGCCTCCAAGTCCTTCTGGTGCTCAGAGCAGGCGGCCTTCTGCTCCCACAGCTCCTGCCTCAGGGACTCTGCCAAGGAAGAGCAGCGAAGGTCAGGTGTGAGCAGCGAAGGTCAACGAAGGTCAGGCGCACGGGGAGGCTGACGTCTGTCCTGGGGTAGGCGCTGCTGAAGGCTTTGGGTCAAGTTCTCCAAACTTATTTCAAGATGACAGTAACAAGAGTTCCATTTGCGGTGCTAAACCCCGGCGAACTGTTCACAGAAGCCCTACAACCATCCTATCAGTACTACCCCTCCCCATTTCATGGTGTGGAACCTGGGCCTCAGAGAGGTTGAGCGAGGAGCCCAGAGCCACACAGCTAGGAAGTTGTGGAGTCAGGATTCCACGTGTCCAGTGGTTCTTCCTCCCTCTGCACCACCTCGGAGATACTGCCGGGTGTTAGGAAGGTGGCGGGTTCGGATGGGACAGCCTGAACCAGCGCTGAACCCTGAGGCAACACTGGGCCTCAGCACCAAGTCCACAGACCGAGAGGAGCACAGGGAATTACCAATGACCAGGGGCCTCTTCTGGGGTTGCAGGTCTCCAAGTCTGAAATTTTGACATTTATGCCAACCCTTAAGGGGACAGAACATGGGTTCCCCTTCCCCTGGGTGTGAGGTCTTGGCTGGAATGTGGGGGCAGGAGCTGGCATGTTATCCCAACAGAACCAAGTAAAACCAGAATCATCCGAAGAAACAGACATGCCCTCCTCAACCCAGGGCAGATACAGCCAGAAACTCACATTTCTCCCGAGGATGGTGCTGATTTCTAGGGGTGCGCTGCCATGATTGAAAGTCAAAGAAAGCAATCCTTTCAAAATGACTATTTTCTGATAGAGTACACGCTACTCAATGACCTATTTATTTTTTTAAAAAAAGAAGATAATTTTTAAGGACTAGCATATTTAATACTTTTCTATTATGGACTTTTGAGACTATATTTTAGTTATTGCAAATGACTTTTGAAATATTGTTCCAATAATTCCATAAGCTATAAGATAAGCACCCGGCATGGGCCTCAGTACGTAGCAAGTGCTCAACATATATTTGTAGAATAAACAAATGATGTTTAGAGTGAAAATCAATGATATTGTGAAAGTGTATTAGTTGTGAAAGGTTTCCCATATACCTACTAAGCTTCTCTCAAAGGTATAGTATATTAAACACATATAAGAGTTTAATATATTCTGATGACATTATGCTGAAAAACTTACTTGGTCATGTTTTCTCCCCAATAGAATTTTAATCAAGCAACTTCTCTAGCTTCTTTTCTTAAAAAAAAAAAAAAATCCAGACACTGCCCCATTTTTTGAAATCCATTATCACAAAATGGCAATAAAACCCTTTAGCAAAGCACGAACTGTAGTGTACTCATTACTCTCCCCTCTTCTCCCACCACTCACCCAACATCCACTTATCCATCCATCCATCTGTCCATCCATCCATCCATCCATCTACAAACTCACTTATCCAACTATCTACCCACCTGTCCATCCATCCATCCATCCACCTACAAACCCACTTATTCATCTATCTGCCCACCTGTCCATCCATCCATCCATCCATCCATCCATCCATCCATCCATCCATCCATCCACAAACCCACTTATTCATCTATCTGCCCACCTGTCCATCTATCTGTCCATCCATCCATCCACCTACAAACCCACTTATTCATCTATCTGCCCACCTGTCCATCCGTCTGTTCATCTATCCCCCATGCATCCATCTATAGATCCACTCATCCATCCATCCACCCATCTATCCAGCATGTCTGGGTCCCCACCCCAGTGTATCACTCACCCTCTCAGCCCTCGCACACTGACCTACACTGCAGGTTAGGTGTGTCTCACACAGACAGTGAAGGCCTCAGCTCCCCCAACTTGCAGAAATCTTCAGAATGGAATGAGAGGTTGAGGCAATCCCAGAAAGTCCAGATATGTTCAATAATAATAATGATCATTCACGGGGCTCATGCTATGTGTTAGGTGTTTTATATTTACTATCTCATCAAATCCACATTACAACCCTATGAGGTAGGGCAATTGTAACTCCATTTTATGAAAAAGGAAGATGAGGCTGAGAGCGACCCACCCCAGGTCCCCAGGTCTCACAAGTAGCTGCTGGCAGAGCCTGTGTGCCTCCTCCCCCTGCCCCCTTGTCATCCCCCTCCCGCTGCCCTCCCCCCTGCTTCCCACTGCCCCTGGCTCCCCATGCGGAGCCCTTAGGGGTGTGGCTGGTGTACCTAGCAGCAGAGCCTGCTGAGCCTGCGTCCTCGTCTGCTCCCCCTGGACCTCTTGTCGGACCTTCTCCTCCGAGGCCTGGCGCTCCAGCCCGCGTGCCTGCTGCTGGATCTGGAGGCCGCGGCCAGATTCCTTTTCCAAGAGCTCTTCGGTGGCCTGTGGGGGGAAGTGGGAGGAAGGAAGCATGAAATTGGGCACAGCAGGGCAGACCTGTCCCCTCTGCCAAGTTCCTCCTCCGAGCTGGGACCGGCGGAGCACTCACCACTCCCTGGTCGGGGGCTTACCAGTCACCTCCCCGACCTGCCTGGGATGGCGGCGAAGGCCTGGCCACAGCAGCCATCCTGGACCATGTGAACCCAACCCTGGGCCACAGCTGACGGGACTAGAGGGCACCCCTGGCCCAAGCTGGACCGGTCACTGGGAATTGGGTGTTAGGAGGCAGGAAGAGAGAGAACAAGAGAAAGAAACAGACAGACACTGACTAGATGCCTTCAACGTTAACATTCTCAGGAAAACAGCCCTTCCAGCACCGGATGTTAGTTAGGACTTCTGATCTCCAGAACCGTAGGGTAAGAGCTGTGTTGTGTTAAGCCACCAGTTTGTGGTCATTGGTTACAGCAGCAATTGGATACCAATAGAGTTTCTTTCTCTTTTTTTGGCAACAGAGTTTTCCAATCCATACATTTTGAAACGAGAAACTGAGGCTAGGAGAGATAAACCCGCGTTTCCAAGGTCGCACAGAAAAGATGCAGGAATCATCACCCCCTCCTCCTCTCCTTTTCTCTTTACAGAGGAGGACACGGGCTCAGCAAGGTGAAGTGACCTGCCTGACGACAGGGAGACAGGGGGTGGTGGAGCAGGACAGGGTGGAGGCAGGATGTAGCCATGGGCTGCGGTGTCCACTCCCTCATGCAACCTCTGGGAACAGTGAGAAACGGGATTTCCACCTGAGGGGACAGAGCCATCCTGGAGCCTGAGGCAGCTGACCGAATGCCGAAGCACCTGGCCTTGCCGATCCCCAGCAAATGGGGAGACGCGGTCTTACTCCTCCCAGGGGAGGCTCAGTCCTCTGGGGTGAGTTTATTGAATAAGGCAGCAAAGGCTCCCACCATTCAAACTCTCCGATTGATCCTCCTCTTACTGCAGGACTCACAGAACTCCATCCCCAGTGAAACAGGAACGGAGAGACGGAAGCAAAGCTCTGCAAAAGACCTCGTTGGAGAAGCTGATGGCGGCAGCTCGCTGGTGGAGTCCGTCTCTGGGTTGTGTGAGCCAGAGCTGGTCCACAGTTACCGGTGAGGCGGGAAGAAGCCTCCACAGAACAGGTGAGCCCCGGTGGGTGGTGCTCAGAGAGCACGGGGCAGCCGTGCAGGCGTGAGGGCTGGAAGGTGTGCTGTCACCAGAGACCCCCGGAAGCTAGTCATTGTGTTTGGGCCAGGACTTTGAGGTCACCATGAGGTCACCGAGGCAGAATATAGCCTGATGTCCACACACCACTGCACAACTGTGCAGCAGAAGCCAGAACAAAGCAAAGAGCAGCTGCCAGAACCAGAAAGAGAAGCCTCCTTCCCCCTGAAAGGTGCCTCCAGCGCCCCCTCCTGGCAAAGCTTAACCCTGTGCTCTTTGCAAAGGAGCAGCGCTGCTTCAAGAGTCCAGACCAGCCGTGGGCAAACTACGGCCCGCGGGCCGGATCCGGCCCGTTTGAAATGAATAAAACTAAAAAAAAAAAAAGACCGTACCCTTTTATGTCATGATGTTTACTTTGAATTTATATTAGTTCACACAAACACTCCATCCATGCTTTTGTTCCGGCCCTCCGGTCCAGTTTAAGAACCCATTGTGGGCCTCGAGTCAAAAAGTTTGCCCACCCCTGGTCCAGATCATGACCGCAGGACAGGCGCTGCAGGGTCAGCTGGGGTCTGAGAGGCAGTACACTGAGAACAGAAGGCAAATCTAGTATTGGATAGGTCTGGTGACTTTTACTTCCCGGTATTTGATGTCTGGTGACTTTTATTTAATTCTCACACCGTGCTGGCAGGGTGGCCTGCTGCCAGAATCAAGGCCTTGCTGGGTGTGATGTCACAAACCTGCTGCTGAGAAGCATGTACACAACAGACACTCGAAGCCAGGCTGGGAGAGGAAGGCTGTTTCCACGTCACGGGGGAGGTGGGCTCAGGAATCCCGTTTCTATCCACGTTTCCAGCCGCCAGGAGACGGGCCCCCTCCCCCCCGGAGTAACGAAGGACCGCAGGGTGCGGCTAAGTCCTCCTCCAGCCAAAGCACACTTCTGAGGGAGTTCCTCATCTAACCGTCAGCCACCAGGACTCAGAGTGGCGACTCCGTCTACATGTGCAGCTGTCACGTCAAGAATCAGCTTATGTATATGAGGAAGTGCTAAACATCCGCCACAGGCAGGCGTGTGAGGTGCAGGAAGGATTAAGATGAATAAAAAACAGTTCTTTATTTTAACAAACTTGTGGTTCAGTGCGGGGGACCAACAGGCCATGAAAATGACAAAAACAACCCCCTCCTCTCTCTCCTACACATTGTTCACCTGGCATTTTGGACCAAAGTACATCATTTAATATACATTTCATTGATTTTTTACAGAGAGGAAGGGAGAGGGATAGAGAGTTAGAAACATTGATGAGAGAGAAACATCCATCAGCTGCCTCCTGCACACCCCCCAACTGAGGATATGCCCGCAACCATGGTACATGCCCTTGACTGGAATTGAACCTGGGACCCTTCAGTCCGCAGGCCGACACTCTATCCACTGAGCCAAACCCGTCAGGGCAAAGTACATCATTTAAAAGGAGCTGGGTGCTATTAAAATATTTCCCAATGGCCCTAGTCGGTTTGGCTCAGTGGATAGAGCATCAGCCTGCGGACTGAAGGGTCCCAGGTTCAATTCCAGTCAAGGGTACATGCCCAGGTTGTGGGCTCAATCCCCAGTGGGGGGCGTGCAGGAGGCAGCCGATCAAATATCCTCTCATCATTGATGTTTCCATCTCTCTATCCCTGCCACTCTGAAATCCATAATATATATATTTTAAAATAAATAAATAAGTAAATGCTTTACAAATGGACTTGACCGTGGAGATCAAGAGTTGGCTAAAAGGAGGCTTTCAAGCCCATCAATCCTTATTTCAAATGTGCACTCTGCTCTGAATTCCAAATGGAACCGTCCGTCTAGCAGCTCCTTTTCTGGTTATTTGCTTGGGACCCTCCCAGGGAGCTCCCCCCAGGGCCAACCCTGAGTGTCTCCTGAGTTACCCACCCCTAATCCGCACACTTGGGTACCCGCCCCCTTCCCCCCCCCCCCCGCCCTCCCCTCCCCCCCCGCCCATCCCAGGCATTTTCTCAGGTTCAGCTCAGCACTCTCTCTAGTGGTAAAGTGACCTGGGTATTAATTGTGCACAGAAAAATGAAGAGTGCTGCTTCTGCTCCAGCCACCCACTGCAAAAGCCTCCCCGCTACTCATCCTGAGCAAACAGCTGGCTATTTTCAACCTGCGTTCACGGTGGGTCTTCATCTTTCCTCTTCCAGGCAGTTCACCTCTTCCAGATTGCTTCTATTTTAAAGGGACGCCACACCCAGGAAATCCCCTCGAAGGGGGTATTCAAAGTCATTCTAAAGGTCAGCTGACCACCTTTCAAAGGTGCATTACGTGAATCTGAAAATAGAACACCTAATGCACTGGGCTTTGGCTGAGTGGTTACAGGGGACTGTAATAGATGCTATAAAGTCACTTCCATTTATAGAATGTTTAAGAGTTTTGAGAAGTGCCTTCATGTGCTTTCTTCAGTTCGTCATCACACGTCTGTGGGGCGTGGAGGGCGGGGATCATCACCTAACGGGAAGCAGTACAGCGACATGGCATACAGCACGGGCCCTGGTGCTGCTCTTGGTGCCTCAGTTTCCCTGTATGTAAACAAGGGTAATGATAACACTTGCCGGATAGGACTGCTGTGGGGTTTGGGGAAAGCACTGTGGGCCTGGCTCAGTGTCAGGGCCTTCTGTGTGATGCCACAGGGGTACAGGGGAAACTGCTCTCAGACAGGTGTTCGGACCCAAGGTCCCCACGCAGGTGTGGGGTAGAGCTGGGGTGGGATCCATGTCCTAACCCTTCGAGCGGAGCTGTGGCCCTCCCCGTGCTGCCTTCCTGGGCTCCAGCCTGGAATCTCCCCAAGGAATGCATCTCCAGGGCAGCCCACCGTGTTCCATGTTGGATGGGACCGGACCCCTCAGCCCACACCAGATGGAGGGTAGCAGCCCTTTGTGGTCTAGGGGGACACAGGGTGTCCGTGGTTAAGGGCTCAGTGATCATTTGTCTGTTGACCCCCAGGACCCTGATGCCCTCAATTCCAATGGCCCCCGTGAGCAGGGGACGCTTCTCAGGCCTGGGGGAGCTTGGGCAAGCCCTGGGCTCCTTTCCCACTGGACTGAGGGTTTTCGCCTCGGGACCTTTCACTGTGTCCTCCCCTGCCATGTCCCTTCCTGGTGAAGTCCCGTGCCACCTCAGTGTCCAGGCAGGGGGCAGCAATGTCACTGTGAGGCTCCTGGGTTCCCTGGGCAGAACCTCCCTCTCCACACAGCATCTTCCTGTCAGTATGAAGCATGTATCACACCGGTTATTAGGGACACCCATTCCCCCACTTGACATGGGGCTCTCCAAGGCCCAGGCCCAGGCTCATTCCCCCGGTACCCAGCCCCTGCCTCGCAGAGAGACCGCTCACATCCGTGCCCAAGTGAAATGGCCTGAATAATCATTAGCACAAACGACTCCCCTTTTTCTCTGGAGCAGGGGCAAGCAGGGGGACCTATGAGAACCTCCACCGCCTTTGCCCCGAGTTCTGTGCGACCAGGCACCAGGGGAGTCTTCCAGGAAAAAGTTTCCCTTCGGAGTTACCAAGGCTGGACTGGCTTTCTGGGAACCAGCGAATAAAACGATGACCCCGAGAGAATCAAGGGGACGAGACAGGAGAGACCAGGACAAAAGGCTCAGGGACGTCGCCGCTAACTCTGGTGGGACGGAGACACACCCAGGCCTGGCAGCCTGCCCTCGGCAGCGTGTGCTGAGAGCCAGTGAAAAGTCTGCTCTCGGTTGGCGTCGTTAGTTCAATCCTTTCTGACTCACGGAAATGCGGTGGCAGAACAGCTAAGGGCCTAAACACCAACTCCCGAGTCTTGAGGAAGCTTTAATGTTGCAGCGCCCGATCCGGCAAGGATGTCACTGGGAAGCTGTCCTTTTACACCCTGTTCGGATGTCCCTGTTTCCACCCCAAGATCAGCCATGGGCTGTTCAAACCCCACTCAGCCTCCTCCTTTCAGACTGACCTGCCCCTTGCGATTCCTGGGGTCGGGCTGCTCACACATCATCTGGTGAGTGGCCCTGGGAACTTCTCTAGGACTTTGTATTTCCAGGGCCCAGGCAAAGCTTCAGCTCACTGGGCTGGCATATCGGCTTGCCACCAATATTTTTTAAAAATATTTTTTAAAATTGATTTCAGAGAGGAAAGGAGAGGGAGAGAGAGATAGAAACATCAATGATGAGAGAGAATCACTGACCGGCTGCCTCCTGCACACCCCCTATTGGGGATCAAGCCCGCAACCTGGGCATGTGCCCTGATGGGGAATCAAACTGTGACCTCCTGGTTCATGGATGAACGCTCAACCACTGAGCCACACCGGCCGGGCTTGCCACCAATATTTGAAGAAATTACAAACATCCTCCGATTGGCCAAGCTCAGAAAGTTTTGTAGCTGAGTGTTGGCAAGGTTGTGGGGCCACAGCACGCCAGAAGGCAGAGTGGCAGGCCTATCGAAGTTAAAAATGCACGCACCACCCCTGGAAGTAACACAAAGAGTGCTGAACGTCAGCTAATTGACAAAGGAAGACACCCACGTGCCTCGGACCCAGCAAGTGCTACAATGGAAAGAATTAGCACCTGCTGAGCATTTGCAGGGGAAGGTGTGCCTCCGACACTGCAGCACGTTAACTCACTGAGTCCTCACAAAACCCTCAGAGGCAGGCGGAGCATCCGCCCATCTCACAGCCGAGGCAGCTCCAGCAAGTGGCCTTCAAACCTTGTGTCCAAGGTTCCCCTGCCAGTAAGGACACAGGTGCCTGGTTCGGCAGTGAGCTCGCTTAACTACTGCACTGCACGATACCCCTCCACACTTCTGTACTATTACCACTGAAGTATTTATTGTCTATAACAGAAAAACTAGGATGGCCCAAATATCCAGCATAACGGAGGGTTAAATATACTGTGGTTTTTCTGTTCAAGGGAACACCAGACAGTTGTTGTTTTTTTAAAGAAAACCATAAAGTTGATATTTGATATGGAAGTGTACTGATGGGTTACAACCTTGAAGCTAGAAAAGTGTAAGTTAGAAAAAGCAGAGTGCAGGAGAGTATCCTACCATTTGTGGGGAAAAATGCCTGCATATGCACGGTATGGCTCTGCAAAGAGAAATTAAAGAAGGAATTTTAAAAAAGCAAAACAAGTAGACAGGGAGCTAGGGGGAGGGGCGTGCTTGTCGCCGCACAACCGCCACACCTGCTGAACCCTGCACCAGGTACGGAGTGGATTACCTATTTGAAAAGAACAAAATAAAACTGATTTAAAAGAACAAACGACACCTGCAAAGTGCGTCCTAGTGGCCTAACAGAAAACACAGCGCCGGAGATGAACTCTATCACTGCATGTCCACATCGCGTTAACGCTGTCTGTGTGTGCGTATTTCTTCCCTGCACCGGCTGCTCGAGGTGCCAGCCTAGGACTCCACAACCGACTGTGGAAGGAACGAATAGCGCGATGCTAAGTTGAGCCGCATGGACCTGACATTCATGAGGTTGCCCGCAGCCCTGAGTAGCCCAGGGGTCTGTGTTTCCCTCTGGAAACTGAGCTCCGTGCGGACGAGCTGGGAGAGGCGTGGCGCAGGACCTCCCTCGGAGCCCCAGGAGGAACCAGCCCTGCCGACGCCTTGATTTCGGGCTTCTGGCCTCAAAGTGTGAGACAACAGGTTTCTGTGCTCTAAGCCACCAAGTGTGTGATGGTTCGTGATGACAAACCAGGAAGGGCATACGGCCACCGGAGCCGAACAGAGACTCACAGGCACCAGTTTCTGCCCCGAGCAGCATCCCTAGAAGGGCAGCGAGTGAGCTAGCATGGGCGCAGCTGGTGGCAGGGAGGGGAGGGAGGTGGCCTGGGCGTTGTTATGACCAAAGGCCCCCCTGGGCCCAGGCTGCTCTCAGCGGAGAGAAGAATCCCCTGACAAGCCTGCTCTTTTTCACACCCGTGGAGAACTGCTTAGGACTCTGTTTTGTTCCTGGCTTTTACAGAAGGGTTTTGTAGTGATTTATTTTTTTCCAGGCGTTTTGGCAGCTCTGAGGGGGACAATAAAAAAGCCCATTAATGCCAGCATGTGCCACCGGGGACGCTGGAGTGCTGACACAGGGAGACATCCTTAATCAAAGCCGAAGGAGCCGGGCTCACCTGGGTCTCCAAGTCGCCGCGGGGCGGGTAGTTCGGTTCCGGGGGCCCGTCCTCGCCTCTTCGGGGACATCGCTTATTCTGTTGGATGAATTCTTCCAGCCTTAAAACCTAAAAGAGAGGGACAGAAATGCTTGGCAATGACACCGTCTCCTGGACGTGGCCCTTTATCTGGGAGTTCCTTCTCCTGGGTCCATCAGTTCTGGGGACAGTGCCCCATTAGACAAGTTCAAATTACGCTTCCAGAAAGGCCATTTCTTTTTTTAAAAAAATATTTTTATTGACTTCAGGGTGGAAGGGAGAGGGAGAGATTGAGCCCGAAACCTGGACATGTGCTCTGACTGGGAATCGAACCAGGACCTCTTGGTTCCCAGGTGGATGCTCAACCACTGAGCCACAGCGGCTGGGCCAGAAAGGCCATTTCTAACCAGCTGGCTGCGTAGCGGTCCCAGAAGAGGCCGGGCCTGCAGGTTTGCAGGAGTCCACACCTCCCTCACATGACTTACATGCGCCTGGCTACACTGGAGCTGCTTTTCATTGGCTTCCACACCGTTCCGCACCATTTCTTTTCTTTTTTTTTTAAGTTAATTGGTAAAGAAAAGAAACAATATGTAATAATTATACAGATAAATTGAGAGAAGAGTAGCTGGAAGGTGCTATTACATTATAAAGCCTTAATTACGATAATTATTATCCACCAACTAATTGTCAAGTGTCAGTTTAACAGGCTGGCTTCCCAGCCTCAGACTTTGAAAGGAATGAGGCCAATAACCATAAAGGAAACTCAGACACCGCTAACAAGTCTTCATAGAAAGCAGAAGACTCCTCAGGCACCGTGCTAGGTACGTGGAGGGGAGAGGAAGGGAGTGAGTGCGAGCAAAATGGTAAAAAAAATATCATCCCTGCCGTCAAGAAGCTGTCATCTACGGCAAAGGCAGATACATGATTCTAATCACAGCACATGTACAAAATAATAACAGTACCATTCATGGCATGTTGGCTCTGTGCCAGGCCAGTACCTAAGCACTTACAGTATCAGCTCTTCTAATCTTCACAACTACTCCGAGGTAGGTACTACTGGGTGCTATTACCGAGAACTTACAACAATACACTCTGTCCGGGGGAGTCCAGGGCAGCCTTGGGGGCAGTGAAGGATGAACAGGAGTCCGTCAGTGGCAAGGGTGAGAAAAGGCATTCCGAGCAGCAAAGATCGCAGGTGTAGGGGTAGGGGGTGGGTAGGATGTGTGTGAGGACTGGAGGAAGGTTCCCTGTCAGAAGGCCTCGTACGAAGAAGTAGACAGGAGGGGCAGAGTCCTGGGGGATAGTGATGCTAAGTTAGGTTGGGTCTGAACTGCGAAAAACATGGGAATTAAAGATTCTAGGGGCCTGGCTGGTGTGGCTCAGTGATTGAGAGTCAACCCATGAATCAGGAGGTCGTGGTTCGATTCCCCATTGTGGGCTCAATCCCCAGTGGGGGCGTGCAGGAGGCAGCCAATCGGTGTTTCTCAACGTTGATGTTTCTATCTTTCTCTCCCTCTCTTCCCTCTCTCTGAAATCAATAAAAACATATCCTACTAATATGCAAATTGACCGAACAGTGGAACAACTGGTCACTATGACGTGCACTGACCACCAGGGGGAAGATGCTCAATGCAGGAGCTGCCCCCTGGTGGCCAGTGTGCTCAGCCAGAAGCCAGGCTCAGCAGCAGTGGCGGGAGCCTCTCCTGCCTCTGCAGCAACACTAAGGACCCCTCAGGGGATGTCCACCTGCCAGCTTAGGCCCACTCCCCCTGGGGCTCCTGGACATCCCCTGAGGGCTCTTGGATTGCAAGAGGGTGCAGGCCGGGCTAAGGAACATCCCCCCGCCCCCAAGTGCACAAATTTCATGCACCGGGCCTCTACTTTTTAAAAATTATTTTAGGGAAAGAGGAGTAGACCTTGAGCAGACTAGGGTTTTGGAGCACTAGTTCTGGAATTGGCTGACCTGGCAGAATGGGGAGGCGGGCCATACAGGGCAGGCTCTCAGGAGACTCTGGAGACCATCCCAGAAGAACTGCAAGGCCATCAGAATGTCTTCTCGGCTTTACATAATGAATATTTGGGGGAGGGATATTTAAAGGCTATGAAACCACTTACACTGCATCTTGTGAAGGCTTATGAAATATTTAAGGGAGCTCTGTGAGATTTGTTTACAAGCAGGTAAAGAAAACGGAGCCTGGGCAAGCCAGTCTGAGGGTCTTGACCAAGGCATTGGTGTAGAGAGGGGAGAGGACCCAGGGGCTTTCGTGGAAGGACCCATAGGACTTGATAACCTGACTGGATGGGATGGTGGGGCAGGGTGGGGACTCAGGCTGAGGACAGCAGAGCAGGAGAGCGGATGTGGTCAAGGTGACCCTTCCATTCCTGGCTTTGGTAGGTGGGTGGATAATGACACCATTAAGGTGGCAGGAGAAATGGAGGTTGAAGAGCGGCCTGAGGTACTCTGTCCACGGGCAGTCTCCGGGCCATGCCCAGTAAACACCCAGGTTCTGAATGATGCTCGGCATCACAGAGGCCACATGCCCCACTAGAGGGGGTATCAGCACAGTGGTCCACAGTGGGGTCGTTAGAGCCCCATCACCCGGGGTGAGTCCCAGATCCACTACTTTGTTACCTGTGTGACTCCGAGGAAGTGATTCACCTTCTCTGTTCCTCAGTTTTCTCCTTTGTAAACCGGAGATACTAACAGTACAATGGTTGTAAGGTTTACTAGTGCGAGTTAGTAGTGTAAACTGCTTACACAGTATCTTAACTGAGGAGGTGCTTAACACAGCTTCACCGTTGTTATTGTAAACGGAGAGGTCCTTAGGGGCATTCAGAGAAACAGGCAGGTGATGGTCCAGGTGTCCAAGTCAGAAGCAGAGGGGGCTGGTCCCACACACATATGTGAAGCCCTCCCAAGCTCCGCAGGGTGGGGTGGTCCAGGTCCCATATGAAGATGGCCGTATAGTCCAACAGGGAGGGAGGAAGGGAGGAGAGGAAGGAAGGGAGTGAGGAAGGGAGAAAAGGAGGAGAAAGGAAGAGCGAGAAATGGGCCTCTTTGCTGGGCAGCCCACCTTGGTCTCTGGGTGGTCTGGGCAGGTGGGCCCATGAAGCAAACTGTTGTTCATCTGGTCTCCATCCAATGCCTACCCCTTTCTCCCTTGCCTGCCTCCACCATGGAGGCCTGGCAGCTGACTCCGTGCTTTCCCAGGCGGGCCACCTGGCACAGGTGTTACCGACGGGAGCAGGAGTCCTGGGCTGCTGCGATCGCTCTCTGCTGCCTGCTGGCGTGGGCAGGCTGGTCACCACTGCTCCCGTTTCCTGGTTGAAATCTGGACTTGACAACGGGTGCGGCAACAGACACCAGGAATCTGAGCCGACTTCTCCATTCGATGCAGCAGGCTCAGTGCCCAGGGCCCACAATATTTTTAGGGGCCATGAAAATATTTTAATTCCTTTCAAAATCACAAGAAAAAAAATACAGCCTGGCTGTATTCATCTTTATAGGAATGCAGTCATAAAAAATAATTTCTAATTTCTGATCAAGGAAAGGAGCCACGACAGCAGGCGTGTCTAATGCCCACAGAAGTGATAACGAAGCCAGGGTGAAGGAGCGATCAGCACCGCAGCTTGGCCAGCTTGGTATCATTTGGCCACAGAGCCAACACCAGCAGCCTCCTGCCTCCTTCTCTCATGTGAGACATTAAGTGCCTCTTTGATAAGCCTCCATAAATCAGGCTCTCTGCTGGCTGCGGCTAAATTTATGCCCCGAGACAGCTTTCTTGTTGTGCTGAGTCCTTTTGTTTCTTCCGAGGATGCTGAATGTGATAAGGTCGGGGCAGCTCCCTGAGATTCCCGGCACCTCAGTTAACCAGCAGCTCCGAGGACCCAGAACCCCCCTCCCACACCCTGCGTTGATTCGAGACTTACCTGGAGCAGAGAATCCTGCAGCTTCTCATTTAGGGCTGCTTTCTCTTCTTCTAGCTGCTTTATTTCATTTTCTGATTTCTTCTTCACTTCTTCCAACTGTTCTTCTACTTCCTAAATGGTGATGAGGAGAGTTAGCCACACAAGGCACAAAAACATGGACGGGACACACCCTGCCTGATTCCCAAAGGGGTCCAACGAAGCTTATGAGAGTCATAAAATACTGAAAGGAAAAACAGCGAGATGGTAGACAACGATAATCACATTAAATGTAAATGGTCTAAATGACCTCCAAAAGTCAGAGGTTGTCAAAATGAGTAAGACCCAGCTATACCATAAAAGCTCTTTGAATAGAAAGACATAGGTCGATCGAAAGTAAAGAAAAAGATTAAAACGGACCATGAAACACTGACTATGAAAACAATAGAATGACTATATTTGTATCAAAGTAGACTTCAGGACAGCAGTATTTCACAAATGATTAAAGGGCCAATTCATTCAGAAGACATAATAATCTTTATCTAATAAATAAGTCTGAATTTACATAAAGCAAAAGCTAAGGAGAACTATAAAATGTGACAATTTAAATGTGAGATTTCAGTACTCCTTTCTCAGTAATCAACAGAACAAGTAGAGAAAAATTAATGAGGAAATAAAATATTGAGCAAGACTATCAACCAACACAACCTATTCAGCACTTCTAGAACACTCCGCCCAACAGCAGCAGATCCATATTCTTTTCAGTGCACAAGGACCATCCATCAAGACAGACCATATTTGAGCCATAAACAAGATGAATAATTGAAAAGGAATGAAATTATAGAGTCCATTCTTTGACCACAAGGGAACTGAATTAGAAAGCAACAGGAAAGGTCCCAATATTAAGCAACATATTTCTAAACAACCAAGAGTATTTTTTGGAGTTGATAGAAATAAAAAGTTGGGAAAAAAATTTTAAGAAAATTATTCAAATTTATAATTATTAGTGAAAGTAGAAAGCAGAGGCCTAGAAAGGTTTGGGTGATTTCTTCAAGGTCTGACAGTGAGTCCGTTTCCCCAGACTCAGCACTTCCTACACACTGACTTGAGTCTATGTTTGAGGGCATGGAGGATGGTAAGTTCCTTGAAAGCATGCGTGATTCCTCTGTCTCTGCACTGCTCAAAGCCCAGGGCACACATTCAATAAATGGTAAACACACAGGGAGTGGACAGTGGCAGGTGAGGACCGGCGGGCTCTCCAAGGCCGGGGCAGTGTGTCTTCCGTTACGCCACAGAGGACACTTCTTAGTGTCTTCGCAGTCAGGCAGGCTGTGTGACTCTCAATCACCTAATTCCCCAGGTTCCTCATCTGCGAAACAGGAAGACCGCTGCCTCCAGGGCTGACATGAGGAGGGAACCATGGAGCGGAGGGCTGTCGTTCCTTTTGGCTGCCCAGCACCTGATTCTCCTCCAGGTGTTTGGGAAGTCCGCCCTCCTCTGACACATCAGAGCTCTCCTTCCACCTCAGAACCCGAGAACACCAGACCTACCTCCCCAGACTTCACATTTAGGGCTGATTTCTCTTCTTCTAGCTGCTTTACTGGGAATGAAGCCAGAGATACATACAAGTGGGAGGCACCTGGATCTGGCAACTTCAGTTTCCAGGGCGGCAGGACTGGTCATTCGAGAGCAGCACTGACCACTGGAATTCTGTGGTGATGGGTCTAAAATAGACTATCCAACATGGCAGCCACTAGAAACATGAGCACTTGTAGTGTGGCTAGTCCCATTGAATTCCACATTTTATTTAATTGTGATGAATTTAGATGTAAACAGCCACGTGTGTCTCGTAGCTACTATGTAAGACAGCATAGTCCTCCAGGCCATGTCCAGGGTCCGGTACAGGTGGTGTCAGCAATGAAAACTGCAGGTCTGGGCTCAGAGGTTGGGGGCTGGTGGGTGGGGGGGGTGTACTCACCAGTCTCTCAGTAACTTTGGACATTCCTGGCTGGGTAGCTGCTCAGTTCCCTGGCCTTCCAGAAACCTACTCATGACTACCCATTACTAAATTCCTTTTCTGCTTAAACTCCCCAGGGTGGGTGTGTGACACCTGCCACCGGGAATCCTAAGCTATACAACCAAGATGTGGAATGCAGCAGGAGCTCGCACAGCCCAGGAGGCATTCAGTAACACTCTCCCTAGGAATCGGTGCAGGCAAGTGCTTATTCTAGGATGTGTGCTCTATTCTGTCTGTCAAGATTACGTGGTCATAGGATGTAATTCTGTGGACGAGGAAGACAGGCAGTCCTTCGGGGGCAACTCCAGCCACCTGTAGTGTCTTCCTCAGGTTAAGGTAGCATTCAGAACACACAGTATACCCACAGCAAAGGCCTCAGAGAAATACTGCCCTCTTAACTCTAGAGGGGAAGACACTATCTATTTTTAGTCCATGAACCCTAGATTTGGGGCCTCTTCAAGGTTTTACCTAATCTGCATGGCCTAATTTATATAATGTATATCCTCAGTTTATAGAAAATACCAAAAAGTAAAAAACTGGCCCCCCTCCAACCCAGGAGGAAACACAATTTATTTCTACATGATTCATTTCCCATATAGACTCATGACCCCTGATTAAAGCTGAAGTGGGATTTCTACACTCAGAGTCAGGCTTGGCTGATGGGTTACCAGGGCAACCAGTAGCTCTCCGGGAGAGCTACTGTCCCTCCCACTGACTGGGGCTCAGGATGGAACGACTGTGAGTCTGAGAACTGGATTTGTGCGAACAGTCACAGCTTATGGGGAGAAGAATGCTTTCAAAACAGTTGTTTCCTACCCAGCACAGGAGTGGGAAAGCATGGGCTCTGGAGTCAGGCTGTCAGGGGTTCTTTTGTGTTTTTTAAGAAAAATGTTTTTATTGATTTCAGAGAGAGGAAAGGAGAGGGAGATCGAAACATCAATGATGAGAGAGAATCATTGATGGGTTGCCTCCTGCACGCCCCCTACTACCTACTGGGGATGGAGCCCGCAACCCAGGCATATGCCCTGACTGGAAATCAAACCATGACCCTTGGTTCATGGGTTGACTCTCAATCACTGAGCCACACTGGTGTGGCAGGTTTTAATACTATCTCTATCACTCACTGTCTGTATTAAGACTCAGTTTTCTCACCTCTAAAATGGGCATATGAACACTCATTTTGTAATATTGTTAGGGAGGATTAAGTGTGTTAACAAGAATTTAGTGCTTTTTTTAAAATATATTTTATTGATTTTTTACAGAGAGGAAGGGAGAGAGAGATAGAGAGTTAGAAACATCGATGAGAGAGAAACATCGATCAGCTGCCTCCTGCACATCTCCCACTGGGGATATGCCCGCAACCCAGGTACATGCCCTTGCCCGGAATCGAACCTGGGACCCTTCAGTCCGCAAGCCGACGCTCTATCCACTGAGCCAAACCAGTTTCGGCAAGAATTTAGTGCTTTATAATATTACTAGAGGCCTGGTGCACAAATTCGTGCACGGGTGGGGTCTGGCTGACCTGCCCTGATAAGGGCTGATTGGGCAGGGCCGATAGGGGGTAGGGGACTCAGGAGGTTGGCCGGCTGGCCCCGCCCCCAATTGGGGTTTGGGGGGGCCGATCAGGGGCGGGGCTGGCCTGGGGGAGGGGCCACGGGTGGTTGGGGCCACAGTGCAAGTCATAGTGACCAGTCATTCTGGTTGCTTGGCTTTTATATATATAGATCAGACATGACGTCACACAGTGCACATGGTAACTAACCATAGCCACTGTTTATTGAACTTTCACTACATGCCGTGCACTGAGCTAAGAGTTTAGACATAATACCCCATTTAACCCACATAACAAGCCTTCGAAGTATGAAGCCTTATTTCAAAATCAGGTTTCAGAGAGGTTAATGGCCTGTCCATGGTCATACAGCTAGTGGGAGAGTCAGGACTTGGACCCAGGACTAGTCTGGGCCTTTCATGAGTTCATTTATTTATCCAACACATATGTCCTGAGCACCTCCTACTCTTAACCGTCACACAACACGGCATTCCTGTGACATATGACCATCTTTCAGGGAAAACTGAAATTGATGGTAGGCTCTGGGGTATAAAGAGGCTTTCTTGTAATACAGTTGTCCCCCTTTATCTGCACTTTCGCTTTCCATGGTTTCGGTCACCCACGGTCAACCGCAGTCCAAAAATATCACATGACAAATTCCAGCACCCTAGCCGGTTTGGGTCAGTGGATAGAGAGTTGGCCTGTGGACCAAAGGGTCCTGGGTTGATTCCGGTCAAGAGCATGTACCCTGGATGCAGGCTCCTTCCCGGCCCGGGCCCTGGTTGGGGCTCATGTAGGAGGTAACCAATCAATGTGTTTCTCTCACATCAATGTTTCTCTTTGTCTTTCCCTCTCTCTTCCACTCTCCCTAAAAATCAATGAAAAAATATCCTTAGGTGAAGATTAAAAAAAAAAAAGACTCTTTGCTCTAGCTGGTTTGACTTAGTGGATAGAGCATCAGCCTTGCAGACCGAAGGGTTCTGGTTTCGATTCCGGTCAAGGGCACGTACCTCAGTTACAGGCAAATTCAACTCCACTCAGGCAAATTCAAGTCCACTAGTAGCAACTATGGTAAACAGTAGCTTGGGAAAAATATCCTTGGGTGAGAATTAAAATAAAGAATGAAGCCGGAGGTATCACACTACATGACTTCAAATTAGAAAAAAAAAAAAATTCCAGCAATAAAACTATTCATGTTTTAAATCATGTCCCATTCTGAGTAGTGGGATGAAATCCTGCACCATCTCACTCTGTTCTGCTGGGACGTGCCTCATCCTTTGTCCAGCGTCTCCACACTGTACAAGCTCCCCGCCCATCCGTCACTTAGCAGCCGTCTGGGTCATCAGATCCACTGCCATAGTATCACAGTGCTTGTGCTCGAGTCCCCCTTATTGTACCTAATAATGGCCCCAGAACCATCCACATAACTTTTATTACAATATATTGTTAAATTGTTGTTTTATTATTAGTTATTGTTGTTCATCTCTACCAGGTCTAATTTATACATTAAATTTTATCTTAGGTATGTGTGCTCAGGAAGAAACTTAGTGTATACATGCTGGGGTCCAGCCCCAGCGGGTCCAGGGGTCCCCAAAGGTGTGGACGGAGTCGGCGAAGAGGGAATGACACGGAGACAGCGTTCAGTTGATCAGCAGCCTAGCCAGGGTCTCTAGCCAGGATCTCCAGCCAAGTTCTGGTCTCGATCTCCAGAGAGGTTCTGCTTAGGATCTCCAGCCAGGTTCTGTAGCCATGTTCCCTCGCTAGGTTCTCCAGCCAGGTTCTGTCTGAGATCTCCAGCCAGGTTTGGTCACCAGGTTCTAGTCAGGTTCTCTTGCCATATTTCTGTAGTCAGGTTCAGTCCAGGATCTTTTGCCATGTTCTCTCCAGCGAAGTTCTTCTGTCTCCAGGCTCCGTGTAGGTTCTGTCTTCTGAATTCTCTTCTAAGCTCTGTGTTCTAAGTTCTGTCTCCTGAGTTCTCTCTCTTGCTGTCTAGTTACATCTGTATTTATACCAGTTGATTCAATCCTATCAATCTCTATTACAAAGGTTAGGGCGTTTCTTATCTCCATTCCAGGGTGTAAAGATTATGTAGCTTAAGCATGATTGTTCGTAGTTAAAGTGATTAATTACCCGCCTGGCACTTAGTTGAGGGGTTTTATTCCCTCCCTAACTTCAGGGGAAAATCCCTACCTGGGGATTCAACCTTTCTCGGAGAGGTGACCTTGGTTAAAACACAGCGCCAAGAAGGTGAGCAAACATATTAAGAACAGTATGCCATATATGCCAGGTCCCTTGAAACAGCAAGGATGGACCGGCTCCCGGCATATACAGGTACTATCCACGGTCTCAGGCATTCACTGGGGGTCTTGGGATGTGTCCCTCCTGGGTAAGGGCGATGACTGTTATTAAAGGTCCACCTATGTTCACAATAATATTTACCGTTTTCCTAAAACATTCACGTAGGTTATTTGCTTTCCCAGCAAATGGGAGAGACGAGGCTTTGCGTTCCTCCTTAGCAGAAAGCCGCCCCTTTGCTGGGAGGTTGGAACAGCACCCAGAGGCTGAGAATCCTGCACACTGCCAGGCCTCCACGCAGCACCTGCACCCATGGGGTGCTTATGCAGCCCCAGGCTCTAGTATGTGCTTTGCTTTTTTCACATGGATCACCTCATTTCATCCTCTTACTCTACGGGGTGCTGTTTTCATCGTGTTTTATACATGAGGAAGCTGAGGCTGGCAGAATTTCTCTCTGAGGGGGCCCAGGTTAAATAACCGCTCTGGTCATGGAGCTAGAGGGTGACAGGGTTGGGATTTGAG
Source organism: Myotis daubentonii (assembly GCF_963259705.1). Taxonomy (NCBI): domain Eukaryota; kingdom Metazoa; phylum Chordata; class Mammalia; order Chiroptera; family Vespertilionidae; genus Myotis; species Myotis daubentonii. The sequence continues at coordinate 225,039,350 of NC_081840.1, read as the reverse complement.
ACCAGCCGTCAGCCTGGCCTGAGTGTTTGCTTCATATTATTTCTCTCTGTTTTTGCTGAGTGGAGTTGAATTTGCCTGTTAAACGCTCAGATGACACAATTCTAGCCCATGTCAATGGCTCCAGGCCCACTGTCTTAGGGTGTGATAGGGGGGACTTATAATCTAATAAATAGAGCACCTGTATTAGTCTGCAAAGTAATCATATTATTTTAAATCTTAGAACACATATACATATGTGAATAGGGGGTTACGTTTTTCTTAAAGTTTCCTCTTCATGTTTAAAAAAATATTTTTATTGAATTCAGAGAGGAAGGGCAGAGGGAGAGAGATAGAAACATCAATGATGAGAAAGGTTCATTGACTGGCTGCCTCCCGCATACCCCGCACTGGGGATCGAGCCTGCAACCTGAGCATGTGCCCCGAGCAGGAATTGAACCAATGACCTCTTGGTTCCTGGGTTGATGCTCAACCGCTGAGCCACACTTAGCTGGGCTTAAAGTTTCCTTTTCAAGGCCTGTGTGAAGCCATTAACTGAGCTGTGAATTCAGCATGGTCAGGCCGACCCACCAGGAATCAAAACATCATCTCATCAGCATCATTTCATCGCCTGGTGACTAATTCCTCACCCCATGCCCTTCCCCTTTATAATCCCGTCCCCTGAATCTTGCTGGAAGGCAGGATTTTTTTTTTTTTTTTTTTTTTTTTTTTGGTGGTTAACATTTTTTCATACATTTACTTTCATTTTCTTTATCTCCTCTGTTGACATGTTGGCTTATAAATTTAAAGTTTTGTTTACATTTTATTGATTTTAAAAATACATTTCACAATGTTTTTATTGATTTCAGAGAGGTTAGGAAAAGAGAGAGAGATAGAAACTTCAATGATGAGAGAGAATCATCAATAGGCTGCCTCCCACAGGCCACTGACTGGGGTGGAACCCACAGTTCAGCATGTGCTTTGCTTTGACCAGGAAGCTGACCATAGTCACTGTGGTTGGTTTTGACAGCCAGGATTAGAAAGTGGGGTCATGGCTGAACTGTGGGCACTGTGGATGGACTTGACCTTCTCTGCAGGAGGCCTCACAGTTTGTGGAAGGCAGGATTTGATGCTGGTAAGGGCCCTACTGTCTTCTTGGTTGGCTGGCCTTCTCAATAAACGCCTAATATGATTCAACCCTGCCTTCGTTATTGGACACAGCGACAGGCAGCCCGAGCCCAACCGGGGGTTTCCCGGTAACAGGTGTCCCATCCCCTCCAAAGACCCCGGACCTCCTTTGGACGGAGAACTAGCTCAGATCTGCACACAGCAGGAGCTCAGCAAACAGGAAGGAAAGGGGAAATAAAAGAGGAAAGAGGGAGGGAAAGAAGAGGAACCGGAAAGCATCCGTGAGAGCGACCTCACCATCTGCAGCCGCTTCCTGTCGGCCTCCGCGGACGAGCGCACCGACTTGATTTCCGCCTTGTGCGTCCTCACCAGGTCCTCCAGGCGCCGCACCAGCTGCTCTTTCAGATGCTTCTTCTCCTCCTCCGTCTGCTGTTTGAGTTTCCGAAGGTCCTGTTCGTACTGTTGCTTCAGGTGTTCTGTCTCCACACCCGCCTCTTTCTCCGTCTATAAAAAGAGAGCCCCGTAAACCTGCGAAGGGTGATGAGCAGGGGACCACCGCTTCTTTTCTGTGCAACTTTTACAGTGTTTATGTACTGGTTTTACAGCCCGTTTCACAGGGTGCAATAAAGTTTATAAGACTATATATTTGATATTGGTAAGAGACTTGACTTTATGCACCATCGGACAAGGGCTCTTCAGAATAATAGCGTATCTATTGTCACAGGATCAGACAGTCAGGCCCATACTATGGAGCAGGGGTGGGGAACATCGGCCCACGGGCTGTATAAGGCCCGAGAAATCGTTTGGTCTGGCCCTGCCAAGGCCTGAGGGGTGAGTTAATGAAATGTTTGACCAAATACAGCAGGCTAATTTTTAAGCTGATAATTTTGTATGGCCTGTGAATGGTATTATAAATATCTAAATGGCCCCTGGCAGAAGAAAGGTTCCCCACCCCTGCTGTACAGGTTCCCAAAGAATGCTTTCTTTGTTTGAACTAGGAACACACAGAGGGGACACTAAGCACGTTTCCAGTTTCCCAGGAGTCGATGATAAGGAGTTTGGAGAATTCTGCTACATTCTCAGTCTCCTAGTTTCAAATGCCATGAAGTTGGTGGGAAGTTGGCTGGACTCCAGACCCACATACCCACCCCTGGAGCCATGGCACCTGCTGCTTCCTGATCATCGTGGTTAGGGATTGAGCTCTCACCTGAAGCTCATTCTAGCAAAGCCCCGTGTCCCCACCCCCAGGGCTGGCTCACACACACCTGCGTGTCTGTGCCTCCTTTCGTACGCGGACACTCCGTGGGAAGGTTCTCATCCTGCTGAGGACGGGGACTGCGGGCTTCCACGTCGTTTCCTTTCCCTAAGGCCTCATTCTCCGAAATTCGCTCCGTCTTCATGTCATCTACGAGCAAAAGATTCATCACCATTTGGAATGCCCTTGGCCTTGACCTCAGTCTGAGTCTGAGGCCTTCTGCCATTGAGTGCCCATGCTGCTATTCAACCCTTTCGCCCACCACTCCCTATGTAATGCCTGCTCCTCGGCCTCCCGACCCTCAAGCATGGTCTAGTCCAGTGATGGCGAACCTATGACACGTGTCAGAGGTGACACGCGAACTCTTTTGGGTTGATTTTTCTTTGTTAAATGGCATTTAAATGTATAAAATAAATATCAAAAACATAAGTCTTTGTTTTACTATGGTTGCAAATACCAAAAAATGTCTATATGTGACACGGCACCAGAGTTAAGTTAGGGTTTTTCAAAATGCTGACACGCCAAGCTCAAAAGGTTCGCCATCACTGGTCAAGGTGGTGATTGCCATCTTTGCTCAAGCAGCACCCTGAGTTCAGATAGTTGTTCTGCTCTCCCTTCTTAAACTACTTATCTTTAATTTTTGTGATGGTTTTCCAAAAGTTAAAAAAATTGAACATGTTCCTGGGCATATGTACATTCAAAGGTTTTAAGCTAAAAGGAATTTAAAGGATAAGACAAAAAATAAATATAACTAAAACTGCTCATTTTCTTCCCCTATTCCCCTAGGTACTCATTCCCCACTTTAGAGACCACCGCTCTAAACCCTCCACACCCTCTGGCTCCCGCTCGGACCTCTCCTCCCCTACACCTTTCCAGGCCTCCGGGATTTCTCCTTTCCCTGACACTGCCTTCTCCTCCTGCCTGGGCCACGCCCCGGAAACCAAAGCCGTGGGCTGGAATGTCACTGTCCTCCATGCCCGCTGCAGGCAGAGCCCCTGCTGTGTGCCTCTGTTTTCTCTCCCAGCCAAGCTGGTCACACTGTAGGTATTAGAGAACTTTCTGAGGACGGAGCCCAGTGGGAGGCACGTAGGAATCAGATATTCTTAGACACAAGCACCAGCGCTATCACCAGCCAGTCTGGCTGGCCCTGACCTAGCCGTGTTCCCTTTCTCAGACTCAGTTCCTCAGCTGTAACATGTGATGCGGACACCACCCAGCTCACAGAATTATGGGGAAGACTCAGTAAGTCACAGTGTGAGATAATGTTAAACGGGTAATGTGTATGGTGGTTACCAGAGGAGTAGGGGGTTCGAGGGAAGATGAAGAGGAGAAAGGGGGATGAAGAGGGAATAGGGGGTCAAATATATGGTGACAGAAGGAAACTAGAGCTCAGGTGTTGAGCACACAACAAGTATACATATGCATTAATGAAGTTGTACAACTGAAATTTGTATGTTATTAACCAATATCACCCCAATAAATTAAAATATTAAAAAGTATAGTGTTGTCTAAGTGTGGGGGCAAAGCCAGTGCTGAGAGGTGCGGGCACAGTGGTGGGCTGGTGGGGCAATATTTGGGAGCAAGGGGTCCTTTCGATTCACACCTTTTAGAGGTCTGGCCTGCAGCAGCCCGAGGTGCTGGCTCACCTGTGTCCTCCATGGACCGGACTGGCCCACCAGGTGGGGCCGATCAAACTGCCCTGCCCCTCCACTCCGCTCCGCTCCCAACCCGGCGGCTAACCTTCCCCCTGCAAGGAAATCGTTCCAGGGTCTCACCGGTTTTCTGTGCCCCGTGGCACTCCTGCAGTATTAGTCTGTCTTTGGCCATGGCCAGCTTCTCCCCAAGTTTCTTGGCAGTGCTTTTCAACTCCGAGTTCTCCTGTCGAGCCTCCTTGAGCTGCACATCCAGGTCCTAAACAGACAGATGGTCTCATTTCTCTGGTTACAGTTCTGGGTAGAGACACCCTCTGCACACAGAACCAGCATCAGGTCTGAATGGTGGGGAAGCCCTTAGTCTCTGGAATTCAGTGGCCCGGGGCTCATCAAATGCCTACTCATCCTCTGATTGGCTGTGTAACCTTGGGAAGTTACTTAACCTTTCTGTAGTGAGGATCAAAAGAGAGGAAGTGTCTGGGACAGAAAAAATGCTGAGAGTATTAGGAATAGCAGCCTCTGCTACTTTTAGGGGTAGGGGTCTGTAAGTCTGTGGGGTTCACATAACTGATTTAGTGGTCTGGCTCTCTACAAATACAAAGCCCCAAGGATTTTAGGGTAGGCAAGTTGTTATGGAATGAGCAGGGTCTTTAGAATTAGGCTGACCTAATTAGACTTACAAGTTTAATTCGTTCTGAGACTGAGCTCGTTAACTCAAATTACTCTGTCAACTCAATGCAAAAAATCGGCCGAAAGACAGCTGGTATCTCAAAAAACTTGTTAGTCGGGACACTCGTAAGTTAAGTCCCCACTGTATTGGCCATGTGCCCAGCTAGGCCAGCCCTTAAGACTCTCAATTTCAGTCTTGTCTTATCATCTGTAAACTGGAAGTCTAAGCTCTCTGAAGTCAGGGGCCAACATTAGCTTACCACGTGTCTCCTGCCCATAGCCCTGGCCTGGCACATAGTAGGTGTTCAATAAATACTTGCTAGATACATGTGGTTGGACTCAATGGAGATAATAAAGCTCATTTCGGTAGAAGTCGAGTGCTCCTCACAGTGCCTGACACATAGTAGGTGTGCAGAATTAGGGGCTACGTTTATGATCCCCTTGGGCAGGTGGGAAGGGATCTTGCTCTACCTGGATCCTTTCCTTCAGCTTCTGGGCGTACTTCTTCAGGTCACTGATCTTGCGGCCTCGGTGCTCCAGGTCCCCTTCCAGCTTCCGGACCTGGGCCTGCAGGGCCGACTCCTGCACCTGGAAGTTCCTGCGCAGGTCGGTCTCCTTCTCCTGCCACTGCCACAGGGCCTCGCTCACCGACTGCTGCATGGCCTGCCGGATGGCCTCGTTCTCCCGCTCGTAGGTGGCCCGCAGCTCCTCGGCCTTGCGGGCGTAGTCCTTGCTCAGCTGCTGGTTCTCCCCTCGCAGCCGCTCCACTTCCAGCAGCACCTCCCGCATCTCGGGCCCGGAGCTGGGCTCCGCCTTGGGGTCAGGGCCCTCCGGCGGGAGCCGGCCCCATGGGGGCGCCTCCTGGCTCATCAGGCGCCGCAGCCGCTTCTCGTAGTCGGCCTTGAGCTCCAGCATCTCCTTGGACAGCGAGAGCACCCGCTCGGCGTGCTCGGCCTCCGCGCGCAGCTCCCGCTCCTTGGTCTCCAGGCGGCACGAGGCCGACTGCGCCAGCGCCTCCTGCGTCAGCCGCCGCTGCAGCTCCAGGGCGCCCTCCAGCGCCTGCACGCGCTGCCGCAGCGCCTCCTCCTCCGCGCGGCCCTGCTCCTGCAGCAGCCGGGCCTCGGCGTCCGCCACCGCCTGGCGGAGCTCCGCCTCGTGGGCTTCCCGCAGCGCCTCCAGGCCGGCCTCGGCCTCGTCCTGGCGGGTGTTCAGGGCGTAGATCACCTGCGGGAAGAGCCGCAGAGCCAGTCAGTGTGCGCGCGGGCGAGGGGACCCGAGGAATCCTAGACGCAGGCGGGACCCCTAGAGTAGGACCTGGGAAGAGGGTGTGTGTGGAAGTGATTTATTAGAAATCGTGCCCAGCCCTAGCTCAGTGGACAGAGCGTCCGGCTGCGGACTGAAGGGTCCCAGGTTTGATTCTGGTCAAGGGCACATGCCAGGGTTGCAGGCTTGATCCCCAGTAGCGGGGTGCAGGAGGCAGCCAATCACAATCAATGATTCTCTCTCATCACTGATGTTTCTATCTCTTTCTCCCTCTCCCTTCCTCTCCGAATCAATATAAAAGAAATTGTGTCCAGGAGAAACCAGTAAGGGAGCAGGGAAGTGGGACAGGGTGGACGCAACAAGGGGGTGATAATACAGAAAGGGTGTCCATGGCAGTGTTCCCTAGGGACTTCCGCAGTGCTGTGGGGATCAGCGGGGCGTTCAAAGCTCTAATTTGTTCAGAAAGAACACTTGGGGTGCAAAACACAGAACACAGAATTCAGCTATACATAGAAAGGATTCTACCCGAGATCAAGGGGGAATGCACCTCATACACCATAGTAGGTACTCATACACAGTAGAAACTCATACATAGTAGGTACTCATTTCCCAGTAGGTACTCATACACAGTAGGTACTCATACTCAGTAGGTTCTCATTACACAGTAGGTTCTCATTACACGGTAGGAACTCATACACAGTCAGTACTCATACACCGTGGGTACTTATACACAATAGGACACATACACTACAGTAGGTACTCATACACAGTAGGTACTCACACACAGTAGGTACTCATACACAGTAGGTACTCATACACAGAAGGTACTCACACACAGTAGGTACTCACACACAGAAGGTACTCACACACAGTAGGTACTCATACACAGTAGGTACTCACACACAGTAGGTACTCATACACAGAAGGCACTCATACACAGTAGGTAAGCCTGCCACATGAACATCAAACTCATGTGTTTATAAAAAATCCTATTGTTTATTAAAAATCTCCATTTGAGTACCTAACGTGCATCTCAAATTTAATCATGGATTTTTCCTTCAAAACCTGCTCTTCCCACAATATTCTCCATTTCACTTCATGGCAACTCACTTCTTCCAGTTGCTTAGCTCAAATTTTAGAGCAGACCAATGAGCACGTGAAAAGATGCTCAGCATCACTCATCCTTAGAGCCACAGTGAGATACCACTTCACGTCCATTTGGATATTTATTGTAAAAACTAGAGGCCCGGTGCACAAAAATTTGTGCATTCGGGGGAGAGAGGGGTCCCTCAGCCCGGCCTGTGCCCTCTCGCAGTCTGGGACCCCTCGGGAGATAACGACCTGCTGGCTTAGGCCTGCTCCCGGGTGACAGAGGGCAGGCCCAATCCCTAGGTGCAGCCCCTGGTCGGGCTCAGAGCAGGGCCAATTGGAGAGTTGGGGCGCCGGCCCCTGTCATGCACAGAGCAGGGCGGATCAGGAGGTTGTGATGCCACCCTCAGTCACGCTCAGGGTAGGGCCGATTGGGGGGTTGGGGCACTGTCCCCTGTCACATTCAAGGCAGGGTCGATGGGGAGGTTGCGGTGCCACCCCCTGTCATGCACAGAGCAGGGCCAATCAGGGGGTTGGGGCGCTGCTCCCTGTCATGCACAGAGCAGGGCCCATCAGGGGGTTGGGGCGCTGCTCCCTGTCATGCACAGAGCAGGGCCCATCAGGGGGTTGGGGCGCTGCCCTCTATCACCCACAGAGCAGGGCCGATCAGGGGGTTGGGGCGTCGCCACTCTCACACTCAGGGCAGGGCCGATGGGGAGGTTATGGCTCTACCCCGTCACACACAGAGCAGGGTCCGTGGGAGGGGTGGGGGGGCGAGGTTGGGGCACCGCACCCTGTCACACACAGAGCAGGGCCGATCAGGGGGTTGGGGCGCCTTCCCCTGTCACGAACAGAGCAGGGTGGATAGGGAGGTTGTGGCCCCGTCCCCTGTCACACACAGAGCCACAGGGCGATCAGGGGGTTTGGGCGCTGCCCCCTGTCACGCTGATCCCCGTGCCGGGAGGTCTCGCTGCTCCGCTGATCCCGGTGCTGGGAGGCATATTACCCTTTTACTATATAGGGTAGAGGCCTGGTGCACGGGTGGGTGCCGGCTGGTTTGCCCTGAAGGGTGTCCTGGATCAGGGTGGGGGTCCCCACTGGGGTGCCTGGCCAGTCTGGGTGAAGGGCTGAGGGCTGTTTTCAGGCTGGCGGGTGACTGAAGCTCCCAACTGCTCCTTTTTTTCTTTCTTTCTTTATTTTTTTATTCTGGGCCAGCTTTAGCTTTGAGGCTTGGCTCCAGCTCTTAGGCCTCCGCTGCTGAAAGTAGGTTTCTGGCTTTTCCTTACAATGTTGCAATCCTGCTGGCTGAAGCCGGGCGACTAAAGCAGGTTTCTGGGGTTTTGTTTAGCTTCTATATTTGTTACATAGTTGCTTAGAATTGCAGCTCAGAGGCCTGCAGTGGCAGGCAGAGAACATTGGAGTCCTCCGTCACTGAAGTAAGCAAGCCTCATGTTAGTTTCAAGCTGCCTGGCTGCCGGCTGCCATCTTGGCTGGCAGTTAATTTGCATATTGCCCTGATTAGCCAATGGGAAGGGTAGCGGTCGTATGCCAATTACCATGTTTCTCTTTTATTAGATAGGATATAATAAAATAAGCCTTGATGAGGATGTGGAGAGATTAGAACCCTGTGCAGTGCTGGTGGGAATGTTCAATGGTGCAGCTGCTGCGGAAGTGATATGATGATTCCTCATAAAATTAACCACAGGATTACCAATAATCCAGCACTTCCACTTCTGGAATTTCAGTTCCAAAACAACTGAAAGAAGGGACTAGATCTGTACACACAAGTTCACAGCATGATTCACACTAGCCAATAGGTGGGGACAACTCAAGTGTCCATCAACAGATGAATGGATAAACAAAATGTGATATATACACACAATGGAATATCATTCCGCCTTTAAGAGAAAGAAATTCTGACACATGCCACTACACGGATGAACCTTGAAGACATTATACAAGTGAAATAAACCAGTTACAAACGGACAAATATCATATGATTCCACGTATATGTCCCTACAGCAATACAAGGCACAGAAACAGAAAGGAGGATGGTGGTTGCCAGGGTGTGCAGGGAGGAGGGAATGGGGAGTTCATGGTTAATGGGTACAGTTTCCCTTTAAAGATGAAAAAGTTCTAGAGATGGTGGTAATGATTGCATAACAGTATGACTGTAACTAACGCCACAGAACTGTATGCTTAAAAACGGTACATTTTATGTAATTTATATTTTAGCGCAATGAAAAAGTTGTCTAGAAATTTATTGAAGTCACCCTCTCACACCCGACATCCACTCCACCAGCCAATCCCAACTCTCTCCACTTCTCACCGTTCCACACTCCCCTTAATCTGGGCCATGAGCACCTCTCACCTGGACCACAATGGCCTCTTCATCCTGTTTCTATCTTGCCACCTAGAGTCCGCTAAAGTCAGTCACCTGTGTCCCATCACTGCTCAAACCCCCCTGATGGCTGCCCAGTGCACTCAGGAACAGCCAGAGCCCTGGGCTGGGGAGTGGAAATGCCTGGGAAGTGCGAAGGTCATGTGGTTGCTGTCCCTTCCTGTATGGAAATGGCTCGGAACCCGGCCCACACGAGGCTGGGCTCCTGCAAGCAAATGGGCTTGGAATGGATTTCTCGATGGAGTCCAAGACGCTAATTAAAATCTCACATCACCCGTCAGAGAGCTCTTGCTAGGCGCCTGGCTGCACGAGGCATTGAGCTGTGAGGCATTAGCTTCTGAGTAATTGAAGCCCAACTGTCTCCCAAACCAATTTCGATGGAGAAGTAGCTGAAAGGTGAGGGCTGTCTCTCCACAAAGCTCTTAATTAGAGCCCCTCCTCTTACCAGCCGAGGCGAACACTCACAGAGACAGAGGCCAGCCTGCCTTCCAGTGAGTTTCAGCAGCAGCAGCAGATGCGGGACCTGGAAAGGGACGGGCTTGTCTTTCTGATCTCGAACGACTTGTTTGCAGCTTTTGGAAGACAAAGACTAGTGACCGCTCCCTCGGTTCACCAATCTGATCAATAGATACGCATGGGTGTTAGTGATGCTTCTTCTGTGAATAAAACCAGTACAGAGGAATCTTAATGCCTCTCACAGAAAATATTTTAACAGGGAAGTAATCCAGGTGGGAGCCGCAAAATCCAGGAAGGCAGGCCGGCCTGTGTCCGTGTGAGTGTTCACCTCGGCTCTAAGTAAGGGCCTTGTGGTTGAACATCAACCTATGAACCCAGAGGTCACGGTTCGATTCCAGGTCCGGACACATGCTGGGGTTACCAGCTCGATCCTCAGTTGCAGGGAGGGAGGGGGGGCATGCAAGAATTCTCGCTCATCATTGATGTTTCTATTTCTCTCTCTCTGAAATCAATTTAAAAAAATTGCGTGAACTCAAAAGCAGAAATAGCCACTCCTCAAGTTTACCAGGCTGGCCTCCGTGTTCCAGTCCCACCAGACAGACAATTAAACAATAATTGGTTTTGCCCCAACAGTTGGCCACTAAGTTCCTTTATTATTATTATTATTATGCTTGAAATTTGTGCACGGGGCTCGGCCCTCGCAGCCCCGGCTTTGTCCGGAAGGTCGTTCGGCTGTCCGGTCTAATGAGCATATTATGCTTTTACTATTATAGATTATTATTATTATGCCAGTTGCTATCCCTCATCATTTATTTTGGGATGTGCTAGGCCCAGGAGAACAAATGACGACGGAGCTCAGGGCTTCCAGCTCCTTCTATGGGCAGTCAGTGCAGGCAGGTCCTGCGGGTGGACGGGGGTGGGGGTGGGGGTGGGGTTGGGGGGGAGTGCACTGGGCAGAGCAAGGAACAGCTCTGGTCAGACCTGGGCCGAGGTGTGCGGGGGAGCGAAGGATGCCACGGGAGAGCTGGGAGAAATACTGATTTAAGCCCCAGAGAGCAGATCTCAGCATACTAGTGTAGTTATTTTTAGGTGGTCGAATTAGAGGGGATTTTAATTGTTAAAATTTTTATTTTGGCCGAAACCGGTTTGGCTCAGTGAATAGAGCATCAGCCTGCGGACTGAAGGGTCCCAGGTTCGATTCCGGTCAGGGGCATGTACCTGGGTTGTGGGCACATCCCCAGTGGGAGATGTGCAGGAGGCAGCTGATTGTTGTTTCTCTCTCATCGATGTCTTTAACTCTCTATCTCTCTCCCTTCCTCTCTGTAAAAAATCAATAAAATATTTAAAAAAAAAATTTTTATTTTGCTGTTTTGCATTTTCTAATTTCCTACAAAATATATATTACTTGGTAAATTAAGATGATCAAAGGAAAGGGAAATTATAAAATATTTTTAAAACCCCAAAATGATATGAACAATTTAACCATGAGACTTTTTTTTTTCTTTATTGATTAAGGTATTACATACGGGTCCTTATCCCCCCATTGCCTCCCCCCCCCCCACTCATGCCCTCACCCCCCTGGTGTCTGTGTCCATTGGTTAGGCTTATATGCATGCATACACGTCCTTTGGTTGATCTCTCCCCCTCTCCGCCCTCCCCTACCTTCCCTCTGAGGTTTGTCGGTCTGATCGATACTTCTCTGTCACCATGAGACTTTTATATATTTATTATTGTATTTGTTAAAAAGGGAAACGTATTCGCATGAATGGTAACTTCGAAGGCTTCTTCCTTAGATGCCTGTCATTGGCATTCTTTTAATAATCAAAGAGCCAATGTAAGGGTGACAGCTATAAAAATAAACCCTTCTCAGCTCAGCGTTTCATTTCCCCGCATTGCTCCTGACCTCAGTTCAGGCGCTCTGGCCCCAGGGAGAGTGCTGAACTTGCAAAACCACGGGCACAGCGAATGCCACGCTCAGTCAACCTGCAGATGACGTTACAAGCAGCACAAATGCAAAAGCAGCAGGTGTCTTTAGGACACATACCCATGCAGGGTACTGAACTCATCGTGTGTCAGATGCACAGAGAACCCCAGAGCGCTGAATTCAGAATGAGTTCAGAGTGCTGTATAAGGATGACTATTCTTACAGTTTCCAAAATGTGGGGTACTCAGCAGCCACTTTTAAAGGGGTATAAATAGCCACAGATGGTTTGGCTCAGTGGACAGAGCTTAGGCCTGCAGACCAAAGGGTTCTGGGTTCGATTCTGGTCAAGGGCATGTACCTTGATTGCAGGCTCCTCCCCAGCCCGGGCCCTGGTCAGGACTCGTGCAGGCGGCAACCCATCAATGTGTTTCTCTCACATCGATGTTTCTGTCTTTCCCTCTCTCTCCCACTCTCCCTAAAATCAATGGAAAAATATCCTCGGGTGAGGATTAACAAAAAAATAAATAAATAAATAAAAGGACGTAAATAGACGATGATGGTGGTGCTGGCAGTGAGGATGATCCTGATAATACTGACAATGGCAACTAACTCTTCCTCGGAGTTTACAAGGTGCCAGGCACTAGGCTCACAGCTTAATACACCCTCTCTCATCTGATTCTCACAATAATCCCATAGCAGGTAAGTCTCATCGTTGTCCAGCTTTACAGATTGGCAAAACAAGGCATGGAGTGGTTGGATAATGTGACTGAGGTTATGGGGCTGGTTAGCAACCAAACCAGGACTCGTTTCCATTATCACTCTGGAGCCTGTGTTCTTAACCACTGTGTAAACCATCGAAGGAAAACAGGAGTGCCAATTAAGTATTAAAAGTAAATCCTAATGTTGTGATTGGTAGGATATAGGCTAAGCTGATACAAAAGACTCCCCCAAATACAGAGGGTTAAGTAAGGTGGAATTTATTCCTCTCTTTCTCATAATAGTCCCACACCTGGTGCTGGTCAGAAGTGGGTGGGAGGCTCTGGTCGCTGATCACTCAGCTCTGCCACCTTCAACCTTCATCAGTCCGCAACCTGCAGCTTCTGTTATCTGGGCCCAAGGCCACTGTCATGTTTGTTGACTTTCCCACCAATAAGAAAGGGAGATAGAGGGGGTCCAAGGTAATCAGCTTGTGCTTAGGCTGGGGATGGACTGGTGCATACATCACCCTTCTCACCTCCCATTGGCCTGCACTTAATTCCATAGCTGCAAGGGAGGCTGGAAGATGCAGTCTCTGACTGGGCTGCCATATGACCAGTGAAAGCATAGTTGTTTCTATTACTAAAAAGAAAAAGGAGACAGCCTCTTTCCCCCATTCCAGTGCCTTAGAACGCTAAAGCTAGATCTTGCCGTTCACCCAATCTACACCAGCTGTGTTACGTGTAAATGACGAAGCCAAGGCTCAGAGAGTTTAGGCCAGTGATGGCGAACCTTTTGAGCTCGGCGTGTCAGCATTTTGAAAAACCCTAACTTAACTCTGGTGCCGTGTCACATATAGAAATTTTTTGAGAGAAGAACCAAGATGGCGGCATAGGTTAACGCCGAAGTTTGCTGCTTTGAACAACTACTTCAAAAGTGAAACTAAAAGACAGAACGGACATCACCCAGAACCACAGGAACGCTGGCTGAGTGGAAGTCCTACAACTAGGAGGAAAGAGAAACGCATACGGACACTCAGAGGAGGCGCAGTGCTGAAGTCAAATTCTGAGGTGCGGAGTGCGCGGAGCGGGCTGGCGGCGGAGGGCGCGTTGGCGTTTTCAATCGGGAGGGAGTCGCAGACTCTGAGCTCCAGATACAGGCGAGTCTTTAGGGACCCAGACTCAAACGGGAGAAGCGGGACTGTCTGGCTTCGGTCAGAGCGAGTGCAGCTTTCTCTCCGAGGTTTGCAGCGGTTGCTGGGACTAAGAGAGGCAGAGCCCCTGGTGACAGGACTGAGAGCCGCCATAACTGCTCTCTCCGGCCCACCCTGTTGATCCTGTGCGACCCGCCCTACCCAAGCCCTGCACAGAGGCATTTGCTGGATAGCCTCAGGCAAAGGCTAGATTAGCACCTCCCTAGAGGACAGAAGTTCTCTCACTGCTGACACAGCTGATTCTCACAGCCACTTGGCCTGGAGGTCAAACCCTCCCTGGTATTAGCTACAACAATCAAGGTTTAACTATAAGACTGCGAACAAAGACCACTAGGGGGTGCACCAAGGAAGCATAACAAAATGCGGAGACAAAGAAACAGGACAAAATTGTCAATGGAAGATATAGAGTTCAGAACCACACTTTTAAGGTCTCTCAAGAACTGTTTAGAAGCCGCCGATAAACTTAATGAGATCTACAAGAAAACAAATGAGACCCTCGATGTTATATTGGGGAACCAACTAGAAATTAAGCATACACTGACTGAAATAACGAATATTATACAGACTCCCGACAGCAGACCAGAGGAGCGCAAGAATCAAGTCAATGATTTGAAATGTGAGGAAGCAAAAAACACCCAACCGGAAAAGCAAAATGAAAAAAGAATCCAAAAATGCGAGGATAGTGTAAGGAGCCTCTGGGACAGCTTCAAGCGTAACAACATCAGAATTATAGGGGTGCCAGAAGATGAGAGAGAGCAAGATATTGAAAACCTATTTGAAGAAATAATGACAGAAAACTTCCCCCACCTGGTGAAAGAAATGGACTTACAGGTCCAAGAAGCGCGGAGAACCCCAAACAAAAGGAATCCAAAGAGGACCACACCAAGACACATCATAATTAAAATGCCAAGAGCAAAAGACAAAGAGAGAATCTTAAAAACAGCAAGAGAAAGTAACTCAGTTACCTACAAGGGAATACCCATACGACTGTCAGCTGATTTCTCAACAGAAACTTTGCAGGCCAGAAGGGAATGGCAAGAAATATTCAAAGTGATGAATACCAAGAACCTACAACCAAGATTACTTTATCCAGCAAAGCTATCATTCAGAATTGAAGGTCAGATAAAGAGCTTCACAGATAAGGAAAAGCTAAAGGAGTTCATCACCACCAAACCAGGATTATATGAAATGCTGAAAGGTATCCTTTAAGAAGAGGAAGAGGAAGAAAAAGGTAAAGATACACATTATGAACAACAAATATGCATCTATCAACAAGTGAATCTAAGAATCAAGTGAATAAATAATCTGATGAACAGAATGAACTGGTGATTATAATAGAATCAGGGACATAGAAAGGGAATGGACTGACTATTCTTGGGGGGGAAAGGGGTGTGGGAGATGCGGGAAGAGACTGGACAAAAATCGTGCACCTATGGATGAGGACAGTGGGTGGGGAGTGAGGGCGGAGGGTGGGGCGGGAACTGGGAGGAGGGGAGTTATGGGGGGGGAAAAAGAGGAACAAATGTAATAATCTGAACAATAAAGATTTAATTAAAAAAAAAGAAAGAAAAAAAAAGAAAAAGAAAAGAAATTTTTTGATATTTGCAACCATAGTAAAACAAAGACATATTTTTGATATTTATTTTATATATTTAAATGCCATTTAACAAAGAAAAATCAACGCAAAAAATGAGTTCACGTGTCATCTCTGACATGCGTGTCATAGGTTCGCCATCACTGGTTTAGGCAACATCCTTCATCTCCTCAGGGCAGAACTGAATCTAGAGCGTGTCCCCTGATTTCTAGTCCAATGTTCTTTTATTCTAAATTGAGTCTTCAGATTAAGTTGAAAAGGTTACCATCACATTTCTAACTTACTCCAGTAAAACGCAATGACCTTTAAAAAATGATACATGACTGTGACATTGCTCAGACATTGAGCTGAGTTTCAAAAGGAGTCAAGAAATGTTAAAAAGAAAGGTGAATATATTCACAGAATTTTAAGATTGTAAGCACGATATCACCAAGACCATATCTTCCTCATTTCATAAATAAGGCAAGTTTGGCCCCAGGAGCCTACTGATTTCTACATGGTCACACAGCTTCTGTGAAAGAGCCACAGTTGGGCCTTTATCTCTTCATTTTTAGCATTCCCTCCACTGAACCTCAAAGCCCCTCATGAGAAGGATAAAGGGCCTCAGAACACCCTACAATTGGAGCCCCTAAGACTCCCAGGAAACCCCACTTCTATCTCCTGGGGCGTTAGCTACAGAATCTTTTGTCCTTTGAACTGGCTCATATTCAGAAACCAGCTAGTTTCAGCTCAAGGAGATTCTTCCCTTCATCAAGTACCATGCTAGGGGTAGAGGGATGCGGAGATACAAAAGCCCTGGTCCTTGCCCTGGGAGCTTACAATTTAGTGGCAAACACATAAAAACCACCATGAAAAGGTGTAAAATGATGTAGTGGCTGGATATAGTGTGGTGGCTACTTTATTTATTTTCCCAGAAAACACTAATCCATACACCATCACTGATGGACTCTCTGTCCACAGAGGTGAGTAGGTATTCTTGGCTGGGCTGGTGACAGAACCCCAACCAAAGTGATTGACACCTGATGGGTATTTGATCCAAGCCAGAGCAAGCAGAGTACTCCCTGGGACTTTATTCAGTTTGGAGAGAATCTCTCTAGCTGATTGGGTCTGAAGATTGAAAGGATGTGAATTCAGAGTGACCTGTCATCTTCTTTTCTATAACATGCTAAAAGCCAATTAATAGGAAAGAATGAATGACTCTGCTATACAGACCAATGCAGAGAGATGAGTGGGAGAAAGAGTTAAAGATATCCACTTTCTGTCCGTGGATTCATTCTTCGCTTCTGGCAGACAAAGAATCCGGGTTCCAGTCCAAAAATTCGGTATCATCACCATCATCACATCCTCATTATCACCACCACCACCATCTTCCTCCTCCTCCTCCTCATCAGAATTAACATTTGTAGTGTTTACTTTATGCCAGGAATGGTAATGGCTCACAGCATTGCCTGGGGGGCTCCCCACTGCCCACTGGATAAGAGGGTGCTCCTTAGCCCCACATTCAAGGCTCCACACAAGCCAGCATCAGATCCTGCCACCATCCTGTCAGGCCCCAAGTGATGGCGACATTGGGTTCCACGCTGATGCCTAAACAAACTGCACACGTTCAGACCCTCCCACTTCTGCTCACGCTTCTCCCTCTGTCTGCCCCCCATGCCATTCTCTCCCTGGTGAAATTTTCTTCCAGTTCCTGATGCAACGTCACCTGCTTTCCAAAAGCTCCTCCCCGGGGGTTTATTCATTTACCGAGTCCCTCAGCACACAGCTGCGCACCAGGAGCTCTCCCTCCTAACCAGAGGACAGGGACAGAGATGAGCACTCTCTTACTGGTATTACTTTCTTTTCTCAAAGAGGTTGGGGGTAAATGTAGACTCTCTTCTCTGCTCCCCCATGTCCATCCCTCTTGTGGCGCCAGACCCTGTTCTGTGGCAGAGACGGTTCACGCTGGAAAGGCAGTCTCAGGCATGCAGTCTTTCCATCCCTGTTCGACACGTAAGAAAGGGCCTTGGGCCGGGAACAGCTCCTTACCTAAAGACCAAGGGCCCACAGAGCCTGGGCAGGGTTTCTCACCTGTGTAAACAGATCTTTCCCCGTTTAGGTTTAGGATCAATGGGTGATCCTTAGTTCTGCTGAAGCTGGGTGTCCATGGCCCTCCCGCGTGCTCCCAGCTGTCCGTATTCCCGACTCCAGGAGGGAGGGAGGGATTGTCCCGGCTGCACAATGGCCATGCTGGCTGCTGGAGCATTCCCTGGACTGGAGACCCACACACTGTTGGAGCTGATCTTTCTCACTAAAGCATTGGCTGTTCGATGCAGTGCTTGACTGAGCTGTGTTTTCCTTGGCAACTCCAACAAGAGGACTTCGTGGGCAGAAGTGTTTGGACTTCTGTGCCTGGTCGCCAGCAGTGAGGGTCTTTGCTTTCGTCCACAGAGTGGGAGCCCTCCCTGGCACTGGTAACCAGTGAACGGCGTTCTGCTCCGCAAGCTGCCTCTCCCTAGAATCTCAACTTTTAGTTGATATCCTGCTAATAGACTCCATTTTCTAGAGTCTCTGGCAGCTGGTTGTGGCCACAGGGCTGGGTTCTACTTAAGAAAATCTTAGCAAGAGTATTCTGTTGGGCCCTAACCGGTTTGGCTCAGTGGATAGAGCGTCGGCCTGCAGACTGAAAGGTCCCAGTTCGATTCTGGACAAAAGCATGTACCTTGGTTGCGGGCACATCCCCAGTAGGCAATGTGCAGGAGGCAGCTGATTGATGTTTCTCTCTCGTCAATGTTTCTAACTCTCTATTCCTCTCCCTTCCTCTCTGTAAAAATCAATTAAAAATATATATATATATTTTAAAAAAAGAGCATTCTGTGGGTCTCCAGGAGGCCTCCTTGAGTGGGAGGGGTGGTGTACCCTTCGCTCCGCCCTTTGTCCCAGCGGAGTGGAGAGTGGGCACCATGGCGGGGCTCCAGCAGTTCTCTTGGACCATCAGGTGACCTTGAGGAGGAGCCTTGCAGCTGGCACAGCAGAGCAGAGAGACAGAAAAGCAGGAATCCTCCACCACACCCGGAACTGGGCACCTCTTTTCTGTGAGAGAGGAACCCACTTTCATTTGTTTGGGTTTTTCTGTTGTCCGTAGCTGAGCCTGACGTGAAATAATAAAAAGTCCATGTTTTGTCTTGCTCACTTTTGTAGCTCCTGTACCTTGCACGGTGTTCGGCACCAACAGAGGTGCTCATGAGAAATGTCTGATCAGTCGTAAACAAATTGGGTATGCGTTTAATGGCCCACACCACAAAGACAACAGGAAATGGGTGTTATGCCTGCGTATATACAGCATATGCAGGTATTTCTAGTTCAGGGGACATTTAGGGGGTAGATAGGCATTTTCCACTGTGGCTCTTAGGACCCAGCTGGGCTGCTGTTCACACTCTTCACTTCTTGAGATAACACACGCCTTGCTTTCCCAGGAGCCCTGCTGCCTGGCGGGCCTCAGTCAGGCCACACCAGACAGACTGGAGGAGTGGCGGCAGGAAGCTGCCTGGGGGAGGTGAGGGAGTGGTTTCAGGATGATCCTTATTTAATTGTTACAAAAGATAACTGTCACCTGGAGCCAACATCCAGGTCCCCAGCGCTTTGTAACACCCAGTCTTGTGGGGACCTGCGTTTTATATCATGTGTTTCTTTTCCAACACAGCGGCCCCACTGTTGACTCTGCACGCACAGCCGGCTGTGAAACCACGCTGTCCCCTGCCCTGCAGTTTTGCAGCTAGTGAGGACAAACAGCCAACTGACGGTTTTTCTTAAAAAATATATACCCACCCCCAATTTCTTTTAAGGAGAAATTGCTCTTAGGCAGTGAAATATATCTCTCCTATGCACGCATTCCCCTTTCATTCAATCATTTAGAGAATATTTGCAAGAACCTGCGATATGCCCGGCACGGTTCACGGAGGTGAGGGTACCAGCACAGACCCAAATCCTTGTGCCCGCAAAGCTTAGCGCTCTGGTGAGTCACACAATCAGCATGTGAAATAAGTAAAATAAACAATTTGTTAGGTAGTGATAAGTGCTAAATAAAAGAATAAAGCAAAGAAGGAATGTTGAGGGGGTGGCGTTAGCATTGTACATGGGGCCCGAAGGAAGGCTTCATTAACGTGTGAATGAAGGTCTGATGAGAATGAAAGAGTGAATGATGAGGCGTCCAAGGGAAGAGCACTCCAGCCAGAGGAGCAAGAGTCCTAGAGGTGTGTGTTGTGGGGGGGGGGGGGGGGGGGGGCGCGGTGCAGGGGGGCGGGGCGATTCCTGGATTAGCAAGGAGGCCAGTGTGGCCTGGGCAAAGTGAACAATGTTAGAGCAGCAGAGGTGAGAGAGGTGGGGCCAGGCCATGGAGGTCCCATAGGTCATCAAAGAGCTTCAGTTTTTACCTGGGAAATGGGAAGCCCTAGAGAACTCTGAGCAGGGCAACGTGATCTGATCCCATTTTCTAAAGATCACTGGGCTGCTGTGTTGAGAATGGGTCCACCTTCCACCAGCCACTCCCCACCTTCTCCCTCTTCATTCCTTTGCGGATCTTTTCCCCAGGACACTGCAGAGCCGAGAGCCATCTCTGCTCCTTCTGTCCCCATCAGAATGTATTTTTGGACTGTGCATGCCTGGTGTCTCTGAAGCTGAGATGGCAGCCAGTACCCGCCCTCTGAAGAGTGTAGGGCTGCCAATGATCACGTGGCATCTTATGAGCTGCACATCTATGGCCTGTTAGCACATGGAAGACTCAGTAGGACCTCTTTTTGCCACATTCTTTGAAAAGCAAGCTAAGGTGAAGAGGGGCCATGGAAAGCAATTCCTAAGATACCCTAAGGATGTGAGAGTAAAATCTGCCTTCCGGTGACTGAGAGGCCTGAGATAGATAACTGGGAACCGGCATTCAAGCTCTGGAGCAGGGGTTCTCAACCTTTCTAATGCCTCGACCCCTTAATACAGTTCCTCATGTTGTGGTGACCCCCAATTTCATTGTTACAAATTGAACATAATTAAAGCATAGTGATTAATCACAAAAACAATATGTAATTATATATGTGTTTTCCGATGGTCTTATGCGACCCCTGTGAAAGGGTCATTTGACCCCGAAAGGGGTCGAGACCCACAGTTGAGAACCACTGCTCTAGAGTCTGCCCTGGAGTTGGGGAACCAGCTAAGCAAGCTCCTGCTAGACCTGGAGACCATAGCTTCTGCCAACCAAGTGCCTGGATGAACAGAAAAACGAAATAAACTACCTGCAACGCCAGCATGTATGTCATAAGGAATTAGAACAGCAGGCCTGGGAGGAGGAAGCCCGATTGGAAAAGCCTGCGGAAGTGCTAGGTGAATAGACCCCACACCGGAAGGCAGCAAAGCAAGTCCTCCCCTTGTAGTAGGTCCCAAATCGGCCACTTAAGCATCTCAATCGTCTCCATTGGACAGGAGATTGCCTTCCTTTGTTGGTGTGTGCACAAATAAATTTTTTTCGCATTTAAAAAAACGTACTTTGGGATTCTTCCATCATAGTCAGCAGCAGATGGCATTGGGAACAGATTCATACCCAAGAAAGCAGATGAGGTTGTGGACATTCTGTTTGTTATTCTGTCTCCCACAACTACCCCAACAACTCTCTTCCTTCCTTTTTTAAATTTTTTTTTAATATTTTGATTGATTTCAGAGAGAAAGGAAGAGAGAGAGAGAGAGAGAGAGAGAGAGAGAGAGAGAGAGAGAGAGAAACATCAATGATGAGAGAGAATCATTGATTGGCTGCTTTCTGCACACCCCACACTGGAGATTGAGCCCACAACCCGGGCATGTGCCCTGACCAGAAATCAAACCGTGACCTCCTGGTTCATAGGTCGATGCTTAACCACTGAGCCATGCCGGCCAGGTCTTCCTTTTTCCTTCTTAACAGGCCCCCCCGTTATGTTTAAGCAGCTGCTCCCCCGCACAGTCTGGGAGACGCAGGGTAAGCTGACCCCAGGCCCGGCTCCACTCCAGCAATGGGTGTCCGTGGGTTTTGGCCATTTGAAACAGAGCAAACACAACCCTAGACTCAGCTCTAATCTCCGCCCTCATGGTTACTGAGGCTGTCGCCGGCCAATTTGATAGGCTTCCTCAGGACAGACGGGCCCTGCTCCAGGGCCTGGGACAGGAATAGCAAGTCTGGACTGGACGGGCGGACGCACTCTGGCAGCCCGAGGAGGAAAGCTCTGCGAGATGAATGGCGGCAGTGTCGCTGGCTCTTCCCGCTGTATTAATTTCTCCTTTAGACGAAAGCTGACCCATTTCTCCAGCCCAAGGCTCTAATGGACTTTTTATTCAGAGGCCATCCTTCCCGCATAAAGACCTGCATTGTATTTAATGATAAGCCTTTTAATGGAATTTGCTATTTCTGGGTCTCTGGGAAAATGCCATTAAGGAGCTTGCAAGAGCGAGGGCTGGCAGATGTCTGAGGGGTGCGCTTCTCAAGGGCGGACTGCCCTGGCAGGAAAAGGAACAAAAGCCAGAAGCAGGTTCTTTTTCACTCCTTGGACCTGGTTTGGCTTAACTGCAATGGTGATGTGGGCAAATTCTCCAAGACAGATTGCTCTCCCCACAGCAGGGCTCCTCACCTCACACTCCAGCTTCTTAACAGGCGCTGGCCCACGGCAGGTCTGTGGGGTGGCCGATGTCAGCCTGCTCAGGGTGCCCGGGGGCTTGGCCTAGCTGTGCACTCTGCTGATGATTTCACTTGGACTGGGATACCGGAAGCATCTGTGGATGACAGCCCAGTAGAAGCAAGCATGGAGGACGTTGTGGGGACGGCGTGTAGCATGAAGAGAGCTACATACTCTGCACCATACTCTATCTTTTGAATATATTTTTACTGATTTCAGAGAGGAAGGGAGGGAGAGATAGAAACATCAATGATGAGAATCATTGATCGGCTGCCTCCTGCACGCCCCACACTGGGGATCAAGCCTGCAACCTGGGCATGAGCCCTGAGTGGGAATCGAACCGTGACCTCCTGGTTCGCAGGTCTATGCTCAACCACTGAGCCACACCGGCCTTACTCTTTCTTTTATTGCTTGGAGCAATACAGTTCTGCCCCCAAACCCAGCAGGACAGAAGCTTTCTGGTTAACCAGTGGTGCCCTCCGTCACAAAATACTTCATTGCTCATCTCGTTACTCCACAAGGTCCTTCCAAGCGGCACCTCCACCTGGGAATGGCTCGTGGAACCACATGGAGTACTTCTCTTAAGGTGGGTTCTGCAATTTTGGCATCATCCCTGGGCATTTGGTGTGATGTACTGGCACCCAGCAATTCGTTAGCATCCTTATAGATGCAACTTTGCTGGCCCACCCAGCATTTAATATGTCTCCGAATGGCACCCCCTTGTGACCTGGCACTAATGGAGGTGCTAAGATATATAAATAAGGTACATAAGGTACAAGGTGAGGTCCTTGTCCTCAAGGAGTTAACAGCTCAAATTAATCCAGCTCATATTATTGAATGTTAATGGGAACAGGGTGCTATGTAAGAAGCACTTAAAAGTTCAGAAACGAGGAAGGCAAAATAGAATCTGGATTATCTTTTTGTTGTTGTTAATTCTCACCCACGGATATGTTTCTATTGATTTATTTTTTAAAAAAATATTTTTATTGAATTCAGAGAGGAAAGGAGAGGGAGAGAGAGATAGAAACATCAATGATGAAAGAATCATCGATTGACTGCCTCTTGCAAGCTCCCTCCTGGGGATCAAGCCCACAAACCGGGCATGTGCCCTTGACTGGAATCGAACCTGAGACCCTTCAGTCTGCAGGCCAACGCTCTATCCACTGAGCCAAACCAGCTAGAGCTCTATTGACTTTTTAAAAAAGAGATTTCTTATTGAATTTTTAGAAAGAGAGGAAAGGAGAGGGAAGGAGGGAGAGAGAGAGAGAGAGAGAGAGAGAGAGAGAGAGAGAGAGAGAGAGAAACATCAATGTGAGAGAGAAACACTGCTCAGTTGCCTCCCATTCCCACCCCGACTGGGGATTGAACTTGCAAACTGGGTATGTGCCCTGACAGAACTTTCAGCAAGGGCTGATGGTCCAACCAACTGAACCACAAGGCCCAGGGCAAGCCCCAGTTTGGCCTGTTCAGACTGGAGTCCGCAGCATCACCTGCACTTGTTTAGAATACAAATTCTCAGGCCCCACCCTTGACTGAATAAATGACAAATGCTGCAGGTGGACCTAGCCATTTGTGTTTAATAACATTTGAGCAGAATGGGCCTACAGAACTTCTAGAAAAGTAGAGGAAATAAGAGGCTACCAGATGGGGTGATGGACCAGGACCTATTACAGACACCATGCGAGGGCCAGGGGCCTGCGACAATAGTTTTTGGTTAAAGTCACAGTCACCAGTGGAGTTTTGAAAATGCATAGTTGCCTCAGCTCCACCCAAAGGTTTGAATCCACTGGTTTTAATCCCTGTTAAAACTGTTCCCGAGGTGACTGACAGCTATCAGAGAGCACCCCAGTAGGGGTCTGAGAAGGAAGAAGCCCTTCTTTAAGGTCTAGAGCAGCGGTTCTCAACCTGTGGGTCGCGACCCCTTTAGGGGTCGAATTACCCTTTCACAGGGGTCGCCTAAGACCATCGGAAAACACATATATAATTACATATTGTTTTTGTGATTAATCACTATGCTTTAATTATGTTCAATTTGTAACAATGAAAATGTATCCTGCATATCAGATATTTACATTACGATTCCTAACAGTAGCAAAATTACAGTTATGAAGTAGCAATGAAAATAATTTTATGGTTGGCGGTCACCACAACACGAGGAACTGTATTAAAGGGTCGCGGCATTAGGAAGGTTGAGAACCACTGGTCTAGAGGATGTTGTGATGGAAAGTCAGCGCATTTGATTCCTGTGGACGTCATAACAATTCACCACAAATGCATGGTTTAAAGCAACAGAACTTTACT
This sequence comes from Myotis daubentonii, assembly GCF_963259705.1. Taxonomy (NCBI): domain Eukaryota; kingdom Metazoa; phylum Chordata; class Mammalia; order Chiroptera; family Vespertilionidae; genus Myotis; species Myotis daubentonii. The sequence continues at coordinate 225,015,068 of NC_081840.1, read as the reverse complement.
CTCTCACAGTCCCGGAGGTCGGAAGTTCAAAGTCAGGGTGACTGCAAGGCCTGAGGCTCGGGGGGGTGGGGGGGGGTGGGGAGCACCTGTTCTTCGCCTCTTCCAGCTTCTGGTGGCCCCAGGTTCCGTGGCTTGTGGCCGCATCACTCCAATGTCTCTGCTTTGGTCTTCACACAGCCGTGGCCTCTTCTGTGTCTTCTCTTCTGTCCCAAATCGCCCTCTGCCCTCCTCATAGAAGTAGAAGTACAACCATATAACACAAGCAATGTCACCCACACACGTAACTCAATCATCTCTGCAAAGGCACTTTTCCAAAGACGGCAGCACTCACAGGCTCCGGGGATTGGATAAGTCTGGGTGGGGGTGGGGGGTGGGGGGTTGGTGGTCTCCCACAGCGACGATCAAGAGAAGACAGCGTTTGCCAAGTGCACAGTCAGCACGAAGCAGGAAAAGGCAGAGCAGTCTCCTGGGCTTTGAAATTTTAAGAAAACAAGAGCCAGGAGTAAAAGTGTTACGGTAGCTGTTCAGGATTCGCGGGCAGGGCCACATCTTTTCAGGAAGATCTGACACCCATCCTGCCTCAGAAGACGGGGCACAACACTATTTCTGACGATGATGTCAAAGATCCGCGGCCAGTCTTTCTGCTGGATGTGCTGAAGGCTGCACAGCTAAGCAAAAGGCTTCCTCATGAGACAGGGACAAGACGGGGGAATCGCTGGTGTGCTGTTGGTACCCCTGGACCCTGAGCTGGGAGAGAGCTGCCGGTTTCGCTGATGCCTTGAGCAATCTGGGAGCCCTGCCCAGCTACATCCTCCTGCCCGGAGGCTCCGAATACAGCAGTAGCTTCAAACAGGTCCATTACACAGTCATAATGGGAACTGACAGCCTGAGCCCGGGATTATGTCACTGCGGTTTGAAAATAATTACCCCATTGTCTCCTTAACGATGAGAGTTCCTCCCACGAAACTGTGCCAGTGTTTGGATTGTAGGAGAAAAGCTTGTAGTAAATGCCTTTTAAGAAGGCAGGCTTTGTAGTTCACAGCTCAGGACCTCAGTTCATCTTGTCTGTGAGGCTGTTTTCAACTGATCGCTAAACACTCCTCTCTCCAGGTCTCTCTCCTCCAATCTCTCTGATATTCTTTCTCAAGAGTCTATCTGTAACAAAGGTGAGCGCTGTGCACGGAAACTTATCTGAAGGAAATAATCTAGCAAGTGTGCAGGGATGCCGCCCCAAGAATGCCCATCACCATCGTATATAATAAAAGCATAGTATGCAAATTGTCCCCTCGACCGGGAGTTCCTCTGTGAGTTTAACCAGGGGGCGGGGCCGGCCTGGGGAAAGGAGGGAGGCCCCACTGGCAGCCAGCAGTCGTTAGGGACCATACCAGTGCACGAATTTTATGCACTGGGCCTCTAGTGCTGATTATAATAATGGGAAACTGGAATCAATCAAAATGCCCACCAGTAACTGTCCCTGCCTATCTCAGGGAACCTTCCTTGATCCCTCAGATTGTTTAGTGTGTTCATATTTCTCGCTTGGCAGCACATCAATATGGCAATTCACCTTTTTTTTTTAAAATTCTCACTCGAGGATATTTTTTTCCATTGATTTTCAGATAGAGTGGAAGGGAGGAAGAAGGTGGAAAGAGAAGGGGAGAGAGAGGGAAAGAGAAACATCCATGTGAGAGAGGCACATTGATTTGTTGGCTCTCTCATGTGCTGCAACCAGGCCAGGGATTGAACCCGCAGCCAAGGTATGTGCCCTAGACCAGAATCAACCCTGAAACCCTTCGGTCCTTGGGCCTATGCTCTAACCACTAAGCAATCGGCCAGGGCAGTAATTCACTTTTTGTATTAAAACAGTAGAAGCTCTTGTAACCAATCTCCATTCAACCAACATGTGGATAACTTAATACCCTTCCTCCTTCCGCTGGAAAACTGCCACACGTCTGCTCACATTAATGATCCCCTGTTAATGCCGGTGGTATTGCTATTGTAATTATGTAATTCAACACCGTACTAGGTCAATTATATATGAATGTCAAAGTAAGGTGCTGTTCCTATGGAAACTGGGGTGAATGCTTTGGAAAGACTCAGTCAAGATGATACTAAAGAAAAAAACATAGTACCAAGTTAGGTGTGACAGAGAAGGGAAAGTTTTAAAGGTTTGGAAGGATTCAGAACTCAGGTTTGAATTACATATGACTTTCACATGTAACAAAATATTCTTCTTCTTTTGATATTTTTTCAAGCATTTAAAATTGCAAAAACTGTTCTTGATTCACAGCCAGACAAAAACGGGCAGTGGGCTGGATTTGCCATCTGGACTGTGGTTTGCTGACCCTGCTTTACATTAAGAACATATATATTATGTTTTGTAAGTGTTAGGTTTTTCTTTTATGATTTTCATTTTTAATTATTCAAAATGTTCAAATGCCATTTAAACAAGAAGGCTGCTATTTTGTTTGGTCATATCCTTTCTATTTCTCTTGCTTGTAAGATCCATGATAAGGGTTTTTACCTGGCACATAATAGGTGCTCCAGAAATGTTTCCTAAATGAATGAAGTGAAATTATTCAATAGTCATACAATGGAGTACTAGCACAACCATTAAAAACTAGGTCAGAGCCCTGGCCGGTTTGGCTCACTGGATAGAGCATCAGCCTGGGGACTGAAGGGTCCCAGGTTTGATTCTGGTCAAGGGCATGTACCTTGGTTGCAGGCACATCCCCAGTGGGGGTGTGCAGGAGGCAGCTGATCGATGCTTCTCTCTCATCGATGTTTCTAACTCTCTATCCCTCTCCTTTCCTCTCTGTAAAAAAAATCAATAAAATATACTTTAAAAAAAAAAGTAGGTCAGAGAGTTCAAGATTCATTGTGAAGGGAGAAAAAAAACAGGTCACACAATAATATTGCATAATATAAGCCTATTTAAGAAAGCTCTACGTCTATATATGTATGGGAAACGGGATAGTAGAATATATTAAAATGTTATTAGTTATAGAACTATAGTTATAATAGGTTGGAGGATGCTTTAGAATCTTTTCCTTTTCCCTTACCCGTATATTTGATTTTTCTTAGATAGGTATTTTCTGTGTATAACTGGTCACTGTTGTTTTTATTTTTCCTTATAACACTAGTGTCCTGAAGGAATTTGCATCTGACCAAATGGAAGCACCAGTTTGGTCAAGCCCTGCGTCTGTGGTCAGGGGCTGGATGGCCAAGTCCGATGTTGGCCTGGGAGGGGACGGGGGAAGCCACCCTCTTGTCACACGGGTCCTTTTCCACTGCGCTCAGAAAACCAGGAACTCCTGAGCCCTGGCCTGAGAAAGGGGGCTCCCCACTCTCCCACAAGATGACCGTGCGCAGCCACGGTTAAAGTTTGGCATTTTATCCGAGGAGAGACAGGAGGTCCCAGAAGCGTTTTGTTCATTAGCCTCTCAGTGACCTGGGTACCAGCCTCTAACCAGGCCCTGTGTCAGGCACTGGAGGTTCAGGAGAGAACAAAGCAGACAGAAACCCCTCCCCTCATGGAACTTCCTCTGGGGAGAGGAGAAAGCAACAGCCAGAGAGCGGGGCAAAGGGAACAGCAGGGGCACCGAGGGACCCTCAGAGGGCAGCGGCCCTGTCTGAAGAGACGTGAGCCAGGCCTGTCGGCAGAGCCAGGATCCGGCCGAAGAAACCAGGAGGACGAGGTCCAAGCAGCCCGAGCCAGCCACACGCAGGCCTGAAGGAAGGCGGGTGAGACCCGGAGATGATGCCAAGAAGCGGATAGCAGCCACCTCGAGGGACCATGACAAGAGGATTCATTCCAGGTGGACAACGGCAGTCCAGGCGACATGGGGGCCACGGTCGTTTTAAACAGGAAAACGAGATGCTCTGATTTAGAGTGTAAAAGATCGTTCTTGTCCCTGTGCGAGAGGGCAAGGGTGGGCCACGAGGCTGCCAGGGCCACGGCAGGGGCGGAGGGGGCCTGGACTAGGACGGCTGTGCAAATGGGAGAGGGAAGGTGGGCCGGTGTGGCAAACCACCTGACTTGTTTCAGAGCTGGATTTAAACAGGAGAAAGACAAGATTCAGCTTGTTTATTTCATTTTAATTTTATCTCCATAATTTTTATATCAGTAGCATACAGTTTGCCCATTTACTGTGTACAAGTCCACGGGTTTCAGTTTACTCACAGAGTTGTACAGCCATCACTGCAACTGACTTTAGAATCTTCTCATTACCCCCCCCCCCAAAAAACCCCTGCATCCCCTAACCGCTCTCCCCACCGTACTTTCTACCACAGTTATGTACCCATTCGACGGATGGACATTTAGTTTGTTTCCATTGTGGGGGCTAGTATGGATAATGTTGCTGTGGAAACTGGGTAGCAGTTTATGTGCAGGTGTCTGTTTTCATTTCTCTTGGGTGTGTACCTAGGCATGGAGCTGTTGGTTTCTATGACAACGCTCTGTTTTACTGCTTGAGGAACGGCCGCACTGTTTTCCAAAGCAGCTATGCAACATGGTACATTACCACCGGCAGTGTCTGAAGGTTTTAATGTTTTGTTGTTGTTGTTGTAATGTTTTTATTGATTTTAGAGAGAGGAAAGGAGAGGGAGAGATAGAAACTTCGATGAGAAATACTCATCAGCTGCCTCCTGCACGCCTCCTTCTGGGATGGAGCCCACAACCCGGGCATGTGTCTTGACCAGAAATTGAACCTGGCGACCTCTGGGTGCATGGGATGACGTTCACACCAACTGAGCCACGCCAGCCAGCTGGAGTCAGTGTTAAGATCACACTGGCTGCTGTGTGGAGAACAGACTGGAGGAAGGCCGTGTGGGAGTGGGGGGAATGCAGAGACCGGAATGGTTACGCAAAAGTGGTGGCATTTCAGTAGGGTTCGGAGATACCCAACTTAAGGTGTTCTTCATGCTGTTTATGGCAAAAATATTTTGTAAGATAGCCATCTTTGCATCATGAATCACATTGTTAAATTAAAAGATTCCAACGGAGAGGACTTGTTAAAACAGATCTGCAGTTTTCAAATCTAGAATCCTAAGGCAAACTGGTACAGAACAGCTTACCTATCTCCCCAAACAAGCTCCTGCAAGCAGCTCAGGGAGTCTGGGTGCAATAAAACCTCCACACCTCCAAGCCAGGAAAACACGGGCGCAAGTGGCACCGGCTGCTGAGGACTCCAGCGGCGGCAGGGAAGGGCTGGCCTCGCTCTAGGCTGCTGGTTTTGACAACTGGGCAGCTTTCTGTCCCTCGTAAGTTCTTCCAGGTCAGGGAGCAAAGGCACACCAACATCCGCCAAGCTCACCCTGTGCCCGGCCCTGGGTGAAGGGCCCCACTTACACTCCTGAAGTCTGCGAAACCTCACAGCAAGTCACCAAGGAAGAAAGAATAATTGTTCCCAATTACAAGGTGAGCAAAGTTGGTCCCTTTGGACTGGAAGGTCATAAAGGCCTCTCTGAAGAGAAGGCATCTTGGCGGATACTGGCCATGTGAGGACCAGAAGGAAGAGCATCTCAAGGTCAACCCCAAAACTGTCCATTAGCTTTCCAGGCATCTTCACTCTTATTCACAGGCCATTTTTAAAAAATGTATCTTTATTGATTTCAGAGAGGAAGGGAGAGGGAGAGAGAGATAGAAACATCAATGATGAGAGAGAATCATTGATCAGCTGCCTCCTGCACGTCCCACACTGGTGGTCAAGCCTGTAACCCAGTAATGTGCCCTTGACTGGAATCAAACCTGGGACCCTTCAGTTTGCAGGCCCAGGCTCTATCCACTGAGCCAAACCGGCTAGGGCCACAGTTAATTTTAAATCTATATGTTTAGAACAAATAAGAGTAAGAAGTATCCCTCTAGAAATACGTCAAGTTTAAATTCATTTAAGAGATAACTTCAAGTCCACCCAGAGCGGCTCAGTGGTTGAGTGTCATCCTGTGCCAGTTCGATTCCAGGTCAGGGCACATACCTAGGTTGTGGTTTTGATCCCCAGTTGGGGAGGTACGAAAGGCAAGTGATGGATGCCTCTCTCTCACACCAATGTTTCTCTCTTTCTCCCTCTCTCCTTTCCTTTCTAAGCATGTGCTGGGTGAGGATTTTTTTTTTTAAAAAAAAGGTAACTTTGAGTAGAGAGTATAGATCTTTTTCCTTACTATTTCTAATTTTATACTCAGTGCCTGTTCTCCATAACAATACCCCCTACCCCTTTTCTACCACCTCCTTACCCAACCCTACCTACCCCCCGCCCCCTCCAATACCATTATTTCTGCTTATTATGTGTCTTAGTTGACATTGGCGAGGTTCTGGGACATGGCAGACACAGCTCCCTTGATCTGGTTGTGCTGGAAACAATGGCTTTGACCTCCAGATCTCCCCCTGAAAACAAAAGTATCTACGGATACAGGAGCCCCCCCCTTATCCATGGGGGTTATGTCCCAAGACCTCCTGTGAATGCCTGAGACTGCGACAATCCCAAACCCTATACATACTATGTTTCTTCCTACGCATGCATACCTGTGATGAAGTTTAACTTATAAATTAGGCACAGTAAGAGATCAACCACAGTAACATAATGAAGTAGGACAACTGTAACCACAGACTGTAATAACAGTTGTGGGAATGGCTCTGGGGTCAGCATTCAGTGAAATCAGGGTGACTGGGACACCAGCAGTGGCAGCTCAGGCGACCTCAGAGCCGAGACAGCTCCTAAGTGGCTAGCGGGTGGGGATGGATCTGGAACCCCCTGTTGTCCTAAATGACTCCTCTGTGCCCACTTTACAGCTTAAAGCTTCAGTTGTTCTGAAACAGTGGCTCTCACTCTGTGTCAACGTTAAGAGCTCTTCAGGGGCTTTGGAAAAACAGGAATGCCTGCCACCACGCTCCCCTCTCCCTCTGCGATGGGGCCTGGGCCTTACATGCTTTTGTTTTTTAGAAATATTTTAAAACATGGGGGGGGGGGGTTGAGGAGGGATGCCAGAAAAAAATAGTACAATGAACATCCACACACCGTTTACCCAGATTCATCTATTTTTTAATAAAATGCTTGAGAGTAAGACATCATATGCACCTCCTTAAAAGACATTTTCAACGTGCATTTCTTCACAATAAAGACATTTTCTGCCCTACCCGGTTTGACTCACTGGATAGAGCATTGGCCTGCAGACTAAAGGGCCCCGGGTTCGATTCCGGTCAAGGGCACATACCTCAGTTGCAGGCTCCTCCCAGGTCTGGGCCCTGGTCAGGACGAGTGAAGGAGGCAACCAATCGTGTTTCTCTCACATTGAAATTTCTCTCTGTCTTTCCCTCTCCCTTCCACTCTCTCTAAAAATCAATGGAAAAATATCCTTGAGTGAGGATTAAAAAAAAAAAAAAGACATTATCTTACAGAGCCACAGTGTAGTTGTCCATGGGGGGAAGTTTAACATTGACACAAACACGTGTACTTTCTCTCTATCATCATATTCCAATTTCTCAGTTGCTCCGGGAGCATTTTTCCATCTAGCACAGAATCCAGTCTAGGATCAGGCATGAAGTGTGGTTGCCGTCTCACTCGTGTGCTTTCAAAAGCTCTCAGGTGGATTTAAAACGTGTCCTGGTATTTATTTACTTGCACGAGGTAAACATGTATTAGCTGTTTACCATGTGCAAAGTATCATGAATAAATTAAGGAGTTTTTTATTTTAAGGGCTAGACTATATACCAGCAATTTTCAACCTTTTTCACCTATCAGAGATACAAGTAAAATAAAACTTATGGAAAGTTTAAATATGAAGAGATGACAAACACGAGATAAGTAATCAGTTGCCAAAAGAAAGGTGGTGTTTCAATAACAATATCAAAAATGTCTAATCTAAACAATTAGCATGAAAATGGTAAAAAGAGGCACAACAGAGTAAGAATGCAGAACATACTTTGAGACATGCTGCCTCCTACGTGCTAGGGACCATGCCTGCTTTCTTCACTGCCATATCTTCAGTGCTTGGCACATAGTAGGTGTGTCATACATATTAATGAGTGAACTGATTGCATTCTATTCAAATGCTCTGTTTATGTGTTTGTCATACCACAAGGGGAGGGGCCCTGTCTTACTCAGTTTTATGACATCAATACTCAGCACATAGTACGCATTCCCTAAATTCACACTAAATTCAAGGTTTACCTCTCCCACAAAACCTCTCTGAACTGCTCTTACTCATAATGACTTTGTTTCTACTTCTATAGAACTGATCATTTGAAACACGCAATTTAGCAACTGATTATACAGTAGTGTCTTTTAGTTTTTTTATTGTCTAAAGCTTTACACATGTCTCCTTTTTCCCGATGGACCCCCCTCCCGTGTCTTTTAGTTTTTGATCCAACCTTGTTTCTCCAAAAATATTTTAGAGAGGATGACTTACACTGTTTTTTTTTTTTTTTAAGATTATTTATTTATTTTTTAAAAATACATTTGTATTGATTTCAGAGAAGGGAGAGGGGGAGAGAGAGAGAGAGAGAGAGAGAGAGAGAGAGAGAGAGAGAAACATCATTGCCAGAGTAGAACATGGATCTGCCACCTCCAGCACACGCCGCAATGGGGATCCAGCCCGCATGTGCCTCTGACTGGGAATGGAACCAGTATCCTTTCAGGGCACAGGAAGATGCCCAACCAAGCCATGATGGCCAGGGAGCCTTATACTGTTTACAGTACCTTGAATCAAGAATATCAATACTGCCCTAGCTGGTTTGGCTCAATGGATAGAGCATTGGCCTGTGGACTGAAGGGTCCAGGGTTTGATTCCGGTCAAGGGCACATGCCCGGGTTGCAGGCTCAGTCCCCAGAGTGGGGCATGCAGGAGGCAGCCGATCAATGATTCTCTATCATTGTTTCTATCTCTCTCCCTCTCCCTTCCTCTCTGAAATCAATAAGAATATATTTTTAAAAAAGAATATCAATACTTTTGGGGGGTTGATATCACTTCTCGATGAATATAGATTAGGTCAGTGGTGCCAACAGCACCTGCCATGGCCTCCAAGGACTATCTCCACCCCCCTTTTCCATCCTCGACTAAAGAGATCACTATTTAGAGACAGGCACATGTGTAAGAGTGTGGAGAAGTTAACAAGGGAGCCGGGGGATTGGGGAGAGGAGGCAGCTACTGTCCAATTCCTGGTCTCTAACCCTCCTGGCAATATGGGACGGAAAATGCCTGCAATCCTACAAAAAAGTGGGTGTGGGAAGTGGGAGGGAAACAGGGAAGAGGGCAGACCCTGGACCTGGAGTTTGTTATGAGATCAAAAGGAAACCCGAAGGGAAACAACTCAGTCCCAGCTCTGGGGGCCTGGGGTAGAAGGCAGAGAGGGATGTTGCTCATCTACCCACAAGGCACAGCGGGGGGACCCACCACAAGGAGCTCCTAATCGGGAAGCCCCAGGGGCTACTAAAGGGCAGAGCGGTATCTCCTTGCTGGTCTTCAGGAAGGCACCACAGTCCGTGGAGGTCAACCAGGGCCCTGGGATGAGGAGAGGAGAGGGGTTGGCTGACCTCCCAAGGTCCTTTGTAATCCCACAATTAAATGGTGAATCCTGCACTTGCTTATTTACGCTCCCACACACGTCCGCACCCAGTTTGATAGTAAGTCCCCTGGGCTGCCTTCCAGGTTTAGTTACGGCGCCACGCAAGCTACTGGCATTCAACAAACGACTCAAATATTTGTTGTAAGAAAAAAAAAAGAATCAAGTGTTTAAATAGAGCGCACATGACCTCCGCGGCTGTAAAGTACAGCGATGAATAAAATCACAACATTCCAGGCACGATCACTAGAGCAGAGCGGGCAAAGGGAACACACACACACGCACACACGCACACACACACACACACACACGCACGCACGCACACGCACACACACACCAGCACTGATTCAACTGGATTCGCATCCCCACCCTGGGAGCAGACCACCTGCTCAGCGCGCAGGCTGTGGGAGTTTCCTTGCCAAGGAACCTCTCTGGCAGCTGCTTATGTTGGTGCCGCCAGAAGGTCAAGTCACCAAGATTTAGGACCGCTTCCCTTCCAGGGTGGCCTCCGAGACAAAGTTTCCACCTGGCTTAGGCCTGGTCCTCCCCTGGGCGCGTCCGCACTCCCTCCGGACCAGGGGAGCCCCTAGAGCGCAGCCAGCCTGCTGGCAGGCTTCCCCTTACCTTGGTGAGCTGCGCTATCTTCTTGCACATTTTCACGTGCAGCTCGGGGTCGCAGTCCATTCTCCAGCAGGCGCCCCCGTGGGCATCAGCTTTGGAGCCCGGGCCAGTCCCGGGTGCATGAATTTTGCTGTTGACCGCAGAAGCCATCGCTGAAACGCGTCCAGCGCTCCCGGCCCCCGCTCGTGTGCTCGCGGCCCACGGTGTGCACGTGCGTGCGCGCGCGGGCGTGTGAGCGTGTGCGGGCTTTATCGGGGAGGTGGCACTGCGGACCGGCCGCCCGCACCGCCGCGTGGCCCCCGCTCCCCCCCCCCCCCTCGCCCGCCCGAGTGGCCGCCTGCCAGCCCCCCGCGCGCCCGCTCCCCCTCCTCCCGCTCTCTCCCGCTGGCGGGCTCTGCGGGCACCCGCACCCTGCGGCGAGGCGCCGAGGACCCGCACGTGCCGCTCGCAATCTGCACGCTGCTCCCGGCCCGCGCGGGTTTCGCTGGCAGCGGTAGAGCTGCCGCGACCCGGGACGCTGGCCTGGGAGAGGTTTGCGCTGGCGGGGCGCGGCGCTCTCGGACACGTGGGTGTGCCCGGCTCTAGACTCAGCGGCGACGGCCCCCGCCGGTGGTGGGCATCCCTGGCTAAGAAGGGAGAAGAGCCGGCCTCAGCCGCGGGCAGCCCGTGCGCACGGTCAGGGAGGAGCCCCTGACGATGTGCTGCTGGGTGAAGGGGGTGACGAGGACCCGGCACCTTCCCCAGCTTCCTCGCCAGAGGCTCTGGGGCCTTGGACCCTCGTCCGAGGGCGGAGGTGGGGGGCGCGATGCCCAGACAGGTGCAGGGAGGTGAGAGCGAATATCTGGAGCGAGAGGGGGCACGGGGGACCGGGGTGCACGGTGTGGCCCCCACAGGGGCTGCAAATGGGTGTCCTCACCTCCCCCATCTTGGGGAGGAGCCGGGGCGTTGCGGGAGGATTGCCAGGGATCACCAAACAAAGGGTAGAAGGCAAAGCGGGAGGGGGTGGGGGGGAGAGACGCACAGTGCGGGAGGCAGGAGGAGCGCAGAGAAAGTAAATGGAAAGGTAGAAAGGATGGTGGGAAAGGAGGCGGTGAAGAGGAATGGAGGAACTGAGTAACAGATGGAGCTGAAAACCTAAGTAAATCAAGCCCAGCGAGAGTGAAGTGACTCGTCCTGATCCATGACCCTGGATTGCGAATTTGTTCGCCGAGTGGAGAGGGGAAGGGGCCACATGTCTTTGTGGCTCGCTTTCTCTGGTTTCAAACCGTGGGCTTTTAGGGAAGTGACAGCACCCCATCCAGACTCTCCGAAAGTGTGAATAATAGTGTCATCATCATCATAAGCAATTAGCATGGTTAATATATTTCCTTTTACAAACTGCCTTATACCAAGAATTTTAATCTCGACAAAGCAAGCAAGCTTCAGAGAGTCTCACAAACCACAACCCCATGGCTTTGCATTTCTGTGAAACATCTATATAATTTTATTTTTGAACAATACAGTTTTGTTAAACATCTTTTTGAGTGAACAATTCAAGAAATGAATACACAGTTTAAGTTGACACTATGCTTTTATTGTAATCCTAACACACATTAACTAGTACTGGGGTTGCAGTATATCAGGTATTCCATCTCATCTCCACAGGAGGAAAATAAACATGAAACATACCAGCATGTGCACAGAGGTTATAGTATGTCGACATGAAACCATGGAACATGGCATTTTGGGATACAATGTTTTGTGGCAAAATTATAGCCAGATTATCGTAAACATTAATATAATTACCATGAGCTCCATAATGCGAGTCTAAGAGCTCTAGCATTGACAGTCTTTTTTTCTTCTTCTTCATATTCCTACCTAAAATTCTTAGTGGTAACAAAGGTGTGAAACAGGCATAAAAGGGGGATACATGGGCTATGAGCAATGGCACAAGCAGTCTTTCCAATACCTGAAATATTTAATGACCAACTTGCAAAGTACGTTAGATTTCACCTTGGCGTTAACAGGCAGGGAATGAATCTGGCAGCTCAATACTGTTGTCCCTCTGGTCTTTCTAGAGTCCAAAGGTAATTAAATTATAGAATTCTCCAACATTCAAAAATGAACGGAACAAAGCTTTTTAACTGTTTATTGCAAAGCAAGAGTGTTCTGTACTTTCTTTTTCTTTTTTTTTAATATATTTTATTGATTTTTTACAGAGAGGAAGGGAGAGAGACAGAGAGCCAGAAACATCGATGAGAGAGAAACATCGATCAGCTGCCTCCTGCACATCTCCCACCGGGGATATGCCCACAACCCAGGCACATGCCCTTGACCGGAATCGAACCCGGGACCCTTCAGTCCGCAGGCCTACGCTCCATCCACCGAGCCAAACCGGTTTCGGCAGGATATTTTTCTATTGATTTTTTTAGAGAGAGTAGAAGGGAGAGGGAGAGAAGAGAGAATCACCGATGTGAGAAAGATCAGTTGCCTCCTGCACGCACCCCAACCAGGGCCAGGGAAACTGCAACGGAGGTACATGAACTTGACTGAAATCGAACCTAGGACTCTTCAGTCCACGGGCTGACGCTCTATCCACTGAGCCAACCATCTAGGGCTCCTTAATGGATTTGATAACAAAGAAAAAAACACATCACCACATAATCATATGCAATTAAATCAAAATTTATTCTGAGAACATGTAATCCTATATAATAAAAGCCTAATATGCTAAGTGTTCGGTCATCAATTCAACCAATCAAAGTGTAATATGCTAATGATATGCTAAGGCCATTCAACCACTCTCTATGATGTGCACTGACCAGTAGGGAGCAGACACTCTGACCGGTAGATTAGCTTGCTGCTGGGGTCTGGCCAATTGGGACTGAGTGAGACAGGCCAGACTGGCTCTGGAGCCCTCCTGCATTCCCTCCCTGGCTGGCCAACATCCTGTATCCCTCCCAGGCCCCAATCGTGCACAGGTGGGGTCCCTAGGCTTGGCCTGTGCCCTCTCACAATCCTGGTTGAGGGACCCCCTCTCCCAGAGTGCATGAATTTTGTGCACTGGGCCTCTAGTAATAATATAACAAAGTACAGAAAAAACCTCAAACATAAAACTCACAGGAAAAAAATCTAAAGTGCTATGTAGGAGTATATTATGGATCTGTCACTGGATTTAACTATATTTTGATGGCAAAAATAGTATGGAAGATAAAAAACTATGACACTTCAAAATATTATTTTTAAAGATGTAGATAATTCATTATGCTTTTGACCCCAAAAAGGTAAAATCGAAATGAAAAACTCGTTGAAATTACTGCTGTAGATTATGCATCATTTTTATAAATAAACATTTTTGAGACTTGCCTAAGCAAGGGACAGTTTCTTTTACAAAATAAATTATTAAATAATATTTATTTTCTGAAAAAAATTTCTGCAGTGCACACCTTATTGGAAAGTGAGCACTTATTGCAATTGTGGTTTATGATGCCTAAAGGATCAATTTGCTGACACTACATTTGTACTACATATTTTTTTTTTTTTGGTGCAGTTATTAACTTTAATGTAACGAATTCTAAAAAAAGAAAGTTGCTTTCCTTTAGAAAGAAGATGACAGAGCAATTCAGGCACATAATTAATACATAAAAAGTCTGGCCTGACCGATTTGGCTCAGTGGATAGAGCGTCAGTCTGCGGACTGGAGGGTCCCAGGTTAGATTCTGGTCAAGGGCATGTGCCTTGGTTGCAGGGCACATCCCCGGTGGGAGGTGTGCAGGAGGCAGCTGATCGATGTTTCTCTCTCATCAATGTTTCTAACTCTCTATCTCTCTCCCTTCCTCTCTGTAAAAAAAATCAATAAAATATATATTGGACGTGGAGGGAAACACACTCAACAAAATGATTGTCCAGGTCACATTAGCAGTTCATTGAGTTATCCAAAGTCATGATTAGTTTATTTGTCACATGTAGGACTGAATGTTCTTGAGCATCTCCAGGAAGGCCTGCGGGGATGGTGCCTCCACATTCTGGAAGGTGTTCTGGACTCTGCGGTACAGCATGAAGTATTTCATATTCAGGCAGATGAACCCGAAGTGGTTCTCATCGAACAGGATGAAAACTCCAGGTAAGCGCCCAGTGTAGGCTAAGCCATATGAGGTGTTCATGCAATAGAAACACATCCTGCAGGTTTGAGGGTAGTTCTGGTCTGAGTCCACGCCCACAGGCAGAACAAACGGGACAGGCTGCTCCTCCAAAGCTACAGCCCCGGACTCCCTGACGCTGGGCTGGGCAGGGCTCTGCCAGCCATCACCCTCGCTTTCCTCAGTCCTGTCTTCTTGCTGCTGCTGCTGCTGCTCCCGGATCACCTGCTTGTCAATCTTCCTGACCACGCGGGAGAGCTCATCGAAGTTGCAGAAGAACTCGCCATCTGGCAGCTGGATGCGGTGCATGAGATGGATCTCTAACCTCTTGATGGAGTTTCCGATGATCTGGGTGACGCTGGCATACTTTCCATGGAAGCTGAGCATGACAGTCGCTGTGCTGTAGAGATTGCAGTTGCCTTGGAAGAGGCCGGGACTGATGAGGTCGTCCGGGTGGTGCGGCGGGAGGTAGAGGCGTCTGAAGGTCAGGCAGTCATAGTGATGTCTGTCCTTTTGCACCAGTTCCGGCCCCAATTCTCTTCTAAGCGACCTTGGTATATAGGTTGGGCAGTCTGTCTTGCACTGCATGGTGAACCTGTCCTTCTGAATCTGCATGTGGCGGTGGTGGGGACTACTGGCACGGCCTTCCATGCACTCCACCACAGCTGATCTCCCCTCCGTCAGGCGAATTCTGAACGAGGGCTGGAAACGTATTGGGCCATGCACATGGGTGATAAGGCCAGGCCTGTAGATCCAGCCAGTAATGCATTCACCATCCACCACGACATTCAGCAGTCCTCTATTTCCTCTATAGTCATGAACTAGCTGCCACAATCCCAAAATGTGTCTGTACGGGTGGAACAGCTTCAAATAGACTTCTCGATAAGACATACCGATCACCTCCAGGTTCTGCAAGTCTTCAGGAACGCCAAAGTCTTTGCGGCAGCGCCGTCTCCAGATGCTGTCGATGCGCAGGATGTGGTGGAATTTGGTGCAGACCTGGGCCAGGCTGAGCAGATCGGTGCCGGGGAGCCGGGCGAAGATCTCCACCAGCATCTCCACCGGTAGGTCCTGCAGCGAGCAGTGCAAGGGCGGTGGGGGCCGCATGGGGCTCTGGATTCCTCCACTCCCACAACAGCACCCGGCTGCCCTGTCAGCCTCGAGGTTATTTTCTGCAGGGGCCAGGGCCGGGGCAGGCTTGCCCTCAGCCGCTGCCATCTCAGCTGGGCCTTGGCCTTGCTGAGGACATCGACATCCCTGCAAAGAGCCCAAGCCGCAGCTGCAAGCGCACTCCTCCATGCCTCCACCTGTAACAGCCACCACCTATACTATATTTTAAAGTGACTACTAAATCTTACTACTAAAACTGTAATAATTACATTTAAAAAACAAAAATTTCAGATTTATTTTTGTGACACAGTGACACCCATCCAAAAATGTGTATTTGGTATATTTCTAATTGTCTCATTTTATTACTAACCTAGTTTTCTATGTAATTATCTTCCTTTTTCCCTAATTTCCCAATATCTGTCTCATTCTTTTCTACATTTTCCATATGCTCACTTTGTCCCAAGTTTTCTCGAGACGTACTTCCTGAAACCCCATCCTACTTACTTGACACAAGAGTCATCCTGGGATTTTTCCTTCATTGTATTCCTTTGTGAGATCTTATGTTTTCAGGATCCCACGCCTTCTTAGATTACTCCTTTGTTTTTGGGAGGCACATCCTCCAGTAGCCTAAGGAAGGGTACAGGGTAAGGTAAAATTTTGAGACCATGCAAGTCTTGACCTTTATTTTAGCCCCATACTGGATTGGCTGGATACAGAATTCTATATCAGAATTTTTAAATTTGAAGGCCTTACTTTCATAGTCTTCTAATACCCAGTGTTGCTACCAAAAAGTCTAAATGCCATTCTTAAAACACCATTTTCTGTAAACCTTGTTTTCTCCCTTGGGAAAGCTTTAGGATCTTTAACCCTGGGATCCTAAAATATCATGATGTGCTTTTGGATTTTTTTAATTCATTGTGATGGGCACTCCGTAGATTGTTAGCTTAGGAGACTCATGTCCTGTTTTTGGGAAATCTTTTTGTTCTCTATTCACCTGTTCTCTCATTTTGAGGCTCTTATCAGATGTTGCATCCCATTCTGATCTTATTTTCCTATTTTTTCATGTCTGCCTTTTTATTCTTTCAGAAATTTCTTCAGCTTATCTTCCAACACATCTACTGAGTGTTTAATTTTGACTTCCCTATTTTTCCCAATACTTTTATTTTCTGATTCATTTTTTTTAATAGCATCCTGTTATTTCATGGATGTAATATATTCTCCTAAATTTCTGAGATTATAGCTTCTTTGGGAGTTTTCTGTTCCCTGCACTATTTCCTGTTTTTTTTCCCCCAGGTTCTTTTGTTTTGGTACTCATCTTTCATTGTTGAAGGTATCCTCAAATGTCTAATGATTCTTAGCCACCAGTTCATGGTGAGTTCAAGTGACTGAAAGCCGTGTCTGAATGAGCAGGGTTTCACTGCTACAAATAATCAAGTGGCCAGTTGTTTTGTTTCTTTTTTAATTGCTCATCTTTCTGGATTGGGTGGACAAGGCTGGGTGTAAGCCTGGCTACCAGATTATGTAGCTGGTGGACAAAAGGGACTGATGGCTCATAATGTTAATACATTCTCTCATCTTTGTGTTTTCAGGATAGTACCTCACTACCACTGTCCCCCAGGTCCCAGTTCTTAGTCTAACTGGGACTTTGGTTCAATTTCTCCAGAAACAAGCCTCCAATCTTTGGCTAGAAAGAGGTATAGTCACCTGGCTACAAAAGGAGGGCACAAATAAACTTTTCAAATAATCCCCTTGCTTCCAACTCTGCTCCTCACCCTCACCTTTCTGGGTACCTTGTGCTTCAAGTCCTTGTGTCTTTTGGGGGCTCTGGTAGGAAAAGATAGGTGATCCAAATTTGTGGACTTTTCTTGAAATGAAGAGCTGCCAGAACTGTGCTACTTATCAAGTATTAGAATTAAAATACTAATTTTTCCCTTCATTGCAAAGAATGAGAAAGTAACTCTTTTAAACACAAACAAGAAAATAACAAACCCAGTCTACTACCTTTGTATGCCATTGTCTTGTGAACTTAGCATTCACAACTTAAGTCTGTGTAAAATACCTACTTACTTTATATCCTTAGCTGATTTTCCCTTGCGGGGCTTAACGGTTGGAGTGTACCTTCACATGAACTTACACATTTGGATGGTTGCCCCAACTTTAAAATATTTTAGATCCAGTATACGGATTAAGCTTATTTAATATGATCAGAGAACAGAAATAGTATCAATAGCCAAATGATTTGGGATAATTTATCTTGGCTCAATATATTTTAAAACAAATATCTTACGTATATAGTATCTTATTTAATTTTGCACTCCCAGTATCTGGATTATAATTCCTAACATTATTAGATGAATGACTAAATTTCTAACTAGAGATATTTAAAACTAATGGGTTGTCCCAAAAGATATTGAGTTCTCTAACAATGGAGCCAAAAATCAGATAATCATTTATTAAAGATGTAGGAGTATTATGCATATATGTATAACCCATGGACACAGACACTAGTGTGGTGAAGGCCTGGGATGGGCTAGAAGGGGTTAATGGGGAAAAAATGAGACATATATAATACTTTCAACAATAAAGACAATAAAATTTTTTTTAAAAAAAGGAGTAGTTATGTATCAATAAGAAAATAACCCAAGTGACTTCTAAGGTCCATAAATTGCTCTAACAATCTACTCTAACACTGTTTTCATGAGAGCAGTTTAGTCGGATAGTTGTGATAGGAACTCCGGAGGATAAGCCCCCAAAGTTGACCTAACATCTGTCCTCCTCCTGCAATGCATTGATGTTTTTTTCTTAGGAAGCTGATGGGTTTAAAATACATGATGTGGTCTTCTGGGCTCAAGGTATGTGGACAACGTCAACAAAAAGGAGGC
The DNA here is from genome assembly GCF_963259705.1 of Myotis daubentonii. Lineage (NCBI taxonomy): Eukaryota > Metazoa > Chordata > Mammalia > Chiroptera > Vespertilionidae > Myotis > Myotis daubentonii. The sequence goes on along the minus strand of NC_081840.1, from coordinate 224,996,785 downwards.
TGCCTATCCGTTCTGTGAGAGAATACCTTTAACATTAATGTCCACTGGTTTAGAAATCCCGTTTCCTTAGTCCTTTGATAAGTATTTCTATAGAGAATAAATGTGCCCTTCTTTATCCTAATTATGGTGACTGCACTTGACCAAAGGCACATGTAAGGTGAGTATGAAAGTGGTAAATTCACCCCTAACCCCACATCCATGACACACAAAAAGAAGTGAAGGATTAAGGCTTATTCGGGTGCCTATCCTTTTGTGCAACCTGGAATTACTTAATGTGTAAACAAATGGGTTCAAATGTGGGTCTTGACAACATCTCACATTATCCTCTTCAAGTATGTTTCTTTCTCAGAGTTGCCAAGTCACCTCCTATCAGAGACACTGTATAGACACAGGCACTACATATACTGATTTTACTTAGCACTTAGTGAATGTTGAATATGCCTTAAGCACAGCAGGATCTATTTCATTTGTTGAGAATAAATGACCATACTCTGTTCAGCATGTACAAAGCTGTTGGTTTATTCAGCTGCAAAGTTGGGGAAAGGATTCCTTTAAGAGTGAATAGCAAAAACACGTTTATGAGCAAGGCATTTTTATATATACACGCACACATGCAACACACACACACACACACACACACACAGAGAAAAAGGAACATATATAAGTACATAAACATCAACATATTTTTAGATTTCTCTATCTTTCCCACCTCCCCTTAAAAAACAGATTGTAACATTTTAAAAACCAGTTTCACAGAAAACATCTACATAGGAACAGTTTTTGATACATTCAGTTACACTAACAGTATGATACGGTTTCAGTTCAATAATTTTCCACTACAAAACATTTTTTCTAGCCCCTCCTTTTTTTTTTTCTTGAAGACAACTAAGGCTCAGCAGAAATACCCATTAGGTTATAAACATCCTTCTATCTCCTAAAGTTGCTACACATTTATAGAATTTGTGATTCCATTAATGCTTTAAGGTTTTGATGCCATAACTGTAGACAGTTATGGAGAATAGGAAAAAGCAAAACTAAAATAAGGGTGTATAAGATAAATCTTTAACAATCTATTTTCTGAATCCTTTAGATGCCGTCAACCAGGATCATACAGTTTTCAGTCTTTATGGTGTGAAAAGATCTAACGGTCTCATGCATTTTATTTATGTTGACTTCTACATTTTGACTCATCTAAATAAACACTGCAAGGCCCATTTACAAGAGTACATATACTTCCTTGTTCAGATAGATCTAAAGCTAATCTATGTAGGAAAACAATGATACTAAAAAACTCTAACTTCAGGCTATATTAGGCTGAGACTTTCCATAGTAAGGTTCTTTACAGTTAGAAGCGATCCTGGAAAGTTTGCAATGGATGGGAAAGTGCATTAAGTGCTGCTCCAGGAAACATACAGACTGAAACACTTTAATCCACTAGCAGTTAGTATAGAAAACATAAATGCTCTCTTAATAATCCTTTCTCTTTGGTCTTTTGGAATGTATTTTATTTCCTCTTGACTAAAGTCTGGGTGCCAAGATGCAGGAAATATATTTCTTATAGAACAGGTACCTGTTTAATGCCATGTGCAGACCTATCTATATAAAAGCTGTGTGATAAATCATATTCCCACCATTTTCTTTTGTAGTTATTCAATTTTAACTACCTCCCTAAAATTAATGTCAGAGAAGAGTATGCTTAGGAAGGTACTATTGGGAGTAGCTAACCTCCCACTTTCCACAATGGCTGTTGTGAAGGCTGGGTAAGAAGAGAGTAGCCTACTCTGTCCTTCCCATGAATCATTAGATACCTAGAGTTAGACTCTATTCAGTCAGGCAGAGTAAATTGGGGGGAGAACTGAATGAGGAGAATAGTCAATTTATTTTTTGCAACAGTCCCTTTTTACGAATTCTCTATTGAAGTTCTTGTTTTATCCACAGGGTCTGTCAAAGTGAGTGCTCACATGCATATTTTCTGTAGGTGACTGACGGGCCTCTTGGATAGATATTCAGCTTGTCAGGACAGGGCAGTTTGGTTGAGAAGGCATTCCTTTCTCAGCTCTGGGCTGTGTAACTTGTACTACTTTCTCAATCAGAAACATAGGACACCAGAGCAAATGGTGAATCTTTACAGTGATGCAGTTAAGAGTTTGTTAACTGCCTTTTGGAAATCAGTGTAAGAGTAAGTGGTGTTGATGGGTTCAGTGCGGGTTGTTTCCTTAACTGTTTTAGTTAACCAGCCACAGCAACAACCAGAAACACATGAATTAGGGATCTGTTTTAGGAATTCAGGGATGGGAGTGGCTCTACTCAAGGTTCGGCTTAACTGTTTGGTGGCAAATTGCAGCGCTCCATTTAGAGTGGCGTGATCTCTGGAAAGCCGGCTGGGACTTGTCAGCGGCTTTTGAAAAGGTGGGACTCCACAAGAAGCCAGAGGTGGCCACTCAGGAATTGGTTCCAGTTTGGGTACACAATGGGAGCAATAGGAGAGTCTTAGACCTATCTCTCGAAGTATATGGACTGGTGTGTCCTGATCTAAGAGTCTAGCATGATATAACCAGGAATTAGGATTTAAAGGTCTCCAAGTAGTCGAATATTTTAAAAGGCACTTAACCTGCCAGGCAAGACTCTCCAGACGTGTCAGGTTGGGCACTACAGGGTCCTCTTCTTCAGAGTAATCCCAATCTTCCCCAAAACTCTCATTTAGGTAGTTAGCACTTTCTTCTTCCTCACTTTCTGATTCTGTTAAGCGATCAGGAGAGGGAATTCTGGGACCCATAAGGATAGGAAAGAAGGAACCAGAAAGAAGTAACAATTGAAGCCAGCAAAATAACACTGGCAAATAGAACAAAAGATGAAAAATCCTTTCACCAAGATTAACTTGCCTGTTTCTGAGTCCGTTACACACACAGTATGCCTTTGGCTTGCACCACTGTGCAGTTCGAGATTATGTTGTATAGTCTTCACTTACAAAGAAGACATCTTGGTTCTCAGGACCAGTTCAGTGTGTAAAAGTTAGTCACTTACCAGCGGCACAGGTCAGAGTCTCTCCTTTAAATCCTGGCTACCCAAGAAGAGAAGGGGTCCTCATATAGGCAAGCTGATTTTCTTAGCGTGGTCTCACCTGGCTGTGATACTGTGAAGAGACACTTGTGTCCTCTGTTTTGTTGTCAGGGAATATTATATCTACTTGGTAATGAAAAGAAGCTCAGTGGTCGGCTTCATAGTCTGCTGGTGCAGCAAATTTTGTGCAGGGGATGGTGGGATGAGTTGTCAAGGACATCTGCTATGAACGGATCCGACGTTTTCCAAAAGTGGTACAAATGCCCTTGGAAACTGGTGACTTAGCTGTTGGACTATCTGGAAAGGTAGCCTTCACCTGTAAATGAGAAGACTAGACACATGATATTAAAGCCTGAAAGCACTAGGTAACATTACTGTCTGTCTAACTATGAGTATCCAAGAACATGGATGCTGAGTAAGAAATCTTCTTAACTTTCCCATCTTTATTTCATAGGCTTAGGTAGATTTTCCTATTGGGAATGGTTCCTAAAATCATAAAATTGGGAAGGAGACCCTCTAGGCCAGGGGTGGGCAAACTTTTTGACTCGAGGGCCACAATGGGTTCTTAAACTGGACCGGAGGGCCGGAACAAAAGCATGGATGGAATGTTTGTGTGAACTAATATAAATTCAAAGTAAACATCATTACATAAAAGGGTACGGTCTTTTTTTTCAATAGTTTTATTCATTTCAAACGGGCCGGATCCCCGCGGGCCGTAGGTTGCCCACGGCTGCTCTAGGCCCATTTTAATCCTTTGTTGGTACATATCTGGGCCAGTTTGTTTTTACATATGCAGTTCTAGCCCAGAAAATTACTTCCACAAAGCAGATCCCTTATGTCCCAAACTCCAATAGAGAGCTATAAAACTATTTTATATTCTTTTACCTTTAGATATGCTTGGTGGGGTTAGTTTTAAGATATGTGTCCTGCTTGTACAGCTGCTAGATCAGTGGTTCTCAACCTTCTGGCCCTTTAAATACAGTTCCTCATGTTGTGACCCAACCATAAAATTATTTTCGTTGCTACTTCATAACTGTAATGTTGCTACTGTTATGAATCGTAATGTAAATATCTGATATGCAGTTATGGTGTTAGGCGACCCCTGTGAAAGGGTCGTTCGTTCGCCAAAGGGGTCTCGATCCACAGGTTGAGAACCACTGTGCTAGATATTAATTAGGACTTCTGCTGGGACCCAGAGGTGGTAGTCATGTGACCCCACTCTACAGGTATGAGAAGATGGCAGGTATAAATCTTAATACAATAGGAATTACACTGAATGTAAACAGGTTGAACTCACAATTAAAAGGCAGATACACTGAATTAAAAAAACAAAACAAGACTCAATAATATGTTGCTAACAAAAGACATTTTAAAGCAAAAAAAAAAAACACACAAAAAAAACACCACACACAAAAGAAACCACACAGAAAGGTTAAAAAAAATGATGAAAAAATATAGCAATTTTAACATACAACAACAAGAAAAGATTTTAAGCCAAAAATTATAAGGAACAGAGATGGATGATAATATTGGTAAAAGAAATTGAATAAAGTGATATACTGGTAAAAGAAATTGAATAAAGTGATATACAGTTAAATCCTCACTTAATGTTGCTAATAGGCTGTGCAATTTTAAAACAAAATGGTGTTACCATAGGCTAACTGATATAAACAAGAGTTAGGTTCCTATGGCATCTCATCAACATTATAAGGAAGTGACCCTGAATGAAACGGTGTTATTCAATGTTATCTGAGGACTTGCTGTTCTTATCATATATTCACCTGAAAACACATACTCAAAATTTCTCAAGTAACCACTGATAGAACTGAAGGGGGATATACAAGCAGAGATACAAAAAGCATTAAAAACAGTTAAAATATTAACATACTTTTGAGTATTACATAAGTAAACAGAACAATACAAACCAATACAGTGGGGCCTTGACTTAAGAGTTTAATTCGTTCCGTGATGGAGCTCATAACTCAAATTACTCGTACGTCAAATCACTGTGACGTTCGCTGCGCCAACTAGCGGTGGGGTATCTGAAGCTGGGTCGTAACCCGAATTCGGCCAAGAGATGGCTCGTTAGTTGGGACACTCGTAAGTCAAGGCCCCACTGTAGATATTTGAGTATGCACACACACAAATAGATCATGCATAAGGTTATAAAGTATAATTAGGGTCATTTCATTCAGACTAAATCTCTGACCACAATACAAAAAAAGCAGATATTAAGTGTTACTTAAAAGTAATCCCCTGGGAAGGGCGGGTTCAGGGTGGAGGTCAATGGGAAAAAGACAACAAAAGGGACATCTGTAATACTTTCAATAATAAAGATAAATTAAAAAGAAAAAATAATCCTATGCTGAGACAAATGATTCAGGGGTTAAAATGGAAATTATAAAGGATATTAAAAATATTAATACCAAATAATAATATAGACTACCTGCAAGGCATAATTTATAGGACATGGCCAAACCAGTACATAAAAGAAATGTATAGCTTTGAATACACTGATGAGAAAAACAAGGAAATTTAAATATCTACAAGTTTAAAAATAAATAAATATCCACAAGTTAAGAATTCAAGATAATGCAAAAGAGCAACAGCAAAATAAGGCAGGAAGGAAATAATAAAGGCAGAAATGAAATTAGTATCTAAAATAGTAATAAAGACAGATAAAACTAAAATATTTTCTGAAAATATAAAATAAAAAACAAAACTGGCAAGACTTATCAAAAACATTTAAAAATAACAAAGACTAAAAAACAAACACGACAAACATACTAAAATAGGAAATTCTAGATGAAATGGCTAAATTTTAGAATATGAAACACTGAAATTCATACAGGAAGAAACAGGTAACTTTAATAGAATAAAGTAGTATTAAAGAAAGGTAAAAACTACCTATTAAAAATATCAAGACCCTATGGTTTTATAATGGAATCCCACTAATTCCTAGAAGATTTATATCTATTTTACATAAATTGTTCCAGAAAAAAAGAAAAATATGTATAAACTGACTAACTCCTTTATGAATATAATAAAATATTAATTCTAAACGTAGATATGAACCAAATAGGAAAAGTATAGGCCCATTTCACTTGCAAAAATTCCATATATTACCCAACAAGACTAAATGTGTATTAAAGAAAAGAAAAATATGTTATAATCAGATAGAGCTTATCCCAGGAAAAGACTTTCCCAACTTGGGAAAATTTCTAAAATAAGTCAATAAAGCAAACAAATAAACAACAGATAAATTTATCAACTGTGAATATTTAACCTTTGTTAGTTCCTGATCAACACCTATTCATGCTTTAAAAAACAAAGTAAAACATTCTTACCAAACTAGCAAAAGAAAGTTACTCTCTCTACTTGGTAAAGGTTATTAACCAAAATCTTTTAGCAAATAAAGGGTGTCCCAAAATTCACGCAAGAAGTAATTTTGGTAGAAAATACAGGTTTATAATGAAAAATCGTAAATTCCTTATTGATACAGTATAGGGTTATGTATGGAATAGCATATCGGGTAAATGGCCTCCACAGCTTTGCTGGCATATACCGCACTCTTTTGTTGAAATTTTCCATGACTATTTTGCATAAATGTGGCTGAATTTCGTTGATACAGCACTCAATTTCCTCCTTCAAGGCGTGGGTGATCACAGGCTTCTTGGCATAAACCTTAGACTTCAAAAAACCCCAAAGAAAAAAGTCCAACAGCGTTAAATCGCATGATCTGGGCAGCCAATTCTGATCACCAAAACGGGAAATTACACAACCAGGAAATGACTCATGCAATATTGAATTGTTTCTCGGGCTGTATGGCATGTGGCACCGTCTTGTTGAAACCACATGTCGTCCACATCCATATCTTGCAATTTAGGTACAAAAAACTGGATTATCATGTCGTGATAGCGAGCACCATTAACTGTTACTGCCTGAGCAGCCGCATTTCCGAAGAAGAATGGTCCCAGGATGCCTCCAGCCCAGAATCCACACCAAACAGTGACACGCTGTGGATGCACTTGTTTCTCAACAATCACTCGTGGATTTTTCTGAACCCCAAATGCGACAATTTTGTTGATCAACCAAGCCATCAAGATGAAAACGAGCCTCATCGCTGAAGATGATTTTGTTTGAAAAATCAGCATCCACTTGTTGTTGTTCCATAATGCATTCAACGAACTCTCTTCGCTGGGCGTGGTCAGTAGGCTTCAGTTCTTGAGTCAATTGAACTTTGTAAGCAGGAAGATGCAAATCTTTCGTGAGAATACGCTGTAGAGAGCTTTTTGAAATGTCCAATTCTTGACCACGGCGCCGAATTGATGTCCCTGGACTCTTAGCAACACTCTCACGAACTGCTTTGATGTTTTGTGTTGAACGACTTGTAGAAGGACGGCCAGGGTGTTTAAGATCACTAATTGATCCAGTCTCCCTAAATTTTTTAATTAATCTCTTCACAGTTGATGAAGTTAAATCACTATTCCGACCATATTTTGTACGAAAATTGCGAACTGTGGCTGCCAAACCTTCATTATTTTTAAAATATTGCTCAACAATGAAAATGCGTTGTTCTTTCGTGTAGCGCTCCATTTTTAATAACCCTGAACTGTCAGCTGTCACACTATCTTTTTTTTCCGTTGGCAACACTTTATGGCACAAATGGCGTAAAATTCAAATCTTGTGTGAATTTTGGGACACCCTTTATTATCCTAAGTGAGAAACTTTAGATATATTCCCTTAAAAAAAAAAAAAAAAAGAAATTAGATAAGGATGACCATGAAGATTGATAATGACAAAGAACCAAAAGTTCTAATCAATGTTATAATAAATTTAAGACTAACATGTAAACAATTAAATCTAATAAAGAGCTCAACAAAGTTTCTGGATCTGAGATTAACCATGTATGAATAGTCATTAATTTATTTATATAGCACTTATTATTTGCTATATACTATTCTAGAAACTGCTTAAATGTAACTTGTTTTAAAATCTCCTACAAACCCTATTAACCCTTTTCGGTCCAACGTCGAGGCTGACTCGACAGACCAGGCGCTAGGAGCAGGTCCAACATCGAGGCTGAAGTCGACACCGCAAACGGGTTCAACATTCAATCCTGTCAATTAATTTGGACCAGACTGTTTGAATTCCAAAAATAAAATTGGACTGCAAAGGGTTAAGATAGGTACTTTTATTGTCCCCATTTACACACGGCTTAAGCTACTTAGCCAAGGTCACACATCTACTGATAGTCAGAATTTGAGCCCAGGGCACACTTAATTTCTATACCAGTAATACTAACTAGAAAATGCACCACAGAAATACCTTTCACAAGGTAAATTACAAGGTCAAAAAAATATGAACTTAATCACATCAAAACTAATTATTTCTTGACTGAACTAAAGACATTAAGAACAAAGTTTACAAATCAACAATAAGAAGTAGCAACTTCAGTAAAGAAATGGGCAAAGGACAAAAACATCCCATTTACAGAAGGGAAAAGCCACAAGTTATTAGCCGTATGAGTAAAGGGATACCACTTTATTCCATTAGTTTGGCAAAAAATTAGAAAGCTGGACAATGTCAGTGAGGAGACTAAAGGAACCCCCTTTAGAAACCAACAATTATAGATTGGGAGAACCTTTCTGAAGAGCAATTGGCAGCACTACTTAGGCAAACTATTTTCACACCTCATGATCTAGCAATTCTACTCTTGGGTAAATAAAGCAAAGAAATTCTCTTAAGACCAACATGCATTCTGATGCTTCATCTTTGATGGTAAAGAATTAGAAGCATTCTAAGTTTCCATCACTGGAGGAGTGGCTAGGTAAAATGTGATGAAAACACATTAAAGTATACATTGCAAATGGTTGGACTAAAAAACAGCTCTAAATGGAAAAAGCAGAACCCAAAATAGTAAATCCCATTTATGTCATTCTGTAGGAGTGATTTCAAAAATGAGTCAGTAAGCATCTCCAGTTTCAAATACACACTGAGTTGTAGTAATAAGGTTATATAGTATGGCTTCATATCAGTATTAGTCCTCTAAAAAAATATTTCTTTGGCTTCTATACATTCTATTTATCTAATTCAGTTCCCAACAGTGTCTGGTACATATTAGGGACTTAGCAATCTTTTTGAAAAAATTAATGAGGGAATGAGGAAGGGCTGCTGTAACTATATGTACAAATATGTTCTATTTTTATTTGAGGGAGCCAAAAATTCCCAAATTATACTTAACTGACTTGTTAATATGTTGGACAAAAATACATTAAAGTTTTTTAAAGCAAGATCAACAAAGATGATGCTACTAAAGCAATATAAAAGGAACTGTTTATAACTTCATCTTTAAGAGAAACAATGCATACAATTTCAAGTTTACAATATTATTACCTAGTTCAATCTGAAAAAGAAAAATTCAAAACATACCATAAGTCTTTATTTTATGAGACAGGAGAAGCTGTTGGCTTTTAATTCTTCTGTCCTCTTATGTTTTTATTATTTTCCTTCCAACCAAATTCCATCTGCAAGATCATTGAGTACATTTAGTTAATTGCATTACTCAAAACATTCTGTAAAAGGCTCACTCAAGTAGAAATAAGACAAAGTCTCTTTGCAGGCATATGTAAATTCTAGAATGAACCCATTACTGTTTTTTTCTTTATATCCCATGTGCAGAGTTTTCCCATATCAAAACTGAATTACCACACCTATTCTTTTTTTTTTTAATTAAATCTTTATTGTTCAGATTATTACATTTGTTCCTCTTTTTTTCCCCCCATAACTCCCCTCCTCCCAGTTCCCGCCCCACCCTCCGCCCTCACTCCCCACCCACTGTCCTCATCCATAGGTGCACGATTTTTGTCCAGTCTCTTCCCGCATCTCCCACACCCCTTTCCCCCCCAAGAATAGTCAGTCCATTCCCTTTCTATGTCCCTGATTCTATTATAATCAACAGTTCATTCTGTTCATCAGATTATTTATTCACTTGATTCTTAGATTCACTTGTTGATAGATGCATATTTGTTGTTCATAATTTGTATCTTTACCTTTTTCTTCCTCTTCCTCTTCTTAAAGGATACCTTTCAGCATTTCATATAATCCTGGTTTGGTGGTGATGAACTCCTTTAGCTTTTCCTTATCTGTGAAGCTCTTTATCTGACCTTCAATTCTGAATGATAGCTTTGCTGGATAAAGTAATCTTGGTTGTAGGTTCTTGGTATTCATCACTTTGAATATTTCTTGCCATTCCCTTCTGGCCTGCAAAGTTTCTGTTGAGAAATCAGCTGACAGTCGTACAGGTATTCCCTTGTAGGTAACTCGGTTTCTTTCTCTTGCTGCTTTTAAGATTCTCTCTTTGTCTTTTGCTCTTGGCATTTTAATTATGATGTGTCTTGGTGTGGTCCTCTCTGGATTCCTTTTGTTTGGGGTTCTCCGCGCTTCTTGGACCTGTAAGTCCATTTCTTTCACCAGGTGGGGGAAGTTTTCTGTCATTATTTCTTCAAATAGGTTTTCAATATCTTGCTCTCTCTCATCTTCTGGCACCCCTATAATTCGGATGTTGGTACACTTGAAGCTGTCCCAGAGGCTCCTTACACTATCCTCGCATTTTTGGATTCTTTTTTCATTTTGCTTTTCCCGTTGGGTGTTTTTTGCTTCCTCGCATTTCAAATCATTGACTTGATTCTTGCGCTCCTCTGGTCTGCTGTCGGGAGTCTGTATAATATTCGTTATTTCAGTCCGTGTATGCTGAATTTCTACTTGGTTCCCCAATATAGCATCGAGGGTCTCATTAGTTTTCTTGTAGATCTCATTAAGTTTATCGGCGGCTTCTAAACAGTTCTTGAGAGACCTTAAAAGTGTGGTTCTGAACTCTATATCTTCCTCTGACAATTTTGTCCTGTTTCTTTGTCTCCGCATTCTGTTATGCTTCCTTGGTGCACCCCCTAGTGGTCTTTGTTCGCAGTCTTAGAGTTAAACCTTGATTATTGTAGCTAATCCCAGGGAGGGTTTGACCTCCAGGCCAAGTGGCTATGAGAATCAGCTGTGTCAGCAGTGAGAGAACTTCTGTCCTCTAGGGAGGTGCCAATCTAGCCTTTGCCTGAGGCTATCCGGCAAATGCCTCTGTGCAGGGCTTGGGTAGGGCGGGTCGCACAGGATCAACAGGGTGGGCCGGAGAGAGCAGTTATGGCGGCTCTCAGTCCTGTCCCCAGGGGCTCTGCCTCTCTGAGTCCCAGCACCCGCTGCAGAGCTGGGAGAGAAAGCTGCACTCGCTCTGACCGAAGCCAGACAGTCCCGCTTCTCCCGTTTGAGTCTGGGTCCCTAAAGACTCGCCCGGATCTGGAGCTCAGAGTCTGCGACTCCCTCCCGATTGAAAACAACCGCGCCCTCCGCCGCCAGCCTGTTCCGTGCACTCCGCACCTCAGAATTTGACTTCAGCACTGCGCCTCCTCTGAGTGTCCATATGCGTTTCTCTTTCCTCCTAGTTGTAGGACTTCCACTCAGCCAGCGTTCCTGTGGTTCTGGGTGATGTCCCTTCCATCTTTTAGTTTTACTTTTGAAGTAGTTATTCAAAGCAGCAAACTCCGGCGTTAACCTATGCCGCCATCTTGGTTCTCTACCACACCTATTCTATATATGCTCATGTATAATTTACTTTTAAAGAATGGGTTTTCTGTAATTTCAGAACTAAACTGCCTTACCATACAAATTCTTTAGTTTTGTTATTTCTTCAACTAAGGTTCCCAAGGACAGGAAAAGATTTATTCCCAAAGTTGCTATTATTTGTTCTTTCCCCCCATAGCACTAAAAGTAAAATTCAAGAAATAGGTTAAGATTCAAGACAATGAAACTATGGTGTTTAAATTGTGATGTAGCTTTTTTTTGTTTACCAGCTTTATTCAAGTATAATTGACAAATTAGATATTTTAACATGATGTCATATTTTGATATATGTACTCACTACAATTACCACAATCAAACTAATTAACATTATCACCTCAGTTACCATTTTTTGTGGGTGGTGAGAACACTTGAGATCTACACTTTTCAAGTTTCAAGTATACCTACTAATTACTAACTATAGTTACCATGCTGTACATTAAATCTCTAGAACTTACTCATCACTGAAAGTCTATACCCTTTGACCAGGATCTCCATAGTCCCTTCACCTTCCAGCTACTGGTAACTTCCATTCTACTGTTAAAGAGTTTGAATTTTTTAGATTCCACATATAGAAGGATAATGCAGTATTTGTCTTTCTATATCTGCATTATTTCATTTAGCAGAATGTACTCTCGATTGATCCATGTTGTTGCAAATTGTAGGATTTCATTCTTTTTAAAAGACTGCATATTCCATTGTGTGTATCTCACATCTTTATCCATTCATCCACTGATGGACGCTTAGGCTGTTTCCACATATTAGCTACTGCGAATAATGCTGCAGTAAATGTGGGAGTGCAAATACATCTTTGAGATAGTGACTTTATTTCCTTTGAACATATATACCCAGAAGTGAGATTGCTGGGTCACATGGTGGTTCTATTTTTAATTTTAACTGAGGTGATAATGTTAATTAGTTTGATTGTGGTAATTGTAGTGAGTACATATATCAAAATATTACATCATGTTAAAATACCTAATTTGTCAATTATACTTGAATAAAGCTGATAAACAACAAAAAAATGCTACATCACAATTTAAACACCATAGTTTCATTGTCTTGAAGTTTAACCTATTTCAGTGTTTTCTAAAACGGCTGTACTAATTTACATTCCCACCAACAGGTATAAGGTTTCCTTTTTCCCACATCCTTGCCAACATAGTTTTCTTTTGACTTTTTGATAATAACCATCATAACAGGTGCCATGTGTTATCCTATTGTAGTTTTGACTTGCATTTCCCTGATAGTGATGTTAAGCACCTTTCATATACCTGTTGGCCATTAATATGTATTCTTTGGAAAAATGTCTATTCAGATCTTTTGCTCCCATCTTTAATTATTTTTTGATATTGAGTTGTATGAGTTCCTTATATATTTTGGATATTAATCCCCTTTGGAATAAATGGTTTGCAAATATTTTGTCCCACTGCAAAGGTTACCTTTTCATTTTGCAGTCTATTATCTTTTAAAAACTTTTCTAGATTATATGTTCAAAAAGTACTGAAAATGTTATTAATCCTAAAGAAAAAAAAAAAAAAAGAATTAAAATATAGTTAGGCTGACCTCTGGTGGCCAGATGCCTCATCCTTTGGTAACTGACAAAACTGTATGAAGTTGCCCCTGGCTAGTTTGGCTCAGTGGATAAGTGTACACCTGTGGACTGAATGGTCCCTCAGACTGAATGGTCCCAGGTTCAATTCCGGTCAAGGGCAAGTACCTGGGTTGCGGGCTTGATCCCAGCCCTGGTTGGGAGACAAACAAACGATGTGTCTCTCTCACATTGATGTTTCTGTCCGTCTCTCCTCCTCTCTCCCACTCTTTAAAAATCAATGGAAAAATACTCTCAGGTGAGGATTAACAACAAATGAAGTCATTTCTCATTTGTGGCAAGACAGCCAACTAAAATACAGTTAAGGAAATAATATTGTTAGAAACTTCAAAGCAACGAAGGTAGTAGGCACCCAAAGCATAAAGAGAGCTGAGCAAGTAAAGGCCATACAATAAGAAAATGCCTCCAAATATTAGTTTGTTCTAGTAAGTTTACCAGTTGATTGACTTTACATAAAAAACAAATGGAATATATAGAGGTTCTCAAAGTAAGAATAGTTCTGTACTATCCGATACTAGATTCACTCGCTCTAGGTATCTACTGAGCACCTGAAATATGGTTATTGTAAAATAATGCCCAATTTCAAAGACTTAGCAGGAAAAAATGTAAATTATCTCATTAATTATTTATGTTGATAACATGTTGTGGGTATATTTGGTTAAGGAGTGAATACCCTTTCTAGGCTTCTTTCACCACAACTTTCTGGGCAGTCTACATTTAAGCTATAGTGAGTTTATAAATGTTATCAGTATCCATGCATTCTTAGGCCTCCACATGTTTCCTCTAACTTATTAAGTAAAAATGCTTTTTCAGAAATTAGACATCTTGATAATTTTGAAATTATGGGCAACCCAAATGCTTTCACATTCACTACTTTGAATACCTAAAACAGAGGTCCTCAAACTTTTTAAACAGGGGGCCAGTTCACTGTCCCTCAGACATTCCACACATGCACACTGCGGGCCCGGGATGAGTCGGCTAAGCAGGACAGGCAGCGGCAGCAAAAACACCCGGCGGGCCGGATAAATGTTTTCGGCGGGCCGCATGTGGCCCGCGGGCCAGTTTGAGGACCCCTGACCTAAAATGTTTAAGGAATTAGGAATATGAAGAGAATGGATGAACAAATGATAGCATATTCATATAACAGAATACTATAGCAACCTGTACCTCAGTTTCCTCATCTTAAAAGAAGATAAAAGTTACTTCACAGGGGTTGTTTGTAAAGATTAAATGAAATAGAAACCAAGATGGCGGCATAGGTAAACACTGGAAATTGCTGCCTCGCACAACCACTTCAAAAATACAACTAAAGGACAAAATGGACATCATCCAGAACCACAGGAAGGCTGGCTGAGTGGAAATTCTACAACTAGAAGGAAAGAGAAAAGCACACTGAGACTCAGAGGAGGTGCGGAAGTGAAGTGAAGAGGTACGGAGGTGCTGGAAAGGGCTGGCAGCTGAGGACATGGTTGTCTTTTTCAATTGGGAGGGAGTCTCAAGCTCCCGACTGCTCTGAACTCGTTCCAGGCGAGTCTTTGGGGACCCAGACTCATATGGGGAGAAACTGGACTGTCTGGCATCGGTCAGAACTTGAGGGTGGCTTTCTCTCAGAGGTGCTTGCAGCGATTACCGGGACACTGAGAAGCCGGGCCTCTTAGGACAGGACTGAGGAGCAGCCATAGCTGTTTGCTCCGCCCTGTTGATCCCCTGAAAACCCCGCCCCACCCAAGCTGTGCACAGAGGCTTTTACATATGAAAGGCCTGGCCCTTTGCAATCTGAAATTACCCGACAAACTGCAGCTGGGTCAGAGAAACCCAGAACATCCAAAAGAAGGCCCAAGGCCCCAGAGCAGCTTGCATTGCTTCACAGCTGGGCTCCTGCTGGGTATCCTCAGGCAGAGGCTAAATTAGCACCTCCTTAGAAATCCAAGAGCCAGTGTACCCAGTGGTCAGAGTGGGACCATCCTGATTACAACTCCTCAGATCCATAAGGGACACACTCAGGGGGCAGACTCAGTGAGCACCAAAGCCCCACTGAAGCAAGTCTTGCCCCAGAAGGGTGTCTCCAGCACAGAAGTTCTCCCACTGCAGACACAGCTGATTCTCACAGCCAATTGGCCTGGAGGTCAATTCCTCCTATCGATACCTACAACAATCAAGGCTTAACTACAACAACACTGTGCACAAAGCCTGCAAAGGGGTGCACCAAGAGTGTCCACCTCAGGTAATTGGGGAGGCTGACCCACTGGGCCCTATAGGACACCTAGCACACAAAGCCACTCTATCAACACAGGGAAGCAGCCAAAACACGGAGACAAAGAAACAGGTCACAAATGACAGAAATGGAGGAAAGCAAACGACTGGATATAGAGTTCAAAACCACACTTTTAAGGTTTTTCAAGAATTTTCTAGAAACCGCCGATAAATTTAGTAAGACCCTCAATAAGTCTAGTGAAACCGCCGATAAATTTAGTGAGACCCTCGAGGATCTGAAAAAGGACCAACTAGAAATTAAGCATACACTGACTGAAATAAAGAATATTATACAGAATTCCAACAGCAGACTAGAGGATCGCAAGAATCAAGTCAAAGATTTGAAATACGAAGAAGCAAAAAACACCCAACCGGAAAAGCAAAATGAAAAAAGAATCCAAAAATACGAAGATAGTGTAAGGAGCCTCTTGGACAACTTCAAGCGTACCAACATCTGAATTATAGGGGTGCCAGAAGAAGAGAGAGAGCAAGATATTGAAAACCTATTTGAAGAAATAATGACAGAAAACTTCCCCTACCTGGTGAAAGAAATAGACTTACAAGTCCAGGAAGCGCAGAGAACCCCAAACAAAAGGAATCCAAAGAGGACCACACCAAGACACATCATAATTAAAATGTCAAGAGCAAAAGACAGAGAGAATCTTAAAAGCAGCAAGAGAAAAACAGTCAGTTACCTACAAGGGAGTACCCATATGACTGTCAGCTGATTTCTCAACAGAAACTTTACAGGCCAGAAGGGAGTGGCAAGAAATATTCAAAGTGATGAATAGCAAGAACCTACAACCAAGATTACTTTACCCAGCAAAGCTATCATTTGGAATTGAAGGTCAGAGAAAGAGCTTCACAGATAAGAAAAAGCTAAAGGAGTTCATCACCACCAAACCAGTATTATATGAAATGCTGAAAGGTATCCTTTAAGAAAAGGAAGAAAAATGTAAAGATACAAATTACGAACAACAAATACACATCTATCAACAAGTGAATCTAAAAATCAAGTGAATAAATAATGTGATGAACAGAATAAATTGGTGAATATAATAGAATCAGGGGCATAGAAAGGGAGTGGACTATTCTGGGGGGGGGGTGCAGGGGTGTGGGGGGTGCAGGAAGAGACTGGACAAAAATCGTACACCTATGAATGAGGACAGTGGGGGGGGATAAGGGCAGAGGGTGGGGTGGGAACTGGGTGGAGGGGAGCTATGGGGGAAAAAAGAGGAACAACTGATAAAAAAAGATTAAATGAAATAAAGTGCTCACACCAATGTCTGACACCTAAGTGTCCACAGATGTAAGTTCTTATTATGAAAATATCAATATGAATAAACCTCAAAAACAGTACTGATTGAAAACGGTAAATTGCATATTTGAATATTCATATTAGAACATAACAACAATTGAGTATACATACTTATTCAGAGATGGATTTATAAATTATTAATATATAAAAATTAACAGTGAATTTAGAAAATCCATTACTACTGGCTCTAACAGTAAAGTGCTCACACCAGTGTCTGGCACATAAAGGTCCACAGATGTAAGTTATTATGAAAACTAGAAGCCTGGTGCATGAAATTCATGCACTCGGGTGTGTGGGTGTGTGTGCGCGTGTGTGTGTCCCTCAGCCCGGCCTGCACCCTCTCGCAGTCCGGGAGCCCTCGGGGGATGTCCGACTAATGGTTTCGGAGCAGGCCTAAGCTGGCAATCGGACACCCTTAGTGCTGCTGTGGAGGTGGGAGAGGGTCCTGCCACCGCTGGTGCACTCGCCAGCTGTGAGCCCAGCATCTGGCTGAGCAAGCACACTGACCACCAGGGTGCAGCTCCTGCGCTGAGCGTCTGCCCCCTGGTGGTCAGTGTGCATTATAGCGACCGGTTGTTCTGCCAATCGATTGATTTGCATAGTAGCCTTTTATTATATAGGATATCAACATGAATAAACCTCAAAAACAAGACTGATTGAAAAAAGGAAATTAAATACTTGATTATTAATATTAGAACACAAAACAATAGAGTATATTTATTCAGAGATGTGTTATCTATTATTAAAACAAAAATTCAGTGAATTCAGAAAATCCGTTATTGCTGGGTAGGGAAGGTGATTCAATAGGAAAAAAGATGTCTGGGCAGCTCTGTAACCTACTTCTTTCTTTATACATATATTTTTCATTGATTTCAGAGGAAGGGGAGGTGGAGGGGAAGGGGGGGGAGGGAGGGAGGGAGGGGGGGAGAGAGAGAGAGGGAGGGAGGGGGAGAGGGAGAGAGAGAGAGAGAGAGAGAGAGAGAGAATCACTGGCTGTTTTCTTCACGCCCCTACTGTGGATTGAGCCTGCAACCCCGGCATGTGCCCTGACCTCCTGGCTCAGGTCGAGGCCGGCTGTAATCTATTTCTTTAGACGGCTGAGTACCGAGATACTCACTCTGGTTTGATATAATTCACTTTTTTTAAAAAAAGCTTAAAGGCCTAGTTCCCCCCGAACGCAGCGCTCCAAATTTCTTTATCTCAACGACCCTGCAAACTTCGGAGCCATTCTGCTCTCTCCGAGCACAGGGTCGCTACGCACTTGGTGAACGAGGCCCGGGAAGCTGGCGCGCCTGGAGGAGGCTGCCTCAGTTAAATGTGCCTGTGTTCGCGGGGTGCCCCGCCCGCGCCCCTCCCCGCACACCTCCCCCCGGCCCCAAGGCCGGAAGACAGCGGCCCGCCTCCATGAGGGGCCCTCGGGACGGCGCCCTCAGCCCACCCGGAACGTCTCCCTTCGCGGCAGAAGCCAGGCCGCGGCCCGGCCCTCAGCACCCGCTATCTGTCCCTTCTCGACGGAGTTCCAAACGAGCCCCTCCTCCCGGCCTCCCCTGCTGCCCTCCCGCTGGATTCCCCTCAGCAGAATCCCGTTCTCACCCAAGGAGAATTTTTTTTTTTTTTTCGCCTCACGCCCGGCCGCACAATCAGGCTAAGCCCAGCGCCGCCACTCCGCTCGCCCTCTCCGTCGGGTACTACTTCCGGGCGAGCCTTCGCCCCGCCTCTTCTGAGAAACGCCACTTCCTACCCGAAAACGGTTGGAGAGACCCTGAGCGCAGGCGCCTCAACCGCCATGTCGGAAGTGGGTGATCGCTCTTCCCGCTCCCGCCTCCCGCTGCCGGCTCGGCAGTCTCGCGACATTTCCCTCTCCCGCGGGAGTTGTTTAAACGCTCTGGCGGTAACCACGCCCCGCGAGCTCCGTGGCCCGCAGCGGGGAGTCGGAGAGGACGCTGCGGACTGGGCTTGTGGTCAGTGGGTCCGGCTGCAGCCGAGCGCAGGCAGGACTGGTCCTCGCGGAGTCGCGCCACCATGGGGGCCGAGAAGAGGCTGCTGTCCATTAAGGAGGCCTTCCAGCTGGCGCAGCAGCCGCACCAGAACCAGGCGAAGCTGGTGGTGGCGCTGAGCCGCACCTACCGCACGGTAAGCGCGCCCGACCGACCCGAGGCCCCTCCGGACTCGGCGCGCTGCCAACCCCACCTCCTTAAACCTCGCGTCCTGCGGGGATCGCCCCCCACCCCCCTCTCCCAGCGGCCTCCGGCGCGGACCGTTATCCTTTGTAGGCGGCGAACATGGGAGAGAAACGTTTGCGGGCACCGAGGCGACCTGGCACCTGTGTTGGGTGGATACCGAGCTGCGGTTCACCCCGCCGACCGTCAGTCCTCCCACTCTCACCTCTCCCCATGGTTACATGGAATCAAATCGCCAAATAGCAAGTTCATTATCAGGGCCTGGCTCTTGCTATAAATGTATAAACACCGTTTGTTTTGAATGGAGCCGTGAGAAGACTAGGACAATGAATTTCGGGGAAATAAAGTATTTTTTTTTTTTTTTGGCGGGGGGGGTCCAAGAAACATTGTAAGTCAATCTAATAGGAGTTGAAGATGTGAGACAGATGTGAAAGTCATAGCAAAAGGAAGTTTCTGCGCAGCAGGAAGGCTAAATAGGATCAAGCATGAAAGCCACTGGTGATCTTGAGCTCACGAAGCATGTTTACTAAACTGGTACCCAGGCATATTGAGAATGAAAGGATGTTGGGGGGGGGGGGGGAGGGAAGGAACCCTTTCATTGTCAAAAGTCATGATTCCCCCCCCCCCCCCCCCGGAGAAGTATTTAATTTCTCAGGAGAGAAATTCATACACCTTTATTTCCCTTTCGATGGTTTGGATAATGCAGAGTTTTCTACATGACTTCAGTTTGTCTGAGTTATGGCTCATGCATTCAGCATTCTTAGAGTAATGTTGGTAACATAAGGATTTTTATCAGTGCAGTTTGTGAAGGTTTCTTTTGTGCTTCAGATGGAGGATAAAACGATTTTTCACGAGGAGTTCGTGCATTACCTGAAGTATGCTATGGTGGTCTACAGACGTGAGCCAGTTGTGGAGAGGGTGATAGAATTTGCAGCCAAGTTTGTTACTTCATTTCACCAGTCAGATGTGGAAGCCGATGAAGAGGAAGACGGTGGACTTTTAAATTACTTGTGTACTTTTCTGCTAAAGGTATTATGAAAACTAGAACTTGGGGGAGGTAATTGCAGAAAATTTTACTCTATTAAAAGGGCCAGGGGAGTTTGTATATTTTAGAGATTGACATACCTGGTAAATGACAAAATGCCTGTAAAGGAATCTGCTTTTTATAGGAAACACTAAAACTGTCGTTAAGATAAAAAGGTGGACCTTTTTAAAATTTTTATTTTATTGGGGTGACACCGGTTAACAAAATTATACAGGTTTCAGGTGCGCAGTTGTGCAACACAAAATCTGTACACTGCATTATGTGTTCACCACCCCAAATCATGCCTCCATCCATCATCATTCCCCCCACCCCCCTGCAATGCCCTATAAAAGGTGGACTTTTAAAATAACACCAGCATTAAATTTTTAATGACCTCTCTAAACCAGTTCTTCCATACATTTAAATGAGTCCTCTACTTTAGAAGTAAAGTAAGAGTTCCCTACAAAGAGGAATAAGCTCTTCTAATTTAACAAATACTTCAAACTGTATTTTTGAGAATTTATATGTTTTTAGTATGCATGTGGATCAAGGGAACATAGTTTTTCTGCAAGTATTGAATTGTTGTAATTTCTTGAATTCTAAACATACAGAGTTCAATGATATGTGATTATTTAGTAATGGTATGTGACTACATTTTGGTTTGTATCCATTTCAGTCTCATGAAGCAAACAGCAATGCTGTTAGATTTAGAGTATGCCAGCTCATAAACAAACTCTTGGGAAATATGCCAGAAAATGCCCAGATTGATGATGATTTGTTTGATAAGATTAATGAAGCCATGCTTATTAGATTGAAAGATAAAATTCCAAATGTGAGGATACAGGCAGTTCTGGCTCTTTCAAGACTTCAGGATCCCAAAGATGATGAATGCCCAGTGGCCAATGGTATGTGTTGCTACCTAAATTCTTTTTCAATTTTGTTGAGTTTGTTAAATTATCAGTAGATGAATTTTTTATTATTAACTATATATATGTGAAAGTATAAACATGTATCCTATATAATAAAAACCTAATATGCTAAGTGTCCAATCGACCTGTCAGCTGTTCAACCAATCAGAGTGTAATATGCTAATGCTATGCTAAGGCTGCTCAACAGCTCCCTATGACATGCACAGACCACCAAGGGGCAGATTGTCAACACAGGAGCTGCCCCCTGGTGGTCAGTTTGCTCCCTCATAGGGAGCCCCATGCAGCCAGGCTCATGGCTGGCGAGTGCAGCAGTGGTGGCGGGAGCCTCTTCGCCTCCATGGCAGTCGGACATTGGACATTCCCCGAGGGCTCGCAGACTGTGAGAGGGTGCAGGCCGGGCCGAGGGACCCCCTTCCCCCTTGAGTGCACAAATTTTGTGCACCGGGCCTCTAGTATGAATATAAATGATTAAAAAAGAAAAAACAAAACCCGCCCTAGCCCGTTTGGCTCAGTGGATAGAGCGTCGGCCTGCAGACCAAAGGGTCCCAGGTTCGATTCCGGTCAAGGGCACATGCCTGGGTTGCGGGCTCGGTCCAACATGCAGGAGGCAGCCAATCAATGATTCCCTCTCACCACTGGTGTTTCTATCTCTCTCTCCCTCTCCCTTCCTCTCTGAAATCAATAAAAAAAATATTTAAAAAAATAAAATCAATAAAAATATATTTAAAAAAACACCTAAGAAGATACCACTCAACTTAAAAAAATAGAGCATTATCAATAACTTTGGAATCTAACTTATGTCCCACCCCACTTACATCACTCTCTCAGAGATAATGATTATCCTGGATATTTTGGTGTGAAATGGTACACATAATAATAGTGTGTAACACACGTTTAATAAACATGTACTTGATTATGAACCTGGGGAAAATTTGAGATGTAGAGGTAAATACATATTTCAATTCAGGAATGGATTTTGTTTTGGTGAGTAAAAACAGAAGTTATTTCTTTTCAGAACTCATTAAAAATCAAAATAGTAATGGCTCTTCATAAAGCCATATTAGTCAGTTTTCCTTTTTGTTTAAACAACTACATGTGCATATCTAAATAATGTTAAGCTTTGCCTATCATTTTGTATGCTATATGTGTCATACTATATTTTTCTGTACTCTTTATTTTTAATTGTAGCATTCATTCATGTTGATCTGTATATTGACTGTTTTATAGAATGCTGTGGTATGAACATAACACAGTTTATTATTTCTAATACTGATGGACCTTCTAGTTTTTGGTTATTTTGCTTTAAAAAACTAGTTTCTATGAACTTACACGTGGTTTTTAGTGGACAGGTTAGAGTTTTCCTAGGGTATATATGTGCATTCAGCTTTCCTAGACAAGATACAAGTGTTCTGTAAAATAGTGTACCAATTAATAGTCCCAATAAAAGTCTTCATTGGTCTATATCCTCTCCAATGTTTAGTATTGTCAGATTTTAAATTTTTTATTTATCTGGGTGTGTGATATACTAGTATGTCATTGTTAGGTATCTTTTTGGAAATTAACAACCAGTATTTCTTCTATTATATAATTCCTGTTAATGTGTTCTCCCTATTTTTCTGTTGGTTTGTCTTATTGATTTATTGGAATTCTTTATACTGTGAATTGTAGATCTCTTCCTACTTTAGATGGCTTATTGTTTCACTCTTTTGGGGATGTCTTTTGTTGGACAGAATTCCCAATGTCAAAATTATCACTCTTTTAATGTTTTGCACTTTAAAAAAATATATATATATATTTTATTGATTTTTTACAGAGAGGAAGGGAGAGAGATAGAGTGTTAGAAACATCAATGAGAGAGAAACATCGATCAGCTGCCTCCTGCACATCTCCTACTGGGGATGTGCCCGCAACCCAGGTACATGCCCTTGACCGGAATCGAACCTGTGACCCTTCAGTCCGCAGGCCGATGCTCTATCCACTGAGCCAAACTGGTTTAGGCTGTTTTGCACTTTTTATCTTTAAGAAATCTTTCTCTACTTCTGGGCTCATAAAGATAGCCTAGGTATATTTTGGGCACTCTTCTGTTCATTTTTCTCTTTGTCCCTGTTACTAGCTTTATAATCAATTTTGATAACCAGTGGTAGTGGATATTTTTTGGTGTGAAATGGTACACATAATAATAGTGTGTAACACACGTTTAATAAACATGTACTTGATTATGAACCTGGGGAAAATTTGAGATGTAGAGGTAAATACATATTTCAATTCAGGAATGGGTTTTGTTTTGGTGAGTAAAACCAGAAGTTATTTCTTTTTAGAACTCATTAAAAATCAAAATAGTAATGGCTCTTCATAAAGTCATATTAGTTTAAAAGTAAACTGCCTACTATACTAGACATTCTTCTAAATCTTGAAGAGTAGCAGAGACATAATCCTGGTGGTGGATTTTCCATGTTCTGTAAAGCTGTTTGTTTTTGGTTTAGCCTTCATGCTCAATCCATTGAGTAATTTCCTATTCTGTCCTTATTAAGGGAAGTTGACAGCAGAAAATCTTAAGCTAGAATAAATATGTCAGACTAAAAAGTGATATTTTTATCATTTTAAAGATACTATGCAATATCAAAATGTGTGATATGACTATGGTTAAAGAAACATTTCTTTAATGTACTAAAATATATTGTTTTATTTTAAGCATATGTTACTTTGATTGAAAATGATTCAAATCCAGAAGTTAGGAGGGCAGTGCTATCATGTATTGTACCATCAGCAAAGACTTTGTCAAAAATTGTAGGACGCACCAAGGATGTGAAAGAGGCTGTCAGAAAGCTGGCTTATCAGGTAAATAAGTTCAATATCTCTTGTAGGCATATTCTTAAAAGACAAAAAGCCATATTTTTAAAATACTTTGAAAAATATTTGGCAAATAATGATTTCTTTAATTGAGATTTTTATGTTTGGAGAGCATAGGTAATTTAAGTAGAATCTTATTGCATTAACTGTATTACCAAATATTAATTTTTTGGAGATTTTTGCGTCATTTTCTTAGATGAAGGTGTTATTGCTAGTTATGAAATGTAAACTATGTTGAGTTTAATGACCATTTTAATATTATCTCTTTAAGGTTTTAGGTGAAAAGGTTCATATGAGAGCCATGTCCATTGCTCAGAGAGTAATGCTCCTTCAACAAGGTCTTAATGACAGAGCAGGTAAGATAGACATCTTCATATACAAAACTTTTGTAGATTCTGAGTTCAGACTTAAAAAATTTAGGAGACAGGTTTCCTAAATTAAGTCAAATAAGCCTGTTGTCTCCACAACCTGTAAATATTCATCTTGGTGTATTGTATAGAAAACATTTCCTAAAGTTAGAGATCTTGACACTTAGAAGGAACAAAGCTTGTTTCAGTTTTCCTGTGTTTTACAGATGGAGAAACTATAGCTTAAGGCCATAGAGCTAATTTATACCAGAACTAGGGCATGATCTCTTTTTCAACTCTCCTTTATTAAAATGCTATCTTGCCCTGGTCTGGTGGCTCAGGTGGTTGGAGCTCCCTCCCATACACAAAAAGGGTTGTCATTGGAGTCCCAGTCAGGGCATATAGCTAGGTTGTGAGTTCTCCAGGGAGGTGGGGGTGGGGGTGGGGGTGGAGGAGCAACCGATTGGATTGATGTCTTTCTGTGTGTGTCTGTCTCTCTCCCTCCTGCCTTCCTGCTCTCTAAAAATTGAATGAAATTATATCCCTGGGTGAGGATAAAATAAAAATGCTATCTATCCCCTTTGTGGGTATCTTGATATGAATGTTTTCTGTGCATTAGAAACAACAGTCAGGAATGATCATCCTATATCAGTGATGATGAACCTTTTGAGCTCGGCGTGTCAGCATTTTGAAAAACCCTAACTTAACTCTGGTGCCGTGTCACATATAGAAATTGTTTGATATTTGCAACCATAGTAAAACAAAGACTTATATTTTTGATATTTATTTTATATATTTAAATGCCATTTAACAAAGAAAAATCAACCAAAAAAGTTCACGTGTCACCTCTGACATGCGTGTCATAGGTTCGCCATCACTGTCCTATATAATAAAAGCCTAATATGCTAAGTGTCCGACCGTTTGACCATTCAACCAGTTGCTGTGATGCACACTGACCACCAGGGGGCAGACGCTTCCACTAGTAGGTTAGCTTGCTGCTGAGGTCCGGCCAATTGGGACTGGGCGAGATGGGCTGGACATATCCTGCAGCCCTCCTGCGGTCCCTCCCTAGCCCCAATCATGCACCGGTGGGGTCCCTCAGCCTGACCTGCGTCCTCTCGCAATCTGGGACCCCTTGGGGGATGCCAGAGAGCTGGTTTTGCCCTGGTCCCTGCAGGCCAGGCCAAGGGACCCCACTGGTGCACGAATTGGTGCACTGGGCCTCTAGTACTAGTATAATTTTCTTAGGTTTTTTGTTGTTTGTTTTTTTCTCTTCCTCTTAAAACTAGAGAGTCTGTTTATAGGAATGATGAGGAATAATCTAGTTTAAATTTCCAATCTGTGTAAGAAGGCTAAGGTAGCTTAATTTTGCTCTAGCAAGAAAACCTGAGTTTGAAAACATTTTTATGTCACAGGACTAATGATTAGTATGACTTTAAAAATTAATAGGTTTGTTCAGTGGTATATGCTTGTATGATTCACTACTGCAAATAGCCGCATGTGTAATAGATAAGTCAGTTAACAAGTGAAATAATAGGTAGTATTATGTAGTCTAGACTAAGACCTGAAGCTTACTGGACCCAGGGAAGAAAGAATACAAGATGTGATAATGGTTGTGTATTTGATTCTAACCCTTCTCATTTTTATTCAGAAATGGGCATCATAGTGATTTTCGCAATATCATTGTACTTCTGTTTTTTTCATTGGCATGCTTTATTCTGCTTCTTAGTTTCTTTCTATTTTTATTGTAAATGTTAACTTTATGTTAGCACTGATCTGATAAATTAATTAAAATAGACAAAATACAGGAAATGGAAGCTAGAGGGAGCCTCTGTTCATCTGTATTTCAAATGACTTAACAGAGGCTGTGAAACAAGCAACACAAAAGCATCTTCTGCAAGGCTGGCTGCGTTTCAGTGAAGGAAATATATTAGAGTTGCTTCATCGGTTGGATGTGGAAAATTCTTCTGAAGTGGCAGTCTCTGTTCTCAATGCCTTATTTTCAGTGACTCCTCTTAATGAACTGGCAGAAATCTGTAAAAATAACGATGACAGGTATATAAACTATTCAGTATTTGAAATGTGAGACTGATGAACTTCTATAATGAAAGTTAGTTCCCTCCCCCATTACTTCAAATTGCATCAATACTTTTTATCCCTCTTATTTTATTTTATTT
The DNA here is from genome assembly GCF_963259705.1 of Myotis daubentonii. Classification (NCBI taxonomy): domain Eukaryota; kingdom Metazoa; phylum Chordata; class Mammalia; order Chiroptera; family Vespertilionidae; genus Myotis; species Myotis daubentonii. The sequence continues at coordinate 224,970,371 of NC_081840.1, read as the reverse complement.
TTTTTTACTCTGGTGGACATCTCCTCCCCCCCTTTTTCCTCCCTTGTGTAAGAACTCACTACTTTTTCATAGACTACTTTAGCTGCATTTTTAAAACAATTTTTTCCCTTTATTGATTAAGGTATTACATATGTGTCCTTATCCCCTCATTGCCCCCCCCCCCCCCCCCCCCCGCCACTCATGCCCTCACCCCCCTGGTGTCTGTGTCCATTGGATAGGCTTATACGCATTTTAGCTGCATTTCTTATTGTTTATTTTGTTACTTTGATTTTTGCATTAACCTACCATGGAAAGTTGAACAACATACATCCTATAGTTTGCTCATTTGATTTTTATTTATTTTTTTTGTTTAAATATTTTCATTCTTTTTTTGTGATAACTTAGTGACTTTGCAGTTTAAAAGGATAGTGGTTTCAAATCAAGTTTGCTTCTTATTCCTATTTTTATATTCAGTTCAAAATTTTAACTGGATATTAAGATCATGCTTCCTTTTATTTTCTCCCTTTTAAATGAAGGAAATTGATTCCAGTGGAAACATTAACTCCTGAAAATGCTTTGTATTGGCGTGTCCTTTGTGAATATTTGAGGTCAAAAGGAGATGAAGGTGAAGAATTTTTAGAGCAGATTTTGCCAGAGCCTGTGATATTTGCAGAGTATTTACTCAGGTAAAATTTTTTCCTTTGGAATGTACTTGTGTTGCCTCCATGTCAGTCTCTCAGCTCCCTCCCTCAAAGGCAGGCTTGATTGGAAATAAGTTGAAAACCATTTTTTTTGGATAGACAGATAAATAGGTATGCACATTGAGTCTTTCTGAAGAAAGAGTAAAGTCAGTATGTTTAGGGATATTTCCTGAAAACTTAAGATGTGATTATGTACATTTTTCCATGAAATTGATGATGATGTGTTACTCTGAAATTGGTTAGAAACCTTTTCTAAGCGCCAGATAGCAAATATGTGAGAGTCTGTGGGCTATCCTGTCTCTGTCACAATGGCTCACTTCACTGTGGCAGTGCAAAAGCAGGCAAAAACAAGAGATAATGAATTAGTGTGACTGTTTTTCGGTAACACTTTCATCGATTTTATGGATGCTGAAATTTGAATTTCATCTGATTTTCACATGTATATATTTACACATGTATATATTTTCACATATATTGAACTACTATTTAAAAATGAAAAAATCTTAGCTTGCAAGCTATAGAAAAAAACCAGTAGGCTGTATCTCATGCATGGGCCATAGTTTTCCAACTGACAGGGTAGCATTTGTGGCCAGTACTTAAGACTGTAAGCGTTCGGCTTTTGTTTTCAATTTTTTTTTCTTAAATTATTTAAATTACTCTAATTTTATTTATTTCGCATTAAAATTATACAAATAAAATATGAATTCATTTTTGTCAAAATTCCAATACAAATATACAGTATATACATATATGTCTATACATATGTATATGATAAAAATGTGGAATTTCCTCTTTTATCTGCTAATTCCTCAATCAGTGATTTATTTGGGTTAACAACTAAACAATTTGGGGTATATACTTTCAAACCTTTCTCTACATTTACATACATGTATACTAAATGCAGAAATGCTTTTTTAAAATATAGCGCACTATACATAATTTTTTTTGTTTTTTTTAACTACTGGTGTCTGAGATCATTATATGTTGGTGCATATAAATATATCACAGAACCTAACAGCTTATCATTCCATAATGTGGTAGTGTCGTTTGAATTTACCCTCTGTTCATGGACATTTTATAGGTGTTTACAATTTTCACTGATGTTATAAGTGTGTTAAACTTCTTTGTACATTTTTATGTATGTTTGAGATTTTGTGGGGTTGATTCCCAGAGTGGAATTGCTGGGCCAAAGATTATATATATTTTCATAAATATTGGTGTGTAGATTTTTAACCTTATGTTTTTGATGCATTTATAAAAGCTTCTATATAATATGAATTATAGACCTGAATTTTCTTTGCATAAAACATACTATTCTGCTTTTGATTATAAAGGTCTCACATATAAATTAGGGAACAAAGCTCTAAATGCATTTGAGTCTCATATGCAAAATATTAAATTCAGGACAAATATCTTAAATGTGAGCCAATATGAAAACTTAACAGTTTGAGCTCATAGTAACATCATGAAAAACATGTGTAAATTTACTAATGGTAATTATTTCAGGCTTTAACATTTAGTTAGAATATTCATTATAATGCTGTTTGGATCATGTTGAAATGTTTCCAAAAGAAATGCGTTTGATGTAATGCTTAGTAATATGTATTAATATAGAAGAAATAAGTGCTTATAGAAGATATAGAATATATTAAAAATATGAGGAAATGTTAAATATTTAAACAACAGGGGAAACCTCATCAAAGACTGCTTCACAAATTGATTAATTCTTAGTTCATATTGACATGTATAGAGCGTGGTTACTTATATTTCCTTTGTCATTTAATCTGTGAGTTTTGAAATAATTTCAGTCGATTTGTTTTTTTTTACCTACAGAAAAGAAAACTTTAAAAGTTGTATTTTAATTATTATTGAAAGAATACTTAAGAAATAGAATGCTTTTCTTTTTGGAGCAAAATTACTAGGTAGGATTAATTTACTCAAGTAAAGAAATAAAATTAAGTGGAAAATTGTTTCATGATAGTCTCAAGAATATATATTCAGGCATTTTGTAGCAAGAAGAGTTAATTACTCAAGGGTAGTTGATGGTGCTACTCAGTAGCACCTACACTAAAATAAAAACAATACAGAGATTAGTAGAGCCCCAAGCAAGGACAATACAAATTCATGAAGCTGTCTGTATTTTCCTGATTTTTAAAAGGTCATTGTATTCATGGATTGCTTGTGTAATTACTATTATTATTACTACTATTCTTTTAAACAAAATAGTGGTTAATTAGGGATGATGGAAGATCAGCCCTTTATGAAATTGGATTTTGGAAAATGGATTCAGAACTTTAAAATTGAGAATACTAGTGACATATACCTGAAACAAATATAAAATACTGAATATCAAGTGTAATAGAAAATTAAAATGATTAAAAATACAAGAATACTGTTGACATTGAAATAGTTATCAGATTGAGAGAACTAAAATATGTACTGCTTGAAAATTTCCCATAGTAAATTTGAATCTTCAATGAAAATACGTTTTTCAAATTCTATTGCTTCAAGTCAATAAGTTTCTGTGCAAAAAAATTCAGGATGATAGCATGGAATTTACTCTGTAAACCAAATTAGTACCACATAGTATAAACACCCATATATTTGGATTACTGTGAACTGAAAAAAAGACTCTTGTCACCTAATGGGGAGCTGTTTAATGTTTCTTAATAGATCCTACATTTATTAATTTTATTGTTTTAGTTATATTCAGAGCATTCCAGTTGTTGATGATGAACGTAGAAATGATTTTTCTTACATTGGACATTTGATGACAAAAGAGTTCGTAGGTCAGCAATTGATTCTAATTATCAAGTCTTTGGATACTAATGAAGAAGGAGGAAGGTATGTCTAAATGTTAACTGTAGTTTGAATTTGTTCTAATTCTATATTGAAATAGAGCCTTGTTATAATATAATTAAATATACAGAGTGGGCAAAAGTAGGTTTACAGTTGTTCCTATGGAAAATTAGTAAAAATACAAGAATAAACTGTTTCGTGTACTCACAACTGTAAACCTACTTTTATCCACTCCTGTATTTAACCTAGTTCTCTAACATGTTAAAGAAAGTATTCTCTCCCCTCATATATATGTAATATTAAAAGGAAGCATACTCTTCCCTCTCTCCTTGTCTCCTCCCTCCCCTGGAGTGTGTGTGCACATAAAATATGTGAGGTCTTTTTTTTCAGGAGGATTCTTTATTTTTTTGTTTACTTTTAAATTTTATTTTATGAGGTCTTAATTCAATTTCTTTAGAATAAATCAATGAAATTGCAGTTTATGCATAAAAATATATTTGTCTTCATGACAGGGCTAGTAATACTATCTAAAAGATTTTATTCACTTCTGGTATTTTGTCATTTCATTATGTTGATTTATAAAAGATTATAAGGCCATTTATGATTTTTTTTTGCAGAACATAAATTTTTGATATAAAATCTCCATATATTTTTTTGTCTATAGTGATAAATGTAACAAAGAACTGAGACAAATGTGATTTAAGTCTGCAGAAGAGGAGAAAAGTTAGAGATAAAATGTGTTTCTGCTGCCGAAACCGGTTTGGCTCAGTGGATAGAGCGTCGGCCTGCGGACTGAAAGGTCCCGGGTTCGATTCCGGTCAAGGGCATGTACCTGGGTTGTGGGCACTTCCCCAGTGGGGGATGTGCAGGAGGCGGCTGATCGATGTTTCTCTCTCATCGATGTTTCTGACTCTCTATCTCTCTCTCTTCCTCTCTGTAAAAAATCAATAAAAAAAAAAAATATATATATATAAAAAATACATTTAAAAAAAATGTGTTTCTGCTGTCATATTTAAATTAAAATAGTTCTTTTTGAATGCAGGAAACGACTGCTGGCCATTTTACAGGAGATTCTTACTATACCCACAACCCCAATGTCCCTAATTTCTTTTCTTGTTGAGAGACTGCTCCACATCATTATAGATGATAATAAGAGAACACAAATTGTAAGTAATTTTCTTCATTGTTGATAAAATTATGAGGTTTTGGTCAATGACTGAGGATTGTCTTTTTTTTTCCTTCAGTACTTTTGCTTTGTCTTTAACTTTTTTTTTTTTTTAAATATTTTATTGATTTTTTACAGAGAGGAAGGGAGAGGGATAGCTAGAAACATCAATGAGAGAGAAACACTGATCAGCTGCCTCCTGCACATCTCCTGCTGGGGTGGGGATGTGCCCGCAACCCAGGTACATGCCCCAGACCGGAATCGAACCCCGGACCCTTCAGTCCGCAGGCCGATGCTCTATCCACTGAGCCAAACCGGCTTCGGCTGTCTTTAACTTTTAATTTAATCTCTCTCTCAAATCAAATCAAATCTCTCTCTCTCTCTCTCTCTCTCTCTCTCTCACACACACACACACATTTAAAAAAATATCTCCTCCTCTTAGAATACTTATCATTGTGTTAAATCAATTTGAAATGCAGCCGGTTAGGGAAGAGGTGACTTTGGGCATGGTCACTAGAGTATTTGAGAGCTCGCTCAAGTTATACATACCTGGGTTCAAGCCCCCTCTGACATTTTCTGGCTTTGTGATTTTGAGCAAGTTATTTAATTAAGATTTTTTATTTGTCTACGAAATGGAATAACAATAAAACCTACCTTTCATTATTTAATGAAATAATGTTCATGAACTGCTTTGTAAATACAGAACTAAATGTTAGTATAATATTACTGTTGCCACGTGTTATTTTCTCTGGGGTAGCCAAAAAAGACAGAACTTTATTATTGCTTTTTGTAAAATCTTAAGTTAATTCACAGGTTGTCTTTTCCAACCCCTTCCTATAAATACATACTTATACATAAATCCCTTCTACGACATTCCTAGTTAGTGGTTATCCAGTGTCTGCTTAAGTACCCTCATTTGGGATGTAGCCTTTTCCTGAATCGGCTAACTCCAATAGCTCTGAAAGGAAAGCCTTTAGTTATGCTGTTATTATTTATGCATTGTATATCCAGAGGAACAATAAGAGTATTCTATTTCTTATATTTAGCTCCCATGAAACTGAATAAGGGAGAGAGGTGAAAATTTTAAGCAGAGAATTTTAGTTTTATGCTACCTAAGGTTAAGCACTATATTCATTTTTTCTGTTTCTCAGGCATTATTTGAGAACTTATCTTCAGTATCTGTGTGCCTGTTATCTTCCATAATAATTAGTTTTTAGTCAGATGTATTTGGTAATTTTTTTCTAAAAGTGTATAGCAAATAGAATGTGTACCATTTTTACTTGTATATTTTGCTTTATTTTTCAAGAGATTCTGGATACTAATGAGTTATATGTCATTTTCTGAAATAGAGCATATATTACAGCGTGTATGCTGAATTATAACTTTACTTACCAGGTTACAGAAATTATCTCAGAGATTCGGGCACCCATTGTTACTGTTGGTGTTAAAATTGATCCAGCTGATGCAAGAAAGAAAGAACTCAAGGTAAATCTCTTATGAATTAAAGAAATGCTTGAATATACTAGTAATGTAGTTCTGCAAGTTTTTATTCCCTCTTGTTGTACATTTTCAGAATTGTTCTCACAAGGTAAAATTATTGATTAACCTATATAATAAAAGGCTAATATGAAAATCGACCGAACGGCAGAACGACCGGTCGCTATTACATGCACTGACCACCAGGGGGCAGACACTCAAGGCAGGAGCTGCCCCCTGAGGGTCATTGTGCTCCCATAGCGGGAGTGCTGCTCAAACAGAAGCTGGGCTCACGGCTGGCGAGCGCAGTGGCGGTGGCAGGAGCCTTTCCCGCTTCCACGGCAGTGCTAAGATTGTCTGACATCCCCTTAAGGGTCCCGGACTGTGAGAGGCTACAGGCCGGGCTGAGGAAACCCCCCTCGAGTGCACAAATTTCGTGTACTGGTTCTCTAGTTAAGCTATAAGAGTATCTAAAATGTTGTCAGATTATGTCAATCAGAAAGATTTGCAGGTCTCTATTTCAGGAAGACTACAACTTTGTATATGCCTGGCTTAACTTCTGGGACATTGAGATATTATATTGTACTCTTCAGTTTGCTACAGATTTTCATATTAATAGTTTTTGTTTAGTATTTACACAATCAATTTATATCTTTCTTAGATGGCTGAGATAAAAGTTAAACTTATTGAGACAAAAGAAGCTTTGGAAAATTGCATTACCCTACAGGATTTTAAGCGAGCATCAGAGTTAAAAGAAGAAATAAAAGCATTAGAAGATGCCAGAGTAAACCTATTGAAAGAGACAGAGCAGCTTGAAATTAAAGAAGTCCATATAGAGAAGGTATAGATAACTTCTTTATACAAAATTTCAGCTGATATTTATCTTAACTAAACTGGTTTTTTTAAACCCAGAAAGCTGCCAGAATATATTTACTTTGGAGGGCTTTTTCATAGTACTATGAATTAATATGAAAATATTTTTTCCCCTCCTGTTCCTTTCTATTTTGTACTTTGAGAGGCCTTAATTAACTTTAATTATTGTAGCTAGGACTTTATTTGCCCCCTCATGTGCTAAAGTCTTCTTCTGCCCTGGCTGGTGTGGCTCAATTGGTTGGAGCGTTGTCCCATGCACTGAAAGGTCATGGCACATACTAATGCTGAATATATTGTGTTTCATTTTTAGAATGATGCTGAGACACTACAGAAGTGTCTTATTTTGTGTTATGAACTGTTGAAACAGATGTCTACTTCAACAGGGATAAGCGCAACCATGAACGGCATCATCGAGTCTTTGGTATGTTGGTGGCCTTTGAAGCTTTATTTTAGTGCACTCCTTCCTCACTTTATAAGTAAAATTTTCTCTGGGGTTTAAAAGAATGAAAGGATGACCATTTTAAATATCTGGTAAATATAAATGGTAAAAAAAAAAATGCAGTGGTTGCAATAATATTGTGAAGATTAAAGGACCTGGTATATAGTTAATTCCTTTAAACATTGTGAAAAAATTAATTTATGCTGCAAAGAGATATTGAATATTTTAATTCCTTTACGTATTAGAATCTTGCTATATAGTAAGAGTAGGAAAAGATACATGGTGAGCCCTGTGAAAGGAGTTTTTTTTTAATTTATTATATATTTAAGAGACTTTTTACTAAAGTAGCCCTTCATAGGTAATCTCCATTTTACTGAGCTTAGGGACATAAATACTGCAAGAATCTAGAACAGCATTGTCTGATAGAAATATCATACAAACCTCATGTGACTTTAAATTTTCTAGTGGCCATGTTTAAAAATAAAAAAGGAACAGGTGAAATTAATTTTAATATCTTTAACCTGATCTACTCAAAATATTATAACTTCATCATTTACTCAGTATTAAAACTATTGAGATATTTTAAATTCTGTTCTGACATACTAAGTCTAAGAGCACAGCTCAGTCCGAACTAGAGACATTTCAAGGCTCAGTAGTCATATGTGGTTAGTGGCTACAGTCTTAGACATTGCAGCTGTGGAGTCTTCTTTTTTAGTTGTGTACTCATCCAAACAAATTTTGAATGTGTTTAAGTTCTTCCAGGATTCTCCCAAAATTGTTTTTATTTGGGATTAGTGAAAAACAGCTAATGAATGTGATCTAAAATTTAGATTTTGGGTTGTCATGAGTTTCTTAATTCAGCAAAGAAGACCAATTATTGTTTATAACAGTTTAGAGCTTTTGATTAAAACTAGATTCTATTAAACCATTAGAATTTATTATTATTTTTAGTGAAGCTGATGTCATCAGTGAAAAGTGATGCTTTTAAGGTTCTACTTGCATACTTCATGTCTAGTAGTAATTGAAGTAGTAAATATATACAATGTTGAGGGAAGAAAGAACACAAAATTGAATGGTCATAATGATTATAAGTATATAAACCAGCTACATGTGGTTATTAAAAACTAGTTTAAACTGAGATGTGCTATTAGTATTAAAACATTGGGTTTTGAAGACTATAAATTACCTTAAATTTTAAGTATTGATTACATGATTTATGATAATATTTGGGTTATATTGACTAAAATAAAATATACTAAGATTAGTTTCACTTGTTTTTACTTTAATATGGCTATTAGAAAATTAAAAATGACTTACATGGCTTGCCTTATAGTTCTACTGGACAGCACTGAGTGGGAGGCATTACAATCAGACCAATTATATAAGCGAGAGCAAAGGGTAGCATAATATAAGATGATACTGAGGAGGAGAGGAGTTCACAGTGAGAAATTTTATTTGTCATGTTAAGGAGTTTTATCTTCGTTCTCTGAGCATTGGGAAGCCATTGAGAAAGTTTTAGCAGGTGGAGGAGTCGGAGTCTCATGATCAGATTATTTCACTCTGGCTGTATTCTTCTGTTTAGCAATTTAATATTTACCTTTTCAATTCAAAATTGAATTCTTTGAGTTAATATGGAAATGTTGGTATACAAAAATCATACAAAAATTATTTTGAACGTTTTTAATATAATATTGTAAACTTGTCCTGGTAAAAATTATAACCTCTAATTCATTTTAGATTCTTCCTGGAATAATAAGTGTTCATCCTGTAGTAAGAAATCTGGCTGTTTTATGTTTGGGATGCTGTGGACTACAGAATCAGAATTTTGCAAGTAAACACTTTGTATTGTTCTTACAGGTAGGATTTATCTTGTGACAAAATCTTGATTGTTTTTTCTAATATACTCAGAATCTGTGATGATAATGCTAGTACTCTAAATTTAATATTATTGAAAATGATGATTATGGTGACTTTTAGAGACTCAATTTTTATCTTTTGATTTTTCTTATTCAAACATCTCTGTAGGAAAGGGGTGAAATGTCAGTTATTTAAGGATTTTTAAAATTAATCATACAGTAAATACTTATTGAATGCAAGTTATATTCCCAGCATTATTTTAGGCTTAGAAAAAAATAAAATAGGATGGTACATTTTAGAAGAGAAAATACAATGAAAAATAAACAATATATAGTATAATAGGCATCAGTGATTCTGCTAGTAATTGTAAAGGAAGTTCTTGTTTACTGTTGTGAAATATAATGGCTTTAAGGTGACCAGGAAATAAAATCGTACATTTTTAAAGAGGTTTTGCTAAGAAATTAGAACAGAAAATTCTCGACTTCAGTTTCCTGTATTTTTAGGAATTTAGGGTCTTGAAGTGTTAGATTGACTCTGGTCATTACTTTTTTTTATTTTACAATTAAAAAAAATTTATTGGGGTGACATTGATTAATAAAATTATATAGGTTTCAGGTGTGTAATTCTATGACATATCATATGTATATTGCATTGTGTGTCCACCACCCACAGTCAGATCTTTTGTCACTATATATTTGACCCCATTTACCCATTACTAACCTTCCCTCCCCCTTTTCCTCTGGTAACCACCATACTGTTATCTGTGTTTATGAATTTTTGTTTGTTTTTCTTGTTCATTTGTTGCTTTCAGTTTTATATCCCACATATGAGTGAAGTCATATGGTTCTTTTTCTGAGTTATTTCACTTAAGCATGATATTCTCAAGATCCATTCATGTTGTTGCAAATGGCAGTGTTTCATCTCTTCTTACGGCTAAGTAGAATTCTATTGTATATATGTACCACATTTTCTTTATCCAGTTGTCTATTGAAGGACGCTTTGGTTGTTTCCATGTCTTGGCCCCTGTGAATAGTGCTACAGTGAACAAATGGGTACATGTACTTTGGAAATAAATGTTTTCAAATTTTTTGGATAGATACCCAGAAGAGGGGCTGCATTTTGTTTTTTGTTTTTTTGAAGTGGAAGAAAAAATCTTAGTAGAACATTTGATAGTGAAGGGTTCATTTATGTCTAACTTACGAAATAGTTCTTTTTGGCTCTAAAACTGAGGTAAAACATTCTTTAAAATGTCCTATATACCATTGTGAATGCTGCGAAAAATTGTAAGTTGTTGTAGTCAAGTTGGAACCCTGACAGAGGAGATTGACAGTTATGCAAAATTTCTAGTACGGCAGCAAAGGAAATACAATTGAACTCTTTAAAAAATATTTATGTTCACTTGACCTTTATAGAGGAAATGTGAATTTTGATCCTTTTAACTTTTGTTGACATAATATCAGTAATAATAATTTCAGACAGAAAAAAATGCAGTATGAATTTAATGCTCAAGAGTGTCCTGGAGTATTTTGTAGTGATTTAATACTAAGTCACCCCTATGAGAGCGAGAGAGAGAGAGGAGTGCGCTGTGGGAGCCTTGGTTCTGTTTGCGCCTATATAATTTTCTGTAGTGAAAAAGACTTGTCAAAATCAAGTTGATGTGGAAGATAAATGAATATTTCTTATCAAGACTATTCCACAATTTTAACTTCTTTCAAATCAAACCAGTAAAGAGCAGCCTAGTCACGGAATTAAAGTTTTATTTTAATTTAAACTTTGATCTCTAAACTTACTTTTTTCAGGCATTTGCTATTAATATTTGCTTGAATAAAATAACTATTTTTTAAATTAAAAACGTTGTTTGTGAATGCTGTATTCTAATGAAATAAAATGAGTTACATGTGAAATTTTGTACATTCTAAAAGTAATCAATATAGTCAAGCAGTTTATCACTCATCAAAACTTAAGTCATTAAAGATTATAGTAAATCTCTTTATAATAGAAATATTCAGCTCTATTTGTCATGGTTGTGAGATTTGTTATGTAGGAATTCAGTTTTCTTGTATCAGGATAGATCACACAAATTGCCAGGCTTTCCAGATCACCTCCAGTCCAGTTCACTGAAAATGGAATTCACTGTTAATGAAATCTGAAATTAGCTAAGAAGAGAACATCAGAGGTGAACATTTTTTTTAAAAATAAAAGGAACAAATAATATAATTCAGCCTGACACTAGTTCCAGACTTTTTTGACTGAAGATGAACTTCTTCTGAAGAAAATGTAACTGTTATGGTACAAATAAATAAAAACAATAACCAAAAAATGGAAATTTCAATTGGTTTTGAAAAATGTTCTATGTAGGCTTGACACCGTTCTGAAATTAGACTGAGAAAATAAGATACATGTTAATTTTACGCAGCATAACCAAAGTTTACTGAATTCCCTTTTTTTTGTTGGGGGCTGTTTCAATTTAGGTTTTGCAAATTGATGATGTGACAATAAAAATGAGTGCTTTAAAGGCAATCTTCGACCAACTGATGACATTTGGGATTGAACCATTTACAACTAAGAAAGTGAAAGCCGTTCAAAGTGAAGGTGTAGAAATAAACACTGATGAAGAGCAAGAGTCAAAAGAAGCTGAAGAAGTGACTGCTACAGCCAAGAATGTTCTGAAACTTCTCTCTGATTTCCTAGATAGCGAGGTAGGAAATCATCACAGCCCTGTTATTCCGAATTGTCATTTTCAGCATGTATGTTTATGTTCCTTATAATGTTTAGGCTACAGTTTAAACTTGGCTGACATTTAAAAATTTTGCCTTTTGACTGTCATAATTAAATTCTACTTTCACTTCCAGTATACCTAGCTCCTTGCTATCAAATTCCATGTGCCGAGAACTGCAGTGTAACAAAAATGAAATGACTATTGGAAGGGGTTGCTCTCATATTTTCATCTTTTTCCCTGTCTTTGTGATTTATGACTTAAAATATTTTTCCCCCAAGAGTCTTAAGAAATACTGATTTTTTTTACTAAGGTAAAATTGACATAACATGAACTAACAATTTTAACTTGAACAATTTATTGGCATTTAGTACATCCACAATGTAGTACAAGCACCACCTCTAATTTTAAAAAAATGTTTTCATTATCCCAAAAGGAAAGTTAACCCATTAAGCAGTTAGCCTATTTCCCTTCCCACCAGCCCCTGACAACCATGAATCTGCATTTTGTCTCTACAGATGTAACTATTCTAGATATTTCATATAAATGGAATTATATACAGTATGTGACTTTGCGTCTTTCACTTAGCTTGTCTTTGAGGATCATCTATGTTGTAACTTGCATCAGTACTTCTTATAGCAGAACAATATTCCATTTTATATACGTGCCACCAAGAGTTTAGCTGTTCACTACCTTTTGATTATTGTGATTTGATAGTTCTGCCTTTAACAAATTCATAATAACATGAATGATTTTGGATAGTTCAGATAAAAATATTGTAGGGCAGGCTACATTTTAAAGCTTAAAAGGAAATACAAATAAAACATTTCTTTTAATGAAAATCATTTTTATTAGGTGTCTGAACTCAGGACAGGAGCTGCAGAAGGACTAGCCAAGCTGATGTTCTCTGGGCTGCTGGTCAGCAGCAGGATTTTGTCTCGTCTTATCTTGTTATGGTACAATCCTGTGACGGAAGAGGATGTTCGACTTCGACATTGTCTAGGCGTGTTCTTTCCCATGTTTGCTTATGCAAGCAGGTATTTATTCAGCCCTATCACTGAGTCAGAATCTGATTTGAAGTTAAATTCACGTTCCCCAGGATCATATCTATAGTATTGTTTTGTTTATTTTTCTTCAGTGTTAAGTGGTGAAATAAGAACTTACTAGAGTTTATCTACCTGAATTATTTGGTTCTTTCCAGATGAAAATGCACTGTGACTTGATGGGATGAATTTTATACATAATACTAGAGGCCCGGTGCATGGATTCATTCATGGGGGGGGGGGCTCTCAGCCTGGCCTGCCCCCTCTCGCAATCCAGGACTCCTCGAGGGAAGTCCGACTGCTGGTTTAGGCCCCCCATTCCCGCAGGCCTAAATAGCAGTCGGACATCCCCTGAGGGTTGTAGCTGTGCACCAAGTGGCAGGCAGCCAGGGAGGAGCCTGAGCCGGGATCAGGCGCTGTGCCGCTTGCACTCATCCCGGCCTGCTGCGCCTGCTGTCACTGCCCAGTAGTGCTGCCACGGGGTCAGGAGAGGCTCCCGATGCCATGACAGCTATGCTCCCCAGCCGTGAGCCTGGCTTGTGGCTGAGCAGTGCTCCCCCTGTGGGAGCACACTGACTACCAGGGGGCAGCTCCTGCGTTGAGCATCTGCCCCCTGGCTGTCAGTGCGCATTACAGCGACTGGTTGACCAGTTGTTCCATCGGAATGGTCACTTAGGCTTTTATATAGATACTAGAGGCCCGGTACACGAATTTGTGCACGGGTGGGGTCCTTCAGCCTGGCCGGCTATCGGGCCGTCTTGCTCAGACCCCATAGGTCCCAATTGGGGCTGGCTGGGGTGAGGGACTGTGGGAAGTTAGACGGCCGTGGGAGGTTGTCTATGGGAGTGCACTGACCACCAAGGGGCAGCTCCTGCATTGAACGCCTGCCCCCTGGTGGTCAGTGCGCATCATAGTGTTCAGTCTACCGGTCGTAATGATCACTTAGGCTTTTATATATATAGATATTTTTAAGAATCATGTGCATTTTCTTTGAGAGTATACTTTCAAATTGTTTTTCAATAGGACTAATCAGGAATGTTTTGAAGAAGCCTTTTTCCCAACTCTGCAAACACTGGCCAATGCCCCTGCGTCTTCTCCTTTAGCTGAAATAGATATCACTAATGTTACTGAGTTACTGGTAGATTTGACAAGACCAAGTGGATTGCATCCTAAGGCCAAGAATTCCCCAGATTATCAGGTGGGTGTGAATATGTCAGCCTATGGATGGTAGGGCTGATTAGGATGCAGGTCACTGTTTTTTGTTTTTTTAAAATAATCCCTCTGATGCCTTGACTAGAAGATACATTTTGATCTTGAGATTTTTGGGAAGAAATATGTTAAATTTGGTTTTAGACATTTTGCATTTGGGATGATGGCAGATAATTAGTTGGAAATGTTTGTTAGATGTGTAGGACTGTAGTATAATCATGCCATTTTCAATTTACAAAGATTTTTCTCTTGCGTTTCCAGGCCTTAACAGTTCATGACAATTTGGCTATAAAAATTTGCAATGAGATCTTAACATGTCCATGTTCACCAGAAATTCGGGTCTATACAAAAGCCTTGAGTTCTTTAGAACTCAGTACCAATCTTGCTAAAGATCTTTTGGTTCTGTTGAATGAGATTCTGGAGGTAAAGTAGTTTCTAAGTACTCTTATGTATATATTCTTATCAAAGTAAAATTATACATGTTAGCATACTGTGACTTTGCTCATTTGAAGTAAATATTTTCTTTATAGTTTAATAGAATTTTAGAATGTCTTCAAACAACTTGATACCAGTGTACAGCTTTTTTGCAAGATTAGAAAATGCTGTGTTTAAAAAATGTTAATGTTTTCTATTATAGCAAGTAAAAGACAGGATATGTCTGAGAGCTTTGGAGAAAATCAAGATGCAGTTAGAAAAAGGAAATAAAGACTGTGGTGAGCTAGCTGTGGCAGCACAGGATGCCAGCACAACCACGACTGTGTGTGAAAACGAAGAGGGTAACAGCAAACTAACCTGAATAAGATTCTGTCCTTCTCATCTTTACTGAGACACATTTTTTTATCTTATAACATGTGGTTGGGTTTCAGAAATGAAAAGCAAATTTTTCTAATTAATCCCCTTGGGAAAGCATATAACTGCTAAGTGTTTATTCTACTTTTACAATTTTTTGGTGTACATTTTCACCATATGACAGGGAGTTTTGCTTACTTGCCACTATTCACATCTTTTGGAATACTGATTTATGATAAATTTTCAATAGCTGCTAATGGGGCTGGTTGTGATTTCTGTTTTATGAAAATTTGACTTAGACCATTTAAAATATTTCATGAGGCTATTTTTTATTTCCATTGTTGCATATTTCCTGTAATAGAAAAGAATAAAGAAGTATGTGTAACTCCTCTCAAGGATGTAAAAGCAACCCGAGCGTCAAAATCCACTCAGCGAAAGACTGTCAGAGGTAGTGCACGGATTAACTAATTTTATAATACAACTTTCCAAGCTTGTTTTCCAATGAACTACTTACTTTGCAAGTTTCCTTATCTTTGTTTCCATAGGGAAAAATGTCTTAGGTATTCTTTGCTTTTTAATTCTTTCAGCTGATAATTAGGTTTTGCTGTGTCATCTAAAAGATGGTCAGTGTTGCTCCAAGTACTTTGGTATGAAATATGATGCAAAAGATCACATTGTAAAGGATTATTTGGATTAAGGTGATTTTTATCAGTAAATGATCAGTGATGATTTTATATTATTAGTTATGTTCTAGTCTTTATATGGTTAAGCAATTTTGTACCTTTTATTTGCCTAGTATTTTTCTGAGTTTTTGTTTTCCTTTTTTCCCCATTTTATTTTTCCCCAACATAATTTATTTCCCAAGGGATATCCATTAGGGGACTTGTTGGAATAATGTAAATGTTGACTATTAGGGGATCACTTGGGAAAAAATCTGTAATTCAAGACTTTTTTATTGTTTTATTATGTTATTACAAAAGCAATGCATGCTTATTACAGAAAATCAGGAAATACATCCAAGCATACCAATATAAAGAACACTAATAATACCACCCATGAGCCAACAATTATTTTAATCCTTGAAAATGTTTTTGAGGTCTTTTTCTTATGCATTTTGTATTTTTGTAAATAAAATCTGTCCATAATCTTTTGTAGCTAGTCAGTTAATTAAGTGCTAATTGCTGGGTGTCGCAAATTAGACCCATATTGTTGGATATTTTCTTGGGGATAGTTACATTAGAAGTTTAAAAGCAAATACGTAAGGTTTATTGGTGAAAAACCAACAAGTCTCACATGAAAAAGTAGGGTTTAGAAATTTCAACCAAATAATCATATGAAAAATATAGTTTTAATAAGATTGCTTTTAGTTAGATACTATCCCATTAGACTACCACCTTTTTTTTGACAGCTCAAACTTTTAAAAATGTAGTGTTATAAATGGGGAGCATCCCAGGCTAACCCTTGTCTTCTTAACCTTGTAAATTTCTAGCAAGTAGAATTTTTGCAACTTCCAAAAACAACGAAAATTAATTTTTATACTGAAATATGTTTTAGAACATATTTGGATTGGCCATGTATATGTTTGAATATTTTCCAAGAAGCCATTACTTTATTGATTCAAGTTCTGTTTCTTTAGGACCTGTTATGGGCTTAACCTTCCTACCTTTCTGCTTTAATTTTCATTAGCTTCTCTATACACTGTACTATAAGCATAATAGAGGTTCTTTCTTTACATAGCGTGTTTTTCACATGTGTCTTTCCTCATTATTAACTGAAACTTGCCTATTTATAACTTAGTTTCCCCTTGCCTATTATCAGAGCTTACAAAAGAAATTAATAAATTAATAAATTTTAATCTTAAGTTCCTTTTCTCTGTTGATAATTGGTATCAAGGAGGAAATGTGTTAAAGAGGGAAAATAAAGGACTTAGGTAGCCCAGAAATAGATTAAAAACAATTAAGCAATTGATAATTTTGATAACAAACTGTCTTTAAGGACGGAGAAAAGTGACAGCTGCAGCCAGGATTAGCAGGAGACGACAGACTTCTGAGGCTGACTCGGCAAGGTATGTTATGCATGTGTAGAGTATGTAGAGGTCTACTTTTTTTTTGGTCTAGAAGTAGAAAAAAATTGTACGGTGCTTCTACTGGGACAGAAAAACTCAACAGATAACAAGATAATCAGTGAAAACCATACATGGCTATGTCTTGGACTCCACTATCAAGAGCATTTGACTTCCTATGGCTTGTTTGCTTTTTCTATTAGTTGGCATGGCCTTTACTACTAGGTAGTCATCTTTAATACGTTCGTTCAATTTATATTTCCATGTATTCTTCTAATTACATGGTCATGTGTATGACTCCTCTAATCTTGATTTAGCAACTCTTGAGATTTAGGTTTGGGTTCTCTACATTTATAGTTACAGAATAATTCTACCTATAATTTGGGTATATTAGTATAGGGCTTATATTTGGTTTCTGCCAATTAGCCACTGTTGGAAGCCAACAGTTGTAGCTCTCTTGCATTCATTTATTCATTGGTAAAACTGTATACTTTCAGTATATACTTTCAGATTAAGTTTTGACTAAATTTAAAAATCTTTTGGGGAAACGTGCTTTTTACAGTGTTTTAGGATTTTATTGCCTAAATCAGAAGAACTTAATTTTTTTCTTCCATTTCTTAAATTCTCAAAAAAAACCTCTTTTGGGCAGTTGTTATGGTTCCTGTTTAACAACAACCTTCACTACAAAAAGTTTTTTTTCCCTTTCCTTATGTATAACACCAGGTTCCACATAGATATAAAAAGAAATTAGCTACGTTTCCCATACTTTCAGTTTGCTGGATAGCCAGTCAAAGTGATTTGGTTTTGGTTGAGATTTTAGTTTTAAGCTTACTGGAATCAGGGTATCAATTACACACTGTCAGAAACAAAAAACGTTTTATTTACAAATAAACTGTGGTTTTAAAGCTTGTATTTAAATTGGTGTATTTTCAAAATCTGTTTAGTGATCATGAAGTTCCAGAGCCAGAATCAGAAATGAAGATGAGATTACCAAGACGAGCCAAAACAGCAGCACTAGCAAAAAGTAAACTGAACTTGGAGCAACTTCTCAATGAAGATATAAATTAAGCGAAGAGATGATGGAGGTGGAGTCCTTTTACAAATGTCTTTTACAATTATTTTAGTTCTTTGTTTAATAAACTTAACCCTTGTGTCAACATTAGAAAAATTTTGCCTGATGTCTTGTAGGACTTTCTGCCATGTGATTCCATGTGACTTTGGCCTGTATGAAAGCATCAGGACACGGCTGTCAATGCGCTCCACAGCCATCTGCATCAGTCACAGGGATTCCATCAGAATCTAAAGTGGGCCCAGGAACCTGGTTTTTAAACTGGCTTTCCAGATGATGCCTATGAACTCTTACATTTAAAATCATGGCATTGTGGGCAACTTTTAAGTGTAACTAGCTAATAGTTTGCATTTGAGAAACTTATGGCAGATCAAACACAGATGAACACATTTCCAATCTCAGAACACATTTAAAAAACAACACCCCAAGGGCAAGTGAAGTTCCACAAACTTGCTAGAAGTGAGCTCACTTTCAGGGAGGAGGGCTAGTATAATGAACCAGAGTCCTCATCGCCCAAGTTCAACAGTTCCCATTTTGATTTTGTTTTGCATTTCTTATACTAAACACATTTTTGATACGCTGTCTGAATGGGTAATTTCTTTTCCTAAAATGATGCTGTTCCCTGGGCTGGGGAGATGTTCACACGTACATTTTAATCATATACTTGCTTTCTGGTTTTTTTTGGCATAATACTATTGTGGATAAAAAATACTAGTGGGAAAATAATGTGACAGGAAGTCCTCTACATACTAATTTATGGGCGTTATTTTTTCATTATCAACTTATTTTCTGAAATTGGCACTTGCCTAACTTATGAAATGTACTGTATGAAATCAGTCCCCTTTCCTGAGGCAACACCCAACAAAACACCTTTTCTTATCCATCTGTTAATTGCCTTTTCTCTTTATTATTCAGAATAGAAATGCCCTAACTTTGGATCTGTTTTAATAATTGTGCTTTATTTATCAGAGGCCATTTATTTAAAGTGATGTTCTAAGATGGAGCTGAAGATTGTTGTGCTTTTAAGAACCAAATTGCTATATTATATACATATATATGCGCTTTATAAAACTAAAAAATATAAAAGGAGCCTGAAAGTTACAAAGAATGCTTATTAAGCAAAAAGCATTATGATAGTGATATAAACAATGAAAAATAGGTGAGTTCCATTCTGTTGGCTCTTTTTCTGTGCTTCAAATTCTTTATGTAAGTCTTCTTTTGTTAAATCCCCATTTAAAAAATTTTTGTTTGGGGGCGTGTGGACTAGGGAGAAATAAGGACTTAAAATGTCCACAAATTAAATTCCATTTACCTCACAGCCAGGCTACCAAAGAGACTACCATACTTACATGGACCACCAAATCAAAGCTTTCTTTATCTGGCTGGGGAAAAAACAAATTAAGCACCAAACCTTTAGTATTCTTACTGTTCAAGTTTTAGACACAATCACATAAGCCATTGCTGAAGCTATGCTTTTGCACTTTTAGAGTTAAAAGTAAGGAATATCCTGATTTAAAAAAAAAAAAAAATCCCTTTCCACTTTAAAATAAATGGCTAAAATACCATAAAATCAGTAGATGTAAATCCATTTAACATTTTTCTTTCAAAACTGGTAACTTACAGAAACCAAATAGTATTCTTGTCTGTAAGGGGCACACATTTGCTGAAGAGTAAATGTGCAGTTGTGCTATTGTTCTCACAGACTTGAAAGGTTTAAAAATACAGAGAAAGAAAACTGATCAGCTCAAATTCTATGAATGGAAACATGCTACTTGATAAACTGTGATCAATTTTTCTCTCTATATATAACTTTGAAAATGATATACTTCTAAGAGAGACCTTTGCCTTTCACCAATTCGAGGTAGTTGGTATCCACCAGCTTTATAACTGTTCATGGGTCAGGTCATCAACACGAATCTTTACACTTCCAAATCACGCAGTACGTCATATATTAAAACTTTGTGCACAGAAATAAAATCGGGGACAACTATGTATTTAAACTTAGGGCATACAAATTTCACAAAATACCATTAAAGAGAAACATCAAAATCCATCTGTACTGCAAAATTCCACAATGGTCTGATGTAAAACATGTAAAAAACATACAAAGAATATAATCAAAGTGATTAATGCTAATGATATAAAGACAAATCACAGGACTAGAAATATTTCAAGATCAATTGGTAAATGCTTATTGTTCAGCAGAAAGAATATTGATGTACAAAATAAGGATAGTGCAAGGAGAACTGCAATCTATTTCTCTTCACTTGTGAGATTTTGGTTTTGAACTGTACAGCTTGCTAGAGATGCTGTCAAATTCAGATTCCATTCAGTGGGATGATTAAGGCACATCTTAATGGGGTTCAAAGGGCTACTTGCTGTATTCCCATCAGACAAATTCAGTTTCTCATCATTTTTCATTTGTAGCATGCTGGAAAAAAAAAAAAGTGTAAAGCATTTCAGTTTTACTTCGGTTTCAAAGAAATTATCAACCTTGTAAAAGAAAATTTAGTTTTATTATTGGGACCTCTAAACATTAGAGTAGATAGAGCATGTATTATCCTGAAAGTATTTTTTTTGTTTATAAATAAATCCCGCCTCCTTACTGAACTGAATACACAATAAGCCAGGTACTTGAGAAGTCAGTCACTCAGATACCACTGGATAAAGATCACTGCATTTACAGATTTCGTCAGTATATTTCAGAACTGAACTTGGCAGGATTCTTCCCTTTTAACTTGTCCTTCAGCCTACCATGAATCAGAGCCACTTCGAGATAAGAAGGAATTAACCTTTGTTGAATGCCTACTAGGCACATTCACATGTATTATCATTGAATTTCATAACAAGCAAGGTTAGTATATTCATCCTCATAATAAATGATAAAAGTCAGTCTTGGAGACTTATGTACAAATATGCCTGAGGTTATGAACTGGACTACAGTCCCTGCTCTTGCCATTATGCCTGCCTACTAGCTCTCTGATGAAAATCTTTAGACTCACAGAAACTTGAGTGTCCACTCGACATGCAATGCACATGTAATCCTGAGCCTTAATGAGTCAGTTCACATCTTCAGATGTGAACATTGTTTATAAATTAACAGCTCTCTATACATTAGTTGATCCTTCCTAAGCTTTATGTTACCACACAGGTCTATGATCCTATTAGTAAAGACGAAAATGAGCTGTGTAACTAGTATTAAGTGACTTGGAGTTGGTAAATGACAGCAGCATCCAGACTTCAGTAGCATTTCCTGATGTCATTTAAAAATAGTAAATCAGTGTTGGTGAAAGTCAGAGGTGGGGTGAGAGCCTGGTGGAGGGGGAGGAAAGGAGAAAATGGGGGACATCTGTAATCTCAACAATAAAAATAAAAACAAATAGTAAATCACTTATGCCAAAACATAGAGATGTGAATAATAGGATTCTATTTAAAGTAAATCATGGCCTGATATGTGACAAATCAGAGATCCAAAATAACATCTTCATTCATATCAGAAATTTTAACTGATTTTTGATAATATTTACATTGGTTACTATTAGACTGGTGTGTCCGCATGGACCTCAAATTCTTTTATTTTTCAAGTTGGCAAAGCTCAGATAAAGCAGTAATGTTTTCCCTTCCTCCAAGGACTCTAGTCTTCAAATTTTTATTATTTGTGTTTACAAAACAAAAAAATCTGATGTACACTTGTCTGAGAAACTCTAAGGCAGGCCATGAAAATACAATTATATTAATTGTGGTAGATAAGTACATCAAGTATCCAACGAATCATGGTCATAAAAACCTTGTTTTCCGTTAAGTTATTTGACTGACAAAGGTGTATTCATTACAGAAGAATACTTTAATAACCACAGGATTCTTTGCAATACTGTAAAGACAGTTTTTTGAAGAAAACTTCTAGAGAGTGTAGTCTAAATTTGGGCACACAAACTCCAGGAAGGCACAAAACTACATATGCATAGGAAGAAAAAAAATGTTAGTGCTAATACAGATTGACATGTATAATTAACAAATATACACTTAAACCTAGAATTCTATCAAAATCTCAGCAATGTTTACAGTAGCATTCTTGAGAGTAAAGATTTAGGGGAAAGAATGTAAAGACCCGGATTCTAATTCTGACACTAATAATAATCAGTCTTATTCACCTTGGACAAATAACTTCAGCCCCTTTCAGTTTAATTTTCCTCATCCGTAAGAAAAAAAAAAATGACAACTTCCCTGCTTACCTTCTATATTCCTGATGATCTAATGAGAGCCCATTAACATGCTCAAACCACACAGAGCTATAGAAAAATGCAAAGGGTTAGTTAACACTGCATATTTTGGTGAAAGGAGGAAGAAGCTGGAAGAGAGGCTCTTACTGTAAACTAGATGGTAAGTGAAAACAAGGGCAAGGGGTGCAGAAATGCTTATCTCAACATCTGTTTTTAATGTTTCAGGGCTTTAATCCACCCTAAATGACAGCCTCTATACCATTTGAATGGAAGCTTATAGAATACTAGAGGCCAGGTGCACAAAAATTTGTGCACTCAAGGATGGAGAGTCTCTCAGCCCCGCCTATGCCCTCTTGCAGTGTGGGACCCCTTGGAGGATGTCCACCTGCTGGCTTAGGCCCGCTCCCTGGGGGATCAGGCCCAAGCTGCAGGCGGACATCCTTAGCACTGCTGAGGCGGGAGAGGCTCCCACCACCACCGCTGTAGTGGCAGCTGTCAGCCTGGCTTGTGGCTGAGCAAAGCTCCCCCTGTGGGAGCGCACTGAGCACCAGGGGACAGCTCCTGCATTGAGCGTCTGCCCCCTGGTGGTCAGTGTGTGTCATAGTGACCAGTCATTCCCAGTCTTTCTGCTGTTAGGGTCAGTTTGCATATTACCTTTTTACTATATAGGATAGAGGCCTGGTGCATGGGTGGGGGCCGGCTGGTTTGCCCTGAAGGGTATCCTGGATCAGGGTGGAGGTCCCGCTGGGGTGCCTGGCCAGCCTGGGTGAGGGGCTGATGGGTGTTTGCAGGCTGGTCACACCCCCTTTAGGGTGGGGGGGTCCCCACTGGGGTGCCTGGCCAGTCTGAGTGAGGGGCTGAGGGCCGTTTTCAGGCTGGCCAAGCCCCCCCGGCTACGGAAGCTCCCAGCCTTTCCTTTTTTTTAATTTTTATTCTGGGATTTATTTACCTTCTATAATTGAAACTTTGTAGCCTGGGTGGGCAGGAGGGAAGCTTGGCTTCCTCCATAGCCAGGGGCAACCCACTCCTGCTCGCTCCAGCTCCATGGCCATGACTGGCTGGAAGCAGGTATCTGGGGCTTATTTACCTTCTATAATTGAAACTTTGTTGCTTTGAGTGGAGCTCAGAGCCGCCGTGGCGGCTGGGAAGCTTGGCTACCTCCATCATTAGGGCAACCAAGTGTCCTGCTTGCTCCAGCTCGTGGCTGCTGTCCGCCATCTTGGCTGGGTTAATTTGCATATAGTCGCTCTGATCAGCTGGTGGGCGTGGCTTAAGGCGTAGCGAAGGTACGGTCAATTTGCATGTTCGTCTTAGTGTAGACTAGAGGCCCAGTGCACGGATTCATGCACTGGTGGGGTCCCTCGGCCTGGCCTGTGGGGATCGGGGCCAAAAATGGCTCTCCAACATCCCCTGAGGCAGTGGTCGGCAACCCGCGGCTCGCGAGCCACATGCGGCTCTTTAGCCCCTTGAGTGTGGCTCTTCCACAAAATACCACGCAGGCGCGCACGTACAGTGTGATTGAAACTTCGTGGCCCATGCACAGAAGTCGGT
The DNA here is from genome assembly GCF_963259705.1 of Myotis daubentonii. Taxonomy (NCBI): domain Eukaryota; kingdom Metazoa; phylum Chordata; class Mammalia; order Chiroptera; family Vespertilionidae; genus Myotis; species Myotis daubentonii. The sequence goes on along the minus strand of NC_081840.1, from coordinate 224,946,423 downwards.
TTTCGGCCTGGGCGAGTCTATTTTGAAGAAGTGGCTTTAGAAGAAGTGGGGGTACGTTCGCTGAAGTCGACCCCTCAGATTGAGGATGTTTTTTAGCAAAGACCAGCTTAGGAGTACCCTAATTAAGTTAATAACAATGTACCTACCTATATAGTTAAGTTTAAAAAATTTGGCTCTTAAAAGAATTTCAATCGTTGTACTGTTGATATTTGGCTCTGTTGACTAGTGAGTTTGCCGACCACTGCCCTGAGGGATCCTGGATTGTGAGAGGGTAGTCCTCGAGTGACACACCCCAGAATCAGGCTCCCTCCTCTCTGGTTCCAGGTGCGTCACCTGAGAACTGCAGCTGCCAAGTCACTGCAGCTCGGCAGCTCCTGCGTTGTGTCTGCCCCCTGGTGGTCAGTGCGTGCCATAGCTACTGGTTGGAAAGTCTGCCACCTGGTGGTCACTGTGCATCATAGCTACCGTTTGGACGGTTGCTTAGGCTTTTACATAAATAGATACGCATTTGCAAAGTATGAGAGACGAAAATCTTTTGTGGGTTATAGAAATACAGTTATCATTTGTGACTTAATGGTTACTGGTAATTCTAACAAAAACAATGTTTTAGAAGTCCAGCTCTAATAACTTAAACTTGCTTTATTACTGGAAAAATGTTATGGTTCATACAGACAACACACTTTAATGCAAGCTAGCAACTGTAGGAAACAATAAAGTTTAGTGTGATTAAGGTCTGAAAATATTTATGGAGCAGTTGCTGTATGTCAGGCACTGTGCTAAAGGTCTTTTTTACATTACCTCATTCAATTCTAACAGCAACACATTGAGGCTCAAAGAAGTAAAATGACTTATCCAGGTCACAGAACTGGAAAGTAGAAGTCTTCAGGACCTATGATCTATGACTGTACCCTGCATACTAACTCTTGGGTTGTAATGTTGTCATGATTCTCCATGTTAATATCCATTTATATACTACTTCAAAAATACTTCAAATATGGTAAGTGTCTGATCTGCAGATTTCAGACAGAAAGGTATCCCAAAGGGCTACAGCGATAACTAACTAGGTGAGCTATATATTTAGAGTATGAAGTTTCCTCATATTTAACTAAATAAGGAGCTGCTAGTCATATCTTTCAGTTTCTCAAGGTAAAGAAAGTGTTATGTCACATATCAGGCATAAACTGATATTTTTGAGAGCTACCATTTAGGTTGGGTTTCACAAACATTGATCTTTTCAAAGGGAGAAAGAAGTCAGTTGTATGGGGGGAGAAACTGAATTCTGTGTTGGGACTTGGAATTGCAATAGCTACTAAAGTAACTGAAACCATTGAATTTGAACTCATCTGAATTTTAACTTCAAATTCTGGAGTTAGGTTACTTTGATGAGTTACTCTATACTTTTGCTATCACCATTTTCTTCTTATTCCTAACCCACTCCAATCTGGCTTCTAGGTCTTTCACTCCATGGAAATAGCACTTACTAAAGTGACCAATGATGTCTAAGGTATGATGTTTAAATCAACTTTTTTGCCTTCCTAACAACATTAAACACAGTTGACCATTTCTTCTACTATGGACTTAACTGTGTATCTCCCATGTTTACATGTTGAAGCCCTAACTCCCTATATGAAAAGATACAGGGCCTTTAGGAGGTATTTAAGGTGAACTGAGATCAGAGGGTGGGTCACTAATCTGATGGTATTGGTATGTCTCTTAAGTCAGAGGTCTTCAAACTTTTTAAACAGGGGGCCAGTTCATTGTCCCTCAGACATTCCACACATGCGCACTGTGGGCCCGGGACGAGTCGGCTGCTAAGCAGGACAGGCAGCGGCGGCAAAAACACCCGGCGGGCCGGATAAATGTTTTCGGTGGGCCGCATGTGGCCCGCGGGCCGTAGTTTGAGGACCCCTGCTCTAAGTGGAGGATACACCAAAAAACAGGAAGGTGGTCATCTGCAAGCCAGGATGAGAGCTCTTATAGAAAAGGAACCCTTCAGACCTTGATCTTAGGTTTTCCAGCCTCCTGAACTGTGAGAAAATAAATTTCCATTGTTTGCCACACAATCGATGGTTTTATTTATTAATTTACTGTTATTTTTTTTATGGCACCTCAAGAAGAGTTAGACAACCTCTTTCTTGAAACATTTTTTTTTTTTTTGGCTTTTGAGACAAAACACAATATTGGCTCTCCTCTGCCTCTTGTTTCTACTGCATGTCCTGCTCTCCCTGGCCAATGAATGTTGAAATTTCTCAAGGCTGAGTCTATCTAGGCTTTCTTTTCTCCTTATCCTATAATCTCTTAGGGGTTCTCCTCCTAATCAGTTTCAGTCAGCAATGATATCCTAGATGTCTCCACTCCACCACTGCTATGCAATACTTCTTCAGAAAGCATTTTTCTGAGTACTCAACCTAAATAGCTCCTCTGAGAAATTCCTTAAATCTTCTGATTTCATTACCAGAATTTACCACTGTCTTGTGTTTTCTATTTTATTTTTCCTCCCACTAAAATACAAACTTGGTGAAAGTAAAGATTCTTGCTGGTCATACTATTTTCAGCACCTAGCATATAGAAACTGGATAAATATTTATTTATTTATTTAAAAAATATATTTTATTGATTTTTTACAGAGAGGAAGGGAGAGAGATAGAGAGTTAGAAACATCCATGAGAGAGAAACATCGATCAGCTGCCTCCTGCACACCTCCTACTGGGGATGTGCCTGCAACCAAGGTACATGCCCTTGACCGGAATCGAACCTGGGACCCTTCAGTCCACAGGCCGACGCTCTATCCACTTAGCCAAACCGGTCAGGGCTGGATAAATATTTATTAAAAAAAATCTGGGGCTTCTGGCCACGAAGAAGAACTGAATTTTATTGTAAGTTGCTCACCTTAAGCAACTTACAAAAACAGACACAATATATGAAATACTGTTTTTTGTTTGTTTTTAAGACTGGGTGGCAGAAATTGCAAGATGACAGTGATCCCCGAAAGAAGGGATGCAAAGGATGTTAAGTGCTGAATTTTCTCTGGCTACTGCTTGGTGAGTTTCCAGGCCCCAGTCTAGGGAGAGGAACCCAAAATAGCTTAGCTTGGAAATCTTCCTGAAATGAGAAGACAAACTTTGGAGGTGAGGGAGTCCACGTCAGCTAGATTTTGTGGGTCAGTACAGGAGAGAGAGCTGTACAGAAGGAGCTCCAGAGATCTATGCAGGGTTCCCATGGCTTCTGTAGATACTGATTTGTGCATGATTGTTTCCCAAGGCTTTGAAAAAAAAACTACTGAAAAGGACCAGGCAGAAAATCCCTAGATAGAGACCTTATAGGATTAGATATAATCTATGTTCCCACCAGCAAGAATGGAAAGACCTTCTAATACACGGGTAGGATACAGTCTTCAGGTATTGGTATTGCCTAGCAGGTGGCATAAAATTAGCTCTAGGACAGGGTTTCTCAACATTGGAACTACTTATATTTGGAGTCAGATGATTTTTTTAAAAAAATATATTTTATTGATTTTTCACAGAGAGGAAGGGAGATAGAGAGCCAGAAACATCGATCAGCTGCCTCCTGCACACCCCCCACTGGGGGCGTGCCCGCAACCAAGGTACATGCCCCTGACCGGAATCGAACCTGGGACCCTTCAGTCCGCAGGCCGACGCTCTATCCACTGAGCCAAACCGGTTACGGCAAGTCAGATGATTCTTTATTGTGGGGACTGTTTTATTATACATTGTAGAATGTTCAGCAGTAACCCTGGCCTCTACCCTTTAGGTGTGGCAATAAAAAATGTTTCCATACATTGCCAAATATCCTCTGCAGGACAAAATCATCACCAGTTGAGAAACACTGTACTAGACTAAAGGCTATTCTGGCTTTGCCTTACAATGCTCAAAAACAACATTTGAAAGAATAAAAATGTTTCTCAAAAGTTAATGATGCCCAGAATAGAACCCTAATACATTTAAGGCATTGAAAAAAAAAATCCAGCATACAATGCAAAAGTGACAATGGCTAGCATCAAATCAAAATTTCCAGGCATGCAAAAAACAGGAAAACATAGTCCATAATGAGGAGAGAAGTCAATCAATAGAAACTGACAACAGAGATTGTAAAATCAGCACACAAGGAAGTTAATGCAGGTTATTTTAAATAGACTCCACACAGTCGAGAAATTGAAGAAAGCACAAGTATGAGGAGGATGTATATGGCAGATACAAGGAATACTAAACCTAAATTTCTGGAGGTGAAAATACAAGTGTATGAAATGAAAAATACCCTGGAATTTATCAACAGCAGATTAGACAATGCTAGAGAAAAGGTTAATAAACTTAAAAACACAGAAATAGTATAATCCAAAGTAAAACAAAATAAATGGACAAAGCATATTTTACAACCATAACTGAATTAAATTATAAATCAGGAGACATTTCTCAAAGAATAAATTAATGGGGGTCTAGATTTCTATATTTATATAACATAAAAACAAAGTTAGAAACAAATGAATTTTCCAGGTTGCCTGAAATTGGAATTGTGGGGAGGTAGAAGCCAAGGTTTTGTTTAAAATTAAACAAACAAACAAACAGAAACACAAGATAAAACCTGGCAGGATGAAATCATTCAGATACCTAGTCTGCTTTTATTTTTGTAATTCAATGACAGGTACATTCAATAGACTTAACATTGTAATCACAGAATGCTCAGCTCCACCACAAAGAAAACTGTATAATGCCTAGGAAAATGAAGTGGGGAGGGATGGCAGCCAGCAGAGCTGAACTAAGATTTTGAATTCCTATGGGAAGAAATAGAAAAGAAAAAAGGGGTAGAAAAGGAGAGAAGAGAACACTTGGGGAAGAACATAAGGTGTGAAGCACCAAGATCAATCTCTTTCCAACAGGTGGTAGGGCCTGGTTAAGGAAAAGGATGACCCTTGAACTTACCTCATATAGACAAAGCAGGTCTGGAGGCTGCAGGGAGAGAATAAAGATTTACAAAACAATAAAATTGGCACTCATGGCTCCCCTAGCATCACTCTGCTGGATGCAGACAAGTCCTGTCCCACAGAGAGAAGACAACACTACCTGTCAGAAATACATTGCATTGTATGGGAGGAGGGAATGGACAACAGGAGGGAGTGGATGGTGTTGGGTATGAACTGGATATAATAATCTACTAAAAAAAAAAATCCAATGACTTTTTTCTAGCCACTCATATAAAAATTCTATTGATATAAACAGGGGTGAGCACACTTTTTCTGCAGAGGGCCAGGTGAATATTTTAGGCTTTGGGGGCTCTATATGATCTTTGTTGCAACTACTCCTGTGGCACAGAAGACGTGTCTATGAAAGGGCACAGTGGTGCTCCAACAGAGCTTCACTTACAAGTGTGCCATGGGCCAGACTCTTGATTTAGAGAATTATCTTTAAAAATAATTTTATACTCCATACCCACTGGTATGGAAAATCAGCCACATTATCTTTCTTTAATTTATACTTAATTATGTTGCCAAAGTAAAAACAATTTGAAATATTTGTTGATTAAAGGGAATGGTTTTCCATGAAAGACAGGGAGCAATTAGTGAAGCAAGATATCGTAAAATAACTCAATGATGGTTGACAAAGTAATGGGATATAAGATATTCAAGAAAAAGTCTAGAAAAAACACCAAGACAGGGAATTCTCAAAGTAGCTGATTTATCTATAAATATAAAAGCCTAAGTGATTGTTACAACCTGTCGACCGAACACTATGATGCGCACTGACCACCAGGGGGCAGACACTTAATGCAGGAGCTGCCCCCTGGTGGTCAGTGCACTCCCATAGCCAACCTCCCGCGGCTGGCTAACTTCCCGCAGTCCTTCCCCCAGGCCAGCCCCTATCAGGTCTGGGCGAGAAGGCCTCAATAGCTGGCCAGGCTGAGGGATCCCACCTGTGCACGAATTTGTGTACCAGGCCTCTAGTAGTTTAATAAGTATTATGGTAAAAATCAGAAGCTTTTCATGACCTAAAATTCTTCTCTTTACTCAGTTCCTATGAAAATGACAATAGGGAAAAAATTAAATTGTAAAGAGAATAACTTTTAAAAAATTCCTGATTTCATTATAATACTTTAAATAACGGAATAAAAGTTTTAATAGTTTTACCTAAGGCACTGGCAATTAGCAAAGTGGTAATATGAAGCCCATATAAAAATGAATGTCAATGAATTTACTAATTTTTACATTAATCCTACCAGACCTGAGGCCCTGAACCTAACTGTCCCCTATACCTGGGCTCCTGAGCATTATAGAGAAAAAACCAACATGATATAGAAAAATGTTAGTTACATGCAAACAAGTGGTTAGAATAAGATGGAACTTGGAGACATTGTAGAAAATAGGTCTACCTTTCATCTACCTTTCATCTAGTGCCAATATTCCACCTTTGTGTGGAAATTACTGAAAAATCGGTACAGCGGTCTGGTAGGGTTAAAATATCTCTCTTCCTTTCATCTAGTTCTGACCAAATTAAAATTGTGGATTAATTGAATTGAGAAGACACTGATCTCATATTTAAATTCACAAATTATTTTCTCATGATTTGCAATACCTACAGTAAAGCCACCTGAATGCACTGCCTCCACACTCTGCCTTTAATTCAGCACTTAAAATCCTATACAATAAAGAGGTAATATGCAAATTGACCATCACTCCAACACACAAGACGGTGGCCCCCAGGTGGACACAAGATGGCCACCACAAAATGGCCAGCAGGGGAAGGCAGTTGTGAGCGATCAGGCCTGCAGGGGAGAGCAGTGGGGGTGACCAGGCCTGCAGGGGAGGGCAGTTAGGGGTGACCAGGCTGGCAGGGGAGGGCAGTTAGGGGCAATTGGGCCGGCAGGGGAGTGGTTAGGGGGTGATCAGGCTGCCAGGCAGAAGCGGTTAGGGGCAATCAGGCAGGTGAGCGGTGGGGAGCCAGCAGTCCTGGATTGTGAGAGGGATGTCCCATATTGGAAAGGGTGCAGGCTGGGCTGAGGGACACCCCGCCCCCCCTCCCCCCGCATGAATTTTGCAAAGAGAAACCCTAGTAGGAAACTATGTAGAGCAATATTTTCTAGTTTTGTTCCACAGTAGGATATAAAAAGTTATCATAAACATAAATATTGGAGAATATAGTCTAACAAGCTAATGGGGCACTCACTGCGATTCGAGAAGCACAGGGAAGAGAACAGAGCATTTCTCAGTGTTGTTATACCATGGGATCCTTTGTACACAGAACACCTTGGGGTACTAGTATTTCTTGAAACACATCTTTGGAATGTTTGTGGAGCCAACTAGATTAGGGTGACTGTGAACCATTTGGAAACTATTTTCCAATCATAATGAAATTTAGAAAGTCACCTATCCTAGCTTCATAGTTTTTCCATTAAATTATAATAATGATACTGAATAATAGCATATGAAGAAACTCTGAACTTTAAATTGCATTAAAAATGTTTAAGAATATTTTGTGTCAATGCCTCAATCACACAAATTTAAAAGAAAATCTTGAGTCAGGATTCAAAAAATGTGGTAAAATGTTCAAAAGCAAGACCAGAGGATGTACAGTTGATTAGTCTGGGTTTCAGCTCGTTCAAGAATATACTGTTAATTAAAATCACCTATCAGTTATATATCTGTGTGAAAAACAGCATTTGAAAAGAAAAATGTATACTCAGTCATTTTTGAGGGTAGATGACAAACAGGAGAAGCTGACAAACTGAACATTTTTCAGTCATCTCAGAATGCACTTCAAAGTGTCACCCTGAATTCTGAACTTTTATGGGGAAATTCAACATTTTAGAATGAGAACCATGAATTTATTAGCTTTAAGTCCACATCAGGTTATTCTAGTTTTAAAATTTCCTCAGAGGTGTCCAAAGTCAGTTTATTTATATCCACATATCTATCAATTAGGAAGAGGTAACACATTTGCTTTGGGAACTCAAAAGAAAATAACTAAAATTAAAAAAGACTACATTATTATTTCCAATAGTCATATTCCATTATCACCTCAAAAATCATGTCTTGTAATTAGCCCTTCACGTATCCCATTTTGCAGTCCCCCCTCAAATATATACTGCATGCTATTAGAAAAGACTCTTTAGAATTACACCTTGATCATATAGTTTCTCATTATTCACTGAATGAATTCTTGGCTTGATCTCTTTGTCCTTCTATTATACCCACTTGGTGGTCCCAATAACTATCAAACCTAAGGGTCCATCTTTCTCCATGCTTACACTCTGGCTGCAGAGATAAAATCACAAAACTGTTCAATCCTGTTATTTCTTGAGACGATATTTTTAATCTTATCCACATTATCAACATCCATTATAGAACTCTTGATTCATAGAAAATAAACTCAAATATCCTCAATATTTTGCCTATCCTATATAATAAAAGCCTAATATGCTAAGTGTCTGGTTATCTGTTCAACCAATCAAAGCGTAATATGCTAAGACCCCCCAACTGCTCGCTATGATGTGCACTGACCACCAGGGGGCAAGACTCTCCAACCAGTAGGTTAGCTTGCTGCTGGGGTCTGGCCAATTGGGACTGAGTGAGACGGGCTGGACATGCCTTGGAGCCCTCCTGTGGTCCCTCCCCGGCTGGCCAACCTCTGCATCCCTCCCCAGCTGGCCAGCCCTGATAGGCTCCAATTGGGACTGGGCGAGACAGGGCCGGAAACGCCCTGGAGCCCTCCCGTGGTCCCTCTCTGGCCCTGATTGTGCACTGGTGGGGTCCCTTGGCCTGGCCTGTGCCCTCTCCCAATCCAGGACCCCTCGGGGGATGTCGGAGAGCCGATTTCAGCCTGATCTCGCAGGCCAGGCCGAGGGACCCCACTGGTGCATGAATTTTTGTGCCGGGCCTCTAGTGAATTTATAAAGTGTTTTGTGTCCTCATACATACCCCACTCTTCTTATGTTTGAGGAAAGAAGTGACCCTGATGGCCAAGGCTAATCTCGCTAATGATGCCTCATAACATCCAATAATCAACTCAGAGGCTTCAACCCAACTTTCACTGCTTGCCATCTCATTTTTGTATCTTCAACCTTTCATTTTCCACTGATCTTCCTATTAGCATTTAACATTTTTTTAAAAACCTGCCTTAAACAGGGCTTCCCTTTCATTACCTCCTTATCTCCTCTCCAATCATAGCCATTTATAGTTTCTGTGCTAATTTCCTTCATTTCTTCTTCCTGCATGTACTCAATCATTAGGTTCCTTGCTCTGTTAGCCCACCAAAACTGCTTCCTCCCAAGTCAACTATAATTGATCTGTTATCAACAGTCCACACTGCTATTTTCTCCACTGTTGTGACACATTTCCTTTTCATCGCCCTCCCCTGGTTCCCTCTCACCTCCTGACTAATCTCATCAGTCTATTGCACACATCTTTTCTTTTCTTCACATTTTGGGGCTCTGAGATCCTAGGCTTTTCTCATTTTACCTGAATGATCTCTCCCACTCTCATGGCTTCAATGACTTGCTGATACCCAAATCTTTATCTCTAGCTCAGACTTCTCTCCTGAGCAAAAAGGCCCTATTAACTAATTGCTTTCTAAACACCTTTTCTTGGATATCTCACTGAATACCTCAAATTCCTTATGTCTAAAATCGAATACCCTGAGTGTTCTTATACCTCAGTGCAATTACTATCATTTGTTCAGATACTTAAGCCAAAAACCTGGATGTCATCCTTTATTCCTCTACTCTCTAAGATTTACTGATTCTACTTCACAGAACTTTCTCTTAAAAACATCTATTCTTCTCCATTAATGTCACTATTAGGGCTCAAATCATTTTTTATTTTTTTTTATGAACGTGCAATTTGGACGAAGCTTCCCTAGGTAGCTTCATCTTTTGCCATTTTCCCATTCACCCCCTGCCCCATCCTTAATCCCTATTTTATGACTCAGCTATTTGGACAAAATTATTTAGTGTTCCAAACAAGCCTTTTTGTCACCCTGATTTTCCACAAGCATTTTGCTTTGCTGAGACACTCTCCCAACTTCTTTCTACTACTTTGGCACCCTTCTAATCTCAGCTTAGATATAACCATATAGGAATCCTTGCCCAATTCTCCAAACCTGGGTTCAATTTCCCTCCCATGTGCTCCTACAATCCACCTCCCCTGCAATCATAGCACTCATCTTTCCACTGGAGTTGCCTATTCACTCTTCCCCAAGAGATGATGAGCTCCGTGAAAGAACAAACCATGACTTTAACTCTTTAGCCATTAAGACATATACTATCCCTCTTAAAACATAAAATACACTGTATTTGTTGGATAAATAAATGATGTCGGTCTTGTTTATCTACTTACGTAGAAAGAGAACTTTTTGAACATCCTACATGCCTAAGAACATAGTGTAGGCATTCATTAAATATTGAACTAAGAATAGAATGGAATTGTATTTCCTCTTCCTCCTTTCCACGTCTACAGATATATAGCAATACAAATGTAGTAAAGTATAAATCTTAAAACTCCTATGTATTAAACTATATCTGAACAGTTAATTTTGAAGTGTACAAAAATAAGACATTCATTCATGGTAGAAGCAAAACTTTCCATCAATAGAAATAGTCTATAATACATTATATACATTGAACTAGAATCTTTCTAGAAAAGCCCTATTGTTAAAAGTCTCTCAAGTCTCCACTCACTAATTATTCTATGAAAAGAAGAACACATGTAAAACTAATAATGAATTTTAGTGTCATTTCCAAAAAGGCAAAAAGAAATATGAAATACCAAATATCATGAGAAAAAAAATAATATTTCAAGAAACATTTAAAAATTAGATAAATATAACAAATATTGTGTCAAATACAACTCTACAAAAAATGTCTGATTAAAAAAAGAATGTTAAAAAAATAAAGAAGGAAAGTTATCAGTAAAGGATAAATAAAACTTTAAGCAGAACAGGAAAATAGTACTAATAATTTTTAAAATGTAAAAACAAGTCTTGCTCTAATACTAATTTTCTTTTTACATAATACAAAATGATTTTGAACTTAATTTGAAAAGTAATAATTAGGCATCTTCCATCTTATTTTTCTAGGGTAACCTAATATTTAGTGCGATGAAGAATCATATTGAAATAAATTTTATACTTAGACCTTAGGAAGATACAATGGCTAAGAAGCTGAAAGGACAAAATACAGTTCTTTTGTAAAATGAATTAATGCAAATTACCTTTGGTAAACTCAAACAGCATGAAATGAGGATGGTATAAAGAATTAAAAACGAAACACTACTTTATTCTCCACTCATGACAGTCTTTTAAAAAGATGTGTATATATTTTTAGGTGACTTTTTTTAAAAATCACTATCAGGCTTCCCTTTTTTTCTTGACATACTATTTGTTATAATGTTATTTTTAGTAATCCTGAAGGTAAAAAACAAAGAGTATAACTTTAGATTTGATTCTTGTTTCAGAATGGGGACTAATTTAAAAATTTTAATCATTGAATTTAGTTAAAATTTTTAATCACTGCATGTTAGATATTATTGAAACAGGTATTTTAAAGTTGCCTCTTTAGTTAAATAATTGACTCTAGGGGGCCATAAAATTCAAGTTTAATTACTGCTTTTAATATTTTAATGTAAGATCTGATAGTACTTTTTTCACTTATAAAAATGTTTTAAAAGGTAAAAATAAAGTCACCAATACCTCCCCAACCCCCAGAAAAATCCCCTAAAGTATACAATGTAACAATGCAATCACATGAAAAAAACCCTTAAATTTCCAGTGTAACCTGGCACTCTTTCGTGTCAAGAAAGAAATCTACAAGCACTACCATACTTGTACTTATCTTGAATTATCAATAAGCAGAGTTAGAAGTGGCTACATTAGCAACTAGTGTTCATAGCCTATTTCTGCTAGGTTCTAAGAGTAACAGTTTCCCTGAGGCACCAATGTCAGGTTAGCATAACAGAGAAAAGCATATAACTGCTTGATAAAGTAATTTCAGTTTGCATTACCTTAAAATTATCTATATATGACTTTCTCCCTAGATAGGGTATGGATTATCTCTTGAAATAAATCTTTATCTTTATATCCATGCAGTCTAGTTCAGAGTCTAATAGGAATAAATCTATTCAACAAGTTTGATTTGTTGAAAAAAAGAATTTTGTTCCTTGACACTATTTAAATACACTGAGTATTAATGTGGTTCACAAAGCAGTACCAAAGGGCATAATGACTTAATGGTGAATGTGAGACGGATATCCTAGAATTATTATATATGTTATAGCCTTTATTAATTTAGTAATGAGACAGAGTCTTCTTTCCACATGTCTGATCTCAAAGCTATTATCAGATGATAAACATAAATTAATCTGTAGTATATTAAGTTTTAGATTGTTACTTGGGCATATTTATTGATCAAATTGTTTTCTGTATTTTATATTAGATTATATTAGATAAAATGCAAAAGTAAATAATATAACTTTTATATTAATGGTACATGTTTAGAGACTTTCTATGTCTCTACTAAATATATTTTAATTTGCTTGACATACTGGACACATTATATGTGGGGAAGTGCACTGGTACATTTAGCAGCACCTAATTTCACGAGTTTCATACTAGGTGCCAAGAAATTAGGTTGTCCAAATATTTTGGAAATAAATGAAAACTCAATCAGCTGTTTCTTTTCTACCCATTATCTTATACTTTACTCAAGGCACCTACAATGAAACTTTAAAATTAAGTAGAGAAAAACTTACCTACTTGGGATTTTGAGTAATAGTTTGCCATTTGTCCGCTGTTGCAAGACTGTCGTTTATGTCTTTTTGTTGAAATTTCTGTGGTCTTCCAGGGTGGTCTTTTTCTTTTCTTCAATTTGCTAAGAACTTCAGAGCCATCAGGAGTCTTGTCATAATTGACACATTTATTTAATTTACTACTGTCAAGTTGGCCAGGAAATTTATCAGCTGCAGGACTATTTGATTTAGCATTTTCTGTTTCTTTAGATTGCTTTTTAAAAGAATTTTGCCTAGCAGAATGGGATCTTAATGTAAAGCGCTTTGATTCTTCCATATGAGTCTGATGATTACTTCCACTGTTAACAGATTCAGGTGAGTAAATGATTGTATTTAGCTTAAAAGTATTTCTGTGTTCAAGGTAGTTGATTTTTCTCAAAAATATTCTACAATCTTTTAAGGTTTTTGACCTCCAATTACTTGGACATACATTTCCTAGTCTTGGTCCCCTTTCAAAATCTTTTTGGCTGCAATTTGTTCCATTTTCCTTTGCTTCCGACTTATATTTATTCTCTAAACTAGCATGTGTTCTAACGTCAGACACTGCCACCCTCTGTTGCAAAAAGTCATTCCTGATCTCAGGTGGCAAAATAAACTGATTACCTACTGCATTTTTTCCTTGGAGTGGGATATCAGCATTTGGTCCTCCCTCAGTCTTACTAAAAAATTGGTTCTGGCAGTAAAATCTCAGGTTCCTCCTTTTAGAGATCCAATTAACTGTTCCATGGTTGTGCAGCTTTCCCTCTCTTCTCCACCTTTCATGTCGCAACCTCTTAAATTCAGTTCTTTTGAATCTACCTAGTGTTAAATTATTTTTCACATTTAAGAGTGGAGAGCTAACCATTTTATGCAGTATATGCAACTTCCCTGATTTTGAAGGAGAAGATAGTGCAAATTTTTTAAAGTGCTTTCGGAAGGGGCTGGTATTAAAATCAGAGTATTTGGTCCCTAATTTGATTCCTCTGGTATTTATTACTTCGAAAGGGTTTCGAGCATTTGCTTTTCTAACTAGTGAAAGAGACTGTGTTTCTGTCGTTTGCATAAACCAGGTACAGAGTTCATTCAAATCATATTTTTTCTGAAAAAGCATTTTTACAGGTGAAACTTCAAGTTCTACAAGACAGGTTTCCAAAGGGTTTGCTATTTTGAGATTATTACTTTCAGTGTCTTCCCTTTTTTCATGAACATAATTTTCAGCTTCATCTCCACTGACTTGTACCCAAGCATTTGTAATTTGCTCATATCTATTATTTAACGCCTCTAATAAGGAATCGTTTGAAGCAGAAGCAGCCCACCACCTGAGCAAAGGGTTTGATGAAATTATAGGGTCCAAAGATACTTCAGAAATGGGTGTTAATTTATCTTCCAAACATTTTTTTGCATTCCTTAAATTTCTAGCTCCTGGTGTACCTTTGGGAGCTATTTTTAACCTTGACTGCCTATTTTTTTCCTTCTGACTTTTGCCTTTCTGCAAATGGAGTTTATATGATTTATGAAGCAGAGTATTTCTATAAATAAGTGAGCTAGAAGATGCTAATGAATGTAAGAAATGCAGAGATGGTTTTCGGTCCCTAATAGAATGTCTCAAAGGTATAGCAGCAACCATACTTTTTGATCCATTCTTGAATAGGTCAGCTTCAGCGTGCCTTGTATCCATCTTATTGCATTGAGAAGCATACTTTTCTTCAGGCAAACTTTTTTCCAACATAGTCTCTTGTTCTAAAGGAGGTAAACAGCTGCTAATACTCACTGCTCTCTCCTGAGGTGAAATTCTATTAATAGTTACAGATATACCAGAAATTTTCACTTTTGCAGGTCTACCAGGCTTCCTAATTATTGCCAAAGGCTTCTGATTTGGTCGAACAATGCTCTTAGAAGGTTGAGGTATCACAGACTTGTTCTTGATAGGTCTAACATATTCAAAGCCCAAGATCTCACTTTCAGTTGTCAAACTTGAAATGGCACTTATTCTTTCACCCGAGTCAAGTTCAAATTCTCTAATATTTCTGAGACTATTACATTCAGTTGGAAAATCAGTAACCTTACTGTTTAAAGATGTAACATTGCTTATGCTTACACTTCCTTCAGAAACATGCCTTTTAGTTCTTCTTGACCTTCCATAAATAACAGTTACAGTAATAGTCTTTTTATAAATACCTTCCTTTACTTCTGATAGGGGAGATTCTGGGCTTTTCTTTCCAGCACTAAAGGACTCATTTTGGCAAATGGTAATGTCTGTTTGATCAGTTTTCGGTTTGGGTGGTCTTCCAATTGGTCGCTTAATCTGTTTCACAACCTGGGGACCTATTTTTTTAGGTCTACCTGGTTTTCTTTTAAAAGATGAATCAATTGCACTGTTTGAATGTTCCATAGGTTCTTCCTGTGGCTTATCGCTATTTGTATTATCGATAAACATTTCAGAAGATTCTGCTGTTTCTGTTGCACAATTTAATTTTAGTTCTTTTTGAAGGGTGTCACTACCATTAAGATTAGAACTAACATTTTCCAAGTTAGCATTTGGAATGTCCTCATTTGTTTCTGTTTTTTTTTCAATTATATGATGGTTTGGACATTTTTCAGAAGAAGGAAAATCAATGTTTGATTCAGAACTATTGACTGAAGTTAAAGTATATTTGACTCCTTCACTGCTTTTAACCTCAGATAAAAACATGAGTTTGATAGGACTAGAATAATTGGAAAAAGAAGAGCTTTTGGTGGCTTCATATTTTGTTGGTATATTCTCAACAGAGGAAATCAAGCTACCTGTATCTAAAATAGATGACTTTTTCAGATTATCAAGTCTTTTGTTATTCAAATCTATTGGATTGCTTTGGATATTGTTGGATACTGCCACAGATTTTGATAAACTCTGCTCTTTGCACGTCATTCTACTTACAGTAAGAGTTATATTTCCACCAGCATTTTGATCTTTACCATCAACTTCTTTCAATTTTTTGGATGCTTTATATCCTTCCAACAACGACTGATTATTCCAAGACTTCTTGGCCATATTTATTGTATCTTCCAAACGTTCCACAATAACTTGTAAATTAGAATTCATTGCAATTTTGTTTAAATCTATACTGTGGGAGCTTTCAGTTTGAATACATTTCACCTGATCTTTTTTTTTTGTAGATTCAGAAACCTTTTTGGCCTTAGGGGATTTTTTGAGAACATAATTATTTGTTACATATATAGAATACCATCCTGGAGGCACAATATTTCGTTTAGTTCTGCTCAAAAGTCCAGGAACATCGCATTTCAAAGAAGTTTGAGTATTTTCTAGTTTTGAATTCTCATGATTTTTCAAAAAACTTTTTCCAGCTGCAGATTTCTCCTGTGAATTTCTTATGCTCATTTTCTCAGGAATAGTTGTTTTGAAGCTTTCTGAAAATGTGTCAAAAGCCAAGTTAGTATCTAAATTATGAAGGGGTAGTTGTAAGGACTGTAATGCATAATCTGGTGAAAATGATATTTCTGCATGATTGCTGTCTTGAAGGTTCTTAGAATTTTGTAAAGAAGGCCCTTGGCAATTATAGAATTCTTCTTTGTCTGTTGAAAGTATCACATTATTGCATACCAATTTCCTTGAAAATTTTTCACTGCATTTTTTTCTTACAAAGTTTTCATCAAGACTAGCAAGTTCTCTTTTTATCTGTAAAGCCTGCCTTCTAAACATGGGTGAATCAGGAGAGTGGTGCATTGCAAATAACGTTTCTTGACGCTTTCGAAATCTTGTCTGAATAATTTTATTTTCTAGCTTTTTATCATGTTGACTCAGTAATTCCATAAAACTGTAATCACTGGCCTTTGCATTATGCAAGAGGGAAGTTATTAAATCTCTCAGTTTTAAATCATTATCTGTATTACAATCACTGCTAGATAATTTTATAAGGTTTGTCGTATCTGTAGTTTCTATTGATTTTAATTTTTCATTAATACGATCCATTAAATCTTGAAAAATTACAGTAGTTTCACCTTTTTCATGATTTGTGGTACAATTATTGCTGCCTTCCAAGAGCAAAGAATCAGAGTTACTGGATATTTTGGTTTTATGTGTTTTACCTTCATGATCATCTTTGTCATTACTTATTTCTGCTGGTGTGAGGAATGGAGGTTGGTTAATGTTTGTTTCAAGTCTGTTATTTTCTAAGGCTGAAAGCTCTGAGATGACATCTTTCAATTTTTCAAATCCTTCAGTCTGTACAGGTGATAATGGTGGGGGTGAGGGACTTCGAGATCTACAAATATCTTCCAGACTAACCGAAACATCACTGAGTACTTCCCTTGATGAAAAAGGAGTATGAAAGGCCGATTTTGTAGAGTGAATGTTTGGAAACAGTCCAGAACAGCACCTGTGAGAAGTATAACTGTTTGCAATTCCTCTATTCACTACTGTCTTAATGTGTTCAATAGTTACAGTTTGGCAAGACAAACAATGTAAATCTTTAATACAGACTGGCAGAGGCACAAAACCAGGGCTTTGTCTTTCATTTTGTAAACACCCTCTTTCTGCCAGCCTATATTCACAATGACAGAATAGACCATGTATATCATCTTCAATTAGAGGCTTTTGAGATTCTGAAGACACAGTATAAGATGTATTACAACAGCAAAGAGAAGCAGCATTCTGCTCTTGGACTAGAAATTTCAACATTGCCAAAACTTGTTGCTGGTGATGTATGCACAAAGATTCCAAAACTTTGCTTAATGCTGATTTTTCTTTTTCCATTTTAGTAGCTTCCTCTGATTTTGCATCAACAGTTGAACTAAAAATAAAAATCAAACAAAAAATGAATTACAGTAAAAATATCAATATTATAAGGAGTTATAATTTTAACAGAGTTTGAACAAAAGATATTTTGATATTGCTGGACTCCTAATTCCTATAGAGCTGCAATAATGGCATCTTGATTATTGTTTAGCAAAAATATAATGAAGCACTGATGATAATTTCCTGTGACAAATGA
Organism: Myotis daubentonii; assembly: GCF_963259705.1. Lineage (NCBI taxonomy): Eukaryota > Metazoa > Chordata > Mammalia > Chiroptera > Vespertilionidae > Myotis > Myotis daubentonii. The sequence continues at coordinate 224,928,666 of NC_081840.1, read as the reverse complement.
GTCAAAACAAAGCCCAAATTTTGTGATATAAAAGCTGATGATTATAGATATGACTATATTTATAGATTGTTAATGTTTAGTTCTTTGAATATATTAAGAATATTTAATGGAAAGTGCTTCACCAGGAGTTAAATTTTTTGTAAACATTTTGTTATTTTGATAATTATCAATCTGTATTACTGCAAATAAGAAAAATAAGATGTATGAGAAAAGGCTTATCTTTATTTAAATATATATATTTTCAAGGTAATGGAAATAAAATTATTAATAAAAGCTTTGTCACAAGAAAAATTAAGGGATTTAGATTTCATAAATAACAAAATATCTTTTCTAAGATTAAGCTCCAGGCATTTTAACCTATTAAGAAAATAAATAATTTAAGCTATTTAAAAATGAAACCTATTTTTAATTGATTTTAAATACTAAAGTAATTACATTGAAACTAAAGGCATTACTTACCTAATTATTTAATTTCAAATGGAAAATGTCCACTTCAGAAACTAATATACATCTAATTTTAGCTAAGGCTCATTATTACTTAGCAACGAATGTAGAAATCTAATTTTTTTTTTAAATCCAACTACCAGCAGTAAGAAGATAAAATATATAAAAGAATTCTGTTTCAGAAAAGTATCCATTTAAATTAAACATATCACCAAACTCTGTACATGAAAATAGCCTCCCACTCCTGACTAGTTAGTTATATTTGTTAGTGCTAGTAGCTCCTGGTTTGCAAAAATTTAGGGTTGGAATTGGGATATGCTGATTATGAATTGCTACAGAAGAATGTATTTTATTTAATAAAAGGTTTGTTCATGTATATTAAAAATTAGAGAATTTTTCTTTTAAAATGAAAAGTGAATTTTTTTTTATTTTGTTCCCTAAATATCACTTAATTTGTTTCACAGTTAGGTATGCAATATTTTATCTACATTTTATAAAAATTGTTATTTGAATAGGAAAAATACCAAAGCAAATTTTGAACATTAGATCAATTTTTTTCAAGGAAAAACAACACTTTACTAGATTCAACCAATATTTCACTAAAACTAGCATATGATTTAACATAAATAGTTATCAAAGTGAGAATAGATATGAAATTACAATAAATCTTCTTAAATCCATTGCCACCTCTAGACAGATGAAAATAGGATATGACCCCTGTAACTTTTCCTTTCTGAAAACAAATTTTCATAAGTTTTATCATGGCTGGGAGTGTAAAATGATGCAACTAACTCCCAAGATTCAATATTAGATCATTTAAAAAATATATGTAGAGAATAAAGGCAGGAGGAAATGTTAGCTATCAAATATAAATATAAGAATAAAATTATGCTCTTTTTCAGCAAATTAAACATTATAATTTTCACATAAGCAAATGAAAACCCAGAAAAGTTCTGATAAGCACGATTCAACAGTTTCTTTAGTTATGTTATGGCCTATTAAACATATCTGTGACTAACCAGTTAAACAGAGATTTGACATGGTTCTAAAGAAAATACATTACACTGTATTTTTTAAGGATTAATATGCTTGCCTAATAGTTCCTGAAATGCTTAAGTGATTTTTTCTATTAGTAAAGCCAAGTAAAATAATAAAAACTAATGACTAGTGTTAACTATTCTGAACTGCAATAATCTTGAAAACCACCACAAGATTTTTATATTTCTCTTCTGACATTCTAAGGATATCTATCTTTTAAAAGAGTTTCTTATTCAGTTTATTACTTCTATTAATGACATTTAAAAAATACCACAGTGGCCGAAACCGGTTTGGCTCGGTGGATAGAGCGTCGGCCTGCGGATTGAAAGGTCCCAGGTTCGATTCTGGTCAAGGGCATGTACCTGGGTTGCGGGCACTTCCCCAGTGGGGGATGTGCAGGAGGCAGCTGATCGATGTTTCTCTCTCATCGATGTTTCTAACTCTCTATCTCTCTCCCTTCCTCTCTGTAAAAAATCAATAAAATATATTTTAAAAAAAAAACCACAGTGGCTAGTAATTTCCACCTAATGCTATATGAAGAATAGCTTAATAAAGTTCCTAATTAGATATTCAGATTAGATTAGATTCAGTTATTAGATAACTAAGTCCTCAAATCATAAAACTACACAATATGCTTGTCTTCAAAATTTTTTCATATTTAATGCATGTTAAAATCTCAAAACCCAATATATGAAACCTAATATAAAAAATAGTTGAATACACATACGTCTACAATCTAGAATTTATTCCCAAATGATTACATAAAGGTTCTAAGATTGTACCTTTCATAGATGCCTTTTTTTGAATGCTAAGAAAGTTTCAAACCTTTTGCTATTTGATTTAGAAACCAAAACACCCTGCCTATCCTTTCTATGTTACTATCCGTTTTGCCCATTACAAGTTTTGTTGTTGAGATAGTTTTGGAGAAAGTCAATTTCTAATATTTAATATTAATAAAATTGCTTCCTAAAATGATTAAAGAAGTCAGTGTAGTCAGTCTTTTTCTTTGCTTTTCTTTTTTTTCTTTTACTGAATGAGTAAATCAATCACACACAAACAGTGTTGTAAATTTAAGTGCAAAAGCATTGAAGTGCTTTACTACAAATTACAACCTAGAAACACGTTAACTGAACAATTAAAATTCATACAATCAGATTTAGATATATAACAACACAAAGTAGGAACAGAATTACAGTACATTACAACACAAGACAGATACATGAATTCATTAGAAAATATTGTAATAAATAATTCATGAATTATAGTGCAATTGATTTATGCATAAATATAACTAATTGCCTAACAATCAGTTTATATTAACAAAATCTGTCAAAATCAAGGCAGCACAGAGTTTTACTAAATTACTGCGACAATGAAAATACTGCAATTAAAAAACAAATACAAGTATTTGTACTGTAAACTAAAAAAATCAGTCTCACTAAAGTTAGTATACAATTTAATATAAAATTGTCATTAGCTACCAGAAGTGGTTTAAACAACTTTACTGAACAGTAGTTTTCTAAAAACAGAGGCACTGTTTTTTCTTTTCCTTCTTCTTTTTTTTTTTAAATATAAAATACTTGAGGAACATTCAAATAAGTAGAAAGCACATAAGGTTTGCTTTCACCTTCATTAAAAGTCTGCTGAAACTGGATATTTCAGAAAATTGTCAATTGATAAATAGTAACTGGTAACTAAATTCATAAGGTACTTTGAAAGTTTAACATAAAGAACATCTTAATAGAATCACTGGGGAGAAGGGGAACCCATAAATTTCCCTGCCTTTCCTAGTTTGTATAATCAAAAGTTAACTCAATAATTAGAAACACTTTCTTTTAAAAGTCATGGGTTATTACCTATAAACTATCAAAAAATATTTAATTTACTATTTCTGACCAAAAATAAATAATACAAGTACTAAAATGCTGCAAATTAACTATAATATTACCTATAAAACTACTGATCACTGTGAAGTCAATAGCAAAATGATCCCTGATTTTATGAATCCTGTAAAGTTTTTGGTCAGGTCATCTTTTAAATGATATAAAAGAGTTCTGTTAAGTATCCCTTCACTATAAACTTCTCAATCAATTTGTTAATGTAAATATACTGTGAGGAATAAAAAAGCTCAATACAATACAAATGTTATGTAATGCATTCAAGCCCCCAAATTTTTGCAAGTAAAATTCTGTATAAAGAGGTCAATAAAATTGTGTTGAAACATTACTTTATTTTTAACTTTGTTTTTTAGTGGGAAGTGGGGTAATAGATTAAATAATCCAAGTTCTGGCCCTCACAAAATATGGCTTAATTCTTTAAAAAGAAAGATGACCCTGACATCTGCTGTTTTGCAATCTATTATGTATACTTTCTTGAAAAAGAAAAGAGCAAGAGGATTCATCATACCCTACTATGCAGGTAACATTAATAGCTAAAGAGTGTTCAGTGTAGATCTAAGAGACCAAATAACTACTTGTTTAGTTCCCACTCTTCAGTTTCTTTAAACATATGTAAGCAGTTTTAAAATGTAATAGCTGAAAATCTCTTTAGTATTACATGTATATGTGATTATTAGATACACACAAACACAAGTGTAAAAACACAAGTATTTGACAAGGTGCACTTTTTTTTTTTAAATTTAGCTTTTGGATTTACAAAAAGTGGCTTAGAGAAATGATTAAAACCTGAATTTTAACAGAGAAAAGGGGCACTCAGAGAATTTTGAATATATGAAGCAAATCCCCATTCTTTAAATGGAGGCACATGCTTTATAATATAATATTTTACTACTAAAACGGCATACTCCATAAAACCAACATGGATACTCTGAACCACATTTTTAAACTGCTATATAAAAATTACTGGTCTCTCTACGAGTCTGGTAAAAGTTAAAATGCACTGCCCAGCTTCTAACTACCCAATTAGTAGAGTTTACATTACTGAAAGTTCAAAACAGCTTCAGTGTTAAATATTTGTAAATCTATTCAAAACCCTGAACAAACTGCAAATTTGGTTATTAGCAAAATGATAATGTTTCGCCCACCAAAATGAAATCTGTAATTCATTTTGATAAACTGAAAATGTTTTGAAATGTCACAGCAGCAAATATATTAAAGTTACACTGAGGTTTTTCAATAGTAGGAGTGTATCACAATCCTTAAAATTTAAAGTAGTCATAACATCAACTAACCAGCACATTTAAACCAAAATTATCATTCTCAAGCTTTTTCTGTGCACATTATAAACATGCTCTAAGTTGCATTCCAACTTTCTTTTCTAACCTTACAAATTAGCTTATTTTTCAAATAAAAAACAAAATTAAATTATTTTAATAATTAAATTTAAATTACTTTTTGTTCTTAGTATTCCACCTTATATTAAAGAATTCTATAGCTGCTGGGGTTAACCATGTGTCAGTTTTTAAAAAAAAGCATATATCTTATAAACCCCAGCATCCTGCTAAATCAACTATTAAATGATAAATATTGAATTTCATTATATATATAATTTAAGGTTTTCTTTTCAATTCCTGGTGGATGCACTTGAGTGCATTTCATATTTCATAGAATGCACTACAGTGTACTAATACTGTATATATTAATTTTTCTTAGTATGGAGATAGGTCTCTATTTAAACTTTGATTGGTTGTTTGACATACTTACAATCACTGTAAGTATGTTATATTAAAATGTCTACAAACGATTAGTATCATCTTTCCATTATAAGATGGTTCAACTGAATGGCTGGAGTGGTCTTTCACCAATAAAAATGTTTCACTTGACAATTACTTGTTTTCCCACAATGCTTTATGCTATTGACTACTAAAGAAAACCTGAATCTTTTTCACCTATTTATACAAGGATTAAATACAAACTATCAGAAGTAAGCAATTATATAATCTGTCCACAGTGAAAACCCTGAATAAAACTTTTTTTCAAAAGGCATGTAAGTGGTTTTTGAACTGTAAAATTTCATGTCTCCTGTCAGAGTGAGCATCTGTATTTCCCACATGTGTGCATATAGACATACAAATACACACCTGTGCACACACACACACACGCAAACACACACACACAAACACACACACACAAACATTTTCCTAACAAGTAATCTACACAGGCTTGCTGCTGTTTTTGCAGCTGCCAGTCCCTGAATCTGTCATATTATATAACCCAGTGTCTGGTAATCGGAGTTTCTTCTTCGGAGGAGTCTTCAGTGTTCCAGATCTTTCTTTTACCTTGTATTCTAAAGTGCTGTGAGGTACCCCATAAATTCCTTGTGCTTTGGAAACACTCATTTTTCCGCTCATTACCATTGCAATAGCCTCTTCCATTATTTCATGATCATATTGCCGATAACGGCCACGTTTTTTCCTGGGCTGCTTATTATCTTTTCGATCCAATCCATCTTCAGTATTTTCAGAGGTTCCATCAACTGTTCCATTTTTAGAATTAAGACACAAAGGAGAGAGGTCCCCATGTATAAAATAAGAGTCAACACTTGAGTGAGTTATGGGCCCAGAACATTCTATTTTGTTCTGTTTAGGGAGTATATTTTTCAGTTTTTGGAGAGCTGATCCTTCAAGGACGGGAGAGGTTTTGGAAACTTGATACACAACATCCAGCAGACCAGGACCATCAGGTTGTGGTTTTGAAACAGAGCTTACTCGTAGCTGAGGAATTTTTAACTGTACAGTAGGATGTGAAGTTTCATATTGTAGGCTTTCATTTTTTTCTTTAAATTGAGTAACCATTTTCTGTAGAGTTAACTGATGGAGGTAACTGGAAGCTGTTGGGAATTTTAATTCTGAGGTTTCAAGTAGATTGAGTTTACTTTTTTCTGTGCGCTCTGCTTGAGCTCTTGCCCACAAGGCTACTTTCTGCAGCACTGCACAAGTTTCTTTACTGTCTTTATATGAATAGCTATCATTGAAATCTCGAGTTTTGTTTTTAAAAGATGCAGGCTTCCCTGCTGGTAAGGCTTCTAAGTGGAGAAGTAAAGTTTTTTGAGGTATGCCATAAAGTATGCCTGCTTTATTTATGTCCAGTGCTCCAGACTGAATGTCTTTCAAAGCTTTTGAGAGCAAACCATCTGCAAACTCAGCACTTCTTTCCACATAGTCCTCTCTGTTTCTGTGTAGTCTCCTGGATGGATGGAATGAAACGATGGTAAACTGATGCATGAGAGACTCTCACACAGCTATGGAAGGGGAGGGTCCACTCCTTTATTATACTCCTTGCTTAGGTAACATCACTGCTTATACACTTTTAAGTCTGTGAGATGTAGTAGTTACTCCTTATCAAAGCAAACGCTACAGTCCTGGTAGGACAATGTGTCAATCATACGGTGGCCTCAACAGGCAGACCTTCCAAGAACATAAAATCCTAATTCAGTATTTGTAAAAATATTCTCATGATGTTGCTATTCCTGACAGATGCTTGCAGAGCAACACTTAGATTTTTTACTTGTACAATTAGAGATCCATTATAAAAAAAAAAAACCCAACCCAAATCCTAAAGGAGTTTTTGTTAGTAGAAACGTGACGTTACCACTAAACAAGTAATAAAAGAGTCAACCCCTTTAAAGGAAATTTGTAGCAGTAATAATACTTCCAAACACAATATCTCATATTTCCACAAGACCCATTTTCCTCTAGACAAAAACTTACAATTGGAAACAAGTAGATAAGTTATATTTGGGTAAAATAATTTTAGATTTTGTAAATGTTTTTTTCTATTTCCAATGTATCGTTGTAATTTCAAAGTTTCTCAAACAGAAAGCTTAATTTACCTCATGATTCAAAACCTACTACAGCTTTAGTTTAAACAAATTAGACTCTACATCTAAGATTTAAATGTGACAAAAAAGCTTTCTGTGTAGTTTGTTAATGGGAAGATGCAAGTTACAAAAAAAAATCCAAAAATCCAACAGAACAGCATTTCACTACTAATTACTTATTAATTTAGTAACAGATTTTAATCAAAGCATTGAAGGACTTTTTGTGGTGATTACTAGATATATTACATAGTCTGCCACCACGCCTAAAGCATAATGGAAAAAAACACAAACACTATAAACTAACTATAAGAATTAGTAAGTACAGTACTTTTAAAATTTATTGTTTTAAAAAATTAAATAGTGAAATTACGTATTTCCCTTAAATTTGTCTCCTGAATATGGAATTTAAATCCTCTTTACTTGTCCTGCTTCTTAGTTTGTATTCTATGGTTAAGTTGGTAGTTCATTTTAGTAACATGAACTAAAGTTTGGTGATTGTTCTGATAACTTTTCTTTAACAGAAAGAATAAAAAAGAAAGAGAAAGGACAAAATGGAAGGTATGAGAGACAAACACTTATGAGTGACAAAGCCTCTGGAGAAAACTATATATGTCAATCTACTCAGAGTAGCATTACGAGTTCTCTGCAGAGATAATTTTATATTAATATTAAGTTATATTTCCTGGATATTGCTTACCCAGCCATTGAATTTTCAGAAGGATCACATATGGATGACTCTTCAGATTTTATGCTGATTTTCTTTGTAGAGAGATCTAACACTCCATCCCCTATAATTTTTGCAAGAGAAAAAACTTTATATTTGTAACAGATTAATGAAACAAACAGGCTATGATATAAAACCTGTTTAAAATCAACCCTTTGTCACCTTTCCCACTGTTTGCAGTGCACAGCCATCTGACTGCTCATCCATGACTGTTTCTATTCAAGGCTGCCCAGATGATGCTTTGGGAAAGTAGGAATGATGTCAATTGCACAAAAGAGAGCATAGAAAATATGATAATAAGTAAGAACAATAATTAGCATTTATTAGAACTAACAATATGTGGAACATATACTTTAGGTAAACTGTGACTCTGCATAACCAGTGTGTTTTTAGAAATTACAGTGTAAAATTTTACTATTTTAAACAACTGAAATGAACAACAGTTGAGTCAGTGCCTATATAATATGTCATGGTTATATACGTGATTGAATGAAGATATAACTTATAACAATATAACACTTTAGGAAAAATAGCAGCTACAAAACACTGCCTAAATATTTGTTATTAAAAGGTAGTTATTTTTAATTACTGTTATAATAGTGAATTTACATGAGTAAGATTTCAATGATTCAGATATACTGTAATAGGACAACTTCAGGATCAAGGAGAATAAAAATAAACTATGAATTTATAACACATCAATAAATAATACTGTTAATACTACTATATCTTTACCGACAGCTAAAAATTGAAAATTTAAACTGTAAGAAAGGAGTCATTATAAAAAACATATGCTTAAAAATATACTCAAAAATACTGCTGGGTTTTTAAAAAACAATCAAGTGGGTTTTACTATTATTATACAAATCTACTTAATACTTACGTGCCCTAGCAAGACACAAAGATGAAAAAAATAAGAACATATCTCGCCCATAACATACTATGCATAATTCAATAATAATTTTATTGAGTGCTTAGTATGTGCAAAGCACTATTTTAAGAATTTGGAGAGCAGCAGTAAAAATGGCATACAAAGTACCTATTCTCATGGTGCTTAGGACCTAGTGAGATAAGTCATACATACACCACCCCATCACCACCCAACATATTTTAGATTGAGGATAAGGGCTCCTTAAAAACAAACAAAGAAGAGTAAGCTGATATTTTTCTGGCTTCAAGGATTGACAATAATTTTCTTAACTTGTGTTAATAAAAGCTACTTGTTTTATCTTTTTGAGTCAAACACTTATTTGGTATCCTGTATAAGCACTTAAAAGGCCCCTGCCTCCTTTCCTCTGTAAATTATGGCTCTTCTTTCAATCAACTATTAGATAAATCCAATATAGTTCTCATCATTCAGGCTCTTATGAAAAACAGATCTCTATATAGTTAAGTACAAGATTACATTATATTTATCACATATTACCTTTTCTTTTTCCCCAGTTACATCAACAATTGAAGATAAATAAATTTCTTTTTGTTTTTCAACTAAGTGTAAAAAACTGAATAGGAAGTGTTTACTAAATGTTCTCAGCTGTATATTTTTAAAAATAATTTTTATCATATACATCTCTTTATTGTATACTTTGCTTTTAAGTTGCTTTTTAGGATTCTTTCACCATATACTTTATTATGAAAAGAGATTGAGAGCAACTCAAATTTCTTTTTTTATAAACAAAAGTCAAATGCAATACAAAAGCTCAAATTTAGCACTTCTTGCTAGTCCATATTACATAGGCTAATCACAAGTAATATTACTTGTAAAGTTTATCTATAAATATAACATTACATATATTTAAGAATATTAAAACATAAAATTATATATTACGCAAACACAAAAAGTCTTACCTTGCTGAGTATTTTGTTCTTGCATTCGATTCACAGTGAGGTCTAAGGGGCCTTCCTGTTCTTCCTGAAGGGAGTTTTCTGCTTGGTTCATTTGGATACTTTTACATATTAGACTTGGTCCAATTGAACCATTTCTATTCTCTTGAATTTTACCACTTTTTGAAATATACTCAATTGCAAACTGACGTATCATCTTTTTCATTAATTCCTGAGCAACTAGGGGAATGTTAGGATCACAGTTCTGAGGAAGATCTAGAGAAGAAATAAGTATAATAAGCATTAAAAACGGAAACACAAAATACCAATATTTAAACTTATCATTTTTATTACAAATTAATAATTTCAGAAGTCTTTTTAGTGTCAGTCTGTAATTGCTAATGGTTCCTAGGACTTTGCAATAGAAACCCTGTAGATTTAATTAGTATTATGATAACAACTTCAAACTTGGCACATTTAACCATTTCTTCAAAATAACATTTTTGTTCACAAACTAAAATATAAGTAAGAAATTAAGACATAGAAAGCTCAGCAATATGTCCAATTTTTAGAGTTTTAATTTAAATGTGTTCTACTAGATATTAAAACACTTTAGTATGTGAATATAAACTATATATAACCAAATAAATTTTAACTTAATATACTAAGTGCATGCATTAACTATTAAAGAAAACATCTAAACTTTCATGATTGTTAATTACTATTTAATTCTTCAATTCTGTCAAATATGCATTTCTTATACAGTTTAAATGTCATCATCAAGGATTTATTTTTCTTTTTAAATATATTTTTATTGATTTCAGAGAGAAAGGGAGAGAGAAAAACATCAATGATGAGAGAGAATCATTGATCGGCTGCCTCCTGCATGCACTTTTCTAGGGATCGAGCCCACAACCCCAGCATGTGCCCTTGACTGGAATCAAACCCGGGACCCTTAGTCTGCAGGCCGACGCTCTATTCACTGAGGCAAGCTGATTAGGGCTGGATTTTTTTCTTTCCTCAACATTTTATACTTAGAAATTTAAATCAGAAACAATAAAATAAAGAACAGTATAATCACACAGACAGCTTTGACCAAGTTTCAAGAATTGTTAGCATTCTGCCACACTCACTTTCTTTTAACTTCTTTTAGTTTGCAGAAATACTAAAAATTGTAGAATTATGACATTTCACTCCTACGTTTCAGCAAACATATACTAAGATTCTCCTATAAAAATGGCAATATCATTATTAAGTGCCTTAATTAATCCTTGATCCCCAAACATATTGATCAGCTACAACTATAATGATCAGCAATGATATTCAGTTCTACTTAAAACTTGTACAAGAGGTCAAAACAGTTGAATAATTTTAGTGAGAGGTACAGCATAAGGACAGACCAGTTATGAACACAGCATATAGTAGTGATAAAGTTTTGGTATTGGGGAGGGGGGTTGTTGGTGGCTTTTCACATACACTTCTGGCCTCAATCCAATGCTTTTATTTACTCTGTTCCTTCAAAGGTAGAATGGCTGGTAAATTGGGAAGTATGATTATACTTGATTAGGCTCCACAGAAGTGGTCCTACTTCTTGAGATACTAGTAACTAGTTCAATGCTCCTTAAATGCCTCAACTCTCACCCAGGCAGATCAGTGTTATGTTAATAGGTCTGCATTGATCCAGGGCTGTTTGAGACAGAAGGGTCAACTCTCTTTAGTTTGAGGGTTCAGTATTAGCTGGAGAACTTGCCTAAGACATGTGAAGGCAAATCTTTGAACTAGTATTTATTGTTACAGATCCCGGATTCTAAAATGCAAGAATGTTTGAAAACATACTATTTGGAGGTGAGAAGAGGCAACAAATACCTCCACTATGATCAATTCCATATTTGGTAGCAAAAAGTGACCTATGATAGCATGAATCTATTTATGGTCCTTGCAGAAATAGAAATATATTTGATCAATGGTGCTGAACCAGCTGGAAATGTTACATAATAAACTTTTCCATTATATTACATCTTTAAAAAATATTTTAAAATTCAGAAGAAACATCTGAGAAAAGGGACTGTGGGCCTATTTAAAAAAGTTAACATTTTAACTTTTACATTTATTCTTTGACCCAGTAGGAAAAAGAGACAGTATTGGTTTGGGGGTACTAGAGAAAAATAGACTTAGCTTATCTCCATTTTATAGTTTCTTTGTTCACAAAAAAGGAAATAACAGAACCTTGAAAATCATAATAGGACTTGTTCACAGCATATTTTTTAAAAATATATATATATTTTATTGATTTTTTACAAAGAGGAAGTGAGAGGGATAAAGAGTTAGAAACATCGATCAGCTGCCTCCCACACATCTCCTACTGGGGATGTGTCCGCAACCAAGGTACATGCCCTTGACCGGAATCAAACCTGGGACCCTTCAGTCTGCAGGCTGATGCTCTATCCATTGAGCCAAACCAGTCAGGGTGCTCACAACATATTTTAAGATTATATGAGATTGCAGCTCAAATACTTGACATTTTTACAGTGTGGTAAACATTAGCTCTTAATTATAGTGGAAATAACAAGATAAAAAGATGCAAGCTAAGCAATTATATTTTATTTAAATCACAAGATGTCAAATAAGTAAAAATATTATGGCAAATATAAAATTATTAACTGGGAAAATAAAAAGGACATAATAGCTAAGCCCATGTGATATTTTTTGGTATAGCCCAGTGTTCGGCAAACTGCGGCTCGCGAGCCACATGCGGCTCTTTGGCCCACTGAGTGTGGCTCTTCCACAAAATACCACCTGTGGGCGCACACGTACAGTGCCATTGAAACTTCGTGGCCCAGGCGCCGAAGTCGGTATTTTGTGGAAGAGCCACACTCAAGGGGCCAAAGAGCCACATGTGGCTCGCGAGCCGCAGTTTGCCGACCACTGGTATAGCCCATTACCACATGTAACCTAAATAAAGTGATTTACCAAAACAAAAAATTTCCATGCTGCCCATAAGGATTTCAGTTTATACCATTACTTGATTATTACCTCCAGGAATCTTTGAAGGTTTCTGTGAACAATCTTATTCACCTTTTTTCAAACCTAATTTTGCTTCACATTATGTGTTAAAAGGAAATACTGAATGTACTTCTAGGTATTTTGGTTAACTGTTCTGTAATTTATTGATCAATGTCACCTTATAAATTTAAAATAATTAAATTTTCCAAAAAGAGCAGAATATGATTGAGTTTAGACCTAAGTTTTTAATGCAGAATAGATATCATTACTCTATTCAATTCACCTACTCAGATTTTGCCCCTTTATATTGGGGAATAAGTCTATGTGTGAAACCAAAGGACTTGGCAAAAAATAAATTAAAAAATAGGATAAAAAAGAGAAAAAGAGAGACAATAAAAATGCTGCTCAGTTGCTAATTAGCTAATGAATCTTCTAAATTACATGTACAAGCTATTATAATTACATAAAGCAAATGAGTTAATTAAAGATCTAGGCCAGGGATTAAACTCGTTTTGAAAGATCAGGCAAATAATAAATATTTGGCTAGAAGATAAAACGTTGCCACTAGGAAATGGTGTCTACTGCCCGCAAGAAGACAGAAGAGCCTGGCTGGTATGGCTCAGTGGTTGAGTGTCAACCTATGAACCAAGAGGTCATGATTTGATTCCTGGGCAGGGCACATGTCCGGGTTGTGGGCTCAATCCCCAGTAGGTGGTGTGCAGAAGGCAGTCAATCAATGATTTCCTCTCATCATTGATGTTTCTTCTATCTCTCTCTCTCTCCCTTCCTCTCTGAAATAAAAAAAAAATATATTTAAAAAAAAGACAGAAGAAACTTATTTTTGCTCTATCTTTTCTTTTCTCAAATTTAATTAATTCAAAGTTTAACATGCTCTTTGTGGGTAGCCAGTATCAAGACCGTCCGCAATGATTTCCACATCTTGGTTTCCTACTGCTGTGTAGTTCCTTCCACATTGTATCAGAGGTGGTATGTGTGATTAATAGCATAGCACAGAAATGTAACTCATTTCTGATATTAGGTTATATAGGTACTAGGGGCCCGGTGCACGAAATTCGTGCACTGGGTGTGTGTGGGGAGGGGAGTGTCCCTCAGCCCAGCCTGCCCCCTCTCACATACTGGGAGCCCTCAGGCGTTGACTCCCATCACCCTCCAATCGCAGGATCGGCCCCTTGCCCAGGCCTGACGCCTCCGCCAGAGGTTTCAGGCTTGTACAGGGGACCCCCATCTCCCCCTGATCACTGGCTCTGGCCCCCACCCAGGCCTGAGGCCTCTGGCCCAGGAATCATGCCTGGGCAGGGGACCCCCATCTCCCTCTGATCGCTTGCTCCACCCCCCGCCCAAGCCTGACGCCTCTGACCCAGGCTTCAGGCCTGGGCAAGGGGACCATCATATCCCCCCAGTCCCCGGCTCCGCCCCCCGCCCAGGCCTGACGCCTCGGCCAGAGGAGTTCACCCTCATCACCCTCTGATCACCAATCACCGGATCAGCCCCTTGACCAGGCCTGAGGCCTCCGGCAGAGGTGTCAGGCCTTGGCAGGGGACCCCCAGCTCCCCGTGGTTCCAGGCTCCGCCCCTGCCCAGGCCTAATGCCTCTGGCCTAGGCGTCCGGCCCGGGCAGCAGGGATCCGCAGCTGCAGCGGCCCCGCGATTGTGGGCTCCGCTTTAGGCCCAGGCAAGGGACCCCTAGCTCCCGGGACTGCCAGCTTCGACCGTGCCCAGCTCCCATCGCTGGCTCCACCTCTACTTCCTGCTATCACTGGCCAGGGCGGCAAAGGCACCTGATTCTCCAATCATGGCTGGGGGGCAGGGCAAAGGCGGCCCCAAGGCCGCCTTTGCCCTGCCCTCCAGCTCTTAGCTCCCCCCTGGGTTTCCGATCACTGTCAGTGGCAGGGGGCTTCTTCCTGCTTTCCCTTTCACCTCCCTGCATTGTGCCTACATATGCAAATTAACCGCCATCTTGTTGGCCGTTAACTGCCAATCTTAGTTGGCAGTTAATTTGCATATAGCCCTGATTAGCCAATGAAAAGGGTATCGTCGTACGCCAATTACCATTTTTCTCTTTTATTAGATAGGATGTGGTTTCTATCTTGGATACTCCTGAATATTGATGTTCGCTGCCTCCTCTCTGCTCCCACCCTTACTCCATCCTTGCATCTCTCTCTCTTTCACTACCAATTCTGGAGGAATCCATACTGTAAGCAACCCTATACTGAGGCTCATAAGAGTTTGATATTCTTGAGCCAAATGAAGGAAACTGGAAGAAGGTACTCCAGATCAATCAAATGCCATATGATGCCAACCTACCTGACCCCTTGATTGCTGCCAAATGAAAAACTGCCGGAAACATCCAGCTGAGCCTCTCTCAGATTTCTGGCTCAGAGAAAATGTGAGATAATAAATGTTTGTTATTTTAAACTGCTAACTATTGGAGGTAATTTGTTAAACAGTAAAAGAAAAATAATAAGATTATGGTATACATTGGTGGGATGCTGCTGTATTAAAACCTAAAATGTACATATCGCTTTAAAACTAGACAGTGGACTTTGGGGAGAGTAGTAAATATAAGTCTGAAATACATTGAAGAAATTGTGAATAGAAGCTTCCTGGTCTTTGATAAAGCTGGAGTGTGAAGACTTGTAGAAAAATGAGGTAAATGTTATTGGAAAGTGAAGGAAAGAATATACTTATGTAGTGGCAAAAAGACAATACTTGTTTGTAGTAAGTTGGAAAGTAAAAAATGTGCCTAATGAATTGGGTCATCTATTTAGGGAAATTTCTAAGCAAAGTGTTGACATGCCTTTTGATTTCCTCTTGCTAATTATCTATACTAATAAAAGCCGAGGTGGTCCTTGCATTGTCACAAGATGGTCGGCAGGGGAGGGCAGTTGGGGGTGATCAGGCCTGCAGGGGAGGGAAGTTAGGGGTGACAGGCCTGCAGGGGAGGGCAGTTGGGGGCGACCAGCCAGCAGGGGAGGGCAGTTGGGGCCATCAGGCTGGCAGGGGAGGGCAGTTGGGGGTGATTGGGCAGGCAGGCAGAAGCGCTTAGGGGCAATCAGTCAGGCAGGCAAGTGGTTAGGAGCCAGCAGTCCCGGATTGTGAGAGGGATGTGGCCTAAACTGGCAGTCGGACATCCCCCGAGGGGTCCCAGATTGGAGAGAGTGCAGGCCGGGCTGAAGGACACCCCCTTGTGCACGAATTTCGTGCACCGGATCTCTAGTAGTAAAATATAAGGAGAAAGATATATACTAAAGAAAGGACTATTAAATAAACAAAAAAACAGGTCTTAATTGTTTTGAAAATTTTCAGTCAATACAGATAGTAAATGAGTCTAAAATTTAGAAAGCTTGAGAGCCCTAGCTGGTTTGGCTCAGTGGATAGAACATCGGGCTGCAGACTGAAGGGTCCTGGGTTCGATTCTGGGCAAGGGCATATATCTCAGTTGCAGGCTCAATCCCCATACGGGAGGGAATCAATCAATGTCTCTCTCTCTCACATTGATGTTTCTCTGTCTCTCCCCCTCCTCTCTCTCTGAAAAATCAATGAAAAAATATCCTCAGGTGACGATTAACAAAAAAGAAAGGTTGAGCAAAGGCTAAACCAGGGGAACAACCAGGAAAATATGCTTCAGAAAGCTGATGGGTTTTCTCTAAATTTGACCTTCTTAATAAAGTTTTGGGTATCATTTGAATTTTTCATTTTCATTGTTTTGTGGGAGGAATTTCACTCCACTCTTCCAAACAAAGAACTCTGGAAGTAACCAAAATCTTTTGAGAAAGTGTCTATTCAAGAACACTGGTTAAATCTCTGTAAAAACAACAAGCTATATAGCATTTCAAATTGCCCTATTCCTATCCTCCCATGATAGTTCTGAGGTAGCCTTCCCCAACACATTCACAGTTCCTAAGCAAAGACAGAATCTCATGGTCCTAGAAATTTAAGAAAATCTCTGTTCAATCAACAGTTAACAACTACCTAACTAAGAAATGTCAGTGGCCACAAAATAAGAAAAGTGACTTCACAAATCAGTCCAGGAAAGTCACTTACCAAATAAGTGACAATAACACACAGCAACAACAACAAACTCTGAGGTGGGGGATAATCTGATTCCCATGGCTGTCACATTGTATTATTTAAAACATCCAGTTTTTGAAACAAAACATTATGCGAAATGCAAAGCAAGAAGTAAGGCCTATACCAGTGGTTCTCAACCTTCTAGTCCTTTAAATACAGTTCCTCATGTTGTGATCCCCAATCATAAATTATTTTCGTTGCTACTTCATAACTGTAATTTTGCTACTGTTATGAATTGTAATGTAAATATCTGATATGCAGGATGGTCTTAGGTGACCCCTGTGAAAGGGTCGTTTGACCCCCAAAGGGGTCGTGGCCCACAGGTTGAGAACCACTGGCCTATACAAAGGAAGAAAAAAGTCAATAGAAAATGTCTCTGAGGAAGTGGAGATATTGGACCTACTGGATAAAAAGTTTAAATTAGCCATTTTAAATATGTTCAAAGAACTAAAAGAAACCATGTATAAAGGAATAAAGGAAAGCATCAGAAGAACATCTCACTAAATAAAAAATATAAATAAACAGAAGTTTTTAAAAAGAACCACACAGAAATTCTGAAGTTGAAAAGTACACTAACTAAAATGCAAAATTCATTAGATGGATACAATAGCAGATTTCAATTGACAGAAAAAATAATCAGTGAGCTTGAAAGTAGGCCAATTGAGTTTATCCAGTCTCAGGGGAGAATGGAAAGAAGAAGGGAATAAAGGAAGAAAATCAGGCAGGTAGTAAGATAGGTAGAAAAGAAGAAGGGAGGAGAAGGAAAAAAGGAGGAAAAAAAATAAAGACAATGCCAAGTTCTCTTTTAAAGAAGAAATCTAAACAGAGCCTCAGAGATCTGTGAAGTATACCAACATACACAAATGGTAGTCCCAGAAGGAGATAAAAGAGGCACAAATATTAGAAAAGATGTCCCAAATTTTATGAAAAACATTTATTAACATATCCGAAAAGCCCAATGAACTTCAAGAGGAATGAAAGAGAAGTCACATTTGGATGTACTTAGACACATTTAGATGCATTCTAACCAATGGATCAAAAACCCAAGACAGAGTCAATCTTGAACGCAACAAGAAAAAAATCAATTCATCACAAACAAGGAACCCTCAATGAGATTACAGCCAATACCACATCAGAAGTCATGAAGTCCAGATGTCACAGTGGGATGACATATTCAAGGAATTGAAAGACTGTCAACCAAGAATTCTATTTTTAGCATAAAAAAAAGGAGAAATTTAGACATCCTCAAATATAACAGATTTTTTTTTTTTTTTTTTTGGCTAGCAGACCTGATCTAATGAAAGGGCACTAGACAGTAAAGCAAATTCACACAAAGGAATAATAAGCACCAGTATAGTAACTACATAGGTAAAATAAAATATAAACATATTTGAAAATTATAAATGTATTTTTTTTTGTTAATCCTCACTGGAGGATATTTATCCATTGAGTTTTAGAGAGTGGAAGGGAGGGGGAGAGATAGAAAAACATCAGTGTGAGAGAGACACATTGCTTAGTTGCCTCCTGGGGCCAGGGGTGGAGCCTGCAACCAAGGTATGTTCCCTTGACCAGAACTGAACCACAACCCTTCAGTCCATGGGCCAACACTCTAACCACTGAGCCAAACCAACTAGGACTATAAATGTATTTTTTTGTTTTTAATGTTTTCCCTCCTATTTAATTTAGATGATAACTGCACAAACCAATAATTATGAATCTGTCTTGGTGGACAAAGAATATCTAAAGATATAACAGAAAGGACAATACAACATAAAGGAGGAGAAATGGAATGGACACATGTAGAATCAAGGTTTTTGTATACTACTGATAGTAAGTAGGTATTAAGCTGAACTAGATTGCTGTTTGTTAAGATGTTAATTATAATTCCAAGGCAACCACTAAGAAAGTAACTGAAAACCATACAGTAAAAGAAACAAATAATTAAAATGGTACACTAGAAAACTGTTATTTAACACAAAAGAAAGTAATAATGGAGAAATAGAGAAAACAAAAAATATATAAAACACTTAAAATAAATAGTAAAATGAGAGATGAAAATCCTACCTTACCAGTAATTATAATAAATGTAAATAAAAAGGAAAAGATTGGCAGAATGGATTGAAAGTATAATCTAACCATATGCTGCCAAAAGAGACACTTTAAATTTAAAGACACAATCATGTTAAAAGAAAGGATGAAAATACAGTCAGACCTCATATCTTGAACATCTCTCATCTTGAATGATTTGGTTCTCGACCAAGTTGTTCACAGAAAAAAATGTCTGGGTTGTAGAACCAAACTTTGGTTTTTGAGCTGACAACCCTTTCATGCTAATACCTCAGCATGATACAAAGCTTCTCCCTGGCAACAACCAAAGGAGAGAATGCTTTTGTTGCTAGTGAAATCAATAATAGCACAATTTTAAAACATAAAGAGGCCATCAAGAGTGCTAATGTTGCTAAGGGTCTGAAAGAAGCAATGATCACAGAGAATTGTTGATTTGGATAAACAAAAAGCAGTAAGCCAGTGACAGTATTTCAGAGGTAGTGATGTATGTTCTGCATGCTAACCTGAAAGACTCCCCTGGAACGACTGCCAAAAGTGGTTCCTTTAAGGCTAGTAGAAGGTAGTTTGAAAAATTTAAGAAAAAAAGTGTTTATTTATAGGTTGAACAGTATATATTAGAGATGCACTGTATATAAGAAAGGTTAAAACAAGGAATCATTTGGGGGTCTGGAACAGATTAATTAAATTTACATTGTTTCTAATGGGAATCACATAGTAGGTAGCCTTCTCAGATTGACTTCTTTCACTTACTAATATGCATTTAAGGTTCGTCCGTGTCTTTTCATCGCTTGACTACTCATTTTTTTTTTAAAGCTGAATAATATTGCATTGTCCAGATGTATCATGTAAATAGTAGTAACCAAAAGAATGCTAGGGTGTGCCAAAACCGGTTTGGCTCAGTGGATAGAGCGTCGGCCTGGGGACTGGAAGGTCCCAGGTTCGATTCCCGTCAAGGGCATGTACCTGGGTTGCGGGCACATCCCCAGTAGGAGATGTGCAGGAGGCAGCTGATGGATGTTTCTCTCTCATCGATGTTTCTAACTTTCTATCTCTCTCCCTTCCTCTCTGTAAAAAATCAATAAAATATATTAAAAAAAAAAAAGAATGCTAGGGTGACAGAAATACAAAGGATTGTTAAAAAAAAATACTATGAACAACTCTATTTCAACAAACTGGCCAACCTAGAAGAAATGGACATATTCCTAGAAAAATATGACCTTCCAAAACTCAATCAGGGAGAATAAAAAAAAAAGTGAATAGGCCAGTAACTATGGAGGATATTGAAGCAGTAATCAAAAAACTTCCAGAAAACAAAAGCCCTGGGCCAGACGGCTTCACAGGAAAATTTTACTGAACATCCAAAGAAGAACGAAAACCTATTTTCCTCAGACTATTCCAAAAAATTCAAGAGGAAGGAACACTTCCAAGCTCTTTCGATGAAGCCAGCATTACCCTAATCCCAAAACCGGATAAAGTCACTACAAAGAGAATTACAGGCCAATATCTCTGATGAACATAGATGTTAAAATTCTCACCAAAATCCTAGCAAATCAGAGCCATCATTACATTAGAAAGATCCTACACCATGACCAAGTGGGATTTATTCCGGGGATGCAAGGATGGTATAATATCCGCATATCAATAAATGTGATACATCACATAAACAAATTGAGAGGTAAAAATCACAATCATATCAATTGATGCAGAAAAAGCATTTGACAAAATACAATATCCTTTCTTGATAAAAACTCTCAGCAAAGTGGAAATAGAGGAATCATACTTCAACATAATTAAAGCCTTATATGACAAACCTACAGCCAACATCATACTCAATGGGCAAAAACTAAAAGCATTCTCCCTAAGAACAGGAACAAGACGGGGATGCCCACTTTCACCACTTCTGTTTGACACAGTACTGGAAGTGCTAGCCATAGCGATCAGACAAGAAGAAATAAAAGGCATCCAAATTGGAAAAGAAGTAGTAAAACTGTCATTATTCGCAGATGACATGATATTGTACATAGAAAACCCTAAAGACTCCATAAAAAAACTACTAGATTTAATAAATGAATTTGACAATGTAGCAGGATACAAAATTAACACTCAGAAATCTATGGGTTTTTTTTATACACCAATAATGAACTCACAGAAAGAGAAAGAAACAAACAAACAAAAACAATCCCATTTACCATTGCAATAAAACAATTAAGATACCTAGGAATAAACCTAACTAAGGAGGTAAAAGACCTTTACTTGGAAAACTATAGGACATTGAAAAAAGAGATAGAGGAAGACATAAACAAATGAAGAATATACCGTAGTCATGGATTGGTAGAATCAACATCATTAAAATGTCCATACTACCCAAAACAACCTATAGATTCAATGTAATCCCCATTAAAATACCAATGGCATATTTCAGAGACCTAGAACAAATTCTCCAAAAATCCATATGGAATAAAAAAAGACCCTGAATACCTGCAGAAATCTTAAGAAAGATGAACAAAGTAGGTGGGATCACAATACCAGATATCAAGCTATATTACAAAGCCAGTGTTCTCAAAACTGCCTGGTATTGGCACAAGAACAGACATATAGACCAATGGAACAGAACAGAGAACCCAGAAATTGACCCAAGCCACTATGCTCAATTAATATTTGATGAAGGAAGCAAGGGCATACAATGGAGTCAAGACAGTCTCTTCAATAAATGGTGTTGGGAAAATTGGACAAATACATGCCCCCCAATATGAAACTAGACCACCAACTCACACCATACACAAAAACAAACTCAAAATGTATCAAGGACTTAAACATAAGATGGGAAGCCATAAAAATCTTTGAAGAATCCATAGGCAGCAAAGTATCAGACATATGTTGTATCAATATCTTTACCGATACAGCTCCTAGGGCAAAGGAAACTAAGGAGAAAATAAACAAATGGGACTACATCAAAATAAAAAGCTCCTTCACAGCAAAGGAAACCATCAACCAAACAAGAAAGTCCGCTGAACCGGTTTGGCTCAGTGGATAGAGCGTCGGCCTGTGGACTGAAGGGTCCCAGGTTTGATTCCCGTCAAGGGCATGTGCCTTGGTTGTGGGCACATCTCAGTGGGGGGCACGCAGGAGGCAGCTGATTGATCTCTCTCATAGATGTTTCTAACTCTCTATACCTCTCCCTTCTTTTCTATAAAAAATCAATGAAATATATTTTTAAGAAAAGAAAGAAAGCCACTGCATGTTATATCTGACTAGGGGTCCGGTGCACGAAATTCGTGCACTGGGTGGTGGTGGGGGGGGAGTGTCCCTCAGCCCAGCCTGCCCCCTCTCACATACTGGGAGCCCTCAGGCGTTGACCCCCATCACCCTCCAATCGCAGGATCGGCCCCTTGCCCAGGCCTGACGCCTCTGGCCTAGGCGTCCGGCCCGGGCAGCGGGGACCCGCAGCTGCAGCAGCCCCGCGATCATGGGCTTCGCTTTAGGCCCAGGCAAGGGGCCCCTAACTCCCGGGACTGCCAGCTTCGACTGTGCCCAGCTCCCATCGCTGGCTCCACCCCTACTTCCTGCTATCACTGGCCAGGGCAGAAAAGGCGCCTGATTCTCCGATCATGGCTGGGGGGCAGGGCAAAGGCGGCCCCAGGGCCGCCTTTGCCCTGCCCCCCACCTCTTAGCTCCCCCCTGGGTTTCCAATCACTGTCAGTGGCAGGGGGCTTCTTCCTGCTTTCCCTTTGGCCTCCCTGCATTGTGCCTACATATGCAAATTAACCGCCATCTTGTTGGCAGTTAACTGCCAATCTTAGTTGGCAGTTAATTTGCATATAGCCCTGATTAGCCAATGAAAAGGGTAGCTCGTACGCCAATTACCATTTTTCTCTTTTATTAGTGTTGATAAGGGCCTCATCTCCAAAATTTATAGGGAACTCAGACATCTTAACAAAAGGGAGATAAACAATTCAATCAAAAAATGGTCAAAGGACTTAAATGTACACTTTTTGAAAGTGGACATACAGAAGGCCAAGAGACATGAAAACATGCTCAAAGTCACTAATCACCTGAGAGATGCAAATCAAAATGATAATGAGATAACATCTCACACCTGTCAGAATGGCTATCATCAACAAATCAACAAATGACAAGTGCTGGCAAGGATGCGGAGAAAAAGGAACCCTAGTGACTGCTGGTGGGAATGTAGACTTGTGCAGCCACTGTGGAAAACAATATGGAGTTTCCTCAAAAAATTAAAAATGGAACTCCCATTTGACCCTGTGATCCCACTTCTAGGAATATATCCCAAGAAATCAGAAACACCAATCAGAAAGGATATATGCACCCCTATGTTCATAGCAGCACAATTTATAATAGCTAAGATTTGTAAACAGTCTAAGTGCGCATCAGCAGATGAAAGGATTAGAAAACCGTGGTATAGCTACACAATGGAATACTACGCTGCTGTAACAAAGAGGGAACTCTTACCATTTGCAACAGCATGGATAGACATGGAGAGCATTATGCTAAACGAAATAAGCTAGTCGGAGAAAGATAAATATCACATGATCTCACTCATTTGTGGAATATAATGAACAACATAAACTGATGAACAAAAATAGATCCAGAGACAGAAGCATCAAACAGATCGTCAAACTTCAGAGGGAAGGTGGGGATAAGGTGGGGTTGAGGAGGGGTGGGGGGAGGGAAGAGATCAACCAAAGGACTTGTATGCATGCACATAAGCATAATCAATGCACAAAGACATTAGGGAGAGTGAGGGCATGTGCTGGGTGGTGGGGGTGGTCTGGGAGAGGTCAATGGGGGAAAAAGGAAATATATGTAATACTCTATGTAATACTTTAAACAATAAAGATTAAAAAAATAAAAGAATGCTAGGGTGGTTATACTAATATCAGACAAAATCTATTCTAAGACAAAACTGTCATTAGAAACAGGTCTTTTTATAATGAAAAATCCAAAATACATGAAGAAGAAACTAAGATATTTAAAGGAAGAAATAGAATATTCAATAGTAATAGTTGGACGCTTCAATAAACTACTTCTAATAATGGATAAAAAAGTAGACAAAAGATCAACAAGCAGAAGACATATCTAAACCAACTATGCCTAACAGACATATATAAAGCCTTCTATACCAAACAATAGAATATATTATTTTCATCAAGTACACATGAAAATTCTCCAAGACAGACCATATGTTACATCACAAAACAAGTCTCGATCAATTTTTAAAAATTAAAAATATACAAAATGTTTTTCAAAATTAAAGAAGTGAAAAAAATATCAGGGACAAAATGAAATTTGGGAAATTAACAAATGTGAAAATAGAAAAACATACTCCTAAATATCTAATGGATGAAACATGGAGTCACAAGGGTTATTAGAATACACTAAAAGTTGAATGAACAGGAAAACACTACATACTAAAAGGTATGAGGTACAGCTAATAAAGCAGTGCTTAGAGGACAATTTATAGCTATAAACACATACTAGTATAGTTAAAGTTCTTTTTTTCACATTTAATGACCCAATAACCTAACGAGGGGTGGGCAAACTTCTTGACTCGAGGGCCACAATGGGTTCTTAAACTGGACCGGAGGGTCAGAACAAAAGCATAGATGGAGTGTTTGTGTAAACTAATATAAATTCAAAGTAAACATCATTACATAAAAGGGTACAGTCTTTTTTTTTTTTTTAGTTTTATTCATTTCAAAAGGGCCGTAGTTTGCCCACGGCTGTCCTAACCTTTCAACTTATGAAAAAATAAGTTAAAAACTAAACCCAAAGCAAGTATAAAGAAATAAAAAGTTAGAAAAGAAAATATAGAGAATGGAAAAAACAACAGAGATCAATGAAACCAAAAGATGATTCTTTGAAAAGATTGAAAATTTATAAAACTTTAGTTAGACTACCAGAAAAAAAACTAGAGAAGATTTATATTGTGAAAATCATGAATGAAGGAAAATACATCACCATTATCTTTAAAGAAACACAAAAGATAATCAGAAAATACCATTAAAAATGTTAACTAATTAGATCTTCTAGATCAGCAGTTCTCAAATTGTGGGTCGCGACCCCTTTGGAGGTCGAAAGACCCTTTCACAGGGGTCGCCTAAGACCATCGGAAAACACATATTTTCGATGGTCTTAGGAACCGAGACACCACTCCTCTATCCGTCTCCAGGCGGGTCCGCCCACATGCAGATACTCCCACATACTAGTACCCAGCGTGATGACATCATCTCGCTCACCACATCACATGCACCCCGTACAGATACAGGTGTACAGGTGTATGTGACAGCATTGGCACCATAATGTACTTATGCAGACCAGTCACACGTGTGTAGAGAGCAGCTACTGTGTAGAAAGTAGCTACTGTGTTGAAAGCAGCAGTATTGGAGGTAAAATGACACTTCATGAATTATAATTACTGAGTAAATGTAAATTCATGTACTGTAAAATCATCAACTACTGCAAAAATAAAAATATCTGTACCATGGGAACTTAATCTGGATGCTGATCGGTCTTTTTATATTCAGCTGTGGTTGATGTGCATACTGCCCCCTTGTGATAGTAACAGGTATGAAAAACCAACAACACAAAGAATGGTAAATCATAGGAAACTTTAATGAACTGTATTGACTGAACTATGCCATGTATCATCTTTTGTATTATTAAAGCTATTGTTATATATTATTTTCATTAGCAAACCATCCCATGACAATGGATCGTGTAGAGAAGAACGTTAAGAAAAGAAAATATAGTGAGGATTTTTTACAGTATGGTTTTACCTCAATAATTACAGCAGGAATTGAGAAACCGCAATGTGTTATTTGCTGTGAAGCTCTATCAGCCGAATCTATGAAGCCGAACAAACTAAAACGCCATTTTGATAGCAAGCATCCGAGCTTTGCCAGCAAGGGTACCAACTATTTTAGAAGCAAAGCTGATGGACTCAAGAAAGCCAGACTTGACACTGGTGGCAAGTACCACAAACAAAACGTAGCAGCCGTTGAAGCTTCATATTTGGTGGCACTCAGAATCGCCAGAGCTATGAAACCTCACACCATTGCTGAGGATTTACTGTTGCCAGCGGCCAAAGACATTGTTCGAGTTATGATCGGAGACGAATTTGTTACAGGATTGAGTGCAATTTCTTTATCTAGCAATACTGTCCGCAGAAGAATAGATGACATGTCTGCTGATATTCTTGATCAGGTAATCCAGGAAATTAAATCTGCTCCACTTCCAATATTTAGTATCCAGCTTGATGAATCTACAGACGTTGCAAACTGTTCACAGTTACTGGTTTACGTGAGGTATATTAATGATGGCGACTTTAAAGATGAGTTTCTTTTTTGCAAACCTCTTGAAACGACAACTACTCCACATGATGTATTTGACACAGTTGGTTCATTTCTAAAAGAGCATAAGATCTCTTGGGAAAAGGTTTGTGGTGTTTGCACAGATGGTGCTCCAGCTATGCTAGGATGTCGATCTGGATTTCAACGTTTGGTACTGAATGAGTCACCAAAAGTCATCGGAACTCACTGTATGATTCATCAGCAAATATTAGCAACGAAGACCCTGCCACAAGAGTTACAAGAAGTAATGAAAAGTGTCATAAGTTGTGTCAATTTTGTAAAGGCGAGCACTTTAAACAGTCGACTGTTTACGCAACTGTGCAACGAGTTGGATGCGCCGAATAATGCTCTGCTAGTTCACACTGAAGTGAGATGGTTGTCGAGAGGAAAAATTTTAAAACGTGTTTTTGAGCTTCGTAATGAACTCAAAACGTTTTTTAATCAGAAAGCAAGACCACAGTTCGAAGCACTTTTCAGCAATAAAAGTGAACTGCAGAAAATAGCTTACTTGGTTGACATCTTTGCTATCTTGAATGAGTTAAATTTATCACTGCAAGGACCAAATGCAACATGCCTCGATTTGTCTGAAAAGATCCGATCATTCCAAATGAAACTTCAGCTTTGGCAAAAAAAATTGGATGAAAATAAAATTTACATGTTGCCTACCTTATCTGCTTTTTTTGAGGAACATGACATTGAACCAGACAAAAGGATTACGATGATAATTTCTGTGAAAGAACACTTGCACATACTTGCAGACGAAATTTCATCATACTTGCCAAATCTACCTGACACCCCATTTGCACTTGCCAGAAGCCCATTCACAGTCAACGTTGAAGATGTTCCTGAGACAGCACAAGAGGAGTTCATTCAACTTACTAACAACGATGCAGCGAGAACTGATTTCTCCACAATGCCAGTTACAAAATTCTGGATCAAGTGTTTGCAGTCATATCCTGTTCTGTCTGAGACTGTGTTGCGCCTTCTTCTTCCATTTCCAACAACATATCTTTGTGAAACAGGGTTTTCCAGCTTGTTAGTTATCAAGTCTAAATACAGAAGTAGACTTGTTGTGGAAGATGATCTTCGTTGTGCTCTTGCAAAGACTGCCCCAAGAATTTCTGATCTGGTGAGAAAGCAAACTCAACCTTCGCGCTGATGTTGGCTTTTTACGCATACTGTCGCATAATGTAGGAATGTAGTTTACTGTTGTTATATTAAGACTGTTACCCATGCTACACCATGCTTCAAGACAAAATTTCATTTATTTGTAATTAGAAATAAATATTTCACAATATATAATTACATACTTTTTGTGATTAATAACTATGCTTTAATTATGTTCAATCTGTAACAATGAAAATACATCCTGCATATCAGATATTTACATTACGATTCATATCAGTAGCAAAATTACAGTTATGAAGTAGCAACGAAAATAATTTTATGGTTGGGGGTCACCACAACATGAGGAACTGTATTAAAGGGTCACGGCATTAGGAAGGTTGAGAACCACTGTTCTAGATGAAATGGAAAAATTCCTAGAAAGACAAAACTACCAAACTGATTCAAGAAGTAATAGAAAATGTAGCCTGGCTGGCATTGCTTATTGGTTGAGTGTCGACCTATGAACCAGGAGGTCATGGTTCATTTTCTGGTCAGGGTACATGTCTGGGTTGCAGGCTCAATCCCCAGTAGGGGGTGTGCAGGAGGCAGCTGATGAATGATTCTCTCTCATCATTGATGTTTCTTTCTCCACCCTGCGCGGCCCCCGGTAACAACAGCTTGAATCAATAACCAAAAACTTGCCACAAAGAAAGCCCAGTGACAGACAGATTAACTGGTGTACTGTATACTGTTACAGTTAGACACTTAATGAAGAATTAACACCGATCCTTCAACAGCTCTAAGAAACACTTCCCAACTCATTCTATGAGGCCAATAAGTAGCCTGATATTAAAAACAGAGAAAACAACAACAACAAAAACCTGCATGAAAAGAAAACTACCTAACCAAATAAAAAAAATAGCCATTATGAATAGATACAAAAATCCTAAACAAAATACTATCAAACAGAATCCAGCAACCTAAAGAATACAAGGTCAGTTTACAGATAAAAACCAGTCAGTGTCCTGTTTTTGAAAACTTCCTTATTTTGGGGCATACAAAAAATATCCTATATCCACTTTCTACTCTTCCTGTCCCTGGTGTAGTTAGAATCTACCAATATTTCAAATATCCAACTTTTCCTTCATGTGGTAGGGATTGTTATTTAGGCATAAGTGTGGTCATTACTATTTTATTGTCACTGCTTATAGAATCTCTGGCAGGCAAAGCTTATAAATGCCACACACAATATTTCCCATGTTCTGTATTATCAATATAATAATACATCTTCCACAAAAATTAACTCAAAATAGGTAATATACCTAAATGTAAAGCACAACTATAAAGCCACTAGAAGATAACACAGGAGAAAATCTTGGTGACCTTGGGTTTGACAATGACTTTTTAGAAAAAAAAACCATAATGCATAAAAAAATTAAGACAATATTAAAATTTAAGAATTTCTGGTCTGTGAAAGACTGTTAAGAGAATGAAAATGCAAGCCACAGACTGAGAGAAAATATTTGCATAATCTGATAAAGGGGTCTTATGTCTAAAATACACAAAGAACTCTTAAAACCAACAATGAGAAAATGAATAACCCAATGCAAATGGGTTATAAATGTGCAAAAGATCTGAACAAGCAACTCACCCAAAGAGATAGGCAGGTAGCAAATAAGCATATGAAAAGGTGCTCAATATCATATGTCATAAAGGAATTGAAAATTAAAATAATAATGAGATACCACTTAGAATGGCTGAAATCTAAAACATTGGTAACAACAAATTCTGACAAGGATGGGGAGCAATAATAGTTCTCTTTCACTGCTGGTGGGAATGCAAATGGTACAGCCACAGTGGAAGATAATATGGCAGGTTTTTTTTTTTCTTCAATATATTTTTATTGATTTCAGAGAGAGGGATAGAAAGATAGAAACATCAACGATGAGAAAGAATCATTGATTGGCTGCCCCCTACTGGGGATTGAGCCCGCAACCCAGGCATGTGCCCTTGACTGGAATCGAACCTGGGACCCTTCAGTCCACAGGCCGACGCTCTATCCACTGAGCCAAACCAGCTAGGGCAATATGGCAGTTTCTTACAAAGTTCAACAGTCTTATCATAGGATCCAGGAATTGTACCCTTAAGGTATTTATTAAAAATGAATTGAAAATATAGCTACACATAAACTAGTAAATATTTATAATTGCTAAAATTAGAAACAACCAAAATGTCCTTTAATAGGTGAGTGGATAAACAAACTGTGGTATATGCATAGCATGGAATATTATTCAGTAATTAAAAGAAATGAACTATCAAGCCACACCAAGGGGAAAAAAAAGGAACCTAAAAAAGGTTACATACTGTAGCATACCAACTGTATAACATTTTGGAAAAAAGCAAAACCATGGAGACAGTAATATCAGTGTTTGACATAGGTTGGGGGCAAGGTGTAGAGGGACAAATAGGTGGAGTAGAGGGAATTTTTAAGGCAGTGAAACTATTGTGTATGACACTGTAATGGTAGATACATGAAACTGTACATCTGGCAAACCTCACACAACTGTACAAGACACAGAGTGAGCCTAAGGTAAAGTATAAGCTCCATTTAATAATAATGTATCAATAGTAATTAATCAACTGTAAGAAAGGTAGGGGGAAGGAGGGAGCTCGAATATGGTGATGGGAGAAGATTTGACTTTGGGTGGTGGGCACACAGTATAATATACAGATCTTGTAACATAGAAACTCACACCTGAAACCTCTATGTTCATGTTAACCAATGTCACCCCAATAAATTTATTTTTTTAAAAAAGAAATGCAACACACTAACAGAAGATTGTTAATAACAGGGAACACTGAGGGGGGTAGGAGATGAATTTTCCACACTTTCTTCTCTTTTTTTCTGTAAACCTAAAAATGGTCTAAAAAATAACCTCTATTAATCTAAAAAACAACAAAACTGGATTAAGTGAAAAATTCATCTGACTTCATATACTTTTCTTCCTTTAAAAACTATTCAGTAGATGGCACCAGAGAACCTTTAGAATAAGAAATTACAAGATGGCATTGTACTATTCATAAAGACTAGTTTTGATGTTGATACATGCTTTGAGACTGTATTTAATCATTAATAAATATAATTGCCATTCTTGAAAAAAAGAGATGTGTTACAGACAACTAAATTTAGATGCAACTTATATAATTCCAGAAGATGAGTAAATAAAAAAGGTGCAATGTTAAGCTATTTAAAAACCAAATCCTAACTCACATTTTGACAACTACATAACACATCCATTTGACACTTCTTGACTACTAGTGAGCAAGTATCTCATTAGTAAATTGTCTTTCTCCACAGGCTAAAAGCATTTACTAACTGTGTCATCAGGGCATTTAAAAATTCTTTTCATCCTCAAGCTAGGACAGAAAAAGTATTCTTTTTCTAAAAAGCAGAGGGTAAAAACATACCTACTAAGCAACCACTGCTTATCCACCCACGAACTTTTAGACTGACAAACCAAATATGCAGTTTTATATAGAACAAATGAGGTAGCCCTGACTTATCTGTAATAATAAAAGCATGATATGCTAATTTGACTGGATGTCCTTCTGGACGAAGTCAGGCTGCGAGGGAAGCCCTGGTCCCCGGTGCCAGAGGGAAGCTGGTGCCGGCAGCCGGCAGCCGGGGGAAGGAAGGCCTGCTCTTGCATGAATTTCGTGCATCAGGCCTCTAGTAAAAAACAATCTCTTCCCTCATATTCTTACTATTATACAGGTATCCAGGTTTTCTGTACTTTATCCATTAATGAAGATCAAACACTATAAACTGCCACTTCAGTGGGGATAGGAGAGAAAAGGTGGAAGAAAGAAGGGAATCAAAGAAGTATTTTGGGGAAAAAGTAAAATGTATTTTTACTTTTCCAAATTTAGACTTCAATTCTCACAAAACCAATTATCTAGGATAGTAATATAAACAAGTACATTAACCTTTGATTACCATTATAGACTTCTGTATACTCCTGAATTACTATTTAACATTTATTTCCAAGAAAAAAATACTACTCAGAGTTCCAAACAAATTAGTACATTTTTGGAACATAGTTTAACTGTAGTTGTGGAACAGAAATGGAAAATACAGCAGGAATACTCTTGCCCCCCAAATTAAGAGGTATAGCTAAGCCATATAAAAAGGAGGTTCTTTTTTTCCCCAAATATATTTTTATTGATTTCAGACAGGAAGGGAGAGGGAGAGATAGAAACATCAATGATGAGAGAGAATCATTGATTGGCTGCCTCCCACATGTCCCCTACTGGGGATCAAGCCCGCAAGCCAGGCATGTGCCCTTGACCAGACTCAAACCCAGGACCCTGGGGTACAAAGGCCGATGCTCTATTCACTGAGCCAACCCGGCTAGGGCAAAAGGAGGTTCTTAAGTCATGATATTAATTATCAATTTATTTATTGAAAAGCCTACCTACATATTTCTCAAATAAAAAGAACTAAAGAATGATAAAGTGGAACAAATCTGGTCTAGTTTTATATCTAGCATAAAAGCAGCCAGGAGTCATTTGGCCTGGGTCTCACATTTAAAAACTTGCCACATATTTAGAATAAGATTATATATATTTTATGCAGGATTGAGAAAAGACTATAACCTTACAACTTCAAATTTACAGCCATCTACTGGACCACCTGGATAAATCTAATAATGATCTCGTGAAGACAATTTTATTTCATTTTGTAAATGTGTTTCAAGTTAATTTGTTACAGAAAACATTTAAAATATACATCAGTTTAAAGCCCATCTTAAAAACATAAACTTGGAAGATTCTCAACTTTTCAGAGATACCCTTTTTATTTTCTTAGGTGTTAGCTTAGTTTCACCCATGTGTCTAGTTTCTTTAGCTACCACATGGAGGATATTGAAACTTTATTTTCAACGTCACAAAGCACTTCAACAAGATTAAAGCACTATTCAACAAAAATACAAAGTACAAAACATTACTAATGCTCTGATAAAGTCTGTGCATATTAAATTTATAAAAATCACATACATATCAATAATTGAAGGCAAACAAACCAACTAAAAATGAGTCAATAATCTCTCTATATAAAAGCCTAAGTGACCTTTACGACTGGTCGACCGGTCACTATGATGACGCACTGACCACCAGGGGGCAGATGCTCAATGCAGGAGCTTGCCCCTGGTGGTCAGTGTGTTCCCACAGTCAACTTCCTGTGGCTGACCAACCTCCCGCGGTCCCTCCCCCAGGTCGGCTGGCCCTGATCGGCCCCCATAGCCCCGATTGCCAGCCAGGCCAAGGGGCCCCACTGGTACATGAATTCATGCACTGGACTTCTAGTATTCTAATAACTATGTATGGTGTCAGATGGGTATGAGATTTACAAAGATGATCACATAGCAAGTTATATAATGTCTAATCATTGGGGTGTACATCATAAACTAATATATTGCATGTCAACTGTAAGTGAAAAATAATAAATGATTTAAAAATGGGCAAATGACTTGAACAGATTCTTTAAAAAAACATAGAAATCACCTATAAGAATCTGAAAAAGCGCTCAATATATGTTATCAGGGAAATGCAATTTAAAGCAAAATGAGATAGCATTTCAAACATAATAGAATTAGCTAGTAACAAAAATTGTTAACAGTAGTTGCTGACAGGGATCTGGAGCAACTAGAACTCTCATGCATTTCTAATGAGTCTAGGCAGTTTCTAATATATTTTAACTATACATTGACACTATGTCCTATGGATTTTCCTAAAAATAAAGAAACAGTTGTCCAAAAGAGTATCATAATGTTCATAGCAGCCTTATTAATAATCTCTGGTGACTTATTAATAACCCTTGGTGACTGATTAATAACCCCTTTCAGATAAAAAGTGATTCTTGCACATTAATCCTCCGTGAGTGGAAAGGTGTCAATGGCACTGATTAATAAGAAACACAGGAGGAAAAAGAATATGTTTAAAAGTAAAACAGGTTTAGCTTAGATTCACTGAGCTTATTTTAAAATTCCTCCCCCAACGTATATATGGAGATGTCTAGAAAATAGCATGGAGCTTGGAGAGAGGTTAAATGTTAAAGCCAAAAGAGGGAATGAGATAGGAGGGGGGAGTGGAGAATGCATATATGTACATAAATACACACATATATGTGTATATAAATTCTAAGGACACAGTCCTGAAGGTATGACATTCTGGGGACAGCTTGAAGACCAAATAGTAAAGGAGGTGGGTAGGATTCTTACACCTTTTTGTGAAAAGGGTCCTTTGGTAGTGTGGCAGAAACTATGGGCTCCCCAGAGTCATGTTTTCAATACTCAAATATATAGGATTAGGAAAAAAACCCAAGCATAGTAAATATAATTGTAAAAAGATATTTTTAATTGAGATACAGGGATATGTGCTTTTTTCTTAATGAATTAAAATAGAAAATCTGGTAGAGTATAAATTTACTATGTACCATAATTTCAAAATAGTGAGAATATAAGTAATAAGATATAATATGACATGGAAATATCTGCTATTTATTGCTAGACCAGGTATTACTAATGTTACTACTGCTTGTTGTCAAAATTTATATTTGAAGAAAATGTTAAATTTCATCTGAGGGTTAATGAAAGTAAAGGTATAATTTTCCCATTTAATTTCATGGACGTAAGAAAAGCCTACCCATGAACTTGTTGGGAAGTATCCTAGGTTAGAACCCCTGAGCTAGGAAGTAAAATTAAAGAGAAAGAAAAACTTGACAAAACAGTATCTTGGAAATTGTAGCAGCAAAATGGAATGCTATTTTTAAACTGCCATGATAAAATACCATACCCACTGTTTCATTTCTTACAATTGTGAAGTAGAATGAGAAGTCAGACAGAGAACAACACGTTAAGCAAGTTCCTGAATATTTTCAGAAAAATAAATCACAACTATATTTAGACTAATTTATAAAAATGTATCCCCATTAGGAATCACCACCATAGACTGCCAATACAATGATCATTCTATGTACCAGACATTCTACTCCCAACCTGCTTCATCCAGCTTCTACTTTTTATACAATCTACTTTTATATTCTGCCATGCAAGCCAGGGTCAGAACAGATGAATAATAATGGCACATGTCTTTCAGCTGGCCTAACTGCTACCCTAGGGATAGGAAACAATCTAACAGGATACTGAACAAACAGGAGGGGTGAACCATTTTCCTCTTACAGGGATGCAGTCAGGCAAGTTACTCTAGATACACTATCTCTATGCTCGTATTTCTCTATATGATTGTGTTATATAAAAATTTGACTAGAAATTATTTGGAATGCTAAGACATTTCCCATGACAGCCTTTTTTCTGACTCCTCAGTGGCTATGACACTTGCTATTAAGTAGGATCAATCTCTGACCCAACAAAGTAGTTGTTTAGACAAAGCCTTTCTTATACCACAGCCATCTTTAATAGAGCATAGAAGTATCAGTCCAGAGGATATTGTGGGGAATGATGGCTGGCAGAGGCACAAGTGTTTGCAGAACACACCCACTTGTAGAACATACCCACTGTAACCAATGTGGCACTCAGAGAGATACCAACATCTCCAGACAAGCATTTAGATCTGCTAAAGCTGGGGCATTCCTGGGAATAATCAAAAAACAAAATAAAAGTGTTAAAAGGAGACTCCCTAACAAAGAAAATCTAATACAATAGAGTAAAACCCAAATAATGTTAAAAAATTTATTCTAAACAAGTTTGATAAAAACTACCATGGACTACTATAGGATTTAAATGTACTCTTCTCTGGGCATGACAAAACATTTAGAATCTCTAATTGCTACAGTAATGGGCACAAATTTAAACTGAGGAATGAGGCTTAATACTCAACTGACCAGGTGAGAGAAACAAAGAGAACACAGAACCATAGAATCTCTTCCTTTATAACATTTTAGGATTGTGGTTTTTTTTTTTTTGGGGGGGGGGGGGAAGGGCTGATGGCTAGGGAGATAGAACCACATTATCATAAGAATTCATACAATTATTATACTAAAAGGAAACCCTTGCTGCACCCGTTATACTTCCATGTTTCTTTTCTTACAGCCTATGAGGTTTTAATAAAAGCCATGACCTACCACAGCTTAATGTAACTATTTATCTATATGGTTTTCCTTAAAAAAAAAGTATGAACATATTCTTTTAGTCCAAAATCATTTTGCCCCTCCTCACCCTTCATGCTTCCCATGTTTCTTGTCTCTGTAAAGCCATGACCAACCACTGTATTAGTCAACTCTCCTGTGACGACAACTTTTCCTGTTAGATCTTTAGCAATTAAATATTCTTTGTAAGTCAGCTCACCGATTCTGGACTCTGAAGAATCAGTCTCTAAAATCTTCAGAGTAGTTCTTCAAATTTTGTTGAACATTCATCTCATCAATTAACAAAATTGATAATGTACCTTAAAATATGTATATTCTATATAAATTACATAGACATTCTTATTATGAACCACGTATTTCAAGGCACAGCATATACTTGGACAAGGTTTGTCATTGACAAAACCTTAAACCCTACTTTTCAGACTTAATTCAGTAACTACAAAGTAGAATATGTATATCCATGTTACCTTGGCCATGTAAATTACAATATATCACAACACTCAGAACACAAACCAAAGAATGAGCCCATTAGAAATATGGCACTAAGCTGGTGTTTCATTTACATTATATTAATCTTCACAGTGATATATCACTCAGTAACCTGATCAACATAACAGCTATTTAATTAAAAAAGCAACAAATAGCAACACATTTAGTTTTGACTCTGTAGCCCATATTCTTTTTTCCACCAGAAGCTACTACAGAACATGGTATACCTATCAATGATTAAAACACTAAAATCTAACTAATATCTTGTTTTAATAAAACTATTTTTTAGTGGGTAACTATAGACAACAGAGTATAATGCCTCTTCTCTATATGAGAAAACTAAGTCACAAAAAGGGTAAGCAGTTTGTCAGAATCACATATCTAACATATGGTGGGGCATAATTTGAGTCAACATTTGTTCAATGGTAGAGCTTATGCTTTGCCCGTTCTACAGAGAATATAAACATTTTATAAGACTTCACTCAAAACACTTTAAGGAGGAAAAGACACACACATAAAAATGTAAGTTCATATGGAGAAAGGCATGGTTGCAACTTAGTACTAACAAATGAATGAATTCTAATCAATAAATAAACTTTATAAAACTATCTGTACAGGATGTGGATATAATGTACAATTAGCCAATAGCAAATAGTAAAATGTAGCTGACAGTTCATAATTATATGTAAACTAAAAATAGTGAGATGATAATTTATAAAACTAATTTATCACATTTCACACCCTCTGCTAGAGTCCTGGACTCCTTATATCTCAGCAAGTGACATTCAAAATTCATCAGCCACTGAGGCTCCAAAATAACACAGAGAATAGGTAATTCTTTAAAACAACTTTAACTATATCACCTATATATATAAAGAGCCAGGGGCCGTCACATCTGAAACAACTGAATGGACGACTGAACAGGCTGAGTGGGGTGACAAGGCCGGCAGGGGGGTTAGTGAGGGAAACCAAACAACTGAGCAGCAGGCTGCGTGGGGCGACGAGGCTGGAAGGGGGGTTAGTGAGGGACAATCAAATGACTGAATAGCAGGCTGCGTGGGGCAACCAGGCTGGCGGGGGGTGGGGGGGGCAGTGAGGGGCAACCAGGCCGACAGAGGGTGGGGGGGGCAGTGAGGGGCAACCAGGCCGACAGAGGGGGCAGTGAGGGGCGACCACGCCAGCAGGGGGAGGGCAGCTGAGGGTGACCAGGCCGGCAGGGGGGCTGTGAGGGGCGACCAAGCCAATGGGGGGGCGGGGGGAGGCAGTTGGGGGTGGCCAGGCCAGCAGGGGGGCAGTTGGGGGCAACTAGGCTGGCAGGGGAGGCAGTTAGGGGCGATCTGGTCAGCAGGCAGAGGTGGTTAGGGGTGATCAGGCTGGCAGGGGGGGGCCAGTTAGGGGTGATCAGGCAGGCAGGTGAGCAGTTAAGAGCCAGCGGTCCTGGATTGTGAGAGGGATGTCCGGCTGCCTGGGGATCGGGCCTAAACTGGCAGTCGGACATCCCCCAGGGGGTCCTGGATTGGAGAGGGTGCAGGTTGGGCTGAGGGGACTCCCCCCACCGCCCGTGCACGAATTTCGTGCACCGGGCCTCTAGTATTAAATAAAACAAAAAGGAAAGCATATGTGTTAGAGCATATTTAACAAACTGCTATTTGTATAAAAATTGCATTTTTAAAAATGATCTTTTTTGTGAAAACAGGACTCAAAATTATAAGACAAAACCTTTTATAAAAGAGTTGAGATGTGGTTGGTTTATAACTCAGGTGCTTTTTGTTTTGTTTTTACACTGTAGTTTATCATCCATAAAACTAAAATATATGAAAAAAATTATCTGGGAAAAAAATAGGTGACCAGAAACATCTCTCCATCTCCTTTTTTATTTTATTACACATGAAAACTTCAATCCTTGACCATTAAAAGTTTTCTTTTTTTCCTTAAAAGCCTTAATCCTGAGATCCTAATATTACCCAATTTAATGTTAGGCTCTCTTAAATTTGCTGGCAGACTACAATCTGGTTTAAAGTTTTATAGTTGAATACTAAGAAGAAACATTTTTAAGAATTCTAAATTAGACTTGTGGGGGATGGGTGGAGGTGGAAGAGGGCACAGAGATAAATAGTGATGAAAAACATAAAAAATAAATTAGAGTTGCACATGCATTATTTACAAGGGCAATGAAAATTTTGTGTATTTACGCTTTATAATGTACAATTAGCCAATAGCAAATAGTAAACTAGTAAATCTTTGGAAAAAAGTAGGCAAAAGAATTGTCTGAAGTCATCTAACAACCCGGTCTTTTAGGCGCATTCACAACAGTTAACACTTTTTAAAGTATACAAACTAATAAATGTTGTGGTTTAATTTAAAAAGTTTAAAATACCATGAACTTGAAAACCTGATGCAGAATTTAAAAAGAAAAAACATCAGAGAAAATCTACTCGAAGGCATGTAGATTTTCCAAGAACTTTTAAAAACACCAAAGCCTTATTTTCACACATCTAACAAACACAAAATCTGTGGCAGAAGAACTGAATGAATGTGTAAACACCAGTTCTCATAAAAATAAAAAAAGTTTTTTAAAAAATCTTTGTTGAAAGTATTACTTATGTCCCACTCCCCACCCACCCCTCCACTAACCCCTTCTATCCTACTCCTGCCCCCTGCCTTCACCACACTTATTGGCTGTGTCCATGGGTTATGCATAGACATATACAAGTTCTTTGACTTCTTCCCAGCCCCCCACCCCAGCCTTCCTTCTGAGATTCCGCAATCTGTTCCATGCTTCTGTGTCTCTGGATCTACTCTGTTCATCAGTTTATTTTGTGCATTAGATTCCACATGACTGATATCATGTGATACTTGTCTTTCTCTGACTGGCTTATTCCACTTAGCATAATACTCTCCAGGTTCCTCCATGCTGTCTCAAAGGATAAGAGATCCTTCTTTTTTATTGCAGAATGGTATTCCATGGTGTAAATGTTGCACAGCTTTTATTTTATCCACTCATTTACTAATGGGCACTTGGGCTATTTCCAGATCTTAGCTATTGTAAATTGCACTGCTATGAACATAAGGGTGCATATATTCTTTCTGACTGGTGTTTCGGGTTTCTCAGGATACATTCCTAGAAGTGGGATCACTGGATCAAATGGAAATTTCATATTTAATTTTATTGAGGAAACTCCATACTGTTTTCCATAGTGGCTATATCAGTCTGTATTTTCACCAGCAGTGTACTAGGGTTCCCTTTTCTCCACATCCTTGCCAGCACTTGTCATTTGTTGATTTGTGCATGATAGCCATTCTGACAGGTGTGAGGTGATACCTCATTGTCATTTTAATTTGCATCTCTCTGATTAGTTACTTTGAGCATTTTTTCATGTCCCTTGGCCATCTGTATATCTACTTTGGGGAAGTGTCAAATATTTAGGTCCTTTAACCCATCTTAAAACATTATTTCATAAAACAAAATTTTAGGACACCTGAATATATTGCAACTGAGAAGGTGAAAGCTTACCAGGAAACTGGTTTTGCATCAATTTTTTTTTCTCTCTTTATTGTTGAAAGGATTATAGACATCTCATTATTTCCCCCATTGACTTCCTCTCCGCCCTGCTTCTCACCCCCAGGCCTTCACCACACTATTGTCTGTGTCCATGGGTTATGCATATGTGCATATAAGCCTCTTATTAATCTTTTCCTACCCCTGCCCACCATTGCCCCCCTTTCCTCTGAGATTTGCCAGTCTGTTTCATGCTTCCATTTTCTCTGGATCTATTTTGTTTGTCAGTTTATTTTGTTCATTTTGAGTAAGCTCTTCCTGTAATTGTTTGGCCTCTTGGCAAAACTCCTGAACCACATTGCTATATGACATCCTAAAACTTGATAGGAAACTGAGACATGTTATTCCACCACACATGCATGCAGTGTGCATGAACATGCATTTTTTAAAGATTCCAATTTTCATCACTTCATATCTAAAATGAATTATTTCCTAAACTGAGTGGCAAATATCAACCACATGTTGAAGAACGTCTTCTATGTTTTTGTTTTATGTCTTTGACCAAAACTCTATTCAAGGAACTGAAAAGATAAAAGTTAAGATATTCTTTGCCTCCGAGGAGTCCAAAATCTACTAAAATCAATACTCTTGAGGGGATATGATAAAATTTTATTTAAAACAGATAAAGGTAAAATTATTTTGTAGAATCAAATTCATAACCCTTTGTGGTCCAATTTTATTTTTGAAATTCAAACAGTCTGGTCCAAATTAATTGACGGGATTGAATGTTGAACTGGTTTGCAGTGTCGACCTCAGCCTCAATGTTGGATCTGCTCCTAGCGCCTGGTCTGTCGAGTCAGCCTCGACGTTGGACCGAAAAGGGTTAAATGTGTCTTAAATAACCCATAAGTGCAGTATATACAACAGTTAAGGTCTGCAGTCCCACACATTATCATCTATAAATATCTATATCAATATACAAAACGCTAATATGCAAATAGACCAAAAGGTGGAACTGAACCAGTCGCTATCACCACCAGGGGGCGTGCACAGAACATGGCGGGCATCAGCCACGGTGGGATGGTGGAGCAGGTGAGCGGGCGCACCAGACCAAGGTGGGGTGCCAGTCGCTGTCATTGGGGCAAGCCTCTGATGGTTACTAAAAATTCTTTGCTCCCACATGCTGCGGTCCCACCTGGTACTTGCACCCACAGCCAGTGCCAGAGCCACTGCTTGCACCTGCTGCCAGTGCCCAGTGCCAGTCCCGATCGCTTGGTGCCGTCAGTGGGTATGAGTGGCAGCTGCCGGCCCTAATCGCCTCTGAGGGCTTCTCCACCTCCCCCTGCTCCAGAGGGGCAATCAGGGCAGCAGCCACCACTCGCACCTGCTGACGGCACTAGTCCTGCCCCCACCCGCTGCTGGTGCGGGCCCCAATTGCTCTGCACTGTCAGTGGGTGCAAGCGGGGCGTGCCATTAGCACGTGGGGGCAGCAGCAGTGGGAGAAGAGCTACCAGCAGAGAGGAGACCGGGTGGGGGGTTATGGCCAGAGAGGTCAGGCAGGGGCGCAGAGATGGGCTGACACCTGCCCGCGCCCACCCAAGCCTCGCGGCCCACAGTTCCTTTCAAGGTGCACGAATTCGTGCACTAGAACCCTAGTTTATTATAAAACAACTTTTAAACAAGAGAATCACACTCTATTTGCAGAGCTACTTTAAAGCACAGGAGGCATGTAGAAACTAAGAGCTATTAAAAAGACGTAAATGCATTTATTTCCCATCTCATGGTCCCTAGGGTGTGTATTCTGACCAAGTAGATTGGGTAGATATACCCACATGATTCAGAATATTTTTCACACTCAATGTGAAATATCTGCTATGGTATGCTTATGCATTTGACACTTCTAGATGTAGGATTTATGAAATCATTGTTATAAAATGATATTGTAAGTCACTCAGGCTTAGGTAAAAGGATCACAAAAAAACCCCCACAATGAATAGAGTATGAAGGAAACGTTGACTGTAAAGCAAAAAGTCTTACAACTTGCTAAGGAAGCCATGCTAAGGATTTACCTTGAGAGCTTGTTTGGAGGTTCTAGCAGGGGAGCGCAGCTACTCATATACCCTTGACCGAAGACCAGTCCTCTCCTCGGGGGGTGGGGGGGAAGGTTGTCCTCTTCAACCGAGCGCGCAGCTTCGGGAGGGACGCACATGGATCGGTGAGGGAGGAGGGGGACACCCGCCTAGCCAGCCAGATCAGCCGAATCAACCCTGGCGATCAATGGGGTGACAGATGTCGCAGCCAGATCGCCCTCACATCCAGGATTTAATGAAGTGAAAGTGAAAATGTTAAAGAGCTGCTAACATCACATAGTGATGATTCACAAGTACTTGACATCATATCTTTAAAGGAAATTTCAGAACCTGTGTATGAATGTGTTGTTATAAGTTTGGTTATGGAATGAGAAGACTCCTCACATTAAAAAAATGAAGCTGCAAGCAAAATCTTGGGTGACCAGGAGTTGAAAAACTGCAAGTGAAAGGAATTTAAATAGTTCATCCATTTGCTAGCTTCATTATATTATTTTTTAAATCCCATTGCCTTTTTTATAACTTCAGCTGATGGTTCAGAACTAATGACATGGACGAACATTAAACATTTAATACTCCTTTGGGTTAGCATTAACCACCAAAGAGCAATAGAAATTAAAGCCTCCATCTCTTATTAACATCATACTTCAGGTGGGCAACTCTATAATCTATTAAACATTTTTTAAACTTTATTTTTATTGTTTACACTATTACAGATTCCCCATTTCCCACCCACTTTGCCCACCTCCACCCACCTCACCCTCCCTTTCATATGGCCATTACCACACTGTCTGTCTGTGGGTTATGCATAATTAAAAAATTCTAAATGTTTAAAAAATTATTTTTTACTACATGCTACTGGCAATCATTAATTATCTTACATTTTTCATTATTTATTGCATTATAGTACATGTTCCTTGGTCAAATTATATTTAA
This sequence comes from Myotis daubentonii, assembly GCF_963259705.1. Taxonomy (NCBI): domain Eukaryota; kingdom Metazoa; phylum Chordata; class Mammalia; order Chiroptera; family Vespertilionidae; genus Myotis; species Myotis daubentonii. Next base: position 224,886,042 of record NC_081840.1, on the reverse strand, counting down.
CCAATATTTCTTTGTATGTAAAGAAACAGGCAAATAATCCCTTACCTGCTTTAAAATTTTATAATTTTAGATTGGTCTTAAAAGGAAAATAAATAACGTATAAAACTGAGGAATAAGAGTGGCAATCATCTACCACATGCCTGATCTAAAATTTTTTAAAACTGGTATTTTTAATTCTTAAAACTTATTTCCCCTAGGATTTCTGTAGTTTGCTATCTTAATTTTTTTTTAATATATATTTGCTTAAATGTATCTCACTACTCTTTATAAAATTTCAATCACCACCTCTTTTCTGGCAGTCCCCAGGCTCCTCTTCCCATTTGTTTCCACAGCATTTACATAAAGGGTGGGGCAAAAGTAGGTTTACCTTTGTTCATATGGAAAATGATATAATAAATAATAAGAATAAAGTATGTTTTGCATACTCACAAATGTAAACCTACTTCTGCCCCACCCTGTATTCATACATATCGAGCAAGAGTGTGAGACGTGTGTGTACATATATATAACACAAATATAATTTACTTGTTTACTGTCTGCCTCCCCTCACTAGAACATAAAGGCCCAGGAGGACAGGGATGTTTTTTAACTTTTGTTCCTGGAACAGTTCCTGGCATGTAGATCCATTAGAGGATCTTTGTAGAATGAATGAACTTCTCTAATCATGAACCAAAAATGTTTTATAAAGCCCAACACACTAGTGTTGATTTGGGACAGTCATACTCAGGGAAAGAAAAAGAGGGCTACAAAAGCATCTTTTATGAATACAGAGGTTTTAGTTCAGCAATAAAATAAAGGGAAAATTAAGAGAAAAGACTGAGGACGTAGGGGATTTTGCTGATCAAAGACCACAAATTCCAGAAGACACAAAAAGAATTTGGGTGCTTGTAAAGGGTAGATGACTGGGTCAAATTAAGGAATAAAAAAGACAAAAGAGGTAAGAATCTAGGTGATGATGAATGACCTGGTAGTTGGTATTTAACTCCTGCTATGGATGGTGTTGCAGGTAGAAAGGTGATTTTCCCAAAAATGCAAAAATCTTAAATTCAGTTCTAATTATAGGTGTGTTCTTACAATTTCATTCATGTCCTCAAAGTAATGTAGTTCATAATGGTATGTAAATTATTTTATGGCACTAACATACAGTTTCCTGAGAGTTCCAAAAAGGCAAGCAGTATAAGAAATTCAATATATGACCACAACTGTATCATAAAGGCACATTAAACACTTAGGACCTAAATGAATCGGGTCAAATTTACAGTTACTCAAAGATGCCTGCATTTAGAGAAAAGTAATCTAAAAAATTAATACTCCTGTTTCTAAGAAGTGAAATGCTATATCATCAGTCATAAGGGGATGGTGAGCAGTATTAATATCTATTACATTGCTATAGTATAAAGCTTAAAGTTTAAGAGTTTAGCAGGCAAAGGGTCTGTGTTCAGAAAAGGCCTGGAAAACTTTATATAAAACCTGGCTATCAATTAATTTAAGGGGGAGGGTGGATTAAAGCAGCTTTCAAATAAATGCATCAAATACATCAAGAAAGCCTTTTTTTTAAAAAAAAATATATATATATTATTTTATTTTTTTACAGAGAGAAAGGGAGAGGGATAGAGAGTCAGAAACATCAATGAGAGAGAAACACTGATCAACTGCCTCCTGCACAACCCCCACTGGGGATGTGCCCGCAACCAAGGTACATGCCCTTGACCAGAATCGAACCTGGAACCTTAAAGTCTGCAGGCCGATGCTCTAGCTACTGAGCCAAACCAGTTAGGGCTGAAGAAAGCCTTTGGAAATAGAAGGCCAGGCCCGGCCAGCATGGGTCCGTGGTTGAACATTGAACCAGGCGGTCACCTTTGATTACTGGTCAGGGCAATTCCTGGTATAGGGTGTGTGGCAGGCAGTCGATCAATGATTCTCTCTCTCATCATTGTTATTTTTGTCCATCTCCTTCTCCCTTCCTCTCTCTGAAATCAATAAAAACATAATTGGAAAAAATAGTACCTATATATATAAAAGGCTAAGTGACTGACCGTACGTCCGGCTGGCCGACTGACTGGTACATATGACGCGCACTGGCAACTTAAATATAAACATTGACTTGCGCATGCGCGGTACATATAAAGCTCTCGCTGGCACCAATCGCACGCGTGTATTTCGACCTGTCAGTGATATTAAATTATTTCCTCTAATTAATTTCCTTTCAATGTGCATGAATCTGTGCACTGGGTCACTAGTCTATCTATCTATATATATAAAAGGCTAATATGCTAAGTGTCCCTCCCTCTGTCCGACTGGTCGCTATGATGTGCACTGACCACCAGGGGCCAGATGCTCAATGCAGGAGCTGCTGTGACATGCACAGAGAAATGGCACTGCGGACCTGGCATTTCACACTTTAACCAAATGTCTGTGAAGCATTTTCTGTGCCTCATCTCATTTGATCCTCACAGAAGTCCTGGAGTAGGTAGATGGGAGACTCGGTGGAATCCTATTTTCATTAGCCGGAAAACAGAGATTTAGAAAGCTTAGAAACTTGACCCGATTGAAAAGAAGTAAGAAATGGTGGACCTTGAAAATGACTTCAGGTTTTCTCACTGCAGAATATAGTCCAACACTGCTGCAGTTAAATGTTTTACCGTTTGTTCTCCCTGTGTGATCTACAATAATAATCTGCTTCATGTTGATATTTACTGCTGTGTTGCTGACAATTACTGAAAGAGAAGTTGGGGTGCTTCACTGGGCTGGAAAAAGTTTAGCTAAACCAGAAAGCAGGTCTAATTAAGCAAGTTTATTCTATATCTATAAAAAGCTGACTCGTGCATGCGTGATACATATAAAGCTTTCAATGGCACCAATCACATGCATGTATTTCCATCTGTCATTGTCGATCGTGAATTTGGTTTACACTTCTATTATAAAGAAAGGGCGAATAGCGATATTAAAATATTTCTTCTAATTAATTTCCTTTCAATGTGCACGAATTCGTGCACTAGGCCACTAGTTAAGAAAATAAAAGGCCAGAATAGTAGTTACATGAATGCTAAATATGTTGGGGGTAAAAGATAAAGCAGGAAAAACATTATTATTTTGATTAAGGATGGTTTCATTTTATTACATATTTAGCAGTACGATGCATTCAGCTACTATGTGCATACTGTGTGTCCAATTTAGTCAAATCAAGAAGCCTTCAAATCAAGAGGAGACATCTTCCTGAATAACAAACCAGTGACTTACACTGCTTCAGTTGATCAGAGAATGTGAAGTTAAAAGTCAAAATAATTTAGTGCACAGCTCTTGGGGATGGCGTTAGAAAAGGCCTATCTATACGCTTATGTTTATCACATTTCAAAACAAGTAAGATGACTGATATTTAAACTATACAGAGTAATTAAGTATAAAGAGGAGAAAGGTAAACTATATATACATGCTAAGTAATTTTCTTCTTTAAACAGAACAAATAAAACTGCTGAGTATGTAAAGAAACTGGAAAATATATAGACAGTTTATCTTAGTATTCATCCATCCATCCATCCATCCATCCATTTATTCATTTATTCATTCAAGAAATAGTTACTGAAATCTAGAATTGTGACAAGTACTGTTCTAGATACTAAGGATTCTGCAATTAACAAAAGAAAGTCCCTGCTATCAAGACACTTTCACTCTACTCTAGCATTCTAGATAATTTTAGGATTAACTTCTAGAAGAAAATTCAATTTGGAATAATTTCTAAAGTAAAGAAGAAGTACAACTAGTTAAGTTCACCTCTGTACTAAAATTTCCCTTTCCCTGATTCTATTTATCAACCTGTAAGATTATTTTTGAACAGCTTCTAATTACAAGGGATCATCCAAACAGTATGTAGCTTAAACAAGTTTCCTCAGTTCTATTTCTAAACACTGTAAGGTAGTGATTTTCAACAGGTGTACTGCAAGAATTTTTAAAACATGTAATACCTGACTACTCAGCAGCATTGACTTCTTTTCTCTTAGATTATAAAAACCGGTAATAATAAAATGACAACAGCCAGCACAATAGCTGTCTGGTGTGAATGAAACAAAATGACACCTATTTTTTTGTCAGAGTGACAAAAATATACTACATATATATATATACACACACACACACACACACACACACACACACACACATACACACACACACATATATATACATACACACACACACATATATATGGAGTATATACATATATATAATATATATATATATACATATATATATGTGTGTGTGTGTGTGTGTATATATATATATATACTAGGGGCCCGGTGCACGAAATTCGTGCACTGGGTGGCGGGGGGAGTGTCCCTCAGCCCAGCCTGCCCCCTCTCACATACTGGGAGCCCTCAGGCGTTGACCCCCATCACCCTCCAATCGCAGGATCGGCCCCTTGCCCAGGCCTGACGCCTCTGGCCTAGGCGTCCGGCCCGGGCAGCGGGGACCTGCAGTGGCAGTGGGAGGTGCCGCAATCGGTAGGCTCCGCCCCTGCCCCTGCAGGACGCCTCTGGCTGAGGCGTCCAGCCCAGGCAGCGGGGACCCGCAGCTGCAGCGGCCCCGCGATCATGGGCTCCGCTTTAGGCCCAGGCAAGGACCCCTAGCTCCCGGGACTGCCAGCTTCGACAGTGCCCAGCTCCCATCGCTGGCTCCACCCCTATTTCCTGCTATCACTGGCCAGGGTGGAAAAGGCGCCTGATTCACCAATCATGGCTGGGGGGCAGGGCAAAGGCGATCATGGCTGGGGGGCAGGGCAAAGGCGGCCCCCGGGCCGCCTTTGCCCTGCCCCCCAGCTCTTAGCTCCCCCCTGGGTTTCCAATCACTGTCAGCGGCAGGGGGCTTCTTCCTGCTTTCCCTTTGGCCTCCCTGCATTGTGCCTACATATGCAAATTAACTGCCATCTTGTTGGCAGTTAACTGCCAATCTTAGTTGGCAGTTAATTTGCATATAGCCCTGACTAGCCAATGAAAAGGGTAGCTCGTACGCCAATTACCATTTTTCTCTTTTATTAGTGTTGATATATATATGTATATATGCCATGAGATGAAAAAGGTTGAAAATCATTACTATAAGGCAGTGGTTCTCAACCTTCCTAATGCCGTGACCCTTTAATACAGTTCCTCATGTTGTGGTGACCCCCAACCATAAAATTATTTTCGTTGCTACTTCATAACTGTAATTTTGCTACTGATATGAATCGTAATGTAAATATCTGATATGCAGGATGTATTTTCATTGTTACAGATTGAACATAATTAAAGCATAGTTATTAATCACAAAAAGTATGTAATTATATATTGTGAAATATTTATTTCTAATTACAAATAAATGAAATTTTGTCTTGAAGCATGGTGTAGCATGGGTAACAGTCTTAATATAACAACAGTAAACTACATTCCTACATTATGCGACAGTATGCGTAAAAAGCCAACATCAGCGCGAAGGTTGAGTTTGCTTTCTCACCAGATCAGAAATTCTTGGGGCAGTCTTTGCAAGAGCACAACGAAGATCATCTTCCACAACAAGTCTACTTCTGTATTTAGACTTGATAACCAACAAGCTGGAAAACCCTGTTTCACAAAGATATGTTGTTGGAAATGGAAGAAGAAGGCGCAACACAGTCTCAGACAGAACAGGATATGACTGCAAACACTTGATCCAGAATTTTGTAACTGGCATTGTGGAGAAATCAGTTCTCGCTGCATCGTTGTTAGTAAGTTGAATGAACTCCTCTTGTGCTGTCTCAGGAACATCTTCAACGTTGACTGTGAATGGGCTTCTGGCAAGTGCAAATGGGGTGTCAGGTAGATTTGGCAAGTATGATGAAATTTCGTCTGCAAGTATGTGCAAGTGTTCTTTCACAGAAATTATCATCGTAATCCTTTTGTCTGGTTCAATGTCATGTTCCTCAAAAAAAGCAGATAAGGTAGGCAACATGTAAATTTTATTTTCATCCAATTTTTTTTGCCAAAGCTGAAGTTTCATTTGGAATGATCGGATCTTTTCAGACAAATCGAGGCATGTTGCATTTGGTCCTTGCAGTGATAAATTTAACTCATTCAAGATAGCAAAGATGTCAACCAAGTAAGCTATTTTCTGCAGTTCACTTTTATTGCTGAAAAGTGCTTCGAACTGTGGTCTTGCTTTCTGATTAAAAAACGTTTTGAGTTCATTACGAAGCTCAAAAACACGTTTTAAAATTTTTCCTCTCGACAACCATCTCACTTCAGTGTGAACTAGCAGAGCATTGTTCGGCGCATCCAACTCGTTGCACAGTTGCGTAAACAGTCGACTGTTTAAAGTGCTCGCCTTTACAAAATTGACACAACTTATGACACTTTTCATTACTTCTTGTAACTCTTGTGGCAGGGTCTTCGTTGCTAATATTTGCTGATGAATCATACAGTGAGTTCCGATGACTTTTGGTGACTCATTCAGTACCAAACGTTGAAATCCAGATCGACATCCTAGCATAGCTGGAGCACCATCTGTGCAAACACCACAAACCTTTTCCCAAGAGATCTTATGCTCTTTTAGAAATGAACCAACTGTGTCAAATACATCATGTGGAGTAGTTGTCGTTTCAAGAGGTTTGCAAAAAAGAAACTCATCTTTAAAGTCGCCATCATTAATATACCTCACGTAAACCAGTAACTGTGAACAGTTTGCAACGTCTGTAGATTCATCAAGCTGGATACTAAATATTGGAAGTGGAGCAGATTTAATTTCCTGGATTACCTGATCAAGAATATCAGCAGACATGTCATCTATTCTTCTGCGGACAGTATTGCTAGATAAAGAAATTGCACTCAATCCTGTAACAAATTCGTCTCCGATCATAACTCGAACAATGTCTTTGGCCGCTGGCAACAGTAAATCCTCAGCAATGGTGTGAGGTTTCATAGCTCTGGCGATTCTGAGTGCCACCAAATATGAAGCTTCAACGGCTGCTACGTTTTGTTTGTGGTACTTGCCACCAGTGTCAAGTCTGGCTTTCTTGAGTCCATCAGCTTTGCTTCTAAAATAGTTGGTACCCTTGCTGGCAAAGCTCGGATGCTTGCTATCAAAATGGCGTTTTAGTTTGTTCGGCTTCATAGATTCGGCTGATAGAGCTTCACAGCAAATAACACATTGCGGTTTCTCAATTCCTGCTGTAATTATTGAGGTAAAACCATACTGTAAAAAATCCTCACTATATTTTCTTTTCTTAACGTTCTTCTCTACACGATCCATTGTCATGGGATGGTTTGCTAATGAAAATAATATATAACAATAGCTTTAATAATACAAAAGATGATACATGGCATAGTTCAGTCAATACAGTTCATTAAAGTTTCCTATGATTTACCATTCTTTGTGTTGTTGGTTTTTCATACCTGTTACTATCACAAGGGGGCAGTATGCACATCAACCACAGCTGAATATAAAAAGACCGATCAGCATCCAGATTAAGTTCCCATGGTACAGATATTTTTATTTTTGCAGTAGTTGATGATTTTACAGTACATGAATTTACATTTACTCAGTAATTATAATTCATGAAGTGTCATTTTACCTCCAATACTGCTGCTTTCAACACAGTAGCTATTTTTAACAGAGTAGCTGCTTTCTACACAGTAGCTGCTCTCTACACGTGTGACTGGTCCGCATAAGTACATTATGGCACCAACCCTGTCACATACACCTGTATCTATACGGGGTGTATGTGATGTGGTGAGCAAGATGATGTCATCATGCCGGGTACTAGTATGTGGGAGTATCTGCATGTGGGCGGACCCGCCTGGAGACGGATAGAGGAGCGGTGTCTCTGTTCCTAAGACCATCGAAAATATGTGTTTTCCGATGGTCTTAGGCGACCCCTGTGAAAGGGTCGTTCGACCTCCAAAGGGGTTGCGACCCACAGGTTGAGAACCACTGCTATAAAGGAATTAATCGCTAAGCCTATTCAGTCCACATAAAGGTAAAATGGAAACCCATGAGAAATATAGATTATTTCTCATAGGTCCCCTCTAGCCTAGCTAATTAAAAGAATTCTAGTCCTAGGCTGCTATGTAGCAGAGAATAGGGTTTCTCTACTTAGTGCTTAAAAGGATCTAGATGCTCCTCACACAGGACATCTTATAACTTTTAAAATTTATTCTTGAGGACTCACATGTTCATTACACAGTACTGAAATACACTTAATTTCTGTGTAGTTTATTGTCTCTACCTGTTAGATAACTGTACCTACCTCTTAACATTGTTTAACTAAATGAGATAAGGAAAAAAAGGGCTTAGTGCTCAATCATAATTGATGACATTCATTATCACCATCCCCAAAACCACTGTTAGAAAAGATAATAAGTAAGCTACAATAAGGATATTAACAGATTTCTTACGTTTTGGCAAGATGATCAACATGCATATGTCACTCAAAATAGTAACAGTTTTAAAGTGTCAGTAACACTAATGTTACTAATACCCAGTAACTAAATGTTCAAGTTTGGGAAATTTTCAGGAATCCAATAAAAACTTACCCAATAAGATGTGCTATTAACATATTATTTGCTACTCCAAAGACTCAGAAGTACTTACTGTCTTTTAAACACATTTTTTGGCCTTTTATTTCAAAGTAGAGTTAATAGAACTAAACAAATGAAAATGTTGAGACTATTTACAAGATATTGCTATTCTAGCCTATTCCTACTCAGAACATATTGGAAATCTCTAAAATGATTTTATTCAAAGAAAATTAAAAAACAAACAATTGCCTGGCTCGTGTGACTCAGTGGTTGAGCATCAATCCATAAACCAGGAGGTCATGGTTTGATTCCCAATCAGGGCACATTTCCTGTGCTGTGGGCTCAATCCCCACTAGGGGGAATGTAGGAGGCAGCTGATCAATGCTTCTCTCTCATCTTTGATATTTCTATCTTTCTCCCTCTCCCTTCCTATCTCTGAAATGAATACTACTAAAAACATATTTTAAAAAACCCCACACACAACAAAAACCCAAGTAGAAAAATTGTTATGTTTAATTAAATCTGAAAAATTATGAACTAAAAGTAAAAAATTAACAAATATAAGACCAAAAGTAAAGCAAAAATACTAATAAGAATCTTTCATTTAAAAACTCTGTGATCCTTCAAAAACCTTGAAAAAAGCCAAAAATCCCCAAATGGAGTGGTCACTAAATATCCATGAATACTTACCCACTAGATCCAGATGCTTGAATCCACCAAAACAGTCACAAGTTTTTACTGATTACTATAATAGGGCAGTGGAGCACAAGTTAACTCCATACTATCCCAAATTAAAGGTTATTATTACTGATAACTCCAGCAACCATTACAAATTACTCAAAGGAAAAGAAGATTGAATAATGAGTTCCAAGGTGAAACTTACTGTGTGCATGTGTGTAAATGTGTATATTTCCTCTAGTTCTCTTAGTGATATAAATCTGATAATATAATTCTTCTTGTAAGTGTAAATATATTGGCAGAATAAAATTTTTAAAACTAATGCTATAAAATTCCTAAAGAAAACATGTAAACTATTTTTCATATTGGTTCAGATAGAAATTTGAGAAAAGAATTTGTTGTTTAACACATTGTTTGCGGGTAGTTTTTATCGCATGCTAACAGGTGGCGTGGGCCATTTTTGCTAATTTTTTGCGCAAATGGCAACATTCAGTAAAATTACGATAACTTTAGTTTACGTATTTATACATTACCTGCATCCTACCGCTAGTCTATAATAAACGTATTAATACGTGTCCCGCGCTCTACTACCAGTCAACGTAAAACGTATAAGTAAAATGTATAAATACGTTTTCCGCATACAATGTGTTAAAGACTGCCTATTTCTCAACACAGTATGTCAGTAACACAAGAAAAGATTTTCAGTCCCCTGCACTAAATATATATATATATATATCAACACTAATAAAAGAGAAAAATGGTAATTGGCGTACGAGCTACCCTTTTCATTGGCTAATCAGGGCTATATGCAAATTAACTGCCAACTAAGATTGGCAGTTTACTGCCAACAAGATGGCGGTTAATTTGCATATGTAGGCACAATGCAGGGAGGCGAAAGGGAAAGCAGGAAGAAGCCCCCTGCCACTGACAGTGATCGGAAACCCAGGGGGGAGCTAAGAGCTGGGGGGCAGGGCAAAGGCGGCCTGGGGGCCGCCTTTGCCCTGCCCCCCAGCCATGATCGGAGAATCAGGTGCCTTTTCCGCCCTGGCCAGTGATGGAGCCAGCGATGGGAGCTGGGCACGGTCGAAGCTGGCAGTCCCAGGAGCCAGGGGTCCCTTGCCTGGGCCTAAAGCGAAGCCCACGATCGCGGGGCCGCTGCAGCTGTGGGTCCCCGCTGCCCGGGCCGAACGCCTCAGCCAGAGGCATCCTGCAGGGGCAGGGGCGGAGCCCGTGTGATCGCAGCGCCCCCTGATGCCACTGCAGGTCCCCGCTGCCCGGGCTGGACGCCTAGGCCAGAGGCATCAGGCCTGGGCAAGGGGCCGATCCTGCGATTGGAGGGTGATGGGGGTCAACACCTGAGGGCTCCCAGTATGTGAGAGGGGGCAGGCTGGGCTGAGGGACCCCCCCCCACCCAGTGCACGAATTTCGTGCACCGGGCCCCTAGTGTATATATATGCGCGCGCGCGCGCGTGTTTGTGTGTGTGTGTGTGTATATATATATATATATATATATATATATATATATATATATATGTATCCTAGAGGCCCAGTGCACAAAAATTTGTGCACTCAGGGGGGGGGGGCGGTCCCTCAGCCTGGCCTGTGCCCTCTCACAGTCTGGGACCTCTCAGGGGATGACCACCTGCTGGCTTCGGCCCGCTCCCCGGTGATTGGGCCTAAGATGGCAATCAGACATCCCTCTGGCAGCCGGGCAGCCCTCGGGGGATGTCCACTTGCCAGCGGGGAGCAAGCCTAAGCTGCAGTCAGACATCCTTAGCGCTGCTGAGGAGGTGGGAGAGGCTCCCACCACCATCGCTATACTAGCAGCCATCAGCCTGGCTTGTGGCTGAGCAGAGCTCCTCCCATGTGAGAGCGCCCTGACCACCAGGAGGCAGCTCCTGCACTGAGTGTCTGCCCCCTGGTGGTCAGTATGTGTCATAGTGACCAGTCATTCCCAGTCATTCTGCTGTTAGGGTCAGTTTGCATATTACCCTTTTACAATATAGGATAGAGGCCTGGTGCACGGGTGGGGGCCGGCTGGTTTGCTCTGAAGGGTGTCCCGGATCAGGGTGAGGGTCCCACTTGGGTGCCTGGCCAGCCTGGATGAGGGGATGATGGCTGTTTGCAGCTGGTCACACCCCCTTCAGGGTGGGGGTCCCCACTGGTGTGCCCAGCCAGTCTGGGTGAGGGGCTGAGGGCCGTTTTCAGGCTGGCGGGCGACTGAAGCTCCCAGCCTCTCCTTTTTTTCTTTTTCTTTTTTTTTATTCTGGGATTTATTTACCTATAGCTGTCACTGGAGCTGCGAGCTGGCTCCAGCTCTGAGGCCCGGCTCCAGCTCTGAGGCTGCGGCTGAAAGCTGGTATCTGGGTTTTTTTAGCTTCTATAATTGAAACATTGTTGCCATCACTGCTGCTCTAAGCCCTGAGGCCGAAGCTGGCCGAAAGCAGGTTTCTGGGGTTTGTCTAGCTTCTATAATTGCAACATTGTTTCTTAGAGTGCAGCTCAGAGGCCGGCAGCGGCAGGCGGGGAACGTTGGCTTCCTCCATCACTGGAGCAAGCAAACCTCCTGTTCATTTCAGCTGTGTGGCTGTCGGCCGCCATCTTGGTTGGCAGTTAATTTGCATATTGTCCTGATTAGCCAATGGGAAGGGTAGCAAAGTTACGGTTAATTACCATGTTTGTCTATTATTAGATAGGATATATATTTATATAAATAAATATAAATGTGTGTGTGTGTGTGTGTGTGTGTGTGTGTATATATATATAATTTTTATGTTAGGCCTTTTAATATACTAGTGATTCTTCTAATCAGAAAATTCTCATATTTCAACACATAAAAGACCTCCTAACATTTAAGATTATACAAAAGCCTGCTTTCTTAAAGATGAGGACTGTTTTCAATATTATTAAAACTTGCAAGTTAACAATTTAACAGAAAATATTTGATATTACCTAATTTCAAACAGGATTAGAAGCAAACCAGGTCAATATCTAGAAGAAGACAGTAATGTTTTTCTCAATCTCTGGAAGTTGGGGTTAGAATGATCTCCCTCCCATCCTGTATTCCTCTACACCATGACTTACTATGTGGTGAAAATTAAGACACACTACTACTGTAGAAATGGCCAAGAACAAAAAATGGAAGATTCTATATTTCTATATTTTCCCCAGGTAACGAAGATGTAAAAGCTACTTCTACCTGATAATTTGTAGCAAGTAAAGTAACAAATGAAACAAGCCTCATTTGGTTTATATAGTTTAGATAAACAGGAATTAAAAAAGAATACTGACATCTTAATGTCAAGTAAGCATACTCAAGCTACCAAAGAAACAGCTGATAAATGCTATAATTTATTCTAAAGACAGTTTTGCAATGTAATATATCTATCACTTATTAAACATGAAAGAACATTTGAAGTCTTGAGAACAGCAACAAAATAAGGAACACCAGAAGCATAAAAAATGTGTACCAACATTACCTTTCTTTCGAAAGAGTGCATTTAGGTAATTTTCTGCTTGGCATTCAATCTTTTCAGTGTTGGACTGGCCCTGAGATGATAGTTCCTCTGTTGGTGTTGACTGTGAAGAATCAAGAGATGGTATACAATCCTAAAATTATATATATATATAAAAACACCAACATTAAAAAAATCACTTTGTAACTGTGGGATTCCATTAAAAATGGCAAAAAAATTAACTCTCTAAATGCTCATTTGTTCTATCTTTTAAATATATCAAATTATATAGAGAATATTAAGTTTGAAACAGGAGTCAGGAAAAAAGAAATTTAGCTCTAATAGAGGGCCAACTTAGCCTTATTTGTTAGCAAAACTATAATCAAAACAGAGGGAAGAGCAGATAAGATATATTGCCGAATAATTTCACTATATAACATGCCAGGAATGAGAATTTTAACAACAAAGCAGTTATGTTTACCTACTAATCTGACCAAAATAGGTACATGTTCTTGAGTTCTCATTTCCTCTCAGCCCTCTCACAACAGTATGTAAAGAATTAAGATGCAACCATACAAGAAGATGCTGCTTGTCTAATTTATACCCTGTTTACAGTAGACACTAAAATTTAATAATTTACACAGGAGATGATTACGATATCCAAAAGACTTCAAGAGAAAGAAGAAAGTTAAAATGTAATACCACATTATCCTCCAACTACTGATTCCTGAGAAATCAGCCTGTAGGATGGTCTCAGACCAAACCAGACCTCCAAGATCATCAGCCTTGTCTATGTAAATATAAAACAGATCTGAACTGATTTCATGAGTTAGGGAGCTATGAGAAAAAAATGTGAAATAAGCAAAAAAGATGAGTAGTTTGGGATTTTCACCTACTAGATAAGCTAAATATTAGACTTCTAACATGAGACTTTAATTTTCTTCTCATTACCAAAAATACAAATGTATTTATATTCTACTATAAGCCACAAAGTTTCAAAACAAATTAAGTTTAAAAATTGTGTTACAATTGTGCAAATAGTTTAGAAATAATTTCATAGCACTAAAACTTACACTGACTGCTTCTCTTTGTAGGTTACAAAATGAACATTTTTCATCCATAGACCAGTCAGTCAGTTCTTCTGGTTCACAGTCTTTAAAAGAGGGAAAAATATTCATTAAATACACTAACTTTATTAAAATAAATAAAAATACCACTCTCCAGAGCAATGGCTCATGTAAAAAAACTAACTACTAACAGTAAGGGGAAAACACCTAAATTAAATTGGTGACATCTAGAAAGAAATAAACAGGGAAGGCTGTAAGGAGAGTATTTTTGCACTTTTAGGGGATAAAGTAGCAAGAACAATGAGCTGTTTATAAATTAATTTTCTAACAATAGGGTTCATATAGCCTCTGCAAGATTCAATTTATCATTGCCTATTTTTTATTTTCACTATGAAATAAATCAGAACAAAGAGATATGGGGGAAAGGAATAAATTTTGCATATTATGAAAGACAACATAAAACACAGAAATGGAATAAAGCACCAAAAAAGCCCACAGATTTGAGAACATGAAATGCTGTCCAAGATAAAAGTAGAAATCCAGCCCTGGCCAGTTTGGCTCAGTGGATAGAGCGTTGGCCTGCAGACTCAAGGGTCCCAGGTTCAGTTCCGGTTGAGGGCATGTACCTTGGTTGCAGGCACATCCCTGGTGGGGAGAGTGTGCAGGAGGCAGCTGATCGAAGTTTCTCTCCCATCAATGTTTCTATCCCTCTCCCTTCCTCTCTGTAAAAAAAATCAATAAAATATATTTAGAAAATTAGAAGTAGAAATCCACAGCTAAAAAGTCAGACCAGATTTTTATTACATTGTTTAAAGGCTTGTTGCAAGAGTTAGAGCAAAAACCAGGTAACCAAGTTATATTATTCAACACACAACATGACTTTTTCCCCCCAGAAGAATGGTCTTTTATAATTCAACTAGAGGCCCGGTGCACAAAAATTTGTACACTGGGGGGGGGGGGTCCTTCAGCCTGGCCTGTGCCCTCTTGCAGTCTGGGACCCCTCGGGGGATGTCCACCTGATGGCTTAGGCCTGCTCCCCAGGGGAATGGGCCTAAGCTGGCAGTCAGACATCCCTCTGGCAGCCCAGGAGCCCTTGGGGGATGTCCACTGGCCAGCAGGGAGCAGGCCTAAGCTGCAGTCGGACATCCTTACTGCCGCTGAGGAGGTGGGAGAGGCTCCCACCACCATTGCTGTGCTGGCAGCCATCAGCCTGGCTTATGGCTGAGCAGAGCTCCCACTGTGGGAGTGCACTGACCACCAGGGGCAGCTCCTGCATTGAGCGTCTGCTCCCTGGTGGTCAGTGTGTGTCATAGTGACCAGTCATTCCCAGTTGTTCTGCTGTTAGGGTCAATATTACTCCTTTATTATATAGGATAGAGGCCTGGTGTATGGGTGGGAGCCAGCTGGTTTGCCGTGAAGGGTGTCCCGGATCAGGGTGGGGGTCCCACTGGGGTGCCTGGCCAGCCTGGATGAGGGGATGATGGCTGTTTGCAGGCTGGTCAAGCCCCACAGTGGGGACCCTCACCCCATGGGGGTGTGGCCTGGGTGAGGGGCTGATGGCCATTTTCAGGCTGGTCACGCCTCCCGGTGACCGAAGCTCCCAGCCTCTCCTTTCCCCCCCCCCGGGATTTATTTATCTTCTATAATTGAAACTTTGTATCCTTGAGCGGAGCCCAGATCCTCCTTGAGCAGAGGCCACAGCCAGCTGGAAGCAGGTATCTGGGGTTTATTTAACTTCTATAATTGAAACTTTGTAGCTTTGAGTGAGCTGAGGGCTGGCCAGGGCTGGCGGGAAGCTTGGCTTCCTCCATCGCTGGGGGCAACCCAAGCCTCCTGCTCATTCCAGCTCTGTGGCCACCGCCATCTTAGTTGGGTTATTTTGATTACTCGCTCCTGATTGGCTTGAGCGTAGCAGAGGGAAGGTTAATTTGCATGTTTCTCTTTTATTATATAGGATTACTATAATATAGAATATTTGTGGAAAACGAACATTTTGTGATGAAAGATTTTCTGAAGATATAACATTGTCCTCCCAACTATACTTAGTATATACAGTGATTTTTGAAACGTACTCCCTGTAACAGAACTCTGCCCTCAACCACCAATTTCTTTTCCCAAATAACTTCATATGTAGAGCCTCAAACCATAAAGCAACCATTATCAATCTGAGGCAGTTACACTAGGACTAATTTGAAAAGCACTGTTGTACCACAGTAATTTATTCTCATACTTTTGAAATACATAATGAAGTTTAATATGTTTCTGGTAAACTACTCAGAAAATACCCTTATCTGTTTTTGAAGTGATTAGGAGTAAAATTTAGTTAGAATTAGCCCTTAGGATACTGTTGCATCAATCCAAACACACATTTGAAGATAATACATAGAAGATAATATAATTTTTGGAATATGAAGTGTAGTGATAGCTTCCTTTGATTTTTGGCAGTGGTCCAGAAATATTCCTGCTATTTATCTGAACTTGGAAAAGGCAGCAAATTGGAACATAAGATCCAGTACAGAATAAAGGAAAGATAACTGTGTTTGAAGTCTATGAAAATCTAGGACTTGAACTTACTAGCTGTAACTAGTCAAGCCATAAAGTTTGTGTTTTTTAAAATTTCCACACCTATAAAATAAGGATCCCACCATTACTTAACTTATTTGTGGATCAAATGAAAAAAAAAAAGTGAAATAATAATTATAAACTACAAACATCATGCAAAAGCTATTAGCAAGGTAGAATTACCAGTCTATTTTAACTCCTGTGCTAACACACCTATATTTAATAAGGTTAGTTTGCAGAAGGCAGATAATTTTAATTTAATATCCACTTAAGATATTAAACACGCCTTTGTAAACAACCTGAAAAATCAAAAAGTTTATGCAATCTATACAATTATAAACCCAGAAGTGTAGTTATATATATTTATAACTTTTTTCAACCTTTCACTCTGTCACTGGAACAGAATCATACATTCACACTCTTGAATGCAGGATCATGCAGTGTCTTACTAGGGAGCCAGAGCTCTCTGACCAATGGGATGAATACGGAGAAGTGACAGTATCCAATTCTAAACTGAGGAATAAAAATGCATGGTAAGTTCATCCAGTTCTCCTGAGCTTCCACCATCCAACATGTGAAGAACTTGCTTCATATAATCATTACTCCTTCAGTCTGTGACCTAGAGTCATGAGGTGATGTGATCCCCATCCACAGCCTAGAGTTCAGTGACTCTGATCACGCATAAGCATGAAACAGATTTTGAAGCTGTTTGTTATGCAACATTAGTGTAGCAAAAACTTGACTCATATGTTAAGCAGAAGGTAATTTTGATAGATCAATGAAATCTAAAGTGCTTTTTTATTATAACTACATAAATAGCAAATATGAAAGCAATCTAGCATTGTGATTTTTGAAAAATAGGTGGTAGGCTAGGGAAGGGGTATATCTGAAAAATAATTTTAAGGTTTCATGAAGTTTCAGTGATAAAATATGTTGATTCAAAGGATAACTGGATTAATTAAAACCATTATCAGTTGTAAAATAAAATTGGGCATGCTGAGATTATCCTCATTTATTTCAGAAGTCCTTCAAGGAAATGTTAATTAAAAATAAATGTCTACATAGTTAAAAAAGAGCAATGAATACTCAATGACTACATAAATGCCAGTAAATTTTGCTGGACTCAAAAGATCTATGACTTTACAAATATTTAAAAATTACTCTTTCTCCAGCAACTTTTGATTTTTGAGTCCAAATAAACAATGGTAGGATTATATAAATATATACACTATATATGAAAACAGATTTTGAAAAATCAACGATAGACCCGATTTCTCCCTCTGTACAGGTTGTCTGTTCATGTCATAAAAATTAAATAAAAACAGAACATAACCATTTTCTCTCTCACATACACTTTGACAATGAATCAGGTATCTTCTTTTAAAAAAAGTTGTCTCTCATTTTGAAAATTTTAAAACATGATTGTATATGTTCAAAAGGGTCAAATTGTGTACTTTACAGGAACAACCTTACTAATGTCATGCCCTAGCCAGTTTTCTCAGCGGATATATAGCGTTGGCCTGCAGACAGAAGGGTCCCAGGTTCGATTCCAGTCAAGGGCACATGTCCAGGTTGCGGGTTCTATCCCCAGTAGGGAGCATGCAGGAGGCAGCCAATCAATGATTCTCTCTCATCATTGATGTTTCTACCTCTCTCTCCCTTCTTCTCTGAAATCGATAAAAATATATTTTTTTAAAAGGGCAATGTCATAATGAAAACTGATAGTAAATGAATGACCATCCTTTCCACTGCGGGTAAGTACTCTTGTAGTCAGTTTTCCTCAATCATTTAACCTAACCTATCTTGGAAAGATAACAGACTTTGAAATTAGAAAACCTTGGTACTGAACCATGGGTTTTCCACATTCCAGATGTCGCCTTGGGCAAATTACTTTCTCTGAGCTTCAGTTTCCCTCTCTGTAAAATGATGATAATAATTGCAGCTTAAGGCTGTAGTATAAATTAAATAAAAAATATGCAAAACACCTAATAAGCCCTAATTAGATGTTACTTTTATTTTATTTTAAATAACACTTCTTTTGAATGTTTTTATTCTATTCAGTAGCCTTTAATCATAAGAAATAAATCTGGAATTCCCAAAGACAAAACCCAATGAAAAGTGAAAAAATAATATTGAACTAGATTTTTCATGAAGGTCATGAAAAAGTGATTACCACTATGTTGATTTTGAGGTAAGAGACTGAAGAGTGGGCAATTTTAAAATAATTTTCCAAGGGGCTGGGAGGAGGGGACTGTAAAGGGGGGGAAAATGGGAGATATCTGTAATACTATCATTAATAAAAAATATATTTAAAAAAAGAACTTAAATAATTTAGCCTGTAAAAAGATAAAATAATTTTCCATTATGAAACTACATATTAACCATATTGAAAAAACCAAAAAAGAAAAACTATTCTTAATCCCATCAGCCAGAGATAATGATTAACACTTGCAATATGTCCTTCCAATTTATCTATGCCTTTTTAAAAATTAGAAGCAACCGATTATTTGAGAAGATCAATAAAATTGGGGATAAATATCTAGCCAAAATAAGCAAGAAAAACCCCCCAGAAAATAATGGGAAATAAATGATGGGCCATCACTATTGGTCCTGTGAATATTAAAAGAATATTGTGAACAACATTAGTTGTCCACAAATTTTATAACTTTAGATGAAATGGATGAATTACTTGAAAGACACAGTTTACCAGATTTCAAACAAGAAAAAATAAAGAAGCTCAATAGGTCATTTCTATTAAAAATTTAAAATCAATAATTAATAACCTCTCAAAACAGAAAGCTCTAGCCCAGATGGTTTCTCCACAATCTGCTCCAGAAAAAGGAAGTATTTCCTCACATACTCTGATTCCATCATTACCCAAATAGCAAAACCTGTCTGAATAGATACCTCACCCAAGACGATATGCAGAGAACAAATTAAACAAATGAAAAGGCACTCAACATCATATTCCATTAGAGAATTGCAAATTAAGATAAGAAACCACTACACACCTAACAGTATGGTTAAAGTCCAATACATTGACAACATCAAATGCTGGTGAGGACGTAGAGCTAAAAGAAATGGTGGGAACGCAAAATATTATGGCCACTTTTGAAGATAGTCTGGCAGGTTCTTCCAAAGCTAACCATAGTCTTCCCAATGCCATGGTGCTCCTAGGTATTTACTCAAATGAGGTGAAAAAAAGTCCACACAAAAACCTACACACAAGTGTTTACAGCTGCTTTATTCATAACTAGAGGCCCGGTGCACAAAAATTTGTGCACTGGGGGGTGTCGGGGGGGTCCCTCAGCCCAGCCTGTGCCCTCTCGCAGTCTGGGACCCCTCGGGAGATAATGTCCTGCTGGCTTAGGCCTGCTCCTGGGTGGCAAAGGGCAGGACCAATCCCTAGGTGCAGCCCCTGGTTGGGCTCAGAGCAGGGCCGATTGGGGAGTTGGGGCGCCGCCCCATCATGCACAGAGCAGGGCGGATTGGGAGGTTACGATGCCACCCTCAGCCACGCTCAGGGTAGGGCATATTGTGGGACTGGGGCACTGCCCCGTCACACTCAAGGCAGGGTCGATGGGGAGGCTGCGGTGCCACCCCGTCACAAACAGAGCAGGAGAAATCAGGGGGTTGGGGCGCTGCACCCTGTCACCCACAGAGCAGGGTCCATCAGGGGGGTTGGGGCTCCATACCCTGTCACGCACAGAGCAGGGTCAATCAGGGGGTTGGGGAGCTGCCCCCTGTCACGCACAGAGCAGGGCCTATCAGGGGGTTGGGGAGTTCCCCCCTGTCACGCACAGAGCAGGGCCCATCAGGGGGTTGAGGAGCTCCCCCGTCACTCGCAGAGTAGGGCCGATAGGGGAGTTGGGGCACCGCCCCCTGTAACACACAGAGCAGGGCGGATCAGGGGGTTGGGGCGCCGGCACTGTCACACTCAGGGCAGGGCTGATGGGGAGGTTATTGCTCTACCCCATCACACACAGAACAGGGCCCGTGGGGTGGGGGGTGGGGCGCCACCCTCTATCACCCACAGAGCAGGGCCAATCAGGGGGTTGGGGCGCGGCCAATCAGGGGGTTGGGGCGCCGCCACTCTCACACTCAGGGCAGGGCCAATGGGGAGATTATGACTCTACCCCATCACACACAGAGCAGGGCCGATCAGGGGGTTGGGGCACCGCACCCTGTCACACAGAGAGCCGCAGGGCGATCATGGGGTTGGGGAGCTCCCCCCTATCAGGCACAGAGCAGAGCTGATCAAGGAGTTGGGGCGCCTTCCCCTGTCATGAACAGAGCAGGGCGGATAGGGAGGTTGTGGCCCCGCCCCCTATCACACACAGAGCCACAGAGCGATCATGGGGTTTGGGCGCTGCCCCATCACACTGATCCCGGTGCCGGGAGGCCTCTCGGCTCCGCTGATCCTGGTGCTGGGAGGCATATTACCCTTTTACTATATAGGATAGAGGCCTGGTGCACGGGTGGGGGCCGGCTGGTTTGCCCTGAAGGGTGTCCTGGGTCAGGGTGGGCGTCCCCATTGGGGTGCCTGGCCAGCCTGGGTGAGGGGATCATGGCTGTTTGCAGCTGGTCATACACCCTTAGGGTGGAGGTCCCCACTGGGGTGCCTGGCCAGTCTGGGTGAGGGGCTGAGGGCTATTTTCAGGCTGGTGGGTGACTGAAGCTCCCAACCGCTCCTTTTTTTCTTTTATTCTGGGCCAGCTTTAGCTCTGAGGCTTGGCTCCAGCTCTGAGGCCTCTGATGCTGAAAGCAGGTATCTGGTTTGTTTGGGTTCTATAATCGAAACACTGTTTCAACTCCAGCTCTGAGATCCCGGCTGGCTGAAAGCAGGTTTCTGGGGTTTTGTTTAGCTTCTATATTTGTAACAATGTTTCAAACTGCAAGCTCAGAGGCCGGCAGCGACAGGCGGGGAACGTTGGAGTCCTCCGTCACTGAAGCAAGCAAGCCTCATGTTCACTTCAAGCTGCCTGGCTGCCGGCCGCCATCTTGGCTGGCAGTTAATTTGCATATCGCCCTGATTAGCCAATGGGAAGGGTAGCGGACGTATGGCTAATTACCATGTTTCTCTTTTATTAGATAGGATTAGTGTAATCATATTTATGCAACTTTAATTAGAAGTCTTTTTAATTAAAAAAAAGCAACAAAGGATTTTCCTATGAAATTTGGAAAAAAGCTAGAACATTAGGGATGAGAAAGGGCAATGAAATTATGTGCCTATATAAGAGAAAAAGATTGAGTTCCAAAGCTTAGCCAATTTTATAAATACCCTACACCAAGGGGGAAAAAAAATGCACAAAAGTGAAAATCAAGTACAAAATTTTTTGGAACTAAAAAATAAATGGAATAAGATATACAGCAGTAGGGTATGAAATCAATTAATTAGTTAAATTTGTCATAATAGATCCAAAATGTAATATTGTGCAGCCATTTAGAATAATGACCAAGAACTTTATATACCCAAATGATATACTAGTGTGTACAAACATAGTAGGTACAAAAACTATATACTATATGGACAGTATATACTACTTTAATAAAACAATAAATACATACAAACATATTTTAAACTTAAATAAAAAGGTTATATGTGTGTCATGGACTAATTTTTTACTTTTGGGCTCATTTATATTTTCTAATTTCCTAAAATGAACATGTGTTATTTGTACACAAAAGAATAATCGTCAAAAAATAAAATACATGTATTTATTTCCTTAGAAAATTCTGTCCTTTGTATAATAACTAACTTCTGAAGGAACATAAATTCATACATATATTCAGAACTATATATGTAAATAAATGAAAGCAAGAGGCTAAAAATCACAAGCTGGACTTTGGGTTATCAGAACGCAATTAAGTATAATGCTGCCTTCTGAAATGAATGAAAAACAGCAGGCTGAAGAAATACCAAGCATAGGTTAAACTCTTATTTCTTAGATTTTTCCTTTATTTATAAGCTCAGAAAAAAAGACGAAACTATAGTCAGTTTTGCTTAAAACAGGTAAAAATATTTAATTCAGTATTAAGCTATGACACAGTGAGATATGTTAAAAGTTTAAAAGATAGAAGATAAAGATCTTAGCCATAAGAATGATAAAATATTGGAATGGGTATATTTTGGGATCTTGAACCCTATCGTCATGTTCTGCATGGATATCATTCATCTGACTGAAGATGGGTGGTTGGGACAAATGATCTTGTATAAACACTGTCAACTCTATGATTCATAGCTCAACCATCCTCCTCAACATTAACAAAGAATGAGCAGAAAACTTCTGACTACACCAACTATCACTGTAACCACCTCAACTCAAAAGACTTACATACATAGAGAGAAGGGCCTTTAAGCCTACTAGATAGGACTTTGGTCTTAATAGAAAGGAAGGTACCAGAGTAGGGCAGAAGGTAAAAGAGTTAACATTGAAAAGTGACAAGATACAGAAATAATTCAATCAAAATCAAACTAGAAAATCTATTCTAGCATTACCCATTTTGTAAATGAACTGTACTGTAAACTTTCACATGCCTACAAAAATGTTCTCTCCTAGTGCTCTAGGTTTCCAAGCAAGCAGTAAAACAGCTAAACTATGCTACCACAGCAATTATAATACAGATCAAAATCGTATACCAGGATTTATGCAACAACATTTGGAAGGGTGGGCTATAATAAATAGAGGAGGCTACACATAAATAGAAAACTGAACACATATGGAGGGATTTCTCAGAGTGACAATCGGAGTTCTAGAATGCCTATATCATAAGCAACAGGCAACTGAACCCTTTTAAGTCCTCTTTAAATTCCCTTTACAGGGAATGTAATGTATAAAATGACAAAAATCAAATTTTACCACTGAGCCAAAACAAACTTCATTTACAATTTTGATCAGTATACTAAATTTTTTAAACATTATAACATCATGTAATAATAGGAATCACTTTTATGTATTCATTTAAAATATTTTTAATTAAACAATAACAAATTCATGTTTAGTATAAAGTTAATGTAGAACAACCATTTCTCATCTGTTAAATGGGACAGAAGGTTAAAATTTTGAAATAAAACGTTACCTTCAAATAAACTGAGGTCTCTTCGTAGCCGTGGTCCATAAAGCCCTTCTAAAATACTCTCAAAACCTGTTATTAAAGAGAGAAAAGAATATTAACTACGAAAGAAAGCTTAATTTTACAATAACAAATAAACCATAAACTCTATAGGAATCAGCAAATTATAAACTTAACATACTATAAGGTGTCATTTTTCCTTTAGTTGAATTAATTTGAACTAGGAAATACATAACATAATAAACAGTCATATAATAACTATCAGAAATTACATGATTATAAAAAAACATTCAAATGTAAATGTTCACTACTAAAACAGGTAAACATTTTTGTCATTTAGAAATATTCCCAGGTTAAATTATTACGGGCAGATTTCTCTTGTAATAATTTTGTAGAGAGGAGAAGAATAACTAGAAAAGATGTATAATTCTGTTTATATTTGTTAACAACCTATGTTAGCTTATAAAAAGTAGCATCTTGAACCTCAATTACCAAAATGAGTAAATGAGTGCCAGTGGAGAGAAATTCTTGCTATGAAATGTATGATGGCCCCGGCCAGGTGGCTCAGTTGGTTGGAGCATCATCCAGGGCACCAAAAAGGCTGCAGTTCAATTCCAGGTTGGGACACATAACTAGGCTGTGGGTTTGATCCCTGTAGGGGCGCCTACGGGAGGCAATCAAGTGATGTTTCTCTTTCACATCGATGTTCCCCCCTCTGTGTCCTCCTCTCCCTTTTCCCCTCTCTAAAATCAACAAAGATATCCTCGGGTGAGGATTAAAAAAAAATATGAGGTATAAAATGTTAACCTACTTGTAAAAATCATGACAATAATTTCTTCATGGGTATGGACTATTTAAAAAAATTATTGAAAATCTTGTCAAGTTAAAAACTTCGTTCACGAACTTACATAGTGTCCTACTTTCTGGATATACTAATTTTAAGATTTTGCAACTTTCTTTTTGAAATCTGTATTATATTAAATTTTAAGCAGTTTTTTGATAAACTACAAGGCATCCAAAGGAAAATGACCAGAATGGCAAAATAACTGGGAAATTAAGAAAAGGAACTACTTAAAGAACGCTTAAATTAGGGAGGGAAAATATTAAAGGTAGAATGATAGATCTGAAAAATGAAAGATAAAGGGTATTTTCTCAGTGATATTCCTAAATTGTAAAAATGCAGAAATACTACTCTAGAAACGTTCCATAAATCATGCTTTAAAAAGACATGTTAACATCTCTATAATCAAGATGCATATTCAAGTCAATGATGTGTCATAGTAAAAAAAAAAAAGTGACATTTTTTCACATAGAACAAGAATAAATGATGCATCTTATCCTATGTAAAAAGAGAAACATGGTAATTGGCGTACGACCACTACCCTTCCCATTGGCTAATCAGGGCGATATGCAAATTAACTGCCAGTCAAGATGGCGGCCGGCAGCCAGGCAGCTAGAAACTAACATGAGGCTTGCTTGCTTCAGTGACGGAGGACTCCAATGTTCCCCGCCTACCGCTGCAGGCCTCTGAGCTGCAACTCTAAGGAACTATGTAACAAATATAGAAGCTAAACAAAACCCCAGAAACCTGCTTTAGTCCGCCGAGCTTCAGCCAGCAGGACCACAACATTGTAAGCAAAGGCCAGAAACCTACTTTCAGCAGCGGAGGCCTAAGAGCTAGAGCCTCAGAGCTAAAGCTGGCCCAGAATAAAAAAAGAAAAAAGAAAAAAAGGAGCGGTTGGGAGCTTCAGTTACCCCCAGCCTGAAAACAGCCCTCAGCCCCTCACCCAGACTGGCCAGGCATCCCAGTGGGGACCCCCACCCTAGAGGGTGTGTGACCAGCTGCAAACAGCCATCATCCCCTCACCCAGGCTGGCCAGGCACCCCAGTGGGGACCCTCACCCTGAAGGATGTGTGACCAGCTACAAACAAGCATCATCCCCTCACCCAGGCTGGCCAGGTACCCCAGTGGGGAGCCCCACCCTGACCCAGGACACCCTTCAGGGCAAACCAGCCAGCCCCCACCTGTGCACCAGGCCTCTATCCTATATAGTAAAAGGGTAATATGCCTCCCAGCACCGGGATCAGCGTGACAGGGGGCAGCGCCCAAACCCCATGATCGCCCTGTGGCTCTGTGTGTGTCAGGGGGCGGGGCCACAACCTCCCTATCTGCCCTGCTCTGTTTGTGACAAGGGAAGGTGCCCCAACCCCCTGATCAGCCCTGCTCTGTGCCTGATAGGGGGGAGCTCCCCAACCCCCTTATCACCCTGCAGCTCTGTGTGTGACAGGGTGCGGCGCCCCAAACCGCCCCCTCCCCCCCCGCCACGGGCCCTGCTCTGTGTGTGACGGGGTAGAGCCATAACCTCCCCATTGGCCCTGCCCTGAGTGTGAGAGTGGCGGCACCCCAACCCCCTGATCGGCCCTGCTCTGTGGGTGATAGAGGGCAGCCCTCCAATCCCCTGATGGGCCCTGCTCTGTGAGTGACAGAGGGCAGTGCCCCAACCCCGATTGGCCCTGCTCTGTGTGTGACAGGGGGTGGCGCTGCAACCTCCCCATCGACCCTGCCTTGAGTTTGACAGGGGATGATGCCCCAACCCCCCAATCGCCCCTACCCTGAGCGTGACCGAGGGTGGCATCACAACCTCCCGATTGCCCTGCTCTGTGCATGACAGGTGGCGGCGCCCCAACTCCGCAATCGGCCCTGCTCTGAGCCCGACCAGGGGCTGCACCTAGGGATTGGGCCTGCCCTCTGCCACCCGGGAGCAGGCCTAAGCCAGCAGGTCGTTATCTCCCGAGGGGTACCAACTGCGAGAGGGCACAGGCTGGGCTGAGGGACCCTCCTCATCCCCGAGTGCACAAATTTTTGTGCACCGGGCCTCTAGTCCTATATAATAAAAGGCTAATATGCAAATAGACCAAATGGCGAAACCACCAGTCCCTATGACACGCATTGACCACCAGGGGGCACGTGCAGAACATGTGGGCGTCACCTGCAGCGGGATGTTGGAGCAGGTGTGTGTGGGCGCCAGACCAAGGCAGAGGGTGAGCCTCTGGTGGTTATTGAAAATTCTTTAGTCCCATGCTCCGTGGTCTCGCCTGGTGCTTGTACCCACGACTGGTGCCAGAGCTGACACTCAGAACCACCACCGGCGCCCAGCACTGGCCTGGATCACTCGGTGCCATCAGCGGGAGTGGCAGCTGCCGGCACCAATTGCCCCTCAGGGCTTCTCCACCTCCCCCTGCTCCTGAGGGGAGATTGGGGTTGGCAGCTGCCCCTCCCACCTGCTGCTGGCAATGGCCCTGCTTCCATCTGCTGCTGGTGCTGGAGCCACCGCTCATACCACTGCCAGCGCCGGCCCCGCTTGCACCCGCAGCTGGAGCCGCTGCTCGCACCTACTGCTGGTGCCTAGCGCTGGTCCGGATTGCTTAACATCATCAGCAGGTGTGAGCAGCGGCTGCCAGCCGCGATCGCCCCTGAGGGCTTTTCCACCTCCCTCTGCTCCTGAGGGGTGATCAGGGCAGCAGCTGCCATTCGCACCTACTGCTGGCGCCGGCCCCAATTGCTTAGTACCTTCAGCAGGTATGACCAGGGCCAGTGCCATCAGCATGTGGGAGTGGTGGCGGCGTGAGCGGGGCTGTAGGCAGACAAGTGACCGGGGGCCACGGCAGGAGGGGCCGGGCGGGGGCGCGAAGGATGGGCTGAGACCCGCCCCTGTGCCTACCACAGCCTCATGGTCCACAGTTCCTTTCAGGTGTATGAATTCGTGCACTGGGCCCCTAGTAACTTATGATGTCTTAGATTTGACAAAGTAGTTATGGAACTTAGGAAATATGCACTTAATAAAATCTTTGTGAAATAATTCAGTACTAGTTCTCAGGAGTGGACATTTCAGGCAGAAAAGTGAATGAACTAGAACCAGAGAGCGCTTTCAAGAACACTATCGAAAAGACTTTCCTACTGGGTAAAACCTCAGAGCGAACAAGCCCCAAATCTCTTTCTATTACTAAGATAATTTAATTCTATTTTGCTGTGATCATGGACTCCAAAAATTAACAATGCAAACAAACTATTTTAGGATGTCATCCTATTGTATATCGAACAAAATATATAGCCTCAGCCTATATAAGTTTACTAAATTGGATTTCTCATAAATTGTTGGTGGAATGCAAAATGGCACAACCATTTTAGAAAAGTTTGACAATTTCTAGTAATTTAAACATGCACTACCGCATGATCAAACAATCCCACTCCTAAATATTTACCAAACAGAAATGGAAACTACATTTACACAAACACCTATACACAAGTATTCATAGAGTTTCATTCACATTTACTCCAAACTGGAAACAATCCAATGTCCTTCAACCACTGAATGAAAAAACAAACTGGTACAATGGAATACTACATAGCAAAAGGAACAAACTACTGATACATGCAACAACATGGATATATTTCAAATGCATATTGTTAAATGAAAAAAAAACACATCAGACTCAAAGCATATACTTTATGATTTCACTTATTATTCTCTGGGAAAAGCAAAACTACAGAGTCAGAGCAGACCAATGGTTGCTAGTGCCATGTTACCTAGGTAAGGAAATAACTATGAAGAATCACAAAACAACTTTTAGGGATAATGGAACTGTTTCATATCTTGTTTATTGAGAAGTTGGTTATCCAATTGTGTTTGTGTGTCAAAACTCATAGAACTGTATTCTGTAAATTATATGTTAATAAACCTTGCTAAATTTTTTTTTTAAAGAAAAGGCATAACAGTTTCTGCAGCAGAGAAAGGTGAAGGTCAGTAGATGACTTGATGGGTTCATCCTTAAAAAACAAACAAGCAAACTAAAGTCAATCATGAATAATGGTCAGGGTTTAGAGTAAAGATGGAAGACTAAAACTCAGGTGTCAAAGTCATCAGTAAATTTAATAGGGAAAGGGAATTAGACATATGAAAACATGCTAAAAGTCACTAATCGTCCGAGAGATGCAAATCAAAATGACAATGCAGTCCCATCTCACACCTGTCAGAATGGCTATCATCAACAAATCAACAAATGACAAGTGCTGGCAAGGATGTGGAGAAAAAGGATCCCTTGTGCACTGCTGGTGGGAATGCAGACTGGTGCAGCCACTGTGGAGAACAGTATGGAGTTTCCTCAAAAAAACTAAAAATGGAACTCCCATTTGACCCAGTAATTCCACTTCTAGGAATATATCCCAAGAAACTAGAAATAGCAATCTGAAAGGATATATGCACCCCTATGTTCATATACACATAATTTACCATAGCTAAGATTTGGAAACAGCCTAAGTGCCCATCAGCAGATGAATGAATTAAAAACTGTGGTACATCTACACAATGGAATGCTACGCTGTTGTGAAAAAGAAGGCATTCTTACCATTTGCAACAGCATGGATGGAACTGGAGAGTGTTATGCTAAGTGAAATAAGCCAGTCAGAGAAAGATAAATATCACATGATTTCACTCATTTGTGGAATACAATGAACAACATAAACTGATGAACAAAAACAGATCCAGAGACAGAGAATCATCGATCAGACTGTCAAACCTCAGAGGGAAGGTAGGGGAGGGCAGAGAGGGGGAGAGATCAACCAAAGGACTTGTATGCATGCATATAAGCCTAACCAATGGACACAGACACCAGGCGGGTGAGGGCATGAGTGGGGTGGGGTGGGGGGACAATGGGAGGATAAGGACCCGTATGTAGGTCCCAGCAGTCGGATCCTGAGAACCACTACAGTACAGGAAACTGGGATCTTTTTTTTTTTTCTTGTTCCGCATTATTTATTTCTTAAGTTAGAGTTTACACCAAGTCCAGCCAGAATATAAGGGGCACACAGCTGTGCCCATTGTTACGTCATGTAAAGAAAATAGATTTTCATATTGCCTTTCAACTGCAGTAACACCATCCCGAAGGAAGAAGTCCCTCAAGCAAAGCTGTTGATATGTGAGAGGGTCTTAGAGGCTCTGTTCTTTTTTGAGTGACCCCTTGATGCAAGGAGCGCTTCCCAGCCCCAGGAGACGCCCAGCCAGAGGACAGGGATTCTCAAATCACGCTGCAGAGAGACCAGACTTCCTGCCGTTCATGTGACATCAAACTGTCCCTTGGACAGCGAGTCCCAGCCACAGTTGGCACTGAGAGTCCCCAGGCGGGGCAGTGCCAAGGCTTCGTTTCTAGTTTCACTGCTCTTGGCAGCACCTGCAGGTCACCAGCACCAAGGGTGTAAGCATTAGCTAAAGTTACCCTCCGGGCGCACCAAGCGCATGTGGCACTCTTGAGAATGGTCTAGGCCTCCCCGGGGAAGCGAGGGGCCACACACGCAAATCCACAGCGACGCAGGTGGCTGCAGAAACGAGGCGCTTGGTGGGCACTCCAGCCGCCCTGTCACCACTCCTGCCCGGATGTCCCGCCTCCCGTCTGAGGCTGGGGCTGAAAAGGAGAGTGTCAACACCAGGCAGCCACCGTGCAGGAGCCGATACACATGATGGGACATGCAGGTCACAGTCTTCCCAATACCCTTCCCCATAATAAAATATTATTAATAAAAACATAATTTAAAGGAAGTGTCAAAAGCCGAGTGTAAAATCAAGCTGTAAACTCCCGAAGTCTGAAGGCTCTCTTGAAGAACCACCCCATCAGTCATGATTTATGGATGGAAACTTCAATTCGGTGATCTCGGAGTCAGGGGAGCTGCTTCCGCTTCTGTCACTGTAGGTGTCCCTGGGCGAAAGCCTGCAGCCCTTCTGGAGGTAATGCGGGAGCCGCCCCACGGAGGCCAGGAGGAGGCCAAAGTACGGCGGGGACGGCTTGATGGGTCTGGACAGGAACTCAGGGTGGTACTGAATGCCAACAAAAAAGGGATGATCTTCCAACTCCACAATTTCCATTCTCTCGCCTCCAACATCTTGGCCAACAAACTTTAAGCCTTGCTCCTCCAAACACTTTTTCAAGACTGGATTCACCTCAAATCTGTGGCGGTGCCTCTCTTCCAAGTAATCTGAATCTCCGTAGAGTTTCCTCATGACGGAGTTCTTGGTCTGAAACAGGGTTCTCCTCTTGCCCAGCCGCATGGTGCCGCCCATCTGCCCAGGATTGTGCTCTGGCATGTCTATGACCACAGGATGACTGGTATTGGGGTTAAACTCTGTAGAATTGGCATCTTGCCATCCCAGCACATTTCTTGAAAATTCAACCACTGCCAACTGCATTCCTAAGCACACGCCCAGAAAAGGCTTCTTCTGCTTCCGAGCCCAGGAGATAGCTTGGATTTTCCCTTCCGTCCCTCGAACACCAAATCCCCCTGGAACCAGCACTCCGTGAGCGCTGCAGAGCTTCTGCCAGGCCTCGTGGTAGCGCACAGGCTCCTCCTGCAAGGTGCTCGGCTCCAAGTCCGTGGAATCGATGTACTTGATGTCCAACTTGTGGTTGATGGCCAGTGCAGAATGCTCCAGGGCTTTAATGACAGAGGTGTAGGAGTCTGAGAACTTAGTGTACTTGCCCACAAGGGCAATAGAGCAGGTCTCCAGCAAGCGGTCGTAACTGTCAGCCATCTCTTTCCACTTCATCAGCATTCTTCGTGGCTGCCTCTCGATAGGAAGGTCAAGTCTTCGAAGAAAATAATCTACAACCCCCTGCTCCTCTAATAACAAGGGGACTCGGTAGATGGACGAGACATCGTGGACACAGATCACCTGTTCAGGTTCAACATGGCAGAACATAGATATTTTCTCTTTCACTGATGTATAGAGAGGATTTGCACACCTGCACACAACCAGATCTGGAGAAAGCCCAAGGCCTCTGAGTTCCCGAACACTATTCTGGGTGGGTTTAGTCTTCTGTTCCCCTGTTGAACTTGGCTGAGGAACTAGGCTGACGTGAATACTACAAAAGTTCTCTTTTTTGACCTTGAATTGGAACTGACGGAAGGCCTCAATAAATGGCATGCTTTCTGTATCTCCCACTGTTCCACCGAGCTCGATAACACACACTTGAGGTTCCAAGCCATCTTCATCCACAGGTATTAATGCCTGTCTCATTACCCACTCCTGGATTGCATCTGTGATGTGGGGACAACTTGGACGGTTTTCCCCAGGTAATCCCCTTTGCGCTCCTTGTTAATGACGTATTGGTATATCTTCCCGGTGGTCAGATTGTTAACCTTCGTGAGGCGGATGTCAAGGAAACGCTCATAGTTACCCAGGTCAAGGTCAACTTCTCCACCATCATCCAGTACAAAAACCTCACCATTCTCCAAAAGGTAACTTCACACTCCAGTCTGTCAACAAACTCAGTCTGAATCAGATAGTTCTGAGGGCCGCTTCAGATCCTCCAGGCGGCAGAGAGCGGGGAGGGCGACGAGCGTGCTGGGCCCGGCAGTCAGTCAGGAAACTGGGATCTTAAGCCAGCCAAAGGAACACTCACTTTTTCATTTTTATTTCGTTTTTTTTTTTTAAATTTCTTTGTTATCTCTTTTTTTTTCTTTGTTTTCCTGTTTTTGTTAATTGCTTTATTTTCTACTTCTTTTCACATTATTTTTCCATCACTCTATTTTATTTTTATTTGCTATTTTATACCATTTTTGAAATAGATTTTTTTGTAAATTTACATTTTTTTTTCTCATTCTCTTTCCTCTTATCCACCCATCCCCTTTCTACTTCCTCTATACTGAACTGAGATCCTCCCCATATTCATCCAATTCTTAACCTTATCTTCTATATATAAGCTCAGCATCTACAGATTCTGCCCCCACCCTCTTTGCTGGGGGTTTGGTGTTTGTATATATTTTTTAATTATTATTATTTTGTTTGTTTATCTATTGGTTCTGTGGTGTTTATATATAATCTCCTTTTTCTTTTCTCTCATCTTTTTCGCTCTCTTCGATATCACTTACACTCTATTTTCTCGCCCCTAATTCTCTTTTCTCAGGTGGTCACTTATAGTGGGGTTATTATTGTCGTGAATACATTCGTGCTTTGGTCCCTTTGTGTTGTGTACTGTTGAGGTGAATGTTATCCTGTCTGGCCAGGTGCTAGAGAGTGAGCCTTATAACCAGAAACCTGGAGAGGAAACTCCATCCACAAATGGGTCAATAACACCCCAGACCCAACTACAGAGGCAGGAAGAAGGCGGCAGTGAGGGAGAGAGTGTGAGTCAGTGAGGGACCAAAAGAGGAGTGTGTGGTCATGTGGGATGTGTGTGTGTATGTGAGTGAGGCACAGATAGATCCCGCAGGACCTTTGGAGTCAGGCTAAACGGACTTGCCTAACTAGGCAGCCTCTGCTACCGTTGTAAGCAGCTCCGGGAGGCCGGCTCGCCCTCAGAAGCCTAGCATTTTTAAGGGGAGAGCTGCTGTAACTGGGAGCCAGGCCTCACCCCCACCCAGGGTGCCCTCAGATAACACCTGGGATTCTACAGACACCCCTGCCAGGGACCTGCTACCTCAGCTGTGGTCCCACGGTCAACGAGTCTCAGCCACCCTGGGCAGAGGCTCCTATGAGTTCTGAAGCGTGCTCCCCTCTGACCGGCCCAATGCCTTAGCCCGGGGCACTGAAACCACACAAGCAGCAGACACATGAGCAGTCCACTCCTGTCCGAGGAGCAGCAGCCCTGTGAGCAGCCTGCCCCAGGCCTAAGAACAGAAGCCTTATGTGGCCTGCCCCTGCCAAAGAAGCAGCAGCTGTCAGCTGTGTGAGCGGCCCGCTCCCTCATCCAAGGAGCAGCAACCACGTGAGCAGCCTGTCCCGTCTGAGGAGCAGCAGCCGCACTAGCAGCCTGCCCACGATTGAGGAGCAGCAGCCCCACACAGCCCGCCTCCATCTGAGGAGCAGCAGCTGCGCAGCTCACATCCTCCTCCTGTCTGAGGAGCAGTAGGTGTGCGAGAAACCTGCCCCCATCCAGGGAGCAGCAGCTGCACGAACAGCATGCCCCCATACGAGGAGCAGCAGTGGTGTGAGCAGCCCATACCCATACAAGGAATAGCAGCACTGTGAGCAGCCCACTCCCATTCAAGGAGCAGTAGCTGCCCGAGCAGCCTGCCCCAGTCCGAGGAGCAGCAGCCACACGAGCAGACCACCCACGTCCGAGGAGCGGCAGCCCTGCATAGTCCACACTGGTCTGAGGAGCAGCAGACACACGCAGCCTGCACCTGTCCGACAAGCAGCACCTGGGTAAGCGGCCTGCCCCCATCCAAGGAGCAGCAGATACACGTGCAGCTCGCTCCTGCCCAAAGAGAAGCAGCCACACAAGCAGCCCATCCTCCGTCTGAGGGCAGCAGCCAAGCAAGCATATAGCCCCCGTATGAGGAGCGGCAGCTGCACATGCAGCTCACTCCGGCCCCGAGGAGCAGCAGCTGCCCGAGCAGCTCGCCCCTGTCCGAGGAGCAGCAGCCACACGAGCAGACCGACCGACCACCATATCTGAGGAGCTGCAGCCCTGCACAGCCCACATTGGTCCAAGGAGCAGCAGCCAAACCCAGTCTGCACCTGTCCAACAAGCAGCAGCTGGGTGAGAATCCCACCCCCATACGAGGAGCAGCAGCCACACAAGCAGCACGTCCCCCATCTGAGGAGCAGCAGCTGCGCAAGTAGCCCGCACCCGTACAAGGAGCAGTAGCCCTGTAAGCAATCTACCCCTGTCAAAAGAGCAGCAGCCTCACGAGCAGCCCACCCTATCTGAGGAACAGCAGCAGCGTGCAGCCAGCCCCGATCCAAGGAGCAGAAGCCATGTGAACAACCCGACCCCACCTGAAGAGCAGCAGCCTTGTGATCAGCCCACCCCTGTCCAAGGAACAGCAGCTGTGCAATCAGCATCACTTACCAGCCAGAGGAGACACCACTGCTGGGAACAGCACCCACCAGAGGAGCTGCTGCCAAATGAGGAGCAGCCACTACAACAACCATGTGAGGAGCAACTGCAGCCCGAGGAACCACTGCCACCCAAGGAGCAGCCCCTGCACCACTCGACATCTAGATCAATCAGTGCGACCAAAAATGGGTAGACAAAGAAACCCCAAAAGGAAAGAAAATGAGGAATTGCCAGAAAAGCAGCTTAGTGAAACAGAGGCATGCAATATGTCAGAAAAAGAATTCAGAATAAGTGTCCTAGAGTGCACAAACCGGAAGGAGGAAAAAATCAACTACTTCTGTAAGAATCAAGACGAAATGGATGAAAAAAATCAATAAATTATGTAAGAATCAAGAAGAAATGAAGAGCGATATAGCTGCAATAAAAAACACCATGGAAAGTTTCAACAGTAGACTAGGAGAAGCAGAGGACCGAATTAGCGAATTAGCAGACCGGGAAGCAAAACACACCCAAACTGAACTGCAATTGGAGAAAAAAATTAAAAGACAGGAGGAGAGCCTAAGGGAGCTATGGGACAACATGAAACGAAGCAACATACGAATAATAG
This sequence comes from Myotis daubentonii, assembly GCF_963259705.1. Classification (NCBI taxonomy): domain Eukaryota; kingdom Metazoa; phylum Chordata; class Mammalia; order Chiroptera; family Vespertilionidae; genus Myotis; species Myotis daubentonii. The sequence continues at coordinate 224,851,247 of NC_081840.1, read as the reverse complement.
GGGTGCTACAACAACAAGAAGAGGAGCAAGGGTTAGAAAACCTATTTGAAGAAATAATGTTAGAAAACATCCCTCAGGTGGGAAGAAAAAAGTCACACAAGCACACAGAGTCCCAAACAAGATGAACCCAAAAAGACCCACACCAAGACATCATAATTACCATGGCAAATGTTCAGGACAAAGAGAGAATCTTAAAGGCTGCCAGAGAGAGACAGAAAGTTACATACAAGGGATCTCCCATTAGATTATCAAATGATTTCTCAACAGAAACACATCAGGCCAGAAAAGAATGGATGGAAATTTACAAAGTGATGCAAAGTAAGGGACTGAATCCAAGAATACTCTACCCAGCAAGGCTATCATTCAAAATTGAAGGGGAAATAAGAAGCTTCACAGATGAAAAATGGCTAAGGGAGTTTACCACCAACAAGCCAGCAGTGCAAGGAATGCTAAAGGGACTGGTGTAAAAAGAAGAAATAAAAAGCTAAGAAAGAAAACAGGCACAAAAAATAAAAATGGCTACAAATAAGTACCTTTCAATAATAACTTCTTTTTTATTAAATATATTTTATTGATTTTTTACAGAGAGGAAGGGAGAGGGATAAAGAGTTAGAAACATCGATGAGAGAGAAACATCGATCAGCTACCTCCTGCACAGTCCCTACTGGGGATGTGCCCGCAACCAAGATACATGCCCTTGACCGGAATCAAACCTGGGACCCTTGAGTCCGCAGGCTGACACTCTATTCACTGAGCCAAACCGGTTAGGGCTCAATAATAACTTTAAACGTAAATGGACTAAATGCTCCAATCAAAAGACATCGAGTGGCTGAATGGATAAAAAAAACATGACCCATATATTTGCTGTCTACAAGAGACCCACCTCAGAATAAGGAACTAACACAGACTGAAAGTGAAGGGTTGGAAAAATATCTTTCAGGCAAATGGAAGTGAAAAGAAAGCTGGGGTAGCAATACTTATATCAGACAAAATAGACCTCAAAGTGAAGGCCATAACAAGAGATAAGGAAGGCCACTTCATAATATTAAAGGGAATGATACAAGAGGATATAACCCTGATAAACATATATGCATCCAATGCAGGAGCACCCAAATACATAAAAAAACTCCTGGAAGATATCAAGGGAGAGATCGACAACAATACAATCATAGTAGGGGACTTTAATACACCACTGACATCACTGGATAAATCCTCTAGACAAACAATCAGCAAAGAAACAGCAATCCTAAATGACTCACTAGATCAGATGGACTTAATTGACATCTTCAAAACATTTCACCCCGAAGCCATGGAATATAAGTTCTTCTCAAGTGCACATGGGACATTTTCAAAAATAGACCACATATTGGGTCACAAGCAAAGTCTCCCCACATTCAAGAAGATTGAAATCATACCAAGCATCTTCTAACTCCACAATGGCATAATATTAGAAATAAACTACAATAAAAACAATCCAAAACACTCAAGCACTTGGAAGCTGAATAGAAAGTTATTAAATATTGATTGCATTACCAATGAGATCAAAGAAGAAATTAAAAACATCCTGGAAACTAATGACAATGAAAACACAACAATCCAAAACCTAGGGACACAATGAAAGCAGTCCTGATAGCGTAGTGTATAGCTCTACAGGCCTACCTCAAAAAACAAGAAAAATGGTAGTAAATCATCTAACTCTACAACTCAAAGAATTAGAAAGAGAGCAACAAGAAAACCCCAGAGTGAGCAGAAGGAAGGAGATAATAAGGATTAGAGCAAAAATAAATGACATAGTGGCCAAAAAGAGAATACATAAGATCAATGAAACCAAGAGCTGGTTCTTTGACAGGATAAACAAGATTGATGAACCTCTAGCCAGGCTCACCAAGAAGCAAAGAGAGAGGACCCAAATAAACAAAATCAGAAATGATAGCGGTGAAATAACAATAGACCCCACAGAAATACAAATGATTGTTAAAAAATACTATGAACAACTCTACCCCAACAAACTAGACAACCTGGATGAAATGGACATATTCCTAGAAAAATACAACCTTCCAAAACTCAATCAGGAAGAATTTAAAAATCCCAATAGTCCAATAACTATGGAAGAATTGAAGCAGTCATCAAAAAGCTTCCAGCAAACAAAAGCCCAGGACCAGACGGCTTCACAAGGGAGTTTTACCAAACATTCAAGGAAGAACAAAAACCTATCCTCCTCAGACTATTCCAAAAAATTCAAGAGGAAGGAACACTTCCAAGCTCATTGTATGAAACCAGCATCACCCTAATAACAAAACCAGATAAAGACAACAGAATGAAAGAGAATTACAGGCCAATATCCCCCATGAACATAGATACCAAAATCTTCAACAAAATCTTAGCAAATTGGATCCAGCAGTACATCAGAAAGATCATACACAATGACCAAGTAGGATTTATCCCAGGGAATCAAGGACGGTACAATATCCGCAAATCAATAAATGTGATACATCACATAAACAAATTGAGAGAGAAAAAACCACATAGTCATATCAATTGATGCAGAAAAAGCATTTCACAAAAATCCAACATCCATTTTTGATAAAAACTCTCAGCAAGGTGGGAATAGAAGGATCATACCTCAACATAATAAAAGCCATATATGACAAACCCACAGCCAACATCATACTCAATGGACAAAAACTAACACCATTTCCTTTAAGAACAGGAACAAGACAGGGATGCCCACTCTCACCACTACTGCTCGACATAATACTAGAAGTAGTAGCCATTGCGATTACACAAAAAGAAGAAATAAAAGGCATTTAAATTGGAAAAGAAGTAGTAAAACTGGCTTTATTTGCAGATGACATGATATTGTACATAAAAAACCCTAAAGACTCCATCAAAATACTTTTAGACTTACTAATGAATTTGGCAATGTAGCAGGATACAAAATTAACGCCAAGAAATCTATGGCATTTCTATACAGCAATAGTGAAGTTACAGAAAGAGAGACTAAAAAAGCAATCCCATTTACCATCACAACAAAAAAATTAAGATACCTAGGAATAAACTTAACTAAAGAGGTAAAAGACCTCTACTCAGAAAACTACAGGACATTGGAAAAAGAGATAGAGGAAGACATAAACAGATGGAAGAACATACCGTGTTCATGGATTGGTAGAATCAACATCATTAAAATGTCCATACTGCCCAAAGCAATCTATAAATTCAACGCACTTCCCATTAAAATACCAATGGCATATTTCACAGACCTAGAACGAACTCTCCAAAAATTCATCTGGAATAAAAAAAGACCTCGAATAGCTGCAGTGATCCTGAGAAAGAAGAACAAAGTAGGTGGGATCACAATACCAGATATCAAGCTGTATTACAAAGCCACTGTTCTCAAAACTGCCTGGTACTGACACAAGAACACACATATAGATCAATGGAATAGAATAGAGAACCCAGAAATCGACCCGAACCAATATGCTCAATTAATATTTGACAAAGGAGGCAAGAACATACAATGGAGTCAAGACAGTCTCTTCAATAAATGGTGTTGGGAAAACTGGACAGATACATGCAAAAAAATGAAACTAGAGCACCAACTCACACCATACACAAAAATAAACTCGCAATAGAAAAAGGACTTAAACGTAAGACGGGAAACCATAAAAATATTAGAGGAATCCAAAGGCAACAAAATCTCAGACATATGCTGAAGCAATTTCTTCACCGATACTGCTCCTAGGGCACTGGAAACTAAAGAGAAAATGAACAAATGGGACTACATGAAAATAAAAAGCTTCTGCACAGCAAAAGAAAACATCAACAAAACAACAAGAAAGCCCACTGCATGGGAGAACATATTTGCCCATGTTATCACCGATAAGGGTTTAATCTCCAACATTTATAGGGAACTCATATAACTTAACAAAAGGAAGATAAACAATCCAATCAAAAAATGGGCAAAGGACCTAAATAGACACTTTTCAAAAGAGGACTCAGAAAGCCAAGAGACATATGAAAACATGCTCAAAGTCACTAATCATCTGAGAGATGCAAATCCAAACAACAATGAGGAATCATCTCACATCTGTCAGAATGGCAATCATCAACAAATGACAAGTGCTGGCAAGGATGAAGAGAAAAGGGAACACTCGTGCACTGCTGGTGGGAATGCAGACTAGTGCAGTAGGTCTTTTTTTATTCCAGATGAATTTTTGGAGAGTTCGTTCTAGGTCTGTGAAATATGCCATTGGTATTTTAATGGGAAGTGCGTTGAATTTATAGATTGCTTTGGGCAGTATGAACATTTTAATGATGTTGATTCTACTATGGAAGACAGTATGGAGTTTCCTCAAAAAGTTAAAAATGGAACTCCCATTTGACCCAGTGATCCCACTTCTAGGTATATATCCCAAGAAACCAGAAACACCAATCAGAAAGGATATATGCACCCCTATGTTCATAGCAGCACTATTTACCATAGCTAAGATTTGGAAACAGCCTAAGTGCCCATCAGTAGATGAGTGGATTAGAAAACTGTGGTACATCTACACAATGGAATACTATGCTGCTATGAAAAGGCATTTTTACCATTTACAACAGCATGGATGTAACTGGAGAGCATTATGCTAAGTGAGATAAGCCAGTCAATGAAAGAAAAATACCACATGATCTCACTCATTTTATGGATAATAAAGACCATTATAAACTGATGAACAAAAATAGATACAGAGGCAGAGCAGCATCGAACAGACTGTCAAACTACAGCGGGAAGGCTGGGGAGGGTTGGAGGGGCGGGGGGTAAGAGATCAACCAAAGGACTTGTGTGCATTCATATAAGCATAACCAATGGACACAAGACACTGGGGGGTAGGGGAGGCCGGGGGAATGTCAAGGGGGGGGGAGGAGACATATGCAATATTCTTTGTAATATTTTAAGCAATAAAACAAAATTAAAAAAAAAATTGAAAAAAAAAGAATGACCAAGAGTCCAGCCTGTGTGGCTCAGTGGTTGAGTGTCCACCTATGAGAAAAAAAACACACCCATATGTAATACCTTAATCAATAAAGGAAAAAAAGGAAAAAAATAAAACCATTTAGCCCTACTTAAGAAAGAAAGGTCATTAGCAGTCTACATGCTCATAGCATACTAAAAATTCCACAATTCTCAAAAATAAAGCTTTCTGTATCGGACAGAACAATGATTTGAAAGCAAAATCATGATACAGACTACACAGAGAAACAATTTTTTGGGAAAAATGCTTTTGAGACTAAGGATAAAAAGACAAATGTAAGGAAAATGTGATATCTAATAAATAGGGAATATGCAAATTGACTGTCATGCCATAATGGTCAAGATGGCTGCGCCCACAGGGGAGGCTGGGATTAAGTAATGCAAGATGGCTGCACACACAGTGGAGGACGAGTTCCCATAACGAGCCTTAACGAGCAATCAGCAGGGACCTGAGGCTGGGTCCTCTGCCTGGTGGGGCTTGACAGGGGACCTCAGGCTGCTCCCCTTGCCTTGGCGCCAGGCTGGGGGACCTCAGGCCACGCACCCCCGCTCCAGCACTGGGCCAGGAGATCTGATGCTGCGCCCCTCGCCTGGCAGGGCTTGACAGGGAATCTCAGGCTGTGCCCCTTGCCCAGCAGGGTTTGACGGGGGAACTCAGGATGCACCCCCCCACCGGCCCCAATTCTGGGCTGAGGCTGTGCCCCTGCCCCAGCACCAGGCCGGGGGACCTGAGGCTATGCCCCCCCCGCATGCGGGGCTTGACAGAGGACCTCAAGGCACGCCCCCGCCCGCCCGAACCGGGGGACCTCAGGCTGCACACCCAACCCCAGCGCCAGGTGGGTGACTGAGGCTGCGCACCCCTCCTGGCGGGGCTTGACAGGGGACCTCAGGTCGTGTCCCCTGGACTGGGCCAGGGGCCCTCAAGGCACGCCCTCTGGCTCGGGTGAGGGGACCTCAGGCTGCACCCCCTGCCCCATTGCCGGGGGACTTGCTGGGGAACCTGAGGCTGTGCCCCCTGCCCAGCGTACACCAGGGGACCTGAGGCTGTGCCCCCTGCCTGGCGGGGTTTGACAAGGGTGGGGCCGGCTGGGTCTGAAGATGGGTCTCGCGTGATTTTGAGGTGCTGCAGGTGTGCAGGGACTTGACTCTGGGTCCCGCAGTGTGCCCCAGACTCTGACAGGAGGATGATTTTCATATACATTTTACTAATTTTCTTTCATCTCTGACACTTCTATTATAGAGAAAGGGCTAATAGCAATATTAAAATATTTCCTCTACAATCCCCTTTTAATGTGCACAAATTTCATGTACTGGGCCACTGGTGTTCATATAAATATGAGATTTATAGAAGAGTTTATCAGATGATCTTAATCCCCTCCCTGATAAGTGAAATCAACCTCTATATGTACAAGTAGAATTAGAAAAAATACTATTTTTAAAAATGAAAGACTAAAAAAATAAATTTTGAGGTTATTCTACTTTACATAGCCTCTTTTACAACTAGTCAACCCTCTACTCTAGTAAGGTGTTCTTATCCTGTCTCAACTCTATTCCCAAAACACTCTGTTCATTCCTTTTTCTTTGCCTCTATAGGCCTCTCCTTCTTTTCCTTCTCCATTCCTTATTTTGCCTGGCTTAAAAATACGAGGTCTTCTAAGAAAGCACCTGAAATAACACCATTCCTCATTAATATCTATTTGTTTTGAAATGCCTGCTTTGAAATACTTGTGACACACAATTGAAGTATCTTAATCTCTATCAATGAAGCCTCTCCAACTCCAAGTGTGGCTAACTCAACTGAATTCAGAAATGTGGTGTTTTGGTAGTTATACCTTTCAAATTTGGATATTTGAAATCATAAATATATTGGGAAATCTATTGTTTTCATAAGCCGTAAAGTACCATTCTAATATTTGCCATCTAAGTCTATCCCATGATAGTCTCATTTAGCTGGGTAGATTAACAAACCCCCAACTAAACAAGAACAAAAAAAGATGCATATTATTAAAAGATCCTTCCAGATCTTTGACTTGGAAAATACAGTCACCAAATCTATTACAAAAATGCAAGAATTTGTCTTTTATCCCTTTCCTAGGACAAAAGACCAACCCTACCCCAAAATTTTGGTCTTCTCCAACAACAACAAAATAATCATATTTTTATTTATCTTCTCTTTGGCCCACTAATAATACAACTTTTGAAGGCCTAAACTTACGCTGAATCGAATCTCTCCTTTTCCTGGTCAAGCCAAGTAATGGTGAGATACAGGGATTAGTGGATAACTAAAAGTAGAGCAGTGGTAAAACTTGTTAATAATAAGTATCCATATTATAAACTCCAGAATAGGTTTCCATGCTAAAAATTTCTGCATTCCCCACTCTGCTTATCATAATGCTAATGATTAAAGTTGAAGTGATGGCTATAAATGAAATGCTAAATTTTTGTAATGAAAATACATTTGATGCAATGCTTTTCTAGTTAATAAATTTACCTTCAGATGGATTCTTGAGTTGCTAGAGTCAATTCTATGTTTTAAAATCTGATTAAATGTATGCAATCATCATTCAAGTAGCAAATCTGGTAACTTTGACCTACATAACTGGCTGTCTTTTCCTATAGTCACAATTATTTACTGAAGTGCTTCTTCAGTTAGTATTCAAGTGATAAATCCATTTAAATGTATCTTTACTTCTATGGTGGTGAATCTATGCACTATCCTATCTAATAAAAGAGAAACATGGTAATTGGTGTACGACGGCTACCCTTCCCATTGGCTAATCAGTGAGGTATGCAAATTAACTGCCAGCCAAAATGGCAGCCGGCAGCCAGGCAGCTTGAAACTAACATGAGGCTTGCTTGCTCCAATGTTCCCCGCCTGCCTTGCCGGCCTCTGAGCCTGCAGTTTAAGAAACAGTGTAACAAATATAGAAGCTAAACAAAACCCCAGAAACCTGCTTTCAGAGAGCCAGGATCTCAGAGCTGGAGTTGATACAGAGTTTCGATTACAGAACTGAAACAAACCAGATACCTGCTTTCAGGAGCAGAGGCCTAAGACAGGGGTGGGCAAACTTTTTGACTCGAGGGCCACAGTGGGTTCTTAAACTGGACCGGAGGGCCAGAACAAAAGCATGGATGGAGTGTTTCTGTGAACTAATATAAATTCAAAGTAAACATCATTACATAAAAGGGTACGGTGTTTTTTTTTAATAGTTTTATTCATTTCAAACGGGCCGGATCCGGCCCGCGGGCCGTAGTTTGCCCACGGCTGGCCTAAGAGCTGGAGCCTCAGAGCTAAAGCTGGCCCAGAATAAAAAAGAAAAAAGAAAAAAAGGAGCAGTTTGGAGCTTCAGTCACCCCCAGCCTGAAAACAGCCCTCAGTCCCTCACCCAGACTGGCCAGGCACCCCAGTGGGGACCCCCACCCTGAAGGGTGTGTGACCAGCTGCAAACAGCCATCATCCCCTGACCCAGGCTGGCCAGGCACCCCAGTGGGGACCCCCACCTTGATCCAGGACACCCTTCAGGGCAAACCAGCCAGCCCCACCCATGCACCAGGCTTCTATCCTATATAGTAAAAGGGTAATATGCCTCCCAGCACCGGGATCAGCAGAGCTGAGAGGCCTCCCAGCACCAGGATCAGCGTGACAGGGGGCAGCGCCCAAACCCCGATTGCCCTGTGGCTCTGTGTGTGACAGGGGGCGGGGCCACAACCTCCCTATCCGCCCTGCTCTGTGCGTGACAGGGGTTGGCGCCGCAACCTCCCCATCGACCCTGTCTTGAGTGTGACAGGGGCGGTGGCCCAACCCCCCAATCGGCCCTACCCTAAGCGTGACTGAGGGTGGCATCGCAACCTCCTGATCTGCCCTGCTCTGTGCATGACAGGGGCCGGTGCCCGAACTCCCCAATCAGCCCTGTTCTGAGCCCGACCAGGGGCTGCACCTAGGGATTGGGCCTGCTCTCTGCCACCCGGGAACAGGCCTAAGCCAGCAGGTCGTTATCTCCCAAGGGGTCCCAGACTGCGAGAGGGCACAGGCCGGGCTGAGGGACTCCCCCTCCCCGCTGAGTGCACAAATTTTTGTGCACCGGGCCTCTAGTACTTAATATAAAACTTTACAGACTGAAACTAAAATTAGTACAAAAATTTCAATATTTTGTGTCTTCTAGAATCTTGTTATTAAAAACTAATCCTTGTATTTAAATATAACAGACATTAAGGCAAAAGGCAAGAGTTCAGACTTTTGGGATGGGTGACAGGAAAAGATAGTGTCGGGGAAGGTTTTCCAGAAATAATGTTATGCAAACTGAGTCTTAGTGAAAGAATGAGAGTCAGCTAGACAAAACATGGAAGATCACAGTACACATTTAGAAAAGGAGAACATCATGAATAAAGACGTAGGGAAAAGAGAGCTCAATACCCTCAAGAACAGCACTTCACAATATAACTTTGTGTAATGACGGAATTTATCTGAATCTGTGCTCTCCAATACAGGGTGGGGCAAATGTAGGTTTATGGTTTTTTGTATGAAAAATAATACAATAATTAGTAAATAATAATACAAGAATAAACAGTGTGTTTCACATACTCACAACTGTAAACCTACTTTTGCCCTTCCCTATTTGGAGTTGAAAAACTTATTTTTACATTTTATTTAGTTTTGTTAATTTAAATTTGAACAGCCATGTCAAGAAACTAAAAAAGTATGGCAAAAATAAAGACTGTGATGTGAAGGAAGGGCAGCATAAAAGGCTGGAGAGATATGCACAATATGGATCTTGAAAGGGCTAGCATGTTTTGCCAAGCAGTTAATTTTTAACCTGAGAGCAATGGTAGGCCTTTAAGTAGTCAAGAGACAGGATTAGTTTTGCATTCAGAAAAGATCACTCAAGCAGCAGTACCAACAGACTAAAATGCGAAGAGAATAAAGACAGAATGGTTAGAACACTTGCAGAAATACAGCAAAAGAAACAGAACATAAATTTAGAGAGAAGTTTACTTAAGAGAAATAGAATAACTTTTAGTGATATAATACAATAAAATGGACTAATAATGATAGCACAGCTTCATTATTTTAAGGTGGGCATGCGAGAAGTAAATACTTCATCACCGTAAAAGTAAAGATACACTTAAATGGACTTATCATTTGAATAGTGACTGAAGAAGCACTTCAGTAAATAATTGTGACTCTAGGAAAAGACAGCCAGTTATGTAAGTCAAAGTTAGCAGATTTTCTACTTAAATGATAATTGCATACATTAAATACAATATTAAGTAGAGCAGTATAGAAGAAAACTCGATATGTCTTCAGATACCGTCCTACCTCCTACCCACCACTCTTGACAATACTCAAACCCTAAAAAATGCCACACTGTATCCCACCTCAGGCATCTACACAAAGCTGTTCTGTCAGCCTACTACACACATTCCAACCCCTATTCCCACCCCCAAACATGTCTGGATAAATCCTACTCAGTCTTAAAAAAAAAAAATTATGGTTTTAAGAATCACTGAAGCTGTAAAATTCCTAGAAAAAGTACAGGAAAAAAGATTCTTCACACTAGTGTTGGCAATGCTTTTTTTTGTATATACCAAAAGTGCAGGCTGAAAGGGCGAGGACTACACCCTCCACTTTGCCCCAGGGTAAGGGCTATGCCCTCCATCTTACCTTGGCCATGCGCTCAGCAAGGCTTCTTCCCGGAAGCCAAGCCGCTGCTGGCCACGCCCAGGATTTCTCTGGACTGGCCAATGATAGTCAAGGGAAGTGCACGCCATCACTATGACCACATCCTGTATAATGAGACACCGACTTGCGCCTGGCCAATCGGCAGGGCCCACAGTCCTTTCTCCTCCCCTTGCCCCAGCCCCCTATAAAGCCTCTCTCCACACAGAGTTTTCTCTCTCTCGGCCACTGGGCTACCGTTGCATCAGTGAGTGTGGTCGGGGAGCCGAACTAGTTCGAAATGAGGGACTCTTTGCTTTTGCATCGGACTCGCTGGCTCCCTGTGGGTTCTTGGGAATCTTGAAATCTGGGCACAACACAGGCAACATAGTAAAAAGAAACATGTGGGACAACATTAAACTAAAAAGCTTCTCCACAGCAAAATAAACTAGCAACAAAATAAATAGGCAACCTACAGAAAATATTTGCAGCCTTGTACTTGGTAAGAGGTTAATATCCAAAATATATAAAGAACTCATACTACTCAACAGCAAAAAGCAAACAATCTGATTTTAAAAATGGCAGAGCAACTGAACAGGCATTTTTTCCAAAGAAGAAATACAATGGCCAACAGGTTCCTGAACAAGGTATTCAGGGCAATCAAATAAAAACCACAAAGAGCTCAGCCAGCGTGGCTCAATGGTTGAGAGTCAACCTATGAATCAGAAGGTCACAGTTCAATTCCTGGTCAGGGCACGTGCCCGGGTTGTGGGCTCGGTTCCCAGCGTGGGATTTCTAGTTGGTAGCCAATCTATGGTCCTCTCGTTATTGATGTTACTATCTCTCTCCCTCTCTCCCTTCCTCTCTGAAGTCAATAAAAATATATTAAACAAAAAATCACAATGAGATATCACCACACCTATTAGAATAGCTGTCATAAAAAAAGCAAAGAGGAAGTGTTGGTGAGGATGTGGAGAAAAAAGAAACCCTTGTGCACTGTTGGTGAGAATGTAAATTGGTGTAGCCACTATGGAAAACATTATGGAAGTTCCTCAAAAAATTAAACATAAACTATCATATAATCCAGCAATTCCACTTATGAGTATACATCTGAAGGAACAAAACCATCTCAAAAGATATCTGCAACCCTATGTTCACTTCAGCATTATTTACAACAGCCAAGGCATAGAAATTACCAAAGTATCCATTGATGGATGAATGGATAAAGAAGATGTGGTATGTACAGACAATGGTATGTACAGGCAATGTACTCAGTCACAAGAAAGAAGGAAATTCTGCTATTTACAACAACATATATGAATCTAGAGCAGCAGTTCTCAACCTGTGGGTCACAAGCCCTTGGGGGTCGAACGACCCTTTCACAGGGGTCGCCTAAGACCATCAGAAAATCTACACTAATAAAAGAGAAAAATGGTAATTGGCGTACGACGATACCCTTTTCACTGGCTAATCAGGGCTATATGCAAATTAACTGCCAACTAAGATTGGCAGTTAACTGCCAACAAGATGGCGGTTAATTTGCATATGTAGGCACAATGCAGGGAGGCGAAAGGGAAAGCAGGAAGAAGCCCCCTGCCACTGACAGTGATCGGAAACCCAGGGGGGAGCTAAGAGCTGGGGGGCAGGGCTAAGGCGGCCTTGGGGCCGCCTTTGCCCTGCCCCCCAGCCATGATCGGAGAATCAGGTGCCTTTTCCGCCCTGGCCAGTGATAGCAGGAAGTAGGGGTGGAGCCAGCAATGGGAGCTGGGCACGGTCGAAGCTGGCAGTCCCGGGAGCTAGGGGTCCCTTGCCTGGGCCTAAAGCGAAGCCCACGATCGCGGGGCCGCTGCAGCTGCGGGTCCCCGCTGCCCGGGCCGGACGCCTAGGCCAGAGGTGTCAGGCCTGGGCAAGGGGCTGAACCTGCAATTGAAGGGTGATGGGGGTCAACGCCTGAGGGCTCCCAGTATGTGAGAGGGGGCAGGTTGGGCTGAGGGACATTCCCCCCCCCCAGTGCACGAATTTCGTGCACCGGGCCCCTAGTACATATATAATCGCATATTGTTTTTGTGATTAATCACTATGCTTTAATTATGTTAAATTTGTAACAATGAAATTGGGGGTCACCACAACATGAGCAACTGTATTAAAGGGGTGTGGCATTAGGAAGGTTGAGAACCACTGATCTAGAGGATACTATGCTAAATGAAATTAGCCAGACAGAGACAAATACCATATGATCTCACTTATATGTGGAATCTGGGGGTGGGGGGGGGGGGATCAAACTCACAGAAACAAAGAGTAGAATGGTGGCTACCAGGGCTAAGGGCTGGAGAAAATGGGGAGCTGCTAGTAAAAGAATACAAGCCTTTCATTATAAGATGAACAAGTTCTGGTTATCTAATGTACAGCTTGGACATTATAGTTAGTAATACTGTGTTGTGTACTTGAAATTTGCTAAGGGAGATTTTTAGCTTTACTCTCTCTCTCTCAACTGAGGTGACAGATGTGTTAACCTGTGGTAATCATTGCACAACATATAGATATTGTTAAATCATGCTGTACACTTTAAATATACATACTGTTATTTGTCAATTATGCACCAATAAAACGAGGGGAAAAGAATCACTTCCTTAATTTAAAGTTTCATCTAATTTAATTGATTTAGACTAGAATAGACCTATTGTTATATGTTGTATATTATATAATACCTTGCATTATTCCCTTTGGAGCGCTTACCACAATTCCATTTAATCATATGCAATTTGTAAAATCTCTCTTCCCAACTAATCAATTATTCATTTAACAAATATTTTTATGTCTATCAGGTGTTCTAGAAGCTGGGATACATTGGTGATTAAAAAGAGTAAAACATTCTCCCCTAACTCAAACTGGGGAAAAGGAGTGATAAGGGGGAAAAAATCAAGTAAGTTTTTATTTGATATTTTCACTTAATAAGTGCCACCACATTTTCATGTCATCTTGCTTGCTATGCTAGCCCCAGTACTGGCTCATATCAGGCACTCAAATATTTGTTTGAGGGAAAAATGTCACTTTGAGAGTAAAGACGTTCATTCTCAAAATAACTTTTAGAGTACATCCCAATTTTAAAGTTAAAAACTGTTATTAATAATAACAGTTGGTGCATAAAATTTGTGCAGGGTAGGGTCCCTAGGCCTGGCCTCTCCGTCTCCTCCTTCCCTCGCTCCCTCAGCACCCTGCTGCCGCTGCAGGTTGCCCACCATGTTCCACGCTGCTCCCCTAGTGGTCAGCGCACGTCATAGCGAGTGATGGAACTCCTCCTCTCCCGGTTGAACTCCCGAGTGCACAATTTGCATACTAGCATTTTATATATATAGATTATCTTTCTTCACATTGAGTATCATTCTGAAATTCACAGCCATTTCTTCACTTACAGCCTACCTTGTTCTAAGAACCCATATTTGTGTCTTACTTAGTTTAGTGCTTTTTCTATTTCTTAAAATCTAAAACACTTTAGTTTTAGTCTAATAACTGCCTCTTTCTTAAGTGTTTTTCTACTATTCTGTCTTTTCTGAGAGCATATGTCAAAAATATTTTCCATTTTGACTTAATGGTTGTAGTACCTTATTAATAAAGGTGTCTCTGCTACAAACTTTTGTAATCTCCATAATCTCTAAACATGAGCATACATATGGAAATACTGGTTATCTACTGGTATCATGGATGCTGCTAAACACCCTACAATGCCCAGGACAACTCCTCACAACAAAGAACTGCTGAGCCTAAAATGTCATTAGTGCCCAGATTAGTTCAAAGTCAGTATTAAGGAACTAGATCAAATGTCTGAATAGGTTAAAAAAAAAAAAAAAAAAGGAAACCCAAAGAATACCTTAATTATATACCTTTCTCTCTCTACACTTATATAACAAGTGGAAACCAAATTGGTCATAAAGAATTCCTGAGAAAAAGCACATGTATAAGATAAATGTTTACCCTGTTCAAGACTTAAACACAAGTGATTTGATAGTGGAATAACTATTTCACTGTATTTAAATGCTTCTTGGTTACTGTAGGAAACTAGATATATATAATTAATTTACTCCTATCTGAGTTCACAGGCACAAATTCAGGAAATAGAGTATGACCAGGCTGTGTTCAAATTATTTCCCTTTATCTTTTACTAAGTTTTTAAGTTACTCTTATAAGGTTATAATACAACAATGTTCATATTTTATAGCATTGATTTTTAAGCAAACCTAATAAAGCAATTAGATTTATATTCAAACTAGAGGCTCAGTGCATGAAATTTGAGCACTGGTAGGGTCCCTAAAGTGGCTGCCGGATGGGTACTCCCTCACTTCCCCCAGCCAGTCCACCCCCTGGTGGAACTCCAGGAAGAACTCTGGTTGAGGGGATAATTTGAAAAGACAAAAAGAGGGATGAAAAGACAAAAGAGGGGGTAATTAATATGTTTTAGGGAGAAAACATATTAATATAAGCTTTGTCAAGCATTTAAAACGGAAAAACAATATGCAATTTCTTTGAAAGACACCAAGTACACAAAGTATATCTGACTCTTGCACTGAAATAACTTATAGAAAGTAGACTATGAATACTTTATAGAAGACTGACACCAACAGAAAAATTTATACTTCCAGATTAGAGGAAGCAGAATGGGATTGGCAAATGATAGAAAAGAATTTCAATTCCATCTGTCATGATTTACTCCATTAAGATGTACATAATATTACTCTCTAAATTTGTTGGAAGTTTGATATAATCAGTTCATAAATGGAAAAAAGTTTTATAATTCCAAACTGTAAATTTGTTACCTTAAAGATTCACCTCTATTGAACATTATTTTCAGCAGTACAGAAATATGAAGTTTACTGGAATACCTCTAATTACCAAGGCTCTTATAATGGATACTGGAATCACTGT
The DNA here is from genome assembly GCF_963259705.1 of Myotis daubentonii. Lineage (NCBI taxonomy): Eukaryota > Metazoa > Chordata > Mammalia > Chiroptera > Vespertilionidae > Myotis > Myotis daubentonii. The sequence continues at coordinate 224,835,657 of NC_081840.1, read as the reverse complement.
TCTTTTTTTAAAAGTGGTAGTTATTTATTTGTTAATTCTCACCTGAAGATATTTTTCCATTGATTTTTAGGCGAAGTGGAAGAGAGAAGGAAAAGACCGAGAGAAACATCATCAATGTGAGAGAAAACACATTAATTGGATGCCACCTGCCTGAGGCCTTACCAGGACAGGGTGGGGGAGGAGCCCGCAACCAAGGTGCATGCCCTTGATGGGACTTGAACCTGGACCCTTTGGCCCATAAGCCAACGCTCTATCCACTGAGCCAAACCGGCTAGGGCTAGAATCATTGTTCTAATCAACTTTCACTATCTAAAATAGCATAAGACTATATTAATTCTGCTTAAAACTCTCCAATGGGTCCCCACCGCTTATAGGAGGTTCTAAGATAGCATACACAGACTTTCCTGAACTAGCCCCTGTCTATTCTCCAACCTCATTTTACATCACTTCATAAGTAAATTGCATGCCACTCACTTATAAGAACTAACTCATTACACTGTTTACACATCTGAGCTTTCTTTGTTCACAGTCAAGTGTCACATCTTCCAAACTAACCTAAAACATTTTCTTTCAGCTTTCTAACTAGCTGAGTAATCAACTACATTAAGCAGCAGTTTGTTCATGTGTAAAATACACAGATCTGCTATACAACAAGTACTATCTGAATGGTATAAAAAAGACTTTTCCAATCTTATTTGACAGAATTCATTGTTACCAGCATCACATTCTCCAAGTATGTTTACATCCTAATTTCGGACATTTTCTTTCTTCCTTTTTTTCTTCTCTTCTCTCTCTCTCTTTTTTTTTGATTGAGGAAAGGGAGCTAGAATGTTTAGGTCAGTGATGGCGAACCTATGACACGCGTGTCAGAGGTGACACGCGAACTCATTTTGGGTGACATGCATCGACAGAGACAAAAAATTGCATAATTCAAATATTTGTCTCTCGCAACGGCCAGAGTTGGGCATCACTCGAGTAATATTATTACTCACGTTACTCATGACCAATAATGCAATTCTAACACCGGATGTAAACATGTACATCGGTGTTGCGTAGCAAAGATACATAGTGAAAACATCCAAGATACACTGTTCCAATATTGACATTAATATAAAAAGGTTAAGAATTACACTATAAAGAGATTAATCTTTACTCATGACATATTTTTTTACTCGAGTGACAAAATGTCCAATTCTGGAAACGGCCTCCTTATTGTCAACACGTGCCTCGGGTAAGCTTCCTGTGCACTTGGGTGCATTCGGACGCACTTGATTGCCATGTTCGTTAGGAGACAGGAGTGGGAGGGTTAGAAGAAAAAGATATACAGTGCAACAGTGCTCGACAAGACATTCTGCGTGTCAGATAATTGATTACAGCACCATATATTTGTTGGTTATACATACTATCTTTGAATTGTTTTGCACCAGGAATCAGTGCAACAACACTGCAAAAAGTTAATAGGTAAGAAACCTATCAACCTTTATAAAAAAAACGCTGTGATTTATATTTATTTTTGCAGCCTTGTGATGGAGAATCAAAAAAAATAAAAAAGCAAGACTGATGATAAAGGAAGTGGAAGTAGCAGCAGCCGACCCTTTCAAGACATATGGACCAAGATGTATGGGATTGTCAACAGAAACAATAGATCATTGTGCATACTGTGTAATGAAACGGTGGTAAGCAGAACGTGGAATGTAAAGAGACATTTTGAAACTAATCATTGTCAGCTCTTGAAAAACAGTATCGATGAAAGGAAGGAATACATTTCTAGGCAGCTACACTTCTATAAAAGTCAATCAAATTCCATCATTAAATTTGTAAGATGCTCTACAAATTTAACATCAGCAAGTTACTGTATTGCTCACTCCATAGCTCAGCATGGAAAAGCCCTCAGTGACGGAGAATTTATTTATTAAGGAAACATTTCTAAGATGTGCACCAGCTCTATTTCACGATATAAAAAATAAAGATGACATTATTAAAAGAATTTCTGAGTTACCACTCAGTAGAAATACTATCAAAGACAGAAGAACAGATCTTAACAAAAACGTACAACATCAATTAAAAAAAGACTTAAATAGTTGTAAATATTTTTTGATTTCTCTTGATGAAACTACTGATGTCACATCAAATGCTCGGTTGGCCATTATTGTAGATATTCTGATGGTCTCACAATGAGAGAAGAGTTGATAAAGTTAGAATCAGTGCCAATAAGTACATCAAGAAACGAAATATGTAAGGTTGTTATAAAAACATTCAGTGACCTAAACATTGATATCTCTAAAATTGTGTCAGTCACAACAGATGAGGCACCAAATATGGTGGGAAAAAATGTGGGATTCCTGAAATTGTTTATGGAAGCTATTAGACATCCACTTTTCATTGCATTATCCATCAGGAGGTATTGTTTGCCAAATAGGGATTCTCAGAATTGAATGATTTAATGTCAGTTGTAACAAAAGTTGTGAATTTTATAGCTTCTTGATCCCTTCACAAGCGAGAATTTTCTGCACTTTTACAGGAAGTTGATTCAACCTACAGTGGACTACTGATGTTCAATGATGTGAGATGGCTGAGTCAAGGTAAAGTACTTGAGAGATTTGTGGGTTGCTTTGAAGATATTACGGTATTTATTGAGGAGGATCTGACAAACTTTCCTCAGATCAAATGATCATAAGTGGGTCAGCAATTTGATGTTTTTTACAGATCTCTCTGTTCATATGAATGAACTGAACTCAAAATTACAAGGTTTTGGCAAAAGTATTGACGTTATGTTTGGATACATCAAATCTTTTCAAAGTAAACTTAAAATTTTCAAGCGAGATATTGAAACTAAAACTTATAAGTATTTTCCTCGGATAAAAAAGTATTTCGAGAAGGCCACTACAACGAGTGTAATAGAGTCCATACTTATGTACCGGAATATAGTAAATTCGTTATTTGAACAGTTCAGCGAAAGATTCAACCAATTTAGAAGCCTAGAACAGACCATTAAAATATTAAATATCTGGATGTAGTGATGTAGTTGTTTACAATACTTTGGAATTAAAGGATTTCCAATGGATGCAAATTGATGATTTAGAGATGCAACCTGAAGATTTTCAAGGTAGCATTTGGACTCGTGTTTGTCAACTTAAGGTCGACACTTGAAAATCTGGAACGAAATCGTTTGACTAATGAAGAAGAGTGCAACTACGAACAAGAAATTTTGAGTGCTTGGAACAGAGTACCTGACACTTTTAGTGACATAAAAAATCTAGCGATGGCTTTGCTAACAATTTTTTCACCAACATATTTTTGTGAGACTTTGTTCTCAGCATTAAATAATATTAAAACAAACAAAAGAAACCGGCTAACAGATGAAGTTAGTGGCACTTGCTTGGCCTTAAAGTGCACCAAGTATGAACCTGCAATCGAAGAATTAGCAGACAAACTTCAGCACCAAAAAAGTCACTAATTTCTAGTTTTCATGCCATTTGATTATCATTGTTATTATTTTTTTTCCTAAATGTACATTGTTTTTCTGTTTTTGTTCATTTTATACATATTTTTGGTTAATTTTTCTTTGTTAAATGGCATTTAAATATATAAAATATCAAAAATATAATTTTTTTTTACTATGGGTGCAAATATAAAAAAAATTATATTTCTATATGTGACACGACATCAGAGTTAAGTTAGGGTTTTTCAAAATTTTGACACGCCGAGCTCAAAAGGTTTGCCATCACTGGTTTAGGTACTCGACAACAGAATATTATTGCTTCTGTATTATCCCTAAGACTTGTCATAGTGATTCTCCTAATAAAAGTAGTTGAATTTCATGGCCTGACAGAGGATTTGGCTAAAAGGGAGAGAGGAACCATTTTTTCCCAATAAAGAGGCAGAAGAGTTGTTGTTTTTTAAAATATATTTTATTGATTTTTTACAGAGAGGAAGGGGGAGGGATAGAGTTAGAAACATCAATGAGAGAGAAACATCAATCAGCTGCTTCCTGCACACCTCCTACTGGGGATGTGCCCGCAACCAAAGTACATGCCCTTGACCGGAATCGAAGCTGGGACCCTTGAGTCCGCACCCGACGCTCTATCCACTGAGCCAAACTGGTTAGGGTGGCAGAAGAGTTTTTAATAAGAAAGATGACTAATGTAAAAATGAGTATTTGTGGGAAATGAGAATACTTTAGAAAAGACTAAAATAGGTGACAAAGTCTTCATATGGTCAAAAACATTTTTGTTAAACTCCTAATAAACACCTGCCTCATGCTCATAGTTTAGTGAGGAAGAAAGACAAACTCAAGAAATATATAGAATGACTGAGATGAGCAAGAATGGAGAGATCAAGCCTAAGAGACTTGGGAGAAATAAGATGGTAGAAGGTACACTATTATTATTATTTAATTGGGGGGTAGGGACAGGCACAAATGTTAATAACAGGCATAGTGTTAAAGCAAAGATGAAAATGTTAATTTCAGAGAAAACAAATTCATAATAAAAAAGAAAACACTATTATAAATTAAATTATCTCAAGTATAAATTAAGTATGAGATAAATAACTTGTAAAAATAACCAGTTTGGAAAGCACAAGAAACTCAAAAGCACATTATACTATAAGCTCTGGCGTGGTATCTCGGTTGGTTGTCCTGATACACCAAGGTTGTGGGTTCAATTCTTGGTCAGGGCACTACAAAAATCAACCACTGGATATATAAATTAAGTAGAACAACAAATCGATGTCCTCCCCCTCCCTCCCTTCTTTCTAAACTCAATCAATAAAAAAATTTTTTTTAAAGCACAATATACTATAAACTCTGGCTTATTTCAGTGGCTTAACTCTACCTAAATTCAGTGACTTAACTCTATAAAAGCAAAGTTTTTAAAGCCACAAGAGTATGGGGGCAAGGAGGAGAATCCATGTATCTTGAAATCTCACTTTTGATAGTTTATCATTCATAAAATTCCCTTTTTGGCTCCAAATCTTTTGGCTATTTCCAAAAATTCAAGACCACTCTCAAAGAACAAAGAACATTATTTGCCACAAATAAAGTTATGTATTAAAGTTGCCACAAATTATTTTTTAAGATTTCAAAAATACTTTAATACAACAGCTATATGGTAGAACAAAATTACAAAAGGGACAACAGAGATGCCTGATAGATTTTAAAATGTTAACATAACTTGGTAATAATCCTCTTTTTTATCCTTACCCAAGGATACGTTCATTTATTTTTAGAGAGAAAGGAAGGGAGAGAAAGGAACATCAATGAGAGAGAGAAACATAGATCAGTTGTCTTCCTTATGCACCCTAATAGGGGATGGTACCTGCAACCTAGGTATGTGCCCTGACCAGAAATTAAACCCACCACCTTTTGGTGTATGGGACAATGGTCCAAGCAATTGAGCCACCTGGCCAGGGCAATAATCCATTTTAAAGTAACTAACTCTGTACATCTAACTAAAGAGAATAAAATAAAGGCAGAGAGCAATTAAGTATATTAACAAATTTCCATTATACAGGGGTGGACAAAAGTAGGTTTATAATTATGAGTACATGAAACAGAGTTTACTCTTATATTATTATTTATTGTACTATTTTCCATACAAACAACTATACACCTAACTTTTGCCCACCCCTATATTTAAGCCTATTTTTATTTTTTAGCAATGAAAGAGTGAAAGTATTACAAAACTCACTCACTCAACATTTAAATACACAGTGTATACCAAGATGACAAGGAAGGAGAAAACATGGTTTTATCTTTACACACACACACACACGCACGCACGCACGCACGCACGCACACTCTGAACTTTGTGGAAAATATAGCATAAAAGTTTATGGCACACAAAAAAAGTTTATGACAGAAGAAAAGAATGACATTAGTGCACACAGAGTCCAAATCCAAACCTGGAGAGATTAGGAAGTTTTCCTGCAAAGAATGAAACTTAGCCCTGACCGGTTTGGCTCAGTGGATAGAGCATTGGCCTGCGGACTCAAAGGTCCCAAGTTCAATTCCAGTCAAGGGCACATGCCCAGGTTGTGGGCTCAATCCCCAGTAGGAGGCATGCAGGAGGCAGCTGATAGATGTTTCTAGCTCTCTGTCCCTCTCCCTTCCTCTCTGTAAAAAATCAATAAAGTATATTTTTAAAAAAGTGAAATTTAGTTAGCTAAAATAAGGCTGAAAAATATTCCAGGAGTTAAATTAAAATAAAAAAAATATATAATGTATAAGAATATCAACTGTATTGTTTGTAATAATGTAAACTGGAAATAACGCATATATATTTCAAAACAAGAATAGATTAAAAAGCTATAACATATTATTAGAGTATTATAAAGCAATGAAAATGAATATAGGCAATAACATGAATGATTTTCTCAAATATAATACTGAGTTAAAGAAGCCAGACACAAGAGAATAAATGCTACACAATTCAATTGAAATAAACTTTCCAAAAATAGGCAAAAATAATCCATGGTATTAAGAAGTCAGAATACTATTCACATTTGGGGAGGAGGGAGAATTTATTACAGTGATGGCGAACCTTTTGAGCTCGGCATGTCAGCATTTTGAAAAACCCTAACTTAACTCTGGTGCTGTGTCACATATAGAAATTTTTTGATATTTGCAACCATAGTAAAACAAAGATTTATATTTTTGATATTTATTTTATATATTTAAATGCCATTTAACAAAGAAAAATCAACCAAAAAAATGAGTTCACGTGTCACCTCTGACACGCGTGTCATAGGGTCGCCATCACTGGACTAGGTAGAGGTAAGAAGGGACCTCTTAAACTGTGGTGGTTATAAGAACAGGTTAACTTTGTTGAATGAAGTTTAGGATCTGCATACTTTTTTTCTATGTAGTAATACTTTTTAAAAATGTTTACAAAAAGAAGTAACGAAGAGCAGTTATTGGTAATCCAGAAGGAGAAAACAAATATGGAAAAGCCCAGAGGCACAGTGCTTGAGGATCCAAAAAGGGTTAATTGTGACTCCTCTGTAAAATACTAACTACAATACCTATGCTCAAGATTATTTTGAGGATTAAAAGGTAGATTACATGTAAAGTGCATACCTGGCACAAGTAGTAATACATGTTCAGCAAATGTTAGCGGCTATTGCTACCATACTACTATTTCTGTGCCACTGATGCAGGTGCTTGATGGTAATGCCCAAGGTAGAATGATAAAGCCATATTATGAAGTAAGACTTTATGCTAAGATCAGTGGGGAACCAAAGATTTTTACACAGAGAACAATATGATCACATTTGAGTTTAGGAAAATTATAGGTAAGAAAAAATATAAAGCTTTTTTTGAAAGATGTCAAGAAGAGACTGTCAACAAATCTTGTAGGGAAGTCCAGTACAGAGAAAGGAAGAATGAAAAACACACACACTGATTTGAAAATCAAGATGATTAGTAATGTTGAGCAACTTTTCAAATATCTGTTGGCCATCTGTATGTGCTCTTTGGGGAAATGTCTATTTGGGTCCTCTGTCCATTTTTTAAATTGGATTGTTGTTTTCTTTCTTTTTTTTTTTAGGGTTAAGTTATATGAACTCCTTATATATTTTGGATATCAATTAACCCCTATCTTCTCCCACTGAGTTGTCTTTCTTTTAGTTTGCAAAGTAAACTGTGCAAACTTTTTAGTTTGATGTAGTCATATTTTATTTTTTCTTTTGTTTCCCTTGCCTGAGGAGACATATCCAAAAAACTATTTCTATGAGTGATGTCGAAGAGTTTACTGCCTTTATTTTCTTCTGGGTGTTTTATGGTTTCGTGTCTTACTTTTTTTTTTAAGTATATTTTATTGATTTTTTACGAGAGGAAGGGAGAGGGATAGAGAGTTAGAAACATCGATGAGAGAAAAACATTGATCAGCTGCCTCCTGCACACTCCCCACTAGGAATGTGCCCACAACCAAGGTACATGCCCTTGACTGGAATCGAACCTGGGACCCTTGAGTCTGCAGGCTGACGCTCTATCCGCTGAGCCAAATCGGTTAGGGCTCGTGTCTTACATTTAAGTCTTTATTCCATTTTGACTTTATTCTTAAGTACTAGAGGCCTGGTGCACAAAAATTTGTGCATGGGGGAGGGGAGTGTACCTCAGCCCGGTCTGTGCCCTCTAGCAGTCTGGGACCCCTCGGGGGATGACCACCTGCTGGTTTAGGCCCGCTCCCCGGGGGGATTGGGCCTAAGCTGGCAATCAGACATCCCTCTGGCAGCCCGGGAGCCCTCGGGGGATGTCCATTTGCCAGTGGAGAGCAGGCCTAAGCTGCAGTCGGACACCCTTAGCGCTGCTGAGGAGGCGGGAGAGGCTCCCACCACCACCGCTGTACTGGCAGCTGTGTGCCTGGCTTGTAGCTGAGCAGAGCTCCCCCTGTGGGAGCACAATGACCACCAGGGGGCAGCTCCTGCATTGAGCGTCTGCCCCCTGGTGGTCAGTGTGTGTCATAGTTACCAGTCATTCCCAGTTGTTCTGCTGTTAGGGTCAGTTTGCATATTACCCTTTCTTATATAGGATAGAGGCCTGGTGCATGGGTGGGGACTGGCTGGTTTGCCCTTCAGGGTGGGGGTCCCCAGTGGGGTGCCTGGCCAGCCTGGGTGAGGGGCTGATGGCTGTTTTCAGGCTGGCCACACCACCTTTAGGGTGGGGGGTCCCCACTGGGGTGCCTGGCCAGTCTGGCTGAAGGGCTGAGGGCCGTTTTCAGGCTGGCCAAGCCTCCCCAGCGACAGAAGCTCCCAGCCTCTCCTTTTTTTCTGGGACTTATTTACCTTCTATAATTGAAACTTTGTAGCCTGGAGAGGAGCTCAGAGCCGGCCAGGGCTTGGCTTCCTCCTCGCCAGGGGCAACCCAATGCTCCAACTCAGTGGCCACGGCCGGCTGAAAGCAGGTATCTGGGGTTAATTTACCTTCTATAATTGAAACTTTGTTGCCTGAGTGGAGCTCAGAGCTGGCCAGGGTGGGTGTGAGGGAAAGCCTCCTGCGCTCCAGCTCCGTGGCCACGGCCGGCTGAAAGCAGGTATCTGCTTTCAAGGTTTATTTACCTTCTATAATTGAAATTTATAATTATATAATTATAATTATAATTTCAGGGTTTATTTACCTTCTATAATTATAATTTCAGGGTTTATTTACCTTCTGTAATTGAAACTTTGTTGCTTTGAGTGTAGCTTAGAGCCGGCTCCAGCAGGCGGGGAACCTTGGCTTCCTCCATCACTGGAGCAAGCAAGCCTCCTGCTCGTTCCGGCTCCGTGGCTGCCGGCCGCCATCTTTGTTGGCACTTAATTTGCACATCTCGCTGATTAGCCAATGGGAGGCGTACCGAAGGTATGGTCAATTACCATGTTTGTCTATTATTAGGTAAGACTAGAGGCCCGGTGCACAAAGTGCACTTGGGACTAGGGGGTCCCCTCAGCCCGGCCTGTGCCCTCTCGCAGTCTGGGACCCCTCAGGGGTGACCACTTGCTGGCTTAGGCCTGCTCCCCAGGGGAGGGGCTGATGGCTGTTTTCAGGCTGCCCGCACCCTCTTTAGGGTGGGGGTCCCCACTGGTGTGCTTGGCTAGTCTGGGTGAGGGGCTTCGGGCCGTTTTCAGGCTGGCGGGTGACTGAAGCTCCCAGCCTCTTTTTTTTTCTTTCTTTCTTTTTAATTCTGGGATTTATTTACCTTCTATAGCTGTCACTGGAGCTGAGATCCGGCTCCAGCTCTGAGGCCCGGCTCCAGCTCTGAGGCCCGGTTCCAGCTCTGAGGCCGCAGCTGGCTGAAAGCAGGTATCTGGGGTTTGTTTAGCTTCTATAATTGAAACATTGTTGCTTCTGGAGCTCAGAGCTGGGCCGCAGCAGGTGGGGAACCTTTGCTTCCTCCTTCACTGGAGCAAGCAAGCCTCATGTTTGCTTCAGCTGCGTGGCTGCCGGCCGCCATCTTGGTTGGCATTTAATTTGCATATCTTGCTGATTAGCCAATGGGAAGTGTACTGGAGGTACGGTTAATTACCATGCTTGTCTATTATTAAATAGGATTGTATGAGAAAGTGGTCTAGTTTTCATTTTTTTTTTTTGGCAGGTATCTGTCCAGTTTTCCTAATACTACTTAATGAAGAAACTGTCTTTATTCCACTGTACATTCTTGCCTCCTTTGTCATGGATTAACTGACCATACAGGTGTGGATTTATTTCTGGGCTCTCTTTTCTGTTCTATTTTCTGTGTGTCTCTTTTCATGCTAGTACCATGCTGTTTTGATTAATACAGCCTTGTAGTATAATTTGATATCAGGTAGCATGATACCTCCAACATTTTTCTTCCTTTTCAAAATTGCTTTGGAAAATCAATGTCTTTTGTGGTTCCATATAAATTTTAGGATTAATTGTTCAAGTTCTTTGAAAAATGCCATTGATATTTTGATAGGGATTAAACTGAATCTGTAGACTGCTTTGGGTAGTATGACTATTTTAATAATGTTAATTCCTACTAATTATCAGGACAATGTAAATTAAAACCACAATGAGCTATCACCTCACACCTGTCAGAATGGCTATCATCAATAAATAAACATCAGTGTTTCCAGGGTGTAGAGAAAAAGAAACCCTACCACGCTGTTGGTGGGATTGTAAACTGGTACAACCACTATGGAAAACAGTGTGGAGGTTCCTCTAAAATTTAAAAATAGAACTAGCATATGACCCAGCAATTCCACTTCTGAGTATTTATCTGAAGAAATCCAAAACACTAATTAAATAAGATATATGTACTCCTACATTCATTGTAGCATTATTTATAACAGCCAAGATTTAGAAGTAACCTAAGTGTCCATCAATAGAAGAATGGATAAAGGAGATGTGTATGACATATATATATATACATATATATATAATGGAGGATTTATTTATCTATCTAGTTACCATTTGTCCATTTGTGACAACAGGGACAGACCTCAAGGGTATTATGGTAAGTGAAATAAGTCAGACACAGAAAGACCAATACCATATAATTTCACTCATATGTGGACTCTAAAAACTAAAATAAACAAATAAACAAAACAGAAACAAACTCACAGATACTGAAAATAAATTGATAGCTGTTAGATGGCAGGGGGTTGGGGGACTGGGTGAAAAAGGTGAAAGGGATTAAGTACAAATCACTAATTATAAAAATAGTCACACTACAAAACAGGGAATATAGTCAATGATATTGTAATAACTATGTATAATGTCAGATGGGTACCAGACTTATCAGAGTGATCACTTTGTTAAGGCATATAAATGTCTAATCAATATGTTGTATACCTGAAATTAATATAACATTGCACTGTTGACTATAATTGAAAAACAAAATTTTTAAAAATCAATGTGTAACAACTTTTGACGGAATAGCTTGTAATTTTCTCAAGGTTACACACAGTTAATAAGTGACAACTAGAATATAAGGTACTCAAAATTCACAATTTACTACAAAATCTCAATTTAATACATTTTATATAATTGTAACTTTAAGCACACAAATGGCAACAGTACATTCTCTTCAATTTCATTAAAATTAAACTAACAGTACTTATTTTTTAAAAAGTCTCCTGGAATCATCAAAATTGTTATTACTAAAGGCAACTTACACACATGTGTGTATCTACATATAATCTAGTTATCTATAAATATATATCTATCATTCTATACTTTCTAAAATTCAGATTTTCCAAGGCCATAAATTCATTTGGTATGAGTTTTTAATAAACACCCAAGATATAAGTACTACCAGATTATCGTAAGTGCTGTCCAATATAACATTAATGTGAAAATATTTTTAGTAAGTTAGTATTATATGAACAGCAATCAAGTAAGATGAATGATCTGAGGGATTTTGACACATTAGCTATTAGAAGGGAGAGAGGAAGGTAAGAGTGGCAGGAAGGGAGAGGAGGAGGAATAGAGGGGGAGAAGAGAGAAAGGAGAAAAGAAAGAAAGAAAGAATAGGCTTCTGGAGACTAAAGCTCAATTTTTTTTGGCTTAAAACCATACCATATGCAACCCAAAATTGCTTATATTAAACCTAAATGCAAGCAGTAAAATATCATGAACATCATAATATTTTTCACAACTCTGGCATAAATCCACAACTACTGCACAAAATGTGTAATCTGGGTTCATGCACTTTCGATCATAGAATGGATTATAGCATTCAGACAACCAACATATAACATTTTTGTTCCGACTGAAAACTTTAATATCAAACACTAGGTCAGAACTTGTTAATACTGTTAAAGCTGGATCACAGGAATATGGAGATTCATTATGCTTTCTTCCACATTTGTATATATTTGAAATTTCCCACAATGGATTTTACAAATTACACCCAGTTTTTCAAACAGTCTCCCAGGAAAGTTACTTTTGATTTCCCCAAAGAGTAATCAGGGTTTGCATAGGGTTGGTATAGAACAGAAAATTGAAACACTAAATTCACTGAATACATTGTGTAAAGAGGCATTCTTATGAACTTCCCCACTTAAATACAAGCTAACAAAAATGTCACTTGACTCCCAATTAAACATCAGAGTAAGCTTAATTCCTCCAACTATGTTCTTTTTCAAGATCACTGTTGCTATTCAGGGTCTTTTGTGGTTCCATATCAAATTTTGGAATATGTGTTCTACTTCTGTGAAATAGGCCCCTAATATTTTGATAGGAATTGGGCTGAGTCTATAGATTGCTTTGGGTAGTATGGACATTTTAATTATGTTAATTCTTCCTGTTCATGAACATGGAATATGCTTTCACTTATTTGTATCTTCTTCAGTTTCTTTCCTCAGTGTCTTATAATTTTCTGAGTACAGGTCTCTTGCATCCTTAGTTAAGTTTATTCCTAGGTATGTATGTTATTCTTGTTGCAGCAATTGTGAATGGGATCATTTTTTAGTTTCCCTTTCTGATAGTTCATCACTAGTATATAAAAATGCAACTAATTTCTGGATACTTATTTTGAATCCTGCTACTTTACTGAATACATTTATCAGTTCTAGTAGTTTTTGATGGAATCTTCAGAGTTCTCTAGTAGATAGCATCATGTTATTTACAATAATGACAGTTTTATTTCTTCCTTTACAATTTGGATGCCTTTTATTTCTTCTTGTTAGCTAAAGATAGTCTATTCAATAAATGGTATTGGGAAAATTGGACAAATACATACAAAAAAACGAAACTAGACCATCTTCTTGCATGTACACAATAATAAATTCAAAATGAACTAAAACTTAAATGTTAGACTTGAAACCCTAAGAAACCTAGAAGAAAACATAAGCAGTAAAATCTTGGACATTTCTCATAGCAATATTTTTTTCTAATATATCTCCTCGGGCAAGGGAAACAAAAGAAAAAATAAATAAATGGGACTACATCAAACTAAAGAGTTTTTCACAGCAAAAGAAATCATCAACGAAATAAAAAGACAATCCACTGAATGGGAGTACATATTTGCCAATGATACATCTGATAAGGGTTAATATCCAACATTTATAAAGAACTTACAAAACTCAACACCCAATAAACAACCAATCCAATTAAAAAATGGACAAAGGACATGAAAAGATACTTTTCCAAAGAGGACATAGAGATGGCTAATAGTATATAAAAATATGCTCAACGTCACTAATCATCAGAGAAATGCAAATTAAAAATCACAAGGGGGCTATCACCTCACACCTGTTAGAATGGATATCATCAATAAATCAACAAACTAATGGTGGCAAGGATGCAAAGAAAAGGGAACCCTTGTGCACTGTTGGTGGCAATGCAGATTGGTGCAGCCACTGTGGAAAGCAGTATGGAGTTACCTCAAAAAATTAAAATGAAACTGCCTTATGACCCAGGGATTCCACTTCTAGGAATATATCTGAAGAAATCCAAAACACTAATTCAAAAGAATATTATGCACCCCTACATTCATTGCAGCATTATTTACAATAGCCAAGATTTGGAAGCAGCCCAAGCATCCATCAGTAAATGAGCGAATAAAACAGCTATGGTACATTTACACAATGTAATATTACTCAGCTGTGAAAAGGAAGAAAATTTTACCCTTTGCAATGGCATAGATGGCCTGAAGAACACTATGCTACGTAAAATATGCCAGTCAGAGAAAGACAAAACTGAACCAACAAGCAAAATAGAGACAGACTCGTAGAGAGCAGGCAGACAGCTCAGGTGGAGATGTTGTGGGTGGGTGGGGAGTGGTGGTGGTGGGATTGAGCAAAAAAGAAAAAAAGCCCTCATGGACATAAACAATGTGGTGATCGTTGGAGGGTGGTGGAGGTAAAAGAAGGTATAGGGGGATAAATGGTGATGGGAAAAAAAAATTAAGTAAATAATAAATAAATATCAGAATAAGGACTAATTCCTTAGGACAATATATTTTTTAAAAGTTCACAATTTGGCCTTAAGCCAATAATTTAAAAAAACCCCACAAACAATGTTATACTTTCATGCTTTTGTCTCTGATGCAAAAGGAAGTCATTGCTGGATTTAGAGTGGAATAAATATGTCATCAGATTTTTGTAGCACAGAAGATTAAAGAAGAATCAGAGCATAAAAGGGGAAATCATGAAGAATTTTTGCAGTAGTCCTGGCAAAAAAAAAAAAAGTACGACTGACAGACTGGAGTGGAAATGGAGGGAAAGGGTGTACTTAAGATATATGTGGAAGCATAACCAATAATAATTGGTGGCTGGGTGTAAGAGATGAGAAGGAAGTGAAAGATAACTTTTAGTTCTCTGACTTGTGAAACTAGATGTCCCAAGATGAAGAACACCATAGGAACAGATTTGTTATTTGGTAGAAGGAAATCAAGAGTTCATTCTTAGATATATTAATATTCAGGATATCTGAAAGACATACAAGTAAGTGGAGAGAGATCAAGTAAATCAAATATTGAGATAGGCTAGTGACTGGGAGGAGATAGAGAAAATAAAGGTCAAGGAAGTGTTTGGGTTTTCTTTAAAGACAGAATCATATGCCAAAGCTATGGGGATCTAAACCTACAGTGAGCCATGTTACATTCACTCTACTGACTTCAACATAATTAGTGAAAACTGACTTGAGGGAGTCTTTCCAATTACCTATATTTACTATAAAATCATGTACATATCAAAAAATACAACATAAAAGTTAGTCTAAGTAAGCTAAATTTTCCCAAACAAATAATAGGGATCAAATTTGGGGGCGGGGGGGGGGGGAGACAAAACACCACCCCACAGATAATCAAGATCCAAAACCAACTCTCAGCTGTCAAATATTAAGAATACAAGAATGCAGAAGTGCCACATTATTCATGCAGTAGAAGTAAGAGCCTTTGACCTACTATGAAAGCTCAGAATTTATATGACTAGAGGGAAATTTCCATTCTATAGTTGATTGCCTTAGAGTTCATGCAACAACTGGCTTTAAGGCAAGTTAGCAAACCTAATATGTTGGTCTTAGACACACGAGCTCATTTTTTTGGTTGATTTTTCTTTGTTAAATGGCATTTAAATATATAAAATAAATATCAAAAATATAAGTCTTTGTTTTATTATGGTTGCAAATATCAAAAAATTTCTATATGTGACACGGCACCAGAGTTAAGTTAGGGTTTTTCTTTTCTTTTTTTTAAAAAATTAAATCTTTATTGTTCAGATTATTACAGTTGTTCCTCTTTTTTCCCCCCCTAGCTCCCTTCCACCTTGGTTCCCTCCCACCCTCTGAACTCGCCCCCTCCACTGTCCTCATCCATAGGTGCACGATTTTTGTCCAGTCTCTTCCCGCATCCCCCACACCCCTTCCCCCCAAGTACAGTAAGTCCACTCCCTTTGTATGTCCCTGATCCTATCTAATAAAAGAGAAACATGGTAATTAGCGTACGATCACTACCCTTCCCATTGGCTAATCAGGGCGATATGCAAATTAACTGCCAGCCAAGATGGCGGCCGGCAGCCAGGCAGCTTGAAACTAACATGAGGCTTGCTTGCTTCAGTGAGGGAGGAAACCAACGTTCCCCGTCTGCCTTGCCGGCCTCTGAGCCTGCAGTTTGAAACATTGTAATAAATATAGAAGCTAAACAAAACCCCAGAAACCTGCTTTCAGCGGGCGGGGATCTCAGAGCTGGAGTTATACACTGTTTCGATTATAGAACCCAAACAAACCAGATACCTGTTTTCAGCAGCAGAGGCCTCAGAACTGGAGACAGAGCTAAAGCTGGCCCAGAATAAAAAAAAACAAAAGAAAAAAAGGAGCAGTTGGGAGCTTCAGTCACTCGCGAGCCTGAAAACAGCCCTAAGCCCCTCACCCAGACTGGCCAGGCACCCCAGTGGGGACCCCCACCCTGAAGGGTGTGTGACCAGCTGCAAACAGCCATCATCCCCTCACCCAGGCTGGCCAGGCACTTCAGTGGGGACCCCCACCCTGGTCCAGGACACCCTTCAGGGCAAACCAGGCAGCCCTACACATGCACCAGGCCTCTATCCTATATAGTAAAAGGGTAATATGCCTCCCAGCACCGGGATCAGCGGAGCCGCGAGGCCTCCCAGCACCAGGATCAGCGTGACAGGGGGCAGCGCCCAAACCACCTGATCGCCCTGTGGCTCTGTGTGTGACAGGGGGCGGGGCCACAACCCCCCTATCCGCCCTGCTCTGTTCGTGACAGGGGAAGGCGCCCCAACCTCCTGATCAGCCCTGCTCTGTGCCTGATACGGGGGAGCTCCCCAACCCCCTGATCGCCCTGCGGCTCTGTGTGTGACAGGGTGCGGCACCCCAACCCCCTGATTGGCCCTGCTCTGTGTGTGACAGTGTGTGGCACCCGAACCTCCCCCCCCCCCATGGGCCCTGCTCTGTGTGTGACAGGGTAGAGCCATAACCTCCCCATCAGCCCTGCCCTGAGTGTGAGAGTGGCAGCACATCAACCCCCTGATTGGCTCTGCTCTGTGCGTGACAGGGGGAGCTGCCCAACCCCCTGATCGACCCTACTCTGTGCGTGACAGGGTGCAGCGCCCCAACCCCCCTGATGGGCCCTGCTCTCTGCGTGACAGAGGGCAGTGCCCCAACCCCGATTGGCGCTGCTCTGTGCGTGACAGAGGGTGGCGCCGCAACCTCCCCATCGACCCTGCCTTGAGTGTGACAGGGGGCGGTGCCCCAACCCCCCAATCGGCCCTACCCATAGCATGACTGAGGATGGCATTGCAACCTCCCAATCCGCCCTCCTCTGTGAATGACAGGGGCCGGCGCCCCAACTCCCCAATTGGCCCTGCTCTGAGCCCAACCAGGGGCTGCACCTAGGGATTGGGCCTGCCCTCTGCCACCCAGGAGCAGGCCTAAGCCAGCAGAGCGTTATCTCCCGAGGGGTCCCAGACTGCGAGAGGGCACAGGCCAGGCTGAGGGACCCCCCCTTCCCCTCCGAGTGCACAAATTTTTGTGCACCGGGCCTCTAGTTCTATTATAATCACCAGTTTATTCTGTTCATCAGATTATTGATTCACTTGATTTTTAGATTCACTTGTTGATAGATGTGCATTTATTGTTCATAATTTGTATCTTTACCTTTTTCTTCTTCTTCCTCTTCTTAAAGGATACCTTTCAGCATTTCATATAATGCTGGTTTGGTGGTGATGAACTCCTTTAGGTTTTTCTTATCTGTGAAGCTCTTTATCTGACCTTCTATTCTGAATGATAGCTTTGCTGGATAAAGTACTCTTGGTTGTAGGTTCTTGCTATTCATCACTTTGAATATTTCTTGCCACTCTCTTCTGGCCTGCATGGTTTCTGTTGAGAAATCAGCTGACAGTCGTATGGGTATTCCCTTGTAGGTAACTGAGTTTCTTTCTCTTGCTGCTTTTAAGATTCTCTCTTTGTCTTTTTCTCTTGGCATTTTAATGATGATGTGTCTTGGTGTGGTCCTCTTTGGATTCCTTTTGTTTGGGGTTCTCTGCGCTTCCTGGACTTGCAAGTCTATTTCTTTCACCAGGTAGGGGAAGTTTTCTGTCATTTCTTCAAATAGGTTTTCAATATCTTGCTCTCTCTCTTCTTCTGGCACCCCTATAATTCGGATGTTGGTACGCTTGAAGCTATCCCAGAGGCTCCTTATACTATCTTCGTATTTTTGGATTCTTTTTTCATTTTGCTTTTCCGGTTGGGTGTTTTTTGCTTCTTCGTATTTCAAATCTTTGACTTGATTCTTGCGATCCTCTAGTCTGCTGTTGGAACTCTGTATAATATCCTTTATTTCAGTCAGTGTATGCTTAATTTCTAGTTGATCCTTTTTCATAACCTTGAGGGTCTCACTAGATTTCTTGAGGGTCTCACTACATTTATCGGCGGTCTCACCAGACTTTTTGAGGGTCTTACTAAATTTATCAGCGTTTCTAGAAAGTTCTTGAAAAACCTTAAAAGTGTGGTTTTGAACTCTATATCCAGTCGTTTGCTTTCCTCCATTTCTGTCATTTGTGACCTGTTTCTTTGTCTCCGCATTTTGGCTGCTTCCCTGTGTTGGTAGAGTGGCTTTCTGTGCTAGGTGTCCTATAGGGCCCAGTGGCTCAGCCTCCCCAATTACCTGAGGTGGACACTCTTGGTGCACCCCTTTGCAGGCTTTGTGCACAGTCTTGTTGTATTTAAGCCTTGATTGTTGTAGGTATCACTGGGAGGAATTGACCTCCAGGCCAATTGGCTGTGAGAATCAGCTGTGTCTATGGTGGGAGAACTTCTGTGCTGAAGACACCCTTATGAGGCAAGACTTGCTTCAGTGGGGCTTTGGTGCTCACTGAGTCTGCCCCCTGAGTGTGTCCCTTATGGATCTGAGGAGTTGTAATTGGATGGTCCCACTCTGACTACTGGGTACACTGCCTCTTGGATCTAAGGAGGTGCTAATTAAGCCTCTGCCTGAGGCTACCCAGCAGGAGCTACAAAGAGATCTGCAGATTCCCCTTCCTTGTTTGGGTTTGGAGGTGCCCAAATGAGGCCCAGCTGTGAAGCAATGCAAGCTGTTATGGGGCCTTGGGCCTTCTCTTGGAAGTTCTGGGTCTGTCTGGCCCAGCTGCAGTTTATTTTCAGATTGCAAAGGGCCAGGGCATTCATATGCAAAAGCCTCTGCCGCAGCTTGGGTGGGGCAGGGTCTCAGGGAGTCAACAGGGTGGAGCAAGCAGCTATGGCTGATCCTCAGCCCTGCCCTAAGGGGCCCCTCATCTCAGTGTCCCAGTAATTGCTGCAAGCACCTTTGAGAAAAAGCCGCCCTCGAGTTCCGAGTTCTGCCTGCTGCCAGACAGTCCAGTTTCTCCCTGTATGAGTCTGGGTCTCCAGAGACTCACCCGGAACTGGAGTTTAGAGCAGTCGGGGCTTGTGACTCCCTCCCGATTCA
Organism: Myotis daubentonii; assembly: GCF_963259705.1. Taxonomy (NCBI): domain Eukaryota; kingdom Metazoa; phylum Chordata; class Mammalia; order Chiroptera; family Vespertilionidae; genus Myotis; species Myotis daubentonii. Next base: position 224,816,287 of record NC_081840.1, on the reverse strand, counting down.
AAAAGACAGCTGCGTCCTCAGTTGCCAGCCCTTGCCGCATGTGCCTCCGTACCTATGCACTTCTGCACCTCCTCTGAGTCTGTGTGCTTTTCTCTTTCCTTCTAGTTGTAGAATTTCCACTCAACCACCCTTCCTGTGGTTCTAGATGATGTCCATTTTGTCTTTTAATTGTATTTTTGAATCTGTTGTGGGAGGCAGCAATTTCCAGTGTTTACCTATGCCGCCATCTTGGTTTCTCTCCAAGTTAGGGTTTTTCAAAATGCTGACACGCCGAGCTCAAAAGGTTCGCCATCACTGTTCTAAATACTGACTCTACTACCTCTACTATGAAAATATGCTGTTGTGTATCCTATCATGGATAACAGTCCCACAATTCAATCTGGCCTCCTAAAGAGAAGCCTGGAAATGAGTCTCTATTCTTCCTCCTTCTCCTGTGTGCCCTTAGTTCATCAATGACTAAAATCTGTTGATTATAACACCTCATGTCTTTTGAATTCTTCCCCCCTCCTCCATTTCTATTACTACTTTTATTTCAGACCTTCATAATTTCTTGGTTGGGCTATCTTGAAGAACTCCTGATTGATTTACCTGTCTTAGTCTCCTATTACATTACTGGTAAATTAATCTTATAAAACTACAAATTAAACTATATTACTCCCTTGAATGGTTTTCCTCTACCTTTAAGATGAGTTATTTAACTTCCCTATCAGTAAAGTGGGGGAAGATAAAAATAGTTCCTGCTTATATAACTATTGTGAAAATCAAATGAATTCAAGTGTACGCCCTTAATGAATAATCCACCGTAAAATACAATAATTAAAAATACTAATACACCAAGGTTCTGGGTTCAATTCCTGGTCCAGGTACATACAAGAAGCAACCAATGAATGCATAAATAAATGGAACAACAAATCGATGTTTTTTTTCCTCTCTCTCTCTCAAAATCAATCCATACATTTTTAAAAATAACAGTAATTACTACTGTATTCTGCTCACAAGTTTCTCCACAATTCAACTTTTATTTCTCTTTTCTCATTTTCCACAATCGTCCTATAAGTGGTGTAGACCCATACAAGAACACCTGATCCCTCTCCTTTATACCACAACTTTAATAATGTATATGTTTCTATTATAGCCTTTACCATATTCTATAGTAGAAGAGCCTTGTCTTCACTACAAGATTGTGCTTCATGAAGACAGTGAAATGCATTAAGTCCCCTAGCACAGTTCATGGCCCATAAATATTTACTGAAAAAAAGTATGAGAGGAAAAGATGCACAAAAGGACTCTGGCAGATAGCCATGCTCCCTTCAACCATGATAATCCTATTATTCTTGAAATAAAATAAAGTAGTACTTTTAGAATAGGTCTAAAGAATGAGAGTCAGCAAAAACTCACTTTATAACTGAGGAGGAAAGGATCTGTGTGTTCAGAATGATGAGAAGAATGAAGATAAGTTAGTTAACTTAGTAAGACAAATTAGATAAAGTAATGTGTACTCACTCAATCTTGTTAGGGACTAAGTTGTTTTCATGGCCTTCAGGCTAATTGCTCCTACTTTAGACATGCTAATCATTAGAGGGATTCTGCTTGGGACTTACCTTTAACAAAAATAGCCCCTCCCACTTTCCCTTACCTTGACATAAAAGAAGCCTGAACACTCTACTTTCGATTTGAGGTAATGCTAGCACTCCCATCTTCTTGGCTGCTGCCTCCTGGATCAACAAACCTTTCCTTACTCCAAACTGTGACATTTTGAGTTTTGGCATTTCAGAAGATCAGGCACACAGGTTTTGGACTAGTAACACTCATAGGGAAATTCCACCCTACTTATAAGTTATATTTATGCCAGAATAGATATACTAAAAGGTCAAGTAATAAGGCAAAGGAGAAAAAATAGGTAATGATTAGGCTGATCCCATAATATTGTTGAAATTATGTTTGAGATTTTACCAGGGCACTATTTTCTTATACTCTTAAATGGTGAGAAATAGAGTGAAGAAATAAAATGGACCCATTATATTCAAGCTGGTAAATTACTAAAATCAAGTAGGTTGAGACATCATGCAAGGAATCTCTTCTTTTTTTAACTAACCTGGGAACTTTAACTTGCATCAATGTCTGAATTACATCTATATTCCAGATAACCCTCTGGTTAACCCCTGAAGGGCTAAGGAAAGAATATTCATGTATCTAGACTATTATTCAGAACATTAGGTCATCTCGAGGATCACCATCTTGAGTTAGTCCAGAAGCTAAGGATGCAGGAATGATTCTTTTTAAGAATGTACTTTTTATATAAGAACCATCAGCTTTTCTTTCTTCTTTGGGAAACTCTATTGCCTAGTTGTATTTCAAGTTTGCAAACCCTAAGACCCTTGAACAAATCACATTAATTTCTAGCCAAAGCCTCCAGACCCTTTTGGGGGTTCATTTGACAATAAGTACAGAAGAGCACAAGCAAAGAAAAGTTAAAATGAAACAATAAATTTTAATGAGCTATATTCCACTTCACCATTTGTCATTCTTGGGATAAGTTCAAAAGATATGGAAAGGTATGGCTATAATTTTTGGAACTGGGGTAGAAGGTTAATTTTATATCCAGGCAAAAACACTGACAATCTATGCTGGGAAAAATCCTTGTCCCACTAACTCCATGCTCTGTCCACGCCCTGTCCCCCAGGCATACAAATGTGTGTTGTTGTTGTTTTTAATGTTTTTATTAATTTTAGACAAAGAGGAAGGGAGAGGGAGAAACAGAAACATTAATGAGAAACATCAATATTGATAGGCTGCCTCCTGCATGCTCCCCAGCACATGCCCTGCCCAGAATGAAAACAGTGACCTCCTGGTGCATAGGAAGATGCTCAACCACTAAGCCGCACAGGCCTGGCCATACAAAATGTGTTTTAACTGTTATTGGTAAGGCTCTGAACAACAACAGGCTATTTGTAGTTAACTTTTTGGGGAGTCAAAATTTATGTGGATTTTGGACTGCACAAAGGATCAGCACTCCTAACCCCCAAATTATTAACACATTGTTTGCGGGTAGTTTTTATGGCGCGCTAACAGGTGGCGCAGGCCATTTTTGCAGTTGAATAGGTTGATTACCGTTATACCTGGAAGTACATACATAATTCACCACTGTATGTGTTAGAGACCCAAATTTTGTCCTTTGGAATTCGTATATCTGCATGTTAGCATCCCTTTAGAGCAATAAAAAAGCATAAAGATAAACGTATTTATATGTTACCCGCATTCTACCGCTAGTCTATAAAAAGCATATTAATACGTGTCCCGCGTTCTACTACCAGTCAACGTAAAACGTATAAATACGTTTCCCGCATACAATGTGTTAAAAGGTTAACTGTATATAGGCACACACATTTACTTCTATATTTCGGTACCTTTCTCTATAGATAAAATGAAAATCAGGATTTCACACTAATATCTCCAATTTCTAACTCAACACTATAGAGAGCACTTAAATTTTCTCCATATTTATAACACTTCGCAGACAGTGGGAAGCATGGCTCCCATTATCATTAATATTGGTTACAACAGGAAGACCAGGCAAATTAACAAATCTCCCGCATGGCTGCCTTCCCCTCCCCACATGGATGCTCTCCTTTTATCCCTCCCTGACTGGCCTAACACTTTCACATCTCTTCCATGAGTATAACCTTCTCACTTTGTTCAGGCCTTTATTCCTCATGCTTGGCACCCCTCCTACAAGAATACCCTTCTCATCCTGCTCAAGCTCTAACATCCCATACTGAGCTTGCCTTTCAAAGGATACCTTCTTCTTCCCACCCTTAGGCTCTGACATCTTGTATTAGAATGCTTCCATGCATGGATTTCATCCTCACCCAAGCTAAGCCTCAGTACATCCACACCAGTCTACCCTCCTGCATGTGGATGCCTTTCTACACCCTCACACCACCTGCTCCTCCACATAGATTCCCTTCTCATCCTCTTACCCTATTCAAGTCTGGACACCCCTCCCTGGGAATAACTGATCCACACCAATATCAAGCTACACTCTTTCAGAGATACCATACTGACCCTGTTTGGGCTCCAACATCTTGTACCAGTGTGCCCTCTTAGGGAGACTGCTCCTCACCCCTCATAATTCCATCAACTCTCCCCACTCTTGTCAGGCTCTTGATATCCCCCTGCCCTTCTCACATATCCCACCTGGGTAGACACTTACCCTTGTTTGGCTCCTCCTGATAGTTTTAACACTGAATTGTTCAGAAAGGGAAGGGGAAGAAGACAGGAAGAACTGATGACATTTTAAATAAAGATACCAGTGAATAAGTTGCACAAGTACCCATAACAGAAGACTTTCATCTTCTCCTTGTTTTAATTTTTCAAGTTGTTTGGAGGCTAACTAGAAAAGAAGGGCGCCATGTGAGAGTAATTCAGCAATTTAATATTTTAATTAATATACTGAATATATAATAGATTGCTCATTTTCCCAACTTTGACTTAAAAGGGCTAATTCGATTTGAGCATCTTTAAAACTATTATGACAAAACTCCCTCAAACCTGAACCAACAGCAGATGTTCAAAATGAAAATAAGCAGACTTATCTGATCATGCTTTTTACCCATTAAAAAAACTTCAAAGGCTCATAATTTCTTCCCTATGGAGGCCATAATTTATACTTCCAATCCTACTTCCTACGCCCATCCCATATTCCAATGATAGTTGATTGCTGAATAGTTTCAGAACATATTATCATTTAGACTTCTATACCTTTGCTTATTCTATCCCTCTGCCTGTCCCCTCCAACCTACTCTCCTGCTGGATCATTTAACTTAGGGATCAGCAAACTGTGGCCTGTAGGCCAAATCCACCTATTTTTGTAAGGTTTTTTTTTGTTGTTGTTGTTGTTTGTTTTTTTACTGGAACACAACCATGCTCATTCATTTATGTAATGCTTACGTGCTACAATAGAGACCATGTGGCCTTCAAGGCTAAAATATTTATTATCTAGCCCTTTACAAAAAAAGTTTTCCAAGCCCTACTTTCACATAGGCTTTTGTAGCCTAGTAATTTCAGATCCTTCTAATCAAAATTAATTGCTCCCTCCTCTACCTTTCCATTATATTATACCAACTCTAATGCTTAACATCCCTGATAATTGTAAGCTCTTTAAAAGCAAAGTCTAAACCCTATTCCTAATGTAGACAATATATTTTTTTTTGGTCCAACCCGCAGTTCCCACCTCTCCCAACACTTATCACATTCTTGGGGGGAAGTATTTTAGAAGAAACTTCCGCCCTTTTTCTCTACCCCTTATTCAGTCCTCCCAAAGGAAAGATGAATGACTAATACTGGCAACATCCTGATAGTGGGATGGATTAATGTTTTAAAGGTCATTTTTCATGCATGACCTCCTGCTCACTTTGTCTAGATAGATATACCTACCAATAAGCAAATCACATGGTAAATTCACTGGGGTAGAACTTATTTTACCTGTAATTCAGAAGAGGCCCATAGCTCCAGCTGCTCTGTCTTTGATAGATTAGTAAAGTCAATCCAGGGGGATAAGAAGTAAAAAAGTCTCTGATGTCTAATTTTGGTCTCAGTCCAAGTCAAGTTCTTCAATACAAACTTATCATTTAGAAAACTAGTATTTTTTAACCAAGCTCACAGATACAGAGAACATATTGGTGGTTGCCAGATGTAGGGAATTGGGGGCAGGTGAAATGGGTCAAAGGAGACAAATATCTAGTTATAAAATAAGTCATGGGGATGTAATGTATAATGTGGTAACTATAGTGAATAATACTGTATTGCATAACTGAAAGTTGCTAAGAGAGTAAAAAAACCCAATCAGCTAACACAGTAGAACTCAAAATATCTGATGATTGAGAACTGTAAATTAACTGAAAAAAATCATTCCTTTAAAATGTATAACACACTAATGCCACACACATCATATCTTAGTGATAAACTTATTGGGAAAATGTTCTTTGAAGAAAAAGAAGAGATACGTTTAGAATCCACATTCAGTGATTCAAACCAACCCCATCCTATTATTCATCTAATTTTTCTGACTCAATATTTTATTATCAAGTCTCAGCTTAAGTAAACATAAAATATCATGAATATTATTGACTCAAAAAACTATTCTTCATATTACCTAGTATTGTAATGGTATCTCCCATCTAAAAAACCCCCACAAACATCCCTATACTCCAGATCCTTTTAATTACTACTCCATTTATCTATTCTTCCTTAAAAATGTAGCTTCTCAAATGCATAGTCTACTACAAATGTCATCTTTATTTATACACTTAGTTACTTTCTAACCTATTACAATATGGCTTCCATTCCCCACCACTATGCTGAAATTTATTTAGTTAAGATCACCTAGAATCTCCATGTTGCCAAAAAAAATGTACACTTCCCTGTTTCATGGTAAGTGACACCTCATCAACATATAACAATCTCTCTTTATTTTAACACTAGGGGCCCAGGGCACGAATTCGTGCACCCTGAAAGGAACTGTGGGTCCATCGTCCACACCCCCGCCTAGTCCCTTCCACCACCGCCTTCCTCATCCCGTCTGCCAGCAGCCCCACTCCCACCGCTGCCGCTCTCACATGCTGACGGCGCCCATCCCACTTGCACCTGCTGACAGCGCAGAGTGCAGAGCGATTGGGGCTGGTGCCCACAATGGGTGCAAATGGCGGCTGCTGCCCCGATCACCCCTCAAGAGCAGGGGGCTATGGAGAAGCCCTCAGGGGTGACGGGGCTGGCAGCAGCAGATTGCACCCGCTGACAGCACCAAGTGATCGGGACCATTGCCAAGCGCTGTCAGTAGATGCGAGCAGTGGTTCTGGTGCCAGCTTCGGGTTCGAACAGCAGCTGCCAGCCCCAATCGCCCCTCAGGAGCAGGAGGAGGTGGAGAAGCTCTGAGGGGCCATCAGCCGCTGCTCACACCTGCTAACTGGGGCTGGGCGCAGGCAGCAGGTGCAAGCAGGGACAGTGCCAGCAGCAGGTGTGAACTCTGGGTGGGATCATGGCGCGCAGGAGCAAAGAATTTTCAGTAACCACCAGAGGCTCACCCCGAAGACAGCGACCAGTGCCCTGCCTTGGTCTGGTGTTCCTGCTCACCTGCTCCACCATCCCGCCGCAGGCAATGCCTGCCATGGTTAGTGTGCGCCCCCTGGTGGTCAGCACACAAAATAACGACTGGTTGTTCTGCTGTTCTATTTGCATATTAGTCTTTTATTACATAGGATAATTCTCTCTTCTTAGATTTGGTGATACTACTCTCCCTGCTCTTCTATTTAGCCAATAGACTTATTTTCCAGTGTAAAAGTTCAGCAGCCTTACTAATCCTTCGCCCCCAAAATGTTAAGATTACTTAAAGCATGGAACTGAGAACTTTACTTCTCTCATTATACTATTTTGTACCCCTGTGTGATCTCATTCATTTCCATGGATTTAAACATCATCTTTATGCTGATAATTCCCTAATTTATATATTCAGCAGAGAAACCACGGCTATGTAAGCATTATAGCACCTTTCATTAAAAACAAAATGTAGTGAACACATGAGGACCAATATTATCCTAGTTTCAGATTTCCATCTGTGAAAGGTAAAATGACTTGTGCCTAAGGTTAAGATGATGGAGGTTAAGAAAGGAAGTGTGCTCTTTCAATTCTTCATTCTTTCTATAATTTAGTCCCTTGTTTATTTAAATACTAGAGGCCCAGTGCGTGAAATTCGTGCACTCGGGGGGGGGGGGTCCCTCAGCCCACCCTGCACCCTCTTGGAGCCCTCGGGGAATGTCCAACTGACAGCTTAGGCCCACTCACCACGGGGGGCATGCCTAAGCCGGCAGTCGGACACCCTTAGCGCTGTCGCAGAGGCAGGAGAGGCTCCTGCCACCACTGCTGCACTCACCAGCCATAAGCCCGGCTCAGGGCTTCTGGCTGAGCAGTGCTCCCCCTGTGGGAACTCACTGACCACCAGGGGACAGCTCCTGCATTGAGCATCAGCCCCTGGTGGTCAGTGCGTGTCACAGTGACCACGGTCATTCTGCTGTATGGTCAATTTGCATATTAACCTTCTATTATATAGGAGGAAGTCTATTGGACAAAGTTACTTCTTATCTACACACACCATACACATGCATCAGAGAAGAATTGGATTTGAATTAATGGAGAAAAGATCTCAAAACTTGTTTTTCAATAAATATTTAAGGAAAGACTCCAGGTTACAACTGAATTATAAAGGTTAGTATGTAGGTTAGGCGATATGACTAAAACAATACTCAAAATTTTTGGGCAATGGGTGTAATAGAGAAGTAAAAGTAGATGCAAATGGTTGTGCTGTCTAAAGAAAACTAGAAAAACAAATAGGAAAGAGCAGTCTGGTAGACTATGATCAACTAATTGAAAATGGTTAGGAGCCTTACTTGATGAAAAAGAACAAATGGGAGATACTACTGCTTTGTAAACTATAAAATCAAAGCAGCTATTTCAAATAATGATTTAATGTAAGGTTATAAGCTAGACTGAACGACAGTAAAACCAGCAATGCAGATACTGATATAAACAAGAATCTTACCTGAATCTGCTCAAGTGTACTTACTCTATTAGAAAAACTGAATCCAGGAGGTATTTTAAAGAAAGTAATAACATTTTCTTTAAAATAATGTGGCAACACATTAGGGTAAAGAAAAAAAAAAGGAAGCAAATATAAGTAAGCAGGATAGGGTTGTTGCCAAGTAGGAAAAACTCTATGAAAGGAAAGGAAAGGAAATGAGATGTTTAGAAAAATGATTCCAGTCTGGCCACTGTGACTCAGCGGTTGAGCGTCAACCTATGAACCAGGAGGTCACGGTTCCATTCCTGGGCAGGGCATGTGCAGGAGACAGTTGATCGATGATTCTCTATCATCACTGATTTTTCTATCTCTCTCCTTCTCCTTTCCTCTCTCTGAAGTCAGTAAGAAAACATTTTTTTAAAAAAAGCAATTCCTCTTAAGTTTTATTTTCTAGAAAACAGAAAATTTCTGAAAGCAAAATTTTTATTTAGCTTTAATTAAAAACAAAGTGTCATTCTTCAAATACAAATATGACATTATTTTGTTACCTTAGTTTCCTAGTGGGAGCAGTAGGTTGGTCTGGGCCTATTCACATTCTCCTATCTATATTCTGTGGTGGGAAAAAAACAACTCTTTTGAATGAATTACTTGATACTACGGTACATTCAAACTCAGTATGGACTCTCATAATGTGAAAGTTAAATGGGTCTCCAAAATGTTGAACCTATGAATTTGGTGCTCTAACCAACTGTTATCACCCACGAATGCTGGCCATTTGATAAGGATTATTATCAAAAAAGGAACTCCACACATAAAAAATGTAGGTTATTATAATTAAAAGACTGGATTTACTAATAAGGAAAAAAAAAATTACATATCCAAATATCAGCATGCCTTTGTTGCTCCTCCCAGGACAGCACTGTGATAGAACCACCAGGGTTCAAAGTCATACAAGTCAGGGGAACATACAGGACACAATAAACACCAACTTGTCACTGTGAAAAGCCAAACAAGAAGGCGTGCATGCATGTAGTCAACCAAGGAAAGTAGCATGGACATGAAGAGACAGCTCCACGAAGAAAGGATGCTATACTATGCTCCAGCCTGTAGCCCGAATAATATCTGCAAAAACACAAAATTCACACAGGTGGCAGAATTTTACACTTCCAAGTATAAAATAATTCAGGAGTACTCAGAATTTCAAATCTTGCATGCAAAATTCATTGATATACTTATTTTACAGAGATATTTGGATGTATATCTTACCATCCAACTACTCAGTATATTCTAAGTTCCATTTGTCTAATGTATGCTATTAGGCAGTGTCATAGTTTACATCTTTTTAAGTGGATAAAAAACTTGCTAATGCTTGAAAAAATAGTTGTATAGCCAAGGTTTTAGGGTAGTTGGCTCACCACACCAGTCCTTATCAAATCCAGATTTCTAAGTGAATCCACTCTTCTGGGATTTATATTGCAACAGTGACAGATGAACTAGACATTAGTGAAAAGTCAAAAGAGGAGAAAGCCAGAAGCAGTCAAAAAGCGGTATTAGGTTGATTATCTAGAATTTTATTTACGGGCTATCCCATCTTTAACTATTCAGCTCTAGGAAGTACTCATATAACTTCTTCAGAGGTTAAAAAAAGAAATAAACATTCTCTGACATTGATACTGCTGATTATAGATGGGGCAGGTAGTTTGGAAGAAAGTCCATTCTACAAACACTTGCAGAGTGCAGATCTCTAAGACAGTTATGAGGTTACCAGGAAAATTTACTTAGAATGTAATATCTTTTGGTCTCATATACAAAATGCTAGGGTTCGGCTAAGTCCATGGTCGGCAAACTGCAGCTCGCGAGCCACATGCGGCTCTTTGGCCCCTTGAGTGTGGCTCTTCCTAAGCCTTCGGAGTACCCTAATTAAGTTAATAACAATGTACCTACCTATATAGTTTAAGTTTAAAAAATTTGGCTCTCAAAAGAAATTTCAATCGTTGTACTGTTGATATTTGGCTATGTTGACTAATGAGTTTGCCGAGGCTAAGTGATACACTGTGATTCTTAAACTATGACTCTAACACCATAGAAAACAGATCATTCAAACTCTTACTATCTTTTCTTCTAACATGCCTCATGATCTTTTTATTGTTCATCAGCATTCCCACCAGAAAGAATCTATTGGCAAAACTGTAAAGCTCAAACCTGCTAATATCCAGTGTAAATCAACAACAGCAAAATTTATGGAATGCTATGTGCAGATACATATTAACATATATTTCCCCCCAAATTACATATTGATTACAAAGGGATAAGTGATGACTTTCAAGGGGAAATATGGAGAATAATGCTTTAACCAAATTTTCAAAGCTAACAATATGAAGCTCAAGATATGATGTACTAGCATTAAGAAGCACAGAACATCTCTTCAGAGGTATTACTGGCCAAAAAAAAAATGCATAACCAATCTAATCATGAGAAAACAACAGACAAATTCAAATTGGGAGACAATCTACAAAATAACTATCCTGTACTTTTCAAAAATGTCAAGGTCAAAAAATACAAGAGCAGCTGAGAAAGTGTTCCAGATTAAAAGAGACTAAAGAGATGTGACAACAAAATGCAATGCCTGATCCTGGACTAAGGAAAGGAAAGCTTACAGATAAAATAGAGAAATAGATAAAATTTGAATATGGATTATGATTGAGATAACAGTATTATGTTAATATTAAATCTCCTGGTTTTAATAACTACACTGTGGTTAGGTAAGCACAATGTCTTTTATTTTAGAAAATATACACTTAAGAATTTAAGAGTAAAGAGGTACAATATCTGCCAACTACCCTCAAATTATTTCAAAAGAAGATAGAAGGATGGATGGGTAGATAGAATGATATGGATATAAAGCAAGAATGATAAAGCAAATGCAGCAAAGTATAATACAGTTAGTGAATGTGGGTAAGCATATATGAATTCCTTGTACTATCCTTCCAACTTATCGTGGAAGTTTGAAATTATATCAAAATAAAAAGTAAAAAAATCAAAACAATAAAAATAAAAAACTTGGCCCATTTCCCAGATCAAATATCTTAACAGACTATACAAGTTCTGATAATGTTTAAAATTATATTGATGCATTTCTTTTCTCCTGGACTTTACTGTGTTTTAAATTTTATAACTTATCAGTTACTAATTCTATTATATATGCCACAAGATTCAGGACTATATGTTATACCTCAATATTACACCGAGCACTAAGATACTGTTTACTATATCCAATAAGCACTAAAACATCTGTTAGATGAGTATACTCCAAATTATAGCACAGCATATGATGATTATAGAAAAATAATTAAATTATAAAAAGTACCACATTGCAAATAGAGGTATTGAGACACAGAACATATAGGACACCTCTTAAATTATAAAAAAAGAATAAATCATAATCATAAATCTAAAGAGATGAGTTCCATAAATAGAGAAAAGTAAACATTTTCCTTATCAAGATTTATACATCTTAGCTAACTACAAGGATGATGAACTTTCCCCCCATAAAAGAAGAGTATTATATGTTATAAAAAAGTGAATCAAATGAAAGACTTATCCTAGGAATTGAGATTTAAAATACTACTACTGGGTTAATACTGAGTTGTGGTACAATCCTAAGATATTGCTTACAATTGCCTTATTTAAAAATAACGCTTTTGAATAATTTTCTTCCCCAATGGCAGAAAGGATCATATTTTATAAAAACGATTTCAAGTCGTGAGAGCACTGGATATGCCACACGGAAATTTATATATACAAATATATATTCACAAACATACAAACATGCAAAGGAAAAAGAATATGTCGGCTTGCAAATGTTTATAACGTGAAATATTGAATGTATGCACATTAATAGCAAAGATAAATTGAAATAAGTACACAAACTACATGTAATCCCAATTCACACTATGAATAGATGCTTCACATATAGGGTACTGAAAAAAACAAACAAAACCTAAGCAACAAGTGAATATCCGGCGTAAAAGAGTTTCATTGTTTATTTAAAAATAACAATGCAAAAACAAAAGTATGAGACGGGTCTTACTAGGTCTCCTGACTAAGACTGGGACTGTGGGGGGAAATTCGCAATATAGTTAGAGCCCAGTTAAACATTTCCTTTCTAATATAGTATAATTATATATTACATTAAAAATGTAATACAGAGATTGCATGTTAGACATAACAGCATGAACTCAATTTTCAATGTTTCCCAATCCTACTTCAGTATCCAAGTAGGTAAGGCAGAAAGTCCTTTTTCCCATGAAATTCAATTAATTTTATATTTAATTAAAATTTGACTATTTTTCAAAATCACATATATTTTTAAATACAGAGCATACTTAATGTACCCACATAAGCAAAAAGATGAGGGGATAAAAACCTTAAAGGATTCAAAAACTTAAAATTGACCAAAAACATCGTAAAATCACTGCGTGCCTCGGGGGGAAAACTTGACACAATAATGTCTCCAGCCAGTGTTACAATGCCGTTACCCTGATCCTAATTCAATGAACCCAATTTCTAAACAGGTTGTCGGCAGAAGAGATCTTTCCAATAAAAACGGGTCCATTTTGTATTCTGGAAGCACTAATAACACTTACCTTTAAAATTTTATATAAAGAATACCGTGTGTTTTTTTCTACACTTTTTTAAACTAAAATCACTTATGAGAACTCCATCAAAGCTATTTTCCAGAATGTCTCCTTAGCTAAGACCAAAACCTATTTTATAAGGGTAAACAGTAAGTGGCTTAAACATAAAAGTGCCTCTAGCAATAGTTCCTATGTCCATCGTATTCTGCAGTGCACGCCTCTGAGTTGAAGTTGTACTAGTTCATCCTACTGCGACCTCCTGTTCACTCCCCAAAAAGAAGAATCTTCCTCCAGGCGTTAAACGAACAAACCCGGGTGGGGGTGGGGGTGGGGGTGGGGGGTGGGGGGTGGGGGGCGGCTCGAGGTGGTGCAAGAACAGATGGAAACAAGTAAGAGAAGGTTAGTGCCTCCACTCCAGGTGCCAAGATTTAATCGCTCACTGAGCCAGCTGCTTCCACTACCCACACTTCTTCCCTTCCTCTCTCACCCCAAATCCCCTTCCAAAACACACGCGCACAGCACCCCTCGTCCCCGTCCCCGCGTCGCCCCCTTCCTGCCCAGGACACCAACCTGCGGGAGAACAGCTCCCGGCACACGTCCCACTCGGACAGAAAAGCGAGCGCCGGCGGCGGAGGTCCGGAGGTCCCGCCACCTCCCGCCGCCCCCGGCAACCTGCAGAATGACAGCTCCGAGCCCAGAAGTTTGAGAAGCACGAACGACGCCGACCCCACCGACTGGGAAGACAGACGGTCAGGAGGACGCGGGAGGGAGGCGGGGAGGGAGTCGTGCGGGTAAGTGCGGGGACGGGTCCATCACATGACAGCGAAAGAGGACCAGAGTCGCCGGGGCGTCCGCGCAGAGAAGGGGGGTGAGGGTGTCATCTCTATGGCAACAGTCCCCCCCGCTCCCCGCCGTCCAGACTTCCAAAGAGGGAGGAAGAACTTCAAATCCCAACCGTCAGCGCTCCAGCGGCTCCTTCTTAAAGGGGTACACACCGCGCCGCCGCCGAGCGCGAGAGGGCAGAGGAGGGCGCCCCCGCCCCTCGGGCGCCGCCCCCGCTGCCCCGAGCCCCCCGCCGGCCCCCCGAGGTCCCGGCCCCGCGAGCGCCGGGGGGCGGGGGGTCGCCCGGGATGCCCTCCTCTGGAACTCGGTGGCGGCGGCCGGCCCGGCCCCCGGCGGCGAGAAGGGGGTGTGTGTGCGCCCGGTGGGGGCGCGGACCAGCCCGCCTTTCTCCCGCCGGCTCCCCTCCGCCCGGACGCCGACCGCGGGGCCGCTTCCTCCCTCCAGACCGGGCGGACGCCGGGCGGCGAGAGGCGCCGAGGAGTTTGGGGGACAGCGCGAGCGAGCGGTTCCCCCGGGGGCTGGGCGAGCGGGTCCGAACTAACAGTTCCCGGGGAGCCCAACAGCTCCGAAGGGGAAGGAGCGCGGACCGCGCCGGGCCGGGAGCCCACAGACAAAAGGCGAGCCCGGGCCGCCCTGCCGCCGCCGCTCCCAGCTCGCTCCCCCATTGAACTGACCCGAACGGGAGATTCAACTCAGCCCCTCAGCCCCAAACTCCTCGGGTCGCGGCGGACGCCGCCGCGCGGAGCCGCGGCCCAGCCCGGGTCTCTCTTACCTACACAGTGCATGAGGCGGTGGCGCCAGGAGTCGAGTTCCCGCCGGAATCCTCTCCTCTCCGCCGCGCACCGAGGGCTCCGGCACTGAGCGGCGGCGGCGGCGGCAGCAGCGGCGGCGGCAGCGGCCATTCTCTCTCTTCCCTTGTCCATCTGCGTCCCGCGTCACGCGCCCTCATTTACATACGAGCGGCGCAGGCACGAGGCAGGGGCGCGAGCCCTCGGCGCGAGCCCCGCAGCGCGCGCCCCCCGGAGGGGGGTTGATTGACACGTGTCACTACCTTCCCTTGGCCCTGCCCTCCCCTTCCCACCGCTCCCTCCGGGAGAGGCGGGGAGGGAGCGCGAGGAGAAGGAAGCAACCTGCCGCTTCCGCTGACCCCGCCTCCCCATCCCTTCGCCGCCGCCGCCTCCTCCCCCCGGAGTTTACTCCAGCGAGCCATCCTGCTCCCGCCGCCCGCGAAATCCCTGAGCGACAGCGAGAGGCTCCGAGCCCGGCCGGGAACCGGCGTGCGATGGAGCGGACTAACTACTCCTCCCTTCAGCCTTCCCGAAGCGACTGGGGCTGCGCGGAGACTTCACTTCCCAGGCTCCGTTGCGCCGGAGTCCCAGAGCGGAGCTGGACCCCGCGGCGCCATGCACGCTGGTCCTTGTAGTCCCGCAGGGACGGGCACTCTTCAGTCCTCCTTGCACACTTGGGCTTCTAGACCGGCCCTGGACTCCTTTGCGCTGCGCCTCTGGTGGACTTGGCCTCCGACGCCCTGCGCCCAGCACTGCTCTACTCGCGTTGCCCGGTCTGACCGAGCCTCCTCAACTTCTTTAGGTTCTGCTATAGAAGGGCGGTGCAAACCGCAAGGTTGACCGCTTCTTGATGGTTCAAGCTGCACTTTGTGCTTTAAGTCCTGGAAATTTGGAGGCGGGAGGGGAGGTCACTGTCATCCTGCCACTGCAGGGAAAAAGCAAGCTGGTCCTGGGGCCGCATCCCAAATAACTGCGAAATATCCAGAGCGATCCCGCCCTTACATCAGTTTCCAGGCGAAGAGATTTCGGAAAGTGTGAATATGTGTAAGGGTTAAGGAAAGATGCGGGGCTTTTCACCGAAAATTATTTACGGAGGGCATTGGGTGTGACTGGATGAAAAACCCCCAAAGAGGAAACTCTTTACCCTCTGCAAAATGTAAACTCCTGGAGGACAGCGACCATTGAGACTTCTGTACTGTGACATCTTTCACTTGCCTGACCTAGTACAGTGAGTGGCGTGGTATTTGGCACTTTACAAATGTTATGGAATGAATTCTACACTATGCTAGAGAAAATATTTTTTCTTCTTCAGAATGAGCTTTTCATTTAAAATAAACTTCAGTGACACTTTTGACTTTGCACCACAGCAATTGTGCATGTGTTTCTGTATATGTGCAGGGGGCCGAACCCAAAATTTACTAAGAAGTCCTGTGTATTACTGCAAATTTATGCACAAGTATGTGGGCAATATGTGTCAATTCTTCCTGGAAACTCCTGGTTTCTGAGTTCAGTACTCCCCTCCCTGTTTTGTAGTTTATCCTCATCCACCTTTCCTTGATATTTTTTTTTTCCTACAAGGAAATATTTCATTGCTCATCACTACCTTTCTACAATGAAGATATAGTTTTACATTTTCACAGATTAAGAAAATGAAGTTTAAAATCTCATAATCACCTTTCTAGAATGGTCATAATTGGAGAGGTAAAATTACTTGTGAAGGTGCTTTAGGAATGATCATTGGATAGTTTCAATTATTGATCCCACTTATAATTGCCAACGATCAGCATTTATAGCTTTCTGATCACTTTTACAGTAATTGACATTAATTAGGATGGTCTAGTTCCGTGGTCGGCAAACTGCGGCTTGCGAGCCACATGCGGCTCTTTGGCCCCTTGAGTATGGCTCTTCCACAAAATACCACATGCGGGCGTACACATACAGTGCGATTGAAACTTTGTGGCCCATGCGCAGAAGTCGGTATTTTGTGGAAGAGGCGGTATTTTGTGGAAGAGCCATACTCAAGGGGCCAAAGAGCCGCATGTGGCTCACAAGCCGCAGTTTGCCAACCACGGGTCTGGACTAAATATTCGGTGCATAGCCCTGACATTTGCCAGGGCTTCAAGCGTCACCAGCCTTCCGGGTTCCTTGTCCACACCTCTCTGCTAGTGAAGACAATAGGTGGCTTCCCACACCAATGATTACTGCAGTCTACCTTTCTAGTCACCAATTTACGGTTCACTCCCTTTACACTACAAAATATATTCACCCCTGTCACAAGTGAGACAATCCAAAAGTTCTATTCAGTAATGGCATTTATCTCAGTCTGGGTGATGGCTGATGGTCCTTGTATTAGGACCGGAATAAGCTTCTATTGTTATAGAGACCTCAGAAGACAAAGAATCATCTCTCTCTGTTTACACACACGCGCGCGCGCACACACACACACACACTCAATGTACAGTGGTGGGACAGAGCCAGAATAACCATGGTAAAGGTAAAGAATGAGAGACTCACACATTTTACCACAGCTAACATGGACTACTAACTTTCCAGCCTCTAACAGTTTCCTTGCCACCACCCACTGAGCCTCTAAGTCACAGCCACATATTTTAGGTTGTCCATTGTCATAACTCTACCTCCTTCTGGGTACCAATTTCTACATAGTCAGAATGGGCTAGATTATTCTCTAGTAACGGAGACTCAAAACCTCAGTAGCTTAATACAAAGATTTAGTTCTTACTTAAAGTCCATGTCCTCCAAAAATCAGTGTGAAGGAGGGCGGGGAGAACTGTTCTATGTCCATTCAGGGACCCAGGTTTATGGAGCACCACCACCTGGAACCTCCCCAGTCACCATGACAAGAAAAAGATGTTAAATCACTGTCCAGCTCTTAAAGGCTTCTGCCAGAAGTGACATATTTCACTAGGTAAAGCAAATCAAATGGTCATGCCTAACTTTAAGACAGTAATATATCAGACTAGAGGCCTGGTGCACGAATTCACGTACAGGTGGGGTCTGGCTGGCCCACCCCAATAGGGGCTGATCAGGCCGGGCTAGTGGGGGGGAGGAGATGTGGGAGGTTGGTCAGCCCCACCCTGATGCCCCAGTTGGGGTTGAGGGGAGCTGATTGGGGGCTGGGCTGGCCAGGGGGGAGTTGAGGGAGGTTTTGGGGGAGGCGATCAGGGCCACAATCAGGCTGGTTGGCTGCCACAGTATGTATCATGGCAACTGGTCGTTCTGGTAGCTTGGCATATATATCCTCCTATCTAATAAAAGACAAAAAGGGTAATTAACCATACCTCCACTACACTTCCCATTGGCTAATCAAGGCGATATGCAAATTAGCTGCCAACAAAGATGGCAGTTAATTTGCATACACAGACTCCAAGCGATGGAGTGAAGCCAAACAGCCCCGAAGCCGCCAAGCAGTGAGGCCTCCCGGCACTGGGATCAGCGGAGCCATGAGGCCTCCCAGCCCCTGGAGCAGCATGACAGGGGGCAGCGCCACAACCCCCTGATCCGCCCTGCTCTGTGTGTGACAGGGGGCGGTGCCCCAACCCTCCGATTGGTCCTGCTCTGTGCATGACAGGGGGCAGCGCCCCAACCCCCTGATAGGCCCTGCTCTGTGCATGACAGGGGGCAGTGCCCCAACTCCCGGATCGGCCCTACTCTGTGCGTGACGGGGGTAGCTCCCCAACCCCCTGATCTGCCCTGCTCTGTGTGTGACAGGGTGCGGCACCCGAACCCCTTGATGGGCCCTGCCCTGAGCATGACAGGGGGCTGCGCCCCAACCCCCCCATCAGCCCTGCTCTGTTCCTGACAGGGGGCAGCGCCCGTACCCCCAGATCGGCTGGCTCTGTGTGTGACAGGGGGCAGCGCCCCAACCCTCCGATAAGACCTGCTCTGTGAGTGACAGGAGGCGGCACTCCAACCCCCCCCCCCCCCGCATCGGCCCTGCTCTGTGCATGACGGGGGCAGCGCCCCAACCCCCTGATATGCTGGCTCTGTGCGTGACAGGGGGTGGTCCCACAACCTCCCCATCGGCCCTGCCTTGAGTGTGACAGGGGGCAGTGCCCCAACCCCTCAATCGGCCCTACCCTGAGCGTGACTAGGGGTGGCATCGCAACCTCCCGATCCACCCTGCTCTGTGCATATATTAGAGGCCCAATGCATGAAATTTGTTTAAGTGGCTTGGTCCTCACATCCCTGGCTGCCTTGGCCCTCACAGCCACAGCTTCATCTGGAAGGTTGTCCGGATGGTTGTTCTGCTGTTCAGTCTAATTAGCATATTAGCTCTTTATTAGATAGGATAGCTCGCAGGTGTAACCAACTACCCCCAAACTTAATAGCTTAAAACATCAACAATTGATTTAGCTTATAATTCCATGGAGTGACAATTTGTTTGGTCTCAGCTGGATAGTTCAACTTACCTGGGCTGTGCTCACTCAGATGTTTGTGATTAGCTTCCCGTTAGAGAGGCAACTCTGTTTCTGAGGGTGAGTTGACTGTCATCTGGGACAACAGACCAAGCAGGCCAATAGTCCCTTATCATCAAGAGGCTAGCCTTGGATTGTTCACATGGATTTCAAGGTCAGTAAAAGAGCAAGCCCTAATGCATAGGCACTTTTAAAGCTTTGGCTTGGGTCACATTTGCTCCAGTCCAAATGGCTAAAGCAATCTTATGGCCAAGCCCAGAGTCAATGAAGGTAAGTACCTTTTAAACAAGAAGAGTTGCAAGTCACATTGCAAAAGGGTGTGGATAGAGGGAAAAAAATAATCTGTGGCCACTTTTGTAATCAACTGCAGATGGGAAAGTGTAATGTTACCATGTTCCCTAAAAGAAAGGGGAATAGAAATGTTAATGAACAAAATTAATAAATATAGTATCTCTAGAATTTCTAGGCCAGCTATCCACAAATCTAAGGATAGAAGAGGGTCATATTCAAGATTGTCTCCTACACTGGAAATCTAGTTACTCTCAAAGGAAATGTTAATGTACTTTGGAAAGATGTTTTTGTTCTGCAGTCCATTTCCTATATATAGTGTATCATTTGTTTACTAGAGGCCGGGTGCATGACATTTGTGTACAGCCTGGCCTGCACCCTCTCGCAGCCTGGGAGCCCTCGGGGGATGTCTGACTGATGGCCGTCAGTCGGACATCCTTAGCACTGCTGTAGAGAGGTTCCCACTGGTGGAGAGGTTCCCACCACCGCCGCTGCACTCGCCAGCCATGAGCCCGGCTCAGGGCATCTGGCTGAAGGGCGCTCCCCGTGTGGGAGTGCACTGACCACCAGGAGGCAGCTCCTGTGTTGAGCATGTGCCCCTTGGTGGTCAGTGTGAGTCATAGTGACTTGTCATTCTGCTGTTCGTTCTATTTGAATAGCCTTTTATTATATAGGACTAGAGGCCTGGTGCACAAAAATTTGTGCACTTGGCAGGGAGAGGGAGGTCCCTCAGCCCGGCCTGTGCCCTCTCACAGTCTGGGACCCCTCAGGGGATGACCACCTGCTGGCTTAGGCCCGCTTCCTGGGGGATTGGGCCTAAGATGGCAATCAGACATCCCTCTGGCAGCCTGGCAGCCCTTGGGGGATGTCCACTTGCCAGCAGGGAGCAGGCCTAAACTGCAGTCGGACATCCTTAGCGCTGCTGAGGAGGCAGGAGAGACTCCCACCACCACTGCTATCTGGCAGCCATCAGCCTGGCTTGTGGCTGAGCAGAGCTCCTCCCATGTGAGAGCGCCCTGACCACCAGAGGGCAGCTCCTGCATTGAGCGTCTGCCCCCTGGTGGTCAGTGTGTGTCATAGTGACCAGTCATTCCCAGTCTTTCTGCTGTTAGGGTCAGTTTGCATATTACCCTTTTACTATATAGGATAGAGGCCTGGTGTATGGGTGGGGGCCAGCTGGTTTGTCCTGAAGGGTGTCCCGGATCAGGGTGGGGGTCCCGCTTGGGTGCCTGGCCAGCCTGGATGAGGGGATGATGGCTGTTTGCAGCTGGTCACACCCTCTTCAGGGTGGGGGTCCCCACTGGGGTGCCTCGCCAGTCTGGGTTAGGGGCTGAAGGCCGTTTTCAGGCTGGCAGGTGACTGAAGCTCCCAACCTCTCCTTTTTTTATTTTTCTTTTTTATTCTGGGATTTATTTACCTTCTATGGCTGTCACTGGAGCTGAGAGCCGGCTTTGGCTCTGAGGCTCGGCTCCAGCTCTGAGACCTTGGCTGCTGAAAGCAGGTATCTGGGTTTGTTTGGCTTCTATAATTGAAACACTATTGCAGCTCCAGCTCCGAGGCCCGGCTGGCTGGAAGCAGGTTTCTGGGGTTTGTTTAGCTTCTATAATTGCAACATTGTTTCTTAGAGTGCAGCTCAGAGGCCGGCAGCGGCAGGCGGGGAATGTTGGCTTCCTCCATCACTGGAGCAAGCAAGCCTCCTGTTCGTTTCAGCTGCCTGGCTGCCAGCCGCCATCTTGTTTGGCAGTTAATTTGCATATCACCCTGATTAGCCAATGAGAAGCATGTCGGAGGTACGGTTAATTACCATGTTTGTCTATTATTAGATAGGATTGCTGTGTAACAAGCCGATCCATAACCTAGTGGCTTAAAAGATTACTGCTAGAAACTCTACGTGTCAGATGGGCAGTTCTGCTGATCTAGCAAGGTTCTGCTGATCTTGGCTGGGATTGTTAAGCTGGAAACTGCATGATCTAGGAAGGCTTCACTCTGGTCTGGAGTTTGGCTCCTATGTGCTGAAATAATGGGAATGACTGAGCCATGTGTCTCATGCGTCTCATCACTCAGAGGCTAGCTAGAGCCGATTTACATAGTGGCAGCATGTCAAATACAGCAAGAGCGTAAGCACTAATGTGCAAGTGCTTTTCAAGTCTTTGCTCCCTTATATGTGCTTGCTGCTGTCCCATTGACCAAAGCAAATCAGATGACCAAGTCCCATGTCTGGAGGACACTAACAAATGGCATGGATACAGAAAGGTGTAAGCAAATTGGGGTCATTACTTCAAAGACATGACCATTAATATTCATCAAGTTCACTATTACTTACCTAAAATTGATAAACACATCTATAGAGTTCTTATACAGTATCAAGTATAGATATAAATTGCTGGGCAAATTAATAGTTTCATGATTTATTTGACCATTTGGAAGCCAAAAAGCTATACTTTTACTTTGCAACAAAAATAAACAATCCAATATACTAGTAGGGTTGTAAAATACCGATTCAATGATAAATTACCAACATGTAACAAAAGTAACATACATTTTCTAATTTAATATTCTAAATAATTTTGTATTAATTAGATATTTGTAATTGAAGTCATAATGATTAGATGCCTTAATTAACTATAAAATGATACATAATGCTGAAAAGCCATTTTTGAGTAAATTTATTACCTGCTTAAAAAATAGCACACTTTACTATATTTCCTTTATTCCTGAACTGTAATGCACTACAGTTCTATAAATCAGGTAAATTTGATCAACCAGCTATTTAGAACATGAAACATAGCCCCCTTCCAGAAAATTTCTGATCAGTTACATTATCATTATGCTAAATTATAGCAAAAATCTTAGATTCATCCATGTTTATGAGCCAGAGATTTCTCAGCATTGTTTTTCTTATGGGAGTTTGAACTCCAAGGACATCATCATCATCTCAGATGTACATGCTGATGCATTTCATTTTAATGCAGTCAAATTTTAGAGATATCTAAAATATACAAATGATTTTGCCTTCTTGATACATTTCCAAATGTCATCAACGTCTTCTTTGTACACTTGGTAGAGAACAAAGATAAAGTTTCATAGGAGGGAATAAAAATTGAAGAAACATAAACATAATGGTGATATATTTCATTTCTTAAACTGTAATGTCCACCTATTTTCTATTCCAAGACTGCCCTTACAGTACAAAAAATGGGCAAGATAGTTGATCTAATACTGACCCTCATCTCTGGGTGGTATCTCAGATTTTTGTTTTTTTATGTTCTTTGTTTAGTTTAATCTTTGGTTATTTTTAGAACCTTACTATTACACCCCATTACTGTCTTCAGATTTATTATATTCTAGTTGGTTCTGGCTGGTGTGGCTCAGTTGGTTGAGCGTCATTCTTTGCACCAAAGGGTTACGGGTTCGATTCTGAGCCAGGGCAAATGCCCAGGTTCTGGATTCCATCCCCCATCAGGGTGTGTGCAGGAGGCAGCTGATCAATGTTTCTCTCTCTCTTAAAAAAAAATCAATGAAAGCACATTTTTAGTCTGGCCGGTGCAGGTCATGGTTCGATTCCTGATCAGGGCACATGTCAGGTTTCCATGCTCAATCCCCAGTTGTGGACTTGCAGGAAGCAGCTGATCCATGATATACTCTCTCATCACTGATGTTTCTATCTCTCTCACACTCTCCATTTCTCTCTGAAATCAATAAAAATATACAGTTTTGGATACAGTTTTCACTGCATTAGGAATATTCAGTCCTAAACTGTCAAGATAACCAATTAATAGGGTGAGCATATTTTTAATAATATTCTATAATTTTTTAATATTTTTTTAATTGATTTTTTAAAGAGAGGAAGGGAGAGGGATAGAGAGTTAGAAACATCGATGAGAGAGAAACATCGATCAGCTGCCTCCTGCACACTCCCCACTGAGGATGTGCCCGCAACCAAGGTACATGCCCTTGACCGGAATCGAACCCGGGACCCTTGAGTCCGCAGGCCGATGCTCTATCCACTGAGCCACACCGGTTAGGGCTGGGTGAGCATTTTTTAAAACAATATTATACATCTTTGAACTTGGCATCTGCCTTTTTAAAAAATACCATTTACCATCTATTTTCTCTTACATTCAGGCAGATGATAATAGGACCTGATCTATCACTACTCTTTTTGTGTTCAGGTGAAATCACTCTCCCAGCCTAACTCATTATCATTTTCAGCCTTCTAATAAAATTTCAATTTATTATATGTTTACATGGGTGGTTTTTTCCCATTTAATCCAATTGCATAGTTCAGTATCAAAGTCAAATAAAAATGTTGTCTATAGCACTTACACCACTACAGTTTAGAGAGAGTACAGATCATCTAGGTCAGTGGTCGGCAAACTCATTAGTCAACAGAGCCAAATATCAACAGTACAACGATTGAAATTTCTTTTGAGAGCCAAATTTTTTAAACTTAAACTATATAGGTAGGTACATTCAACTTTAAATTCACAGTTTTTGTCTTCCGTTTTTCTTTGCTTCTTCTTTGTAGCCATGTCAAACAGGGCACCTAAAAAAATGTTTCATTTTATAATAATAAAGCCACCAACACAAAAGAATTACAATTCTTAAATTGATGGCAAAAATACCTGTAGGATTTGCAGCTGGTTGGAAAAATACAGGTAACTTTGTGCTTCAAGTAGGTACTTTTGTCACCCTCGCGAGACTTGTGGGCGCGACTAGCACTAACCACTGCACAATGAGACTGCTGACTGACTGGCTCACTCAACTCGTGCATGAATCGTGGACGCCTCCCCCACGCTGCGTATCCTGCGGCCTGCCAGTGCCACGTCTCCTGTCGCCCGACCGACCGACACCCCCCACTTCTTCTAAAGCCACTTCTTCAAAATAGACTCGCCCAGGCCGAAAACCAACTTCTCGCATGGGCCACGAAGTTTCAATCGCACTGTACGTGTGCACCCACACGTGGTATTTTGTGGAAGAGCCACACTCAAGGGGCCAAAGAGCTGCATGTGGCTTGAGAGCCGCGGTTTGCTGACCACTGATCTAGGTCAATGCCCTATTTCTGCAGAGAGAGAAACTGAGGCCCAGACAGGGTGAGCAATTTATGTAGGCTACACAGTTGATAAGCAGTAGTACCCAAACTAAAGATCAGATTTCCTGATTCCTAATCTTGACTCTTTTTGCTATAATTAAGCCATCATTTTTGAACACTGATATACATTATTAATTCATTTAATCTTTATCATAACTATATACAGTAAGTACTACTATTGTTATTCCCATATCACAGGGAAGGAATTAACAAATTGGCTCAGAGAAGTTAACTTGTCCAACATCTCTCAGCTAATTTGTGGTAGAACTGTATTTTAAATTTCTGTCTTTCCAAATTTAACCACTTCTTTACACTGGAAAGCAGATTTCAAGGTGACAAAGCTGTCTTGAAAGGAATCAGAAATGGAGGAACTTGGACTTGATCTGATTTTCATGAGGGACAGTGATATTTGGGGGGAAGACAATGACACAAACACAAAAGCATGGTCCCACAGTATTCAATCTATCACTCAGCCAACCTGAGGTGTTTGCTGCTCCCCATCTGATACTTCCGTGCTACTCTACTCTTTTCAATAATTCCCAACTATATGATAATTACTCCTTTCTGTGCTCTCAAAACATTTTATTTATATATTTTCCCATTGCTCTTACAGTCTTCTATGTATTGTAATTTCTGTATTTGTGAATGTATTTTATTGTTTCACTCTCCCACCTTGAAGATTGTGAAGTCAAGGCCTGCGCATTCATCATTTCTGTATGCCTGCATTCTATGTTTAGTTGGTAGCAAAGACACTTTTGTTGAGTTAAAATGAAAGGGATTTCTAAAATAAAATATGAAAGAGATAGGTCTTTCACCCACATACCCACCATCATTCTATTCATAAATCTAAACTTATTTTTCATCCTTGATGTTAAGACAATGACAAAAATAGATGGCATGTTTACAATTTATAGGAATTATGTTCCAAACCAGAAATTAACATCATTTGGCCTTTCTGCTTGTTGAAACTACTAATATAAAATAAACCACAATCTTTTATATAAATAAAGCATATCACTTACTAAAACATCTTAGGGAAAAGAAATATGAACAATTTATGAATTTTAAAATGGTTTTCCATGCTATTGATAATATTTGGGTTTGGTCTTCAGTTACAACATATAGAAAATGTTTATTTTGATATGAAAATAGTACAAAATACCAATATTTGGTAAAGAAACCCAACAATAAAGCTCTGAAGTGAAATCCAGTGAACTGAATACCTTCATTTAAAATTATTATCATAAAGGTTTATTAAAACAATGAAATATGATAAGGATCTATATTAATGCCAACCTAGAGAATAAAGGTGAAATAAAGATAGAAAAGTATGAAGCAATTCAATTATACTATGATTTAGCCTTATAAAATAGCAGAGATAGAAATTAACTATGAGTTGGTATAGTGTTAGTACCTTTTAACTTAGTGGTCAATATGTCAAGGTCATATAATATTTGAAGATTTAAATTATAATAATAATCTTATACTAGTAAGATTTAAATTATAATTAATAATCACTTATGCAACAGTGAAAGGTAAAGAAAAGTTTAATATTATCATATTATAGGCTTTCAAATTTAATAAGCAAAATCACCTGATCATATTCTTATAAAGTCATTAATCTCTAAACCGAACACTTGAAAGAAAAAGAAATCTAAATATAAAACTCAGCAACTATTTTGAATATCATTGGTCTCCAATCCCTGTTTCTCCATTGTTCCCAGAAAATAGAATTTCAAGACAAAAGTTAGAGGTGAGAGCATGGCTGAAAGCCTATGGCTTGGTTGAAAGATTGTGTGAGAAGCTGTGAGAACCACCCACCTTCTCCCCTAACCTCCCTCTCCATACATGCAGCCAGGCATATTTATTCCAACCTTTTTTGTTTGTTTGTTTAAAGTATTATATATGTCTCCTTTTTCACCAGTTGACACCCCCCCCCCCCCCAGCCAACTGTGTGGACAAGGAACCCGGAAGGTTGGTGACCCTTGAAGCCCTGGCAAAGATTAGGGCTATGCACCCACTGTTTAGTCCAGACAATGGTAGCTGAAGCAACTTCTCCATCTATTATCATGTAAATCCTTGCTGATAAGATAGTCTGCCTGTTACATTACGATTCATAACAGTAGCAATATTACAGTTATGAAGTAGCAACAAAAATAATTTTATGGTTGGGTCACAACATGAGGAACTGTACTTAAAGGGCCAGAAGGTTGAGAACCACTGATCTATATCATTTAAAATTTTCTTGTAGTTGCATTTAAAATGTAAAAGTGAAATAAATTTTAAGAATATATTTTATACTCGTACACATCCAAAACATTATCAACATAGAATCAATATAAAAGTTATTAATGAGATATTTTTACATTCTTTTTTCCACCACCATTCTTTGAAATTCGAAGTGTACTTTACACTTACAGCACATTTCAGTTCAGATTAGCCACATTTCATAGTCACAAGTGAACAGAGGCTACCAAACTTGGCAGAATATTTCTGGACTATGAAAGCTTTTATATGTTATTAAGTAGCGTTAGTCTCCCAACCAATTTCCCGTCTTAAAAACCTTCTTTTCATTTTAGCCGTCTTTCTTCCTTCAATCAAATGGTATAATGCATCAAACAGGACAATGTTAGTTTATTCACAGTCTTATGATTTGGAAAAGGGAATAAGAATAAGTCACATATTTTTTATTTTTCAAGAGTAAGAGCTGAAATGAAATGGCAAATCACACTGGTGCTATCATTCAGCGTGAGTTAAAGCCATATGAAACAGATGATCACATCTTGATGACAATTATGGTACTATTTGGCAGGAAAAAAGTGAAGAAAGAATTTGGCCTGGTAGCATTAAATAGCTGCCCAAATAGGTTCTACAAGGAATAGGGAGAGTGAGAAGAATCAAGTTACCCACATGCAGCTAATGAAACAGTTGCATCATGCTGTTGGGGGAATCTCAATTGCTAAGATAGAATGTCTGTTAGCACACCTTCATTCCTAAAAGAGCTCTGCTTTGCACATACAGTACTCACTTTAGAGAATAAATCTTCAGATGTACTTCTTTGTATGTTTAAAAAGTAGGCTCTTTTTCTATTATGAATCCCTTGATCCAAACGTTTATTTTGGCACCTTGAGGATTATGTAAAATTTATTGCCGAAGCAGCATTTTCTGTTCAAGCAGTGGTTTCCAAGCACTTTTTAAGGAAGATTAAAAATAAAATAAAATAAAAAGCCCTCTAAAATGTCAACTACTTTGGGGTGGATTTTTAATTATATTTTCAATTCAAACAAAACTGCAGTATATATAAAAATGTGACAGATTTTTGTTTTGCAAATTCAGCATCATTAGAATTTATATACAGCTATAAAAATACTGTTCATTTTCATGGAAATGCCTTAACTTGAATTTGTATAAACTGAGAGATTTAATTTTCAAATGTCAATATTTAAGGTATATACCATATCATAAAATATATCTTTTAGTCAGAAAGCAATACTCCATACATAAAAATTCAGTGAACATTTTGAGCACCTAACTTTAGTCAGATACTACTCCAAGTGCAGGGTCTTTGGTGTTGTTACAGTATCTAAAATTGTTATGTTACTTATTTGTTTAAGGCCTGATTCCATAAAGTAAAACTCAAGGTACATGCAGGCAAGACCTTGTCTGTCTTCTTTATAGTTTTATCCACACCCAGCACTGAGGACATAACTCATAGTAAATAAGTATTTGATAACTACATGGGGTTTGATAATGAGGCCAATGCTATGAAACAGCTCACAAAAGGAGAGAGAGAAACCAAGTTCTATAACGAGCTCTGTCTAAAGCCAATAACCTTGGACTAAAGGATGAGAAGAGAGTAAAACAAATGAAAGGCAATGAGTTGAGGGGAAGAGGGATGGAGTTTAGAAGAGGAAAGAGCATTCCAGCCAGATAATCCTATATAGTAAAAGGCTAATATGCAAATAGACCAAACAGTGAAACAACGGAACAACCGAACAACGGAACAACTGGTTGCTATGACGTGTGTTGACCACCAGGGGGTGTGCACAGAACATGGCAGGCATTGGCCATGGCAGGATGGTGGAGCAGGTTAGCGGGGGCACCAGACTAAGGGGGGGTGCCGGTCTCTGTCATCGGGGCAAGCCTCTGGTGGTTACTGAGAATTCTTTGCTCCAGCGCGTGCCGCGGTCCTGCCCAGTGCTCACACCTGCTGCCAGTGCCAGCCCGCTCACACCCACTGCTGGTGCCTGGCGCCGGCCCCAATTGCTCAGTGCTGTCAGCGGGTGCGAGTGGCAGTTGCCAGCCCCAATTGCCCCTCAGGGCTTCTCCACCTTCCTGGGCTCCTAAGGGGAGATTGGGGCCAGCAGCTGCCTCTCGCACCTGCTGCTGGCACCAGCTCCAATCACTCTGCACCTTCAGTGGGTGCAAGCAGGGCCAGCACCATCAGTGCATGGGAGCATCGGCAGGAGCAGGGCTGCAGATAGACAGGGGGCTGTGGGCCATGGCGGGAGGGGCTGGGTGGGGGCGCAGAGGATGGGCCAAGACCCACTCCTGTGCCTACTGCAGCCTTGAGGCCCGCAGTTCCTTTCAAGGTGCACAAATTCATGCACTGGGCCTCTAGTATGAGACTAAAGGCAAATATAGCATGCTGAAGGGTTAGTTTGGGGAGGACATAAAATGACAATAGATAGACTCTGTTTTAAGTATTTTTAAAATAGATCATCTTAATGTATATCTCACAATAACTACAATTTGCTTACAGTTTACTCAGGTGATAAGTGACAAGGCCAGAATTTGAACCAAGTAAATTTAATTCCTGAACCTATCCCCTTAATCTCAATCCTGTATTAACTCCAGGAACATATGTTCAGGCAACCAGTTGCTCCTATAAAACAATGAAGCCAATTACTTAACACATAATAAGTACTCAGTGAGTGTTCTTCAAATCCCCACTTTTTAAAATTGTACATCTTTAAAAGACTTTGGCTACTAAAAGTTTTTTAAAGGATTAAGATATGTCATCAATGAAGGACCATGACCAAAGTTTGGAAGACAATTCTAGACTAATTATCTCAAAAATGTCTTCTTGCAGTATGAAAAAATGATTAGACTGGGCTTTAGTTTTTTCTTAGTCAGAGTTTCTTTATTTGCAAGTAACAGAAACCCACACAAAATAGCTTAACAGAAGGGGCAATTTATTTGAAGTAATCAAGGCTATCTTGGGGAAATCCAACTACCAGAAATAGAATTGTGTTTTGTAAATCTAACAGGATTTGACCAGTGATCCAAATCTACTCTTTATCTCTCTCTTCTCTCCCTAGAACTGCAAAGTCAATTATAGTTTGTATATCTGCCTCATCATTTCTCATTCCCCCTCCTTCTATAGTTGCTCAGCTTCTCTGTGTACAAGGCAATGGAGAATAAGGGAGCAGATGGCTAATCCAAAAATGGAGTCCCAGTTCTTAGTATACAAGCTCAGCACCTGCAGATAACTGATGTGTGCTCCTTATCTCAGGTTCTCAATGACAAATTCCCAGTAGAGAGAGTTCAGTAGTCCACCTGGGTTTAGTGCTAACCCTGGTCTAATTGACTATGGTTAGGCCACAGAATGGACTCAGTAAAAAGGCCCAGAAAAGGTGAAGTGGGTATGGGAGATGTCCTCAGAGAAGGGGAACAGGAACTGGGCATATGTACCAGATGTGTTTACTATGATTTCAAGGTGACAATCTTAGGGGAGATGGTCATTTAAAATTATTATAAATTCTTGAGTATTTTCTTTAGAAAGCCAGTTTAATTTCTTTATAGTCACCTTGTCTTTACAATTTGTGGAATTTTGGCAGAGTTAATGTGCAAATAATTCATAGCTGACTGTAAGAGGGTAGGATAAATTAAGTATATGGAGATGAAACCTTACAAAATCATAACAGTAGGTACAGATTCATCATTTTTTAATATTGGAAACAGGAGAATTTTAATTATCACATTCAAAATAAGAGAGTTCAGAAAGGTAACCAATAAACATTCCAAATTAGTCAATATATTTTCCATACTCCCAGCAATAATTACTGAAATAAGGAGAAGGAAAACTGGAATAAGAAATAGACCTAAGAGTAATGTTAACAAGAGTGTAATATCCAGAAAACTATGAAACGTTGCTGAGAGATAATTAAAAAAAAGACTTAAATAAATAGAGAGAAATACCATGTTCATGGATAAGATGGGTATAGTAGATGCAAATTTGGAAGGCATGCACAGATGAGTGCATATCCAAGCCTGGGCCAAATGCAGTACTTCATTTCCCTTGTTAGAGTAGTTAGTCCAAAAGTTGACTGCTCAAACCAAACAGGAGCTTTCAGATACCATTTTGAAATTTTTAAAAATTAAAGCAAGAGAGATATTCCACTGGCTTTTAGGTCTTGGGACTGAAAGAATAAATCTGGGTCTTCTGGAAGTCATGTGCCCTACCATTTGGAGAAAAATCTATCTGTGATAGCAGAGAACAAAGTCCAGAGAGACAAGCAGTGATGAGACTTAAAGTCAGTAATGTCCTGGAGGCGTCAGCCCCCTGGTTCTAGTCTCTGAGCTCTCCAGAGCAACTTTAATCCTTATTTTATTATTTATTTATTTCTGTGACTACTTTAGTAACCTTCCAGGAAATCCTTAAATCTTTTTAAAAATATCTTACAACATTTATCATAGTCTGGTTTCCCTTTGAGCGCTTAAAAATACCTTACAACATTTATTGAATATCTAGAAGATTTGAAGTATGAAAGGGATTATTCTATTTGAGGGAGATTCTCCTTTGCCGACTTTGCAGAAACATGGGCAGCCTCTGCGAGCTAAGAGTAGCCCTCAGCTGACAGTCAATGTAGACTTCGGTTCTACAACCAAAAGGACCTAAATTCTGCCAACAATCTGAATGAGCTTGAAAGCAAATTCTTCTGAAAGAAAGGCTGCACAGCTAGTACCTTGATTTCAGCTATGCCATATCCTGAGCCAAGAACTCAGTCACATCATGCTTGGACTTCTGACCTACATAGCTATCAGCTAATAAATGGGTACTGCTTTAGGCTGCTAAGTTTGTGGTAATGTATTATGCAGCAATAGATAACCAACATATTAACTTTTTGGAAAAAAGTAAACATGTTCAGTCTTTGTATTATATTTGGTCAATATTTGTATTCCAAGAGGAAGCATGTGATGGTGTATCTTGGGTCATGGATGTGCTATTGGGAGTTGGGGGTCTGATCACCTTGATTAACAGTTCCAAATGCAATAAAAGAGAGGTAATTATGTACAAGAACATTGGGGCAAAGTTACTAAAAGAGCAAATGTCCACAACAAACGTGTAAGGGGAGAACCTAGAGAAGGGATCCAGTGAGAAGATCATTTCAAAAGTACCATATGGGCGAAGAGATATTGGAGTAGGATGAAGGAGATACTTACTATTAGGAAACAGATACACAGTTGATGATTCGGGGGATGCACGTAGTGATTTGCGGTGGTGACATGACCAGGCAGTAAAGCTGGTTTTATAGGAAGGTGTAGTAATGTATGTTGTTTTTGGTTTCCCAGCACCCAAACGTTCTTTATATTTTGGAAGAACCCCAAATAGGAATCCTACCTTCCACCATGGGAGCCAGAAGTATGTGCAGGAAGTCGTGTGTCCTACCATTTGGAGAAAATCTATCTGTGGTAGCAGAGAATAAAGCCTAGAGAGACAAGCAGTGATGAGACATAAAGACTACCTCTCCAAGCTTCTACATACAGTAGCTAAAGCGAAGGCATGTCACCTAGGCTGGGCTCATCAGATGCTTCTATCTGGAGCTTTGGTTCTTGCAGGAATGATAGATTGGTGTAGGAATGGTTAAAGATTATTATTTTGTGGCAGAGCTGTGAGTCCAGAAGGATGAGAGTGTTTGGTGGTGATGACACAGGGACAGCATCCCTAGCTGCCTGGGTCTGTGGTGGGGTTGTGGCTGTGTCTTTGATCTCCTTAGTTTCTGCCTATTTTCTGAGGCTGGTTCTCCAGCCCTTCCATCGATCCTGTGAGCTAGTCCACATAGACTTCCAATCAATTCATTTTCTACTTAAGCCAAGAGTTTGTTCCTTTGGTTTGGAAAGATGGATGATGATGTACAGAGGCCATAATAGGGTTGACAGTGATTGGCATTTTAGTCATGACATGTGAAAGCAAATAGCATAGCAGTCACATTGAAATGTCCGGAGTCAGCTGGATATGTGCAAGGAGTGCGTGCATGGAATCTTGGTGGAGATGGAGTTGGTTGTTATCTACCTAGATGTGATTAAGGCAATTATGACAGTGGAAGAGAGAGAGAGAGAGAGAGAGAGAGAGAGAGAGAGAGAGAGAGAGAGAGAGAGAGAGAGAGAGAGAAGAGAGAGAAGAGAGAGAAGAGAGAGAAGAGAGAGAGTATTAAAGGAGAAAAGAATACCAAGGGCTAATTTTTGGGTACCCCATAGTGAAAAAATAGAAGAAAGGAATGAAAAAGAGTAATCAGTGAGGTGGGTGGAAAGACAATACAGTTCAATCATATATATTTAGCAAGGAGAGAAGTTCAAGGAGAAGTTGGAGGGTCAAGTGGGTCATGAAGTGTTCAAGAATGATAAATAGGTATAATGTAGTCCATCAGTCATTTGAAGCATATAAAAATTATACATATCAAAGCAAAATATAACCTACGTGGTGCTAACCCTTATTTGAATGCCTATTATATGGTGGGCCCTGTGATAAAAACTCTATGTATATTATTGTATGTGAAATAGATAATATTATCTGCCTTGTGTGTATAAAGAAACTGATACTAAGTGAAATGAAGTAATATACCTGTGTTCCCAGGACCAACAAGTTTCACATCTAGGACAGAAACAGGTTTGTATGATTCCAGAGGTCATGTCCTTAATCACGCCACTACATGGAGTGGCAACATGACTGTAATTGAATGGAGACCTCAAAGGTGAGCTTGCCATTGATATAACACACTAATCTCTCATTCCCTTTGCTATTGATTCATTTGCACCTTGCACCATTTTACAGTTTCATGCTACTGGATCTTTGCCATTTACAAATGCAGTCAGATAGGGCTCTGTTTATGTTTGGATTGTGATTATGTTTGGAATCTTTGGAATAGAATGATTCTTAGTACCAGAAAGTTCATAGAATTTTTGTAAAACATGGAAACCTCTCCCCTCATATTTTGATTGTTTCAATTTAAACAAACTTGTACACTGCTTTCAACAATTTCCAGAAAATAGATCAGAAAATTGATAAAAATCATGTATGCAATGATTTATGTAGCTGTACATAAGTCTACATATATGCAAAATACATCTTTAATACAACATTTTAAGTATACAAAAAAGAAAAAAAACTTTCAGAAGTCATAATTTCCCTTGCTTTTCCCCTCTCCTTCCCTTCCACTCTAGCATAATAATTAGTTTTGGACCTAATGTTAGACCTCTTGGGTCTAACATTCTTGGCTGTATTACTTACTGTTTGGCCTTAGGCAAAATATTCAACTACTTTGAACCCCTGTTTTCTCTCTGGAGTGAAGATTATAATTGTACTTTATTGAGATCCTACGAGAACTTAAAGAGATATGTTGGGTAGAACTAAGAATAGTGACTGATACACAGTGAGTCCTCACCCAATGTTATCATTATTCCAGGTTGCTTCACTCTCCATTGTAGGAAAACTTGTTTGTTGATCTTGGTATGTAGTTTATTTAGAGCCTTCAAATGTCTGCACCCACCTCTCTCTCCCACCTGCTGCCTTCTCCTTTCCATCTTTCCATGTTTCCCATTTCCTCACAATAAGATTTGAAAAGTATTCTCCTGTGGCCATCCTAACTAACCTTATGAATATAACCATTTCATTCACTCAGGTGTTTTCTCAACTCCTAAGTCAATTGTTCCTCATAGCTGCATCAACTTATAGTTCCTTTGTACATCAAATTTTATGTGTATTCAAGTTATTTTTCCCATTTCTATTTTTTGTTGTTATGATGTGTTGGAAAGATAGCTGGACTAGTGTTGTAAGAACTTAAGTGACAATGCCTCGTCTGATACGCACTAGAGGTGTTGCTTTGGACAAATCCTTTATGCTGCCTGGGTCTCATTTTCAACTTCAGGAAAATAGGGATTGGGCTAAGAATAAAAGCTAACATTGACTGATTTCTGTAAGCCAGACGTTGTTCCAATACTTTTACAATAACCTATAAAGTAAAATCTATAATTATGACCATTTTACAATGACACAACTGAGGCTCAGACTGCTAACTAGTTTGCTTTAGCTGAGCCAGATTTATTTAACATTTGAGTATGTACTTTTATATTTATGATGATCCTAGAAAGTAATAAATTTCTTGGCATCTAGACTGATATTTTGTTTGTTTTTTTAAAAAATAGATTTTTTTTGTATAAATCAGGGACCAAGTGCCTTGATTCCTACCAATCCACTTGAAAACTAAAAGTGTTAAGGTCTACTTTGAGGAAATGAAGCTAACCAAATTTTGGGCAAGTTAACACACACACACACACACACACACACACACACACACACACACACACACACTCCTGGTATAGGTGGAAGAGCATTATCAACATTTTTGAAAGAATGCAACTCATTTTTTTAATCGTTGGTTTCAAAAAGATTTTTTAAAAAATATAAAACTTAGACTTTTGAATTTAAAATTCATTGGGGATTTTTAGTTCTTTTTATGCGTGTAGAACTAGGTCACTGAGTAATGTTCAGATTTTTTTTTTGGTTGTTAACCTTTAAGAAATTATGTTGACTTTGAGATAAAGAGTTGTATTTTTATCTCAAAAGTATGATAAAGATGGTAAATTGGTGTTTACACAGTCTAAGAAAAATAGACCATTAGAGAACCCAGAG
Source organism: Myotis daubentonii (assembly GCF_963259705.1). Classification (NCBI taxonomy): domain Eukaryota; kingdom Metazoa; phylum Chordata; class Mammalia; order Chiroptera; family Vespertilionidae; genus Myotis; species Myotis daubentonii. The sequence goes on along the minus strand of NC_081840.1, from coordinate 224,780,719 downwards.
CTGGGCTATATTCTACAATCAAGCTGGTTAATTTTCCCATAATGTCAGGAAACTAAATAAAATTTAAGAAATTTTAAGGCCTCTCCATCCTTCTTGAATGCCCCTCTCTAATAGGAATTATTCAGACCATTGAATAAGAATATGATTGCCTTCCAGTGCTAGTCAAGATTCTAGAGAACTCAAGCAAAATGTTCCCTAACCTTTAGAGCAAATGGGTTTTCTTTAGCTCGATTTACTCTGCCCATCAACATTTCCCAGAATGTTATCCACAAAACACTATTTCTTTCAAAAAAAATTCTGTGTTTAGATATATTTGAGTAAGTCTGGGGGAAGCAAAACTGAAAAAAAAAGTTTAAATTGTACTTTTTCTTAGAGTATTTAGAATAAAAACTACATATAAGTTTTTGATCAATAAATATTTTTTAAACACTTTCCATGGACTAGATACTGTACTACTAGCCTTTGGGGTATAGTAGAAGCATCATTTCTGCCCTTAGGAAAGTAAGGGCTGGTATGCAGTTCTTATACTTATTTTTGGCCTTTTTTTTTTTTTTTTTTTTTTTTTTTTTTTTTTTTTTTTGCCTTCCCTTCTTTGTGTGTGTGTGTGTGTGTGTGTGTGTGTGTGTGTGTGTGTGTGTGATCTCTGGAGACTATTTTTCTGAGGAATGTGCTTTGGGAAATGCAGGACTATAGTTATTAATTGATTCCCTGGATATTACTTTTCTCAGTGACTTCCCTAGAAGTCCCGATGCTCGAGAACAAAGCCAGGATGAGCAAACAATGAGGTAGATTCAACTGTTGATTTTACACACCAGTCTTCTCTGAGTGCACCCAGCCATGGTGAGACCAGCACTGGGAGCATAGGGACAAGATGGGAAACAAGTACTTGAAGCAGTGAAATCATTCAATGGTTTAATGTCAACAGGGATGCTGATGGACAATACTTATATTTGGAAGTTTTCAAAATATCGATTACCAATTTGACTTCTAATCAGAGTGATTCTGGGGGTGCAGTATCTTTTTTCCGGGTAGATTCCCCGGAAAATTTCCGGGTAGATTCCTCCAGGTAGGGAGGTGCCAACAGGAGACCACTCTGTGCTCATAGGGTTAAAAGACTCTGGTGATCTTTTCTTTGTGAAGAAGAACCAAGGAGGCAAGGGTTTGAGATGGGGAGAGAGAGCAATGTGGTTGGACAGGAGAAGGACATGAGTCAGTAATGCAAGAGGTTGGGGAGCTGATATTACTTCCAACCTGAGGCCAACTAGCTTAAATCTTACATAAAACTGTAGGCCTGCTGTCCATAGAACCCTGACCACTACTTTACAAAACGAGTGACTAGTTTATGATACTAGGGTGGCATCAGGAAAGGACATGTTTTCAATGTTAGATAGACCTGGATTTGAAACTAAGCTGCTTCATTTTTTATTGGGTGGCCGTGACTGATAATTATTATGCCCTCCACTACGTGCAAAAGCCCTGTGAAGAGGTTACAAAGATGGAACAACAGGAACTTTGTCCTCGAAGAGCTTATGCTTTGAATGGGAGATAAGGCATGCACTTTACCCATGATAGAAGGTAAAAAATGAATAAGGATCAAAGAGTGTTATGAAGTGCCTTTTAACCCTATATTTTCCATTTAAATTTCATTTGTTTGAAATAACAAGGGCCTTTCCAGCATTTGAATATTGTATCACTGTGAATCCAATTTCTTAAGAAAAAAGTATTTTGTTGTCAAACATATAAAAATCACATCTATCTATCTGCACTTTGGCTGCATTTCTAGCAAGTTTTGCTTTTTTTGTTAAAATTAGTCATTAAACAGTTAATTTTAGTTCTACTAATAAATAATTTGAATAACCTATAGTGCTTTCTGGCTTTCAACCTGCTTTCATATCTATCTTCTCATGTGTTCCTTCTAACAGTTAGATGTGGTACGAAAGATGTGGCACTCCTATTGGACAGATGAGGAAACGGAAGCACAAAGTCATTGGGTGACTTACCTAAGTTCAGCAAATGAGGTAATAAAACCAAAATTTATTGGTTCCAATTCCTGTGTTATTTCTTCCAGAGTGTGGTTTCCCAACTTTTGGGCTTCAGAATCTCAGAAAAGCTACAAATTTATTGCAAGAGTTTAGTGAATCCAAACATACATTGAAAATGAATGGTAGTCTAAAGAAATACATTCTCATGCATATATTCACTATTATTTCTCCATGCAATTAAGATGCTATTGTGAGACTCCGTGAGGCAGTGGCGGCGATGGTGAGAGGATGAACAACAAGTTCGAGGCATTGAAAGATGATGACAGTGGTGACCATGATCAGAATGAAGAAAACAGCGCACAGAAAGATGGCGAGAAGGAAAAAATGGAACGGGACAAAAGTCAGAGCAGCAGCAAGAGGAAGGGACCAACAGAGCATCCCCTGCAGTACAGCTACACTTTCTGGTACTCTAGGACAGTGGTCGGCAAACTCATTAGTCAACAGAGCCAAATATCAACAGTATAACGATTGAAATTTCTTTTGAGAGCCAAATTTTTTAAACTTAAACTATATAGGTAAGTACATTGTTATTAACTTAATTAGGGTACGCCTAAGCTGGCCTTTGCTAAAAACGTCCTCAATCTGATTGAGATACGTTCGCTGAGGTCGACCCCTTCCAACTCTGCTATCCACATTCGTCTTGCATACTTGTTTCAGATAGATGAGTGTGGATGGGAGAGTTGGAAGGGGTCGACCTGGGCGAATGTACCTCAAAATAATGTACCCCCCCTCCCCCCTCCCCCCCCCCCTTGCTTATCCCGCGCCTGCCTGCACCACGCCCAACCGACCCACTTCTTCTAACGCCACTTCTTCAAAATAGACTCGCCCAGGCCGAAAACCGACTTCTGCGCACGGGCCACGAAGTTTCCATCGCACTGTAAGTGCGCGCCCCCACGGGGTATTTTGTGGAAGAGCCACACTCAAGGGGCCAAAGAGCCCATATGGCTGGCCGACCACTGCTCTAGGAGAGCCCCCGGCTCACCCACCAGCTCACAGAATAGAACAGAATATCAAACAGACTGGCACCTTTGCTTCTGCGGAGCAGTTCTGCAGGCTTTACAGCCACATGGTACGTCCTGGGGACCTGACAGGCCACAGGGACTTCCATCTCTTCAAAGAAGGAATAAAACCCATGTGGGAGGAGGATGCAAATAAAACTGGTGGCAAGTGGTTTATTCGGCTGCGGAAGGGCTTGGCATCGAGTTGCTGGGAGAATCTCATCGTGGCCATGTTGGGGGCACAGTTCATGGTTGGGGTGGAGGTCTGTGGGACTGTGGTCTCTGTCCGTTTTAGGAGGACATCACCTCAATATGGAATAAGGCTGCCAGCGACCAAGCAACCACAGCCGAATCTGGGATAGCTTCGGCGAATGCTTAACCCACCTCCCAACGCCATTAGGGAATTCAAAACCCACACCGACGGCACTGGGCCGCGAAAGGCCCCTTTTTCAAAACCTCTGGAAGCCACGGCTGAATGTGCCATGGCCCTCTCCTGCTCATTGAAGCGGGCATCAGCGGAGTCTCTTGTTCTGCCAGCGTGCTACCTGGAAGATTCGTCTGTCCTGGACAAGAGGAATTGGATGAGCATTTTATGTTTTAACAACAGGCTGACACACAGCAGCTACGGCAACAGCTGAGATCATTTAATAAATGGTGCTAAACTAAAAAAAAGAGAAAAGAAAAGATGCTATTGTGATAAATATAGTGTAATCTCATTTAAGAAGGTAAGTAACTCATACCTTATCTGTTGTTATGCATTTTCTTCAACCATCGTATGGAGCGTCTATTATTATTGTTATTATTTCTTTTTAAATAATATATATTCTTATTGATATATATTCTTATTGATTTTGAAGAGGAAGGGAGAGGGAGAGAGATAGAAACATCAATAATGAGAGAGAATCATTGATCAGCTGCCTCCTGCATGCCCCACACAAAACCCGGGCATGTGCTCTGATGGGGAATTGAACTGTGACCTCCTGGTTCATAAGTCGATGCTCAACCACTGAGCCACACTGGCCTGGCATTGTTGTTATTATTTTTAAATTGGAAAAGGAATCCTTGCTGCCTACTCCTCCAGAAGGGAAACTATCAATTATTTTAAGTAAAATGCAAATCAATCCACTGAAAACACTACAAAGAAAGCTAGTTTGCTTAATTTTTTCTTTCTTTCTTTCTTTCTTTCTTTCTTTCTTTCTTTCTTTCTTTCTTCCTTTCTTTTTTATTTTTAAAAGAAATTTCTAGCTGGTTAATGCTTCGAAAGCCTGTAGTTTCTTTGTAGTCTAATGTGCTATTTTTAGTCTGCACCCCAAGGTCTGGAATTCTCATATTGACCCAGATGACCAAGTTTTCTTTCTGACTAAGCTGCTGATGAGACAGGATATAGAAGTCTGTTTCTACCTTCTTTTTGCGATTGCTCTTAGGAGATATTAAGTATTTATAAATAGACGATCCAGAAAACACACCAAAAAATCACCTTATAATGTTATATCAGATTAAACAAGTAACTGGTTCTGCTACTGTTACATAAAATGATAAAATATTTCCATTTAAATCCTCAATAAAAAAGTCGCAGCTTTTAATTGGGGTTTTAAAAAATATCTATTATCTGGGGCCAGAAAAAACCCCAAAAAACAGTGGCAGACTATAGGGAAGAAAACCACACAGGAGAACAGTGAAGTAGGAAAGAGAATCATACCAGCCCCCTCTCTCTACTCCCCTTTGCCACATGTCCCTCATTGTGAGGACACTTTGCAAATGAAAAGAAGCACTATTAAGAATTATGCTGGTATCCTGGACAGTATCCCCCTAGCAAACTTCTTGCTTATCACCACAGACACAAACAATTAGGAATTGGCTTCTGTAAGGTACATTTTAAAACAGTTGAAAAATTTTAGAATTCCTTTTCCACTCTCTCATACTTGAACTTTGAGCCCCTGTAATAGCAAAATGGTATGCAAGTTTAGTTGCTTTATTGTTCAGAGATGGTAAGATTAGAAATGCCTTCAAAATAGGTTAGAGTGATAGCAGTATTTATCCTTGTTTGCTCTTTTATAAGTTTTAGTACTACAGATATGAGGCTGAAAGAAGGAAATCTTGCCAAACATGCAAATGAAGGAGAATAATTACAGTAAAAGTTTATTTCCATTAAAAATGTGTTTTATTTTCTAAGGAAGCAAAACTTAATTTAAAATTTGTTGCAAGAATTAATATGAATGTAAAGTTTCAAAGTGTTTAAGGTCTTTCCCCAGTTTTCCTTCATTAAGCTCACTGCTTCTTGTACTCCGTTTTTTGTTCCATTAATTTCATTTGTTTGTGCGTTGCCACTTGTTGCTGGTTATTGGCTAATTTATAAAGAAAATGATGAAAATGGTTGACTATTCAGATAACAGAGATTTCCCTCTGGAAAGTGGAAGATGTACCGAGACTCCTACAGAAATTACAAAAGTATCCAAAAAATAATTTATAATAATTTTGAAATAAAGAGAAAACACAATGTGCTTTCATACCCAGAAAAGAAGGCTGATGTCATCACATAAATACTCTGACATCTTTTCAGGAATTTAAGGAGGCCAGAACACTATGATTAGAACCTGTTTGATATTAAAAGAAGAGGGAAAGCAGCTGCTAAAACGGAAAGAATACACCTAGTTGGATTTTGTTTCAGGCTTTTAGATAGTTTATATTGTTTTTTTTTATTCATGCAAAATTTTATATTTAAAAACATTGTGCTGTGCTTAAGAGAAAACAATATTCAGTTGATTGTCAGGATTTATGGTGGTTATTTCTATAAAGTCACCAGGAACACTGAATTATCTGCTCCTGGGGGGAAGTTCAGGGTTAGGGTCCTATGGAAGCTCTGGTCACATTTCCAGCGTTGATCAATACATAACCTTGTTTTTAATGTGTGTCTCTGTTTAAAGCCACCTTTTTGATATATATATATATATTGTTGATTCATTAACATTGAACGCAGGGCCATCAGCACTGTAACCCATGCCTGAACAAAGCTTACCTAAGACATATCACAGACTTCTTGTGCTTAAGAACACTAGACAGCACTACAGCACTATGTGTGGGGACCACTTTAAACAGAGAAATCACCTGCCGGCCCACTTCCCCCTGCCCCTCCCCAAGAAAAAGAGCACAAAAATGAGAAAACTACACCATGAAACAGACACTTGTTTACTATGAGAGCCGTCTTCTTGTTTGACCTCAGTGGGAACGTGCACTAAATTTTTCCAACCGGTGCATGCCTACAGATGACCACGAAAGCCCTGTAACTGCGGATTTGAGGGTTGCAAACAAATTGTACTGAGGAGGCAAATATGTAAATACAGAATCCATGAGTAAGGAGAATGGACTATATTATGACACGTGTGTCTGAGGTGACACACGAACTCATTTTTTTGGTTGATTTTTCTTTGTTAAATGGCATTTAAATATATAAAATAAATATCAAAAATATAAATCTTTGTTTTACTATGGTTGCAAATATCAAAAAATTTCTAGATGTGACACGGCACCAGAGTTAAGTTAGGGTTTTTCAAAATGCTGACACGCCGAGCTCAAAAGGTTCGCCATCACTGGACTATGACATATTCACCTTAGTGTCACCTTTCTGTCCCTGGTAAGTACAATGTTGCTCAATCCGTACATGCTACATAAATGGAAATAGTGCCCCTTAATTTTTAAATCCTAATTTTATTTTCCTATTCTGCTTTATGCTCTTAAGAAGTTTGTGGTATACTAACTTTAAGGTGAACATTTAGAAGAATATGAGTGCCTGTTTAGTTAAGCTCACAATCTTTGCCCCTTGGGAGTTAGAGATATTGCTCCCTTATCTCTGGCATCTAAAATTAATGACAATTCTGATGCCAATCTACATTTCATTCCTTTGTAACATAGTTGTTAATTTTTTCTCCCCACCACCCCCAGTTGGAAGCCATTAGGATTTTTAAAAATTTCCTTGGAATACTGAAAATTCATATGTATCTAGATTCTTTGAATTGGAACATCTATATCTTTCTTTGGTTCTGGGAAGTTTCCTGCTTTTATTTCATTTATTATCTCTTCTCCTCTATTCTCTCTGCTATTATTTACAGAAATCCTGTTAAATGAGTTCAAAACTTCTGAATCTAGTCAACATAACTAAGTTTCTTTTATACATTCCCTCCCTGTTCTTTCTTACTGTGTCTGGAAGCACACATTGGCTTAAATTTCCAACTCCCATATTTATCTTCAGTCTTATCCATTATTCTCCTCAGTCAATGTGTTGAGTTGTTTTTTTGAAAATGGCATGTATTTTTTTTTTGAGTTAACTTTTATTTATCATTTATCACTTTTTCTGCATGTGGATATCCAGTTGTTCCAGCACCATTTGTTAAAATGATTATTCTTTCTCATAGAATCATCCTGTACCCTTGTTAAAAATCAGTTGACCATAAATGCAAATGTTACTTTCTGGACTCTCAATCCTATATCATTGATATATATGTCTATTCTTATATCAGTATCACACTTTCTTTTTTAAAAAATATATATTTTTATTTATTTCATGGAGGAAAGGAGAGGGAGAGTGAGATAGAAACATCAATGCCGAGAGAGAATCATTGATCGGCTGCCTCCTGCACACCCCACACTGGGAATCTAGCCCACAACCCGGGCATATGCTCTGACTGGGGATCGAACTGTGACCTCCTGGTGCGTAGGTCAATGTTCAACCACTGAGCCACACCATCCAGGCAGTATCACACTGTCTTGATTACTATAGCTTTGTATTAAGTTTTAAAATAAATAAGACTTCTAACTTTGTGGGGTCCCCCCCCAAGATGATTTGGCTTTTCTGTATCCCTTGCATTTCCTAAGGGGCTTTAGAATCAACTTGTCAGATTCTGTAAAAACTGCAGCTGGGATTTTGATAGGGATTGTATTGAATCTGTAGATCAATGTGGGGCATATGACAATGTTAACAATACCAATTCCAATACCAAGTTCGAGTCCATCAACCTGAGATGTCTTTCTGTGTGTTTGGATTGTCTTTAAATGCCTTCAACAGTGTTTTGCAGTTCTCAGTGTACAACTATTACACTTCTTTCGAGAATGAAATGAGGAGCTATTAGGCAATTTCAAGCAGAAGAGTGAGGTGATATGATTTATGTTTTAAAAGGATTCATGTGATTTATGTTTACTGAACAGGTCTGGTTTGGAAGGCCAAAAGTTTCATTTTATCCATCTTAAGTTTGAGACGCCTGACATCTCCAGTAGAAATATTGAGCAGGCAAATTGAATATAGAGTCTGGAGTCCAAGGGAGAGGTCTGAGTTGGAGATATAAATTTTGAAATTGTCAGCACATAGATGGTATTTGAAGTAATACGTTTGCATGAAAGCCCTAGAGAATGAGCAGACACGAGGAAGAGGTCCAAAGATTGAAATGTGGGGCTCCAGCAAGAAGGGAAACCCACAAAGGAGCCTGAGAAGGAGTATCTGAGAGGTAGAAAGACGACCAGGACAATGCAGTATCCCAGGAGCCAAGAGAATGAAGTGTTGAAAAGAGAAGAATAGTCAACTATGGAAAATAATCCAGAACTGGTGTGTGCAGAAGGGAGAGGGGAGAGAGAACTATTTGGGGATTTGTCCCTTTGTTTCAGCTAAGAACGTTTTCTTTCCCCCCAAATCCTCTGTAAGTTCAGCCATGTGGTGATGTAAGGTGATGGGCTGGGTTGGGCGCCATGGTTGACTTGTTTTTGGTATGTGTAATCCCCCTGTCCCTCCTCTGCCTTGATTACCGAGGATCCTGGCGAGGAGCATTTCCGTGGGGATGTGTGCATTTGCTATGCCTGGCGTGTGGACAAGTAAATACAAATGCTGCTTTATCAATTTACAGTACAATTGCTCCGTGGCCAAAAGCAGAGTTGGAATTCTGCCTCCAACTGCCTCCAGGATAGAGGCCAAACTCCTTAGCGTGCCATATCAGTCTTCATCAGATGGCTTCGTTTCTTGCCATCCTCCCACTTTTCCACCTCCTCTACCTTCCCCCACGACTCCTCCGCCCACCGCATACCCCCATGCTCCACTCACGCGGGACCTCTTGCTCTCCTCTAGGCATACCGTGCTCTTCTATGCCTCTGACCCTTCGGTTGGCAATGCCCTTCCCTGCTTTTGGGCTCAGGAAGGTACTGCCGGTCCTTGGAAGCCCTGCGCATGTGGACTTTCCCGTAGAGGCTTTCTGCCCTGTAGGCTGCAGGACCTAGTTCTCTATCTGCTGCCTGCTCTCCTGTTGCATTCCCACATTGTATTAAAATGGTTTATATGTCTGACATTTCCACTGGATTTTATAGGCCTCAAAGTCAAGGAACTTACTTTTCTCAGTATCTCCAGTTCTGTCTGGCACATAGTAGGTATTTCATGATAATAACAGCGAACTTAAGAAAAAAAAAAAACTTAACAACATGCTTGTCTCTGTGTTAAGTGCTTTTGCATGTATTTTTTTTCCAGTTTATCCTAAAAAAGATAAGGTTTCCTATTTTTCCCACATGATAGATGAAAAAGTGAGGTTCATAGTGGTTATAAACTCGCTGAAGGTTATATAGCTTATATTTCAAATCCAATTGGTTGCAGGGCTCAAGTACTTAAATTCTGTTCTATACCCTTAAATAAAGGAGAAAGACAGACAGGGTTATGATTGAAAGTTCTTTTTTGGTTTTCTGGTCCCAAACTCCCACATTTCATCTCTTATTCATTTTTAAACTAATGTGCTTTGCATCTTCCCTCTTTCAAAATGATTATGTGGCATTCTTTCCTTCTTCACATGTATGACAATAATCTGATTTTTTTTTTTTTTATCCAGGAAACGTTAAGTAGGGATCTGTGCACTGGGCATGCCCACACAGGCGACTGGAGCCCGGCCTGAGTCTGGGCAAAGGCTCCCACAATCAGGAGTGGTGGGGTGGGAGAGGAGGGAAATCAGTGAAGAGGCAGGCCTCCCACATCGCACAATTCCTGGAGGAATCTATCTCATTGTGATCTTTCCTGAGTGGTGTACTTGGGGAAGATGGCTGAAAGAGATGGATGAGTGTGACGATCAATTGTGTGTGTCAAGGTGGCTAGGCTATACCCTACAATGATTAACCACTCCTCTGGGTGTTTCTGTGAAGGTCTTTTGTGAATCTGAGTAATATCTACAATCACTTGACTATACGTAAGGGGAGATTATCCTGAAAAAATCTGGGTGGGCCTGCTCCAATCAGTTGAAAGACCTTAGGAACAAACTGAGGTTTTCCTGAGGAAGAAGAAATTTCACCTCTGGACTGCAGCATCATCTCAGGCAGGAGAGTTTCCAGCCTGCCTTCCCAGCAACCTGCCTAGCCAGCAACCTACAATTGTGTAAGCCAATTCCTTGCAATCTCTCTCTCTCTCTCTCTCTCTCTCTCTCTCTCTCTCTCTCTCTCTATATATATATATATATATATATATATATATATAAAATCTCTTTATCTCCTTATATATATCCTACTGGTGGTTGTGTGTGTGTTTTTTTGTTGGTGAAACCTTGACTGAGACAGTGAGCAAGTAAAAAGGGGTCTATAAGAGAAGCCACGGGGGGGGGGGGGAGGGGAATAACTGAGTAAGGAAAGGGAAGAATATAATACAGTATAACAGATATGTGAAGAGGGGCCAAGGAGTGGAATTGGAGAACTGACTGTCATCCTTTAAGACTCTGCCTCGATGCTTCCCCATCCACACTGCCTTCCTCTGCCTCCTGGCCTAGGCAGTTGTTCTTACTCTGCCTCACCTGTTGTCAACGATAGGATAATTCCACGCTGGTTTGTTTGTGATTCCCCACTCTCCTTCCCCGTCCCTGGTATGTGAGTTTTGAAACCTCAGGATACAATTCATCTCTTTATCTCTAGCACTTAGCTCATCATAGGAGCTGAGTAAACACTTATTGATGAGTGAAAGGGAGTTCACAGCCTTAGGTGCTCAGAGACGCCCAGCCCAAGCCAGACCACAGACCAAGGAGGGCTTTCCTGAGGAAGCAGCCTCTGGAGGGAAGGGAAACTGCAGCCAGTTGTTCTGTCTCTCTTTCCCTCCATCCATGTCTGGTGCCTTCAGGAGCACACAGCTCGCTGGGTCCCCTTCTCTGCAAGGTGGTCTCACCAATATACTTCTGGTGCCTCTAGGAAATGGTAGGCAGTGCTTCTTACTTGATACTGCTTCATTGGAAGACTCGCTGGCCACCTTGCCCACACTGGCAACTCTCACAGGGCATCTTGGTATCTTGAAAGGCCTGTGGATATTTCCATCTTCACCAGTGACTTTCCCTGGGCTCCTTTCATTCTTCTCTTTGGTGGCACCAGAGTTTGAACCATTTCTGGAGGACAAAGGTGTGCTGGATGGGTGCCTTTGCAAGGTGAGATGCAAGGGCCCTTCCCTGCAGTAAAAAGAGAGCAGAGGTTCTTCTAGAGGTAGAGCACCCACCCCAGGGATGCTCTGATGGGGTCCAGGGAGGGACTTCCTCCTGCACATGGACTTTCCCCTCAGACAGTCTGGACGTATGATTCACTTCCTGGTAATATACAAAAAGGAAGGAGAGAAGCCCTTTCTTCTTTTAGGGATCTGCATCTTTTGAACTTATTTTGTTATGTTAAAATAATATGAAGGAGGAGCGAAGGAGAGAGTAAGTAGCTCGCAGGCTGAACTTTTAGGATCTTCTAACCCTCACTCTTGAAACTCACCACTGCCTTGGATGAAAAGGAGAGTAGATATTCAGTTGAAGGCAAATACCATTCCATATGAAGTTTAATATGCTCTCTTGACGTATCTTATGAAGTATGGTCTGGCAATAGTTCCAAACCCTCAAGAATGTTAAGCTGAATTACTGAAAAGAACAAAAATTTGACAAAATGGTCCAAAAAAAAAAAAAAAAAGGAAAAGAAAAGAAGGAAAATCAGGAAGAGGACTTCCTGGGACTTTAGGTTCAGGGTTAACCGTGCCTAAATTGAAAATTAAGAGGGATTGCGGGATTGTTGAAGAATATACCAGAAAATAAGTAAGCCATTTATATTTACACATATTTTCCAGTCTAAAGTCAGGACACAGTTTACAGGGACAAAGGGAAGAACATTCTCAACTGAAGCTGCTTTGGGAAATCTGGGTCACAGAACCAGTGAAAAGGGAAGAGGATGAGAAAAGGCGAAGGTAGACGGATAGGTAAAGGGTAGATATGCTGTTGATCCTACCAGTCCTGCTTATCTCTTCTGGTGGATGTTCATAATTGCTAAACTAATATTCATTCCTTTTTTTCCACACTAACTGAACCCTTATTTTGTTGTGTGTAAATATGCCTCACTCCAAAGGCCATTTCCCAGCCTCCCTTTCAGCCGTGAGTAGCCACAGAACACAGTTCTGGACGATGAGATGGAAGCAGAAGTTGCTGAGAAGAGATCCTGGGAACATTCTTTGAAAGGAAGAGAATTAGCTGCTGTTTGTCTTTCCCCTCTTTTCAACGAGAGGATGGACTCGACATTTAACATGAAGAAACAGTCTTGCCACACAGAGGCAGCATGAGAATAGGAGACACCTCGAAGGAAGAATGATGGCGTGGAAAATCAGAAAGAACCTAGGTCCCTGAGAGCATCAGAAAGTTACCATACATTCTTGGACTGTCAAACGGTGGACTTGTTTTTCATGAGAAAAATAAACTCCCTCAATTGTCTGGGTTATTATTTTAATGGTTTTTTCCAGCTGACCTCCAACTTCAATAGATAGACCTCTTAATTAGAGTATTTTCTGAGCATGCCCAAAATTCTTTTAAGCAATGACCAAGAGCAAGAACTGCAAGAACTAATAGGATCTCTGCTATACCAATAAGAATGTAAATCTTCATAGGGACTCAAATTTTACTAGAGTTTTTTGGATAATCACTTGGTAAGGTGTATACATGTCTAGTGATTATGTCATACACCCAATATTGTATGTCAACTGTAAGTGAAAAAATATTTAAAAAAGAATATAAACTTTGGTATATAAACCTTTCCTGAGTAGATCTCAAATGAAGTTGGTGCTGACACTTTGGTTTCTTTCTTAACTCATAGCCCTGTGGCTAAGCAGTGGCATGACGAAATGAAGCCAGAGGCCTTATGTTTAAGAATTCTGTAGTTGCCATCAGTCTATGTAATATTGGACAACTCTCTTAACTTTTTTTGTACCCTCTGTTTATTCATACATAAAATGAGGCTGACAATACCTATCTTGTAGGATTGTTGTGAAAATGGAATGAGATCTGTTGTATATAAAATTTAGCCTGGTTCTCAGCATGTTGTAAATTATTTCCTCAGTAGTAAACGATGATTATTATTTCAAATACATTTTTAAAAGCTTTACAAATTGCAAAGAGTATACAAGTATAAAGGATCAGTCTTCTGATTATAACTGTGCCAGTTATTAAGTTACCTTTCAACTCCAAACCCTCCTTTCTAGACTCAGCTCCGCAATGTTGGGGTTAGGACTCAGCAAAAGCCAACCATTCCACTCCTCTTCCATTAGGCGGCAGTAGAGGGAGACTGGGAGGCTGGAGGAGGAAAGGGGCAGGGTCCTTTCCGTCTACTTCCTGTTCTGTGAGTTGTGCTCCAGGGGCTCTACCCGTAAGGCTATTTCTTTCCATAGTCAGAATTGACTCCATGTTACAGCTTCTCTGACACTTGGAAATATTGTTTCCCCTTCAGAGTCACCAGCCACACATCCATTTTGTTAATGTATTTATTATGCATTTATTTATTTTTCAAACTTGAACAGATTTATTTTATAGAAAAGGATAGATTTTGACGAGAAAAACCATGGAGCAGAGAGGTATGGAATAGAAAAATACAAATGTAGCTGTTTTGCTAATTGTTTTATAACCACAACAAATTAAGTGCAGAGAATGCCTTGTAGGAAACAACATAATAAAAGTTCAAAGGTCTAGGTGTCCCTTAGGAAAGGCTGAACATGGCAGTCTCTGCTGTTTGGAATTTAGGCTGCAAGTCTTGTTTTGGGTGGGTCATGGGGTGTGTAGCACAGTCCATGCGTTCGACCGGATTTGAACAGAAGAATGGCCATTTGGCCCAGGTAGAGTAGAGGAAGTGTTTGGTTTTATGTGTCATGTAACTACTGGAGTTTCTCAGTTTGGGTCATGATATCTTCCTCTATGTCAGTGGTTCTCAACCTTCCTAATGCCGCGACCCTTTAATATAGTTCCTCATGTTCTGGTGACCCCCAATTTCATTGTTACAAACTGAACATAATTAAAGCATAGTGATTAATCACAAAACAATATGTAATAATATATGTGTTTTCCAATGTCCTTAGGCGACCCCTTTGAAAGGGTCGTTTGACCCCCCAAGGGGTCGCGACCCACAGGTTGAGAACCGCTGCTCTATGTTATATTTCTCCAGTGCCTGAGTAGCACACTCCATGGAGTCCTGTTGCATCCTCTCTAACATATCTGCATGCTTGATCGTGGCCTCTCGGTCATGGCTCGTGGTTCCCTTACAGCAGGGGCTGCCCTTCTGCAAAGGTCTCCTGCCAGAGGGGCTGGCGAGGCTCAGCTTTGGCCCACACGTCCTTTTCAGAAGTGCCTTCTTCTTAGGGTCTCAGGCCCATGGACCTCCTTTCCCTCCACCAACACCAGCTGATCCCCACTCCCTTAGATATTTGCTTCAGCTCTGCAAGGCTCCTCCTCCAAGCTTCTAAATTTTGATTAATTTCAGCTTCTCTGTTCCTAAACCCTGGGGGTATTAGCTGTTTCCTGCAGTTGCTATCTCTGAGCTAGAGCCAGCCCATCCATATTGGCTTTCTAGAGTTGACTGCTAAAATGTTGGTAGCTAGAAATCTGCCATGGTGGGAGTATAGACATCAGGGAAATTGGCCAATGCTATAAATCAGGTTTCTCCCACCATAGAACTGGTTGAACTGAGCAGCTCACCACTACCGTAAAGTTCTCATTTTACTCCTTCAGTTACTTAGTTAATCACTTTATATCGAGCTAGGAGTACTTTGTATTCATTCCTCTCTGGTCAACTAACTAGTGTGGTTTCTATATCCTGAATGGATCCTGAATGTAGAGCTGTGCCTCTACCAACCCAGATGTACTCCAGGAAAACTGGTAAGTGTGGGCAGTTTTTTGTTTTGTTTTGTTTTAACAAATATCTTTTGTAAAAAGTGCCCGACACTTAGAATTTTTACAAATATCCAATTAATTTTAGTTGTCTTACTAACATTTGTTAACATTGATAACATGAGTTGATGCTGGCTCAGAGCCTCCTGTTTTAGGACATAGTTGGTAATTCTTTTCTTTATATAGAGAGGAATGAGATATAGCCACTAACCATATTTTTGCTGAGCAAGGAGGATGGCATGTTTCTTGGGGGGAAAAAAAAGAAACAAGTCAAATCATTTTAAAACATGTTCGGGTACATTGGGTCATAAGCATCTTATTATAAATCCTTTGTAAATGAAATATTCATTCCCTATTCTGGCACTGGTATAGATTTGATTTCACACTCAGGTTTCTAAAAGGCGAGGGATACTTGATATCTCTCATTCCTTAAGATATGTACTCTAGATCTTGGTAAGGATACACTTTTTGTTAAGGCTTTTGATCCGAATTTTAACAGCATAATTTTGCTTATTAGACTTGGAGAAACCTGTCGTTGGCTCTCCAAATCTTTGATCTTGCTCAGCATGTCTATGAGGTTCCACAAGGTTATATTCTGGAAAGAGATGCCAACATTCTAACATGATTATCAAAATAACTCGTAAGAAAAAGCAAACTTTTCACACAACTGCTATATTTAAAGATGCCTTACTTCCAATAACATTCATTAAGCGACCATCTGTTTGCCTTTGATCATCATCTGGACCACTAATAAGCGAGTTTAATCTGAGCAATGTTATTTGCACGCTACTTCTAAATTTAGTGCTTTTCAAAGAAGTTGCAAGGCTGGCCTCCAGGAAATATTGGCTTTGATGTAACATCTGGTTTTCAGGGAGTTTCTGTGTAGTGCCCAACTGGGGGTGGACCAAAGGGCAAAGGGAAACCAAGTGACTTGCCCAGAGTCATGCAATTAAGTTAACGACATAACCTGGATTACCTGTGGTTTCTGTCTGTGGTTACAATCCTAGCCTGTGTCTGTTTCCAGTTCTATATGTTGTATGAATATGTGCTGTATGTGCAGACATACCCACCCCCAACTGAACATGCACAAACAGACAAATGTGTGGATCTGAAAGACTAATTATATGTAGATTTATTTATTTGAGTCTTTCCTTTTGGTGTTTTCTTTCCATATTTTAAGAAGGAAAGAACATTTTCTGCTTTATCCTCTCCTTTATAAACAATTATTTGAAATAACTGTAAACTGAAATTGCCTGCACAAACTTCTCTACAAGTGAACTGACCTTGTTCCTTGCAAGGGAAATGGTGGGTTAAAGTGAGAGGACTACTCACTTGATTGAGGGTGATTGGAAGGCATCAAGATTTAACCTTTTTCCCTTCTCAATTGTTTTCTCTGTCTCTTCCCTCCTTTTTCCTTCCCTGGGCCGGGCATCTCAGAGCTGACAACAGCTAAAATGCATAATTATAAAGAAAGTTTACGGTTATGATGCTTTTATTATGAAAGCAATTCTTTCTTGTTACTTTACTAGGTCAATACGTTTTATAATCAATGTGTGATTTTAATATCCTTGTACTAATTATAACAATACATTCAATCCAATTAGTGCTTTTAGCTTTAAAGGTATTTGCACAATTTTGGCTTAATTTAATCTTGTCAAGCTTTTATTATAAAACAGTTTCCATATTATGTATGCTTAGAATTGTTTTCCTATTACCTAAAGGGCCACTCCAACTTTTGTACTGCTAAGTAAACCTTACTATCTTATAAATTAAGAAAATTAAAATTCTAATCTGACAAATTGGGGCTTAAGTCTCAGCGTTACCAGCTGTGTGACCTTGGGCAAATTATTAGATCTTTCTAACCTTAAGTGTCCTCATCTGTGGAAATACCTATCTCCTAACACTGAGACCATGAAATGTGATTATATGTAGAGCTGTTAGCACAGTGCTGTGACACACACTGAAAGGTCAGGAAATAGTCTTCCATTTTTTTCTTGTTCTTTTTTTAAATTTTCTTTTATAAATTACACAAGCATCCTGGGCTGGTTCCTGCTTGACTCCTAAAGATTTTATGAAAATCTGGTCACATAGTGAGGTGAGAGGTGGAGATCTTAGAAGTCTTAGGAACCTTAGAAACCGCAATTAGAAAATTAAATGAAACGGTGTGCTAGGGACTTTTGTGTCTGTCTGGACAAGATCTCTTCCCTTTGCTTGGGGTGATGCTAACCTGATTCCCTTAAAGGAAGTTCCTTTTGCTCTTTTCTGTGCAGTCTTGGGAATGCTGTCAGAAAAAGGACATGCCCTCCCTGAGCCAAGGCCTGGGCATGAGACCCAAGCCATTTCCCACATCCTTCTAATTGGGCCTCCTCTCCTGGGAAACTGAATCCTGGAGAAAAAACACAAGGCAGAAAAATGGTTGAGGTCACTTGGGGCCCTAAAGTGACTGCCCACCAAGGAGGTCATGTAGCACAGAATGTCTCAGATCAGACTCGGGCGCCAGAGAGCATGGGTTCAAACCCCTTATTAAGTGACCATAATTGGGCAAGTTATTTAATTTCTCTATGTCTCAGCTTCCTTATCTCTAAAATGGAGTCATTAATAGTACCCAACTCACAAGGTTTTTGTGAGAATTAAATAATCTAGACTATCTAAAGAGGTAGGATATGCCTGGTGCGTATTAAATACAGTATACGTTATAATTACAGCTGTTAATACTTATACTACGATAACTCTGTTCTTGCCATGATACCTTAGTTCATGTGGTTCTTTTTTTTTAATTAAATCTTTATTGTTCAGATTATTACATTTGTTCCTCTTTTTCCCCCCCATAACTCCCCTCCTCCCAGTTCCCGCCCCACCCTCTGCCCTCACTCCCCACCCACTGTCCTCATCCATAGGTGCACGATTTTTGTCCAGTCTCTTCCCGCATCTCCCACACCCCTTTTCCCCCCAAGAATAGTCAGTCCATTCCCTTTCTATGTCCCTGATTCTATTATGATCACCAGATTATTTGTTCACTTGATTCTTAGATTAATTTGTTGATAGATGCATGTTTGTTGTTCATAATTTGTATCTTTACCTTTTTCTTCTTCTTCCTCTTCTTAAAGGATACCTTTCAGCATTTCATATAATACTGGTTTGGTGGTGATGAACTCCTTTAGCTTTTCCTTATCTGTGAAGCTCTTTATCTGACCTTCAGTTCTGAATGATAGCTTTGCTGGATAAAGTAATCTTGGTTGTAGGTTCTTGGTATTCATCACTTTGAATATTTCTTGCCATTCCCTTCTGGCTGCCAAGTTTCTGTTGAGAAATCAGCTGACAGTCGTATGGGTATTCCCTTGTAGGTAACTGGGTTTCTTTCTCTTGCTGCTTTTAAGATTCTCTCTTTGTCTTTTGCTCTTGGCATTTTAATGATGATGTGTCTTGGTGTGGTCCTCTTTGGATTCCTTTTGTTTGGGGTTCTCTGCGCTTCCTGGACCTGTAAGTCTATTTCTTTTACCAGGTGGGGGAAGTTTCTGTCATCATTTCTTCAAATAGGTTTTCAATATCTTGCTCTCTCTCATCTTCTGGCACCCCTATAATTCTGATGTTGGTGCGCTTGAAGCTGTCCCAGAGGCTCCTTACACTATTTTCATATTCTTTTTTCATTTTGCTTTTCCAGTTGGGTGTTTTTTGCTTCTTCGCATTTCGAATCTTTGACTTGATTCTTGCGCTCCTCTAGTCTGCTGTTGGGTGTCTGTATAATATTCTTTATTTCAGTCAGTGTATGCTTAATTTCTAGTTGGTTCTTTATCACAACATTGAGGGTCTCGTTAGATTTCTTGAGGATCTCACTACATTTATCGGCATAATTTTCTAGAAAATTATTGAAAGACCTTAAAATTGCGGTTTTTAGCTCTATATCCTCCATTTCTGTCATGTTTCTTTGTCTCCGCATTTTTTATGCTTTCTTGGTGCACTCCCTAGTGGTCTTTGTGCAGAGTCTTGTTGTAGTTAAGCCTTGATTGTTGTCGGCAATACCGGGGGTGATTTGACCTCCAGGCTAACTGGCTATGAGAGTCTGCTGTGTCTGCAGTGGGAGAGCTTCTGTGCTGGATCTCTAGGACGGTGCTAATCTAGCCTTTGCCTGAGGCTATCCGGCAAATGGCTCTGCGCAGGGCTTGGCCGGGGCAGGTCCCCGGGGATCTACAGGGCGGGCAGAGCGAGCAGTTATGGCTGCTCTCAGTTCCGTCCCTAGGGGCTCTTCCTCTCAGAGTCCCAGCAACCGCTGCAAACCTCGGAGAGAAAGCTGCCTTCAAGTTCCGACCAAAGCCAGACAGTCCTGCTTCTCCCGTTTAAGTCTGGGTCCCTAGAGACTCGCCCAGATCTGGAGCTCAGAGTCTGAAACTCCCTCCCGATTGAAAACAACAACCGCTCCCTCAGCCGCCAGCCCTCTCCGCGTGCACTCCACACCTTAGTATTTCATTTCGGCACTGCGCCTCCTCTGAGTCTGGGTATGATATTCTCTTTCCTCCTAGTTGTAGAATTTCCACTCAGCCAGCTTTCCTGTGGTTCTGGATGATGTCCATTCCGACTTTTAGCTGTATTTTTGATTGGTTGTTTGAGGTAGCAATCTCCGGCGTTAACCTATGCCGCCATCTTGGTTTCTCCTCATGTGGTTCTTAATCCTGGCTCTCTAACCTTCCCTTCGGTTTGGAGAATCCCTTTTATACACTTCTTTATTGCCCAAGGTAGCCGGAATTGGTTTTTCTTGCCTACAACCATATGATCTTCAGCAATAAGAAGGACATGATAAACCATGACATCCCATCCACTGTTTTTATAGTTTTTTTAAAATATAGATTAGAAAACTGGGCAAAATCTCATCACCGATATTGCTTAGCATATAAGTGTCAGTATTTGGATTAGAGTCTGACTATTCTGACCACTACTAATGGACTTTCTTTACTGGACTAAGATTATGCTTATTTTGTCTTTACCTTTTCTCTTTTTTTAAAACAACTCCACTCCCAGCTCCTTGCATTCAGTCTTCACTTCCATTGTTTAATTGTGCCTTGCCCCTCATTTGACAGACCAACGCAGTTATAACTTGGATATCACTGCTATTTAGGGACTCAGTTGAGACAGATGCGTGGTCCTTGCCCCATACTTCTTTCCAGTAGTCACACTCCTGTGTTTTCACTTTGAAAAATTTTATCAATTGGTTTATTCATTAGTTGGCTTATTCATTTATATACTTATTCAATCAGTAAATACTTACTGAACATCTATAACATTCTAGGAATCATTCTAGATGCTGGAGATATGGCAATAGACAAGATGATGTGCTTTACAGCAAGGACTTTATATCCCCAGTAGATTTATAGACAAATAAAGAAAATTATAGTAGTACTAGAGGCCCGATGCACGTGCAAGAGTAGGCCTTCCTTCCCCGGGCTGCTGGCGCCGGATTCCCTCTGGCACCTGGAACTGGGGCTGCTTTGCTCTGGCCTGCCGCAGCCAGGCACCTGCCCACGCCTCCTGGTGAGTCTGGTCTTGGTCACTCCGCTTTACAGCGTGTGGACCACAGGCCTTTTATGATATAGATGTTACACAATGATACAAATGATCAAGGGTAAGAAGGTGGAGAGGAAGGGTTTCTGTGTCATAGGATATTAAGGAAGCAACGTTTGAACAGACACTTCAATGAAGTGAGGATGCAAACTCTGTAAATATCTGTAGGAGGAACATTCACTGAGATGTACATATGCTTGGAATGCTTAAGAAATGATGAAGAGGCCAATGAGCAAGAAAAGTAGTGAGATCAGAGAGGTAGGAGGAGCAGACTGTGAAGGGCTTTGAATTCAAGATAAGGGCTCTGGATATTTTTCTAAGTGTGGTGAGAACAGTGATGTCCTGGAGACTATTTCCACTACTCATGAGATCAGACTACTACCATCTCTTCCCATCCCTGTGTTTGGTGATATCATGCAGGTTGTTAAGCGTTGACCCATACCACTGGATGGGATGTTCTTGGAGGGTTAAGAGGAGAGTGGCACAATCCCATTTATCTTTTAGCAAGATCACTCCGGTGGCACTGTGGAGAACAGTTTATAGGAGGCCAAGAGTGAACGCAGGGAGTCAGAAGTTTGTTGCAATAGCCCTGGGAGTGTGATGCTCAGAGTTGGGGAGTAGTGGAAGGCTATGCATGAACTAGTGGAATGTAGGATATATTTTGGAAATAGAGTGACAGTATATGCTGATGAATTAAAAGAAGGGTGTGGGTGAAAGAGAGGTGTAAAAAATAACTCCAAATTTGGGTTCTGAGCATCTGGACTGATGGGGTGCTGCTTCCTGAGACAGGGAAGGCTAGGAAGTGGCAGATTGGAGAGGGAACTTACCGTATTTTTCCGTGTATACGATGCCCCCCTTCCCCCCCTTTTCCAACCCAAATTTAAGAATTCAACATTTTAAACATTTTGCTGGTTTTCCTCTTAAGGCCTTCTTTTTTGGCATCTTAAGCAGTTGTTCTTCCTGTTTTCTCCACTGTATGTTCACACATACAGTGGGAGGAGGTCCAAATTGTCTCTCTGCAGCTCTATTTCCATGCTCTTTTGCATAGCTGATCACATTCAGCTTGAATTTTGCAGAGTAAGACAATCACTTACCAATATTTATCTTTTTATATTTTGACATCTTTATGAGCTCAGAATGCTCTGGTCCCTGTTGTATCTGCACGCTCTCCACCTCCACCTCCAATTACGGCATCAGATGATATCAGTAACAATAAAGCATGTGATTGGAGGAAGCCTGTTTGATGAGGTATGGGCAGCTAGGCACCTTCCATGCGGCTCCCTCCTCAGGTGACTTTGCGTGTAAGATGCCCCTCAATTTTCAGTCTAATGATTTTAGAAAAAATATAGTGTCCTATACACGAAAAAATACAGTCTATTCAAAAGTTGTAGTTTGGATTTCTGTTTCCAGGGTAGGGGAAACATTCCCTCCCCCCAAAACAACAACAACAACAACAACAACAACAACAACAACAACAACAAAACAAACAAGGAATAAAGAAGAATAATTATTAGGAAGAGTAACTATTATTAAAAGGCCAGGCTAAGAGGAGGATAGAACTAGGACATTATCAAATTGGCCAGCTTATTATTGAGAGTGAAGAGCTGGAATTGAAACCTTTGAGGGCAGGTATTAGCCTATTAGATGAAGAGTTGGTCACTTTTTTATTAAAGTACTAGAGACCCAGTGCATGAAATTTGTGCACAAGGTGGAGGGGCCCTCAGCCCGGCCTTCACCCTCTTGCAATCCAGGACCCCTCGGAGGATGTCTGACTGCCAGTTTAGGCCTGATCCCTCGCAATTGGACATCCCTCTCCCAACCCGGGACTGCTGGCTCCTAACTGCTCGCCTGCCTGCCTGCTTGATCACCCCAACCACTCGGCTTGACTGCCTGATCTCCCCTAACTGCTCGCCTGCCTGCCTGATCATCCGTAACCCCCTCTTGCCTCGGCCTCTGCCACCGTAGCTTCATTCGGAATGATGTCCGGAAGGTCGTTCTGCTGTCTGGTCTAATTAGCATATTATGCTTTTATTATTACAGATAAATAAGTTTCTGCCTAGAAAAACATACCTCTTGCATGAACACCTTGAACAAACATAGATGCAGAAAATAAAAACATTTAATTAATTGTTTTAATAAAAAGTAATTATTAATTAATATTTTAATTAATTATTTTCTAAGCTTCAGCCAGATTCTCTCCAATGTCTTAAGACATTGCTGATTACTATAAGGTTTCTACTGAGCAGTTTTAGGCCACACTATTTCACTGGCAAAAGTATGGAACAACAGTTAAGAGAAAAAATTCTGGAGCTCAAATGCTTGGATACAAATCACAGCTCTGTCTATTGATCGCTGTGTGATGGGGTGAATTGATGGAGCAGTCCCTTTGTGCAACTTGCAGGTCTCACAGCAGCGGGGAAATACATATGGCTAACCGTGTGTTAATTCTTAAAGTCTCTTTTCAAAAGTGACTAATGCGAATTTAGGTCACATTTCATTGGCCAA
This sequence comes from Myotis daubentonii, assembly GCF_963259705.1. Lineage (NCBI taxonomy): Eukaryota > Metazoa > Chordata > Mammalia > Chiroptera > Vespertilionidae > Myotis > Myotis daubentonii. Next base: position 224,757,463 of record NC_081840.1, on the reverse strand, counting down.
AGGCAGTTATGTGGTCAAGCCTGACATCAACAGGGTAGGGATATTTCAATCTTTGCACAAGACCAAGCCTGATTTCAGTCGCCTTCAGGAAGTAACAGCACATATTTTGAACAATAAGACAGACTTCTTGAAACTAATATAGGTATAGCGTAATACATGGACCTCTCATAAATCTAATGATATATGATCTTAAAGCTGTGAGTCCATGTTTATTACTACTGGCAGTATCAAGGTTCTCTTTAAAAAAAATGAAAACTTCTCATGAACTCCTAGAAGGAACAGACCAGAGAATTAATTCGTGGCTGCTAATTAGAAGAGAACGGCTTTCCAATCTTCGGGTTTTTGATGGTGCTTTAATAGTGATTTCTTTCGGAGGCCTGCGTTTCTGTGGTTCAGTGCCTGGGTTTTAGAATTGTTAGCTACTGCTTGGGTTTCTTCCCTGGCTGCCCACAGATGTCGTGCAGAAACTCTGCCCCTCCTCTCATCCCCTGGGCCTCATCATGTTTCCGTGAAACAAGGTAGACCAGTTGTCATCCACTTGACTCACAGTCATGTTGTGAGGACTAATGAGTTAAAGTTTGTAAAATGTCTTCAGCTCTGAAAGGTGATAAATCGAAGGCATCATTATTGGTATTTTCCCATCTTTATTTAGACTTGAAAGGCCTTTCTAGTCACCTTTGCAATTTTGACATGAGCCAGATACTGTGGTGAATTTCATTTGTTTTACTCTCTTCTGTTTGACATTTTTTCTACCCTTATCCCGTCACAGTGACTTACTTTAAAGAAGAAATGTCAACCTTAACCTTTCATGTCTCTATCTGTTGAGATCTTTGGCTCATCTTATTGTTATTTTGTATATTTTATTCTACTATTTACAAGAATACGCTCTCAGATCTATGCTATTAGCTAAGTAACACAGAGGCATAAAGGATAAACTGTAGTCACCTCTTTATTCTGTAGAGTGCCTGGTAAGTTTATAGGATGGTTCAGTGATTAACCAAGATTATTCACAAATAAAGGCTTCCAGTGAGCACTTGATTGGAAAGTCTCTTTCCTAATTTAAAGTAGAGTTCAAAACAAATGTTTATTAATAACACATTCAATGCATTAATGTATAGTCTCCATCCCTGGCTTTGACCAGATAACATGCAGAGAAAGGTGAGTTGAGAGAGAAATATTCTCTGCAGAGTTGTCATTTTTAATCAGCATTACTGTGTCCACTGGGATTTTTCCTTTGCGGTACAAAAATAAAATGTAATGTTTCTCCATCCAGGCAAATTTGTTTTCTCTCAAGAATATGCAAATAGATGGCTTCCATTTTCACATTTTCATTCATTGCCACTGTAAGAGCAAACCTTTCTGCAGGTTGTCATTTCTCTTTTAAAACTTGCCTCTGCAAAGCTGACTCTCATTAGACTCATCCAACTCCAATCATTACTTATTTGACTTCCCTTTAGCATCAGTGGAGGGAGGGTGCTATGGTAGATAATACCACTGGAGAGGGAGGGAGAGAGAGAGATATAGAACATCAATGATGAGAGAGAATTATTCACTGGCTGCCTTCTGCTCACTCCCTACAATCTGCAACCTGGGCATGTGTCCTGACTGGGAATCAAACTGTGACCTTCTGGTTCATAGATTGCCACTCAACTACTGAGCAACACTTGCCGGCCTTAACAAATATCTATTTTTTAAACAAACATTTCTAAAGTGCATACTAGATGTGGGACTATCTATCACACCATCCAGTATTATCTATCAAGTATCCAGTGAATCCTTGACTCATAGCAGTTCATTCAATATGTGGTGATTGAGTACAGGAATGGGAGAAACCAGGGACTGCTTTTATCAGTGATCTTTACATGGTGTGTGCAATAATAGACTGGCCATGGCGTAGGCCTTCCTGGAAGGGAGTAATTCAATATATGCTAATTTCTACCTCACAAGCATTTTTTGAAAGTTAGAAATTAGATGCATGATTGTAACTGTTTCCTTAGGCTAACTGCTTTTATTTTTTGTTTGGAAGATGTGTTTAAAAGCTGAACAATGTTAATGACAACGAGTATCATTAATCATTACTCAGATTTAATTAAGCAAGCATGCTAAATTGCTCAATGCATTATTCTATTTATGATCCTAAAATCCTCTGTGATTGATTTTGGGCAAATTACCTTCTAGTTTCTTTACCCAGGCAGTATGAATGATCTTGGTTACCTTTCTGGATTGTTATAAGGGCTAAATGAAGCTATGTGGTTCTCAGACAAATATTTACTGAATGCCTCCTATGAGTGAGGCATGAGCCAGCTCCTGGCGGAAGAGCCATGAAGCAAATGTGACATTGTCCCTGCTCTCATGGAGATTACAGTCTAGGGAGGGAAACCTATGAAATGATATGGATTGCTATTTAATTCCAGTTGTGATCAGTGCTGCAAAGGAAAAATCAGGGGTGCCCTGAGGGAGTATTTCTGGGAAACTGACTAAGAATGTGGAGTCAGGGAAGAAAGTCTCCCTCAGGAAGGAGACATATAAGCTAAGACCTGAGGATGAGTAGGAGTGAGAGATGGGGAGACTCAGGGAACAACATTCAGAAAGAGGAAATAATCTCTGGTGAGAGGAAACTGTTGTAAGGCTGTGGTTGGATTTTAGTGAGCAAGAGAGAAAGGGATGCCTGTGAGCTGGAGGGTCAGGGCTTTGTAGGCTATGGCAAAGAATTTTGACTCATTTCACTTAGCATAAAGTTTCCTCCATGTTATAGCATGGCTAAATAATATCCCATCATGTTATATACCGCATTTTCTTTACCCAGTCATCCATTGATGGGCATTTAGGTTGTATCTTAATAAAATTGGAAACAATATTTGGAATCTACTTTATGGGTTATAGAAACCATTGAAACATATTGTGTACATTTTTATTTACTTTTTACTTGACTCTAATAGCATTGGGAGAAAAGTGTAGAAGACCTTTTCAGGGAAACCATTAGGAGGCTATGGTAGTTGTCCAGCTAAGAAATGCTGGTGCTCTGGGTCCAGGGAGGTGTCCATGGGGATAGAGAGAAGGGATGCACTGGACGTAGGTTAAGGAGAGAGAGGAGTTAAGGATAACACCCCAGTTTTCTGATATGGGATATTGAGTGAAAGGTGTTAGAGGTGTCTTTATTGAGAGATGAGACACTGGAGGAGGAGAAGATTTGGGGTAGATAGAACACTAGGTTCATTTTCAGGCATGTTAAGTTGCAGGTACCTGTGAGACCTCTGAGTGAAGACAATAGATATACAAGTGCACATATAAAGGTTTAAAACTCAGAAAAGAAGTGGGATGGAGAATAGATTTTGATGTAGAAGGGTTGGTCATTATAGTCATGGAATAGATGAGGTAGTTTAGGCAAAAGGTGCAGAGTAAGAAGAATAGAGCATCTAGGACTATGCTGTAAGGAATATCAGTATTTAAAAGTTAGAGTAGGAGGGATAGGCCAAGAAGGCTATGAAAGAATGGCAAAAAAGACAATAGGGAAATTAAGAGTGTGCTGTCACAGGACCAAGCAAAGGGAGCTTTTAAGGAAAAAGGCATGAATGGGCCCAAAGGATATTTTTAGAATGATGAAAATGTTCTCAAATTGGACTGTGGTGATGATTGCATGATTCTGTGAATTTACTAAAAAGAATTAAAATTTACACTTACAGTAGATGAATGTTATGGCAAGTAAATTATGCCTCAATAAGCTGTGCTGAAAAAGAAAGAAAGAAGGCATGGTAACCATGTTGATAGTTGAAGAGCGATTGAGACAGGTGAAGACCAAGAAGCATCTTTTTTTCTCCCCATGAAAAGGAGACCATTAGATGGAAGGGTGTTTGGAAGGAGTTGAGGAGTGGAGATAGTGGGTGCTTATAGTGGAATATTATTCAGCCTTAGAAAGGAAGATGAAATTCTGATACATGCTACAATGTGGATGAACCTTTAAAATAGGCTAAGTGAAATAAGCCAGACATAAAAAGACAAATATTGTGTGATTTCATTTCTATGAAGTACCTAGGAGAATCTGATTCATAGAGAGAGAAAGTGGAATAGAGATTAACAGGTGGAGCTGTAGAGTTATTGTTTAATGGGTACAAAATTTTTGTTTGGGATCATAAAAATAGTTCCAGAAATAGATAGTGATGATGGTTGCTCAACACTGTGAATGTACTTGATTCCACAGAATTGTGTGCTTAAAAACAGTTAACATGGCAAATTTTACATATATTTGACCACAATTAAAAAAATGACAGTGGCTTGAACTAAGAGGCCGAGGAGGTGATGGGAAGTGTTGGATTTTGGATGTATTTTGAATGTTAACCAATGGGATTTTCTCATGGTTTTGATTTCTGTGTGTCAGAACGAGAAGAGAATCAGTGATCATGTCAAGTTTGTGGGCCTGAGAGCAACTGGAAGCATGGAGTTAACGATTTCCCGAGATGGGAGGCTGTGGGATGAAAAGGTAAGGGAATCAGGGAGAAGTTTTTAGACGTGCTGTATTTGAGATGCTTTAAAGCATCCAAGTGAAGCCCAGCCGCATGGCTCAGTTGGTTAAGTGTTGCCCATGCACTGAAAAGTTGTTGGTTCGATTCCTGATCAGGGCACATGCCTGGGTTAGGGTTTGATTTCCAGCTGGGGAGCTTATGGAAGGCAACTGATTGATGTTTCTCTCCCCTCTCTCCCTTCCTCTGTCTAAGCATGTCCTCGGGTGAGGATTAAAAACAACCCACAAAAAACATCCAAGTGAAGATGGTGAGTTATCCCCGTGCCCATCACTGGTCCATCCAGCCAGGCCTTCCCTTTGGAAAGCCATTAGGACCTTATAGGGCCTGTTATTTAAGTGAATATGTGCCTGGCCAGAGTGGCTCTGTGGCTGAGAGTTGACCTATGAACCAGGAGGTCCCGATTCAATTCCCAGACAGGGCACAGGGTTGTGGGTTCAATTCCCAGTGTGGAGCATGCAGGAGGCAGCCGATTACTTATTCTCATCATTGATGTTTCCATTTCTCTCTCCCTCTCCCTTCTTCTCTGAAATCAATAAAAATATGGAAAAAATATGTCAGTTACCTAAATTATCTGTCAGATTTTATTTGAATGTATCCTGTGAAACAAATAAACACATATAGAGATAAATAAATATGCGAATAAAAGAAATCAAACCATATTTCTAGGATGAAAGAGAAAGATGTGGTGTTCTGGTGATTATCCTTAATGTAGAATTTGTGGCTGTGCAATCTGGGGCTAATTGCATTTTTGAAATCAGTACATCTTGTTCATTATCTTTTATCATGAGGTGTCCCTAATTCACTTGGCGCTTCAAATAAAGTTTAATGGAAGAATCTCAGAGTCACCTTGATCTTCCTTACCTGACAAATTAAGGTAATATAATACTCAAATCTAACCCAAGATCAAAGTTTTAAAATAGTTTAATTTTCATCTGTGTTTTGTGTTGGAAAATAATTTTACTATTAAAGGACAGCTGTAGACTGCTAATGACTTGAATACAGTTTGACTGTTTTCATGAAGTGCTCTGTGGGATGTCAGAATATTTAATTCAGGATGTTAAAAACATCCCAAAATGTCACAATAATTATATCACAGCAGGCAATTAAAACACTGGAAAATGCCAACTGACTAAGAGTGTTCCTTGTTATTTAGGAAACTATTAAGAACCTGACATATAAAGTAAAAAATGCTGGTTATAACTTTCTATTTTGATTGACAGTTTCATCATCATATATGAAACTGATGCTTGATACAGCCAGGGTCACACTAAAAATACAGCCCAAGGAAGAACTGAGGAAGAGATCTCCACTTGATCTTAAACTTTGTAATATCTATATTCACTCATTATAAAAAACATTGTTTGGTCTTATATATCATACCATATGTGCTGCAATATCCTCCATACAATGGTTGTGTTAATTATGTCATATGTTGGCAGCCTTATTTGATCTGATTTTGCCATCCTGAATTATGGGCAATGGAATTATGCCCTTGTTTTTCAAATTGTACTTTTGTAAATCCTAGTGGATTAACAATGTAATGCTGAAAACCAGGGGCAGTGTTTGCTTAATCCCTGAGGATTAGAGTGTCGTTCTCAGTGGGGATATTAAGAATTGACGAGATGAGCTCGAAGGGAATATATTCAGGGAGGGTGAGGGACAGAACGCAGAATGTGTCTTAGTCCCAAGAGTTTAAATGCAATTACTGACAGTTGGTTTTCTTGGGTATAGGTGAACAGCTTGCCCATGGAACTCCAATATTTGGAAAACTGTGTTAATGAAAAAAGAATCCATGGTTAACCTGAAGCTGCATTTTTGGGAGCTATGTCTGAATTTAAAAGGGGTCACTTGAAAGGTTGAATGTTATCTTTAATCAACACACTTAACAAGGACTGGTTAAGATATATAGTTAGCACCACAGCATTTATAGAGGGCCAGAATTATTATAATCAGCATCATTTTTGATTTTGGTAAATATTAGGGAAAACAATCACCCTGCCTTCAAGAGATGGATATGGCTCGAGGTAATTTCATAAGCATCTAATGTGATGTTCGGCAGAGTGTAGTTGAAACATTTTAGTTTCTTCTTTCCTGTGTGAAAACAGACATCAACACAAAGAACTGTGGCATAGAGGTAGCATTTGGGCTGAGTATTGAAGGATAAATAGACTAGAGAGAAGAGGAAGACAATGTTTTGGACTAATGTCCAAACTCAGGGCAGATTTCAGTGTTTATACAATTTTGAGGGCCCTCTTTCAAAAGAACAACACAAACTTATGAACACAAAAATCAGGAACAAAATTACTTAAGAATGAGAAAAGAAAAACAACAAATTACACATTAAAAAATCTGACAAATACCACAAAGACCCTAAAATTTAAAAAGATTTTTTATTTTTTTAAATTATCTACCTGCACCACTAGAATACAGGGTGTGGCAAAAGTAGGTTTACAGTTGTGGGTACATGAAACACAGAGTTTATTCGTGTATTATTATTACTTATTAACTTTTGTATTATTTTCCAAACGAACAACTGTAGACCTACTTTTGCCCCACCCTATATTTTCTTCATTTTTTTTAGCTGTGTACTATTTGATCATCTTTCATATGACAATGATTTTATAATATCTTCTATAGAGAGCATAAGTTGATAATTCAATGTTTTCTTTAGCATGGTAATTCAATCAAGCTATGATTTTTTAAAAAAACATTATTGATATTTTTAAAGAAGTTTTTAAGAAAAGTTTTCATTTTAGAAAAGCTTCACAACCTATTATTTATATGACTGTTGTCAAATTTGGGGAAACATCTATTAAATCCTTCCAAATATGTGTTGTAAGATTTCAGGACATTTCAAATTTTCTTGTTTAGTGTAATCTTTAGTGCCAGTAGTGATTATGACACACATTAAGCAATTTGTCATTGATGTCCTCTCTGAAGTGGAGAAAGTATTTTGGGTCAAATTAGCAAGAAATTTAAGTCTTTTCCCAATGTGCTCATATAACTTATTCCTCTTCATTAATTGGGTTATTGAAATAGTCAAGAACCTATTCATTATGTCTTTTCAAAATTTATTTCTCCCTCTTAATCATTTCATTTAGTATGATCTGAAAGGTTGTTACAATTTGATTTTCAGAGTCAGAATGAATTTTATTGATTTCATTCCTTTATTGCTTGTATTTCATATTTTCTTATTTTAATTTGAAATTTATTAGTTATTTAAAAATAATTTAAAAGTGATAAAAGAAGATACTTATCATATACCCCCAAGTTAGGACTATGTAATTCCTCACTTGTTTTATGGATATGTTTTCCAAATGACAATTAAAAATTGTGTATCTAAACTTTATCAAGTGTGCCATTCTAATAAAAAAAGGAAAACACCTCTCTTACACAGAGATGGTTTGCAATAAGTTCACCATATTTGGAAATGATTATGAACAATAAATCCAAAGTAAACATATAGTCAACTGCACTTCTCTCAGCTAGTTCCCCTAAAAATGCCCTCACCACTCCAATGCCACCTGACACCAGAGCAAAATTGACGGCCGGGAAATCAGAGCAGAATAGACAGCTGTCATCATCAATTTCAGTGGGCGTGTCTTTCTTTTGCAAAAATTTCAAAACCTTATGACTCTATGAATCCCTTACAAGGGCTGTTCCCAGGGCCTTGGAACTTAAGATTCATTAGGTTTAGGGTAATTCTGCTTTTGTCTAAACTTCTTCATATAGCTATTTATGATCTGGCTTCTGCTCACTTCTCCAGCTTAGTCTCTCATCATTTTCTTCCCTTGCTTTCTCTGCCTGAGCCTTATTCGGTCTCTCTCAGTTCCTGACTCTGACATGCTCTCTCTTCCCCCAGAGTATTCATTAGTACTATTTTTTGTCTGGCTAAATGTTTGTTCTCCACATGTCATTTTAGAAGTCCCTTAGCTTTCCCTGGCTACTCAAGTCTAAGATAAATGCCTCCTGTGTTTGCTCTCATGGTATAATATGTTAACAAGAAAAACAACAATAGCCAGTAATGAATAATTCCATGGTGTAATGCAATAAGTGCAATAATTAAAATCTGTATCATATCTATTTAGTATGTACTTGTTTTCTCGTCTGTCTCTGCCATTAGAGATAAGTTATGTGAGAGAAGAGACCCGTCTTTCTTCTTATCTATTGAAACTCCATTTCCAGGCCCAGGTCCTGGAGCATTCAGTAAATATTTACTGAAATGTGAAAGGTGGAATATTCCAGGCTGAGGAAATAGTATCAAAAGAAATAGAAGCATCAAAGATAGTATAGAATAGTAGTTGGGAGAATATGTTCAGAACCCAGATGTTCAGGCATGTCAGCTCCATGACCATGGGCAAATGACTTAACATTTCTATGCCTCAGTTTCCTCACCTGTGAAATGAGCATAATGCTAGTACCTACCTCATATAGACTCTGAAAATTAAATAGGTCAAGACATGTAAGGTGCTTGGGACAATACCTAATACATAATAATCACCTAATAAGTATTACTTATTATAACATTCATAGCTTAATCCCAGTGAAAAAGTTTACTGATTCTAAAGTAATCACCCTTCAGCTTTCATATCAACCTGACATTTACAAGCAGTCACTTTTGAGCTAGTAGACTTTAGAGATCATTGATCTTATCTCTTCATTTTTACGAAGAAGGAAAATGTAGTGCAGGAAAGCCAGACTAGAATCCAGGTCCTGACTGATCAAACCGATGACCATGGTCAATTCAGAACCAGAGGCTTAACGTGAATTGGGAGGCGAAGGTGTTTGAGCTGTCCCCCTAAAGATGGTGCTTGTGCTTCGATGCTGTGGAAGCTGTGGCCTACTTCAAGGACCTATATTACCCATTACTTGGACCAATGTGGGTATCAGGCTCCGGAAGAGCAATGAAAAGGGCCACAGTAGACTTCTGATTTGTAAGCCAGTTCATACCAGCTTGACTTGGATGTGATAAAGGCCAGTGCTGTGGGTAGAACATCACCAAGATGATTCTGGATTTTGGCTCTTAGCCTCCACATCAAAAAGCTGCATTAATGAGCCTCCCCTGAGTGTGTATTCTGTTTACTTCTACATGCCAAGACCCTCTAAGCAGGAGGAGGCTGTCCTTTTGTGGAATTCGGCCCAGAGGCGTATGAGTTCTAGGAGAATGGAGTATCTCAGATTTTAGAGCTCTTGTGCTTAGAGAGACACCACATATAAGGAGTTACAAAGAAGCTATTCCCTCCCTGCCCGCCCCCCCAAATCTTTGAATTAGGTGGCTGGCTTTGAAATTCATCACACTATACTGCGACGATTTTGCATGCCCTATAAGATGTTGCTCAGACAAATGGCAGGACTCCCTAGTCATATGTAATTTTGTTAGGAAGACTGTTTATCACTTCTGCTCAAATGAAGTAATAGGATCTTATCTAAAACATGGATATGGTCTACTGGATTCTGCTATCTCTCTTTAACAATAACTGGAAAGGGCCCCAATTGAACTCAGGCCTTTGAAACATAAAGGTTGTTTGGGAAACATAGAATGGACAATAAAGAATGAACTATGCTTATTTTACTAAGCTTGTATTAATATACACAGAATACTGCATATAGTACAAAGATAACTAGATATAGAGATTAGATAGATAGATAAATAGATAGAATGGACCAGAATAGGTCTGGGTCTGGTTTTAACCTATCTTCAGAGTGCTTGTTGGTCAGCAGTGCCTTTGTCAGATTACAGTGTCTGTTATTTGTCAAATATATTTTAAAAAATATTTATTGAACTCTTACTATGTGATGGAAGCTGTGCTATTATCATGTATGTGCAGTTCTCATCTTCAGGCAACTTACTTTTGAAAGAGGCTGTTGGAGGTCCTGTGACCTGAGTCAGTTAGGGATCATTATTATTTCTTCTTATTGTTCTTTTATGTCCATGTTCATTCCTCTACTGGACATCCTCCACGGGACTAATTGCTTCTTGATATGAGAATGTTTTTCCTTAGCTTAGAGCAACTTCAGTTGGTTAAAGTTCAATCTTTCACTATCAATTAGAATTCAACTACTATATGTTTATTGCATTAGCTCTTTCCATTTTGACTTGCTATTGTACAAATTTAAGCAATGCAGGAAATAGCACAATGAGAGAGCCTCTGACTGATGCTTTTTTTTTTTTTCTTTTTTTTTTGCCCATGATTGCTGAGGTGGGAAGAAGTTTATAGTTCATTTTGGTTTGGAGCAGGAAAAAAATGATATATTCACAGTTGGGTGTTGCCTAGAAGATTACTTGCTGTCCCTCTCAAGTCCTTTCCTTTAGTCCTGTTTCCTGTCGCCTACAAGCAGTTAAAGTCCCTCAGAATAGATAACATTTAGAACTAAGAGCTGTTCCTTGTGAAAAAAGCGCCGTGCTCCTGGGCTCTTCCTGTTTAAAACCTCATCTAGTCTCCGTGTGAGTAATTGCCGGGGTCCAAACCCCAGCGGGTCCAGGGGTCCCCAAAGGTGTGGACGGAGTCGGCGAAGAAGGAACGATACAGAGATAGCGTTCAGTTGATCATCATAGCCGGGTTCGCTTGTCAGGGTCTCCAGCCAGGTTCTGTACAGGTACTCCAGTCAGGTTCAGTGTCCAGGTTCCAGTCAGGTTCTCCTGCCAATCTCTGTAGTCAGGTTCAGTCCAGGATCCCTTGCCATGTTCTCCCGCTAGGCTCTGTCTCTAGGCTCCGAGGCCAGTCCCTCTCCAGGATCCTCCAGCATGCTCTCTCCAGTGAAGTTCTTCTGTCTCTAGAGAATGTTCTGTGTAGGTTCTGTGCCTAGGCTCTGTCTCTCTTGGTCCTGTCTTCCAAGCCCTGTGTCCTTAGTTCTGTGTTCTGAGTTCTGTGTCTGAAGTTCTGAGTGTTTCTGTCTTGTTACAACTGTATTTATACCAGTTGATTCAATCCTATCAATCTCTATTACAAAGGTTAGGGCGTTTCTTATCTCCATTCCAGGGAGAAAAGATTATGTAGTTTAAGCATGATTGTTCATAGTTAAAGGGATTAATTACCCGCCTGGCACTTAGTTGAGGGGTTTTATTCCCTCCCTAACTTCAGGGGAAAATCCCTACCTGGGGAAAACAACCTTTCTCAGAGACCTTGGTTAAAACACATAGTGCCAAGAAGGTGAGCAAACATATTAAGAACAGTATGCCATATATGCCAGGTCCCTTGAAACAGCAAGCATGGACCGGCTCCCGACAAATTCCCCCTTTTTTATTTTTTAAAAGCAGGCATTAAAAAGAAAAACCTCAAACGCTCTCTTGTATCCATTTTAAGAGTAGGATTGGCGCTTTCTCCTATTACCTGAGTCCTGATCTATCACCCCAGGGAGAGCTTGCCAATCCTGCACTTTCCCGGGGTGGAAAGGCTGCAGTGGGGTTAAGGATAAGGCTCCTTGGGCCTACCTTCTCCCATGCCATTACATTTACCTTTCCTTCCTCAGAAAAGCATGGACATACTTCTTGTATAAAACGTTCTGTCTGACTGGGAGTAACCTTAATTCCTCTGCTAGCAAGCACATATGTTAAAAGATCAATACAGAGTCTTTTTTCTTTAGACTCAGTATGGCACATCTTCTCAATCTAAGGATCAATACAGAGTCTTCTTTCTTTGGACTCAGTATGGCACATCTTCTTAATCTAAAGATCAATACAGAGTCTTCTTTCTTTGGACTCAGTATGGCATATCTCAATCTAAGAATCAATACAGAGTCTTCTTTCTTTGGACTCAGTATGGCACATCTTCTCAATCTAAGTTCTGTACTATCCACCTTCTTACCCTACTTATCCTCTGTAGGGGGGTTTGCAGCACCCTGGTGGAGTCCTATCCGTCCCGAATGTGGGGGTTCTCAATGGGGGGGGGCTTACCTATGGGAATCCTGTTCCAGGGGTTCCCAAAGGTGTGGACGGAGTCGGCGAAGACTATCCACCCTCTTCCTACGGTGGAGTCTGATCCGTCCCGAGTGTGGGGTTCTCAATGAGGGGGGCGCTTACCTAAGGGAATCCTGTTCCAGGGGTTCCCAAAGGTGTGGACGGAGTCGGCGAAGACTATCCACCCTCTTCCTACGGTGGAGTCCGATCCGTCCCGAGTGCGGGGCGCTTACTTAGGGGTCCCTGTTCGGGCGCCATATGCCGGGGTCCAACCCCAGCAGGTCCAGGGGTCCCCAAAGGTGTGGACGGAGTCGGCGAAGAAGGAACGATACAGAGATAGCGTTCAGTTGATCATCATAGCCGGGTTCGCTTGTCAGGGTCTCCAGCCAGGTTCTGTACAGGTACTCCAGTCAGGTTCAGTGTCCAGGTTCCAGTCAGGTTCTCCTGCCAATCTCTGTAGTCAGGTTCAGTCCAGGATCCCTTGCCATGTTCTCCCGCTAGGCTCTGTCTCTAGGCTCCGAGGCCAGTCCCTCTCCAGGATCCTCCAGCATGCTCTCTCCAGTGAAGTTCTTCTGTCTCTAGAGAATGTTCTGTGTAGGTTCTGTGCCTAGGCTCTGTCTCTCTTGATCCTGTCTTCCAAGCCCTGTGTCCTTAGTTCTGTGTTCTGAGTTCTGTGTCTGAAGTTCTGAGTGTTTCTGTCTTGTTACAACTGTATTTATACCAGTTGATTCAATCCTATCAATCTCTATTACAAAGGTTAGGGCGTTTCTTATCTCCATTCCAGGGAGAAAAGATTATGTAGTTTAAGCATGATTGTTCATAGTTAAAGGGATTAATTACCCGCCTGGCACTTAGTTGAGGGGTTTTATTCCCTCCCTAACTTCAGGGGAAAATCCCTACCTGGGGAAAACAACCTTTCTCAGAGACCTTGGTTAAAACACATAGTGCCAAGAAGGTGAGCAAACATATTAAGAACAGTATGCCATATATGCCAGGTCCCTTGAAACAGCAAGCATGGACCGGCTCCCGACAAGTAATACTTAAATAAAGGTGTGTGAAGGCTGAGTCATGACTATAGCGACTAGGTCATTAATTTGGTTCGCTTATAATCTCAAGTATTTTTACAAAATTCCCACCTTTATACCATGTCTCTCTGTGTGTACATTGTTCAGATTTAAATCTTACATTTTTCTCTCATGTAAATATTTTTTACCGTTCAGAGAGGGTCTTGCTATTATTCTCTTCTGATCTTCAAATCTGCCCAGTGAGTGATACAGCAGGAGTGTGTGAGATGACTACCCAATGACAGGTTAGGAGACTAAAGCTCAAATAATTGAGTAGTGTGAAGTAAGGAGTGGAAATTGCCTAATTAGGTGTTTTTCTCCCTAGAATCTTTTCCCCTTCCTTTCTTCAGTATTTCCATGTTTCACTTGAAGACCCATGCCTTCCCCATCTTCTGTCTGTGTGGACCAAAGGGGCCTCTGCTCATTGTTTCAGGGGTGTATTTTGTCCCAAAGGTCTAAGACAATTGCATCTTCATTGTCTGGCCAAGTGATGAGTTCAGAGTAGACAAGTGACCAACTCAGCCCCATCAGAATAATACTGGTCTTTGGGGAGGGCATGGGTTCCTCTTTTCCTCTGGGCTCGGTATTGGGAGGAGATGGGGTTCGAGTCTTAGAGGAAGCCAACAGAGCAGAAGGCAATGCCAGATCGGGAGAAAAGGGAAACCATGTGCTGGTAACACCATTGATGCAGGTAAGCACCTACACCAGCCACAGCTCAAAGTCAGCCTTTCTTTGGATTTTTTAGTTATGTGAAAAGTTGTTTTTTGCTTCAGCCTGTTTGGGTTTGCTTTTCAGTCTTAGCTGGTGTAAGTCTGTAGGTGAATAAGCAACAATTCTAGTTTTCAATGATCACAATTTCCCAGTCTGAGAAATGGAAGTGCTTCTCTAGCCTGTGACAGCTCTGGGGCCATTATTCTATCATGATTCTCTGATGCTCATCAAAGCAGCTTCCTGAGACAATTTGAGCTTACGCTTGGGTGTAGTGTTTCTTTCCCTTTGGGAAATACTTAATTTTTCCCAGGCTGATAGCGCCTAGGAAAGATTTATTGTAAGTTAAGATTACTATTCAGAAATAGCTATGGTGTCATCCTTTAAAATATTAATAAAAACATCGAAGGACTCAGTCAAAAGTCAACACCAGCTAGACTACAACCAGCCTTACAGAAATCTATGCATTATTTTGGCATTAAATAGGTTGTGTCTTAGTATATAAAGAGAGTAATTTCCCTTCATGACAATAAATGTGGCCCCCAAAATTTAGTCATGAGAATGTGGTGCTCTGTTGTTTAAGGTTAAGAAAAAATGGTATTTACATCATACACTGAACTGAAGAAGAGCTGGGTAATGGGGGAAGAGTCACTTTTAAAACCACCCCTGTCCTCAAAGAAGAGAACCAACTCTTCAAAGTTGCCAGGTGGGGATGCTGAATGGAGAACAGGAGCAAATTGCCAATTGCTTCATGGCCCTATTTGTTGCATTGTGAAGTTTTTGATAAAATGGCATAAGTATCTTACTTAAATTCTCATGACAAATTAAATGTTTGGGAAAGGGTTCTATAAAGAGATTTCTTATGGTGCCTTGAACACCAGGAAGTTTCATGTTTCCATACTTTTGCACGTGCAGTTCCCCCAGCCTTAAATGCCATTCCTTGCCTTCTCCACCGAATGAGTCCTTCAGACCTTTCAAGAAATAGTTCAAGAGCTTTGTTTTTTTCCTGGCTTTTCCTCTAGGCATTTGATTGCTATGTCCATGTTCCCATGACCATGACTTGTCTATCTATGGTTGTTAGAATTGGTCAAAATCTATTGAGCTATTTCTCTGCTCCCTGTCTTTTCCAGTGGCCTTTGAAGACCTTGGGTTCAAAGACTTGCCTGACCCTGCAAGTGCCCAATACAGGTTTGCTGGATGAAATAACCTTAGTGGCCCTCATTTGAGCAAACCTTCTAACCAAACGATGCTGGCTACCCATTTTGAACGCCTAATAATGGCCAGACAATTTATATACACTGCAGTTAATTATAATGAACTAATAATATAATTTAAACTAATTATAACTATCAATATAATTTAAAGATATCACCTTCAATCCTGCAAAGTGCATGTTATCTCGCTCCCCATTTTGTAGAGGAGAAAACCGAGGCTCAGAAAGGTTTAGAGCAGTGGTTCTCAACCTGTGGGTCGCGACCCCATCTGGGGGTCGAAGGACCCTTTCACAGGGGTCGCCTAAGACCATCGGAAAACACATATATAACTACATATTGTTTTTGTGATTAATCACTATGCTTTAGTTCTGTTCAATTTGTAACAATGAAAATACATCCTGCATATCAGATATTTACATTACGATTTATAACAGTAGCAAAATTACAGTTATGAAGTAGCAATGAAAATAATTTTATGGTTGGGGGTCACCACAACATAAGGAACTGTATTAAAGGGTTGCGGCATTAGGAAGGTTGAGAACCACTGGTTTAGAGGGTTGCTGGAGCTGTCACTATTAAGTGGTAGTGCATAGATTTAAAGTCTGTGCTCTTTCCTCCACATAACATCTCCAGCTTCGCTTGAAATAGTTATTTTAAAAAAAATTTTAAAAATGCTTCCTTTTCAACATTCCCTGAATATTCCCTTGAGGGCTCTGTTTCCGGCTAGATTCGTGCTACCTGCTTCCGTCTGCGAAATCAAATAAGCTACTTTGTGCAGCTCCTTCCTCAGGAAATCTGGAAAACGGAGCTGCTCTTTCTAGGAACGCGCACAATTCATCTTCATTTACTGGCCTGGCTTCTGATTTTCAGCTTAACCCATTGTGGCTCATGTCCCGGGCTGGGGTTGTTGGCCTCATCAGTCTAAAATAGTTTTTATTCCCAGCAAACAGAATCAGGAAGTGGAAGCAGATTTTTGGAAAAGCCTGGTTAAGAAAGAAGCCTTTTTTTTCAGTAATAGAAGCCAAACAAACATTTTGATTCAAATGATCTAGTTCCAGTCTGTGGCTCTGCTCTGGCGGGGTAGATCTGGCCTGCACCTGTTACACCCCGCAGTGCACTTTGCCCTGGTGATTGCCACATGCCAGGTTGTGAATTCGACCTGCTCTGGGTTTGGGTGAGGTTTTCATCAGTTGGGAGAGAAAGCAGGAACAAAATGAGAGTATTAAGGGGAAATGAGGAATATGTCTCTGAATTTATATGTACATATGCACATCACACACACACACACTTTCACAATCCCTTTTAGGTAAGGATTGTTTTTTTATTCTGAGATGATTCCTTTTGACCACCTTTTGGCATTAAAATACCCTTTCTCTTAAGAACATGGTCTGAATAGAGGATACCTTTCTTAATGCTTAAGCTGCCTGACAAAATAAAAATGTCATAGGAAGCCCTATCCACCTTGATTTGTAAACACATTTTATGAGGCCACGACATTTCCAAGGCTCGGAACCACGTCTCCCTTCCTCTCCCCTGCTTCGCTGGTTGACCACAGATAACAAACCTGCTCCCAAAGAAGGGAGACTCATGTTTGCAAAGTGGATTCTCTGGACTCTAGTCTCACCGGCTGTCTTTTCCCTTCATTGGCAGTTAGAATTTGATGCCTTGTTTCATTCACATGGATTTATGTCTGAGCTAATAAAAACAACATCTAACCATGCCTACCTGAGATAGGAAGAATCTCTTTCTATTTAGGTATTGCAAGAATGTACACATAATAGATGCTCAGCTGTTTTAAAAATAGATTTAACGTCAGGAACTTGGGGGCGAGGTCCTAGAAATTAATAAGATAATGATGACAACAGACTAAAATTAATGTTTATTAAGTGCTTTCTATACACTAAGCACTATTTTAAGCATTCCACATGTATGACTCACTTAATCCTCTCAATAGTAAAAAAAATAAGGTTTTATTGTCATTGCCTTGGTTTTACAGGGGAGGGGAACTGAGGCAACAGAGGGTTAAGTAACTTGGCTAGAGTCCCATGGTTTTTTCTTGACGTGGCGGGATTTGAACCCAATAGCTTTAGCCTGAGACCTGGGCATTACTGGCCACCACACCATGCTGCTTCTCGCAAGGACAGTTCTGACTGCTGCATCTGGAGAAGAATGACAGCAACAGCAGCAGCAATCTCAACAGCTGGAATTAGGAGGGTCCCAGGGCGGCATGTGTGCTAAGGGCTTCAGGCCGATTATCTCACGCCCACAACAACTCTATGCCGTCTGGGCTCCTGTTCTCACCCTTTACAGATGAGGAAGCTGAGGCGCAGAGGTCTTGAACGCTATGCCCAAGACTGGGTAGTGGCAGAACCTGAAACTCAAGCATAGGTTTGTCTGAATCCACACCCCTTGAGCTATGATGGTGAACTTGGATGAGCGGAAGACAGGGGGGCAGGAAAATTCCATCTCCGGGCTCCCCAGCAGCCGAGCAGCCGCGGCCAGGTCCCTGGGGTCCTGAGATTATTCCCTCATCTATAAGGAGAAGGACATCTGTGTGAGATGCTTGATAAACAGCAATGTGCTGTTTAAATGTCACTTATTTAAATATGTGGCAGAGGCTGGTTCCATTTCCTGTTCCTCTGAGCGTCTCTGGAGATTCAGAGAGCTCACTGCCTTTCCTCCTGCTTCCCCTGCTAGCCTTCCCTCTCAGCAGGCACCTCAGGAAGATGTGGGCTCCTGGTGCTGAGTAGCTCTAGGAAGTGCCTTTCGAGTTACCAGTCACCTAGAGCCACAGAAAGACAATCCAGACTGACAAGCACCGTGCTCATTAGGCAGACACTCAGCTCTGTGCAGTCACAAAGATATTAAGAAATGATATTTATAGCTGACCTTTCAAGATTAATAATTCCTGTGAAGGAGAAACCGTGGTATTCAATGTAATTAAAAAAGCCCAACCTTGAGTGTTGAAGGAAATAATTATTTTACTGTTTGTAGTACAGTTTGCTACATTTATTAAAAATTTAATAAAATGCCCATGCATATTATCAAACTTAAAAGACAGTGATAATGGAAAATCAGTTTGCTTCTTTCAACTCAGATGTGTGGTATTCTTATGACTCCTAATTATTTTCATATATTCTTAAAAATATGTGTATAAATCTTGTGATTTGAGAAGCAAAGTTCCATAATGATCAGTTAGTAAGAAATTTAAAAAATGGATCTTTAAGCCACACTGAAGTCAATTGCTAAAGCATTCATGATTTTAAATGCTAGGAAATAGAAATAGAAAAACATGAAATATTAACATGTTCCTTTTCCTTAGTTTTTGATCTTCCCATATTCTCCCCTTTGACTCTGCCTTAGATTTGACAAGTAATATCATGCTCAGATATTATGTGTCTGGTGTAGATCTTCCTGGCTTATCTTATTGTCCGGAAAAGGCAAGAATTAGGAGAGTCCATTTTGTCTCCAAATAACTGCATTCTCATTGAGGCAACGTCAGTGGAAACTCCTTATACCGCATGTAATTAACTGCTTTGTGCTTTGATCATAAAACATGCCAGACATTGAGTGCAAAACCCGCACAACCTTTCTAAGTGGGATGGGTGTGGCGATTCTGAGGTGGGAATGGGGAAGGTAGAAGCTGACAGGACAGTGTTTGGGAATATTTGCTTGAGTACTTGATGCTTTTGGATTGTTGTTCTGGTAGAGATAAAAGCCTGTTACAAATTAAACAGAAAAACAATTAAAATAGTTGCATAAACATAAAAGCATTTTTTTAAAAAATATATTTTATTGATTTTTTACAGAGAGGAAGGGAGAGGGATAGAGAGCCAGAAATACCGATGAGAGAGAAACATCGATCAGCTGCCTCCTGCACACCCCCTACTGGGGATGTACCCGCACCAAGGTACATGCCCTTGACTGGAATCGAACCTGGGACCCTTGAGTCAGCAGGCCGATGCTCTATCCACTGAGCCAAACCGGTTCTGGCACATTTTCTGAATAGAAAGATTTCATCTTTTCTTTTTAAAATTATAAATTATTATGAAAACATTTCAGAGGGATTATTAGAAAATAATCGCCATGAACACACCAAATAGCCATTTTATTTGTGCGTATTACTTTAAAGTCCTTGTTCACATTTATAATAATAAAAGCATAATATGCTAATTAGACTGAACAGCTGAACGACCTTCCGGACGTCCTTCTGGACATCCTTCTGGACGACCTTCAGGACCAAGCCGGGGCTGTGAGGGCCAAGCCCCTTGCACAAATTTTGTGCATCGGGCCTCTAGTATGATAATAAGAATTTTCAGTTTTATGGTACTTAAAAATTTTAACTGACACTACACTGACTTCATTATTACCACTATTAAAGTCTTTTTAGTGCCTTGATTTGGTTAGTCACTACTTATTTAACCATTACCTTATTTTTTGATAATTAGATGTTTTGTTCATTTATTTTGCTCTTCTAGAAGTGGCAACTAGACATTTTAGATTTTCTAAATATTTTGTTTCATTATTCCTACAATTGTCTTTGTATTTTTGTATCCTGCTTTTTGCTTTTAAAAGTATGGTCTTGGCTGTAGCTGGTTTGGCTCAATGGATAGAGCATTGGCCTGCAGACTGAAGGGTCCCCGGTTCTATTCTAGTCAAGGGCACATACCTGGGTTGCAGGCTTGATCCCTGGGTGCATGGGGGGAGGCAACCAATTGTTATGTCTCTGTCACATCTCACATTCATGTTTCTCTCTGACTCTCCCCCTCCCTTCTACTCTCTCTAAAAATCAGTGGAAAAAATATCCTTGGCTGAGGATTAACAATAATAAAAGAAGTATGGTCTTGAGAACCATAGTTAATATTTAAGCAGTAGCCTAAATATTGCTTATATAGATTTTTTTTCCTGTGGTGAGTTATTTCTTTTGTTCAAATATTTTTCCCCTCTGCCCGAGTTACCTCCCCCTCCCCCATATTCTCATGATGAAGACCTATTGATTATTTAATACCCAGCTTTAATATTTTTTTGCTGCGCCTTTCGTTGATACTGTCGAGCAGTGTTTATCCTTTAAACATTACCTCTTTATAGCAGGGAGTACATTGTAGCACAACAATGTTTAATTTCAAGAATAAACTGCCCTGCTCCACTATGCTTTTGTTGAGAATGGTCCCTAGGTACATTTTGTACATATACCCCAGCTTCACAGAACAGTTTTGAACAAATTCAATATTGAATGTATAGCTGAATGAGCTAAATAAAAGAGCTGACCAGGACCTAGGTTTATGCATTAGAGGAGTTCAGGGAAGGAGAGACCTAAAGGGCTGGAGGAGGAGGAGGAGGAGGAGGAGGGGAAAGGTAGGAAACCTGTTTCTATTGAGCTTTGTTATGTACCAGGCACTATGCCAGGTACTTTACAGGCCTTATCTCATTTAACGCCGAGAACAACGCTTGAAGTAGGTCCTGTCGCTGTCATATTGCAGGTTGCAGATTGCAGATAAAAACATTAACGTTCATGGTGATTGAGAAATTGCATAAGTTCACTCCATTAACAAGTGCCAGAGCTGGAGGAGAGATAGAAGAAAGGCCGTTTTTCTGATGTTCAAAAGAAGGAATGGTTGGGTGGATTCTGTGTAGGCCTACGCACAAATGCAGATGGCAGTGACCAGCTGGCATTTATAGGTTACCAGGCAGGTCAACCTGGCTAACCTACGGAGTTTGAATGGGGGTGGGTAGTCGGTGTTCATGGTGTCTCATGCCTAACAATCCATAAGTCATTAAGGCCTCTGTCTGAGGAGAAGGGGTTAAGGTTCTGCTGAAGGGTGTGTCTGTATAAATAATGATTACAGGTAGGTTGGCCTGGGCAACTCCTGATACCCAAGGCAGGTTCTGTTCTCACTACTGCTCTGTTACTAGATGATTATGCCTGAGCCCATAGGAATTAATTCACATTCATTGCCAAGAGCCTTTGGGAAGGCCCAGCTGAGAGTTTTAATGAAACAAAAGAGATCGTTGAACTAAGGACATTAGTTTAAGGTGGAAAGAAGGCTCTGCTAACTTGAAGGATCACGTTAAAAATCAAAATGTATTATTTAAAAGGAAAAGAAGATTAACAAAATTTGTTATTAAGTTTTCATTTTTCTTCTGTAAAGGAGCGCTTGTAAAATAAAATAGAATTTTTAGGCATGGGCAGTGTCTTAGTCTGTTCAGGTTTCCATAACAACAATACCATAGACTGGGTGGTTTATAAACAAGAGAAATTTATTTAATTTATTTCTCACACTTCTGGAGGCTGGGAGGTCCAACAGCATTGCCCCGGCAGATTTGGTGCCTGGTAAGGGCCCCACTTTCTGGTTCATAGGTGGCCATCTTCTTGCCATAATCTCACATGACAAAGGGGCTGTGTTATAAGGAGATGGCAAGAGTGAAAATCAAACATTTGGAGATGAGTTGAACAATGACAGAGTCAGATGCAGTGCCCCACGTCAATCATTTCTGAAAAAAAATCTAGATGAGCTTGATTGGCTTAATCAAGATCCCAGGCTTATATATGCTTATACTCAAACTGTCTAAGCAAGGTGGGCTAGAAAAAAAGGAATTTTGAATTCTACCTTTGAGAGGTGAGAGTCATAATTTAGGGCTTTCCTCAAATATACAAAAGCTGTTCAGAAGATGCTGGGAGAGCCAAAATATCATAGGCCCACTACAGATAGAAATCCTCTTTGAATCCACTTCCATCTCTTTTTTTTCTGGATTAGAGAGAACCATGAAAATAGTGCCTAGGGCCACTGTGTAAAGATGTGTTGGCTGTGTACTGCACGACTTCTCAGTGTGTGCCAGCGGTTCTCAACCTGTGGGTCGCGACCATCAGAAAACACATATAGCATATCAGATATTTACATTACAATTCATAACAGTAGCAAAATTACAGTTATGAAGTAGCAACGAAAATAATTTTATGGTTGGGGGTCACCACAACATGAGGAACTGTATTAAAGGGTCGTGGCATTAGGAAGGTTGAGAACCACTGCTTAGACCCTGCTATGAATGGCTCCCCTAGAGCCAAGCAACTTGGAAGCTCTCAGTGAGCTCCTTGCAGTTACAATATTAATTAGTAAGAAAGGAATTATCACGTGCCTAGCATGATTCAGGGACCATCCTACCACAGGACAATGGAACAGTCCAGAGCATGGGTTTGAATTTCACATCTGCCACTTATTAGTCGTGCGGTATGGACAAGTTATTGAAACTCTTAGAATCTTATTTTCTTTGTAAAGTGAAGGTGCCTTTACTTAGGCAATTAAGTTGTTATACATGCCTAACCCACTGTGAACATGCCAGGAAATGGCAGATATGAGTATGATTCATAGGCATTTCTCATATAATTCCATTACAGTCTTATAATTTAGCTCTAATTCATGGGGAAACTGAGGTTCAGAGAACATAAGGCCGACCCCAGGTGAGATAGCTGTGGGGTGGCAGAGCATGAATTTCTCCTCAGATTTGGGAGCTTGTGTTCATGCTATATTGAGTTGATTTTTACCCACATCCAAGGATGAATCTTCAATCTAAAGTCCTTTTCCTCTGAGCCTCTCTTGCCATGTTCAACATAAATATTAATGCAGCTACCATCTGCCACCATGTAAAAACACTTGGTCAAATCTATTTTAGCAAATGAAGTAAAATTGCCTTTTATTTGGTTTAATATATGTATGTGTTATGCTTTCTTTTGACCATCCAGTCCGTTTTTGAAGTGGAGTTTGGTTACCAAGGGAACGAGCATACAGCACTAGTTTTTTTTTTTTTTTTTAATTAGATTCAAGTTCAAAGTTGTTAGAATTGTTGGCTGAATTTCAACTGGTGACCACTTATTGACTGGAAAGTAACATAATTTCACTTTTTCTGGTATAAAAATAAAACTTACAGTGAGAGAAAATGTAAGGAATTTATGAGAATTGGTGAAAAATAAGAATCTTTAACTTGCAGACATTCGGCTTGCAGCTGCAAGCTTGCTAATCGATACTTTTACTTCAGACTGTATAATCCGCACATAAGTCTTACTGCTTTGGGAAATGTTTTATATGTTTTTAAATGGAAATAAATTTCACATGCCATGTTTTAGGAGATCTATAGCCATTAATGGTTTTCTATTCCTTTCTGGAGTGGCACTATATAAAGTCTATGGGATCTTGCCTCTCTCTAGACTCATCTCTCTTTTTCAATAAGCCTGGGTTTAAGTCCAGTGATTCACAACTCTCAAAATGCAACACATGTTCTTATAAAAATAATTAAAATTAAAAATGAAATAAAAATTTCCCAAAGTTCCTTCCTCCACCTCTAGGATTACAAACAAAGGTCAGGGCCGAGATCCAACCTGAAGTGACACAGGATTTGGGGAGCTAAAGGCATGAGTCAAAGCAATGTTTGCCTGAGAACTGTGAGGCTCCTGTACCAAGGAGTATACTGTGACAGCCAGTCTGAAGGACTGTAGGGATAGAAATATGAAGATTCAGAATGAAGAGTTTGGAGCCAGACTCAAAGGTTAGGAACCTGATTTGCATATGAATGAGGGAAAGTTGGAAACCATTTGTTTTACTTTAATGGTGGCAGGGCCAAAGAACATATATGCATAGTCCACGGACACGGACAACAGTGTGGTAATGGTTAAGGGGGAGACAAAGGAGGAGAGAATGGGGGGTATCTGTTACAGTGTCAACAATATAAGTGAAAACAAACAAAAACCCCCCACTGAAAACAAAAACAAACACAGAAGCAAAACAAAACAGAAGAAACTTGGGTTGGTCAGACGACATTAAGAGATCAGTGTTAGGCAAACACGTCCTCGCAGAGCATGCGTTTTAGTTTTTGTTATCTTTTATATTAACAAGAATTAAGTGGGCCATCAGGACTGTCTTCAGTCTGGCTTCCTAAAAGCACAGCCTGAGAATATGGAGTCAAGGGAAGTATGTTAAGCGGTCCACGGCTGAGTTTGGAACTGAGAGCCAAGTATGTAACTACCAACATGTTAATTTAATGGGTTTGGGAAGAGAGATGACCAATTATGTCTGGGAGTTAGAGACACCAAAACAGAACATGCAGGATGGTAATAAAGGCAGGAGGTGCCCTGAAGTGCTGGATGTGGCCACAGAGGCAGTTCCTAATGTGCCTGTGGCCTGGTTTGTTAGAGCTACGAGTATATGGGAAGTTCTTACGGGCTCTCAACCAGTTTTGACCAATTGGACCTTAAAGGATGGGTAGGGTCTGATGGAGAGATATAAGGGGGAGGACATTGCAGTGGAAATGTGCCCAGGATGAGCCAATATGGGAGGAATGCCTGAAGAGTTTCATACATCTCTTGAACCTATGCCCCTCAGCTGTGTGACACCAACATTATGCCATTTAAGATTCACTCTTTGGTACATCTGGGCCCTTTCAGTTGAGCCCTTACCTTAGCAAATACAGAGATCATAAAGCCAGCTGTTGGTGATGCCACGAGTTAGAAGGGCAGTCATTAACATTGTTCTAAAGAGTCTCCCTCACACTCATAACAATGTCATTCTCTGACTGATGGTGAAATATCGTCAGAAACAAAGTGGCCTTGGCCTGTCCTCTAAAGACACTCAGACTGAAAAGATGATGACTTTTCAGGATGTTCACTGGAAGGCCAAGTGTTTTCAACCTGGAAAGGGCAGTGGCAGTGAAGTCCAATGCCTAGACTGGGCAAATGCAGAAGAGAGAAAGAGTGTGCAAGGCCAGTAATTAGAGGAGAAGGAGCAGGTGAGCTTCTAAGAAGTAGTCGTGGGAGCAGGAAAGCCTGAGTAATGCAACAAAGAAGTGCAGAATAAAGATAATGAGACTGTGTAAGCTGCAACCCACACAAGATGACCAAAGGAGAAGAGGCCACAGGCAGAGGGAGCAGTCTCTAACCGGCCATGCCCAGGGGAGTGCATGGACCAGCTCTTGGTGGGAGGGGAGACTGATGGCCAAAACTAAAGCACAGGTGATTCATGGGCATGTAACATGTATCTTGTTTAATATTTTAGCAAAATAATGTAGTATGTATAATGTTATTCTTTATTAAAAATTACTAGCTCCAGTGGAGAATACTAATATCTTAGTGAAATAATTCAATTTGGGTGGATTTTACCAGCCTCCTGTCCCCTGGATTAATACTGAGACTGGACAGTCTTTCCCAGTTTGAGTCTACCTATGTTTTTATTCTAATAGGAATGAAAGGACTTTGGGTACTTACTTGTGTACTTAAAATAAAGGATCTTTGAGTAATGGAGTTGGGTATAAGTGTAGACAAGCTGCCTATGCTTAAAAACACTTCGCTTTGCAAGTGCAGCAAATTGTAAATTTAATGACAAATTCAAACAAATAAGTCACTCCATATGCACTTGCCAATGTGTGCATATACAATGTGTTGGAAACAAATAGAAATGGACTAAAATGTACATATGGACATGTAAATTTTTCACATTTGAAAAATATGACCAAGAACATTAAAGTATTCAGAGGGGCCCCTTTTCAAAACAGTTGACTTAAGACTCTTTCCACCTGCAACAGACTATTGAATTGTAAGAGGAGAACTAGAGAAATCTACATCGTTGTCTCCCAAAACAGGTGCCCAGGCTAGTGCTCTGGTGGAGCACAGTTCTGAGTGAATTGTTGGTAAATTATAAGCCTTCTGGAAGCCCTGAATTATTAGATTTAAAAGAGCAGGCAAGCATGGTCGTCAAGTAAATGCTATATAATCTAGTTATAGTTACATATGGTGCTGTTCGATAATGTAAAAAGCATGGCATGGAGGCATAAAAAAGCACCTTTGAATAAGATGCACAGAAGAATAAACCTTGGCTTTATTGGCTTTAATACTTGTGGTTTTTTTACTATTTCTGAGTGACCCTGGAAATCCATGAACTATAATCCTTTGCCATTTTGCTGAGGCATGTGTAATATAGAGCTTATATTAATCACAGAATTTATGTTCATAACTTTGTACATTATTTTGTTTCTGTCCCTGTATACTGCATTGGAAGGGGTCAGTTGAAAATATTCAGTTATACTTATTCCACATTTATGGGAGAAATTATGTGTTACAGTGACATTTTAAAACATTTCTCCTGGATGTTAAGGGTCTAGGGCAGGGGTCCTCAAACTTTTTAAACAGGGGGCCAGTTCACTGTCCCTCAGACTGTTGGAGGGCTGGACTATAGTTTAAAAAAAAACTATGAACAAATTCCTATGCACACTGCACATATCTTATTTTAAAGTAAAAAAACAAAACGGGAACAAATACAATATTTGTATTTGCATGTGGCCCACGGGCCGTAGTTTGAGGACCCCTGCATAGGGTATGCATAAAGTTGTTAGAAATATGTTTCCATGTATAATAGAAATTCTGAGAGGGGGATCAGAACCTGACAACTATGACTTGTTAGAGCACACGTGTGAGTGGTCGATGCGTAATGATAGAAGTTATGGGATTTGCTGTCTAAAGCTGTTCTCTACTATTGCTTGTGTGTTTAATTCCTAAAGACTGAAAACTGTTTCAAGGAAATAGGAAGGCCAAAACTGTAGGTCAAGTTCTAAGAGCATGGCAAGGATTGAGGGCATTTGGCAGCCAAGAGAGTAAGGACATGTAAGACGGGGATTGAAGAATGAGCAGAAGTTCACAGGAACAAATGTAAGCAATGTAAAAGAGGAAGACTAGAGATTGTCATATTGCCTGGAATTGAAATCTCCAGCTTTCTTACTAGGTGGTTGTTTAATCTGTTTAATTTCTTTTTGAATACTGCTTTAGAGATGAGACATTCTGTTTGGTTGTAGCTCTAACATTCTAAAAGTTATCTTCTTTTATATAATGACACAAATCTAATTTTTTATGCATTGGCATTAAATAATTCCAGATATGCTTCCTTCTTTTTTTAAAAAAAAATATTTTTATCGATTTCAGAGAGGAAGGGAGCAGAAGAGAGAGATAGAAACATCAATGATGAGAGAGAATCATTGATTGGCTGCCTCTTGCATGCCCCCACTGGAGGTCAAGCCCACAACCCAGGCATGTGCCCTTGACAGGAATTGAACCTGGGACCCTTCAGTCCATAGGCTGACACTCTTTCCACTAAGCTAAACCAGCTAGGGTCTCGCACGATTTCGAGGTGCATGTGGGTGAGTGGGGACTTGACACTGGGTCCCATGGTGCCCCCCAGACTCTGACAGGAGGAAGATTTTCATATACACGTTACTAATTTTCTTTCATCTCTAACAGTTATATTATAGAGAAAAGGCAAATAGAAATATTAAAATATTTCCTTTAATTAATTCCCTTTTAATATGCACGAATTTTGTGCACCGGACCACTAGTATGCTAATGATCTGCTAAGGCCACTCAACTGCCTGCTCTGATGTGCACTGACCACCAGGGGGCAGATGCTCTGACTGGTAGGTTATCTTGCTGCTGGGGTCCAGCTTATCAGAACTGAGTGAGATGGGCCGGACATGCCCTGAAGCCCTCCTGCGGTTCCTCCCTGGCCAGCCAACCTTTCACATCCCTCCCTGGCCCCAACTGTGCACCGGTGGGATCCCTCGGCCTGGCTTGTGCCCTCTCACAATCTGGAACCTCTTGGGGGATTTCAGAGAGCCGGTTTTGGCCCAATCCCGCAGGCCAGGCCAAGGAACCCCACTGGTGCACCAATTCGTGCACTGGGCCTCTAGTATTATGATAACTATGTATGGTGCCAGGTGGGTATTTAAAATGTCAGGGGACCACTTTGTAAAGTATATGATTGCATAACCTCTATGCTGTACTCATGAAACCAATCCTATATAATAAAAGGCTAACATACAAATTGTCCCCTTGACCTAGAGTTCAAGCGGGAGTTCGACTAGGGGGCGGGGCCAGCTGGCCAACTGCCCATGGCCCCTCCCCTGGCTGGCTTCACCCCTGATTGGCCCCCCCACCCAATTTGGGGCTGGGTCGACTGGCCAACCGTCCAGGCCCCTTCCCCTGGCCGGACCCCACCCGTGCATGAATGCATGCATTGGGTAAAAAATAATATTGAATGTAAACTGTAATTGAAAAACAAAATAAGAAAAGAAAAGATCTAGAACAGCAGTCACCAAGCTTTCAGACCTCACGGACCACCAGTGGTCCACAGACAACCAGTTGGCGACCACTGGTCTAGAACATGAGAGAAATTTCCAGCACACTGATAATCAAATCATTCAAAATTATGAAACAATGAGAAACAATATCATAGCAAATAAGAGCACACAAACTCTGGAAGTAGAATTATTGAGACCTACTAACTGGGTAAACTTTCCTTGCTTTAGTGTCCCTACCTGTATGTAACATGGGGGTCCTAGTAGTGCCTATAGCAATGTCAGAGGTGACACGCGAACTCATTTTTTTGGTTGATTTTTCTTTGTTAAATGGCATTTAAATATATAAAATAAATATCAAAAATATAAATCTTTGTTTTACTATGGTTGCAAATATAAAAAAATTTCTATATGTGACACGGCACCAGAGTTAAGTTAGGGTTTTTCAAAATGCTGACACGCCGAGCTCAAAAGGTTCACCATCACTGGCCTATAGCAAGGTTGTTTTGAGTATTAAATGGGTATTAATATAAGTAAATTGCTTCAAACAGTTCCTCAGATATATTAATTGCTATGTAAGCTTTAGAAATTCTTTATATTATTACTGTTTAGTGTCTAATTATTGTTAAATGTTTATAAAATGACAAGGCCTTGCCCTAACTGGTTTGGCTCAGTGGATAAAGCGTCGGCCTGCAGACTGAAAGGTCCCAGGTTGGATTCCGGTCAAGGGCATGTACCTTGGTTGTGGGCACATCCCCAGTAGGAGGTGTGCAGGAGGCAGCTGATCGATGTTTCTCTCTCATCGATGTTTCTAACTCTCTATCCCTCTCCCTTCCTCTCTGTAAAAAACCAATAAAATACATTTAAAAATAAAATAAAATGACAAGGCCTAATATTGGCTAGATGGGAAAAATGGGCATTTTCATACATTGTGGATGAGAGTATAAATTGGTCCATTATTTCTGGAAGGAAGTTTTACAATATATCTTAAAAGTTTTAAAATAAATAAAATCCTTAATAAAGAAAATTTATTTTGTGGAATTTAGCCAATGATCCATGTGCTTGTTTTTTGTTTGTTTGTTTGTTCATAAAGATGTTCACAGGAGGATGACTTATAATGGTAAAAAATTAGCAAAACTTGACTTCCAGGTAAAGAGGTGGTTTGAATATATACATTTAATTTCACCCACTCTCTAGACCAGGGGTCCTCAAACTACATTTTGTTTTTTTACTTCAAAATAAGATATGTGCAGTGTGCATAGGAATTTGTTCATAGTCTGGCCCTCCAACGGTCTGAGGGACAGTGAACTGGCCCCCTGTTTAAAAAGTTTGAGGTCCCCTGCTCTAGACTTCATTATAACTACTGTAAAAAATTACATTTTATTGAGGTAAAATTCCAATATAAGGAAATACACAAATAGTAAGTGTATAATTTGATGTGTTTTAGAGAAATGTGTACACCTATGTTACAAAGCTTCTAATAAAAAACATTTCCACCTCCCTAAAAATTTCTCTCATGTCCCCTTTCAGTAAATTCTCACATCCACAGGCTAAACTATTTAGATTTCTATCGCCACAGATCAGTTTCATTTGTTCTTGGACTTCATGTAAATGGAATCATACAGTATGGATTCTTTTGTGTGTGGCTTCTTTTCTTCACTATAATTCTGAAAACCATGTCATGTTGTTATATCAGCAGTCTAGTCCTTTATGCCTCTTTATTCCTATAGTCTATTTTTTATTGCTGAGTAGTGTTCCATTTTTTTAATAGACTAGAATTAGTTTACTTATTTTCCTATCAATGATATTTTGGTTGTTTTTTACTATCATGAATAAAGTTGTTATGAAGATTCTTATGCATGACTTTTTGTGGTTATATGTTTTCAATTCTCTTGGATAAATACTTAGGAGTGGAATTGCTGGGTCATAGGGGAAGTGTATGTTTAATGTTATACTAAACTGCTCAACAACTGTTCTATAAAGTGATTGTACCATTTTATATTTTTACCAGCTTGTATGTTGTTTAATGTATATTGCTTCATACCTTTGCAAACATTTCAGTGTTGTCATATTTTTATTTATTTACTTATTTTATTTTTTTGTTAATCCTCACCCGAGGATATTTTTCCATTGGTTTTTGAAGAGAGTGAAAGGGAGAGGGGAGAGACAGAGAGAAACATTGATGTGGGAGAGAACATGGATTGGTTGTCTCCTGCATGCACCCTGACCAGGGCTGGGCAACCTGCAACCAAGGCATGTGCCCTTGACCCGAATCGATCCCGAGACCCTTCAGTCCGAGGGCTGATGCTCTATAAATTTTTAAAATTTAAACTATGTCTGCTAGGTGTGAAGTGCTAAGTGTAATTTAAATTTACATTTCTCGGCTCACTAGTGATGCTGGGCATCATTTCATGTGCTTATTGGCAATTTACACATCTTCAGTGAAGTACCTGTTCAAAACTTTTACCGAAGGTTGTAAAGATATTCTCTTGAATTTTCTTCTGAAAACCTTATGGATTTAGTTATACATTTCAGTTTTTGATCTATCTCAAATTAATTTTTGTGTATGATGTGTGTTAGAGGTTGAGGTTCATATTTTCCATAGTTCTTTTTTAAATTTAAATTCTTTATTGTTTAAAGTACTACATGAGTCTCCTTTTCCCCTCATTGACCTTTCCCTAGCCACTCCCACCCCCCAGCACATACCCTCACCCCCTACGGTCTGTGTCCATTGGTTATGCTCATATGCATGCATACAAGTCCTTTGGTTGATCTCTTACTCCCTTACCTCCCCCTTTTCCCCTCATTGACCTTTATCTCCCCCACTTCCCTCATAGGTTGGACAGTCTGTTCAATGCTTCTATGTCTCTGGTTCTATATTTGTTTATCAGTTTATGTTGTTCATTATATTCCACAAATGAGTGAGATCATGTGATATTAATCTTTCTCTGACTGGCTTATTTCACTTAGCATAATGCTCTCCAATTCCATCCATGCTGTTGCAAATGGTAAGAATTCCTTCTTTTATACAGCAGCGTAGTATTCCATTGGGAAGATGTACCACTGTTTTTTAATCCACTCGCCTGCTGATGCACACTTAGGCTGTTTCCAAATCTTTGCTATTGTACTAAATTGTGCTGCTGTGAACATAGGGATGCATATATCCTTTCTGATCACTGTTTCTGTTTTCTTGGGATATATTCCTAAAAGTGGGATTACTGGGTCAAATGGGAGTTCCACTTTTAGTTTTTTGAGGAAACTCCATACTGTTCTCCACAGTGGCTGCAACAGTGTGCATTCTCACCAGTAGTGCATGAGGGTTCCTTTTTGTCCTCATCCTCATCAGTACTTGTCATTTGTTGATTTGTTGATAATAGCCATTCTGACAGGTGTGAGATGGTATCTCATTGTCGTTTTGATATGCATCTCTCAGATGATTAGTGACTTTGAGCATGTTTTCATATGTCTCTTGGCATTCTGTATGTCCTCTTTTAAAAAGTGTCTATTTAGGTCCTTTGCCCATTTTTTGATTGGATTGTTTATCTTCCTTTTGTTAAGTTGTATGAGTTCCCTCTAAATTTTGGAGATTAAAACCTTATCGGAGATAACATTGGCAAATATGTTTTCCCATGCAGGGGTCTTTCTTGTTGTTTTGTTGATGATTTCTTTTGCTGTGCAGAAGCTTTTGATTTTGATGTAGTCCCATTTGTTTATTTCCTCCTTAGTTTCTATTATCCTAGGAGCTGCATCAATAAAGATACTGCTACAACATATGTCTGTTATTTTGTTGCCTATGGCTTCTTCTAAGATTGTTATGGTTTCCTGTCTTAAGTTTAAGTCCTTTATCCATTTTGAGTTTATTTTTGTGTATGGTGTAAGTTGGTGGTCTAGTTTCATTTTTTTTGCATGTATCTGTCCAGTTTTCCCAACACCATTTATTGAAGAGACTGTCTTGACTCCATTGTATGCTCTTGCCTCCTTTGTCATATATTAATTGAGCATACTGGCTTGGGTTGATTTCTGGGTTCTCTGTTTCCCATAGTTCTTTTTAGTTGTCCCAGCTCCTTTTATTGAAAAGACTTTTCTGTTCCCATTTATATCTTGGTATATTCATTAAAAATCAATATATTGTACATGTACAAGTTTTTTTTCTGAATTTGATATTATGTTACATTGATCTATTTATCTATGTCTGTATTTCATTCTATAGAAAGGGTGAAAGGGGAAATGGAAGGTCTGAAGCTTCCTTTTAAGGATGTGAATTAGAAGTTGCACACATCACTTCTCCTGTCCTACCAGTCAGAACATGGACATTCCAAGTGTCTTAGCTTGGGCTGCTATAACAAAATACCACAGACTGGGCGGCTTATACATAGCAGAAATTTATTGCTCACAGTTCTGGAGGCTGGAAGTCCAGGATCATGGCACCAGTATGGTCAAGTGAAGGCCCTCTTCTGGTTGCAGAATTCTCCTTTAATCATGTAGAAGAAGATACCCTAGGGATGGTGGAACAACTAGATAGAAAGATCTGGAACTTTGCTTTACCGCATAGAGAAGAGCTGCCTACCTGCCAAGGCTGAACAGCAGCTCTTACAGAAGGGAAAAAGAAGCCATTTTGTTTAAACACTGTTATTGTCAAAGCAATATGTTGTATGTACTATTTTTAAAATTCCTTTTTAAACTTAATATTGTGTTGAAAAATGCTTTATTTACCCTTAAACATTTTAATGGCTAATATTCATGGTGCAGTTATATCATTATTTAACTAAGCCCCTATCATTGGGCATTTAAGTTGTTTCAATTTTCTATGTTATAAATAATACTGGAATGAAAATTCTAATTCTATAAATATTTATACATGTACATATATATTTACATGTATGCACATGCATATAACCACACAGTAAACACACATATATGTATATGCATGTAGGTGCACAAAGAGATCTCTGATTGTTTCTCTAAAATAAATTACTATAAATAGAATTACTTGATTAAAGACCTTTCACATTTATAAGGCTTTTAAGATTGGCAAGTTGAGTGCTCATACTTCTGCACTAATTTACCCTTCCACTAGGAATATATGTAGATTGCTATCCAATGTTGAATATTTTTGAGATATAATTTGCATACTATAAAATCCACAGATCTTAAGAGCTTAATCTCATACGTTTTAACAATTGTATACACCCATGTAACTGCCACACTAAGAAAGATAGAGAACATTTCCATTACCCAGAAAGTTATATTGTGCCTCTCTCCTTCGTCCCCACCCCACAAGCAAGTGCTGTTTTGATTTCTAACTTTGCCTATTTTTTTGGACTTCATATAGATGAAATCATACAGTAGGTATTCTTTTGTTTCTTTGCTTTCATTTTTGAGATTCATCCATTTTGTTGCAAATAGCAGAGTTCTGCTGTATGAAATTACTACTTTAAAAAAGTCTGTTCTGTTGATAAATATTTGTGTTATTTCCAGTTTTGGGCTATTATGAATGTGACTTTTTGTAAACATATGTGTTTCATTTAGTTACTCTTCAGTAAATACCTAAGAGTGGGATTGCTGGGTCCTAGGGCAGATGCATATTTAACTTTCAAAGAAACTGACATGCAACTCTCAAAAATGATTGTACAACGTTATGCTCCCTCCAGCAATGCATGAGTGTTTCAGATGCTTCCATCCTGGCAAACATTAGGTACTATCAGTCTTTTAGATTTTAGTCATTCTGGTGGCTGTGGGAATGTTGTTAGATTTTCCTTTTTTCTAATGATATTGACTGAGCTCCTTTGTAAATACTTAATGACTATTTGTATACCTTTTGTAAAGTTTTATTAAAGTTTTTTTGTCCATTTTTACAAATTGAATTTTCTTTTTATTATTGATTTATAGGCGTTTTTTAAAAAATATATTCTGGGTACAAGTTCTTTATCAGATACATGTTAAGATTGTTTTCTTCTAGAGAGTAAGTTATGAGCAGAAATTTTAATTAGAAAGAAGTTCAGTGGATCGCTTTTTAGTTTTATACTTAGTTGTTTCTTGTGTATTCTAAGTTTTTGTGTATCACAAGTTTATGAACATATTATCCTACATTTTCTTTTAAAAATATTTTGGTTGTAATTTTTCCAATACAGTAAATGATCCATTTCAAATTAACTCTGTTATTAGAATGAGGTAGGGGACAAGTTTCATTTATTTTCTGTTTTTTTTTGTTTGTTTTTAATAACAGGTTTTCTATTACATTGGTTAAAATCTATTACTATTTAATCTATTACTCTGTTTTAGATTTTGCCAATGATAAGTACAAATGGCATTTTATTGTTTATGCCTTGATGAATCTAGACTTTGAACTCTTCCCTGAGTTTTCATGTTCCTACAACTTTGAGTCAGAGATATTCTAATAGCCAATCCCAAAGGACAGACTTCTCAACTTCAGCAAAATATCTCCTTTTCTTTTTGAAAGGTATGAAATTGCCTCAGGACTGCTCTAGTGACATCTGTGTCAATGAAGATTAGAAAATACTCAGAAGAATTGTTGCCAACCATCAATCTATTTTAAATTAGTAAGGACTTAGACTGACTCATGAAGCATTAAGATGGCCATACTTGTATGATGTTGTTCAACTGGAAGAGGTTGAAATTTTCAATATAAATTAACGTAGGAAAAGACTAGTTATACCAAATACTAAGAATAATGTAATAACTGTTAAATCTGAAAAGCACGAGCTATGCTTCCTAGGGAAATAAATGAAACCTGTTTAAAATATATTTAATGAATATATTAAAGAAGAACAGAGAATACATTTCAAAGAAGCAGTTTGTGCTGACAAGTTAAACCAAATTACTTTGGCGATTTTGCCCTTAGCTTTCCATGACCTACAAAAGATAGGAGCCATCCACATGCTGTCAAAATCTGAGTTTCTCAGAAAAGGGTAAGTCTCAACCCTGTTGAGTTTGATTATACTGTACACAGACGGGCTAGAGCTCTGAGGAGAGTCAAACATTCACATTCATTTTGTAGAGTTAATGTCTGCGAAAAGTGACTAGCTAAGCAGCTATAATAATCCCAATTGAGAGTACATTTACATTTTTCTAATAATACAATTCATGTAATTCTTTATGTAAATCTTTTCCACACACTTCCAGATATTTGGCTCCCATATGCTCTATAAAATCTCTAAAACGAGCTCAAATTTTTTATCAGTTAATTTCTTTCCATGACCTCTAGAAGTTATGCTGTATCATAATTTTTCCTTCATTTTCCCCATCTTCCCCCCCCCCCAACAAATGTAAGGATTATTATCTTAAAATATTTCTCACATATATTCTATCATAGTTTGCATTTTGTCACTCACTACCTCTTTATTTCTTACTAGAGGCCCAGTGCACAAAATTCATGCATGGGAGGGGGTGTCCCTCAGCCCGGCCTGCGCCCTCTCGCAATCTGGGACCCCTCGGGTAGGGTCCCTAGGCCTGGCCGGCAATCAGGGCCTATCGGGGCTTTCCTTCCCCCGGCTGTGGGCAGCTGGCCCTGCCCCTGCCTCTTCCACTGCTTGCCATCTGTGCAGCGCTGCCTCCCTTCTCCCCCACTGGTCGCCTCCCTCTGTGTGTGACAGGTGTGGGGTGTGTTAGCTTGGCTAGCTTGGGCCTCCCTCTGCGGGGTGATCGCTGGACGGCACTGCACACCTGCTGCACCGTCGCTGGCCGGTGGCCTGGGCCTCCCTCTGTGGGGTGATTAATTGCAGGGCCCCCAGATTGATCACTGTGTAGAGGGAGGCCCCGCCCACCCTCCACAGCGCCACTGGCCTGGTAGCCTGGGCCTCCCTCTGTGGGGCAATCATGGGCGATGGTGGGGCCCCTGACCAATTGCATCACACCCGCCTTGGCTGGCCTGGCACCAGTGCGTGTCATAGCGTGGTCGTCCGGTAGTTCTGCTGTTCGGTTGTTTGGTCAATTTGCATATTATGCTTTGATTATTATAGATTTTCTATTTGGTGACTCAGAAATAAGGCCAGGCTTCAATACAAAGGCAAGTAATTGCCATAAGGTGACCACTGTCACAATTTCCCCCAAGGAGCTCCATCTTGTTAACTGTTTGAAATCGCCTAGCACATTTTTCTTAAGGGATTTA
This sequence comes from Myotis daubentonii, assembly GCF_963259705.1. NCBI lineage: Eukaryota > Metazoa > Chordata > Mammalia > Chiroptera > Vespertilionidae > Myotis > Myotis daubentonii. Next base: position 224,720,828 of record NC_081840.1, on the reverse strand, counting down.
GCATTTATTTATTTTTCAGTGCTTTTGATGATGCTGACAAATTACTTTATGTTTGAGTAGAGTTCTCGTAATATCTGTGACAGCAGTTCTGTCAAAACACTTGAAAAGTGTGCTCACTCATTATGGAAATTTCGAAAGCCCATGTCCCTTCAAAAATAATGTTTTGCTTTGGAAGCTATGCAAAACAGCTCAAATTTGGGATCGTCATTGGGAACAGTCCTTAGAGAAACCATTTTCGTTTTCTAATTGGAGAATCCAGGACAATGTTAGTGAAGCCAGTGGACACAGCATCGCTTTGTCTAAGGCAGCTCTAACAACGCCTTCTAAAAGGTCCTAACGATGTATCCGCCGCTTAAAGCGTTGCAGCGCCCGAAATGCAAAGCATTGGGAATCCAAAGGCTGAGTTGATCCTTTCTGACAGAGGACAGAGGCCAACAAGCCAACCCCAAATGGTCCGATTAGAAGCCCTGCGTTATTAACAGCCACCTGCATGTCTTGTGTGGCCCTTTCTGTGTGTGAAATAGGGCCAGCACTATGTGAGTACTTAAAAGCTCCTTTCAAAAAATTTAGAGTTCTTATTGAGACATTCCCCTGCAGTACAGAGAATAAGACAAACGGAAGTATTCATGGCCAGCCCCTCCCCCTCCTTATTTTCTGATAATATGTGTGAGCGATTTACAACCAAATTGGCATGATGCCATACCAGCACACTAGAAATGTTTATTGTAGATTTAAAAATATTCTATAATTCACGAGAAGAAGTTCAGCTCTAGGAGCTAAGAAAACAATGTTGTGTGTCTCCATCAAGATGATAGGCCTAAATTTATTCTGAAATCTAAAGGAGTCTACTCCTACAAATGCTAATTCCCCAGGCCTCACATTCAGAAGTTTTATTATTTCTTCTTTAGGAGAAACTATTTCTAAGCAGATATTTAATGTGTGTGTGTGTGTGTGTGTGTGTGTGTGTGTGTGTGTGTTTTCAACTAGGAAGTAACTGGTAAAGTTATCTATCCATTAATTCTTGTAATAGGCATGAGTCTTATAACCAGGTGATGCTCCCTTTAATTCTGGATGATAGCATGGCTAGTTTAAGAGAACATATGTGTTTAGCCCATAATTTTAGAAGATTACACAGATCACCAGTAGTGTCCAAGAGCACATTTTCTTGTTGTGTCCTTATGTTTGGGGTGTTATATAAGGAAATCTGGATTATTATAGAGGGGAAACTGGTCCTGATACCTTCAGAAGTCCCTTCGAGCTCTTAGATTCCATGATTTTGTGAGTTTTAGTTTTATTTATTTTATTTTTATTTTTCAACTACAGTTGACATTCAGTATTATATTAGTTTCAGATGTACAGCATAGTGGTGAGACATTTATATAACTTACGATGTGATCCCCCAATAAATCTAGTACCCACCTGGCACAATGCATGACTATTACAATATAATTGACTATACTAGTATTCCCTATGCTGTACTTCACATCCCTGTGTCTATTTTGTAACTGCTAATTTGTACTTCTTTCACCCAGCCCCCAAACCCCCCTCCCCCTGAGTTTTAGTTTTAAAACGCTGTATGCAAGTCAGTGAAAATATGTAAAGCTATTCTGTAAATTCATATAAGAATATTCAAAGATCTAGAATTAAAAAAGTTTACATTTGCATTAAAAATTTCTTTAATGATGATTTTGCTTCCTACATATTGCACCTGTAGAATTCGTATCACTGCTCTACACGCTCTCTATTTCCCGCAACACAGAATCCTTTCTTTTGAGATTTCAAACCTAACTTCTCAGAGGTTTAATTTAATACTTCTTCCCAAATGTAACTGGTGTATTCAGGTTGGTATAGAAATCATTGATATTCCCAAATGTAACATTCTGAATTCCCACAGGCTTGCATATTAGCAGATAATCCATCCCATCTTGCCTTAGAGACTCTCTGCTGATAGCCCTATAATCCCCGGGGGTTTACTGGCATCTAATTGGTCACTTCTGTTTTTTTTTCTTTTCTTTTTTTTTTCCGATCACTCACAAAAGCAGCCAGAACTCACTCTCTGGTTCTTTTGAGTTCAGAGGACTTGGTAATCCCAGAATATCATCCCTTGTCTGTGTTGCTCTTGTTCTTGATGCCACAAAGCCCAGTGTGGGTCTCCGTGTGGTTCTCCATGGCCAGAGGCTTCAGTACCTGAAACGTGCCAGGCCTCTCTGGAGCTCGGTGTCTGTGTCCAGTTGGTTTTAGCTGTAGAGAGAGGAAGCAGTCTCTCTATTGTCCAGTCTTCAGACTACATTTTCTGGTTTAGGATTACTTTTTTCATGGGATGATTGAGAGGGAAGATGTATCCCCTGCAGGGAAGTCCTCATTTCCCACCTCGGAACGTGGTTTGGCTTCAATGGACCTGACAAGACAATTAGGAACTAACCTGATATGAATCATTACAGGATTATGGGGTCATTATCACTGTCAACTTCTTAAGCACGGACAGTCTGATGAAGGGATTTACTGAGTTGATATGTGCATGGGGAAGGAAGTGAAAGTGTATTGAAGTCTCATTTTTTCCCCTATTCAAGACTATATTTTCTAATTTTTAAAAATCCCAGTACCTCAAAATTTTAGACCTCCAAAATGACTCCCAATTCTAAAATACTCTGTTTAACAATGATTATTATAAATTGTACACAGGTTTGGAATTTATTCACCAATAGCTGTGTGGTTCTGTTCACTGAAATAATATATATGTGGTATCACATTTCATTAAGACCATAAATATTTATTTCATGTCTACAATGTGTCATCAGAGTTATAGATCCTCTGGAGACCATGAAGAGTAGGAGACAACTCTGAATAAAACTGTTTGCATTTGCCGAAACCGGTTTGGCTCAGTGGATAGAGCGTCGGCCTGCGGACTGAAAGGTCCCAGGTTCGATTCCGGTCAAGGGCATGTACCTGGGTTGCGGGCACATCCCCAGTAGGAGATGTGCAGGAGGCAGCTGATCGATGTTTCTCTCTCATCGATGTTTCTAACTCTCTATCTTTCTCCCTTCCTCTCTGTAAAAAAATCAATAAAATATATTTAAAAAAAATAAAAAGGTTTTAAAAAAAAACTGTTTGCATTTGAAAACCTGGAGTACAGTGGTCATAATAATTAATCACAATACAAAATCAAGAGATACAACAATAATAAATATGAAACCATTTATTAAAGATTGTTTTCAAAGAAGTATAATAAAATTCTATGGAAATATAGATAAAACTGACAATTATTTTAACAGCTGTGAAAATTAGTATGACAAAGAATTTGAACACTATTGCTTATAAAAAAGAAGAAAACAGATTTCTCAGAGAATTTCTGCTTTCCTCTTGGCTATGGCAAAATGTTGCTGCCTTGCCTTCTTTTCTTACTCTCCCCAAGCTGTAGTATGAAAACAATCCTTTTATTAAAAGAACTAGAAATGTTTTGATGCAGTAGTTCAAGCTGATGAAGCAAGATCTATGGATTCATTGTTTAAGTAGTGCTTTACATAATTAGAAGGTACGGTTTCAGGGATGTTGACACTGAAATAAAATTTAATTGCTGATTTCATTTACATCCATGACTACTGACATGGAGAGATTAATTCTTTTGTTTCAAAAGTAGATGTTTGTTGCTTTTTAAATCGTGCTTTGCAACATAAACTAGAGATTTTATTTGATTTCATGCTGCTACCAGAAATGACAGGGAACTAATATATTTTTTTTTAAGTCACGTAGTACTTTATGTAGACACTTTCCCTGCATTCCCTCACTTAATTTTCACAACTCCAGGGGAAGCTTCTCTCTATTCACCTATCCACTCATTGACATACCCAACAAATGTTTATTGAATGTTTATCGTACATAATAAGGGCAATAATAACAAAAGGTGTGCCTTGGGAGTAAAGGGAGAAGTCTGTGTCCATGATTTCAGTGATTGGAAAGGCAGAGGGCTGGTCCTGGACTTAATATATCACTGGTGCTAAAATCCCTGCTGATCCCAGTCTCAGGGGAACTATTGTAGAAGACTGCAGTGAAGACAATGATCAGGGATTTCCCAGGATGCTGCAGTTTATCGTCTATGCTATATGGACAGTCAATATCAGGAAAGAGGTCCTTTTGCACAGGCTGATGATATTCTCTCACAATGGTAAATGAGATGGTTGTTGTGGACAGAGAAAGCAGTACTTGTAATCTGAGGGAATACCTAGGAATTAGCATGGACTGAGAGTTACAGCATGGGATTTGAGATGTACTAATTAAAAAAAAATTTTTTTTTTCAGGAACTCAGGGCCTTTATTTATTTAATCGGTGCTTGTTTTTTTTTTAAATTGATTTTTTAAAAAGAGAGAGTGGAAGGGAGAGGAAGAGAGAGAAAAAACATTGATTGTCTGCCTCCTGTACAACCCCCACTGGGGATCAAGTCTGAAACTAGGGCATGTGCCATGACAGGGAATGGGACCTGCAACTTCTCGGTACACAGGATGATGCTCAACTGAACCACACCAGCCAGAGTGAGAAGTACTAATTTAGATTAAAAGAGTGACATCACTGTGTACCCCAGGATAATAAGGTTGGATGAAAGGGTTATATAAATGTGAAGAAAGTGAAGTTTCGAAAAGTCATTCATTGATAAGCAAAGAAACTGGGATTCAAATCCTGGTTTGTACTACTTTCTTGGGCAACATTATTTTAATTTATTTTTTAAATTTAAGTATAGTTACTATACAATCATACATCGGTAATATTAGTTTCAAGTGTACAATATAGTGATCCAACATTTTTACACTTTATAATGTGATCACCCCACTCATTCTTTTTTTTATATTTTATTGATTTTTTACAGAGAGAAAGGGAGAAGGATAGAGAGTTAGAAACATCGATGAGAGAGAAGCCTCGATAAGCTGCCTCCTGCACACCCCCTACTGGGGATGTGCCTGCAACCAAGGTACATGCGCTTGACCGGAATCAAACCTGGGACTCTTCAGTCCCCAGGCCGACACTCTATCTAGTGAGCCAAACCGGCTAGGGCCACCCCACTCATTCTTATAATCATCTGCCACCATGTAAACTTACCACAATATGATTGACTATATTCCCCTTCCTCTTTCCCCCCAACTCCCCAACTTCTCCCTTCTGGTAAACATCCCTTTGGTCTTTGTTTCTATGACTCTATTTTTGTTTTGTTTTGCTTGGCAACTTTTTAAACCATTTGTAGACACTTATTTGAAATGCTTGCCTTGGAATTTGCTTTTGATACTGCAGGAACAAAATCTGTATAAAGTGGAGTATATTTTTGTAACAGCAAAATAGTGAGTAAGTCATTTCAAGTTGTACTCTGACTCTCTGTCCTTTGTTCATATTGTACTATTCACATATTAAGAGACAGAATGTCTCTATGACTTAATTATGACGAGTATAATAATTGAAAGTAGGTGATTATATTGTGCTAGAGGAGATAATTAAGACAGGAATTGCACTATTAGCTGGGCTTTTAGTACCATGCATTATCCTTATGAATGATGTTGTTATGATTACAACTATACGTTGCTCAGATAAACATATATATACAGAGTCAACATCAGGTCAGAGGGCATTACATTAGAGGTAGAGGCACCCCAGAGATATGAATACTTTGGAAATTTTACAAATGTAAATACAGGTCCCATTGACTTTGTTTTTGACCAGTAGTTTCAGTGTCAGTAGGAATGACAATTCTTCCTGTACCTACAATTTCACAAACTAACCATATCTGTGTAACCGGCATCCAGATAAAGAAACAGAATATACTTGGTCCTAGAAACCCCTCTGTGCAAATACATATCCTGATTTTCACTCCATTGCAATCTTTAGAGGAAATTTTTAAATTTATCTCTCATGTTCTTGATTACTTCTCCATGTTTGCTAATTTTCTTTCCATCAGAAAGGAAAATACCTCCACATTATAATTTTTTTTTGCCCTATTACTTCTTAACAACTTGAAGTCGTGAACAGGAGAGAGAATTTAAAACTACATCCAGCCCAGCAACGTGAAGCTAACACAACAGCATCCTATAGGAAGGCAGTATTCTTTTTCCCGAAAGAGACAGAACATAACGCTGAGAAATAACATAGTACTTCACTTTAAATAGATTTGAGAGAATGGTGCTTTGTGTCTTCAAGGTAGCTTATACACAATCTAATGACAAAGTTGCTATGGAAACTATTGAATGATAGAAAAAAAAAACACTTGCATAAAATTTGTATAATTCATGGATTTCTGAGAATTTTCATCTCTATAATTATAATACACAGAACTTCTTGCCCAGTGGGCCAATTTTGTATTTGGTAAACATCTCTTTTTGTCTATAAGTGCTGAAATACTTCTTCTGTTGATTGAATTACTCTGGAAAACCTGCCTGGAGTTATCAACATTCTGTTTTGAAGGTTTGAAATTGTTAACTATACCATTTTTATATAGAAATGCACACATATTTTTCACTTATTTAAAGAATCAATAAAGCCCCATAGATAATTTATATTATAATATAAAGGTGTTGTTTAGCCCTTTAGAAATTTGACAGGGACAGATGAGCTGTGGCAAACAAGAAGATATAATTTAGAAATTAACACATTACACATACTAATTTTTGACTGCAAACTGGAATTAAAAACAGTTTAGAAAAGATGGTAGGAATCTATATCCTAGGCCACAGCTATTTTCACCCTCCTTTTCAAAAGACCAGGAAGCATGAATTCATTAACTCGAGAAACATTTATTAAAAGCTTTCTTTGTTTTAGTATTCTTCAGGCACTAGGGTATAGCTGAAAACAAGACCTTAGGAGCAAAATTCCTGTATATTTGAGCAGTGTTAGATGATAAACAAACAAAAATACTAGCTAGTCTTAAGTGCCAAGATGAGAGTCAAATAGAAGGGCTATTTATTTTGCTAGTGCGTGGTCACAAAGGGTCTGACCAGGAGATTCCATTTGGTCTGAATCCTAAATGGCTAGAAGGAGGCAGGTGGGTGAAGACAGGGGAACAGCACCCACAGAAAGAAAAGGCTAAGGTAATGTTCTAGGACAGTGACGGTGAACCTATGACACGCGAGCTCATTTTTTTGGTTGATTTTTCTTTGTTAAATGGCATTTAAATATATAAAATAAATATCAAAAATATGTCTTTGTTTTACTATGGTTGCAAATATCAAAAAATTTCTATATGTGACACGGCACCAGAGTTAAGTTAGGGTTTTTCAAAATGCTGACACGCCGAGCTCAAAAGGTGCGCCATCACTGTTCTAGGACATGGTGAGCTCATTTCTCTCTCCCAAGAACTGTATGTTGCTTTTGGTGGCTGGTACCCACATCCACATGAAATTCAGGGATCACCCCATTGTTGGACCTTTGGAGTATGACTTTAAAAGGGGAGAATCGTTTTGCCCTTTTTGTTGACTACCTTCTCTGCAGGCATAGTTGATGCTTTGAGGTGATCTCCCCCTCCTCTCACACAGAAACAGAAGATCAACAGCTCAGCATGCATTCTTTTCCTTGTATATCTTTGCATTTTCTTTTCCTTTCCATCCTCCTCCTTGCTGGCTAGTGTTCCCTTCTTTCTTCCCTCCCCTCCCCATGCCTTTCCTTCTTACCTCCTTCCCTGCCTTTCTTCCTCTATTCCACAAATATCTGTGAAATGCCCAGGGTGTGTGCACACGAGGAAGGCACAATGAAAGAAGTTTCATGGGAACAGATTCATCCGTTGGAGTTCACCAAGAACAGGTGGTCCCCATCCAAGAAATTCAAACACACACCTTGCTTCAGCTTTGGCTGATTTTCTGAGGCAGAATTTGAAGGTCCCAGATTCCCAAATTTCAAAACACAATAACCTCTTCTGTTTGTTTCACTTATTACAGCAAATGTCTCTCATTTGTGAGATCAACATTTTTGGCGTGTGCATTTTGAGGTGGGAGTGTGGGGGAAAGTGTTATGCCAACAGTCAGGGGAAAGGAAACTCTGTTCTTTATGTATGAAAATAGTGACTAATTCCTTTACATCAGGTTGGCCTTTGGGATATTGGCTTTGAAAACTTAACTCATTGGTGGGGGGAAAAGACAACAGACAGGCAAGTGAAGCCATAAAGAAGTACAAAGTGGAGCATGTGATAAGGATAAATGTTAAGACCTATCATAGCATGGAGCACATCCAGACAGGAATATATTTTAAGCATTTTTATAGAAATTGTGTAAGTGGGTAGGGAAGAGTTACTTAATCTGTTTGACCCACTCTGGACTTGCATTTCCTAGCCTTTGCTCTTCACCAGTGTCCCTTGACTTGCGGGTGCATCACTCCAGTGACATGGCCATGCTCTTCTTGTGTGTCTTCACACCGTCTTTCCTCTATGTCTGTCTCCGTGTACAGATCCATCCTTTTTATAAGGACATCAGTCATATCGGATTAGAGCCCATTTTAACTTGATTACCTCTGTAAAGACTGTTTCCAAATGAATCTACATTCTGAGGTCCTGGGAGTTATGGCTTCAACATAATTCAAACCATAATAACCACATAACACAGATGTTTCTGGTCCATGGGCAGCTTTCCTCTCCATGATGAGTTAGGAACCAGACTTCTCCCACTTTGTGGCTCTGCTGTCCCTCAGACTTTGACATCATGTGTGTCCAGTTGATGAAAACAGGGAGTGAGGGTGCATTACCTCATTTCCAGGGCGGCCCAGAGGTGGAACACATCCTCTCTCCTCACTCACCACTGGGGAGGACTGGTCCCCAGGCTCCTCCCAGATGCAAGGAGAGAATGTGAAGTGCATTCTGCTGGGCAAGGCTTCTTAAGCCATTTGTGGTGAAGAGCTGGTGTTTCTCTGAACACTTCATCCCAGACCAGCATTTTATACACTCTTATTAAAATGTGTTATATGTAAAAATGAATTTTAAAACATACCAAAGAAAAGATTTTTTGATCATTAAAATTTAACAGACATAAAAAATTACTCAAGTTCCGTGTTTATAAAGACTTAAACTCCCTATTTCCATGCTCACTCTCACTGTGGACCACTGACAGCTGGAAGATGGGACCACACTTTGAAAAACATTGCCTGACACTGTGGAGGGGAGCAGTCTTAGTCACTTTAGGCTGCTATAACAAAACAGTGCAGACAGGGTGGCTTACCCAGCAGCTATTAGTTCTGGAGGCTGGGAAGTGAGGACTCTTCCCGACCAGAGAGCGATCCAAGTCCCATCTCACCCTCTTCTTACAAGGGTACTAGTTCCATCAAAGGGGCTCTACTCTCATTACCTCATCCAAACCTAATTGCCCCCCAAAGGTTCCACCTCCAAACACCATCACATTGGGGGGTAGAGCTTCCATATGAATTGGAGGAGGGTACAGAAGTATTGTGTTTATTGCTTAGATGATTATTTCTGCCTTACTCTGATAACCCTTGCTACTTACCCCACCCCTGACTTAACACTTTATTATATTGGAATTATTTGTTTGGCATTTGTTTTTTTCTATTCATCCCCTGGACTCCAAGTTCTGTGAAGGCAGGAACCACATTTGTCTTGTTCATGCTGTGTCCTCAGCACTTGGCTGAGTGCTTGGTATAAAGTTGAAGATTATTAAATAGTTGTTAAAATTCTGTTTCTGGTCTGTACCTGGAATAATCCCTAAGAAAATATGTTTACCTAAAATTTGTGAAATTAATTCATGGAACAGAAGCTCTGTTATTTTAAATGTTGTCCTCATGTCTTGTTGATCAAACACTGGTGCTCCTGCCTACATAATGCAGACAGGAAGGCTTTCCTTGGAAGAATGAGCTTACTGACATGACAAGCAGGTGGTCAGGCTGCGTGGTTGTCATGGGTTAGGGCAAGGAGAGTGGCAATAGTTGTCAGAACTTGGACTGCACACAAGAAGAATGATTTTGTCAGCAAAAATAAGAATATCCTGCTAAAGAAGTAAATATTTAGAAAAAAGGAAAAGGCCCAGGTAGTGGCAATGAGAACTCTCCTAGGAAGATAGAAAAATAAAAACTGTAGATAAATGGTGCTAAAAACATGTAGCTGTGGAGAATGGAATGCCATTGAGTTCTGAAAAGGATACATTTTGTGAGTTTTCTAAATGCCAAATTCAGATGTGGCCCCATTAGGCAAGCAAGAATCTAATAAAAGACTCAAGTAGAGTTATTTACAATATTTTTCTCCAGCAGCTGGAAATTATTGTTCTTCAGTAGAGAACTTGGGTGGACTTTTTTTCTAATTTGTATCTTAGAGTCTTTCTCAAGAGTCTGGTTGCTACATATAGAAAGGAATGTATTAGCATACACACAAATAGCTACCATTTACCGAGAGCTCACTTCTGTCTGGTACTGAACTATGTACTTTATATGCTCTGTTCATTTAACTTCCACAACAGTTCTCCAAGGGAGATTCTATTATTTTCTCCATTTCATAGGTAAAATAACTAAATCTATAAAAAGTTAAGTGATTTGCCAAAGTCCCAGAGCTTGTAAGAAGGAATATATACCCAGTTATTAATAACTTCTTATTTTAATACCAAATTCAATCATCCAAAAGTCATGCTTTCCTCTAAGGACAGATAACCATAGATGTCTTTAAAAAAAACCAAAAACCCAATATATTTTTATTGATTTCAGAGAGAGGAAGGAAGAGGGAAAGAGAGATAGAGACATCAATGATGAAAGAGAATCATTGATTGTCTGCCTCTTGCACGCCCCCTAGTGGGGATTGATCCTGCAACCCAGGCATGTGCCCAGACCAGGAATTGAACCATCACCTCTTGGTTCATGGGTCAATACTCAACTGTTGAGCCACACCAGCTGGGCAACCATAGATAATCTTTTAGTTTTAGAAAAAACGACATCCTCTATAAACATATTTTTTCTTATTGAAACTCTTTATATTATATTACTAGGGGCCCGGTGCACGAAATTCGTGCACTGGGTGTGTGTGTGTGTGTGTGGAGTGTCCCTCAGCCCAGCCTGCCCCCTCTCACATACTGGGAGCCCTCAGGTGTTGACCCCCATCACCCTCCAATCGCAGGATCGGCCCCTTGCCCAGGCCTGACGCCTCTGGCCTAGGCATCCGGCCTGGGCAGCGGGGACCCACAGCTGCAGAGGCCCCACGATCATGGGCTTCGCTTTAGGCCCAGGCAAGGGACCCCTAGCTCCTGGGACTGCCAGCTTCGACCATGCCCAGCTCCCATCGCTGGCTCCACCCCTACTTCCTGCTATCACTAGCCAGGGCGGAAAAGGCACCTGATTCTCTGATCATGGCTGGGGGGCAGGGCAAAAGCGGCCCCAGGGCCGCCTTTGCCCTGCCCCCCAGCTCTTAGCTCCCCCCTGGGTTTCCGATCACTGTCAGTGGCAGGGGGTTTCTTCCTGCTTTCCCTTTCGCCTCCCTGCATTGTGCCTACATATGCAAATTAACCGCCATCTTGTTGGCAGTTAACTGCCAATCTTAGTTGGCAGTTAATTTGCATATAGCCCTGATTAGCCAATGAAAAGGGTATCGTCGTACGCCAATTGCCATTTTTCTCTTTTATTAGTGTAGATGTGATTTTATATTAGGTTATGTTGTATTATACCATATTGTGTTGTTAATTTTTGGTCATAATGATTTTCTTAACTGGTCACTGTTTGAATATGACACCACTTCACATTTTCCGAGTCAGAGGAAGAAGAGATTTAGATTAACAACGCCCAAGATTTCATAGGCAACCCACTGCTCTCACATAGTATGTACCCGCAGGAGAAGCTCTTGAGCAACAGAGAAAAATGTTAAACTCCAGCGACGATAATCCAGCAAAATACGATGTTAAAACAATGTCTATGGAAGATGGAATTCTGATGGAATAAAAGTTATTGCTGCAAGAAAGGAGACGATAGCAACTTTCAATGACTCAATTTCTTTCCAGGAGCTAACATATGTTTTAAATTCATAAGTTTTGTTGTGTTATTACTTGAGTTTCCTGTTTAGCAATCGCGTTGATTTAAGATGGTTTGGCCTTCCCTTCCTCCTTAAAGCGAGAACTAACTCAGGTTGTGTGTTCCTTTCCTTCCTTTCCTTCATATCCTCATGTGTGACAGATGTGCACCCCACTTGCATGGCAGGCATCCTGGGAAGAGAGCCTGGAAGGTACCTTGCCTGGCCTAGTGTCTGGGATACAGTAAACCAAGATACAATATGCGGTGCAGCCTGAAAGTATTAGTGTAGCTTGCTCTGGATGCACAGATGAGGGAATTAGTTGTATTTCTGTGGATGAGGGAAGGCTTAACACAGGAGGAGAAACTGAAGCTGTACTTTTGAAAGCACCAGACCAGCAGTTCCATGAAGACAAAGTGTAAATCTATTTTTACCACCGTATTACCCAGAGCTTACGACCGTGCTTGATACACAACAAGCACAAAATAAATATTTACCAAAAGAATGAATAAATGGATAAATGATGGAGAGACCACTGTGGCATGGAGGAAAGCTATAAGGACTGTGGAGTTGAATATTCTAGGTTTGCTTTCTTTCTGGGTTTACTTCTGACCAGCGATGTGGTCTTGGTGAAGTCACCTAACCTGAATATTAGCTCCCCCACTGTGAAATGGAAAGAGCAAAGCAAATGTTCAGATACCATCGTGAATGTCAAATGAAGTCAAATATGTCAAGTACAACAAAATTAGGAAATTAATATATTTAGGGTTTTTTTTCAATCCTGAATTTATAAAGATTTATTTAATAATATACCTTTAAGCATCCTACATTTTACATTGGCTCTTTCAGATTTTCCAATTACCATTTCAATAAATCTTTAAAGCAAAAATAAACTTAGCAAAAATACACTTATTATTATATAGTTAGTGGTGTTATATAAAAATATTTTCTCATAAGGACAGATGTCCTTTTTTTGGCTCGTCATAGGCAATTTTGATAAATCTAAAAATGTGAAATCATTTTCTAAATACAAATATTGATATTTTTCCTTATAGTTGTCGGTATTTATTTGAGAGGATATGTTCAGTGAGTCTAATATTATGATATATGAAACTAGACTTTCAGAGACACAAAGAACTGATCACAAGGTATCCAACCTTTTCCATGATTTAAGACCTAGTGCCCATCCAATCTCCCTTTCATAAACACTGAAATCCAGAATTTGGTGTTTTAGCAGTGTTAATAAAACACAATCTGACAAACAAATGTAAGTAAAAAGGAATTCCATTTTTTTGACAGAGAGATAGGAAGGGAGAGGAATATAGAATCGAGCCCACTATGTGGGCATGTGCCCCGACTGGAATTGAACCGTGACCTCTTGGTTCCTGGGTTGAGGCTCAACCACTGAGACAGACTGGCCGGACAGGAATTTCATTCTTTATTCTTATTCCTAAAAATATTCAAAATATTCAAATATATACTGCAGTAGGCAGTATTTTAAGATGGCTGCCAAGACCTGTGAATATTACTTTACTAACCAACTGACTTTAAGTCAATCAAAGGGGGAATTATCCAGAATGGGCCTGACCTAATCAGACTAACTTTTAGAAGAAGAAGCCGTAGCCTGGAAGAGAACAGAATGACCCATGTTGTGAATTGACTATGACACATGAGGCAAGGAACTATGGGAAACCTGTAGACATTGAGAGTGGTTCCCAGCCACTGACAGCTAGCAAGAAAATGTGGACTTTTCAGTCCTCCAACCACAATTCTATCTTTTCATGATTAAAACATGTCCACAATCCTTTTGGTACTTTGGGGATAGAAATAGGATCAGTCCAATCCAATTACTTGAAATTTTTATATCAATCAGACTAATCCTCTAGCATCTCTCACCATTATGCAATATAACTGCAAACAGACTATTTGGTTGAAGTGTCCTCTAATCTTTCCTAGATCCCTGTCAGACTTTTATGGAAGCTCTTGTGTTCTGTGTTAGTCTCAGTCTATTGATGGTGATGCTGCCTTGCTGTCTGCTTGGAATGCCTGCAGGCACTCACCTTGGCCTGCACAGCTTGTGGACAGTCCCCACTGACATTTCTCCACCTGGAGCCAATGTTGTGGCTAGAGCAGCCCTTCTGGTTCTTACTATCATTGAAAGATGCACCTCGGCAACAACTATCAGGGACATTGAAAAAACAAGGTTTAATACTCAACTCTGGAGGGTCTTGCACACCCAGGATGACAGAGCGAGGTCAAGGGGGAGAGAGAGAGAGAGAGAGAGAGAGAGAGAGAGAGAGAGAGAGAGAGGTGTCTCTTAAACCTGTGGTTGGGGCGCATAGTGTTTCTTGGGTTCACTCTTTATTGATTAATTTAAAACATAAGATTGGAGATTAAAGTGGAAGGAAAAGGCAGGGTCAGTCAAGCAGTCATTTATCTAAGTCACCCAGTGCTTTCTAAAAAGGGAACTTCACAGCTGGGTTGGGTTGGCCTGGCTGTTTATCTAGTAGCTGGCAATGTGTTTATTAGAGATGGATGTTTCAGCAATCAAAGGCTTAATGACAGGCACTTACACTACAATAAAAAACGCTAATTGTCAGACACTTACACTACAAATTGTCATTGTCTTTGTCGCTTTAGTTGTTTGCTTTATCCACTAGATTGTGATTCCTGGAAGATGAAGATTTGGTTTAGTTTTTCTCTGAATTCCCAGTTCCTGGAATAGGGCCTAATAAGCAAAAGGCATCCAACTGATGTTTTCTGAACAAACGAATGAAGGTAATAATGTCCGACGGTTGTGGGAAATTGGAAGGGAATAATGGGACTGTAGACTAAACATAGAACTGAGAACTAGAAGTTTGGAAAGAAACTTGAAGAGATTATTTCCAAAGTTCTCATTAGTTACATAGTTGGTTAGTCACAAACCCAAATGTGGATATGTTGGCTGACTTCTAGTTTCTGCTTTTACTATACCAATGTAGTTACAACTATATCTGAATTAGGAGATGTTTAGGAAGGACATCTTAATTTTTATTTATTGATTGATTTTTGGGGAGAGAGAGAGAGATCCATTTGTTGTTCCACTTATTTATGCATTCCTTGTTGATTCTTATATGTACCCTGACGGGATCAAACCCACAACCTTGGTGTATCTGGATGATGCTTTAACCAACTGAGCTCCCTGACCAGGTCTAGGAAGGACATTTGAAGGAGAGGTGACAGACAGGAGCAGGAGACAAGATAGAATAGGAGGTTCCAACTGAACTTTCCTCTGGAGAGGGGAGAGGGCTGGAGGCTGAATTAATCACCAGTGGCCAATGACTTAATCAATCATGACTACATACTGTAGCCTCCATAAAGCCCCTGAAGTATGGGGTTCAGAGAACTTTGGGATTGGTGCTGGGAGGGTGCACACCTGGAGAGTGCACAGAAGCTCTCTGCCACTTCCCCCATACCATGCCTTATTGCATCTTTTCCATCTGGCTGTTCCTAAAATTTATAAGAAATTGGTAGTCTAGTAAGTAAACTGTTTCCTAAATTCTGTGAGGTGCTCTAGCAAATTATCAAACCTAAAGGGGGAGGGGGGTGAGAACCTCTGATTTATAACTGGTGGGCCATATGCGCAGGTGACAACCTGTCTAAAGTGGGACTGAGTGCTTACCCTGTGGGCTCTACCCCCAGGTAATGTCAGAATTGAATTGTAAGACACCCAGCTGGTGTAAGAGAATTGCTTGGCTGGAGAAATCTCACACATATCTGGTGTCAGAACTATTGGAAACAAAGTATGGAAAAGAGTTTTTCCTTTCAGTACCCATTCAATGGATTTCAGTAGGGTTCATTAATGGTCCTAATTCTTCACTTCTCCATATATACAGGGTGAGCAAAGATAAGTTTACAGTTGTTTGTATGGAAAATAATACAATGACTAACAAATAATAATAATACAAGAATAAACTCTGTTTCGCATACTCACAACTGTAACCCCACCTTTGCCCCACCCTGTACATGCCCATTGCCAAGTGACTTTGTGGTTTACCCCATGAAAGAGGCAGAGTGTATTTCCCTACTCCTTGGTTTTGTGTTCAGACACATGCCTTTACCAACAGAATGTTAACAGGCATGAGGTGACCAAAGGCTTGAAACAAGCCTGCATGATTGAGTTTGCTCCTGTTACCAGGAGCAGGATGATAGACAAGCAGAGCAAGAGACTAGTTTCTACAGTTGAGCCCATTCTAGGGTCTTCTGACTTTGGATGTGTGTGAGCCAGGGTGAGGGCAGTAAAACTGCTCAACTGAGCCCAGTGCAAATCAGTCTACCCACAACCATGAGATGAAGACTGGTAAGTCTTTATTATTGTCTGCTGCTGAGATTGTGATATAGTCCTATTGTAGCCATATTTAACTTATAGGGGATGATAGCCAGAAATAGGAAATACAGATGATGGGGAGGGATGTTGGCAAAGTTTTCTAGGAAAGGAATTGTGGGAGTTCAGGATTGCATTTCAGTGGCAGGGCAAAGCCAGCGAAATGCCGCATTTGCATGTTAGACTTATAGGGGTGTCCTTTGACACCTATTTCAGTTTTAGATGGCAATATCACATCCTAAAAGTGATTAAATTACTTTCATTTTACAAGGACCAAAGAATCATGAACCAGCACATTTCCTGAAGTATGCTATGCAGACTAGATAGGGATAAGTGGGAAATAAGATAAATATGTTTCTGACTCTTAATTATTTCTGTATAGTTGAAAAATTAGAGGAAAATCCACTTTATTAAAAGATGGAAAGCTCAGAGTCATTTGTGATATTTGCACAATGAAGGGCATTTGCTTTATGGGGAGAGATGCCACTTTACTCCATCAACACATTTGCCTGTATAATTAGAGAACTCACCGCTGCCAAATACATTATTGACTTTAAATTATGGGAGAAAATTGAAATGCTCTTGGCTGGAAAATTTTCAAATTTCTCTTGATTTAAATCGAGAGTCTCGATCCTAGGAAACCGCTCCTTTCTTTCTTCTCTCCTTCTGTAGCCAAGTCCTCTACCTCTAGTATCCTTAGATCTCTTTTCTTTCATTTCTTTGCCTCTGGCTAGGAATTTCCTTCCTTCACCTTTACTATGATCACGTTCTTATTCTTCTTATCCATAACTCTTCTTGCATCTCTTTTGTTCCAAAAAATATACTGAATTTAGGTGGGTAAAAGCCAGGATCCCCAACTATCTGTGAAGAAACCAAGCTGCTATAGCAAGAAGACCCCAAACTAGAGGCTCAAATAAAAGATAAATTTATTTCTCTCTCATTTAATGTTCCAGATAGAAGGAGTAGTCTAAGACAGGAAATTCCTTACCAAGTCAGCCAGGAATCCAGTTACTTCAATCCTGTTGCCCCGCTACTGACTCGGGTGTTGTCCACATCTGCATTTCTGATGCTGGTATTTTATGGCCACATTGATGTTTCAGTGTTTAGGAAGAGGAAAAAGGAAAATCAGCGGGAAAGTGATTCCCATTTAAGAAAGTGATGTAAAAGTTGCACGCATCACTCCCCTTTATATTCCATTGATAATAACTTAGTCACATTGCCATATTTAACTGCGAGGCAGCCTGGGAAATGTTGTATCCAGTTGATTGGCCACAGGCCATGCTAAACCATTTTGGTGGGGATGGGATATTAAAAGGAAAGAAGGAGAGACTGGACATTCAGGTCATTTAGCAGGCTCTGTCACAAGGATTCTTTAATTTCCCTAAAGATGCACACATGTTTATTGCAGGAGTGCTTTTCTGTAATAGCAAGATTCTGGTGCTGGACCCATCAATGAGGCAGTAAATGGCCCCCTTCCTTAACTGAACCTGTCAACTAACTACTTAAAACAAAAAAATGAAGACATTGCATACCTATAAAATATATTGGACAAAATTATAGAATGTATTTTTTTCCTTTAGAAATATCGATTTGAAAAAAAGTTCAAGTAAAAGTTTGTCAAAGCATCCTATATAATAAAGAGGTAATATGCAAATTGACCATCACACCCTTGCACAAGATGGCCACCCCCATGTGGTCACAAGATGGCCAGCAAGGGGAGGACAGTTAGGGCTGACTGGGCCGGTAGGGGAAGGCAGTTGCGGGCTACTTGGCTGGCAGGGGAGGACAGTTGGGGGCAACCAAGCCGGTGGGGGAAGGCAGTTGGGGGCTACCGGGCTGGCAGGAGAGGGCAGTTGGGGCAACTGGGTCAGCAGGGGAGGGAAGGTGGGGGTGATCGGGCTGTCAGGGGAGCAGTTAGGCGTCAATCAGGCTGGCAGGGGAGTGCTTAGGGGGTGATCAGGCTGGCAGGCAGAAGCAATTAGAGGCAATCAGGCAGGCAGGTGAGTGGTTGGGAGCCAGCAGTCCCGGATTGTGAGAGGGATGTCTGACTGCTGGCCAGATATCCCCCGAGAGGTCCCAGATTGGAGAGTGTGCAGGCTGGGCTGAGGGACACCCCCCCCCCCAGTGCACGAATTTTGTGCACCGGGCCTCTAGTATTAATATATTTTCTTATCTCTAACTAGAGGCCCGATGCACAAAATTCATGCAAGGGTAGGCCCTTGCAGCCCTGGCTGCCTCGGCCCTTGAAGCCCTGGCTGCCTCATGTCTCTGCGGGCCCGCTCCCTGCCCTCTGGTCATTCTGCTGTCTGGTCTAATTAGCATATTAGCTCTTTATTATATAGGATTCTGTGCCACCAAATGCTAAAGCATCTTGGAGTTATTTTTTCCTTATATAATTGCAACAATAAAGATCCTCATATAATTTTCTACTTTATCTGGAAAAACTTTGCGGGGGGGATTTGAAAGGCATGGAACCTTTTCATTGCATTTTGTTCTATCTATTTCTTTTTTTTTCTGTTCTATTTAATTCCACACTACTGAGTTCCTCCCTCCATCCCTTCCTTTTTTCATCCCTCCTTGCCTTCCTCCTTTCCTTCTTTAGTTTCTATTATAGCAATTAAGGTTCAGTCAGGAAGCATAAATTATTCAATTATTTATTATTAAACAAATCTATTGAAGTATAATTGATTTACAGTAAACTGTGCATATTTAATGTGTAAAATTTGATGTTTTGACATATGCATACACCTGCAAAAACATCACCACAATCAGGATAATGAGCATCTTAATCACCTCAGTAGTTTCCTGTGCCCCTTTATAATCTCTCCTCCCCAGCCTCATCCTCAGGTAAGCACCGGTCTGCTTTTTGTCACTGTTGATCAGTTTACATTTCCTAAAACTCTATATAGATGAAACAATGCAGTATGAGTTCCTTTTTTCCTGTCTTCTTTCATACATCGTAATTGTTTTGATTTTATCCATTTATAGCATGTATCAATCATTCATCCTATATAATAAAAGGGTAATATGCAAATTGACTGAAAGACGGAGCAACTGGTCGCTACGATGCACACTGACCACCAGGGGGCAGACGCTCAATGCAGGAGCTGCTCCCTCATAGTCAGTGCACTACCACAGTGGGAGTGCTGCTCAGCCAGAAGCCAGGCTCACAGCTGGCGAGTGCAGTGGCAGTGGCGGGAGCCTCTCCCGCCTTCTCTCCACGGCAGCGCTAAGGATGTCCAACTACGGGGCTCGGGCCTAAGCCACCAGTCAGACATCCCCTGAGAGCTCCAGGACTGTGAGAAGGTGTAGGCCTCCCCCTCCCCCGGCCCTGAGTGCACAAATTTTGTGCACCAGGCCTCTGGTTCTTTTATATTGCTGAATAGTTTTCACATGTAGATGTATCACACTTTATTTAATCACCTGTTGAGGGACATTTGGGTTGTTTCCAGTTTTGGGCTATCTACACTAATAAAAGAGAAACATGCAAATTAATCAACAGTCTGTCACTCCGCCATGCCGCTACACATACTAGCCAATCAGAGTGACTATACAAATTAACCCAACAAAGATGGCGATTAATTTGCATACACAGGTGCAGAGTGAAGACTGAAGGCACTGAAGATGGTGGCCGCCATGGAGCTGGAGCAAGCAGGAGGCTTGGGTTGCTCCTGGTGACGAAGGAAGCCAAGCTTCCCGCTGGCCCTGGGCTCCGCTCAAGGAGTGGCCCTGGCCTCTGCTTGAGGAGCTGGAAAAAAATAAAGGAGGGGCTCTGGCAGCACCCATAGCCACAAGATGGTGGCGCCCAGTCCCCTCAGCCCCACTGGAGTGCCCGGTCCTGTCAGCCCCACCTGTCAGCAACCCTGCAGAGAGCAGACACCAGGGCCTGCTTGCCTGCTCGCCCTGTCGGGGCAGCGACCTAGAAGCAGGCCCTGCTGTTTGCTCTCTGCAGGGCACACTTACCCGCTTGCCACACTTTCCTCAGTCCCACCGGCCTGTTTCCAGCGAGGCCTCTGTGAAGATCCCACCCTCTGAGCACGCCTGGCTCCGGAGGAAGTGGGCGCCACCATAGGCATTGCGGAGGGCAACCCGGCTCCCTGTGTGCTGAGGGCCTGGGAGGACCCCACTGACAGAGGTTGCACTGCCTGGCGAGGAGGCAGTTGGAGTGGCAGAGGCCCCCTCTAAGCCACCACCCTCGCTCTCACCCTCGCCCTCACTGCTGGCTGATCCCAGGTGCAGCCTCCTGGCCCAGAAGGTGCACGATGATTGCAGGGACAGCCACCATGGCGGGCCTCATTGACGTCCTCCTGGCTGCACCACGCGGGTTTGCAGATCTGCGCAGGCCTCCGCTGAGTGCATCCTCTCCCCCACCCTCATGTGTGAATGTCCCCCAGTGCGCTGTCACCCATGCCTGCCCGCAACAGTACGGGACCATGGTGTGCGCATGTTCCCCCCACCCCTCTGCTGCACTTTCCTCAGTCCCACTGTCCCTGAAATGCCCTCCCTGACCTGTTTCCAGCGAGGCCTCTATGAAGATCATGCTTTCCAAGCTCGCCTGGCTCTAGAGGAAGTGGGTGGCACCACAGGCATCGTGGTGGGCAGCCTGGCTCCCTGTGTGCTGAGGGCCTGGGAGGACCCCCACCAACAGAGTTACCACCTGCCCAGCGACCAATGGCCCTGCCCCTTCCCAGCCAGGAAAGAGGAAGAGGGAGGCAGGGAGGCCTGGAGGACTGCTGAGAAAAACAAAGAAAGACAAGAGACTGGGTGAGATCAGGCCAGCAGGGGAGGACAGTTAGGGGTGATCAGACAGGCAGAGGCAGTTGGGGGTGAGATCAGGCCGGCAGGGGGGAGCACTTGGGGGCGATCAGGCAGGCAGGCAGAGGCAGTTATGGGAGAACAGGCAGGCAGGCAGAGAGGTTAGGGGCAATCAGGCAGAGGCAGTTAGAGGAGATCAGGCAGGCAGGCAGAGAGGTTAGGGGCGATTAGGCAGGCAGGCAGAGGGGTTAGGGGCAATCAGGCAGAGGCACTTAGGGGTGATCAGGCAGGCAGGTGAGCGGTTAGGAGTCAATTAGAGAGGGTGCAGGCTGGGTTGAGGGACCCCCACTCCCCATGCACGAATTTCATGCACCAGGCCACTAATTATAAATAAAGCTTCAGTGAGCACTCATGTACTGGTCTTTGAATGGATATATACTTTTATTCCTTTTGAGTAAATACCTAGGCTGGAATAACTGGATTATATGGTAGGCATAGATCTAACTTTTTAAGAAACTGTAAAATGTTTTCCAAAGTGATTGTACCAGTCTTTTTTAACTTTTGCCTCTCCAATGGTGGTATCTCACTGTGGTACAATGACTAATATTGCTGCACTTTCACTGGCTTATTTACCATCTGTATGTATTATTTGGTAAAGTGTCTTTTTTATTGATTTTTGTTTGGGTTTTGTTTTCATTTTTTTCCAAGTGTTGCTTTTTGCTTATTGATCAGACATAGTGGCTTTGATTTCTAGATGTGTTTTCTTGTTATTTAACTTTGGGATTTTAAAAATATATTCTAGATAAAATTTTTTTTAGATGTATAATTTACAAATATTTTCTCTCATTGTGTTGCTCATCTTATTCTTGTAGCAGTGTCCTTCAAAGAGCAGAAGGTTTAAATTCAAATGGAGTCCAATTTATAATTTTTTCTTTTATTGACTAAGAAAAATGTATTATGTCTGAGAAATCTTTGCCTAACTAAAGGTTCCAAAGATTTTTCTCCTGAAGTTCTATAGTTTTAGGTTTTACATTTAAGTCTATGATCAATTTTGAATTAATTTTTGCACTTGGTGTTGTTCCAATCCATTTGTTGAAAATAATATATTTTTTTCTCCACTGAATTGAATTTGTATTTGTGTTGAAAATTAGTTTTCTATACATTTGTGGGTCTATTTCTTTATTCTGTTTTATTTGTGTATAATTGTGTCAATACCACACTCTCTTTATCACTGCATCTTTATGTCATGAAATCAAACAGTTTGTTTTCTCCAACTTGTCCTCCTTTTTCAAAGTTGTTCTGACTATTATAGGTCTTTTGCATTTTTACATGAAATCTAGAATAAACATGTCAAATTTTTGTAAAAAATTCTATTTGGATTTTTATTTTAATTGCTTTGAATTCATAGATTAATTAAGGAAGAATTAACATGTTAAAAAATAGAATCTTCTGTTCCATGAACATAGTATGTCTTTCCATTTATTTATGTCATACTCAATTTTTTAAAGTAATGTTTTGTAATTTTTATTGTACAGGTTTTTCATATATTTTGTCCCATTTATCTCTAGGTATTTCACATATTTTGAATCTATTGTAAACTGATTGTTTTTAAAGTTTACTTTCTGATTATTTATTGCTAGTGTATAGAAATATAATTGCTTTTACTTGGTTTATCTAGTGTACTAAAACTTGCTAAATTCATTGATTGATTATAGTAACTTTTATAAATTTATTAGAAGCCCAATGCACAAAATTCATGCAAGAGTAGGCCTTCCTGCTGGCACTGGCTTCCCTCTGGCACCTGGGACCCAGGTTTCCTTTGCAGAGGGAGGCCCTGCCCACCTGCCGCAGCCTGCCTGTCATTGGTTGGTTGCCCGGGCCTCCCTCTTTTGGGTGATTGTGGAGCCCCCCAATCATAGATCGCCCCACCAGCCAGTGGCATGGGCCTCCCTCTGAGAGGGGATCATGGGGCAATGGTGGGGCCCCCGACCAATTGCATTGCACCTGTCTTGGCTGGCTTGGTGCCAGTGGGTGTCATAGCATGGTCATTCAGAAGGTCGTCCGGTCTAATTAGCATATTACACTTTTATTATTATAGACTGTACTTTCTACATAGATGTTTATTATCCACAAATAAAGGCAGTTTTACTTCTTCCTTTCTATCCTTGATATTTAAAAATTTTAAATATTGCCTTTTTTCACCGGCTAGAATCTTGAGTAAAATGTTGAATAACAATGAGGAGAGCAGACATTCTTGCTCTGTTACTAATCTTACAGAGAAAGCATTCAGTCTTTTCTCATTAAGTATGATGTTAGTTGTTGGGTTTTTGTGGGTGCCATTTACTCCTTTTATTCCTAGTTTTCTGGTAGGTTTTTTTCAGGAATGGATGTTGCATTAGGTTAAATGCTTTCCTTGCATTTGTTAAAATGATAATGTGGCTTTTATCTTTTAGTTTGTTAATGTTTAGTTTGTTACAAATATTGTATTCCTGTAATAAACCCTACTTTTATGTATAAATATATATTTTATGTATTATTAAATCATGCTATATTATCCTTTTCATATATTGTTGGATATTGAATAGTAGCTTTATTGGCATATAATTTGGATACCATTAAGCTCACCTATTTAAAGTATAAAATTGAATGATTTTAATTACCTTAGAGTTGTACAACAATCACCATAATCTAACTTTAGAATATTTTTCATGACCCACCCCCCCCCCCGCCCCAAGAGAAATCCTGAACCCATTATCGATCTCCCTCATTCAGCCCCTCCATACAGCACTAGGCAATCATTAATCTAATTTATGTTTCTATAGATTTGCCTTTTCTAGACATTTCATATATTAAAGCATACAATATATTGTCTTTTGGCTTCTTACACTTTGCATATTGTTTTTGAAGCTCAGCTACTTTATAGAATGTGCCAGTTAATAGTTAAATAATAGTTAATTGCTGGAATATACGGTAACTATGTTTAACATTTAGAGCAACTAAAAACTATTTTCCAAAGTGGCTGCTCCATTTTGAATCCCCACTAGTAATGTATAAAGGGTTGATTGGATAAAATTTGTTCAGAATGTATTCATCTATGCTCACAAAGGGTTATCAGTTGTTTTCTTGTAATGTCCTGTCTGGTTTTGGTATCAGGGTAATTATAGTCTCATGGTCTTAGTTAGGAAATAGTCTCTCCTTCTCAGTTTTTTGAAGGAGTTTGTGAAGATTGGCATTATTTCGGATTATCTATTTCTTCATATGTAAAATTTGATAATTTTATCTTTCGAGGAATTTGACCATTTCATCTAATTTGAATTTATTGGCATATAACTGTTCCATGTTCTCAAAGAACAAATTTTTGTGGTGTTCTCCATTTATTTTCTACTTAGTTGATTTCCACTAAAATCTTTATTATTATTATTATTATTATTATTATTATTCTTCCACTTACTTTGCTCTTATTTTCTAGTTTTTTAATGTGCAAAGTTTATTTGAGGCCTTCTGTCTTTTTTAAAGATAGGCATTCAGTGCTAAAAAGTACTAAGTTAATGGCACCCCCCAAACTTTGATATATGAGGTTTTCATTTTCTTCCAGTACAGTCAAAACATTTCCTAATTTCCCCTTTGAAAAATTTCTTTTGATCCATGGGTATTAGAAATGTGTTATTTACATTTCAAATATTTAGGCATTTTTCAGAAATGTTTTTGTTCCTAAATTCTAATAAAATTCCATTGTGGTCAGAGAACATATTTTTGAATTCATTGAAAAATTTTAATGACCCAGAGATATGACATATCCCAGTAAATATTCAGTGTGCATTTTAAAAACATGTTTATCTGCTGTTGTTGCCTGGAGTGCTCTATAAATGCCAATTAAATCAAGTTGGTTGAAAGTGTTGCTTAAATCTATGTCCTTTACTGCTTTCCATTCTACTGATTATTGCTATGGACTGAATTGTGTCACCCACAAACTCTTATGTTGAAGTCCTAACCCCCAGTGGGATGGTATTTGAAGACAACAGAGAGCTTGCATGCCCTCTTGCTCTCTCTCTGCCAGGTGAGGACACAGCTAGAAGGTGGCTGTCTGCAAACCAGAAAGAGAGCTGTCACCTGTACCTGACCATGCTGACACTCTGATCTCAGACTTCCTGCCTCCAGAACTGTGAGAAAGCAACTTCTGTTCTTTAAGTCACCCAGGCTGTGGTATTTTGTGATGGTATCCTGAGCTGACAAAGACAGTTATTGAGAGAGAGATATTGAAATATCCAATCAAATTATTATTTTTCTTTCTATCTTCAGTTCTGTCAACTTTTGCTTCCTATGCTTTGAGGCCCTAATATTGGGAGAGCCTCATGTAAATGTAAAAATGTAAAAACTAAATGTAAAAACTAAAATTTTAAAACTCCTAGAACAAAACATAGAAGCAATTCTTTGTGATCTTGGACAGGCAAAAATTACTTAGGGCACAATAATCATGATTCAGAAAGAAAAAAAATGGATAATTTGGGATTCATCTCACAATTAAAATCTGTTCTTATACAAATGAAAGGGGAAGGCATGGACTGGGAGAAAATACAACAGTACATAAAATTGATAAAAAATATTGCATCCAGACTATATAAATGAACTCTTATAACTTAGTAGAAGACAACTTATAAAAAAGGGGGGGGGCGAGGTTAAAATATTTGAACAGGTACTTTACAAAAGAAGATATATGACCGGCCAATTAACAAAAAGATGCTAAAAATGATTAGTCATTAGGAAATGTAAATTAAAACATAATACTTAACAAAAGGAAGGTAAACAATCCAATCAAAAAATGGGCAAAGGACCTAAATAGACACTTTTCAAAAGAGGACATACAGAAAGCCAAGAGACATATGAATACCTGCTCAAGGTCACTAATCATCCGAGAGATGCAAATCAAAACGAGAATGAGGTACCATCTCACACCTGTCAGAATGGCTATCATCAACTAATCAACAAATGACAAGTGCTGGCGAGGATGCGGAGAAAAAGGAACCCTGTTGCACTGCTGGTGGGAATGCAGACTGGTGCAGCCACTGTGGAGAACAGTATGGAGTTTCCTCAAAAACTAAAAATGGAACTCCCATTTGACTCTGTGATCCCACTTCTAGGAATATATCCTAAGTGCCGGGGTCCAGCCCCAGCAGGTCCAGGGGTCCCCAAAGGTGTGGACGGAGTCGGTGAAGAAGGAATGACACGGAGGCAGCGTTCAGTTAATCAGCGTGGTTGGGTTCTCTTGCCTGGTTCTATTGCCAGGTTCTATAGGTTCTCCAGGCAGGTCCAGTCACCAGGTTCTAGTCAGGCTCTCCTGCCAATCTCCGCAGTCAGGTTCAGTCCAGGATCCCCTGCCATGCTCTCTCGCCAGGCTCCGCCTCCAGGCTCCGAGGCCAGTCCCTGTTCATGATCCTCCGGCATGCTCTAGCCAGCGAAGTTCTTCTGTCCCTAGAGAACGTTCTGTGTAGGTTCTGTGCCTAGGCTCTGTCTCTCTTGGTCCTGTCTTCCAAGCCCTGTCTCCTTAGTTCTGTGTCTTGCTGTCTTCTGAATTCTGTGTTCTAAGTTCTGAGTGTTTCTGTCTTATTACAACTGTATTTATACCAGTTGATTCAATCCTATCAATCTCTATTACAAAGGTTAGGGCGTTTCTTATCTCCATTCCAGGGAGAAAAGATTATGTAGTTTAAGCATGATTGTGCATAGTTAAAGTGATTAATTACCCGCCTGGCACTTAGTTGAGGGGTTTTATTCCCTCCCTAACTTCAGGGGAAAATCCCTACCTGGGGATTCAACCTTTCTCGGAGAGGTGACCTTGGTTAAAACACAGCACCAAGAAGGTGAGCAAACATATTAAGAACCGTATGCCATATATGCCAGGTCCCTTGAAACAGCAAGGATGGACCGGCTCCCGGCAAATTCCCCCTTTTTTATTTTTTAAAAGCAAGCATTAAAAAGAAAAACCTCAAATGCTCTCTTATATCCATTTTAAGAGTAGGATTGGTGCTTTCCGCTATTACCTGAGTCCTGATCTATCATCCCAGGGAGAGCTTGCCAATCCTGCACTTTCCCAGGGTAGAAAGGCTGCAGTGGGGTTAAGGATAAGGCTCCTTGGGCCTACCTTCTCCCATGCCTCTACATTTACCTTTCCGTCACCTTTCCTTCCTCAGAAAAGCATGGACGTATTTCTTGTATAAAATGTTCCATCTGACTGGGAGTAACCTTAACTCCTCTGCTAGCAACCATATGTGTTAAAAGATCAATACGGAGTCTTTTTTCTTTAGACTCAGTATGGCACATCTTCTTAATCTAAAGATCAATACAGAGTCTTCTTTCTTTGGACTCAGTATGGCACATCTTCTCAATCTAAGAATCAATACAGAGTCTTCTTTCTTTGGACTCAGTAAGGCACATCTTCTCAATCTAAGTTATGTTCTATCCACCTTCTTACCCTACTTATCCTCTATAGGGGGGTCTGTAGCACCCTGGTGGAGTCCTATCCGTCCCGAGTGTGGGGGTTCTCAATGGGGGGGGGCTTACCTAGGGGAATCCTTTTCCAGGTGTTCCCAAAGGTGTGGACGGAGTCGGCGAAGACTATCCACCCTCTTCCTACGGTGGAGTCCTATCCGTCCCAAGTGCGGGGCGCTTACCTAGGGGTCCCTGTTCGGGCACCAGATGCCGTGGTCCAGCCCCAGTGGGTCCAGGGGTCCCCAAAGGCGTGGACGGAGTCGGCGAAGAAGGAATGACACGGAGACAGCGTTCAGTTGATCAGCAGCCTAGCCAGGATCTCTAGCCCGGATCTCCAGCCAAGTTCTGTTCAGGATCTCCAGAGAGGTTCTGCTTAGGCTCTCCAGCCAGGTTCAGTCATCAGGTTCTAGTCAGGTTCTCTTGCCAATTTCTGTAGTCAGGTTCAGTCCAGGATCTTTTGCCATTTTCTCTCCAGCGAAGTTCTTCTGTCTCCAGGCTCCGTGTAGGTTCTGTCTTCTGAATTCTGTGCTCTAAGTTCTGTGTGTTTCTGTCTTGTTACAACTGTATTTATACCAGTTGATTCAATCCTATCAATCTCTATTACAAAGGTTAGGGCGTTTCTTATCTCCATTCCAGGGAGAAAAGATTATGTAGTTTAAGCATGATTGTTCGTAGTTAAAGGGATTAATTACCCGCCTGGCACTTAGTTGAGGGGTTTTATTCCCTCCCTAACTTCAGGGGAAAATCCCTACCTGGGGATTCAACCTTTCTCGGAGAGGTGACCTTGGTTAAAACACAGCACCAAGAAGGTGAGCAAACATATTAAGAACTGTATGCCATATATGCCAGGTCCCTTGAAACAGCAAGGATGGACCGGCTCCCGGCACCTAAGAAACTAGAAACACCAATCAGAAAGGACATTTGCACCCCTATGTTCATAGCAGCATAATTTACAATAGTTAAGATTTGGAAACAACCTAAGTGCCCATCAGCAGATGAGTGGGCACATAGTTAAAAAAAACTATGGCACATCTATACAATGGAATACTACACTGGTATGAAAAAGAAGGAACTCTTGCCATTTGCAACAGCATGGATGGACCTGAAGAGCATTATGCTAAGCGAAATAAGCCAGTCAGAGAAAGATCAATATCACATGATCTCACTCATTTGTGGAATATAATGAACAACATAAACTAATAAACCACAATAGAGCCAGAGGAAAAAAATATTTTTGAATATATAGAAGTAATCCTGTTATTTGCAGATTTTTAATATTTTCTTCAACTTTTGTGATATTATACTATGTTAATACAGTTTTGGTAATATTATTATATTTAAAATATTTTTTCTTGAAATATTAATTTTTATTGCATGTAACATTATTATATTTAAAGTCATTTTCTTGAAATATTAATGTTTATTGCATGTAACATTATTATATTTAAAATAATTTTCTTGAAATATTAATATTTATTGCATGTAACGTTAAAAAAATAAAAATAGATAGGTTTTTACAATAAAAAGCTAATAAAATACTCATGTAAACCCAGTGGAATGACTAAAATTACAAGGCTGATCACATCAAGTGCTGGTGAGGATGTGGAGCAACTGGAGCAAACACTGATGATGGGAATATAAAATGGTACAACCTATTCAAAACAGGTTGACAGTTTCTTATAAAGCTAAGTGTACAACTACCAAATGACTCACCAACTTCACTACTAGACATTTATTCAAAACAAGTGAAAACAAATGTCCATTCACTGATCTGTATGTGAATGTCATAGCAGTTTTATTTATAGTGTCCCCAAACTGGAAACAGCCATATGTCCAGTGGCAGGTGAATAGATAAATAAGCTATGGTGCATTAATACAAAGAAGTAGTTATCAGCATTAAAAAGAAAATTGCTGATTCTTATAACTACATGGAAAAATCTTACTGACAGTATCCTGAATGAATGAAGCCAGACATAGAAAAGTTCATACAGTATATTTTCAACTTCATGAGATAATTCTAGTAAAGGCAAAAGTAGAAAAGAGAAAACAGATTATTTGTTTTCTGAAACCTTGTTTGGGGAGAGGTATTCATTGCAAAGGAGCACAAAGTTACTTTTGGGGTGATGAAATTATTTGTATTTTAATTGGAATGATAATTATATGTTAAAAGTCATAAAACTGTACAATTAAAATGGTGACATTTTATTTTACATAAATTAAACTCAATAAAGTTGATTAGAAAGAAAAATTAGAGGAGCATTTTGAAATGGATTTAAATCTTTGACCTCAGTGGAGGGCCCCAGTTGCCTGGTATTTGTGTCACTGGGGCTGCTTCCACCAGGGTGGGAAAAAAACACCCCAATATGGACGCTGCTGCTATACCAGGAATAGCACGGCCAGAGGTGAGGAAGCATTCTTAAGGTACTGTTCCTCTAGGAATCGGGAGCAGACAGGATGTCCCCAGGAAGCAAACAAGAATGCACAATTGCTAGCTTCCTCTTCCAGCCCTGTGTTCTCCCTTTAGTGACCCCTGGAGCAGAAGGTGGGTACAGGCCCAGCCTCATTCAGTAGGAGCAGAGTGGGTTTGGAGCTGAGAGGCAGTGGCTTGAGAACGGCACACTCATCAGTGGAATAATTCTTGTGATCCTAAAAAAATGGCTATATATGAAAGTCTATTATATTTAAAACATTAGGTTTTTGTTCTTCATCAGCTGGTCCTCCATTAATAAAATATTTATTGAATAGCTAGCAAAAACAACCAATCAGTACAGCACAGTTTATCTCGGTTATAATTACTTCATTGAGTGTAAGTAAGAACTCTTTCATTGAGGTTTCTGATTTGCAGGTGGTTCCTGAAAGGTTTTATGAACTTGATGTCACTGAATATTATTATCAACTAGAGGCCTGATGCATGAAATTCTGCAAGGGGCTTGGCCCTTGTGGCCCCAGCTGCCTCAGCGGCCCCATGACCCCGGCCCCTGCCCACTGGTTGTTCTGGAAGGTAATTCTGGAAGGTTGTTCCGCTGTCCGGTCTAATTAGCATATTAGCTCTTTATTATATAGGATAGGTTTCTCAGGAGACACAGGTTAATGTGATGCTGCATGGGAGAAGTAGACATTCAAGTTGTTTTTCAAGGTCATATCTATTCTCTTTGAATGACAGACACAGGTAATCTATACTAATAAAAGGGTAATATGCTAATTATACTGGGTTAACTGGACATCTTCTGGTCACCTGGCCCTCCTTCTGGACAAAGCCACGGTGGCGGGGGCCAAGGCAGAGGTGATTAGGGGCGATCAGGCTGGCAGGGGAGGGCAGTTAGGGGCAATCAGCCTGGCAGACAGAGGCAGTTAGGAGTGATCAGGCAGGCAGGCAGAGTGGTTAAGGGCGATCAGGCAGGAAGGCAGGTGAGTGGTTAGGAGCCAGCGGTCCTGGATTGGAGAGGGTGCAGGCTAGGCTGAGTGACTCCCCTGCCCCCATGCACGAATTTCATGCACCGGGCCTCTAGTATACCATAATTCTAAAAGGTGCTGGATCAGTGTTTCACCAGGTCACAATTTCATCATCCAGTGGCTAGTGTCTAAAAATTTACAGCTGCAGCAGAGACATCGATATTAAAAACAAACAAAAACTGGCACATTTCCTCATCTGTCAAGCAGTGTGCTGAGCTTTATAGGATGGAAAAGGGTGGCGAGGTGAGCGTTTGCCTTCAAGGAGCTCACAGTTTTGCGGGGAAGATAAAGCATGTGCATCAATAGCTCTAACAAAGATGAAGATGAGCTATGGCTATTCTAGGACGATGAGAAAAAAATTCTGAGGGTGGTCAGATGGAGGATGAATCATTTCAGATGGGGTTGGGAACTCTTCTTTGGGGAAGTGGTATTTCAACTGGTAACCGCCTTTTCTTCTTTTCTGAGTCCTCTGAAAGGCTTCCTCTTTTGGGGAAGGCTTCCCTGATCCCCAAAGCAAATGGGTGATGGTCCTTCTGCTCTGTTTCTATGAAGTCAAACCTAACCCTCATTGAACACTATTATTATGGGCCAGACAGGCACTGGCCTAAAGTCCCAATGTAGGCATTATTGCTTGTAACCTTCACAGTAACCCTATGAAGTTGGTCCTGTTGTCCTTCATTGTACCAAGGAGGAAGGGGAGGATAGGTAAGTTGCTTATTGATAGAAAAAAATGCCCAGATTCCAATCTAGGTGACCAGACTCTGCACTGATTTATCCCCGCCAACTGCTTTTTGCCCTTTCCCTGTGAATGAGCCTGAGCTAGCCTTCTGGGTAATGGGAAGCCACGTGGATGAGAACCCTGGTGACTGTGGACATGCAAGGGAGGCCCAGCTAAGATCAGATGAGCTGAGCCCAAACCTCTGACCTACAGTTTTATGAGCAAAATAAATGGTTGTTGTTTTAAGACATTAACTTTTGGGGTAGTTTGTAAGGCAGCAAAGCTAACTGATAGATAATCCCAGATCTGCTACTTACTAGCTATGTAAGTTTGTGCAAACCATTTAATCAATAAATTCACTTTTTTTAAAATATATTTTTTATTGATTTTTTACAGAGAGGAAGGGAGAGGGATAGAGAGTTAGAATCATCGATGGGAGAGAAACATCGATCAGCTGCCTCTTGCACACTCCCCACTGAGGATGTGCCTGCAACCAAGGTACATGTCCTTGACCGGAATCAAACCCGGGACCCTTGAGTCCACAGGCCAATGCTCTATCCACTGAGCAAAACCGGTTAGGGCAATAAATTCACTTTCTTTCCTTGTGACATGGGGATGATAATAACATATTATGGGACAATTGGGAAGATTTCATGAAATAATGTGCATAAAACAGAGCCACGGTGCTGGGTACATGGCGAGGGCACAATAAACTGGAGCTATTACGATGACAATTTCAGGCCTTTTCAGCTTGTCCCCTTTGTCTAATTGTTGAATCTATGTGAAAAAATGGTGAGGAGGTTATTGCTTAACAGGGCACGGATGTTTTATTAAGAAGCTGTCTTAATTTTGCTGCTGGCATGATGCCTCATGCAGGGGGCAGATATTTTGTTAATTAAAAATTTAAAAGTACATAGTCGTCTCGTTGGAATAAGTCTATATGTAACTCTGCAAAGCTGGAGCTCCAAAGCAGAGGATATTCACAAAGGTGTGGCCTGAATAACAATTGCGATTCACACAGAATGTACGTTGTATTCGAGATGTTGTGGATGAGATTATGTCAAAAAATGCAGGATAATAAATGGCTGAATCTCATCAGTTCACATAAAATCGACGTGCAGGGCCATATTCCAGATGCTTGATTGCCGTTCTTTAATATAACGAGCTGCCAATTCCTTCCTCCAGCGCAGGACTGACAGACTGTAATGCAATCTGTTGGTGCTGTTTGACGGTGATTCTCGGGCATTGCCTCCACCGCTAAGGAGTGGAAACCTAAGCATGAGGCTTTGCAGGGAGAACTGGGTGTCAGTGTTGGGTGTCAAGGCCATTCCCATTGATATTAGGAAATATAAACTATCAGTTAAAGAGTGGGATTTGAGGAGCTTCCCCAGGAAGCAGAAACTGGCTAAGAATATTACACAGAGCAGCCGACAATTAAATTACAGTGTGTATTTTACTGAACAAGATGCCATCATCGGAGACAAAGGAAAGCTGATAAAAATGAATTATAGGGAGATTAAAAGACCATAAAACCTCAGGTTTGATGAAGCCTGTATCTTTAAATCTTTGGACAGAGATGAGGCTGGGGAGGAGAGGTTTGGTGTGGCTAGGAAGGTAAGCTTGCCTTTGGAGTATGTAAGAATGAGCTCACAAGTCATAATGCTACTGATTTCTGGTTAGTAAATATAGTTGCTTTAAGTTGATATTTAGGTCTTATTTTATTTACTCAAATTATAAAAATAGTACATATACACAGGTGGTAGTATGGTACAGTGGTTAAGATTTAAAGTTGGCCTACCTGTGCTCAAATCTTTCAGAACTGTGGTATTTGAGAAAGGTTGTTTCATCTCTTTAAGACTTACGTATATAATTAGGGATAATAGTGTACTTCATATGTTTGTTTTGAGAATAAAGTGATATAAAGCATGGAAAGTGCTTAAAACAGATATTAACTATTAAATATTGGAGAAAATTTGGAAAAGAGTAAAGATAATAAATAAGAAAAAATACCACCCATCATCTAGAAAAGCATTTACCATCAATTTTTGGATGTATTTCCTCTTGGAGTTTATGTCTTTTTAAAAAGGATATCGGTGAACTCAAACAAACTCAGAGAAGATGGCATTTCTATTAGAAAGTTTCCTTAGAGAGAAAATGGAAAATAAGATTGGTTAATTCAAAATGAATGAAACTATGTATATTAGAGCAGGTAGGTTTTATTTTATTTTATTTTTAAAAATATATGTTTTATTGATATTTTACAGAGAGGAAGGGAGAGGGGTAGAGAGTTAGGAACATCGATGAGAGACAAACATCGATCAGCTGCCTCCTGCACACCTCCCACTGGGGATGTGCCCGCAACCAAGGTACATGCCCTTGACTGGAATCGAACCTGGGACCTTTCAGTCTGCTGGCCGACACTCCATCCACTGAGCCAAACCAGCTAGGGCTAGAGCAGGTAAGTTTTAAAAAAGAATATAAATTCAGAAGATGCACTGGGATTGAAGAATATTTGACTATGCAGAAATCAGAAATAGTGAGATATCTATATATAATGACTTCATAAAAGTATCATGACATAAGGCACAAAGGTCAGTTGCAGGAAAACGTATACAACACTTACGTTACAAATAAAATAAAAAATTTCTACAAGTAGATAATATGAAATTGAATAGGAAAAACTCAAATAATTCAAACTAAACTGGGTGGTGGAGGTGGGGGTTGGGGACTCACTTTATCTATGCTTTCGAATTATTTACAAGAATGAGACAGTCATGTATTGTTTTGTATGATTATTAATAAATTGAAAAGATTAAAATTTACATAAACATTGGTATAAATTTATAGGATTTTATAGGAGAGAAATGGCACTTTTGATTGGTTGGACATATTTTCAAAGAAGTATCTAATTTAAGTAAAAGTTATTGTAAAACATATTCAGCACAATTAAGCAAGTTCGTTTATGAACAGAAACATACCCAAATATAAAATAGGTTTTTCAGCTTTGATTCAGATGTTTGACTCTATTTTCATTAAGGAGGTTAAATATTTTTTTTTAAGGATCAGAATTGCTGGCTTGCTTACATTTTTGCAGGAGGAGGATTTTCAAGATTTTGATAACACTTATTTAGAGGTTCAGCATGTAGTGACCTCTTCCTTGAGAAGGAAATACAAGGGACTCAGGTCCTTTGCATCTTGACTCTTGCCTTGCTCATCTGGTTTGCCAGTTTCTTTCAGGAAATTCTAAGAATCCATAATCAGGGGTAGGGAACCTTTTTCTTGCCAAGGGTCATTTAGATATTTATAACATCACTTTTGGCCATATAAAATTATCAACTTAAAAAGTAGCTTGCTATATTTGGTCAAACATTTCATTAACTCTCCCCTAATGCCTCGGCAGGGCCAGGCAAATGATTTTTCAGACCTTATAAGGCCCATGGGCCAGACGGTCCCCATCCCTGCACAGGACCAATGGCTCTTTTCCCCCCTCAGCTTTATTGAGATATAAATAACATATACATTTGTGTAGCTTCAAGTGCAACAATGTGTGCTTTTAAAATCTTTACCCAAGGACATGCATGCTTAGAGAGAGGAAGGGGGGGGCGCTGGAGGAGAGTGAGAGAGAGAGAGAGAGAGAGAGAGAGAGAGAGATATCAATTGATTGCCTTCCGTATGTGCCCTGACCTGAGATCAAACCAGCAACCCAAGTATGTGCCCTGACCAGGAATCGAACCGGCAACCTTTTGGAGCAAAGGGCGATGCTCAACCAACTGAGCCACTGAGTTGGCAAGGTACACATATTGATTTGAAATAATCACATAATGCAAAATGATTAGCACCATAATGTTAGTTAGCACCTACATCACGTCACAGAATTACCGTTCTGTTTTTTGTGGGGAGGAATTTAAGGCCTACTCTTTTAGCAGCTTTCAAGTATATACTAGTAATACAGTATTTTATCTATAACCACCATGCTATACAATAGATCCCAAGAACTTATTTATCTTATAACTGAAAGTTTGTACTTCCCTTTTCTCCCTACTTCCCAGCCATCGGTAATCACCATTCTGGTATGTTTCTGTGAGTTTGGCTTTTTTTTTAGATTCCTCACGTAAGTGACATCATACACTATTTGTCTTTCTTTGTGTTATTATTTCACTTACAATAATGTCCTCACGTTCCATCCATGTTGTGACAAATGACAGGATGCCTTTTCTTATGGCTGAATATTATTCATATATATGAATAATATTTTCTTGTTTCTGATGTTAAGTTTAGAAAAATAAGAGTTTCTGGTGGGCTGAATTTGAATGGTTAATTCCTTGGCCTGTTCAATAAATTATAGATATGTTATTACATATTGCTTCTAGGAAGGCAGTAAAGGTTCAATAAAATTGACAGATTTTTAAACCCCAATTTGACAATGTCATTCTCTTGTTTCAAGTTTTTTTGAGCTATATGCCCACTTTTACTATAATTTTCAGCATTTGAATTTAGAGATACAAACTTACCTTCAATTATTCATGTATTCACTTTCCCCCTGCAAGTATATATTGAGAATTTACATGTACCAGTCAAATAATAATTTTTAAATGTGAATAACTG
The DNA here is from genome assembly GCF_963259705.1 of Myotis daubentonii. Taxonomy (NCBI): domain Eukaryota; kingdom Metazoa; phylum Chordata; class Mammalia; order Chiroptera; family Vespertilionidae; genus Myotis; species Myotis daubentonii. Next base: position 224,684,501 of record NC_081840.1, on the reverse strand, counting down.
TCTTCAAAGTGCTGAACATAAAAAATGTAAATGCTATCTATTAAAATCCTTCTTAGCCTCAAGTGAAATTGCTCACTCATATAATCAGTCCCATTAGGCAGTGAAGATTTGATGGTTATTTAATAAATTTCAGTCATAAGGTCAAATAGACAGCTGATGCTGCAGAGCTGGTTTCCTGGATCAAATGATCTGGTTTTGTTAGCCACAAAGACCAAGTTAATCGAGAATTTGCAGATATCTACTTCATTTTGTGTTGGGTGGACACAGCAGAGACGGGCAAGGAAGCTGAGTTTTAAAAGGCAGGATGATTCCAAAGAAAGGATAACACTGTGGGAATGAACACAGTGTCATGTGGAAGAGCATTGATTATACAAAGCCAGATGGCGCTGGGTGATGGACAAGGAGGACCAGGTATCTGAGGGTCAAAGAGAGTCAAGATGTCTGCTGGAAAGCGGCACAGAGGGCACTTGCCAAATGGTTAGTTTTTGGAGAAAAGTCTGAGATGTGCTGGTGAAACAGGAAGATGGAGTGAGCAGATCTCTGAGTCTTCTCTGATCTCAGATTTGGCACTTTTGATTGTTGCCTAGAGTTAGTGACTGGGAAGCCTAGCTATAGATTTTGGATGGAGCATCCAGGACTGTTTTTAGGTGTAGAGATGGGTCAGAAATCCTAGATTGTTCAGGATTTCAGGCTGTGGTCCTAAGGTGCAGGGTCTACGTCTAGTTCACCGTTGCATCCTGGGGCCAAGTCCTGACCCCAGGTCTAAGAGAGTCACTAAAAGTGGTTGGATGCCTGCATCTTTTGTTTCCCTTATTACTTTTCTGATAAAGGTCCCTCCTGGGTAAACTCTCTCTATAATTGGGAAGAACAAGAATGTCGGAGAAAAGGCATTTGTTTCAGCAGAGATATTTTACCCTGAAACATCATCTTTAAAATTTAATAACAGACATCTGACCATGGTACAATAGGTTTAAAGAACTTTAAAGGGTTTCATTTTTTTTGTTACAAATATAACTTTTTGCACTGTACATACTGATTTATTTAATATATATTAAAGTCATCAGAGGTTATTTTTAAAAAATTTCAAAAAAATTTTGGGAAAAATATCTTGACTAGAGCATATAAGCCTGATCCCTCCCTACCCCCCCCCCCCACTGCCCCCTCCTCCCCACCACCAAACATCCATATGTCAGCTTGGAGTGGGGGATGGGGGAGAAAAATCTGAAAGACTGAACAGTTTTTTTGGAATCATCCAAGAAGACACTAAGATACCTAAAGCAAATATCAAACACAAATCTCTCTCACACTTTTAATGATGGGGAGGGAAACTGGCCTATGCTCCCTGATGGGCTGGAGTCAGTTGGGTAGGAGGTTTGCCTTTGTGTCTTCCAGCCCGAGCTCCTCGTCTTTCTCTCTATACCCTTCCCCACTTCTGAAAGACCAGACTAATGAGGCATGCGGTTGCAATAGGGCCTTCACTTCATGCAGCTGACTACACTTGTGCCATCTCAGTGTAGGTAGGCTTACGAAACTGCCTGCTCCTTCTCCTTTGCCTCCGATACCTTCTTCTTCAAGACAGCTCATATGTTACTTGCTCTCAAGCTCTTCACTTCCCTAGGCAGGATTTCCCTCTGGGCACACTGTGTTGTAATGATTTGCTTTAGGTCTATCTCCATGGCTAAGCTGTGAGTCGGTAAAGAGAGCACTTTCTGATTTACTGTTGTGTCTCCAGTGACAAGTAAGGGCTTGACCTATAGAAAGCGTTCAATACACTGAGTGACTAAATTACTTAGACTTTGAAGTCTCTGCATTGGGAACCTGTGGCTTTTCAGCGTTGACTGTGAAAGGGACATTCTAAGGTCAGAATGAGAAATCCATGTATTGAGCCCAACAACTAAAGACACTGAGTGGAGTTCAGGCTAGTGTAAAGAGCTCCACAAAAGGTTTGCCCAACTGCTCTAAACGAAGGCTGATCACAGTGATTCTAACATACCACATGCAGAAAAGACACTGCTTCTGCCACTGCCCCATGATCTTAGGATAGTCAAGTAAAAAAATCCAAGTATTTGGATTTATACAGTGCTTTATAGCTTCTGAATACTTTTTCTAATTGATTTCACTTGATACTTATAAAATACTGTGAAGTAGGTATAGATTTCAATTCCCATTTTAGAGATGTAAAAAGTGAGGGTCAGTGATGATGAATGATTCTCCTGGGTCACAGAAACAGTGCTTTCTTCATTCCACTTTGGCTCTGAGGAAATGCTGTCTTGTTACCTGTCTAAGCAGAGCCATCATATACCTCCTGTGATGGAATAATAAGAACTACCATTTATCAAATGGCCATTTTGTGTCAGATGCTGGGTCAAACACTGTGCATTGACTCATTTAATGCTCACCAAATGCACTACTATTATTCCCATTTCATGGATGTGGAAACTAAGGCATAGAGAAGTTAATCAACTTGTGCACAGCCACACAGCTGCTAGGCAGCAGTGCTGAATGTAGAATTCAGGCAGTCTGAGTTCAAAGGACACATTCTTAACCACTCTAGCACACTGTCTTGCAAGAATACAGGTTCTAACATTAGATCACCATGTTTAGAATGCTGGCTGCTACTCTTGCTAACTGGGTAGCCTTGGCCAGTTTTCTGATTTATAAAATGAGGTTAAAAATAAAGCCAGGAATAAAAGAATGAAATATGCCAACATGCCTGACACATAATAAATGTTCAACAAATGTTAGTTGTTATTTTGGCAGCAGATATTCTTTTCTCCATTCCTAGATGACTTGATGGTAGGCAGTGATGGGAAGTCAATTCTTGGAATGTTGAGTATTTGATTAATGAAATCAGAACATACCAGATGAGAACAGAGCCATGAAATTCACTCTAAAGAGACAATGATGTCCTAGCAGGTTTGGCTCAGTGGATAGAGCCTCAGCCTGTGGGCTGAAGGGTCCCGAGTTCAATTCCGGTCAAGGGCACTTGCCCACATTGTGGGTTCAGTCCCCAGTAGGGGGAGTGCAGGAGGCAGCCAAATGGTGATTCTCTCTCATCATTGATGTTTCTCTCTCTCTCCCTTTCCTTCTCTGAAATCAATAAAAATATATTTTAAAAAAAGGAGACAATGACTCCCAGGCTCACAAACCTGATCAAAGTTTAACCAATAGGGTGTGAAAGAGTATGAGAATGGGAGAGCAAAGCTCAGCATGGAAACCCATAAAAATGTTTAGAGAGGCCACAATGGGGTGTATGCATCCAATACTGTTAGGGGAGAGAGTGACCCAACCTGGCTATGCTCCTATCTGGTTACTTGGAGGATATATCAATTTGAGGTTAACCATGAATCTGACTCCTATGGATTAATCTGATGGAACATTTACTTTTCTCACTTTAAGTCTGGAAGTCTGGCAATAGATCACCTGAGACTGCTACCACCCGAGACCCTGCCTCCTCCTGTGTTTCCGCTCTGCCATCCTCGGCTGTCATCTTCATGCCTGCTTCGTGGTAACAGGATGGCTGTTCTTTCTCTGTCCTCTTGTCTACATTCAGGTAGGAAGAAGAAGGCAGAAGGCAAAAGAAGGAAGAAATGACATTTATATTTGGAAATGAGAAATTCCAAAACTTCCACTTCTAAGCAGACTTCTGCTTATATGTCATTGGCCAAAACTGTGTCATGAAGAGCTATTGAAAAAGAAAAGTGCATGGGAAATAGATGTTGCTTAAGCAATTGTGCAGCAATTTTGTCCCCATTGGTCCACTCTCCAATCTTTTCCATCTCTTCTGCCTCTCTAAGGTGTCATCATCAAGTTCCTAGGCCTTTGGCTTCCAATTGGGTTTTGCTAGTGGAGCCCAGGCAGGAGACAGAAGGGGATTAAGAGAAGGAGACCAGGGCATATTTCCTTAGCTCCCTCCTTGAAGGATTATCCAGAGGTGGCTGTGCCCTTGACCAAAGATCACAGCTCCTCTAAAATGGCCCTCTATAGAATCCTTTCTTTGTAATTTAAGTGGCTATTCCTCCCCAGTCTCTTTAGGCTTATAGAGTTGTAACAATCCCAACATCATGCACTTCCCCTACACCAGTGGTCAGCAAACTCTAGTCAACAGAGCCAAATATCAACAGTACAACGATTGAAATTTCTTTTTTTTTTAAAAAATATATTTTATTGATTTTTCACAGAGAGGAAGGGAGAGCGATAGAAAGTTAGAAACATCGATGAGAGAGAAACATCGATCAGCTGCCTCCTGCACACCCCCCACTGGGGATGTGCCTGCAACCCAGGTACATGCCCTTGACCAGAATCGAACCTGGGACCTTTCAGTCCGCAGGCCGACGCTCTATCCACTGAGCCAAACCGGTTTCGGCTGAAATTTCTTTTGAGAGCCGAATTTTTAAAACTTAAACTATATAGGTAGGTACATTGTTATTAACTTAATTAGGGTACTCCTAAGGCTTAGGAAGAGCCACACTCAAGGGGCCAAAGAGCCGCATGTGGCTCTCGAGCCGCAGTTTACCGACCACTGCCCTACACCATACCCATAGTTTTGTAAATAATCCTTTTATTAAATCCTATTTAAATCATCCCAATTTGCATGTGTGCTATTAGTTATTTGATGGGAAGCAACTGATAGAGAAATCATCAGTGCCTAACACTCAGGGCATATTCCTATATTACTATGGAGAAATGGATACATTCAAGTATTATAGTGAATAACATAATTTATTTAGCCAGCATTTATTGAGCACCAATATAGCAGAATATGATGGTAGATAAAAATCCATTTCTTGCCCTCAAGTAGCTCACAGTTATGTAAACATTTACATCACCCAATTTATTCTCCTTGTTCAGTTTCTAGGCTTGTCAAGTCATCTCTAAATTACAATTTGGCTTTCTGTTAACTTTCCCACAGGGGTCAAATTCACTTTTCATGCTATCTTATGACACAGTTGATTAATAATTATATATTCTCATTGAAAATGAAGACATATAGAATGATGCTTGAAAGCAAGGATTTTGGAGTCAGATGAGCATTCAAAAGTCACCAGATGGTCAGCCTTGAGCAGTTACATAATCTCTGTGGCCCTGAATAGTATTACATATAGGTGGACTATATTGCATCACTCCCTCTGATTGTTGTAAAGACTAAATGAGTTCAGGCACACAAAGCTCTTACTTAGCTCAGTGTCTGGTTCAATAGATAAGTGGCAGCTATTCTAGTTTACACATTACTTTCTTGTATGTGTGTTACAAGCAATCTGTAAATGATTGGTCATCCCTTAAGAGACTTGAGTTTCCTGACCTGGAAAACTTAGGAACAGACCCTGGTCTGTGATAAAGTCATTCACCCAGAAAATATTACCAAGGAAGTTTCTCTCTGGGTAGCCTGCAAGTTAGTCTCTAGCCTTTGCTTTGCTTGAGGATGCAATCCATAAGAAAGTCCCAGTCCTTGGAAGACTGGAGTCTGGAGACTAGATTTAATTCCAACAGATAAGTAGAAGGTATGTGATATTTTAAAAAACATTTTTATTGATTTCAGAGGGAAGGGAGAGAGAGAGAGAAACATCAATGATGAGAGAGAATCATTGTCTGCCTCCTGCATGCCCCTGGGGATCAAGCCTACAATGCAAGTATGTGCTCTGATTGGAGAATTGAACCATGACCTCCTGGTTCATAGGTTGACACCCACCTGCTGAGCAGAAAGTATGTGATTTTATCTAGAGGAACAGATTTGAGAAGATATAGCTAGTCTGATCTGAGCAGGGAGAGAAGGTTTAGAAATTCCAGAATTTCTCCCACTAAGACCTTGATTAGTTAAGACTCTAATTTGAAAGAATCTTGAAAGAATTTCATCTTGTTTGACTGTTGAATTCCCATAACCAAAAAGCTTCAAATAAGTCCAAGAAGCTCTCAACATTAAGAATCCACAGAATAAACAGCATTATACTACTGCTCTCTTATGTGGTTCTGATTACACATTGTTTATAATTTAATAATACTTTATGGTTCCATAGCAGATTATAGTTTTCAAAATATTTTTACTAGAATGATATAATTTAATCCTTATAGCAACACTATAAGGCAGTCATGATGATCACTCAGCTGTAAATTCAGTTCGGCTCAATTCCATTGAACATTTATTGAGTATCTACTATGTGCTGGCATTCTGCTAGCTACTGAAGTTTAACTTTCTTCACACATAAATGAAGACCACCAAAATGAGAACAAGCAAAGGTAATTTATCCAGAGCTTGCTAGGGAAAGGGTCAGCCACCATCACTTGTGTTTGGCAGGACTCAAAGACAGGATGAGGAGTGGGAAAGCTTCATAGTGAACAAAGAAGAAAGTTTAAGTTATGCCCTGATTGGAGGCTATTGCTATGGAGAAGTTGGAGGAGGGCTGTCTAGACGATGGGCAGCCTGATTTATGAGTCAGGGAAGCATAATTGGTCAGTTCTAGTTGAACCTGAATTGGGAATAGGGGGAAAATTAGGGAAGCTCTATTGTTGATCAAGTCCTGGCTATTGTGGATGGATTGCTACAGAGGTTGTGGTTTTGTTTCTTGGACTGGTTGTTGCAGACACTGTGGGTCAGGATTCTGTTTCTGTAGGTGGTCTGTCTATTTTTGTGTGTATATTCAATCTCTCAGTAGTGTAGGTGACAAATTCATAACACTACGAATGGGCCACAAAGTAGGACATGAAGAGGAAATGAAGACATGGGCAGGGAGGTTAGCAGACTTTCCTGAAGTCACTAACAAAGGCGAAAGGAGCAGCAGAATTTAATCTGGGTTTTCCAGCTATGCTCCGTGCTTTTCATGGTCATAGGTTTATGAGTTTAAATTTAGTTTAGGGAAGATGTGAGCAGAGACTTTCTTTTAGTACAGGAACAGTATACTTCTGAGCAAGAGTAAAATTTCCCCCTTACATCTTGTCTTGGTGTGGCTGAAGATGGTGATCAGTGAAACACCTTTGTTATTTGCACTCAAAGTTTGACAAGAAAAGCCTGGTGAGATGGCAGAGATGCTGCAGACCCAGCATCAGGCCCCCAGTTTACCAGCCCTCGGCCTCCTTTCGGGGACTACGTGGCCGTTTTCGGTTCTCCTGAGGATTTTCACCATTGTTTGCTAACCTCCCAGAGTCTCATTTCCTTTTTGGTTTTAACATCTGCTTTCCATCTTATTGCACACCACATCTCCCTCAGCCATCCTTGGAAAGTTTGACAACCATGGTGACCACCCTTCCCATATTATGGTTTCACACATTCTATCTTTATTTTTCCCTCACTAAACAAAAACTTACTAGGCAATGATTAGGTGATAGAGACTCTTCTAGGTGTGGGGAATACAGAGGGGAAAAGACAGTAGAATCCCTGCCTTTGTGGTGCTTACACTGTGGTGGAGAAGTAGACAGATACAGATAAGTAAATGAATAAAAATATTGTGTTATGTCAGGTGGTGATAAGTGCTATGAAAAAGGTCAAAGGAAGTAGAGTATGGTGTGTGTGTGTGTGTGTGTGTGTGTGTGTGTTGTGGGGGCAGTTGCTTTAGGTAAGGTGATCAAGAGTGATCTCTCCAAGGAGGTGACTTTTAAGCCCAAGATTGAATGGAAAGAGGGAGTGAGCCATGGAAGTTCTAAAAGAATATCATTCCATTATTGAGACTAGCAAGTGCAGTTCCTGGAGGCATTGGTATATCTGAGGAATAACAAGAAGTCCTGTCAGGCTAGGGTGGGATTAGAGAAGGGCCTTGTGAAGCTATAGTTTAATAACTAAATTTTTCACCCAAGGAAGAAATGTCAGTAAAGACAGAAAGAGAACTTTTTTTTTTGTTAATCACATTGGTTAAAGGAACACAGACAACTGATGCTCATTGTTTTTTTAGTATCAAGGATGTATGTGGCTCTCCAGCCCATCGCACCTTCCCATCAGGAATACTGTAATGTGATTTTGCCTTAACAACCTTTGAGAAGAGTCATTATTTATTTTTGTTGTATTGTGTTGTTTTTATGTGCACATCCTTGGCCTTCACCTGAACATGTATAATGCTCATGCGCCTGCAATTGTATAGTCAACAGAGAAAGAGTGAGGGGCATAGAAAGGAACATGGCATGAGTGTGGAACATTCGGTAGACACTGTTGGGCTGCCTTCCCACCACCACTTCTTCCTTCTCTAATAGCACTACTCGACCCTTTCATTTAAGAGGTGCTCTTTGCTGCTCCACATCAACTATGGAGTTTGAATAGGAGCTGCCATCTTTTTGTGGAAGTTTCCCTCACCTACAACCTCCCAATGTCATGTTGACTCCTTAGCACAGTTGATGATACCAAGATGGACAGTTGACTTACACTGAGCCAAGTAGAGAATTTTCATAGTTTTTTGGGGGGCTGGAGCTAGAGAAAAAGATTTATACCGTCTTGGAGTGCAAATCCTACAGGTGGGTTGGGGGTTGAAATCTGTTGGTAACTATGTTCTTTGCTTTATGTACTTTGTCAGGATGAAGCAGACACATCAATGCAATAGTAAAGATGAGTGGGGGTCTGGTGGCATTTTATCTCTGGTTCCATTAATCTTTGAAGCATGGCTGTGTTTATTCTTCCCTTGGTTAGCTGAAGTTTCAAAAACATTTCTCTTTTTAAGCAGATTTGAGTTGCCACTTTCAATGGAAAGTGTTCTGACAAATGCAAAATACATTAAAGATATACCATTTTGAGCGAGGGTACATTATTTTTTACATTCAAAATTATGGTTATAAGTGATCCTACAATTACTTGATGTAATGCTTAGAGTCGACGAGAGCAATGTTTCTCATACTTTAAAGTGCATACAATTCACCAGGGAATCTTGTAAAAATGCAGATTCCAATTCAGTAGGTCAGGGTGTGTCTAGAGAGTTTGAGTTCCCAGGGAGCTCCCAGGGGACACTGCAAGTTTGAGAAGCATGGAACAAGACAGTGTGTATGTAAAGCATCCAGCACACAAGTATGATGGTTGTAGATGCCAGCTGTTAAGTACATAGCCTTCTGAGCTGAGTGAAAACTTTCGCATCCACATTGGTCTATTGAGGTTCAATAATGAAATGATGTCAATTGAGAGAACAGTTTAATACTTGGCATTGTGAGGTTTACTCATCAGAAAAACACACTCCTATATCTTTTTAAGATTTAAAAATGTGCTTAACACATTAAAAAGTCTTTGACAACCTGGAACCTAGTCTTTAGAGAGATTGCCTGGTTCTGTGGCAGGCGTGATCATTCCCGGAGCCACACAGCCTGGGGCTGGAAACATGCTCTGTTCATTTCCAATCCTGTGTACCAAGAATGTTCTAGTTCTTTCATCCATATGTAGTGGGTAATTTTATGGTCACATGTGCAAATATGAAATTTTCTTTGTCTCCCTATTAACCGAGCTAAGTGTACCTTTTAAGCCTGTGTCCCTTAAGAGCAGAAAACTCAATCTTACTAACCTTTGGTAAAATCAAGTACATTTTTCTTAGTCTCTTTTGGATAAAATTACTCAATTCAAGAGTCCTCCACCTACTTCTATTCTTATTCTCTTCAAGGACATTTCAGTTCTGGAGGGCTCCTGTGTGGTCCAGATGTGGCCTTTACTTCTCATCCTTGGTCTTTCTCATTTCTGTGTTGGCATATTTGTTCTTTGGCAATCTAGACCTTATCTGTTAAATTATCTACTGCCCCTACTCTCTGGGTTATTGCAGACCATTTTGCATAATTTTTTTTCACTGAATAACCTCTCTAGGTCAAGTGACCAATTCTCAGGCACTTTTAAACCCTTCTTGGGGGGCGTGGGAAACATTTAGAAACTCTTCAGTTTCTTAAAGATGCATCTTATCCATCTTTTATGTGATTATTCAGTAAATATCAAATGTCTCCTGTGTAACAAGCACTGTGCTGGACACTAACACCGATATTCTCAACCCTAACTTAGTGCTTAGCATATAATATATGCTTAATAAATGTTTACTGAACAAATGGATATTTCCTAATATGAAAAAATTTTAGGAAGAAATGAAAGTATTTAGATAGATGTTTTCCAAAATAACAACCAGTCATTCATGAGAATAAATAGAAATGTTTCAGAATACTTTATCTAATACAATCTAATCTCCTTGAGGGTGGAGTGAAAATGTCCTTTGATATCATAACAGGACACTGAATATATTTGATGTTCTACAGAGGTCAGACGACGGGCAAAATGTTCCATAGTACTACGTTGTGGTATCATTGATTTATTTAATTGAATTCTTGATTTACTTAAACCTTAACTTGTTTTTTTTTAAGTGTCACTAATTCCAATACTTGATTATTCATGACCATGACAATTCCTTACTCCAGCTCATTTCCCACCCCCCTCACTCCTACTTGAGCTACACCAGTTCCTGTGTGTGCATTTTTTGGATTAGCAGCATTACTGATGGACAGCATGCCAGCGAACACCAGACACATTTATAAATACGGAACATGTCTAATTGTGTTGTTTGACATCTTTGTCCTATGTTATTCTTGGGTCTTGGAGGCTTTTGTAGGTGAGGAGGATTGGAGCTACTTAAGTTTTGTGCTTTGTAAAAAACTTTTGTTTTGTTTACCTAAGCATGGGCTTTCAACTCTATGATGACTAGGTAGTAGATAGCTAATATTGGGGAATGTGATGGTTTAGGAAGAGGCTTTATTTGGATAAGACTTATAGATTACCTTTGCTCAGGAAACACCTAAACCTACATGGAGTTTTACCAGCTTTTCTTGTGCCTCGGCTGGAGGTGGGCAGAAAGATTCCTTAGGTAGCCACTACCAACAATCAAGTCTCATTACTTATAATTTTCTCCCTCCATTAGTTTTTTGAAATTTAATGTCTTTTTATTGAGGGTTAAAAAAGCTCGTACAATATAATTTATTCTTTCCTATTCTAAGTTGACATAGCTTTCTTATCTAAGTCTTCAAGCCATTAGTTTTCTACCAAATTCAATTTCCTTTCTTTTAAGCCTAGCTTTAACATAGACAACTTTAGATTTCAAGACTATTTTCTGAGCTTTGGATTAAAACCAAACCAAACCAAACCAAACCAAACATCTATTCAGAGACTCCTTTGCCTTCCTGGTTTTTATCTGAATTTGCCCTCCTTGCAGGGTAATGAAATCACCCACTCAAAACCTAGTGGGTCACTGGGCAACAGGAAGAGAGAGAGAGAGAGAGAGAGAGAGAGAGAGAGAGAGAGAGAGAGAGAGAGAGAGAGAGAGAGAGACATCATTCACAATCCTAGAATTTTATCCCTTCGCATGTAAAAGGGGCAAAGCGCCAAGAGAGAGGCAGACAGGCACAGGATGACCTTCTCCAGCAGGAGCATTGGCACCTCTTGGGCTCTCAGAAATGTGCTGCACAGTATGGAGAGGAAAGGGTAAAGGCAGCAGTTACATATATAAGCAGACAATCAACTTTACTGACTGGTAACTAATTTAAAACATGAATACTTTTACAGTAAACCAAATGTTTTACATGTATATATGTACATAGAACACACAAAATTTTCTCTGAATTTCAATAGAGCACCCATAATTAAAATATCCAGCTGTAGGGGGCTACTTAAGCCTTTCCCCTTAGCCCTTGAGGGTACCTCTTGGTGCTTTGCTGCCATTAGGTGTATGTAGGGGATCTCTTCCAGAGGCGCTGGGGGAAGGGAATTGTTCTAAACTGCTTGGCTGTGTATTAACACAATTCTCCCCTTCCCCTCAAAGGAAATCGTCAATCTTTATCAAATGGCTAAAGCCCAATCTGTCTAAGAGAGCGAGCTGGCCGTGCTACAAGGATCCACATCTCTATCCTCCCAAGTCCCATCTGTGCCCCGGATGTCACCTGGAGAGATGGTTTTTGGAAGAGCAGAACAGGGACAGGCCAAGGACAAAACGTGGGTGAGTCAGTCCTTGCCTTCTTGCATTGTTCCCAACGTTGAGTTATTTATTTTAACTCCCCTTTCCTGTGCCTTTAAAGGCTGCTTTCTGAGGTTCCAAAAGCTTCCCGAGACCGCTAGCAATGCTGCCTTGTTACCTATCTCTGAACTCTTTTGAGGTAGAACCCTGAGATATTTGCTTCTCTTCCCAGGATTATATTTCTAATTTTAAGGTTATTTCTAATGGAGCACGGCTGAGAAGAAACACAGAAAATAGTAATTTGTCATGGAGTTCCCTTCCCCCTACTAACACACACACACACACACACACACACACACACACACACATGCTGCAAATGGGAAAAATGTTTGAAATAGAGGCAGACTAATTATCTAGGTTGGAACAGGGCCAGAATATTGGTCATTGGATTCTCTCTCTCCCCTCCCCAGTTTCTTTTCCTCTCCCTTCTGTCATCTTTCCCCCAACCATCAGGTGGGTGGGTGGGTTGCTGGCTGGCTGCTGGTTGGCAAACAGAAATAGTTTAGGAGCAAGTGTTCTTGGGGTATGTTCACTGAAGGATGAACCAGAGCAACAAAGAATGATTTTTCTCTCCACGTTCGGCCTATTTACATCCAGGGAGAGAAGGTGGGGAGATGTAATTTGTAAAGGACTGAAGACATAGTAATATAAATCTGAGTAAGTGATAGTAATATTTCCCAAAGTAAAAAGATGGAATGTAGAAGTTAAATAATCTTGAAGAAACGTGAGTGGGGTGGGAAGTATTTTAGCCAAAGAGCAATAAATAAAGGATGTACATATCCGCCACAGCAGACAATAAATTACTCCATTCCCAGGGGATGCGAGGCTGAATGTAGACAACTTAAAAGAATGGATTTCACTATGAAATGGGCATGAGGGTAATTAAAACCCATGAAGTTGAAGGCACCAGAAGAGGAACAATTTAAATGGCCCGGTGTGTTTAATGAACCAGTCTTTTTCTGGCTGGTGAAATGTCCTTATATTAGCAGCATCATATAGTTCATACCAGGAAACTGTGCTCACAGATTAATTCACTCTTAAGATACGCCCAGTGAGTGCTACAATTTGTAATCTGGGTTTCAAAGCTGCAGTCTGTTGATGCTCAGACAGTTTAAGAGGATTTGTTCAATAAGCAGAGATTTGTCTTGCAACAAGACTGGGCCACCTACAGAAGAAAGCAAGCTGAACTTCGCAGACTCGCCTTTGAAGCTCTTTAGTAACAGCTACTGCAGACCTTCCTTTCCACGCCTACTGCTGGCTTCTTTTGGGCTACACAATCCCTTTGCTCTACCCAGGCTGGGTCCTTACCACCAAAAGCACCTGTGTGGCGGATTCTGGGCAGTGTATCTTGTCTGATGCTCTTTCTCTCATCAAAAAGACGTTTTCTTCTCCTTGGTCAATCTGGGTACATGCTTTTTTTGGGAGGGGGGAGGTGGTTCTCCTACTAGATGAATATCTTATAAAACATCTTCATTCTGTGATGACAGAGCCTGCTGGTTGGGAGAGAGGAATATTGAACGTTACCTACTGGAGTCAGTTCTCATTGCATAGTGTGATGGGAAGGACACAGCCTTGGAGCCTGAGCTCCATTTGGTAACAGTTGCTATTTCCTTTAGATCTTGCATTAAGTAATTACAGTCACTGTTTCATTTATTCCTCTTAGCAATCCAAATGGAGAAAAGTGAAGCACAGAAAGATTAAATAACTTGCCAGGTTGATGCATTGAATGAGGAGTCAATTTGGAATTAATAACCCAAATCTCTCTGATTCCCATGCCTGGTGCGTATGACGTCTCTGGCCTGGGCAAGGTATTTGCATTGCCAGTGCTTTCCAGGCCACATTTATCATAGTAGACAAGGATTCGAGATTAAACACTTAATATAACGGCTGACAATATTAAGGGCTTCCTCAATGCTAACTAGGTTCTTATTAGTATTCATGTGGTTGTTTCACCCCTTGCTATTCAGAGTTCGGTCTGAGGACCGGAGCATCAACTTCACCTGGGAGCCTCTTAGAAATCTTGGCAGAATCTTGGTCTGACCCCAGACCTGAATCAGAAGCTGCATTTTAACAAGATCCCCAGGTAGCTGATCTGTATGTACTTTATAGTTTGAGAAACACTGGACTACCCCATGCATACCCACTGAGAGCAAATCTTGCTACCTCTTATTTCTTTTCTCTTTATTTAGACATATTTTCACACAGAAATATAACAAGAATAGTACAGAGGACTGGTTCCCTTTAGTGGAGATTGGTATTTAGAAATTAAGATCCATGTGCCAGGTGTGCTCAAAACCACAGAATTCCTCCCAGCCTTCCCCCTTTTTGTATTTGTAACACTTCTCTGATGGTGAAAAGCCTGGAGCCATTATCCCCAGGATGTTTATGTATTTGTCTCCCTCCCCTTGTGTGTAACCAATTTCCTGATTGGCCGAGCTTCCCATTTACAGGGGTCCTGACCCCCGCCAGCTCACCACTAGACCTGGTGGTGTTACTGGACTAAGGGGGTCCATTTGCTAGCACACAACAAAGCCCAATAAGACACAAATGAGTTTTCAGCAAAGAAAGTAAGGGTTTGTTTTTAGGCAGTTGCCCAGCCCAGAGACACAGATGAGCTAAAGCTGAAAGACCAGGGGATTTGTTCTATAGGGGGAAATCACTAATCATGGTGACAAGGGAGTTAAGGTCATGATTGGCCCCAATCAAGGGTTGGGGTCCCTGATTTGTGCATCTGGTCCTGATGTCAGACACGGCGTTGCTTCATCTGGTTTGGCTGCTCTTCTGGGCCTGGAGCTGAAACACAACTGAGGCCTCGATATTATCTCTAGTTTGACTGAATCTCTGTGCCTGTGGTCAACAGGCCCAAGGCTTTGTTCCTAAGAATATTTGATGTTGACCATAAGGCTTATGATTAAGGGAGTGGTCCTGCAAGGGAGAAGGAGGTAGCTGAGTCAGGGTACTGAATGAGGCCAGTTTGAATCAAAAGGAAAGGATAAAAGCTCATATTAAAGAAATAAAGTTTCTACATTGTTACTGTGGCTTCTTATTTCCTGAGGCAGATCCTTGTCATGCAGAACAGGTCTTGCCAAGACAAGGTTCTTTCTTATATTGAGCCAAAGCTGTACTCTCATCTCTTCCTCTCCCCTCTTTTCCTACTTGGGTGCTGGCAGTGTAAATGTGCTCAGATGTCATCATGAGACATTTTCTCCCTGCCAGTACTGCTCAAGTTGTGTTATCTCCCATTGCCTCAGTTTTTCCATTTGCAAAACTAGGGACAACATACCTGCTTGCAGGTGATTGAGGACCAAATGGAACAAGAATATGAATGGCTTAGCTGAGTGCTTGGTCTATATTAATGATAAAATAAAATGACCTTCCTTCCTTCCTTCCTTCCTTCCTTCCTTCCTTCCTTCCTTCCTTCCTTCCTTCCTTCCTTCCTCCCTCCCTCCCTCCCTCCCTCCCTCCCTCCCTCCCTCCCTTCCTTCCTTCCTTCCTTCCTTCCTTCCTTCCTTCCTTCCTTCCTTCCTTCCTTCCATACAACATTTCTAAGTACCTAATCTGTGTTTGCATGTCAGTAAACAAAACAAATATAGTTTTTTTTCTCTCATAGAATTTACAGGATAGAGGGTAAATAGGTATTTAAAAAAATCACCTAAATATGCGATTAGAAACTGTGATAAGTATGTGCTGTAGATGTGGGGATACAGGAGTACGCTAGATGGAGAAGAGCCCTGTTCTCATGGAGCTTATATTCTAGGGGATGAGAAAAATAATAAACAAGGAACAAATAAATACATGTATAAGTTAAATTCAGATAATGGTGACTGCTGTGAAGAAGCAAAGGCAGAATGATGTGATTATAATGGGGCGAGGGAAGCCTCTTTGGATTGGGTGGCTGTGGGAGGCCTCTCTGATGAGGTGGCCTTTGAATAAAGCCCTGGAAGTCAAGCAGTCAGCCAAATGAAGATAGGAGGAAGAATGTCCTAGGAAAATGGAATGGCTGGACAGAATGAATTTGTGTGTTTGAGGAGTAGAGAGAAGGCTCATGTGACTAGAGCTCAGTGAGTGATGGATGGATGGATGGTCTGAGACAGGGCTGGGAAGGGAAGTCCATTTGCTTCATGTGCATGGGTGGGGAACGTCTGGCTCTTGGGCTGTCTAAAGCCTGTGAAATCATTTGGTCTGGCCCTGTCAAGGCATTAGTGGTGAGTTAATTAAATGTTTGACCAGATATAGCAGGCTAAATTTTAAGTTGATAATTTCATATGGCCCGCGAATGATGTTATAAATATCCACATGGCCCTTGGCTGAATAAAGGTTCCCCATCCCTGATGTCGTGCCTTGGAGCCCACAGTGGGCTGTTCTGTGCCATGTCACTATAAACAAGAAGTTCATTCTTTTGATGGCTCAGTTTCCCTGCCTGAAAAAGAGGGCGGGGGGGGAGTCACTAATATTCTTCAAGCTAACTTCATGAGGTTTGTTGTGACTATAAATGACGAGGAAATAAAATGTGAATCACAATGTGATTGTTGTCATGTCTAGTAGGCCTTCCATAAAACTCTTGGTGATTAAAGAGACCAACAAAAGAATAAGATAACAAAGGAGCAAAAGATAGCCAACTATGCGGTCTGTCTTTCTCATTCCTAAGAGGAAAGAACAAGAGGTGCTTGGAAAAGGGCTTCAGACTTGAGATCACAAGAGAAAAAAGCTTTTTTAGCAAAGACATGAATTTTCAGGATGCATTGTCAGCCAAGCAGATAGACAGCATTTCAATGGCTTGACAAAAACACTTTCTTTAAAATGCACAAGTAGAAAGGTTAACAATTTGAATCTATCTTGACATTTCCGAGTGTGGTCTCAGGGCTGTTTTCTTCTTTGCTTAGAATAATTACTTTTCATATATGATTGAGATTGCTATTTCCTGGCTGGACCACCAACCCCGGAGTGGAGCCTGAGTGTGAATGTCAGTGGGGGCAGTCATTGGGCAGCATCCACACTGTTGTGTTTTTCTCTCCTCTACCCTTCACCTCCTCACCCCAGGTTCTTGTGACCTGGTCATCATGTGGGTCATGGTGGTCTCACCTCATATTATCATGGCCTGGTGATCATGTGGGCCATTGTGAGTTTGGACTGGAGCCTATCCTTACACATGCCAGAAAACACTCACTAGATTGAGTAGATCCTGTGTTCCATAGACACCGACATTGCTCTCTGAGGAGCTTGGAAAACCAGCACATCCAGTGATCTTGATGAGTTGGGTCGCTTTTAGGGAAAACTGTAAGAAGGCATATGATTTTGCCCTGTTTTTCTTTTCTTTTTTAAAACCAGTGCAGTGGTGGATATCTTCCTTTTATTCCTCCTGATTTCCTCTCCATTCTCTTTTCCCTACTCTCTGAGTAGGCTGACTTATATGGGTTATATCAACAGGGCTACATTTGTGTTTCATTTGGGAGCAATGGGCCCCTGGCAAGAGATGGAGGGTGAGAGAAGAATATTATTGGGATATTTTTACCTTTCCAACAAGGTCTCTTTGGACTGAATGTACCCCTGACAAGGTCATTGCCTTTCACGAGAGGGTTAACCCCAGAGGCTGACCTAACATTACCTCCTCCTCTGGAGATTCTGGTGATCATACCCTCTCTTTCCTCTTTGGGCCTCTGAGTGCTAACAGCTCAGTTGCATGGTTGGCTCCAGGTTATTACACTGACCCTTATGGTTCCCATTCACCCCACTTTTGTTAATAGCCCCTTTGTAAATAAACCCTTTTCAAATCATCCTGTTGTAAGTGTCCCATCTGTGTGGGACCCTCATTCATATCAGGGCTATAGACTGGCTGATAAACATGGTCTGTGTTTGGAGGCAACACAGTGTGGTGGAAAGAGCTTTGAGTTTTTCTGGACAGTGTTTGAATTTAGTTTTGTTACTTCTAAGTTTGTAACTGTCGGCACATTTTATGTCTCTGAACTCAATGATAAAAATAGGATAACAAGACCTCTTTACGGAGTTGTTTGTTTTTTTTTTTTTTTTTAACATTTTTTTTTTTTTTATTGCTTAAAGTATTACAAAGGGTATTACATATGTATCCATTTTATCCCCCCGCCCTAGACAGTCCCCTAGCCTCCCCTATCACCCAGTGTCTTATGTCCATTGGTTATGCTTATATGCATGCATACAAGTCCTTTAGTTGATCTCTTACCCCACTACCTCCTGCCCCCCAACCCTCCCCGGCCTTCCCGCTGCAGTTTGACAATCTGTTTGAGGCAGCTCTGCCTCTGTATCTATTATTGTTCAAAAGTTTATAATGGTCTCTATTGTCCATGAATGAGTGAGATCATGTGGTATTTTTCCTTTATTGACTGGCTTATTTCACTTAGCATAATGCTCTCCAGTTCCATCCATGAAGTTGCAAATGGTAAGAGTTCCTTCCTTTTTACAGCAGCATAGTATTCCATCGTGTAGATGTACCACAGTTTTCTAATCCATTCATCTACTGATGGGCACTTAGGCTGTTTCCAGATCTTAGCTATGGTGAATTGTGCTGCTATGAACATAGGGGTGCATATATCCTTTCTGATTGGTGTTTCTGGTTTCTTGGGATATATTCCTAGAAGTGGGATCACAGGGTCAAATGGGAGTTCCATTTTCAGTTTTTTAAGGAAACTCCATACTGTCTTCCATAGTGGCTGCACCAGTCTGCATTCCCACCAGCAGTGCACAAGTGTTCCTTTTTCTCCACAACCTCTCCAGCACTTGTCGTTTGTTGATTTGTTGATGATAGCCAGTCTGACAGGTGTGAGATGGTACCTCATTGCTGTTTTGATTTGCATCTCTCGGATGATTAGTGACTTTGAGCATGTTTTCATATGTCTCTTGGCTTTCTGAATGTCCTCTTTTGAAAGGTGTCTATTTAGGTCCTTTGCCCATTTTTTGATTGGGTTGTTTGTCTTTCTTTTGTTAAGTTGTATGAGTTCCCTATAAATTTTGGAGATTAGGCCCTTATCAGATATGTCATTGGCAAATATGTTTTCCCACACAGTGGGTTTTCTCGTTGTTTTGTTGATGGTTTCTTTTGCTGTGCAGAAGCTTTTTATTTTGATGTAGTCCCATTTGTTCATTTTTTCTTTAGTTTCAAGTGCCCTAGGAGCTGTATCAGTGAAGAAATTGCTTCGGCATATGTCTGAAATTTTCTTGCCTTTGGATTCTTCTAGAATTTTTATGGTATCCTGTCGTACATTTAAGTCCTTTATCCATTTTGAGTTTATTTTTGTATATGGTGTAAGTTGGTGGTCTAGTTTCATTTTCTTGCATATATCTGTCCAATTTTCCCAACACCATTTATTGAAGAGATTATCTTGGCTCCATTGTATGTTCTTGCCTCCTTTGTCAAATATTAATTGAGCATATTGGTTCGGGCCGATTTCTGGGCTCTCTATTCTATTCCATTGATCTATATGCCTATTCTTGTGCCAGTACCAGGCAGTTTTGAGAACAGTGGCTTTGTAATACAACTTGATATCTGGTATTGAGATCCCACCTACTTTGTTCTTTTTCAGGATTGCTGCAGCTATTCGGGGTCTTCTTTTATTCCAGATGAATTTTTGGAAAGTTCGTTCTAGATCTCTGAAGTATGCTGTTGGTATTTTAATGGGAAGTGCGTTGAATTTATAGATTGCTTTGGGTAGTATGGACATTTTAATGATGTTGATTCTACCAATCCATGAACACGGTATGTTCTTCCATCTGTTTATGTCTTCCTCTATGTCTTTTTTCAATGTCCTGTAGTTTTCTGAGTAGAGGTCTTTTACCTCTTTAGTTAAGTTTATTCCTAGGTAGCTTAATTTTTTTGGTGCAATGGTAAACGGGATTGTTTTTATAATCTCTCTTTCTGAAAGTTCACTATTGGTGTATAGAAATGCCTCAGATTTCTTGGGGTTAATTTTGTATCCTGCTACATTGCCAAATTCATGTATTAAGTCTAGTAGCTTTTTGATGGAATCTCTAGGGTTTTGTATGTATAATATCATGTCATCTGCAAATAAGGACAGTTTTACTTCCTCTTTTCCAATTTGGATGCCTTTTATTTCTTCTTCTTGCCGAATTGCAATGGCTAACACTTCCAGTACTATGTTGAACAGGAGTGGTGAGAGGGGGCATCCCTGTCTTGTTCCTGTTCTTAGGGGAAATGGTGTTAGTTTTTGTCCGTTGAGTATGATGTTGGCTGTGGGCCTGTCATATATGGCTTTTATTATGTTGAGGTATGATCCTTCTACTCCCACCTTGCTGAGAGTTTTTATCAAAAATGGGTGTTGAATTTTGTCAAATGCTTTTTCTGCATCAATTGATATGACCATGTGGTTTTTTTCTTTCAATTTGTTTATGTGATGTATCACGTTTATTGATTTGCGGATATTGTACCATCCTTGCATCCCTGGGATAAATCCTACTTGGTCATGGTGTATGATCTTTCTGATGTACTGCTGGATCCGATTTGCTAAGATTTTGTTGAGGATTTTGGCATCTATGTTCATGAGGGATATTGGCCTGTAATTCTCTTTCATTGTGTTGTCTTTACCTGGTTTTGGTATTAGGGTGATGCTGGCTTCATAGAATGAGCTTGGAAGTGTTCCTTCCTCTTGAATTTTTTGTAGTAGCCTGAGGAGGATATGTTTTAGTTCTTCCTTGAATGTTTGGTAAAACTCCCCTGTGAAGCCGTCTGGTCCTGGGCTTTTGTTTGATGGAAGCTTTTTGATGACTGCTTCAATTTCTTCCATAGTTATTGGCCTGTTGAGGTTTTTAGATTCTTCCTGATTGAGTTTTGGAATGCTGTATTTTTCTAGGAATTTGTCCATTTCCTCCAGGTTGTCTAGTTTGTTGGAGTAGAGCTGTCCATAGTATTTTTTAACTATCATTTGTATTTCTGTGGGGTCTGTTGTTATTTCGCCTCTATCGTTTCTGATTTTATTTATTTGGGTCCTCTCTCTCTGCTTCTTGGTGAGTCTGGCTAGAGGTTTATCAATCTTGTTTATCCTTTCAAAGAACCAGCTCTTGGTTTCATTGATTTTCTGTATTGTTTTTTTGGTCTCTATGTCATTTATTTCTGCTCTAATCTTTATTATCTCCTTCCTTCTGCTCACTCTGGGGTTTTCTTGTTGCTCTCTTTCTAATTCTTTGAGTTGTAGAGTTAGATGATTTACTACCATTTTTTCTTGTTTTTTGAGATAGGCCTGTAGAGCTATAAACTTCCCTCTCAGGACTGCTTTCAATGTGTCCCATAGGTTTTGGATTGTTGTGTTTTCATTGTCATTAGTTTCCAGGATGTTTTTAATTTCTTCTTTGATCTCATTGGTAACCCAATCAATATTTAATAGCATGCTATTCAGCTTCCAGGTGTTTGAGTATTTTGGGTTGTTTTTATTGTAGTTTATTTCTAATATTATGCCATCGTGGTCTGCGAAGACGCTTTTTATGATTTCAATCTTCTTGAATTTGGGGATACTTTGCTTGTGACCCAGTATGTGGTCTATTTTTGAATATGTCCCATGAGCACCTGAGAAGAACGTATATTCCCTGGCTTTGGGGTGAAGTGTTCTGAAGATGTCTATTAAGTCCATCTGATCTAGTGAGTCATTTAGGATTGCTATATCTTTGCTGGTTGTTTGTCTATAGGACTTATCCAGTGCTGTCAATGGTGTATTAAAGTCCCCTACTATGATTGTATTGTTGTCGATCTCTCCTTTGATATTTTCCAGGAGTTTTTTTATGAATTTGGGTGCTCCTACATTGGGTGCATATATGTTTACCAGGGTTATATCTTCTTGTTGTATTGATCCCTTTAGTATTATGAAGTGGCCTTCCTTATCTCTTGTTAAGGCCTTCACTTTGAGGTCTATTTTGTCCGATATAAGTATTGCTACCCCAGCTTTCTTTTCCTTTCCATTTGCCTGAAAGATATTTTTCCATCCTTTCACTTTCAGTCTGTGTGAGTCCCTTCTAATGAGGTGGGTTTCTTGTAGACAGCAGATGTATGGGTCATGTTTTTTTATCCATTCAGCCACTCGATGTCTTTTGGTTGGAGCATTTAGTCCGTTTACGTTTAAAGTTATTATTGAAAGGTACTTGTTTGTAGCCATTTCTTTTTTTGTGTGGCTGTTTTCTTTCTGAGCTTTTTATTTCTTATTTTTATATCAGTCCCTTTAGCATTCCTTGCAATGCTGGCTTGGTGGTGACAAACTCCCTTAGCCTTTTTTTGTCTGTGAAGCTTCTTATTTCCCCTTCAAGTTTGAATGATAGCCTTGCTGGATAGAGTATTCTTGGATTCAGTCCTTTGCTTTGCATCACTTTGTAAATTTCAGTCCATTCTTTTCTTGCCTGATGTGTTTCTGTTGAGAAGTCATTTGACAATCTAATGGGAGATCCCTTGTATGTAACTTTCCGTCTCTCTCTTGCAGCCTGTAAGATTCTCTCTTTGTCCTGAACATTTGCCATGGTGATTATGATGTGTCTTGGTGTGGGTCTTTTCGGGTTCACCTTGTTTGGGACTCTCTGGGCTTGTGTGACTTTTTTCTTCCCCACCTCAGGAAAGTTTTCTGATATTATTTCTTCGAGTAGGTTTTCTAATCCTTGTTCATCCTTCTGTTGTTCTGGTACTCCTATTATTCGTATGTTGTTTCGTTTCATGTTGTCCCAAAGCTCCCTTAGGCTCTCCTCCTGTCTTTTAATTTTTTTCTCCAATTGCAGTACATTTTGGGTGTGTTTTGCTTCCTTGTCTTCTAATTCACTTATTCGGTCCTCCGCTTCTCCTAGTCTACTGTTGATACTTTCAATGGAGTTTTTCATTGCAGCTATATCACTCTTCATTTCCTCTTGGGTCTTACTTAGGTTGTTGATTTTTTCATCTGTTTCTTCTAGCTTCTTCCATATGTTATCGATTTTTTCATCTGTTTCTTCTAGCTTCTTCCATATGTTATCGATTTTTTCATCTGTTTCTTCTTGCTTCTTGAAGAGGTTGTCGATTTTTTCCTCCATCCGGTTTATGCACTCTAGGATCCTTATTCTGAATTCTTTATCTGTCATGTTGCATGCCTCTGTATTACTTAGCTGCTTTTCTGGAGAGTCCTCCTTCTCTTTCCTTTGGGGGTTTCTTTGTCTACCCATGTTTGATCTCACTGACATATCTAGACGTTGAGTTGTTCAGTGGTTGCTCCCTTGGTGGCAGTGACTCCTTGGTCTGTGGTTGCTCTTCGGGCGGTTGCGGTAGCAGCTGCTCTTCAGTTGTCAGCAGCTCCTCTGGTGGGTGCTGTTCACAGCTGTGGTGGCTCTTCTGGCTGGTGGGGCGAGGTTTCACGTACAGCTGCTGTTCCTCAGCAGAGGATGTGGTGCTCAGGAGGTTGCTGTTGCTTGGATCTGCTGCATTGATTTAAAGGCACAAAATACAACACAACAAGGCACCACGTACCAGGCACTATACACAAATATATTTACGATATTAATAACCCCAATTAAAGGTGACCACCTGAATTAAGAGAATTAGGGGATAAGGAAGAAGGAAGAGAAAAAGATAAAAGAGAGAAAGGAAAAGAAAAGTAGGGACCAAAAAAAGGGAGTGCAAAAATGAAATTGGGAAAAAGGAAGGGGGAAAATAAAAGCGAGAAAAGAAAAGAAAAAAAAAAAAGAGCGAAAAGAGAGAATGAAGTGGAAGAGGGGAAGAGACTTTTTATATGAGGAGAGTACTCCTATAGAACAGCCATTAATCCCAACAAATTCCAGCAACAGCTCCCTGGATATGAATGCAAACTAGAAACAACCAATAATATAACGATGAAAATAGAATGGTGAACACTAATCCCAAAATAAAATAAAGAAAAAATAAAATGGCACTTTAAAAAATGGTAAAATGGTAGCAGTAATAATACTGGTTAAAAATAAGAAGGTAGTAATTAAAAGGGTAAAATCAGGTGATGGAAAAAGAAGAAAAAAAAAAAGAACAGAAAAAAAAATTTAAAAAAAAATTGGTTTCTTAGTTAAAAAGTGAAAAAAAAAAAAAATTGCAGTAGTGAATGTCCTTCGTTTCTTCTATTCTTCAGTGTGGCTCGCCTTAGTCCTTCCAGGTATTCAGGAGAGTGTTGAGATTCCCTGCGATATACTGTTCCTCTGTGTTGTAAACCACAGTCCTTATTTTAAAGCATGCCGCATTTATTTCCCAGACTGCCTTATTTTGTGTTTAGCAAAGAGTCAGTTTGTGGGTCAGCCTCTGGGTGGCAGTGTTCTGGGGTTGGCCTCTGAGGCTATAGGGCCTCTCTGTCCAGTGGAAGTTCACTGCCCAGAGCTGACTGCGTAATAGTTAGTTACCAGCGCTATGTTGTTGCTGGGATTGAAAATCCCCCTATAGGCCAGACCCTGTTAATTCCCAGGGACTGATCAGGTTATCTTAATCCTTGATCTCGTTCAGGGTGGAATCTGGGTGTGGCTGTGCTCCTTGCCTGGGGGCTGGGGGGAGGAGACTCACTCTCAGGAGCGGGTGGCTGCCCCAGTCCTGGCCTCAGGGGTGTCTCAGCACTCAATTCACTACCACCTCTCCCGGCTCCCCCTCTCTCCCCAGTCTCTCCCCAGATTCCACTCCTCAGCACACTCTCCCTCTCTTCAGCACAGGTGAGTGTCTGTATCCGAAATGTCCCATGAACAGGATTCAGTGTAAACAAACAAACAAATGCCGGCCGCGGAAACGGGGAAGGCTTGGTTTCTGTAAGCTTCTTCTCTTACCGGGACTGCATGGTCAGGTCAGCTCTTCAGGCTGCCCCCTTTAGGCTCAGTCCTCCGTGATCACAGAACCCAGCTCTCAATTTCCCTGGCGGTGCCAGGAATCCCGCGGTTCTCCTTTCCCCTGTCAGGGGCTGTGCCTGTCCCAAGGGACGCGGCTGTCTGCCACGTGGTCTCCCTCCGACTCTCTGGGCTCAGAGGTCAGGCAAACTTTCCTGCCCAAATCCCTGGTTTTTTTTTACCTTTCCAGGGGAGTTCTGCTCTTCCCGGCTGTAAACCCTCTCACCAGCTGAGCAATTTCGCCAATTCGGTGTGAGTGTTACTAGCTTCAGCTTCCATTTGCTCCGGGACACGACCTGGGACACGTCTGCCTATATCGCCGCCATCTTGGTTCTCCCTACGGAGTTGTTTTGATGCTTATAAAAAATGTCTGCACACAGTAGAGCCTCAATAATTGCTGGTTTGTCCCTATTCTCACAAGTGTTCATTCATATTACAAAAAAAGCCAAATGATAGATTAGGAGAACGACAGGAAAGCTGGTGAAAGGTTGAGTTAGGCCAATGTCTGAAAGTCTCTTCATCCAATGCCAGCACTTGCTTGTTTTCCCAGTAGGCCCCTCTGCAGAATGGGGTGCTGAAGGGGGCTGCGTTTCTCCTCAGGTCAGTGACACACTGGCTCTGATTGGAGGACTTCTCAATGGCCACGCAGAGCAGAACTCAGCCAGCCCAGCTGCTGTTCCCAGGTAGGGAGAGCCTTGGCTCCTGTGCTCAGCAATGGTGAAAGGGCAAATGCTGGTGATGGGTGGAATGTGAATGAGTTCAAAAATGCCTCCTAGACTTGGAATCTTGTTGAACTTCATCCGGTCTCCTTTTGGATGCCACTCTCACAAATTTTTGTTCAACTCTCTCTTACTCTGCTTCCATTTTTAGCCCCACAGATCTACTCTCCATGATAACTAAGCGTCTACCTTTTAAGAGCAGAGACAAGGGCTACTTAGAGCAGGGACAGACTTCCACCATATTCTAGATCTATCTACAAGTCCATTCCAGATCAACACACAATTTAAGAAAAACTGAAGTCTTAGGCAAATTCAATACACATGTTATAGCATCGCCTAAGTGTCCTGTTCCTCAGTACTTCCCACAGGGAAATTCTGGAGCCCCACCTATGCTGTTCTCTATTATCTCTCAGCCCTTCCCTCATCTTATACCAGTGAACCCTGCCCTGTTTTCCTCCAATCTCCCTAATTTAAACGCAATCACTGAAATAACAGTACTGAGTGTCTGATAGTTACAGAGCAGATATATCATTTCTCACTTTCCTGGGAGCTTCCAGAAAGCTACACACAGCAGGAAGCTTTAAGGGTCACCCACTTTTCTTCTTCCCTCTTATTGCTTCTACTAACTCAAAAATGATTTACTAACCCTTTGAAAATAGCTGTTTTAAACTTTTACACCTCCCCAACAAACACACATGTTGTCCTGCATAATGAATATTCTCATATATCATACACTTCTGTGGGCATACATTGGTTCATCGTTTACATTTAACAAATGCACTTTGAACACCTACTATGTGTCAGGTTCTGTTTTAGGCAGTCTTGAGGGCCTTGCCCTTGAGGAGCTTCTATACACAGCTACTATGTCTGCCCTTCCCCCCCCCCCCCCAACCTCTACTAAAGCAACAAAGAAAATCAAATCAAATCAAAACAACAACAACAAAAATGAGAAGTATCAACTTTGCTTTGAGGATAGAGAAAGGGAACCCAATAATTGCAAGTGGCTGAAATATAAAGATTTAATGCTCAGATTCTGGAGCCAGACCACCTGGGCTCATATCTAGGATCTATCACGTAGTAGCTGTAGGACCTTGGGACAATTACTTACCGCCTCTGTTTTTGTTTTCTTATCTGCAAATGAAAGTATCTATAGCGCTATCTGGAGTTGTAAGGATTTATGGTGCCAGTCATGTACAAGCCCTCCATGAAGTTTGTGTTTTAAGCCCATGAACAATGATTGAGTGAGGGATGGCCAATACTACCTTCCAAGCACAACTCTAAAGCCCTTCTATGTATTGAAGCCTTCACAACCACCTTATAAATAGCGACTATATTACCATGATGATGAAATGAAGACACAGAAAAGTTAGGTAACGTGCCTAAGATAACACAGCTAACATGTGCCTGTGGTTGGACTTTGAACCTGGCTCATCGGGTGCAGAGTCTGCTCTTTTCATTACTCTATACTTTTAAGGTGCTGGGCCTTTGATCAGTTAAAACAGGCTTTGAACTATTTGTACTGGTTCCCTCTTCAGTCAGGAAACATCAGAAAGCACATTAGTGAACATAACCTCAGCATTTTTTATTTTGACCTCCCTAAGACCTTACCCTTTTCCTCACAGAGCAGACCTACTGGGACCCTCACTGAGGGGTTCAAGGGCTCTGAGTCCATGTTCAGTGAAGCAAGGAAATTGGACATATTCAAATGAAAGTGCACAGCACTTGCATCTTGTTGGTTTTTCCACCTCATGTTTCGCTCTGGGATAATTTCATGTCCCTGTGATGGTATTTCCTCATCATTAGTGTGAATTCGTGAGTGCTGGGATGTGTAGTCCTGTCCCTCACTCCTCCCTGCATGAAAGGGGAAAAGCCATTTTCATCTCAGATTGCAGGGACATTCTCCTATTCCTGCCACATACACAGGTCTTCGGTGACCTTTGCATTTCCTATCACCTCCAAAGGAATCTGTTTTTGGAGGAAAAGTGACATGAGCTGCATGCATTATACATAAACGTGAGGATGCCCCATTGGCTTATGTTACAGCTTTATGGCATTTTTCATATTTCTACTCATTTCTTAATATAGTCTAATTTATATACTTTTTGACCACTGCCATGCATTCAACAAATATCTCTATTGGGCTGTCCATAACAATGCCTAGATCTGCTTCCTGTGAGGTGGTAATTAATTCAGATATGTCGGCACATGAGAGCATTCTACAGTCTCCTCTCCAAGGTTCTCTTCTCAAAATGGGAATGTGAAAGATTAACACATTTAATCAGTAGACACTACATCCATTTGTTCCTGAGGCTGTCTGTTCAAAAGGGAGATACGCATTTTACAAGATGTAATTCTAATTGTGGGATGATAATTTTAATGATATTTCCTTGTAATGTACATAGGCATGGTATGGCAGTTTGGAATGGTATTATTCCATAAAGCAATTCTATAAGAATGCATTATAAATAGATCAAATAATCTCTGTCTATCTGTCTTTACTCCTCTGCCACACACATGTAATACATATATAGGGATGGGGCAATGGTAGGTTTACAGTTGTTCATATGGAAAATACAATAATTAATAAATAGTAATACAAGGATAAAGTCTGTGTTGCATGTATTCACAACCATAAACCTATGTTTGCTCCTATATATATATGAAGTCAGACATACCTTTTATAATATGCAACAATACACACACTCATTCCCATACTTACACTCACACAGCACTATGGCTCCATAGGGTGGGTGACATTTTCTACCCCTGTTGATAGAATTACATTGGTTTATCCTACCACTGTTCCTGGTTGCTGTGATCACCTCTCATTGGACTGTCTTTTCTTTTACTCTCTCCTTATAGAGGTCCTTTCCTTCCTTGAAAGTCCATATCAAATCCCACCTCGTCCACAAAGCCTTCCCTGATTTTTCTAGCCCACTCAGTCTCTCTCCCTTGTTTCTATTCATGTAGGATTCATGGTCATAGCATACAATTGGGTATCACAGTTATTGTCTAATTGCTTCAGGTGAATTGTGTTCCTCAGGTAAGATTAAGGACCCATGAGGAACTCTGATGATATGTAACTACCAGTGCCTGGAAGAGTGTAGGTTTTCCAGAACTTTTTGAATTAAAATTTAGTTATTAAACTAAAATTTAAAATTTACATTAAAATGAAAACTTTGCTGCTTCCCATGTTGCATACTAAAATCTTGTGCATTCTTCATAAACTTCAGTGCAACACCGGAGCCGTGTAGCTGATGCCAATAGAGAGTTCTTTATGTGATTCCTTGATAAGGAAGGACACAACCTGCAGTAAAAGAGTAATCTTCAAAACACAGGAACATGGAACATGTGTAGCCCCAGACAATTGCCCCCTGCCCCCAGCATAGAACAGCTAGTTTTTCATCAATGTAGTTTTTATGAAGCTACATGGGCGGGCGTAGGCTTTGAGGGTATTTAGAAAAAATATCTGTCTCCCAGGAACTCTTAGAAAGCTGGCTTGCAGTCAACACTGCTTCTGGGCCACCCTTAGCAGAGCAGGGAGAAGCTGATGACTGCAAAGCGCAGGGAAGTGAGTGTAGGAGCCTGCGATTCTGTCCCGGTGTGAAGACTGTCTTCTTCAGTGGCTAGGGTACTGCCTGGCCCCCCAGGAGGGACTCAATGAATATTTATCGGATTAATTTAGATAGACTTCACAATACTGATGTCAAGCAAGTTTTGCGATTTCTTAGTCTGTTGATCGCAAATATTCATGCCAGACAATGTTTCTGGAAGGAATTGCAGCAGTGCAATGCAAAGCCCAAGGCAGTCTTTGCATAGCCAGGTGGCCACGTTTTTGGTGTTCAGCACTGACATGCCCTATAGATCACTCAAGGGGCCAAATGGCTCACTTTCCCAGTTTCAGGACCAGTTAAAAGCTTGATTAAATGTGCCGGAGTCAGACCTGTCTCTCCCGATCAGCTGGTGATTCCTGTTTCTTGCTTCCATGATTTACCGTTTTGCCAGGGAAAAGGCTTAGAATGCGGGGAAGCTTGGAACAGGTGTAGTGTATGTTCTCGTGTTTCCTAGGCGCAGATGGCACTGAAAGAAGATCATCTCTGGAGGCCATTACAGGATAATGCGCAGGAATAAATAAGCACAGCGATAGGTCTCAGCAAAGATAGCCGGGTCTCAGGGTCGCTCCCACATTCACAAATGGTACATATACACCGAGCGGGCTTATCTATAAGCTCAGGAAGCCCGATTTAAAACTCTAGTTCTTTCCTTTTTATTTTCCTCCATAAACAATCCTCCTCCCCCACTTCCCCCCCCCCCTCCACACACACATACACACATTCAAACAAGCCTACTTCTCACTGGAATTATAGGTAGTGTATTAACAAGGAGCTAAATAAAGTGAAGTTCTCTGCTACAGAGCTTGGTACTAAAAGGGAAGAGGTAATTTTCCTTGGAGATTCTTCCCAGCCCCCAACAATTTCTGTTTTTATTTTAATGGGTTGGGTGGGGCTTGGTCTTTGATCTTGGCCTCTTAAAATCCAAAGAAGCAGAGGAAGGTTAATTTCAGCAATTCTACCCTAATGCATGCCTGCTGTTCTGCATGAAGGACACTGCATGAATATTATTTAACCTGGTATTGGACTGAAGATATGATTATGTTCTTTTGTGCAAAGGTAATTCTTATCTTTCCTGAAAAACAATGAACCCCCATGGGCATTAGTTTTATATACGTTCATATATTTGTGTATTCACATATATGCATATATACATATATTCTGCAGATTATAAATTTCTCATATTTAAATACCTGTTTAAATTGGACAATGCTGGGGCAGTGTTTCAGCAGGACCTACGCTCATCTTCTCCCTCTCCTTGTTTAAATTTTATTTCCTAATATCCCAGCCTCAGCTGTATTTGAAGAATATTGTTCCCTTGGCCTAATGCAATTTTTTCCACATGATGTATTCTTAGTCTGTCCCTTATCTTCCCTTCACTTGCTGACACCACTGTTTAGTCCATTTGGGGCTGAAATGCATTGAAAGCAAATAATACTATTTTAACATTCTGCCTGATTCTTGTTCATTAGCAAGAGATTCTGTCCAGCCGTTTGGTTAAATGGCCTTTACCCTTTTAAGAAAAAAAAAAGCGCAAAGAATTCTGTTATGTCTTTGACAAGAGGGGTGATGCACAGATACAAGCTTACCAAAAATAACATTTTCCAAAGCATCTGACTGTGTATATGTGTGTGCGTGCACATGTGTGTGGGTTTATACATATAATCGTGCATCCACAACTAGATTAATTTTTTTTTATTTCTCAGCACTGTAATCATTGATGCTTTCTGAAATCTCATTAAGCATCTAGATCTAAGACCTGATGTGTTTCCTTTCCTATATTTCAAAATATACACTGAAAGTAAGTATTTAAGATGTGGTTTTTGTATGGTTGAACTGTACATAAACATAGGCTTTTGAACTATTGTTAACCTCTGCAGTGCAAATGTCTGTGGGCCCCAGTGGGTTAATCTTTGATTGCTTGCTCTCCCGGCATCCTTGGAATTGAAAGAAGCCTGCACAAGGAAGAACAAAAACAGACGGTCTTTGTGATGTCACGTGCATCTGCCTCTCAATTCCAGTATGGAACATAAATGCAACAAGAATTGAAAGAGAAAACAGAAGAGAGATGGCTCTTGAACTGGGCTGATTTTATTGTAAAGCTCTAAATTAATTATCTCTTCAGGTTTGCAATTTTTCAAACATGGGGTGCAAGTACGGGTGGTGATGGGGTGTGCAGGGCAAAAGAGGACTCACAAACATTGGCTAAATCTGAAGAAACACCATGTCATTCCTCTATCCTACGATTTGGCTAAATTGCCAAATAACAACCACTGGGGTATAAACCAAGTTAAGAGAATGATGTGCTGTGGTTTTTCTTTTTGTCAAGGTCTGTGTCTAATAGTAATGAACGTGTAGAGAAGGCAACGTTATTCTAGTGCAGATCATATTCACTGAGCTTATTAAATAAAAACAGCCCATTCTACAACTGAGAATCACCTAAAAAAAAATCTTTGCTTTAGTTAGATAACATAATCTGAATTTCTCTTATCATTTACCATGGCTAATTAGCCCTAGCTTCATTTCATAGGCAATCTTTAATTATTGGTATTTTTAATTTACTTTAAAAAATATTATCATCTTACCTTGAGTGCAATTATCCATTCCTGTCTAGTGGGAGTAAATTTGCTCAGGAGTTACTGCAAGGTAAACATGGCTTAGAGACCATAATTTTGCTATTGTACTTGTCTAGTTAATAAAGGGAGGCATTTTATTTTCCCCTGGTTACCACTTGTACTTTGTTCAGTAATTAAGGAAGTAAGTCGGTGCTCCCACATTTTAGCCTTTCTGTAACCCCTGCAGGTTTGTCCAGAACGCCAGGGCCAGTTTTGTTATGGTGTTGGCTAGTTATGGAAAAGCCTGGGATGACAGCAGAGAGGATTGTAATGGCAATACCTTAAATTAGTATCAATAATTTGATCAGTGTCTAACACATAAAGGATATTCTGCCTGAGAATAATCTGCAGGTTCCTTTTCAGCATGTATGTTTCAGAGTTCTCAGAAACAGCTCCTCCATCCACGATGCAATACATTAAAACATGCACATCATCTCTGTGTATTTTTATGTATCCATTTCCTTAGAGGAGAAGCTGCATTTTGCTGTCAGATGAGGGTTTGAATCCTAGCTCTACCACTAATTAGCTGTGTGCTCTTAAGCAAGTTCCTTAACTCTTTTCTGGAAGGTTTTGTTTTCTCATGTATAGAGTGAGGATAACGATATTGCTTATTTCATAGGATCAGTGAGAGGGTTAAACGAGGCAATGCATATGAAATGCTAGGTATGGTGCTAGACAAATACTAAGAGGGTTCTATAATATTGTAATTATTCCCATTGTTTAAAGTGTTTTATATATAGACTGTGTGTTGGACTATAAAGTTGCGATGCTGATTTTTGAACGATGTTCATGAAATTATTCTACTCGTTTTTCACCTTGTGAGTACAAAGCACGGTTATAAGCAATCCTTGTGAAGTCCACTTTTCTGTCTTGTTTGACTCACACTTTGAGTCTCCACCCAGATGTTCCCCCTTCCCGGAAGCTCTTCACCCACTCCCTCCAGCTGGGACCCTTACTCCGCGTGGCGCAGCCTCTAACCCACCTCCACGAAGGCTCTGTCACTCTCTGCGTCTTGTGACTTGCTTCCTGCATCTTCCTCTCCAGGAGGTGCGCTCCGCGTCTTGTTTACCTTGGCATTCCCACCGCTTTGTGCACATGTGGTCATAGCAAGAAATCAATAATGGTTTCTTGAATAAAAAAGTGAAATATAAAATACTGTTATTTATGTATGCAAACACCAATTTTTTTTCAGTGATACTGTTCTTTCTTATATTATTTCCCCCTTATCTTTAACCATGGTTTTGCTTCTAATTCAAGCCATCTTTGGAACTTGTGACATACCCTTTTAAAATGAATACCATGAAACATGTGGAATTACGTGTCATTGTACTTATTCCCTCATTTAGGTAGAAATTTAGCTGGGTGGGGAAGCAAACTTGCCCAAAACCATTACATTTAAAAAAATCTGTTTTAGTCAGTTTAGTCCATTGTTAAGGCTAAAATGAAAAGAGACTAGCAGAAGCAACATGAAATGGAAATTGTCACCCAGGGAATGCATTGTTTATGGAATTTGATTTGCTGATTACTAATTGCTTGGTCTTTGCCTAGTGTCTATGTCAGCAAGCTATGTTGCTCAAGTTTCTGGAAAAGCCTGGAATCTTATAGAATGTAGCCCAAACTAGGCAGTTACCTTAGGCTTCTCTGTTCTGACTAATATATGAAACCAAGAAAAAGAAATTATTTCTTTAACTACAGGTGAGTCTTTAATGAATGTGCACATTAAGACTTAAAAGATGAACCTACCTGAAAGTTAAAAAAAGACACACATACAACTAATGGTAACTGACTAGCTATCTCAGTGGCAAGGAGAAAAGCAAATGCTTACAGGCAGATTTTATGTAATTTATGTAACATTGATTATTTTTGCTTTATATTTCTTTAAATAACTCACCCAGAACAGTTGAAAACAACCCCTTTCTTCCACTGAGGAAATATATTTCCTTGTTTGTGGAAGGACTAGCTAGATTGCTACCATATTGTAGGTGATATTTTGTGTGATAGCAAAATCATGTGAAACTCTAAGTACATGACACTTTGAAAATTAGCTGCAAATAAAAAACGCTATTTTACTCTTATGAGATAACATCAATAACTACCATATTAAGAGCTGAAAGTGCAATCTGGGTTTAGCAGTGAGGTTAATATTTGTTTTTCCTTAGCATGCCCTCATTTACCATCCATTCACCTCTGTTATGGACTAGGTCTAGGCACATGGAACACAGAGATGATCGGGGCATGGGCCATGTGTCAAATAGCTTATGAATACAGTACAGGAGAAAAGAAAACTATCCAAATCACCATGGTGAGCTCCCTAAGGCAGGGACTGAGCTGTAGGCATGTTCGGAGCCCTGTATGTGTGGGAGAATTTGTGAAGGCCTCTTGGAGACCTTGGTCTTAGAACCAGCCCACAAAATATGGGTAGGTCTTTGCCAGAAAGAGAAGGGCAGGAAGAGAGAGGAGGACATTTCAGGCAGAGGAAATGGTGTGAGTCAGTTGTGAAAATGGACACTTTGTGTGGTAGTGTTTGCAGCACAGGACATATGGACTTGGCTAGAGTAGGAGACACATATAGGGGAGGAGTGGGAGAAACACCTGAAATTATGGGTTCATCCCTGATCATGAAGACACTTGACCACATTGGCTAAGGGATTTAGAATTTGTACTGAAGGCATAATTACTAGATATGCCGACAAAGAGAAGTGGCAGGATCGGCCATGCTTCAGGAAGACTCCTCTGGCAGAATGCGCATGTCCTCAAAGAAATTCTCAAATCCTTAGCATGTCCTATCAGTCCCTGCCCCGACTGCCTCTCCAGTCTCCTCTCCTGCCATGGGCCCTCTTGCTGTCCAGGCCCACTTGGGTTCACTTAGCCTGGGGGTGAAGGTACCCCATGCTTCCTGCTTCTCCCACACACTTCCATAGCCTGCTAATAACTACTTTTCACAACTTAGCTAAATGTCACATCCTTAGGGAAAATATCCATGACCACCAAGTATCTTTTCCTTTCTATTTATCACTTATCCCAATGGTGG
This sequence comes from Myotis daubentonii, assembly GCF_963259705.1. NCBI lineage: Eukaryota > Metazoa > Chordata > Mammalia > Chiroptera > Vespertilionidae > Myotis > Myotis daubentonii. The sequence goes on along the minus strand of NC_081840.1, from coordinate 224,649,773 downwards.
AATTACTAGATTTAAAAAGTTAACAGAATCAGAATGTATTTACCCCAGAATAAAGAGAAATATTTTATGTATCTAGTTGATTTTATGCAATGATTTATTGTTTGCAGTCCTTGGATTAGAAAATAACACGTCCTCTTCCATAACAACTAGCTATTATGTGGAGGTTTATAATTTTCATGTTCAACATAAGTGTGATCTTCATATCTCACATGACTTCAAAACACCCCAGGGGAGTGTGCAGAGCAGGTGTTACCTGGTTTTACAGAGTCAGATGAGGGCAGAGAGGTGACTGGCCCAAGGGCATGGATGTTGAGTAACAATCTGGGACTTTATCCCTTCTGACTTTGAATCCTGGTCTTAATTTTTTTTAAAAAAATTACAGTTTGAATTCAATATTAATTTGTATTATTTTCAGGTGTATAGCATGTTAATTAGATAATCATATACTTTACAAAGTATCCCCCCCAATATTCCAAGCACCCAACTGGCACCATTCATAGTTATTACAATATTATTGACTCTATTTCCTATGCTGTACTTTACATCCTCATGACTATTTTGTAACTACCAATCTGTACTTTTCAATCCCTTCACCTTTTTTCACCTAGTCTCCCAACCTTCTTCCCTCTGGCAACCATCAGTTTGTTCTCTATATCTATGAGTCTATTTCTGCTTTGTTTGTTCATTTATATTGTTCTTTAGATTCTGCATATAAGTGAAGTCATATGGTATTTGTCTTTCTCTGAAGCAAATGGTAAAATTCCCTTCTTTTTTGTGGCCGAGTAATATTGCATTGTATGTATGTACCACAGCTTTTTATCCACTTGTCTATTGATGGGCACTTGGATTGTTTCCACAGCTGGCTATTGCAAATGACACTGCACTGAACACAGGCGGCCATATACTCTTTCAAAGTAGTGTTTTGGGCTTCTTTGGATATATTCCCAGAAGTGGAATTGCTAGATCATAAGGCAGCCCCATTTTAATGTTTTGAGGTAACTCCATACTGCTTTCCGCAGTGGCTGCACCAATCTGCATTCCCATCAACAGTGCACAAGCTTCCCCGTTCTCCACATCCTCTCCAACGTGTTGTTTGTTGATTTATTGATGATAGCCATTCTGACAGATGTTAGATGATATATCATTGTAATTTTAATGTGCGTTTTTCTGATGATTAGCATCATTGAGCATCTTTTCATATATCTATTGGCCATCTGTATGTCCTCTTTGGAGAAGTGTCTATTTCTGTCCTTTGCCCATTTTTTAATTGGATTGTCTGCTTTATTTGGTGTTGAGTTGTATGAGTTCTTTATAAATTTTGGATATTAACCCCTTATCAGATGTATCATTGGCAAATATGTTCTCCCATTCAGTGGGTTGTTTTTGAATCCTATTTTTTTGACTGGATTGTTTTTCCTCTCAAATGGAATATCATGAAGAGAAATTAATATAAGTGTAAAAAGTGCTGTGTAATGTGTAGCATAAGCAGTCAATATTCAATTAACATATGGAGAAATGGTGAAAGAATAGAAAGCCCACAAAAACAACAGAGTGGACTAAGATAAAGGCTTTGACTCATATCCAACTTGTTAGAGAGCCACAATTCTTTTGGTCAATTTGAAAGATTACCCAGGAGCAAAGTATTTACATTTTGCCTACATTACCTCAATTTCTATCAGTAAATTACTAGCCTTCTCTGCAATTAGTCATCCAGCTTTTCAACCATATGAGCAGAGGATTTATTTTGTGTTGCAGGCAGTTCTGTTGAGAAGATGGGCAACACATTATAACCTGGCTATGCCTCCAGGTAATATGGGGGAGGGTTGGTGGTGGAAGGGTGAGGCAGAAGCTGGGATTATAATCTCAATAAGTTTTCTTCTTGTTCAGTCAACCGATTGATATTCAGGCTTTGTCCTAAATTTAGTTTAAATGCACTGTTTGAAAGTTGAGATATTTCTTTCTATTGGTATGTCTGGCTCAAGGCCAGATGGACAGAGGGGAAAGCATAGTGTGTCCTAGAAAGCATCAAGGGGGTGATGTTTAGTTCATCATTTGCAAGTTGGGATCCTGAGTGGCAGCCAGATTTAATTACTTGGAGATCACTAGAAGGTGCTGTGATCTGAAGCGGGAAGGCGCTGTGGACCAGAGCCTGGGGAAACAGAGAAGCCAGAGACCAAAATGTAGGAAGAAGTGGACAGGGAACAATGACTGATCCTGCCAGAGGATGTTGCTTTTGCCCAGGGTTATGCTCACTGGATTGTTGCAGGGATATGCCTTCTTGCCCAGATAGCTCTAAGTTGCCATGAACATCACAGGTCAAGCTCCCTACCCTAGTTCCTCCTAAGACTTGTTCAGTAGTACCACCAAACCTAGACATCATATGCAGCAAAGTTTCTATGGGCAATACAGTCAAGATTTCAATTTGGCCTTTCATTTTAGGTTAATGTTTAGCTTCCTAACTGGTCTTCCTATTCTACCCTTGATTTGCTTCAGGAATATCTCAAAATGGAAGTTAGAGCGATCCTGTTAAACTATGTAAAATCCTGTATTTTTGTTCAAAACCCTTAGGTGGCTTTTCATTTCACTCAAAGTAAAAGCCTGAGTTCTCAAGATATTTACTCCTCATCCTTACTTATAGGATCTTGCCCATTGCCCTAACCTCACTCACCTGCTCTGGCCTGATTGGTGGCTTTGCAGCTACTCAAAAGTGCCAGGCATACTCCTATACAAGGCCTGTGCACTTGCTCTCTCACTTCTTAGACTCTCTTCTGGCCTGCACGTGTCTCCTCTGCATGACCTTCAAATCTTGGTGAGCAATCACCTTATCAGAGTCTTTCCCAATGGCCCTACTTAAAATTGCACCTTTTGCCCTTGCCATCCTTCTTCCATGTTTTTTTTTTTTTTTACTTGCCATATCCTTTACTTAATACATGTATTTATTATCTGTTCCCCCCTAAGGTAAAGTTCCATTAGGGCATGGATTTTTGTCTTTAAAAAAATTTTGTAAACTCTTGTATCCCCAGTGCCTAGAATTATTCCAGGTGCATAATAGACATTCAATAAATACTTCAATATGTAAATAATCTTACGTTGGGCTGGGTCCTCTGCTCTGTTATTTTCTACCCATCCATTTATCCATCCATCCATCCATCCATCCATCCATCCATCCATCCATCCATCCAATCATTCATCATGACTTCTGATGCTACTCTCCCTTTTATTATTCTCCAAGTTTATTTGCTTTCTTGTAGCTTCCTAGGAGTCTAAATTGGTTTCCTCCTGAAAGACTTCGAACTTTCCCTCTCCTTTGTCTTGAAAGCTCTTCCTCCAGATCACCTCAGATCACTCAGATCTCACCTCCTTAGAGAGGCCTTTCCTGACCATTCTACCTAAATCCTCCCTTGTTTCCAACCCCAGTAACTCTGATCACTATCATGTTACCCTATTTTAGTATAATTTTGGGGATAAAATAGCACCATTTAGAATTGTTAATGTATTTATTTACTTGTGTACTGCCTTTGTCTCCTCCTGTATGTCCCCTGGTAGGATGTTGAGTTTCTTCAGAGCAGGGACCTGGTGATTGTGTTTCCCATTGTACACCCAGTATCTAGATCAAAGCCTGGAACATGTTTGATGTTTAATAAGTATTTATTGGTTGTTGATTAGAAATTTGTTTTCTGGAGTTCAACACCAGCTTTACCATTGCCTAGCCCTCTGACTTGGGGGACAGTGTTTAACTTTCCTATACTTCAGTTTCTTACCTATAGATGAGTTTTGTAATAGTAAATCCCTCGTGATTGTTGTGGGGAATAATAATGATAATTATTACTACTATTATGAGCAATTACTGTATACCAAGTGCAATTTTAAACTCTACCTATATTTAATTATTTAATCCTCAACACCACTCTATGAAGCGGGTACTATTTTCATTCTTATATTTTAGATAACTCAAGTTTTGGAAAGACAGATAATATGTAGTTACTAAGAGGTGGAAAAGGGATTGAAGCCCAGGCAGGTTGGCTACAGAGCCTGTGCTTTTATATGTGCTCAGGGCATAGTAATTACTCCATAAATGCCAGCCATTATTATTATTAACTATGCAACATTACAAATGAATACACTGTAAATCCTATTATTTCCCTAAAGATGTCTGCTGTGAAACAGGCAGCTTCATTTTAGATTCCAGGAAAAGCAAGAGGAATTCACACTGATGCTAGAATATAATTTGAAAATACCATCCTTTTTTTACTTAGGGAGTAATTAAAATACATATAAATAAATTTATTTTATTTGATCATTAACTTTTATTGCAAATATAACATGTGCTATATTATACTGGCAAGTGACATCTGTTAAAACAAGATTCCAGAATGCCAGTTTGGCTTAAGTAATTCTGTGAAAGAGGTTCAATATCTGAGTTCTGGATAATTCCCCAATACAAATTTCTTGGCAAATTAGAGCATGCAGGCTTTCAAATTTGCTTTCAAATAGTTAAAACTAAACTGCAAATCCTCAAATGTCAAGGGAATACTGTGATTTTGGTTTTATACTTGTAACTTGCATGATGGACATTTATATATACTTACCAATATTTACTAAGCTGCAATATTTTTTTTTTTTTGCGAGCAGGTAGTAATTTTCCTAATTTTTTCTTACTATACTTATGCTAGAGCTTTGAATTTTATAGGGAGTAAACAGTTTTTACCAATCTTAGATAACCATTGTTAACTTGTACATATTTGGAACTTATATTTCATATTCAGGGAAATTGTTTTTTCTGGAATTACATCATGACATTGAGTGATTAAGTGTCTCTACATGTCAACTGTGTTTTATAGGAGATACAGCACCTCTGTTCAAATGAGAGATTTGTATTTAGACTTTTGATAAGGGCAGTGGGTCTCCCTAGTGAAGGCATTTAGAGGATGACAGAATTTTAGAGCTGGAAAGAACTTTGGGAGCCTATAACCCATTTTTTTCCTTTTACAAATGAGGAAATTGGAAACCCGGGAGTGTAAGGGACTTGTCTAAAATCTCAGCTAGTTTCTATCAGAACTGGAGCCTGGACCCAGGTCTCTTCCTTCCCGTTTCGATGCTTTGCCAGAGCAAAGAGACAAAATGCTCCAGGAATTTTGCTCTCTTGTCACAGACAGGAGAACTTAGGAAATCTAGATGAATGGATAGTTAATGTGCTCATGACACCATCTGTCTCAATAACAAATGCATTTAGCAAAGTTTTCATGCATCTTGTAACTGAATCTGTTAATAAGGGTCTCTAGTGAATAGAGTTATGTATTTCAGTTTCACTAAAAATAATAAATTTCTCTGATTAAAACCAAAGCCACAAATTGGGAAAGGCTATTTGAACCCATAAAATAGGGGAGGTATTGGATTCCAGGTGAATAAATAACTCCTAAAATTCAATGAGTAAAGACATGACAATAGGAAAAAAGAGCAAGAGACTAAAGTGTAAGTTCACAGAATAGGACACAAGAATGACTGTGAAATATGTGAGATGTTAAACCTCGCCAATAATCAGAGAAGTGCAAGTTAAAACCACAACTAAATGACATATTTTGTATCTAACAGAGGCAATCAAAACCTGTACGCCAGTAACAAATATTGATGAGGATGTAAAAGACCAAGCGCTTTCAATTATTGTAGGTGGGGATATACATTGATAAAACCACTTAGGAAAACAATTTGGGATTATGTTGTGTGATTTAAAACACATGGGGTAAATGGACTCTATGCTGATTCCCAAGGATCTCCACCTCCTGGAATTTACACCATGTAAGTTCCCTCCCTTTGAGTGTGGCAGGTCTGTGACATGCTTCAGTAGACTACGGCACAAGTGATGGAATGTCCCTCCTGTGAATAGATCTCATAAAATTCTGACTTCCATGTTGCTAGCAGATGCTCTGCCTTGCTGGCTTTGATGATACAAGCTGCCACATTCTCAGTTGCTCTGAGCCGAAGTCCAAATAACAAGCAGCTGCGGGTGGAAAGCAAGTAAGGAAGTGAAGCCGCTGGTCCAGCAGCTCACATGGAATTGAATGCCACCGAAAACTACATGAACTTGGGAGCAGCTTCCTCCCCAGTTGAACAGTCCAATGAGACCCCAACCCTGGCTCACATCTTGCTTGCAGCCTGGTGAAAGTCCCTTGAAGCAGAGGATCCAGCTAAGCTGTGTTGGGATTTCTGACCCAAGAAACTGTGAGATAATAAACATGTCTTTCTATGTTGCTACACTTTTGTGGTAACATCATCCTATAGCAGTAGATAACTAAAATAAATTTCCTAGGTCAGCAATTCCACTCTTAATCATAAACCCTCAAGAAACTCTTGCACTTCTCCAGGAGGTAGGTGCAAGAATATGGGTAGCAGTATTATTTGTAAAAGTAAAGGTATAAACATTATATAAGAGTCCATAAATAATAAATAGTCAATGGAATAGACATAGGAATAGTAAATGGGAATAGTCAATAGAATACTAAAAAACAGTGAAACAAATGAACTGCAACTATATACTAGTACATGAACCCGATGAAATTCACAGACACAATGTTTTGCAAGACAGGCAAGACACTGAAGAGTGCAAACAGAATGGTTCCATTTACAGATAAACAGGACAAAGCTGAACAATATATTGTTTGAGGATGCACACTTTTCCGAAAGGGAATTATAAGCAAAATTGAGATAGTTATTTTTGGTAAGGGTATTATAGGAATGAGTATTTCTATAAGACTAGATTGGGGAAGTGAACATATTTGGAACTATTGATAGCATTCTCTTTCTTAAGCAGGATTGTAGATACCCTGATTGTTTTTATAATTATACTTCATTCATTAATGTTTATTTTGTATATGTTCTTTTGTCTATATATAATATTGCACAAAAAGTAGATTCAACACTGTTTCTATCCTAAAAACATTTTGTAGAGAACTACTAATGGTGACCCTTTCATTTGATTTAACTGAGAAATGTAGCCCTAACTACTGAAAAAATTGACAAATTCTTGACCATCCCATCAGATACTTCATTGGTAGTGGATACCTTTATCTTCTAGTCTAGAGATTGGGCTTGGGAACATAGCATCTCCAAGTCTTGTAGGGGCTTTTCTGGATGACCTGTAGTTCTCTTTTCCTGAGACCATTACCAAAATGATAGGATAAAACTGTCTAATAATAATTCGAGGTAGAGAGATCTGAAAGGACGTTATACAGAAGAGAGAGTGGCTGGGAAATTTTTAGACTCAAAAGACATGAATTCTCAGATTCAGGAAATACAAAATATCCAAATAAGATTAAATTAGACTCAGTTTTTCATAATGAAATTGTGGAACACCAGAGAAAAACGATCTGAAAAGTAATCAGAGAGAAAAATCAAATTACATATAAAGGAAATATTAGCATGAGAGCTATTTCTTGGTAGCAATAAAGAAACTGGCAAACAAAAGAATATCTTCTCAAAGGCAAGGCTTAAAGGTTCTTGGAGAAGAGGCCAGTATACATTATTAGTTTAATAATAAATATAAGTCATGAAGTCTGTGGTATAAAAGTCTGGAACAAAAGAGTCCTTGTTTTACATTTATGACCTATTAATTACGATTATTAGAGCAGTTTATATTAGTAGCTTATTGCTATGATAACAAGTGACTACAAATTTATTATCTCAAATTTTTGGGGCTTAGAAGTCTAAAGTAAGTTTTATTGGGTTAAGTTCAAGGTTTTGGCAGGAGACTTGAAGAGTGTGTTTCCTTACAGTTTCCACGAGGCTGCCTCTTCCTCCATCTTCAAAGCCAGCAATGTCCGGTTGAGATTTCCTCATACCCTATCACTTAGACACTCCTTTTCTGTAGTCAAATCTCATTCTGTCTCCCTCTTATAAGAACATTTGTGTTTTTTTTTTTAATTGGGCCTACCTGAATAATCCAGGATAACCTCTTATCACATCTGCAAATACCCTTTTACCATTGAAAGTAACATGTTCATAGAACCTGGAATTCAGAGGTTGACATCCTTGGGAAACCATTATTCAGTGAACCACAAGCAGAAAGGACCCTTCAAGGTCATTCAGTCTAAATATTATACTGTGAAGAATTCTAGATTAGCAGTGAATCCATGGACATTTGTTTTACTTTGTCGTTAACAACCAGAGTGACCGTAGGCAGGTCCCTTCATCCTTCTGGGCCTCTGATTTTTCCTTCTTTCCTTCATATATTAATTCAAGAACTGTTTTTCAGTATTTCCTATATACCAGGTGTTATTGTAGGTTCTATTAAAATGGTGCTTATCCTAAAACTAGAGGCCTGGTGCACAAATTTGTGCACAGGTGGGGTCCCTCTGTGTGGCCTGTGGGGATTGGGCCCTAGCTCACGCCCCCAGCCTCGCAGCCCCACAGCCCTGCCATGGCCTGGCATTGCCCCCTCACCTGCTTCACCATCCCACCTGCGGGGCAATCAGTTGGGGCCCGGGCCCCCTGCCACTGCCACTGGTCACCATCTTCAGGGTGATCAGCGGGGCATCGGACCCCAGCTTGCACCCACCTTGGCCTGGCACCCCCTGCTCACCTGCTCCACTATCCCACCATGGTCCCGCTCTTGTTGGGGCCCATCAGGGCAGGGCGCCTCCACTGCTGCGTACTGCCAGTGCTGTGTCACCGATGTGCCAGCGCTGTGTCACCGATGCCCGCCATGTTCGGCACCACCCCCCTGGTGGTCAGCACACATCATAGCAAGTGGTCAAATTCCTGAGGGGACAATTTGCATAATAGGCTTCTATTATCCTATCTAATAAAAGAGAAACATGGTAATTAATGTAAGGCCACTACCCTTCCCATTGGCTAATCAGGGCAATATGCAAATTAACTGCCAGCCAAGATGGCGGCCGGCAGCCAGGCAGCTGGAAGCGAACAGGGAGGCTTGCTTGCTTCAGTGACGGAGGAAGCCAAGCTTCCCCGCCTGCCTTGCCGGCCTCTCAGCTGCACTCTAAGCAACATTGTAACAAATATAGAAGCTAAACAAAACCCCAGGCTTCAGCCAGCAGGGCCGCAACATTGTTTCAAATACAGAAGGTAAACAAAGGTCAGAAACCTGCTTTCAGCAGCGGAGGTCTCATAGCTGGAGCCAAGCCTCAGAGCTAAAGCTGGCCCAGAATAAAAAAAAAAGGAAAAAAGGAGCGGTTGGGAGCTTCAGTCACCTGCCGGCCTGAAAACAGCCCTCAGCCCCTCACCCAGGCTGGCCAGGCACCCCAGTGGGGACCCCCACCCTGAAGGGGGTGTGACCAGATGCAAACAGCCATCATCCCCTCACCCAGGCTGGCCAGGCACCCAAGCCGGACCCCCACCCTGATCCAGGACACCCTCAGGGCAAACCAGCCAGCCCCCACCTGTGCACCAGGCCTCTATCCTATATAGTAAAAGGGTAATATGCCTCACAGCACTGGGATCAGCGGAGCAGCGAGGCCTCCTGGAACCGGGATCAGCATGACAGGAGGCAGGACCAAACCCCCTGATCATCCTGTGGCTCTGTGTGTGACAGGGGGCAGGGCCACAACCTCCCTATTCGCCCAGCTCTGTTCGTGACAGGGGGGAGCTCCTCAACCCCCTGATTGGCCCTGCTCTGTGCCTGATAGGGGGTAGCTCCCCAACCCCCTGATTGCCCTGCGGCTCTGTGTGTGACAGGGTGCGGCGCCCCAACCCCCTGATCAGCCCTGCTCTGTGCGTGACAGGGGGGATCTCCCCAACCCCCTGTTCGCCCTGCAGCTCTGTGTGTGACAGGGTGTGGCGCCCCAACCCCCTGATCGGCCCTGCTCTTTGTGTGACAGGGGGGAGCTCCCCAACCCCCTGATCGCCCTGCGGCTCTGTGTGTGACAGGGTGCGGCGCCCCAACCCCCTGATCCACCCTGCTCTGTGTGTGACAGGGGGCGGTGCTCCAACTCACCTATCAGCCCTGCTCTGTGCGTGACAGGGGGCAGTGCCCCAACACCCTGATTGGCCCTGCTCTGTGTGTGACAGGGGTTGGTGCAGCAACCTCCCCATCGACCCTGACTTGAGTGTGACAGGGGGCGGTGCCCCAACCCCCCAATCGGCCCTACCCTGAGCGTGACTAGGGATGGCATCACAATGTCCCGATCCACCCTGTTCTGTGCATGACAGGGGGCAGCGCCCCAACTCCCCAATCAGCCCTGCTCTGAGCCCGACCAGGGGCTGCACCTAGGGATTGGGCCTGCCCTCTGCCACCTGGGAGCAGGCCTAAGCCAGCATGTCGTTATCTCCCGAGGGGTCCCAGACTGCGAGAGGGCACAGGCCGGGCTGAGGGACCCCCTCTCCCCCCCCCCCCCCGAGTGCACAAATTTTTGTGCACCGGGCCTCTAGTATAGGATAATAAGAAATAATGTGAATCGCTTCTCGGCTTTTCGGCTAAGATCAAGTGCAGTATGTGTTCTTATCAGTTTAATATCTGATACGTCCTGTATCTGAGGACATTATATTAAGTGTATTTTTGGAGCAGGGAGAGAGAATAGGAGCTTGCTCTGTCCACTCCACACATCGACCCGGTATAGTAGTACCTCCAGGAATGGTGCACAAAAAGAAAAAGAAGAAAATAAAAGAAATAATGTGCTTAAAGCATCTAGTAAGATTCCTGACATATAGTGAGAATTTAATAAATAAAAACCATTATTATGGATTGAAATAAAAAACTAAGACATTTAAATGACAATGATATCTTCAGAATTGGAGTCCAAGAGGGCAAACATTCACTCACTGAGTATTTGTGCAATGCCCACCATGTGCTTTGTGCTGGGTACTGACAATACAAAGATGAATGAACCCTCTTCCCTGCTCCTGAAGAGAATGTATGGGCACGAGGACCTCTGCACAAGTAGAATCCTAAGAGCTCAGAGATGGAATTACAGAAACAGCATCCTAGACTGATTCTGGTCTGACTCCCAGAGGTGGAATTCTTCTTCTTTTCACAAAATGAATTATTCTCAGGAAAGATCCGCTAAAGGTGTGTGTGTGTGTGTGTGTGTGTGTGTGTGTGTGTGTGTGTGTGTGTGTGTATGGGGGGGTGTCCTACATTCTCTTTGTCTTTTGTGCTCTTGCCTCTCCCAAGCCTCACCATCTTTGTATCCCCCATTACCACCATAGTCCCTTGTGTGGAATTACCCTCCTTTTGTGTTATTTCTCTCTCTGTCATCTGTGATCAGGAATGTCACTCTACCCTTTGATATTTAGATCCAATTGACTATAGCTCTGCTTTTATGGTCCTAGGGAAGCACAATTCTGTCCCCTTGGGGTGTTTATAGAAATGCAAACAAATCAAGATAGGCTAGTATTCAGCTCTGATTTTGAGTCCTTTGGCAAGTCTAACATATTGGTTCACTCCACGAGGTCCAGTTATTAGTTGTGTTGCTCTATTCTCTCTTCTCTGCTTTTCACTACCACTTAAATTTCTTTTTGTTTCCAAGGCAGAGAGGATTGGTATTCTCTTAATGCCTCTTTCTAATGCTTGCTCTCTAGGCAAACTTTATCAGAATACTTTCATAATCAAAGACCGTTTTCTCCCTAAGAGAAACCTGATATCAGCCACTCATTCATCAACATTAACTCAAATGTCACTTCTGGTAAATCTTTTCTTATCTTCCTAGACAATATATGCCTCCTTCTACTGTGCGCCCATAGCTTATAGTGCTTGTTATACCATGATTATTTGCTTTCATTTTTGCCTTTGCCACTTAATCTGTGAGCAACACTAGGGAGGGACCAGATTTTATTATTTTTTAAATGAATGTGATTTATGCTTGCTCCAAGAGTGAGTATCAGCTATTGATTGTTGAATGAATGCATGCCTTCAGGATCAAGGCAGTATCTTGAGACAATTAGAGGACTTCCAGAATTGGTCTGATTCCTTTGCTCAAAACTCAGAGATCCTCAAATTTAGGACTATACCCAGGTAGGCAGTCTTACTTATTCTTTTTGGCATTCAGGCCCATGTGTATTTATTTAATAAACATATGTGTCAGGAGCTTTATGTGTTATTTCCTACCATCCTTCAGACAACGCATTTATGGGAACATCAGGATCCTTGTTTTAAAGATGTCAAAGCTGAAGTTAACTAACTTGCTCGAGATCATGCAGTTGCAGAATGGATGGTAGAACCAGGGTTGAAACCCAGGCCTGTCCCTGAAGCTCAGGCTCATTCCACTGCATCACATTGTCCACCCACATGAGCTCTGCAGCCATGGTGTGACCACTCAGCTTCCTTTGGGGAGTAGACTGGGGCATAAGGAAACTCAGTTTTGATACCACTAGGGGATTGGTGCCATGATGTGCAAGAATTCCTGATGACTGCTGCTGTCAAGATGACTGGTGACCACTCTGAACAAAGGCCAACATGCCTTTTGGGGTGGCAGGATTTGGCTTTTTCCTAAAATAGCACAGCAAGTTTGTTTATTTGAAGTGGTTCTTTGGCATATGTCTTTATAGCCTCCCTTCTGTCTACCTTACCTATGACTTTCAACTCTCCGTGGTCATTCAGTGATATTTTAGACATCCCATAGTGGTCAGTGCAACACTGGGTTCTCCCTACCTGAAGGATATTGGCAGCTTTTTTCACTGGCTTAATCCAGGGGGAGAACAGTGTCAGAAGGGCTAAGAAAGTGGTGGGAGACTGTTTCCAACCAAGTGGGAGTGACAGATAGATCGGTGTCTCTCATTGATGGTTTCAGGCCTCCAGGAAAGGAGATGAGGGTTAGGAGGGGAAAGACAGCATTGTGAGAAGAGGGTTTGGAATCAAACGATCCTGAGTTGAATGCTAGCTTTGCGCTATTTGTGACTCTGTGATTTGATCTCTCAGGGCCTCAGTTTCTCCTTTTAAAAATTTTAGGAGTAATGATGACCTCATGATGTTGTGAGGATTAAATGAGATAAAGAATAATGGGTCCAAAACAGAGCAGATACTTAGTAAATACTATAGCTGATTTCCATATTCAGGCTCTTGAATGAGGAAAGAAAGTACTCAAAGACAATCATTGTTTCCTCACATTTTCTGAATTAGTCCAAAAGCCCCAATTTTTTTTACTGACAGGGGAGACAAATTTGAGATCCATTCTTGTCAAAGCTACCTAGAATTGCAGAGGCCATTCATCTTATTTCAATTAAGAAAAAGTTATCTTGCAGAGATAGAGCAATTGCCCCTTAACCAAGTGACCAATCTTAGTACCAGTAACACTGGGGGCACCCTGACATCAAGAATCTCCTGATGTGATGCATCACCTACAAGTGTTCTTACTAAAAGGTGTAAATGGAATCTAATCAAGTCTCTATACCTAACTTCCAGCTTAAAGGAAATAGGATAGAGGATCAAGATAAATGAAATTGTAAGAAAATAGTCTAGAATGTGGGATGCTCTATAAGACAACTGGTCTGGAGTCTTTAAAAAGTCAACATCATGAGAAAAGGTAGAGAGACTGTCCTAGCTTAAGAGAGTTGGCAGAGGCATGCAATTAAGTGCAAGAAGTGGATCTTAACTGGGTCCTCAACTGGAAAATAAAACAGGGGTCAAATATATTTTGGGACAGTTGGTAAAATTTGAATATTTATATATTAAAGGTTAGAAAATATGTTTGACACCCCACCTCCCCACACCTATACAACCTTCATTTCTTCTCCAACTCTCTACCCTATATTCTGAATCAGTCATTTAGTTGGTCTGTGATGGGGCCAGGGCATCAAAATCTAGTAAAAATTCCCCAGGGTTAAGAAAAAATGAGGACCACACTCTTGCACCTGTGCACCAAGAGACACATACAAGCTCATTCACAGGAGCATTGCTTGGGAAATGGAAACCACCCACACGCCTGTCACCGGTAGGATGGGTAAATGGTGCTGCTCATGACGAAGGGAAATGACTGCTGTAAGGCCTATGAACACCTGATAGTTAACTTTCTGGTTGCTTAAGCTGAATTCCCAGTTTTCATTTATTCTATCCTTGTCTACTCCAGCATTAGTTGCATATTATAATAAGGACATTGCTATAGGAGCTGACTTTAACCCTTCATTTCTGCAAATTTCACTCACTGGTTATCACTTTCTCCAGAGTGAAGTGTGTCATTCTGCTCAGATATCGAATTCCCAGTTTCCAGTTTGTGGCTTTTGGAGAAACGGAACTGGCTTGCTTCTTTAAAATCCGCTTGCAGTAGCCTGCCTGGAGTTTAAAATTTTATGGCTTATTCCATTAGCCCATGTGATATTGCCCCATCTGAATTTAGCTAACTGAGCTGCTGCCTAATTAACATTTCTCTCCACTCATACCTTTGCCTCTCTAATGAGTTGAGAATTATGTTTTCACAGTGTGTACCAGGAAGGCAGACATGTCTGGGATGACTTTCTGAGCTGGTATTTTCTCTTTCTTCCTGTAAAATCCCGCTTTACTATTTTAGTCATTGTTTTTAAAAAAATGTCCTAGAGCCGATGGAAATATTATTATTAAATAAGCTAATCAGGTTTGTGGTTCCTCATAAACCTGAGTTTCAGCATTCTGACTTTCACTATTAACTTAATTAACTGGGCCTCTCCGAGTGAAAGCAACAGTGTTGTTTTGTTTCTTACTGTTGACATGTGTTAATGACTCATCAGCAGGGTATTAATGTTCATTTTCATCCAACAAGGACTGAAGACACAGCTTTCACAGTTTATTAACTTTAAGATTCCCTGGATCAGAATAATCTGTGAGGGTCTGAAGCCTCTTAAAAATTGTAATGCACTTACCTGGTGCATTTATGATAGTTGGAGCCCATGTTTGTTTTGACAAAGGGAAGTATATTAGTTCATGGAGGGATAATGGTGTGTGATCAAAGTAAACACCTTTGGGAGATTCCAAGATAATTTCAGAAGCTGTCACTAATTAAAAACCAAGATTCAGGTGCATTTGCCACCACTAGGAAGGGAAACTGTGATATGAACCTTTGGATTTCATTTTTAAAACATTATAGGAAATAATAATGTGGCCTAAAAGAACATTAAGTATAGAAACCAAGAGGTCTGAATTTTCCTTGAGGTTTTTTTTTTTACAGAGCACAGTGTCTAAATTATTCAATTATTGGGTATATCAGTTAGCTTTTGCTTCATAATAAACCATCCTAACATGTAGTGGATCAAATGACAACCCTTCCTTTAGGGTTGTCACAATTCTATGGGTTGGCAATTTGGGTTGGGCTCAGCTGGGCCATTCTTTTTGCTGGTCTCAGTTGGACCTCACTCATATGTTGTTGGTCAGGTAACAGGTTGGTCAGAGACAGGTTGGTCAGATGGAATGGCTGTTCTCTGCTTCATGCTTTCTCACATCTTCCAGGAGTTTAGCCCACTCTGGATTTTAGTGCTGGGAGCCTGACCACACAGCCTCCCTGGCTGAGCGGGAGGAGTCCTTTGATGCACATCATGTTACCCTGAGTGTCAGCTCAGGACCTGGAGCAGGCGGAGGCCTCCTGGTAAAGGTAGACAAACCTGTGAGGATCCAGGGACAGCAGAGATGGGGGAGGTGAAGTGGAGGGATTTTCTACATTCCTCCAAGCAGGCCAGGCTGTTTCATGGTTTCCCTCCTATAGATAGAATTAGCTCCTCCCCTCTTCCACGTCCTCCCATGTTCTGTATGTTTCTGTAACCTGTAACACTTTATTGCACATCAGTGCATATGTAACTGTAGAAGGCACCTGCAGTTTTTATCTGGCCAGCATTTATTTATCTTTTGCTTGGTAAGAACACTTTGATTTTTAAATTCATGTTCTCAGTTTATCTGGTTTAAGTGGAGCTGACCACCCTTCTGCTTGGTGAGGAGACAGGGGTAACTGACCCTCCCTGACCAGTGATTGGTTTAGAAAAAGATGCTTATCACAAGCCTGATGAGTCAAGCCCAGACCTTTCCATTGGTTTTGCCAGACCAGTAGAATATAACCCTGATTGGCTGGAGGGGAAATTGACGGTAACAGAAACCAACATGGAAGAAAGCAGAATTGTTATTTAAATATATTTTTATTGATTTCAGAGAGGAAGGGAAAGGGAGAAAGAGAGAGAAACATCAATTATGAGAGAGAATCATTGATCTGCTGCCTCCTGCATGCCCCTTACTGGGGATCAAGCCTGCAACCCAAGCATGTGCCCTGATCTGGAATTGAACCGTGACCTCCTGATTCATAGATTGATGCTCAGTGCCGGAGCCATGCCTGCCGGGCAAAAGCAGAGTTTTTGATGGAGACAGAATTCTGTGGATTATTTGAATATTTGCATTCAGAGGTGCCTAAAGCAACTGGACACTTCCAATGACATAACCACTTCTCTTTTTCATTTAAGTCAGTTTGTGTTAGCCTTCCTTGTAATCAGAGTCCTGGTTAATGCAATGGTTTTTGTTGTTGTTGTTGTTTTTGTGTGTGTGTGTGTGTGTTGAGTGTATGTTTGTGTGTGTGTGTGCCTGTGTTTGTGTTGTGTGTGTGTGGTGTGTGTGTGTGTGTGTTTGTGTGTGTTTGTGTTGTGTGTGTGGTGTGTGTGTGTGTGTGTGTGTGTTTGTGTTGTGTGTGTGTGGTGTGTGTGTTTGTGTGTGTGTGTGTGTGTGTGTGTGTGTGTGTGTTCCCCACCACCAGAGTGGAAGCTTTCTGAGAGCTGGGACTGTCTCTTTATCATCTTTGCATCCCACTCTCAGCTCAGTACCTGTCTCCTGACTCCACTTGTGTGGTTTAATGATTTAGTGAATGAGCTTAGTAGACAATGGGTCACATCTTTAATGGTAAACTCAGGATTTGGGATTTTTGTCTTTACCAGCTTGCTCACACAATTACTGTGTCCTGACCCCATATCAGCAACTGGAAGTATTTTGTCCTTGTGTCTTTAAATGTCTATTAGCTTGTCTCACTGTCATTTGACTCTTTGTGCTGAGATGCAGGGGAAACAAATTCCCTTTAATTGAGGGTTCCTGTTATGAGGACTTATATTATTGCTTGGTTTAAACAAACAGAATATTACAAAAACTGGTGATTATTGTGATGGGAAGGAGCGAACATGCTACATGAGTCATTACATCAGCCCCAGCATGTTTAATGGTCTGTTATGCTGAGCAGAGAGCAGCAGGAGTCTGCTAGGGAAAAGACAAGGCAAAAGGCTCAGAAACTAATTTTTTTCTCAAACTGTCTAACTTATATGCAGAGAGCTGTCACCATTCTTCCAACTGCAAAGGAAGCAACAACTTGGAGGAATTTTTTCCCCCCCATGACCAATGAATATGGGATGTAAGTTGATCCAGGTGGTTCAGGAATGTTCTAAAGTGGTATGATGACGGTAGTGATAATGGACTCTTATGACCAGATAAACGCAGTAATGCCTTAACATCTGCTTTCATGCCTGGAAAAAGGAAAAGTAAGAGATACCCAGTTTAAAAAGTCATATGAAAACACATTGGCTTTTTAAAAGGTTTGTCTTTTAGAGAGAAAACATAATAACCAAAGTACAAAAGCACTGGACCAGGAGTTAGGAGTCCTGGTTTCAGTTTTGGCTGAGCTTCTGTTTGGATGAACCAACTTGGGCAAGATAATTAACATTTTGAAGCCTAGGTTTTCTCATCTGCCCAAATGGCTTAGTACTTTTATAGATCACAGAGTGGTGAGTATTGAGAAAATATTGATGAAATGTGAGCAACCACACAGGTAAGAAAATTTGATCAAGTAGTAGTATTATTAATAACAATACTGCAGGTCACATGAAATATACCTTATGTATTTTAACTAAACACAAACCCTTCAATGTTACATAGTTTCTACAAACGTAATGTGGCCTTTGGTAGCAGTATTGGAGACCTAACATTCACAATGAATAAGAAGGTGCTTCTACTCTACCCTGGGCTGCTCAGTCCATTTCTGGAATATTATATTCAGTTTTGGAGGCCACAAGTGAACAATAACACACATAACCTTGAGAGTATTAACAGGAGAGTATAAAAAGTGGTAAAGCAATTTGAAGCCATTGATAAAGAGAAAATTTTCAAGGAATTGGGGATGTTCCTTGAGAAGATAGACTTTGTGTTTGTTGGAGTATTGGGGGAGGCACATAATGTGCAAAGGCTGCCATATGAAGGGAGGGTTAGTCTTATTTATATTATACCAAGTAACAGAACTGAAAATAATGGAAGTAGATGAGGAGGTCAAGGGTTTGATAAGCTTTGTGTTGAATAGACTTGTGTGGAACAGCCTTGCAATAAGTATTGAATAGAGTGGCACACTTTCATCACACATAAAGGAAGACCATCGGAATTATTAGTTTTTCCCAAGTTGAAAGAGGCTGCCTCTATTCAATACCTCTGGAGGTTCATAAGTGGAAGTTTAGCTTCACTATCTAATGGACCACTGGACTAAATGGATACATGTCTCTTTTATCTCTCAAAACCAATAGTTATGTTGAGGATGAGGGTCTGGGCATACCAGTTTGCTCTGATAGGGGTTCTCAGGATGAGGGGTAGGGATGAGGGAATAGCAAAGGCTGCCAACTCCATGCATTCACAACTATTATAATCTCATCTTTACTAGAAGGTAAGAGGGAGTGGGGAACTGGAGTGTTCATGAGGGTCTCTACTTGCCCTCTGTTGTTGGGTTGAATGAGCTATGACCTGTGCTGAATGGGTCTATGGGAAGAAAGAAGATAGAGCTGTGCACCCTGGAGCAGACTGGTCCCAGGATGATCTTCATCGATCCCTCCTGTCATTTAAAAAATGAAGAATCCTTAGAGTTCAGTTTCCCAGGAGACTTCTGGGAATGACAGCGGCTTCTCAGAGGTAGGAGTTCCTGAAATGACAGAACAGTTTTGAATAAAAAACAAGACTATATTTTTAATACAATTTAAACATGAACACAATTATTTTAATGCCAGTCAAAAATTGTCCTACCACTCCTGTCTTGTGGAATGCAGGATACCTATAAAGACACAGTCCCCATATGCTTAACAATACCAACATTTTGTGTTTTTAAAAATATTTGCTTGATTTTATGAAATTTTCCTAGTTTCTGGAAGCCCCCTCAAATAACACTTTACCCAAGGGAGATACGGAGGGGATGTAGAGATTTTTTTTCCTCCACCCTGGGCTCTGGAAACAATATATTGTTCTACAAAAGACGGAATTGAGTTCATTGTCCGCTGCTGAAGGGATCAGCCATTTCTTTCTAAGAGCTGCCGCGGTGACATATTTCCCCTCATTTACACTGGAAAGTGGGGCATTTGCTTGTGAAACAGGTTGAAAACAATTTATGTGGCATTTCGAGAAGGTGGAAAATGAACCAGCCTTCCCCCTTCCTCTCTCCCTTTCCTTTGCCCTCCCTTCTCCCTGCTTTTTGACAGTTTGCATGTAGGTAAAGAATATTATAGCAGTAGGGAGGCCAATTAAAACCAATTACAGCCTGACTGACCTGTCACCACAATCAAATTACCAAAAGAACAGTGTAGCATATTTGGAAAACAGTTTCTTCCAGACTCTGATTGGGTGGCATTTTATTGTAGGGATCTCAGCACGATAATCACTTAGCTGCAATACCAGTTGTCCCTCATCTCTTCTGTATTCATTTTTTCACTATTGGATCCTACTCTTTAGAAAACCTAAAAGGAGCTCTAGCCGGCTTTGTTCAGTGGATAAAGCATTGGCCTGAGGACAGAAGGGTCCCGGGTTCTATTCAGGTCAAGGGCACGTACCTTGGTTGCAGGCTCCTTCCCGGCCCAGGCCCTGGTCCTGATCAGGCTCATGCAGAAGGCAACCAGTCGATGTGTTTATCTCATATCGATGTTTATCCCTAAAGAATCAATGGAAAAATATTCTCGGGTGAGGATTAACAAAAAAAAAAAAAAAAAAAAAAAAGGAAAAAAAAAGAAAATCTAAAAGGAAATGAGGAAGACATAAGAAACAAATGGGAAGGTAAGATAGAGACAAGAGTTGCCTTGGAAGCTTACCTTTCCTATTATTCTTTTTACCATATACTAGTAGTCGGTAGAGCCTTCAAACACATTAGCACAGTGTAGGGGGCCCATGTTGTCTCACTGGAACATATTTCTCCAGCCTCATTGCTCTATCACATAATTCACTCCAGTCACACTAACATTTTACTAGTTCATAAAAATTCTCCAAATCCTCAATAACTGGAAGAGCTCTGAGCTCTATTTCATTCTTCTTGATGGCTGCATAATATTCCAGGATGTCAATACACCATAATTTATTCAAGTATTTTCTTGCTAATGAAAATTAACATTGCTCTCAGGTTTTGTCACTACAAACAAAACTGTGGGAAGCACCCTTCTACACAGATGGTTATGCATTTGTGGTTGTCATGCAATTCCAGGAGTGGGGTTTCTGGGCATAGAAAATGTAAATTTTTAATCTTAATAGATGTTGTCAGCTTGCTTTCCAAAACATAGGAACATTTCATGTAGCACCAATTTAAGTACAATTTCCATCACATTACCACCAAAAATAAGTATTATAGCTATTTTCAATTTTTTTATTGTTAATAATGTTACAGATATCTCCCATTTTCCTCCCTTTAACTTCCCTTCTCCCAGCCTCTACCCACCACCCAAGTCTTCGCTACCCAATTTCCCATATCCATGGGCTATGCATATAAGTATATAAGCTCTTCGGTTTACCTCTTCTCATCCTCCCATCTCCAGATAGAAGTATGTCAATCTGTTCCATGCCTCCATGTTTCAGATCTTATTTTGTTGGTCAATTCATTTTGTTCATTATATTCCACAAATAAGTGAGATCATGTGATATTTGTCTTTCTCATTTTGGCTTATCTCACTTAACATAATATTTTCCAGGTCCATCCATGCTGTCCCAAAGTATTTTCAATTTTTGTCTCCTTTATGAGGGTATAAGCTGAATTTAATTTACATTTTCCTAGGTATTAGAAAATTTGAATATTTTCTAATATTTGGGGGGATTTGAATTTAATTTTTAATGAAATGTCTATTTAAGTCCGTTGCCTGTTTTTGTATTGAATTTTTTTTTTTTCTTGTCAGTTTACAAGAAGTATTTATATACAGGAGTGGACAAAAGTAGATTAACTCACCAGCTGTCATCACCTAAAAGATAATTCATGAGTATGGATATAAAACAATAATAATAACAACAATAATAAGACAAGTAACATAATAATTAATAAATAAATAATAAGAATAAATTTAGTGTTTCATGTACTCAAAACTGTAAACCTACTTTTGCCCAACCCTATATGATAGCTATTACTTGCCTATGTTACAAAATTTACCAATCATTTGTCAATTGGTTGTTCGTACTAGCTTTTGCCATATACATATTTTAAAAAGACCTTTCTGTAGACAAATACCTCTGTCTTTTTTTCTTTTAAAAGTATCTTCTTGCTTCCCAATCTTGATTAAAAGGGTTTCTTTACCTTTTTTTCTTTATTGATTAAGGTATTACATATGTGTCCTTATCCTCCCATTGCCCCCCCTCCCCAATCATGCCCTCACCCTCACCCCTGTTGTCTGAGTCCCTTGGTTATGCTTATATGCATGCATACAAGTCCTTTGGTTGATCTCTCCCCTTTACCCCCACCCTCCCCTACCTTCCCTCTGAGGTTTGAGCATCTGATCAATGCTTCTCTTTACTTTTGATTAGTAGTTTCTGAGACATTCTTGCAACGATTTTTGTCTTTTTAGCCAATTTTATTTTTTAGACAAGATACATTATCTCCATTGAATTGAGCTACTACATTTGTCATATGTTAAACATTTATATATCCTGGGATTATTCTCTATTTCCATGCTAGTATCATCCTGATTTGATTCAATGGCTTTATGATATATTCTGATATCTGATTGGGTCAGTCCTCTCAATGTTAAGTACATTACATTTACATACTAATTTTAAGGTGCTTAATGATTTTTTTTCAGATATATCTTTTCTTGATTTTATTTTAAACAGTTTCTAGGAAGAAACATCTCACAGATATGAAAAAGTATGTCATCAGTTCAATTCAAGAGGTTATTTTTAAATAAGCAGCTAACATGATACATTATCAGAGAAGGTTATTATTGAAATTGCAGAATCTGAGAGTTGGAAGACGCTTAAACAATTTGCATCCACTATGCTAGGAAGATTAGTCATAATTGATCTAGCAAGTACAGTTATACATTTATAAACATTTTCTGTTGCTGTGTAACAGATAATGGAAAATTTAGCGGCTTAAAACAACACCTATTTATCATCTCACAGTGGCGTAGGTCAGAAGTCTGGCAACAGTGCAACTGGATGCTGTACATGGAGTCTAATCTGAGGTTAAGATTCTCTTTCAAGTTCATTGGTTGCTGGTAGAATTCATTTCCTTGTGGGTGTAGGACTGAGCTCCATTGTCTGCTAGCTGCCAGCCAGGAATGACTCTCAGCTCCTAGAGTCTGCCCTGAGGTCTTGCTCCCAGATAGTCTTCTTTTTTACTATATCATTCAATTTTTAAAAGTTCATCTATATTTTTGAATTATATGTCTTTGTCTTTTGGTCATCAGTTCTATCAATTTATAAATGCACAAATAGAGATCAAAGTAAAAGGATTAAAAAAGGTAGAGCATGAAAAGTGCAAGTACAGGAAAGCGAGTGCGGCCTTATCAATCCCAGACAAAATAGATTTCAGCCCAGAGAAATGCCAGAACTAAAGGGGACATTTAGCAGAATGAGACAGGTGCCCCCTCCCCCACTCTCTGACAGGAGATGGATAATTTGTTTTCTGATCTATATTTCTGATCTGATCTTTGACTGAGGATGGAGCCCAATCTACACGTCCTGCTTTATGCAGGCCTGGGGTTTATTGTATGGGAGGTTCCTTCTCCATGTCACCATCAGTCCTAGTTTCCCTCGGCTTCCCACCACTACCGCCTGCCAGCTGAGAAGTCTCGGCATTTGTATTTACTTCCCTCTCCCTCTACAATATGAGGCTAATTTTTTTGGTCTCTGGGGATTTCTATTGCTTTCTGTTGAGCTCAAAAATGACCTTTTTAATCATATTGGTTGTAATTGATATAGCATCTAGATAGTTTTCAGTAGGAGGGATTTTTCAGAACAGCTAGTCTAGTATACTGCCAAAGGGAAAGCCCTATCTCGTTCCATCATTTATCAGTGACTTTGGGCAAATAAATCTCTCTGATCCTCAACTTCTTCACTGATAAAAGGAGGTAGTAATCTGTACCTCATAGTTTTATGTCAAGTAAACTATTATAGTTTATATTAAATTAAATGTTTAGAAAGTGTCTGACACATAGTAAGCACCCTATCAGTGGTAGCTATTCTTTTTCTTTTTTTCACTATGGTTTACCTTATTAGTAAACATGATGTGATCTTTACTGAATAAAGTGGAATCATAAAGCATTTGCTGCAGGAGTTGGTAAATGATGGCTTGCAGGCTGGACACCTGTGTTTGTAAATAAAGTTTTATTGGAACATAGCCATGCCCATTTGTTTGTGCATTGTCTATCACTGCTGTTGCATATTGAATTGTTATAACAGAGATCAAAGCAAGTTTAAAATACTATCTGGCCTTTGAAGAACAAGTTCGCTTGTCTCTGTTGTAGTTTATAGGAGCAATGAATTTCAAGATTGAGCTGAATGCTAAGCTTCCTGAGGATTTGTACAAGATCTGGATTGGACTTTCCTTTGTACTATGTGGCATTTAGTCTTTAAAGTAATTCCCTTAAATACTTCCCCTTCATGCCCTCATTAGCTTTAAACTTTTAAAATTTTCCACTGTCTTAAACCCTGAATATCCTGCTGACTCCTCAAATGGAATATTTCCTCAACTATTCTTTTTATGTCTTCCACTATTAACCTTTTTTTGCTATATTCCTTCTTTTTTATTGTCTCATTATTTTCATGTCTTTTTTATATCCTCATCTGAGGATATGTTTTTATTGATTTTTAGAAAGAGAGTAAGGAGAGAGAGAGAGAGAGAGAGAGAGAGAGATCAGTTGCCTCCTGTCTGGGGACTGAACCCACAATCTAGGTGTGTGCCCTGACTAGAGATCAACCCAGCAACATTTTGGTGTAAGGGACAACAACACTTCAAGCAACTGGGCCACCTAAGTCAGGGCTATTTTAACATCTTTTATTGCTTCTCCTATATTTCACCTTTTTGCTTCACACAAAACCAAAAACCAAAAAATAAAATAATAAGTGCATTCAGTCAGGTTTCTAATTGTGACAGTTCTTTTCGAAGTTGACTGTCATCCATGAATCTGTTGACCTTCCTTTTCATTTTAACTGCTCCTGCCCTGGCTTATACCTTTGTTTCTTCATGTCTGGATAATTTTCCTGATCTGGGCTCATCTTTCCATTCCATCCTTATCTCCCACTATGATCTTCATATACCTTCAGTTCTATATTCTTGAGGTGTTTGAAAGCCTTCCATATTTTCTTGACTTTGTTTGTATGATTGGACCTGGAAGGCTGTCAACCGCTTCATTTCTCCACCCGTCATTACGTTCCAGCTCACCTTTCAAGGCTTAACTCAAATTCTCTCTCTTCCTAGAATTATTCCACTGGCTCCCCAAGCACTGTTTCCTTCCTGCTTTCAATAGCCCATGCTCCTCCATTATGCAGAGTGTTGAACCTCTTTGTCATGAATTGTATTATTCTTCCTTTAAACATCTCTCTGCCATTAGATTATAATCTACTTTAAGTGTGGCATCTCATTTATCTTTGTGTTTGTTCACTCCCCAAAGGAAGCATGCTCAATAAAATTTTGTTAAATAAAGGAGCAAATTGAAACAGGTTCTAAATGATTTTCATCAAATTGTGAATAATTTGCTCAGACTTACTTTTTTGGGTTTGATGACACAGAAAAACAACCACAACCTCCTACACAAACACTGTTGGGCTGAGCTATTGCCGACCTTGGATGGCACATTTTTACATCCATAAATAATCCTGAGCAAGCTGCTCTGTGAAAATTTATTTTTCCTTTAGGGAGTGAGCAAGCCAAAGATGTTAATTATGAGAATGAAGAGAAAAGTCATAATCTGTAGAATTATAGCTTAGAAATCTTGAACTTTGGCTAAAAATAAGTTTATTCAGACAGGTCTCTTCTACTTATGTTGAACAGTATAAAAGCCTCATGACCAAAGGTTCAACTACTCATTGTCTCCTGAACAGTACATGGCATTTGGACACATATCACATATCATCTTTACAGGGAAGGCATCTATAAACACCATTTCACAGGTGGGTCAGTCTGCTGCTCATAAAGCTTCCTGGGAAAGGTGAGCCTAGTCTAGGGTGTGTGGGTGTGTGTGTGTAGAGCACACGAAGAAGCCTACGTGACTTACAATACATGGATGACCTTCCACTGGAGCTGGATCTGACCTCAGAGTGGACTGCAACCAGTTACTGCAATAGCATGATTAAGTATTGAAGTAGAGTCATTTACAAAGTGCAGAGAGATTGCTAACATCAATTTTCAGATGAGGAAATGAAGGCTGAGTGTCTTTCCAAGGTCGTCTAGCTAATAAATGACTGAGTCAGGATTTGAACACAGTTCTGTTTTTCTCATATATGTGTATTTTTTTTTTAGAGAGAGAGAATGGAAGGAAGATAGAAGAGGAGAGAGAGAGAAACATAGATGTGAGAGAGGCACATTGATTGGTTGCCTTCTTCACACACCCCGACTGGAGTTGGGGATTGAACCTGTAACCGAAGTACGTGTGCTTGACCAGGAATCGAACCTGTGATCCTTCGGCCTCCACAGACTAACCCTGTAACCTCTGATCAAAACCGGCCAGGGCATATGTGTGTATTTTTGATCAGCATGAGTCCACATTTCTGATATATACATACACATGCACATACACATACACATATACATACACATATATGTTTATATGTGTATATATATATATTTGGCAATATGTGGTAAACATTTAAGTGGCTCACCACACATGGGTAAATTAGGAATCTTGATCTCTATCTGTTTGTTTGACTATTGCTGTGTAACAAATGATTCCAAAACTCATGGCTTAAAACAGCAACCACTTATTATTTCATACTATGTGTGGTTCAGAAAGCCAGGAATGGCTTATTTGGATTCTTCTGGCTCAAAATTTCTCATGAGGGTGCAGTTAATCTGTTGAATGGGGTTATGGTCTCATGTAGAGTATATACTGGGAGGGGGCTCTGCTTTCAACTCACTCATATGGTTGTTGGCCAGCCTGTCTCTCACCACATGGCTCTCTCCACAGGGCTGCTTCACAACACAGCAGTTGACTTCTCCCAGGGCAAGCAATCCAAGAGCAAGCAAGCAAGAGCCCTTCAAGACAGAAGCCACAGTCTATTATATTCTAATCTTTGCAAGTGACATACTAGTACTCCCGCCATGGTCTATTCCAGTGGTTCTCAACCTTCCTAATGCCGTGACCCTTTAATACAGTTTCTCATGTTGTGGTGACCCCCAACCATAAAATTATTTTCGTTGCTACTTCATAACTGTAATTTTGCTACTGTTATGAATAGTAATGTAAATATCTGATATGCAGGATGTATTTTCATTGTTACAAATTGAACATAATTAAAGCATAGTGATTAATCACAAAAACAATATATAATTATATATATGTTTTCCGATGATCTTAGGCGACCCCTGTGAAAGGGTCATTCGACCTCCAAAGGGGTCTCAACCCACAGGTTGAGAACCACTGTTCTATTCATTAGTAGTGAGTCACTGAGTCCAGTCCTCACTCAAAAAGAGGATAGTTACTTAAGGGCATGAATGCCTGGAGATGTGGATCATTGGGCTATCTTGTCTGCTTAACACAGGAATGTTTCTTAGTCTTTTTTATTATTAGCCTCTTCTAAAACCATGTTCAGTTTTCAGGCTCAGCAGCACTTGTGATTAGAGTACTGCCTAATCACTACTGCAGGCATCAGACAGAAATCAATATAATATGGCATCGCATGTTATCATTTTGAGCAATCCTCACAGCTAGTATTTCTTGATGACAGATCTGTAGGTGGTAAAGCATTCTGTTCAGATCAGTAAATTAGGTTATCATTATTACAAATGTCTTTGGCAAGACCAGAGGCTCAATATTATTTACCTATTCATTATACTCAATGATGTATTAAATAATATGTACCCATATGTCCAATAGTTATAGTTAAGAGTAAAATTTACACTAAGAAAATAGCTAGTGTGGCATGGGTTAAGAGGCTGGGACCTAGTCCTTGTCCTAGATGTGTGGACATGTTATTTAATCTCGCTGGTTCTCAGTGTTCTTATCTGTAAACCTGGTAGTTGAACAAGAGTAGGGGTTGATAACCTCGAAGCCTTCAGGGATCAGGCTAGTAATGTGAGAGAGTGAAGCGTATGCGGTATAAGACAGAGATGAGCGGTGGGACTGTGACAACAAGTGAGAGCACAGACTATTCCCAGAGGGGCCATTATTGCCATGGGGAGGTATGGGCATGGTGTTGCCATCTTTTGAATTTTCAAAATAAGTTAGAAATTGAGCCCTTTTTGTTAACCCTAATATTCATTTTAGTATTTTGTTAATACTAACATTTTCCTATTTTTAAAACTCTGTAGAGACCAAATAGTACCCTGTAGGTGGCCAGTTTGAAATCCTTGAATGAGCACAGTTTTAAGACCTTTCCAGTAAAAATATACAGGGTTTCTTTCAAAAAATGTATACACACTTAACAGCTGATAGCTCAATTTTGAAAATGGAATGTATTATAATAAACACTGCCTTTATAATTACTCAAAGTGTTTGTATAGATTTTTCTGGGGCACCCTATATGTTTCTGTTTTTAACTTAAAAATATAAACTTAGGAATACTGTAATGTAGAACATATTGCATACATTGGAAAAACATCTCATTTATAGTATTATTGTTGTAGGGTCACATAAAAACATTCTTTGTCTTCCTTTGGGTTGTTTGTTTTTCCAACATTCCAATTGCTTTGGAAAGATCTACATTTCAGCTCCAAGGAATCAATAGAGAACAGTTAATGTGAAAGTCACTTTCTCTCATTTCATTTATATTTGACCCTTCGTTCTGTGAGGGAAACAGAACAGGAATTACAAAATGAGAAATTTAAATGAATCTTGATGCTACCTGATAAGAAATCTTCACCACCTCAGGTCATGGACTCCATGATAACATCCATCTAATACTTGTTAAAATTAAGTCATAAATTATATTCATAAAGATTTTTATAAATAACCTCACGCAGGGTCAATGTCAACAGAAGAAATTAAAAAAGCAATTGAGAAGTCCTGATGAATGAGCTCACGGGCCCCGCAATTGACTGCTTGATTGTCAGGAACCAATTTTTACCCAATAAACACACAAGTTCCCTCGTTAATATTGACGCAGGGAAGTTAAATGGCGATACTCTTTCTGATAAAATGTCATTTTGGAAGAATTAATATGAAGATCATGCAAACAGACTTGCAATGGAAAATTCTGGGCCCTGAAAGTCATGGAAGTGTTAATTGGGAGGGAACTATTTCTAGAAGATTCCATGCACCTTTTTAATTGGTTAGGTGATAGGGACTGCTATTGTATTAATTGCAGGGAAATTATTGTCTTCATTGATTTCAGGCTTCAGAGGAAGGACACCGAACCCCAGTGAAATATGTTGCCTTTTCTGCCTTTGCATCAGCAGCAGGCCCTGACTTCCAGCTCTGCTGGGCGGAGAGTGCCCAGAATAGACCTAGTGATTTGTGCTCCAGGGTCAGGTTTGCTAATCCTCCTGCAATCTGACTCCTAGCAAACTCATTAGACAGCACTGTTGGTTTTGCCGCCTTCTCGCAAAGAGATCCTCAGCATGAACTTTGCACTGAGACCTCCTTGGTTTTCCTCCTGCTTAGGTGCCCTCCTCATTAGCTCGGTGACCTTGGGCAAGCTACTTAAGCCCTCGTTCTGCCTTGACTTTCTCATCTATCAAATGGGGATAATTCTTATACATGAAATTGAGGATTAAATTAGTTGATGCATATAAAATATAAAAAGTATTCATAACACACAATAAGCATTCAGTCAATTTCAGCTATTACTGTTATTGTGGTTTCCACCCCACCATGCCTTTGTCAAACTCATAGGACTTCTCCCCTTGCTTGCCATGCCTACTGTGTCCACTGCCAATTTCTGGTGCTAAACTTACATCGAGGTTTGTGTTCCTGATTCAGAGAGGTTCTGTCTAGTGATCCCCTTCAAAATCATCAGTGGATCAGAATTTCTTACAGATGGCAGGAACCTGGGTTGTACTTAATAGAAGAAAGGACTCCTGGATGTATTTTAGGGAACTGGACTACTGCAGAGCTCTGCATGTGGGCCCAAGATTCTGGTGATAGGATACCACCACTGCCATGGATGTTAGTATCAAAAATTTTTATGGTAAGGTTCAATCTCTCTCTCTCTCTCTCTCTCTCTCTCTCTCTCTCTCTCTCTCTCTCCCTCTCTCTCCAATAAAGCAGCAGTGCTCACTGCTCTTTCTAGATTTAGCTCATGTTTCACAATCTTTTAAAATGTTTTGAGAGTCATTGTTGCCCACATAGAATCAAACACTTCCTCTTTGGAGCTGTCATTGTGTCCTGCACCAACTTTTATCCTGGGAAAAAACCAACATTTTAGTTCATCTTCTGTCCATGTCTGATCTTCTCTACTTGTGAGTTCCTTGAAAGTATCTCAAATACTCAACACAAGCCTAACATAGACTAGATCTTAAAAGATGCACCTTGAGTAAAATGAAGTAAGGTAGGTAGCCAGGAAAATGGCTCCATTAGTGAGTTGTTTTTGTTTTTTTGAAAGAGAGAAAGGGAGAAGGAGAGAGAAACATTGATGCGAGAGTGAAGCATTGACTGGCTGCCTCCCACATGTACCTCAACAGGGGATTTAACCTGCAACCTGGGTATGTGCCCTGACGGGGAATCGAACCCTTGATGACCTTTGGGTATACGGGATGATGATCCAACCACTGAGCAACACTGGCCAGAGCAGTGAGGACTTTTGATGGCATTTGTGTCTGAATACAAAGAAAGTGATTATTAGGAAAGTTACTGTCACCTAGACTTGGTGCAGCTACATTTAACAATACTTGATGAGGGTCATCCAACTCAAGACTTTGTCAAGGCAATTATGTTGAGTATTTTATGTTGAGAATGTAGCCCAAATTGTAGAAGAATTAACTTGTGCTGTTGTTAATATTCAGTGTAAGTATAAACTCACACACACAGGTGCACACACACACACACACACACACACACACATCTCATGTAGAGTATTGGAGTATGGCATTAAATGACCAAACTTTTACTATAGTGCACTGAATACCTTAAGTTGGAAGGTGGTATTTCTTCTGGCCTTATTAGAGTGTTCTCATCTTTGGAGTCCCTGGTTTTGGGTCTCCAATGCATTTGAACCCCTTTAGAAACTCATGTTGACCTTCTGGTCTGGAATCTTCCTTGCATCTGAGTTAATATTTTCAGTGTGAATAGGTCTAGGCTAATTGGTCAATAATATTTGAATATAAATCCTTCTAGATTTTCTGAATTGATTATAATCTGAGTATAGCAACCACATTTAAATGGCCATTGCTATATCCATATCCAATTGTTATTACAGAATTAAGTTAAACTAGTTAAAGAATGGTGACTCTTTCTTAAGCATCTAAATGACCTCAGCTGAAAAATACACCTTTTGAAATGGTTGTGATTTTAGTTGGGGATAAATAATTTTTTCCAGGTTGACTGATATCTGTAAGATTGTTTCCATTATTTAAATACTCTTTTCCCCCCACTCTGTTCTGTCTGTCACTACAAATACATCATGATGACAGTAGCTTACTGAGGTCAAAGCCATCTGCTAAGGTGTCTGTTACAGTAAATATTGGCTGTGCCAGCCACATTTAGTAACACAATTTTGGTCTAGATTTGGAAACTAACCAGATATTTTTCCATGGACAGCTTTCACTATTTGAGTAGAACAAGGATAGTAACAGAAAAAAGTGGAAAGGCAGCATGGAGCTGTGGAAAGAATGGATTTGGAGTCAGGCAGACCTGGCTTTGAATTCCAGGCCCAGCATTTCCAAGCCATGTCACATTGGACAAGTCACTCATCCTCTATGAGCCTCAGGGTTCTCATCAACAATGAGTGATTAATAAATTGTGCCCATCTCATAGGGTTGTTGTATTAAATGACATTATATTAAATCTCAATAAATGTTAGCTTAAAAATTAAAACCCCGTCAATCATTGAGGTCTTTGAGTTAGATGATTAAATCCTTTCTGCTCTGAGTTTGAAGTGAATTTGAATAAGGAGACAAGTGGAAGAAAAGTCTAGAGACTGCAGTAGGATTGAATGGCAGAGAGGACTTTAGGACAGAGAGTGCCATGAAAAGAAAGGGAAGATAATCGGACATTGGTACTGTGCCATAGACCCAGAGCTAGACAGTTTACCCATATGATCTTTTTCCATTTTTAAAATCTTTTGAATTGTATACTCAGACCATTATAAAAAATGAGAAAAATGGGGCTCTCTCAAAGAGGGGAAGGGACTTGGGAATATGCAGCAGGGAAGTGACAAAGTATGACTGATGGAATAGAGATTGATCTAAAGTTCATGGGCTGGGCCATAGTTTTCCTCCAGGGAAAGAAGTGAGGGGATATAATTTTAGAGATATTAGTCTGTATGTAGTGTTGTGATAGCATTTGTCTCCAAGAAAAAAGAGCCCAAAGAAAAATTCCTACAATCTTTCCAAGTGCTTTACAAAACAGATGATTTCTTAGATAATTTAAGAGACAATGTATCATTGGTTTCTGGGCTTTTTTTTCCTTTGTTCAAAATTGGCCAAAAGGAAAAATGTCAGGTTAAAATGTACTTAGGCACTTGGTCCTTGATGCCAGCCCCACCATCTACCAGAATGCCATTGGAATGAATGAGTGTCTGCTATGTGCCAAGCACTGTGCCAGGCCCTGGAAATACACAGGTGATCAAGGCAACATAGTCTTTGCTGCCATAGGAGTCTCACTCTAAGTGGGAAGACAGACCTTAAATAATTACACAGATAACTCTGTAATTACAGTGATGAGAACAGCTATGGAGGAAGAGTGAAGGTTATTAAGGTAATTATAAGGGGAGGAATAACTACATGGAGGTGAGGAGGGAATTTTCATCAGAAGCTGTCCCAAGGCTATGATATTTCAGTGGAGATCTGCAAGATGAGTGGACTTTATCCATTTGAAGAGGAAAGAGCTCTCCAGGCAAAGCATGTACTCGTCTGTCATCTGGCATGTCAACTCCTGATTTTTTTGAACACCTGCTTATACTTTAAACTTGGTACCAATCTCAGTCTACTCTGGGTATAGTCCATTTAGGATAGGAGCTAATTGGCTTGGGCTTCAACCAGTCACTATTCGTTGCCTCTGTCACTGGCTTTGGAGCTGGTTCACAGCTTCTTCTATATTGCCTTCTCTATGCCTCTTGGGTTTTGCTTTCTTCTGTCTTCTTTCTGCTGGCACATTAACAACGAAGAGGAAGAGATTTTAGAAAAATACATTTTTTTTTCATTTTTAGAAAATGCTAGTTCTATTGAAGAATGGTTCCCTGAGAGGCAGAGCAAATTTAAATTGCATCTCTTATTTGATATGACTGCTGGTGAACATAAGAAAATAGCATCCATTTATTAAGGAAGCCATGTGCAAATGCAGGGCATGTTTGCAAAGGCTTATTATAGTACAAGAGGCAATTGCTGCTTTGTTTATTTGGTTTGTGGCTAAGTCATTACAGTGCTCCTCTTCTATAAAAGAAAAATGTACGTAGACTGAGATGTCTCTGGCAGCATAATTGCTTCCATTTTATTTAAAGATAATCCAAAATTTGAAAACCGTTGTTGCAGTGGATATTGCTTATTTTGGTCTGTCCAGCATCTCTTTGCCCTACTGTTGGAAACATCACTCCAATATTCTTCGTAGTATTGTATTAGTTAAAGTAATGCTTACTGTTGCAATGCCTGAGCATTATAAAAATGCGTTTCTCACTCATGTCATGGTCTCATATGGGTGTGCCTGGATTCCACTTTCTCATTCAGAGATTTCTGCTTCTCCCACCTTCTTGACTCTGATCTCTTATAAATTTCAAGAGTCTTCTCCTTTTAGCTGACAGGTTGGAAAAAGAGAGAGAATTAAATGTGGGATGATGTCAAGGTTTTCATGCTATTTGTTACAACTCAGTCGCATGAATGCACCTAGCTGTAGCTATCCATCTCTTCCTCATGTTCAGAGGATGCTGACTCCACCCCAGAAAAGAGTAATCATGTGGCTCAGCCCTCCCTTTTTCTGCTCAGGGATGGGCACATGCCCTCAGCTAGTTCAATCAAACTTGGATTCTAGACTTTTGTTGAGTGGTTGGGTGGCATATTCTTCCATAATGTAGACAAAAACAAGGGAACCATCTTGAGATGAGAGGAGAGGTAGGGAGGTGCCTTAGAGATTGAAGCCAACACCTAACAGTGAACCCAGAAATAGACACAGAGAAACCAGATTTTGGTCATTGTTTTAGTGGCTTGATGAAGCATTTCCTGAAGCCATATCTAGTTTCCCAGTCAGAGGAGTGAGTTAGCTCCCTTTTAAAATTTAATTCAGTTTGAGTTATAGTTTCTGTTCTTGAGAAAATTTATCATCTTGCAGATTGCAACATAAGTGATACAACCATGCAAAGAGTTAGGGAATATACACTATTTATGTGACTCTATTTGGTACCTGGTTAAATTGGAGAAATGGGCTGTTTCTTAATTTCAGGTATTGTAATCACATCTGATTATACACTGACTGTTTCAACAAAGGCTTTATATCATGTGCCTGTTTTGCTTTTTGACTTCACTTGGGGCAGTTCCCATTATGAACACCGAGTTCCCCGCTGGCCACTATTTTGACTTCCGTATTCTTGGCAGTATTTCAGTGGTGGCGTGCTTTTCAACCCATATTTACACTCATAAACTCAAGTTAAAATTGAGTTTTAAACAAAAGCCAAGGTAGGCCTGGGCTCAAACTTCTCCCCATGGTTACACACATATAGGCGATAGTATTTAGTGTTTTCATTTAACACTTCATAATATCTAACAATTAGTACAATGGTGTATCCAAATATGTTTATAAATGCTTAGGTAAAGCACAGAACTTCCAATGTACAATGTTGTGGTAACAAAGGGATCTTTCAGGTTTCTTTGTGACTGAAGAGTAAGCAACCAGCCTGAGGATGTGTGGCCTACTTTATTAATTAGGATATAGATTTTACCTATAACTAAATAGAAAGTTTGAAACAAAATGGAAGTTTATTTCTCATTCATAGATAAGATAGTATGGCTTTGCTCTATGAATTCTTCAGTGACCCAGGTTCTTTCCATTTTGTTGTTCTTATATCACTAAGATGTTGTTCAAGGATTCAAGTTGGCTCAGCAGCAGTCTGCATATCAGCTAGGGTGAATACAGAGAGGAGAAGGGAAGAAAGTATTGGTTGGAATAGGTTGGAAAATATTAGTGGCTTATTTTTGTTTGTGTGGTATGTTTTTTTATGGGTCACTAGGGGTTTTGTTTCATGTTTCTCTCACTCAGGAATACAAGATGATGGACCTGCATCATCTGAAGCATAGGTAGGGACTGTAGCAGGAGAAGGGCAGCTGGAGAGTCTTGCATCAGCAGTTAAATGACTGTCCTTCACCTACTAACCAGAAATGATCGCAGGGCCACATTTTACATCAGAGTCAGGCAGTACAACCCTACAGTAAATGTAAGGGAATAGTCCTAATGGCTACCATAGAGGGAGTGCTCCTTCAAAGCTGCACACATCAGTTCTTCTCACATCCTATCAGTAAAAGCTCAGGCTTCACCTAGCCAAAGAGGAAGTTGGTAAATGCTATTCTTCATTTCTGTTTTAGTGGTTATAATTTCTGGCATTTCCATTTGAGTCTTTCTTAGAGTTCCCATCTCTCTGCTTACATTATATCTGCTCTTCCATGCTCTGCTTTTTTCATTAGAGCCTTAGCATATTAATCATAGTTATTTCACCTGGTCTATGGAGATGTTATATTTACAGAGATGTTAGCTGCATCTCCAGCAGTCATTTTGGGCCATGAAGACAGGGGAGGGATGGCACACTTTAGGTTTGGGGAGGCACTGGGCTAGAAGGATCCTGAGTTCCTGGGGAACATGAAGTTGCAATACCATCCTGGACATTTCAGCCTGAGGCATGTTTTATGATATAAATAAGCTGATTTCTTATTTAAGCCACTTATCAGTACTTTCAGGGTTTCTATTTCTCCTAATAAAACCCAATTCTAACTGCTATAAAATCTAACCCAAGATTATATGCAGGGGGGAAATGGGTTCACGAGGCAGCTTTGCAGGTCTGCAGCAGAAAGAATAAACTTGATTTCTTTATTGTCTAGCTCCTTCACTAAAACAGTGACAAAATAAGAAACTCACAGCTGAGCAAGTTCTCCTTCCTAAACAAAGAAAGCAGAGGGGAACTGTGTAAGTTCAGGTCCCTTAAGAAGCAGGCAGCAACATGAGATTAAATACATAAGGATTTTATTAGGAGAAACACCCGGGTGAGATAAAGTAATGAGGGAGCCAGGTAAGACTGGAAAGGCCATCAGACTGCTGTGCAAATATGACCCATGTGAAGAGAGAAGGGGATAGTGCTGGATGTAAGCTGCGCAGTTGAAAGAAGGTTAGTCAAACCCATCAGGGGTTCCTGGAGTCCAAGCTAACCCTGGAGGAATCGTGTATCTCCCAGAGATGGGCCTGTCTTACTATCCCTGATGGCGCCACACTCAGTCCCTGGCCGGGGCAGCCCAGGCAAGGCAGGGCCTCACGCAAGCCCTGCTGAGAGTTTCAGCGAGATCCCTGTCAATTACACTCT
Organism: Myotis daubentonii; assembly: GCF_963259705.1. Classification (NCBI taxonomy): domain Eukaryota; kingdom Metazoa; phylum Chordata; class Mammalia; order Chiroptera; family Vespertilionidae; genus Myotis; species Myotis daubentonii. The sequence continues at coordinate 224,613,820 of NC_081840.1, read as the reverse complement.
AAGCTGAGTGCGCTTGTGAAGTGCATTCTCATGGCCATCGCAGAAGCTAAGAGTGGGCAGCTCCAGACAATAGGTACGTGGATGCTCACAGTGTGCCTCCATGCGAGGGGAATACACTCACACCAGAGTGGCAGACTCACCCTGCAGCCAACAGTAAGGGGCCACCATCAGGGTTTCCTGGGGGAGGTGGGGGAATAAGGTAAGGTGCGACCTTGAAGCAGATGCCAAAAGACCTTGATGTCGATGAAAACATGGACTAAGAGGCCCGAAGCAGAGGTCAAATTGCACTCAACAGCAGCTGCAGTACAAGGCTCTGAGCGGGCAGGTTTAGTGCCAGGTGAGACACTCACAGCTTCGCTGTGTTTGCTGAGATTTTACATGTACAAGGGAGAGTTTCACCTTACAGGGTGAGATTACTTTAAAGTCGCCTGAGAGTTTTCCCAGTGTCATATGTGTAGCAGTGGGAATATATGATATTAGGAGATTCATAGATAAAATTATTATTACTTTTAAAAAAATATATTTTATTGATTTTTTACAGAGAGGAAGGGACAGGGATAGAGAATTAGAAACATTGATGAGAGAGAAGCATCCATCAGCTGCCTCCTGCACACTCCCTACTGGGGATGTGCCGGCAACCAAGGTACATGCCCTTGACCGGAATCGAACCTGAGACCCTTCAGTACCCAGACCGACGCTCTATCCAGTGAGCCAAACCAGCCAGGGTTATTATTATTTTTTGTTAATCCTCACCAGAGACTATTTTTTCCATTGATTTTAGCAGAGGTTAGAGGGGAAGGGAAAGGCAAATAAAGAGAGGAGAGAGTGAGAGAAACATTGATGTGAGAGAGACACATCGATTGGTTGCCTCCCACACAGGGGCTGGAGATTGAACTTGCCACCCAGGTACGTGTCCTTAACCAAGAATTGAACCCGAGACCCTCTAGTGTGCAGGCCAACGCTCTAACCACTGAACCATGCTGGCCAGGGTGATACAATTATTTTTAATAGTTATGTTTAAGATTGGATGGTCAGACATTTCTGATTACATGGTGCTTTAAAGTTTATCATTAAAATTTTAGTTTTAAATTTTATTTAAATTAAAAAAAGTATTCAACACATGCAAAAGGCTTATAGATATGGCAAAAATGATGAGGTGAGGGGTTATTGGTTAGGTTCACACAGTGGGCCAATGACAGGACAATGGCAAGAACCAAGGCCTGACACTTTCTGAGGTATTTTGTTGGCTCTCCAAGAAGTACTGGCTTCCAGAAGAGGAAAGCTGTCCACAGCAGGATCTGGGTGACAGGTCTTTCAGAGAAGCAGACACACTGGAGAGTCATATCAAAGGTTACAGAGTATCCCAACTGCCACTTCTATGTGCGTATTCAGGCGAATCAAATGTGAAGAGGGGAAATGCGTTTCAAATAATATCCAAAGGAAAACTGGCATTGAAATGTACACAGGCTGTGGAAAGCACCTTTTAGGAAGTAGGACCAAATCTAGAGGCATCAGGATGGAGCTAGCAGGTTCAGAGAAGATAGCGAACAATGGATGGAATCCTGCAGGGACCCCTTCCTGTTGGGCATCTTGAACTTGTCAATGGCTGTGAGAGGGAGCTTTTTAGGGGACAAAGCCACTTCTGGCAGGGACAGTCACATTGGTAGAAGGTTTGGAAGGTTTATTTTGTATTTCCACTTTAAACTTGCGAAGGTACATAGAAAAATTAAAACTGTATTTTAAGCCAGGATGACTACTGGTGGGTAGGAGTCGTGTCTTCTTGAACTTGCTGTGCACACAGGGGTTGTGTAATAAATGTTCAGCAAAGAACAATTGAACGTTTGCCATCATTACTCATCAACAAGAAGAAGTAAACACTTCAGGAACCTCCCTCTTTGCCATATAATTTCTTTCCTCCTTGTGTTCCTTAAGCTATGATGCTCCATGAACCAGAATGACCTAGTGGCTTAAGAGATGCCTGGCTTGGATGTTGTAGAAATCAGCAGAGAGGGCATAGTTCAGAGGAGAGCAGGAGGATAGTGACAAGAAGGGAAATAGGTCCAGCACTGTCAGGTATTCTCATTATTTAGGATTGCCCAATAATTTAGAACCTTATCTTATTACTGAATGCCTGCTGCCTGATGTTTTTGCCCTTGTAAAGGAACTTAGGGGTTGAGATGTTAATGACTTGCATGATGTTCTTAAGTTTATTTCTGCCAAGACAGGAGAAATAAATATTTCTGACTTTGCTAGTCAGACTTGCTTTCCAGGCAGCCTGTTGGGCAAAAGGTGTACAGATAGCACCAATTCTCAGATAGCCACACCCCTCTCAATGGGGATATGCTGTGTATTTGCTCCAAGAATTCTGGCAGGTATATCATATCAAGTCTACAATAGAAATAAAGGAAAATATTACCACAAAACACTGATTTAACTCTATGTTTAATACTAAAGGTATTTGACCCATTCTAGATATTTAGTAACTACCTATTAATTAACTAAATATTTATTACTCAAACTGTTATAAATTGATTTAATTATGGTAACATTACGTATCCCCCTGCAGTTTGTCAATTTCTTAGAAGGCAAGGACTGTACAATAAATTCAAAGAACATACTCTATGGTTAAGAGGTAAACACTAGGGGAGACATCATGAAATCCAAGTTCTACTCTTGGTTCTATCAAGAACAGTTACGACTAGTATTTATTGCATGCTTATAATATGCTAGGAACTTTACACATGCTATCTTACTTAGTTCTCACAATGAAGCTATGTGGAAAGTACAGCAGGGGTGCCTAGTTTTCCTCTGGGACTCACTGTTGAGTTTTCTCTCCCGTGGCACACTGTTAGACCATATTTTCAGCCCTCTTGCTTGTGGAAGTGGGTCTACAACTAGTTCTAGCAATGGAGTGGGGATGTAAGTGAAGTGAGTTCTTTCTGGGTCAAGGTGAATAAGAGCTCGTGTGTTTTCTCCACACACTCTCTACATCCACTGCCTGGAGCAGAGATGGGGGTCCTAAAAAATAGCAGAGACTTGTGGTGAAAGTTATCATTCTTAGCTCCATTTCACAAAGGAAGAAACTGAGGCGATAGAGATCAAGTAACTTACATGGAGTAGGCAGGTGGCCATGCTGGGATTTGGTGGAGTAGATTAACGTCTTCATAACCATTGAGTGGAAAGCTCTCTAAGCCTCAATTTCCTCAGTTATAAACAGAGATATTAAGATTTTCTTATAGGCATGCTATGGGGATTAATGAGTTAACACGTGGAAAAACCTAGAGAAAAGAGAGCATAAAATAACTCAAAATAATAGGTGTGTGTGTGTGTGTGCGCGTGTGCGTGTGCGCACACACATGCACACCCGTGAACATATTTGGAATTTGGTCACATCAAGGCTGCTTTTTTATAAAGGATCCATGGCTGAAGCTTCAGAATCTTCTCATCATCCGAGGATTCTGTCCGTGACGTTTGTTAGGATTTGACCTGTTGTATGAATTATGCCTTTCATGTAAGGAGGCTGTTTAGATACTAATTCGCTCTCTTGCTCCTAAGCAACCAGGAGTAGGGAGAGGGTCAGGCAGCTCTCAAGCTGTGTCAGGTCAGCGTGGGTTACTGGGTCCTAAAGGAAGCGATGTTCGTCCCTCCTGAGGAGCAGGAAGGGCAGCCAGCCTCAGGATGGCAGGGCGGCTGGTGAGCAAATGCCCAGAAGTGCAGCACTCTTCTGAGCACCAGGAAAGCACAGTCAAGGTGCTAATCAGGAATAAGAATGCTTTGATTTTTAAAATATATTTTTATTAATTTGAGAGAGGAAGGGAGAGGGAGAGAGAAATAGAAACACCATTGATGAGAATCATTGATCAACCCGGGCATGTGCCCTGACTGGGAATTGAACTGTGACCTCCTGGTTCATAGGTTGACGCTCAACCACTGAGCACACCAGCCAGGCTTGATTTTTATTTTGAATAACAGCATTTTGAGGCAGCATGGTGGAGAGGACCAAGAGTCAGAATAGTAGGATTGAGCCTTTCTTTTAACTAATCTTTGAACTTTGGTGTGCTTAACAATTGCTATGAATTTAGTCTTCCTGTCTATAAAATGGGGATAGCACTGGCTCTGATGACCTTCCTAGAACTGTTTTGAAGCTAAAGTGCAGTCATGCTTGTGGATTGTACAAATGTAAGTCCTTGTAGTAGCTGTGACATTTTTGTGACCCAGAGCGTTCGTATCTAAAAGAAGAAACCCCACACTTTCAATGTGGAAGAAATGATGCCTCTGCCCACCTGTCTGATTGTTTGCTCACTGCATGCTTGTCAGAAACCTCTTCTGTCTTTATTGCAAGTGGTTCTGTATGGAGGACAGGCCCATGATGGTGCAGATATTACCCTGTGAACTTAATTAGAAAGGACAGCAAAGATGGGAAAGAGCATTGACTAATTTATTTATTTATTTATTTTTTAAAAATATATTTTATTGATCTTCTACAGAGAGGAAGGGAGAGAGATAGAGAGTTAGAAACATCGATGAGAGAGAAACATTGATCAGCTGCCTCCTGCACATCTCCTACTGGGGATGTGCCCGCAACCCAGGTACATGCCCTTGACCGGAATCGAACCCGGGACCCTTCAGTCCGCAAGCCGACGCTCTAGCCACTGAGCCAAACCGGTTTCAGCTTGACTAATTTATTAATTAGTTTGCTTGTTTGTTAAGTCAACATTTACTAAGAGCCTGGTAAGTGTGCTGGGTACTGAGGACAAAAAATGGAATAAGACAGAGTCTTGATCTTGCTGCCCAATTACTCATAACAGAGTGGGAAGAACAGACACCTCAGTGGCTATCCTATACAGTGATGTAGTAGATGCAGTGAGAGAATTTATTTCAAGGGACTCTGGAAGAACAGAGGTGGGGTACTTCATATATTCTGCAGGTTGGATGTGGAGACCAGGGAAGGCTTCCTGCACAGGGTGATATTTTGAGTCTTGGAGCATAAACAGAAAATACTCAGTTAAAATGGTCTGGGGAAAGTAAGAAAAAAAGGACATTCTGGGTACAGAGACTACCATGATCAAAATTATAGAGATAAGAAAGAGCACAGTGTGGGTTGGTACTTCTGGAATATAACTCTGTGTGTATGGGGGTTCGGCAATGGGGGTGGGTGGAACATGTTAGGGAAATTTTATCCTGAATGGAAACATCAAAGGGTTTTGAGCAGGTGGTGGTTGGGGGTGAGGTGGGTATTGGCAGTGATGTCAGGAGAAATGCTGTTGTAATTATGTGAGGGATGGTAGAAATCTGAACTATGGCTGTGGTGGTTGTGACTGAATTTTGAAAAAAGCAATCAGGACATATTCTGGGTGGAAAACTAAGCAATTCTGAGAGAGAGGCAAGAGTTACAGTTGAATTCTAGGTTTCCAGTTTGGGTAATGGGTTGATGATTTTACCACCAACTGAGATGGAGAATGCAGGAAGCAAAAAGAGATTTAGGAGAAGACAGTAAATTCAATATTGCACTTATTTAGTGTGAAAGGGTTTGGGATTCACCCACGTGGGATGGTAGCAGGCATTTGGAAGCTGGACAATGCTCAGTCAGAGGGAGCTTTTGTCTACATCCCCCATGTGCTGTTAGGACTTCCTGGGCATGCGTGGAGTGAGTTCCATATGATTAGGGCAGGTTAGTTGTAAGTAAGTTGAGGAGTTTTCTTTCTTTGGAGCAGACACTGCTTCTTGCTTTCCATGGTGGCTGTAACCCAGATTTGTCTTCTCGCAAACTCTCTCCCCTTAATTTCTGGTAGTGAACCTTGGACTCTCTTGGATGATAAGTAAAAAAACAAATGTAAGATTCTGCTTCCCATTGCAGCAAAGAGCTCTGGGTAGGGAGTTGGGATTCTCAGGTTCAAGTCACTTTTCTGCCTCTCATTCGGTATGTCAGTTCACCTGTTGGGCCTCTCCTTCCTTACCTTTTAAAGGGTGACATGCAAGTTTTGTTGCCTTGCAAATTTCATTCATGTCTTGAGGCTCTGTGAACTACCTACACAGTTTTTCTGTTTTACGATGCTGACTTTTAATTTTCAAATTGGTAAAATATTGAGCAATAGACTATCTTAAATTAAAAAAAAATAAAGGTGCGAAATCTCCTAAATTACTGAGTTCTTGGAAATTGGTCATAAATCTGTACTCAGCACCCCTCTACTACCTGGATTTCCATTAACCCAGAGCTCTATTAACCAGCCCTGCACACGCAGTGCAATCTCAGAGTGGGGCTCTGAGTGTATGCCCTCGGCATGCTGATGATTGATATTCATTGTGGGTGCCTTAAGGCAATGTGAGAATCCAAAGTCATCAAAGACAGAGGAAATTATGTCCAGCCTAGTTTCAAAGGTGAACTGTATTGCTTTCGCATGATTTGAAAGTCATTAATCTATGTGTGGCGTATATCATGGCTCCCTGACCTTTTTGTGGAGAGAATTTTTTAATTTCCGTGAGGCAGATTCTTTGATTAACCAGAATTTCCTTTTCCCCTGAATATATTAGATAAGAGGATTTCATGTTTACTCATGAGATCCATTGCTATATTCAGCTTAATTTTGTGCTCACGTGATGTTAAACACAAGTGAAGATGAATCTGATCTTGGAGGTATAGTAGGAAGATCTCTATATTAAAAGTCAGGAAACCCAAGTTTAAGCCTTAGCTCTGTCACTAATGAATTGTGTGACCTTGGACAAACCACTTCACTCTCTGGCCTTTGGTTTCACCATCTGTAAAATTAGAGGGTTGTAATAGGTAAATTCTAAGGCCCTTGAGGTTCTAAATTGGCATCCATATCGATTTTCCACATGCTTTAGTTAAATTAGACATTGACTAAACTATAGTGTTTTACATACAAGATCTTATCTAATCAACATAATGTTAGCCCTATTTTCTAACTAAGAAAAGGAACTGAAACCTGCAGAGTTTGAGTTCCAGTACTGGCTTTCAAGTTCGGTCGGTGCGCTTTCCTACACATGCTCTGCTGTGCTCTCATATGGGAACACACTGGGCGCTTTGAGGACAAGAGGCTTTGTGTGTCCTTGTCTCCTGAGAGGATGATATGTATTTTGCTGTCTTTCTCAGTTTAAGAAATGCTCGGCACTGATTTTTTCCTAGCTTCTGATTGTTGCTTTCAATCTTTCCTGGATCAGAGCATGTCTCTTGGCAGCTGCAATGCTATAATATGAGGATCAGATCTGCCTGCCTGTCTCAATAGCTGGCAATTTATCTCTGGGTATTTTTAGGTGCCTCAGATAAAAGTAATATAAGTATAATGAAAAAATGGATTTCTTTCTGATACTTTGTGGCATTTGTATAAAAGAATTAAAATCTCCTTTAAAAATATTGTTTTTCTCCAAATGTGTTCTCTGGGTGGAACTTGGTGTTACAAAACTATAAAAACATTTTAGTGGCCAAATGAATTTAGGAAACCTTTCTTAATATAGTGGGAATTCTCAGAGCCTTTAAAACAAAAATATGTTAATTGTGAATTTAAAGGACGGAAAAAGCATATGTTTTTCCCCCCAACTTTTGTTAACTATAGAATCTCCTCCATCCTGTCTCCTGGCCCCAACAACAGAATGCTACAGGGCTAGTTTTTGGAAGAAGTGACTTTGAAATAATATTTTCAAGTCTTGTGTGCTAAAAGGGAGGGTGATGGAGTGTGATCATCATTTATTAAACACCTGCTGCGTGCCAAGGACTTTTATAAATGTTAGTTTATTTACTTTTTCAACTCTTTGGGTGGTCTTTTCATCCATGTTTATCTAATGGAGAACTTGAGACTCAGATAGGTTAAGAAACACAGTTCATGGCATCATAGTCTGGATTCAAGCCTACATCTAACTGTCAAGTCCCAATCGTTCACCACACTCACTATGTGTGTTAGGGTAATGCAGTGACAGTCCAAACACTCGGGCTGAGGGAGCAATGTTCTTTCCTGTGGGGTCTAACTGCAGAGACCCATGCCAGCCAGTTGGAGGCAACTTGGTGGCTTCTCTCTAGTGAGAGTATTCCCATACCTTGCTGTTTTCTCTCCCTCTCTTGGGATTTCTGCAATAGTCTCCTCAATATTCTGGGAAAGGGTTGTTTCTGGGTTTGTGAAGCTTCCATTTTTTTGGGGGGGGTAGTGGGGGGGGGGGAGGCCTGATTCAGAACACTATAGCTTCCACTATTTGGTTCCACCTTTGAAATGGGACATTACTTAGCTGCTAAGGAGAAATCTTAAATATGTGGCAAGAGTTATAGGCAGTTGCTATTTATGGCCACATCTTGGATTCATTTTTATGATATCTGATTTATGTGGAGTGTTTGTTTATGTTGTTCATTCTGTGACAGCATAAGTGGGGTCATCTGGAAAGAAGGGGGCACTGGAGTCTGACAGTCCTTGGGGTGAATTCCAGCTCTGGCACTTAGGTGCTGTGAGGCCCTGGATGTGTTACTTAATGTTTCTGATCCTCACCTACCCTGCACGGCTCTAGGAGGGTTAAATTAGGCAATGCATGCAGGATCGCTGGCACAAGATAGAAATTCACTGGATGGTAACAGTTATCACTATCAGTGGTAGACCCTCCATACCTAGCCCTTTATGGCTCAGGCTAGCTGGTGAAATGGAGATCAAAGGACAATTTCTCATGATTATTCATGGAGGGGAGAGTCATCTGCTGGTCTGTAATCTTTTCTGGATCACTTCTCTCCACAAGTTGAGGAAAAGTTCTTAACCAGTTGATTCAGGGCAGGAGGCATTCCTGACACTGTCCTTCCATGGACTGAGCGCAAATGAAGTATGGAGCAGTTATAAGCTCTTCTACCAAAGGGTGCAAATGAGTAACCTACAATCAGTTTCAAGGAACAGAGTTATGGCTTAATCTAGCTAATCTGTTTCTTGGACCTCAGATAATACAGGGTGAAATATGGGGGGCAGGGAGGTTAAGAAAAGATCTCATGTTTCAGGATATCCCATGGAAACTATCTCATCCCTTTAATTTTCCATCTTCTCACTACTCCCTTTTATAGTCGCAATTTAAAAAGCAAAACAAGTGGGAAATCTATAATAATAAAGGCATAATATGCTAATTAGACTGGCCATCCTTCCAGACGACCTTCCAGATGAAGCCGGGGCTGTGAGGGAAGACCGGGTCCCGGGTGCCAGAGGGAAGCCTGTACCGGCAGCCAGGGGAAGGAAGGCCTTCTCTTGCATGAATTTCGTGCATCGGGCCTCTAGTGAGGAAATAAGAGACTTAAAGATAGATTTATGAGACTTGGGTTGACACTTCAGAAGAGGAACAAAGAAACAATCAGCACTGAAAGGGATCCCTGGATTCTAGGGTGAAATTTTAAGACAATAACCAATATTTTAAAGCAAGGGAAGATGAGAAGAGGAATAAGGGTACAGAATCAGCCTCAATTCCTCTTTCTTTCTGAAAATTAGATTGAAGGTTATATTACACATTTGGGATATGTAATATAAATGACAAACAATGGTTCTTAAAAGAGGAGATACATACTGATTTATTGTAGGGAAAAATCAGATAATTATCTATTATTAAAAGCAATAATCTGGATCCTGGGGTGGAGAAAAGGAGGAGATAAAATGCTGATTTGGGTGGAGCAAGGGGAGGGGATAAAATGACTTGGTGGAGGAAATAGTTGGTATATTGTTTTCTCAGAGGAATAAAGAATTTTGTGATTATGAGAACAAGTAAAAAGAAAGTGGTCACCATGACATGCAAATAATAGAACTTCCAAATTAAAAAGGTAAAAAATAGAATATCAATTTGATCTAAACAGCCAACACAAAGAAAAATGAAAAAAATAGTAAGGTAAAATAAGGATTCAAAAATTATCATGAAAAGAAGAAATCAAGTCATACAGAATATGGGCACTCTTAGTTTTCCCCTTTAAAGGTCAAAGATTTTCAGTTATATTAAAATATAAAACTAGAATATGCCTTAAAAACTATATTTATTTCTATGTTTATATCTGTATATCTATCTATATCTATACCTATACCTATACCTATACCTATATCTATATCTATATCTATATCTATATCTATATCTATATCTATATATCTATATCTATATCTATATCTATATCTATATCTATATCTATATCTATATCTATATCTATATCTATATCTATATCTATATCTATATCTATATCTATATCTATATCTATCTATATCTATATCTATATCTATATCTATCATCTATCTGTACTTAAAAAGTGATAAAGATAGAAAATTAAGGTGGGTCGAAGAGATACAAAAACAAAAAGGCAAATGCAAACAGAAAGAAAGCAGGCATTATTTTATGACATACATGGTTTCAAGGTTAAATGCAGTGACTAAAACAGTGGTTCTCAACCTGTGGATCGAGACTCCTTTGGGGGTCGAATGACTCTTTCACAGGAGTCGCATAAGACCATTGGAAAACACATATATAATTACATGTTTTTGTGATTAATCACTATGCTTTAATTATGTTCAATTTGTAACAATGAAATTGGGGGTCACCACAACATGAGGAACTGTATTAAAGGGTCGTGGCATTAGGAAGGTTGAGAACCACTGGACTAAAACAAGGGATATTATGTAAGTGCAACAATTTAGGAAGGAAATATACTTAGTTTTATTTGTCCATCAAATATTTACAAAAATAAATCACTTACTTGATTATAAATTAAACCTTCCAAATGAAAAAAATAAATTTTATAAGATACATTCTCATAATTATTTTATTTATTTTTTATTTTGGTTAAAAAAATTTTTATTCTCCTCTTAAGTCAATTAAAATTAAAATAAGTAATTAAAAGTTGACAAAAGTTTTATCTTTTTGGAAAATTATAATAAACTTGAAACAAAAGGAATTTTAAAAGACAAATTATAAGCTGCAAAAACCCCCCACAAAACTTAGTACCCAAACCTATGGGATATAGAATGATACATAGAGAAAATTTTAGAATCAATAAGTATCTCCATTATATCTTTATCAGTAAAGAAAAAGAATAACACTTATTTTAATAAATTAATAAAATAAAAATAAACAAAAAAGAAAACAGGAAGAAGGAATTAATCAAGATTAAAATGGAATAAAACAAAAGCCCACTAAAAGTAGATACACCCACTGTAAATCTAATTGAGAAAAAAATAAATTAAATATTGAAGAGAAAGTAGACATAAGCAAAGATGAAAAGAGCAATCAGGGAATACTACACACAAACTCTAGTGGGCACTGTGGTATATTACCCAGGTATTCGGACTGGAAGACTTATTTCCTCATGGTGTGAGTGTTAGTGGCTGACGGCTCACAGCTTCTCTCTCTCTACAGGAATTGCTTTTTGCTAAAGGGGCTGTCTTACCCAAGTTACCATTCAGTATATATAGTTCATTAAGTTTTGGGGACAGCTCACATCTCAAAGCTAGTTGATACAGAAATATAAAATCCCTGCCCTCTTCTCTCATTTATAGATAGCTCTGAAGAACCTTAGCTCCTAGTGGAATAGCCATGGCTAATGTTGCTTCACAGTTCAATTTTTCTATTTGCTCAATCACACCTCCCATACCTTCTTATTGGTGCTTTCCTGCGTGCACTTTCCAGTGGAACTCCACACAAATCTTCATTTCAGAGTCTGTTTCAAGGGAACCCAATTTAAGAGATAGCCCTATGACAAGAAAATGAAAATCTAGAAAACATGAACTGTTTCCTATGAAAAATAAATTACCAGAAAGGGATGCTTATTTTCACCATTCTCATGTTTTCTTTACTGAGGTGTAATTTACATGAAAATAATTGCATCTATTTTAAGCGCATAGATTGATGAGTTTTGACAAATATGTACATTCTTGAAACTATCATCACAATCAAGATATAAAGTATTTCCGTCACCCCCAAAGGTTCCCTTGTTTTTTCCAGCCAACTCTCACCTTCTCATGTCCAGTTTAAAATAACCACTGATGTGCTGTCTATCATAGAGTAGGTTTCTATAATATGTACTGTATGTACTCTATAGTATCACACAGTTGAGTTGCTTAGCGCATTTTTGAGATGCGTCCCTATTTGTCACAAGGCTTTCTTCCTTTCTTTTCCTTCTTTCAAAGATCATAGTCCTGTACTGCTTATTGTCTATTTACTGAAAGAGCTGTTTCAGGTATTTTTTCTAATTTTATAGTTCTTTAAAACATGACAATGAATCTGGTGTCTGGTCTGTACTATTTATGGCCAGAAGTGAAAGCTCTCCCCATTCTTATTTAATGTATTTTAGGATAATTTTATTATTTTATTAAAATTATTTCCTTTATTACCTTTTAAAAATTTTTATCGAATTTACTAGTGGCCCGGTGCATGAAATTTGTGCGGGGAGGGGGGGGGTGTCCCTCAGCCCGGCCTGCACCCTCTCCAATCTGGGACCCCTCGGGGGATGTCCAACTGCTGGTTTAGGCCTGATCCCTGTGGGACATCCCTCTCACAATCTGGGACTGCTGGCTCCTAACTGCTCACCTGCCTGCCTGCCTGATTGCCCCTAATCACTCTGTCTGCCAACCTGCTCACCCCCAACTTCCCCCCCCGCTGGCCTGCTCGCCTCCAACTGCCCCCCTGCCAGCCTGATCACCCCCAACTGCCCCCCCGCCAGCCTTCTCACCCCCAACTGCCCCACCCCCCCAGCCTGATCACCCCCAACAGCGCCCCCTACCGGCCTGGTCACCCACAACTACTGTCCCATTCTGGCCTGATCACCCACAACTGCCCTCCCCTCATGGCCCCTAACTGCCTCTACCTTGGCCCAGCCACCATGGCTTTGTCCAGAAGAACGTCTGGAAGGTCTCCTGGAAGGTCTCCCAGTCTAATTAGAACTTTTATTAGTATAGATAGAGGCCTGGTGCACGGGTGGGGCCTGGCTGGTTTGCCCTGAAGGGTGTCCCAGATCAGGGTGGAGGTTCTATTGGGGGGTGGGGTGGCCTGGGCGAGGGGCTTGTGGTGGTTTGCATGCCAGCCATGACCCCATTGGGATGGGGGTCCCCACTGGGGACAGTGCTGACCTGGGCAAGGGACTCAGGCAGTTTGCAGGCCAGCCACGCCCCCATGGGTGAGGGTCCCTGCTGGGGGAGGTGGCCAGCCTGGGTGAGGGGCTGAGGGCTGTTTGCAGGCTGGCCACGCTCTGCAGTGGGGTCCCTCACCCCATGGGGGCATGGCCAGCCTGGGTAAGGAGCTGAGGGCCATATTCAGGCTGGCCACACCCCCTTCAGGGTGGGGGTCCCCACTGGGGGGCCTGGCCAGCATGTGTGAGGGGCTGAGGGCTGTTTGCAGGCCCCTTCCTCGGCAGCCGTTCCAGGTGACCCAAGCCTGCCTCATGCTCTGGCCTGTCCTATGGCCACTGCCCACAGGCCCCTCCTTCAGTGGCTGGCCCAGGTGGGAAGCCAAGCTTCCCACATCGTCGGGGGCAACCCAAACCTCCTGCCTGCCCACTCCAGCTAGCTTCATGGCTGCCGCCATCTTTGTCCCACTAATTTGCATATCCCCTCCTGATTGGCTTTGGGGTGTTGCAGAGGTATGGTCAATTTACATATTTGTGTATTATTAGTGTAGATTGGGGTGACAATGGTTAATAAAATTACATAGGTTTCAGTTGTATAAATCTATAACACATCATCTGTATATTGTATTGTATGCTCACCACCCCAAGAAAAGTCTCCTTCCATCACCATTTATCCCCTTTTATCCTTTCTACCTAATATTTTCCAAAATTCTGTAGAAAAAGTATTATGAGAAAAAGAGGATTAAGTAATTTAGATGTAGGCAAAAGGGAAGTAAATCTGTCTTCATTTGCTGATGTTTATTTCATTTATCTACAAAACTCTAGGGACCTACTAACAATATTTTATAATAATAACAGAATTTTGCATGAATTTAAGATAAAAATATAACATTAATTTGTTTTATTGGCCTAGTTATTAGCAACTAGACAGAGAAATGGGGAAAATTTACTACTTTTAGTAGCAAAAATATTTATAAAATTTTTAAGAGTAAATTTTATTTATATGCAAAACCCATAATTCTTATTAGTAGATTTGAAAAAAATAACTAAGCACTTACTTTATTTTTATCACTATTCCAAGTGCTTTACTTGCATTAACTCATTTAACTTTCCCTGAAACCTTGCAAGGTTATTATTATCATTATTCTCATTCCATGGGTGAGATAACTGAGATATAGAAAGATTATGCAACTTCCCCAAGTCCATCCTGCTTGCAAGTCATAGAACCAATATTTGAAACCAGGGCTGACCAAATGGAAAGACATATCCTGTACATCCATGAGGTTGCTTAATATAAAGATATCTTTCTAAAATAAAATATAATCTGCCACTTTCCTACTTCAAGCTCTTTATTCACTGTCTGCTGCTCTTAGGATGCTCCCTTAAACATCTAAACAACTTCTCTAGTTCAGCCCTTCAATCCATCACTACCATGTGCATCTAGTACTTGCTATGGGAGCTCCTTTTATGCTTTAGTTTGCTATTCAGTAATTACTATTACTGTTCTAGTTCAGACCTTCATCATCCATTTATCTGTCTACCATTCATTCATTCATTCATGCATTCATTCAAATACTGGATAATTTGGTGTCATTGTAGAGGACAGATTTGAGGGTGCCAGACAGATAGGAGCGAGCCTGGTTATGAGACTTTCACAGAACAGGCAGAAAATGGTAAGACATCTAGGAATAGATTTATTGATTTCTGTTAATAAGAGGTGGGTTGGATATGAGACTTAGCTCATAGTCTTGAGTGATTTGACTTATCTTTTACTGCTTTGCACATCTCACTTCTCTCTCTCTACTATGCCTGTACTCCAGGACTCATCAATTTGACCACTCTCTTTCAGCATCTTCCACTCTTTGGCTTGCTCACAATCTTGGATCTAAACAAGAACTAGCTTTTTCTGCTGTTACATCTTAGTGGCAGAAACCTTTGTAGGAAAATCACATACTGGCAGAGGTGATGTCCCAATAAACTCTTGATTTCCATCTTTATCTGGGACGAACTATGCTGACACACATTTCTCTTATGTATGTTTCATCAGTGCTTTTTCCTGTTCCCAGGGAAGCTCTTTCACCTGTATAGTTCCTTCCCCAGGTCCTCTTCCTACCACTTTCTCTCTCTCTCTCTCTCTCTCTCTCTCTCTCTCTCTCTCTCTCTCTCGATGAACTGCACACAGAGAAGAGAGAAGAGAGGCCTTATGAACATATTCCTCACCACCCTGCCTCCTTTTTCTCAACCAATTCTCATCTTCAATGTTTCCCTCTTGTTTGAAAGGAAGTGATTTCTTGCCTCTTCCCCTTCCTCCTGTTTAAGGCCAATCCCTCCACCTATGCCCTTGATCCTCTCCCCTCTTGCCTTTCCAGGCTCTTGCTTCATCAATTAATTCGTTTCTTTCCCGACTCATTAACCTTTCCCTCTCTACTGGCCATTTCCCTTCAGCATAAAATAAGATGTAAATATTGTCTATTCTGAAAATCAATTCTATTTTTCTCTCTTGCCATAGGATGATGGATTGAACATTTTGACAGAGACAACCTGATCTAGCAATGGTTAGTGGACTGACTTTCAACCAATTGTAAATATGTTACCAGCCCAAATGGGGAGAGCTTCCATGGAGCTGACAGGAGTATAAGAGCTGGGTGAAACTGAGCAAACAGTGTGGAGGAAACCTGACTCCAAACCTTAGGCTGGACTCTGGGTCCCACAAGTTTAGCTTGGCCCAGCCAATTTGCAGTTGGACTAAAATCTGTGAGCAAGAAATAAAGCTCACTAATTTGGGGTGGTCAGTCATACACTATTACTGCAGCAATAGCTGATTACTGTAAGTGGGCACTTAAAAAGTGGAGAAACAAGCATCAAATGGTGGAAAAGAGATTGGCTCCTCAACCTCCCATGCCCAGAAGGTCATATTTCTGCCACCCTTCTGGTTGCCAAGGGAAGAAATCAATCAACCAAAATAATGTTTACCTTAATTCAGTGAAGTCCTTCTTTTCTAGTTTGTTTTCGTTGCCTTCATCTTTCTTCCTTCTTTTCTTCTTTTAGCTTCTTTCACTATTGAACCCACATATTTTGTTAGGCACTAGGAATGCAAAATAAGTAAGATCCACTTCTGGTTTAAATGGGAAAATGTACTGTAAACAAATAATCTATCTGTGTGCAAAATATATTGTCTATAGAAGGTAGAAAAAAAGGGAGCGCTTGGCTCTGAAAATTGCTGCAGACAGTCACTGAACGCTTGTGCCAAGCCCTGTGCTAGGAGCAGAGTTGAACAAGGACACAGTCCCTGCCCTTGCTTCTTCCCAGCATTTGGAGTGCAGTAGTTCCCTTCTGTGATTGCACCACAGTCTCCCCACTCTGGCTTCTTCACACACATTGCTCCCTCTTTGGGAAATCTCTTCCTCTCCAGCTAGCCATCAGCTTTGGGTCCTTTTCCAAGGGGGGCCTTCTTTACGGCCAGGCCAGGAGTAGGTTGATTTCCTTTCCAGATGCATTCAAAGCAGTGGGTATCTATTCCAGTAACATATATTATACGTGAATTACCATTTGAATGTCTGTTTTCACTGCTAGCCAACTAGTCCCAAACAAATCTGTCTAGTTTACTGCCTATTTCCAACAACTAGTTTGGTGTAGGACCCTAGAGGGGACTTGGTAAATATTAAGAGAATTAGAATTAGGTTGAATTGAATTTCTAAAGGTTTATTATGTATGTAAGACAATAGGCACAGGGTCAGGAAGAGGGTCCGCAGGAAGTACTTAATGATCAGTTCTCTTCCTAGGCCCTCAAACAAATACCCAAATTGCTACCCAAGTTGCTCCCTGAAGTTGGAAAAAAAAAAAGAGAGAGAGAGAGAAAAAAGAGAAATTCAATTTGGGTCTCCAAGGAGCTCAACAGCACTTTGTATTGCCGAGAACTCTTCAACACATAGAAAATTCCACTCCTGAGCAGCTGGCCCCGCTCATGGCTCATGACGCAGGCAGTGTTTGGAGATAACATTTCCTGGAATTGATGTGTATCTGTAGCGTGTGCTGCCGGGAGACTTTGTCTTATTCACAGGAATACAAACCCATGAACCCCGCAAATCCCAGCAGTGGGAGGACACAGTGGGAGGCTGCACCAGAGGCCACACTTGTCCACCCAAGCAGCTTGCCCCTAGCCTGGGATGCAGGAGCCCGGGCAGGTCCAGCCTGCTCTGACCCTGACCTTTGTCTTATTGTTGAGAGGCTGCTGCCTGTGCTCTGTTCTTTATTTGGTGAAATCATTCAA